>NC_084854.1:5971354-8420115 GCF_951802175.1 Populus nigra | reverse complement strand
AAAATAATTTTTTAAATTAATGGAAAAAGAAAAATTAATTAATGATATTAACTAAGAGTTTATTTCATACGAGGTTATTGAAAAAGAAAGATATGTCGAAGGTGTATTTGTATGTGGTTTATTTTCTGTGTTAAAGAAAAAAAAGTGTTTTCCAGAATTAAGAAAATGAAAATACTTTCCTAACAGGAAAGATTTTTTTTTCTTTTGATTGGAAACTATTTTTCTAAAAAATAATTTTTTAGACTTCACCAAACATTGAAAAGCTTGGAAACTACTTTCTATGAAGTGGTTTCCTTGAAACAAACCAAGCCGAAGTCAACCATTATGGGCCAACAAGAAGAGGGTGGACCATGCATGACCATTCCTTGCTTGCAATTTTAGTTTCTGGGCTTTTAAATTTGCTTTATTAAAGCTATTAACAACTATCCATATAAATATATAACATGACCAAAGGTTAAAAACATAAGTCCAAAAAGGATTAAAGGAAAGTTAGAGAATGCATAACATGCTCGCACTAAAATATGAAAACAAGTTTATACTAAAGGATCAATAAAATCAATTTGAATTGGCTCTGTTGGATTGCCTCATTGTCCTCTTCATAATCACTTTCTATATTTGTCACATTCAGATATACTCCTAGTGAAAAATCCCGAGCAACTAATCTTAGGTGAGCATGAGATACTTATGCTTGTACTTCCTAAATTTATTCTGGTTTCCCTCTAACTATGCATGTAAGATCATTAACCCATTGGTTAGGGGAAGTTATAGTCGACCAAAAGATATGGCGTATAGTTTATTTGTGATGAATTCATTAGTACCATTATCTCATTTAAATAAATGTTTAAGAAATAAGTTGTGGTTGATATATAGAAATGTGTCAACTGAGGATCCTTGAAGATCGATGTGATTTATAATGAAAAACATTATAAGAAAATGACCATATATAAGAGGTAAATTTGTAGATTTTGAACCAGTCAAGATATTTTAAAGCATAAAAGCTAGAAGATTGATTTTTCTTTAAGTCATTATGCTAGCCATAAACCAGATTATAAGTCTATAAAGTTCATTATCTAGGCTACCATGGGGTAAAATGGCTCTATTAGTCACTTTAAAAAGAACTTGATTCGAAAAAGATTAGTTAATTGAGAACTCGTAGATATTGCTTCGTTGTTATAGCCAAATAGTATCTCATATTGCTTATTGGGTGGAAACACCATATCTATGTCTATATAACCTTCTTCTTTAAACACATCTTCCCTACAAAGAGAAGCATTAGGTAGAGGGCAACATCTTTCAAAGTGATGGTTATGTGTCTCTTGTTCACCATGTTTGATACCTAAAAAAGCTTTCCATTTGTTTTTGACTTAGACCCAAGATTAGCATAAAATTATCTCACCATATCTATAAAGACTTTACTTTTATTTCTCATAAATGAGTTCCATTGTGCATGGATCATCAACTCTTCAACATTTGAAAACATTTTCAACTCATTAAAATTAAATTGGCATCCATGAACAACCTTTATCTTATAAAGTATTTGAGGAAAATATCTTTCATCTGAGTTATGATTCATAAAAAAAAATCTTAGATAATGAGGGCTATCCTTAAGAGGGATTTCATGAATATTAGATGGAATATCATTTATAGGTGAGATAAAACAGTGCTAGAATTCATCCTGTGACAAAGAAGTAGTTTGAGAAAAGTAAATTACCTTATAATGAGGTAAAATTATGTCTACTTTTATGAGATATTTTTGGATTTGTAAAGATAAAGTGTTTGGTGAGAGGATGAGTGGTTTGTAAAATGAAAGAGAGATAATGGAAATATTATTGTATAAAAAGGAATGACCAAAAGATTTCTTGTATATTTAGGTGCAGAATTTTTGTATAATACCATATATTGGAAGAGGAAAATAATGTCATATGATGGGATAAATGAATATGGATTTTCTTGTTGGAATAGGTGATTAAGATGAAGATAATGACAAGATAATTCAATGCATCTCTACACTATAAAGAGGTAAGTCTATGTCATACACAAGCCACTTTAATTTAGTTACAAGATCATTTAAAGTTCATATTTCAATGTAGGCTATATATTCTTTGCTAATTTTCCCCCCTACCAATTTTCTCTTATGTTTGGCCAAAGAGTAACAAGTCCAATAGTTTATCTCTTTTAATTAAACTTTCTTCAGTTAGCCAAACCTTTAATGATCCAAATATATTTCTCTTTTCTAAAGGATCAAAATGAGATTTTCCTTTCAACTTTGCTCATTTTCATAAACTTATGTATACATGTACATATTAATTAATGCTCTTCATGAAAGCATACACAAAAATTCATGTAAAACATATCAAATATTCATATATACATGTTACATTATGCATCACACTTTTATATGGCAACGTAAGCATGAAACATGAAATATTGAGATAGAATTTAAAAAGGATAGCCTATACCTAGTTCAAGCCAAAGAGCACAAAATTGATCTTCACTTAATGATTTCATGGAAATATTCATGAATTGCTTTTTAATGATCACAAACTCAAGAGTAATATCACCTTTTTAAATATGATTATGAATAAAATGATGCTTAATTTCAATATGCTTTGTCCTAGAGTGTAGAATAGGATTTTTGGTTAAATTGATAGCTAGTGTTATTAAATAAATTGAAATATAGTTTAATTTAATATCAAAATCCATAAGGGTTTGCTTCATTCATAGTATTTGATACAAAACGATTTATTGACAATTTATTAAGCTTTTGCAGTGGAAGTTACCACTGAATTTTCTTTTTGTTGGACCATGAAACTACCAAGGCATATCCTAGGAATTGGAAAGTTCCCCTAGTGCTTTTCCTATCGTTTATGCAACTAGTAAAACAAAAATTCAAATAAATAGTTAAGTCAAAATTATCCATTTGATGGTGCCAAAGATCCAATTTAGTTATGCATTTTGGAGATTTAAAAATATACTTAACAACATGAATGTGTGACTCTCTAGAATTAACTTGAAATTTAGCACATAAACAGACATCAAACTTAATATCAGGTCTATTAGGTATTAAGTAAACCAATTTACCGATCATATATACCATGATATTTTTTTATGCCCATCATTTTACCTTGCTTATCTTTATCTAGTTTGGTGGTAGTACTCATCGAGGTAGGATTTGAGCTTATAAACTCAAAATCAGATATTTTAAGTAACTTCTGATTTATTTTGTGTAATTTATGAATATACAATATTTGCCTTACTTGATTTGTAGTATAAGGAAAAAGGTCATCTCTCATAGCATGCTCATCTTAAATTATTTATGCATATAATTTTCAAATTCTTTGCATAAGGATTTATTTGTAACACCAAATAGAATATCACCAACATAAATTTGCACAATAATTAAATCATCTTATGTGTATTTCATAAATAATATTAAATTTATTTTTTCAATGTCAAAGCCTTTAAAAAAATTGCTTAGTATCTTATACCAAGCTTTAGGAGTTTTCTTAAGACTATACAAAGCCTTTTAAGTTTAAAAAAGTGATTTAGAAAATCTTGGCTTTTGAAAACCAGGAGGTTGCTTAAAATCAACTTCTTATTGAATATAACTATTTAAAAAATCTATTTTTTTACATCCATTTGAAAAATTTTAAAATTATTAAAACATTCAAATGTAAGCAATATATGAATTGGGATTTAAAACCTAGTAAATTAATGATAATGTGAAATGTCGAACTTATAAATAACTTTCTAGTTTATATGTGGTGACATATAATTTTTTTAGTTAACACTTTTTAGTTAGATGAAATGTGATGTTTTTATATCTTCCCTTAATTTTATGGTTATAATTTCTTTAATCTTGAAAGATAAATAACAATTTAATGTAACTATTTTGTGCTATGTAATAAGTACAAATAATATGCGTTAATGAATATAGTTTAATTGAGATTGTGGTGATCATTTGAAAAACATCTATGGTGATTGAACTATGTGACAAAAGATAGTTGATGCAGAAATTGATAATATCAATAACTTGGCAACATTATCGAATAAGGAAAATGCTACTGAAATTTTGTAAAGAAAATAAACATATGACAAGCTTTATATTTATTTGTATGTTAAATCTTAGAAATGAAAAATTGAGTTGGTTACAACAATATTGCAACATTTATCTCCTCTTCATACCAAGTATCCTAGCTCAAACATCTAAGGCTTTCAAAGTCCACTCATTTACACTCTAGGATTGGTGTTGGACCTAATGCAATCCAATGGAGGAGCTTGTTATTGAAGGCATGAGAACTTCTAATATTATGTTCAATTATGCTTTTTTTTTCGACGATAAGGGTGGTTCAAAATGGAAAACATCAATGAAATCATTTATTGAATGCCTTTTATCCCTTCATTTTCTATTATAATCCTCTATGACCCATACTTCGATGAAATCATTTTCCCCATCAATGCAGGTTTTGACAAGTTTTCTTTCATATTCGACAAGCCCAATGTCTTCGCTATTATTGCCTTTAAAAATTGGTGAAGGAAGAGGAAACAAGCAATAGCTCTCCATCTTCACATCAAATATAAATATATTCACAGATACATTTGTGGTAGACGAAGTGAGTCCTCTTGTGGTAACTTTACTTCCTCCAATTGCTTCCATTTCTAAGCCTTTAAGTCAAACAATCACAACTAATATAATGATACAAGTAGAATTCTTTATCATTTAAGTGAAACTTGGGCTTCTAGAACCTCATGATCTTATAATGCAAAAGATTTTGATCTTTCCACCATCATTCCAATTTCTACAATATCATATGATGTCTTTGGATTTGAGATTTTTTACCATTGCTTGGTAGTAAGGTTGCACATATAATAACATGGTCCAATGTAGGTATGACAAAGTAAAACACCTTGATTTGTCGATGTCACGACCTACACACAGTCGGGTAAGAAATCAAGGGATATTTAAGGATGAGGCTTCACAGTGTCAATCAAAATAAAGAAGACATGATATTCATTTTTCTTTATCACGCTTTATATGAAGAAACCATATATAATTCTGGTTCTCTGGCTATGTAGCTTAACAAAAATGGATATGTAGGTGAGCTTATTGTATTTTTTAGAAAGAAGCCTATATTTTCCTCCAGTCACTATTAAGAAACGTGTTAAAATTTCATAGATAATATTTGGGCATATATCATGAGCTAGGCCCATGGTAAAGTAGAGGTTTTTTACTGGCTAAAGAAAACCATAATGATGTTTTCTTGTAGTAGCTCTTCTTTTTATTTTCATCAATGGACGAGCTCTCGGCCTCATTCACCTTAAAATATTTCTAATCTCCCTCTCATGGCAGCTCCCTAAAAGCAAGAGACTAGAAAAAGAAAAAAAACCCAAATAAAATTAAAAAGAAAAAAACCCAAATCAATTTGATATCTTCAATCTTTTTTTCCCTGCAGGTTTATTAAATAGATGTATGATGAGCATGCATGCTTTAATTCATAATAATCAGTTGGTCAACGCGTCAACCACATACCCCCCACGTGATCTAATAAGATTTTATCAGTAATTTTTGGTGTTTTTCCATCTCGAAAATCAATTTCAAACCACTAAATAATGATTCTTGTTATTTGTTTAGTTTTGTGTAAATCAATATTTGTGTACTTGATTTACATTTTGTATAAGTCATGATTGTTTTTAGTAATAACTTTCTTATAAAAACAATAATATAATAAAAAGATGGGCCATATAAAAAAATAATACAAGAAAAATTGTTTTATTGTTTTTAGTACTATTTTAAGCATTAGTTATAATAATTTGAGTTGGGTCAATAGAATCCCATTAAGACCCATTAAGTGAGAATGATGGTCGTCAAGCTTGTTTTAAAAATCAATGATAATAAATGGGCCAAAGCCCAACCCATTTTATCATTCTTATGGGTTTAATGCCTAATTTATAAACCATTTAGGTGACAAGTCTTCTTTTTACAGGGATTTATGTCAAAACCTTGCTTCAGATAAGTCTCCTTTTTAAGGGACTAATGATAGTTTTTGTAAGTAACCAAAATGATAGGTGTCCATTTAAAAGGGACTAGTGTCAAGATTTTTGTGAATAATCAAAGCAACAAGTCTTTTATTTTTAAGGACCGACGTCGATTTTTTTCACAAAATGATTGAAAATTAATAAAAAATAGTTAGGATAATTAATAACAATAAAAAAGATAAATTTAGAAGAAAACGCATAGAAAATATAACTTTTCATAAGAAAGGATGTTGTAAGAGTAACATCGTTCTTCCTTTAAACATAATTAACTCTTTACCTAAATTTTTGGAATCAATGCACATTTTCCCAAATTTCCATGATACATTTTCCCCCTCAATTACAAGGAGTCCTCGTTCGCGACATCCATCAAGGTGTGACATTTGTTTTGTTCAAAATAATTTTTAAATTTGATTTTTTTTACAATTTCATCATCTTTATGTTTTTTCTATCAAATTTGATTCTCATTTTTTTTATTGCTATTTTTTTCACTTTGATAATTTTTTAATTGATTTTTTTTTATCTTTGAACATTAAATTATTTTGTAATTGAGATTTTTTGATTAAGATCGGGTCTAGAATTTCATAACTTGCGAGTCTTAGAGATTAGCTTAGGTTTAGGAGGTTCGCTCAGGTTGTATGTTTTTTTTTTCCTTTTCTTTTTCTTTTTAAAAATTCATATTTTTTTTAGTTTCAAACTTCAATATTTATTCAATTGGAGATTGGACTTTATTATTTTTGTTTATTTGTTTTCTATAGAATTTTTCACTAATCTTTAAAATGACCTCGATTATCTTGATTTATTTTTTATTTTTTATTTTTCATTCTTTGTTGAATTTAACTAATGTTATCCATCAACATTATATTTTTTTCTAGTTTTGTCGTTAAACATTGAGTTGTTTTATAGTTGAATTTAATAGTTTTATTCAATTTGTTTTCGTTGACAACTTGTTTTTACCTTTTACTAGCATAGATAATCATTTGATTACGTAAAAAAATTTATCATAAGAAACAGAGTTATTAAACATAATTATGTACATGGCTCGTGATGCAAGATCAAATATCTTATTCTTAGTTATTTCTTGATCAAATATCGATTTAATTAATTAGATGCACATATAAGGATTTTGATTTATGATTATGAATTTTTTTATATTTTAAAATTTGTTGGAAAAACTGTATATTCATTTTTATTACTGGAAAAAAAAAATTCGGTTTGCAGCAAACAGGAGTCAAACAACTAGCAATAACTATGTAATGTGTTCTGTCAAGTGAAGAAAAGGATTGAGCTTTGAGCCTACAGATCGATAAAGGGAAAAGGCAAGGGGAAAATGGATCTTCTAGTTCTAAACATCATCTTTGGCATCTTCCATGCAAAGACACGTACATCACTCACCACAAAGGTTTTTCCTTGCCTAAACTAATTATAATTTAAATATCATAGGGTCATCTAAATCTAGCAGCTGGGAATTTGTTTGCAGATGCTCCAACTACTCCATCTCTAAAGCTTGCTTCATTTAGTCAGAAACCATTTTCCATTTGTAATAACCAGGAAGATTCCCATGAAAAAATGTTCCATGTCTAGTTACACATTATCTTTAGTTATGTTTCCCTACGCCTGTCAAGTGGTTCTGGTACTGTGTTCTTTCTGCTGCAGTTTTGTCTGGATGATGTTGTTATCTTAAAATCGAAGAAATTCTTAATTATTCAATCCTTATGCCTATCATACATTGTTAAAAACCTCCAATATTATAGTCAAGTACTCTCCATGTAATAATCCCTTGGGCTGCTGGACATTATTAATCCATCGTGTGCTACTCCTGTGAATTTATCTCCAGTATTGGGAAATGGGAACATGGGATTTATAGCCCTTGAAGATTTTACATGAACCGACCTAACAATACCATTTGTCAATAAGATTGACAGATTATTGGTAGCTAGCCTTGCTGGTCTGATAAAAAATTAGCGGTCTTGTTAACGCACCAGAAATTCATAAAGCTCGAATTAGAACAAGCCACATATATGACCATGGCCCTTTGTGGCATCGGCTTTTGGACCATAAAATTGCCACGCCACGCAAAATTCAAAGCAAGAAAAGCAAATTATGGTTTTAATGCCATTAGGGATGACTGGAGTTTTTGAGCAATTTCTTTGCAGTGCTAAGGGTGGTGGAAGATTTCGTAGTTTCGAAGGCAAGAAAAACAGGTTTCCAAGTCTTAAACTCTTACTTCATTCATGTCTTCTGTGTTCACTGATTCATTAACAAGTTCACTCGGCTCACCAAAGTGGCTAAAACTAACTGTTTCAGTTACTATATTAACTATCAAGTCACACGTTCGGCTAAATCCATCTCTTCATTATGGAAAATTCTCTATTCTAATTAGCCTTCACAGGCAAAGTTAATGAAATGTTGCATTATCAATTCTCTATTCTAGTTTCCAGATTCCTGCAATGACTTGTTTTTCTAGGCAAGGCCTCTCAGTCCTTTTAACCCTTTTTTTTTCTTCCCCGAGTGAAGCTAAACAGAGTTGTTTCTGATTGTTTTAGAGGAAAAAGAATCCAATATGCAGCGTTTCTGGTTCTAGAAACTGATCAAGGGACTCCATCGGGTTATGATTTTTAATAATATACTATATGGGTTGTGGCAAATCATGCAGTATTCAATTATTTATATGAAGACATAGTTCTTTTAGTTTTTTATTTTCTTTTTAGGAGAAGTTCTTTCTTCTTGTTGATGTGGTGGCTAACCAGGCAACATTAATGGAAGCATCACCTTAGAATCATCTTTCTTGTTTTTATATGAATTAATATTTAATTAGTTGTTGGGTTGGTGCTTCTTATTCTGTCAAGTTGGTTCTTAATTTTTGTTTGAAGTCCCATGTCTCTACAAATGGATACCAGTGATAATCAATTCTCTCTCAGCTTTAATCTTAGAAACAAAAAGCAGAATCTCATGCTTCTCATCTGGAAAGTGTAAACAGAGAAAATTTAATTGGTTTTACCAAAATTTGAGTTTTTGCGGGACTTTTTCTTGATCAGAATTGCTGAGACAACAAGACCAGTAGACTTCTTTCACTTTCTAGCTTTCAATAATGCACAAGTATGAGAATGTGGCAAGTCATGCTCAAATCTTGATGCAACCATCAAAACAATCTAGTTCATTTGAAGCTCTTAGGATCAGGCTCCATGACTATTAGCTACCTAGCTTTGAGTTTTGCTTCTTTGTTTTTCTTTTATAATTTTCTTTTCATTGTAACCACGACTCACTCATGGTTCTATAATACGTTACAGATTATCACATATTTGTCCAACCCTCGGTATTATTTTGACGTCAATGATCACCCTTTTGTTTTGATTCTCTGTTTCTTGTGTTTCCAGGGACATGCATTGGACGAGAACAACTGAGACAACAGGTGGTGAATTATCATATAAGCCTCCAATATATGATATTCCAAATGGAATCCTCCGCTGGTTATTCCAAGTACTCCTGCTTGAAGCTACACTCCCACACATTGGGAGATGGAGACGTGCCATTGCTTGATATTGTTGCTTATGGTGGATGCACTTTTGCTGCAGAGTCGGTCGTCCTGCTCGCAAGTATTGTGTCGGCTTATTTCTTTTATGCTGTCACATTGTGGGAATGCTTTTGTATGGGAATGTTCTTCATCGAGATCTTGAAGAGAATGATCGCTGAGGTGACAAGTTCTGAGAAGCATTCAAGCAAGCGCCACTATCTCTTGCTATTTGTGCCTGACTCCCATTCCTCTGTTGGATTGGAAATGTGTTGTTTAGGAGATTATTTTTTCAATAATCATGTGCTATTAGTGTTGCAACATTAATTTAAGTTGCACTTTCTTATATTGACTCGGATTTTGCTATTGTTTTTTACAAGATTCCTCTCAAAAAATAAAAGAAGCATGGCAAGCAATATTCTTGTTGTTAGTTAAGTAGTGTCTTGGCTTTTGTTTCAAAAAAGAAATAATAAGGAAAAATTACATTTAGCATCCTAAGATTTAATCGTAATTGCAATTACCAAAATCACATTTTATATTAAGAACCAATAAAATATTTGGAATATAATTAAATTACCATATTACTTTAATATGTATTAAAATGAAAACTTACTAAATGATATATCATTAGGTTTGTGATATTCTTGCTCCTCGAGTGAATCACTCTCTCTCAATTACATTTTGCTCTTATTTTTTTAAAAAATATACTAACATTTTATTTGTATTCGTGAATGGATAAGTAAAGTGGAAAAATTATTAAAATTTGATCAAACTCTTAAATGAATCAATCAAATGTTGGGCGCAATCCCCACCTTCTTTGAAAAAAAAATGAACTCTTTTTTTGCTCTTGATAAAAGTTTTTATTTCTTATTCTATTCTCTTCAAGCTTTAAGCCATAAATTCAATCAAATTCATTTTTTATATTCTTTAGTTTGATTATAATTCTATAAACACTCGAGCTTAATCCTTTATAATCTTCTTTTATCTTTTATGAAATGTAATAAACCTTGTGAGAGTTACAATTATTATGAAAGCTTAAGAGGTACTTTAACCACTTGGGTAATCTTTAATTGAGAGCCATTAAATGATAGGTTTAATTTGAGCAGAAAAAGATTGTGATGGGTGATATAATCTTGAGTATAGAAAAAAACTATGATAGGTTTTAATCTTAGTCATGTCAAAAGATTGTATAAGGTTTTCTAATCTTAATCGTGGAAAACAATTAGTGTAAACAGTAAGGTTTTTACCGCTAAGAAAATTGATAATTAATTGTGAATACTTGAATGGTGATTCAAGGAGTGGAGTAAACGGTTGTCTGAAATACTATAAAAATATTGCATTTCTCTCTCAGTACATATCTCATTGTATTTGTGCATTGATTAATTGTGTAATGTTGCTGATGAAAAATATGGTGATGATTTTATTAAAGTTTGTAAAATTCAATTTAGCCCTAACTCACCCTTTTTTTAGGTATTATATTTTTTTATTACATTGTGTAATTTTAATTTTTTTAGAGGTTAATATCATTCATCTATAATCCTTTTTATTTAGATTAAATGTAATAATTCATCTATAATTCATTCATCTTTCCAGTTTACCTGAACCGTGCAAGTTACTTTCAAAGCTTGAGTGTCAAGTTGACTTTTGTAGCCTTCTTTTTTATGAGTATTTAGGCCATAATGAATACTATCCTAATTAGAAATGAATAAAAAAACACCTTGTCTTATGACAACGTCACGTTTTTTTTCAAATACTCATGACACACATTTTGATTTTTTTTTTCATTTTAGGGTGTTTTTCCTAACAAAGACTTTGCAAGATTTACATTGTCTTTTTAAAAACCTGAAATTTTTTAATGTTATGTCAAATAACAATGTTCATGTAACTTTTATAATTCGTATTAGTTTTTGAAGAAAGGTATTTCATCATGATAATTGGTTTAGGAGATAGCTCAATTAGCATTCGGTTCAAGAAGGATCAAATACTCGTTTGAAGTCTTATATTTGGATTTTCTCAACGTGAACAAAAATGAATATTTATTCATTTCATCACAACTCTCGTAAACGGTTTTTTGAGAGTATCATTTATCAGTCTTTTCCACTTGCTTTGATTAGAATGAACTTTTTAAGGCATATAATGAAGAATTGGTTTCATGGCTATAAAAAAAAAGGAATTCACATGTTCAAATGGTGTTTGAGGGTTTTTATAGGTCTAGGATTACTATCGCTCCTTTATTTCCCTTCATCCTTATATGCTATTAGAGATTTCTTCTCTTAGAAGTTAAGGCAAGAAATCTTTTTAGGTTTTAATTTTTATTTTAAACCTTTGATTAAATATCTAATCGACTTTTCTTTCTTGAAATCTATTTATCTGCTCATATCAAACTTTTTTTTTATAAGAATCAAGATATCAATGTCCTTTTCTATTTCAATCTTTTGATCAAAAACCCAAACATGTTTCTTCCATTTATAGGTTTCTCAACGTTTTCTTTTTCTTCGCTCGTTGAAGCTGTAGGAGAAGCCTTTGTTTGTTTTCTAGATACTTGTGTATCTTTTCAAGATTTATCATTTAGCAAAACTCTTTTTTAGAGTTGTTGGGCTTTTTTATTTTGTGGTCTCAATATAGATCTCATGGATGTCTTGCGTATGTATTCTATGTATTTAGGCTTTTTGACTACTTTTCATAGTTGGTGGACATTCTCAAATACTTAATTCTCATTATCTTTCTATACTTACTTCTATTATAGGGTGTGATCCAACTTAAAAAAAAAAACTCTGCTTCAACTCAAATTGGAACTGGAATGGATGACTTTTGTTGCCTTATCATAAAGACTTAACACTTTCATATTTATGACATTTCATTCAAATTGGATCTTTGTCATTAAACAATTAACAACCTAGCCATTATTGACTCTCCTCGCTGCCATTTTCTGGCGCACCATCAGTTATAATCCAATTAGATTTTACTGCTGCATTTCTACTCTTTGTTTTTCATTTTTGTAATGTTTCTGCAACAAATCATAATTCCAGTTGCCCACTAACACTCCCAAGTAAACACACGCTGTTATTTCCATTATCTTTCAATATATTGACAAATATATACATTAACTCTGGTTCAGAAGGGCAGTAACAGCATGTGTGCTCCATTGTATGCTGTTGCTCAAGCAAATTCTGTTCTTACCTGTTAACATAAATATATCCGAAGTCCAGACACGTTTTGTGTTCCACTCATCACTTTCATTTCTTTGATGCACATGCTGGTGTTCCTTCCGTCCAGAATGTTTTTCGCTAATTATTCGTAGTCATTCTCTTTAATCTTCCATTAATATCTCCCTTTATCTTGTGATTCAGGGGGACAAACATGCAACCGATGTGGCAAGAATTCTGCAAGCCCACAACCTATTCAATGGAAAGAAGAAAGTTCTTTGCTTTGTTGTTAAGGCTTGCGAGCATGCTTGCTCATGCCCACTTCATCTACGTACTTTGTTATTAAGATATTTATGCTGAAGGGCTATTACTTTTGTTTGGAGATGAAGGACTGTGGTATGCTCTGAAATCTCCTTTGCTGACTGTTTTGAATCAACTTTTTCATACGTTTTAGAATATTTTCTGATGCTTTTCCTTTTTTACTTTGTGGTTGTCATCTATTTATTGAAATTGCCGTCTTTATCTAGTTTCTGATACCATTTGCTGTTACAGGAAACAATTTTATTATCCGCCATGTTCATATCTTCAAAGGAAAACTGAACTTAAAAACCCGCAGCGGAACATGAGTTAGGTTTGTTTAGGAGTATGATTGTGATTGTTTTTTTTTTAAATATATTAAAATAATATTTTTTTTATTTTTTAAAAATTATTTTTAAAATTAACATATCAAAACAATTTAAAATATAAAAAATTACAAGTTAACCTATGTTCCCAACGCACTACTTACAAAACAGATTGAAAAACAAACAAACCTATAAAATGGTTAAAATAAGCAGTGACTCATTCTCTATTTTAAAATATTATGCAAGGACCGAAAAGGAGCAAGAAAAAGGTGAGGAGGTTGGTAAGTGACCGGTGGTTGCTCATTATTTAGGAGTTTAATTACGTTTTTTTTTTTGAAATAATTTTTATTTAAAAATATTTTTAACATTAATACATTAAATTAATTTAAAAAATAAAAAATATAATTTAAAATAAAAAATATAAAAAATAATTTTGAAAGACGAGAACAATCTTTATTTATATTTGTTTTTGTGATTGGATAATATTTTTATAATATTTTAATTATTTTATTTTAAATTAAAATTTTTTATGATTTTAAATCATTTTAATATATAAAAATAAAAAATTATTATTTATATTTTCAAATTAAAAACACTTAAAAAAAACTGCTTTTACTTCACCGTACAACCATCCCCCACTTAAATTAAATACAAATAAATAATAATAATAATAATAATAACCTCATATAAATAACGGAACATTCAGAAATCCCCAGCCGGTCAGTTTTCTTTTATTCTTTTCTTTTTTAAATCTCGGTTTCTCAAATTGTGAAACGGAAAAATCGAAGGTACGTTATCTCTGTTTTTGTTTTTTAACCCCTCTCTCAGTTCCTTCAAATTCTTTGTTTCTATCGATCTTTGCTAAACCAATTTTCGAATTCAAGACAGAAATATGTAGCTGATTCTTATGTTTCCTGTTGTTGTTGATTTGAGTTGCAGGTTGGTTAGATTGTTAAAAAGAAAAAATCGAGGATGTTAGAGCAGTTGTTAATATTTACTAGAGGAGGTTTGATTTTATGGACATGTAAAGAGCTCGGAAATGCATTAAAAGGATCGCCCATTGATACTTTGATTCGATCTTGTCTGTTGGAAGAACGATCCGGTACAGCATCCTACAATTACGATGCCCCTGGCGCCTCTTACACCCTTAAATGGACTTTCCATAACGACCTTGGCCTCGTTTTTGTCGCTGTGTATCAGCGAATTCTCCATTTGTTGTATGTGGATGAGTTGTTGGCGATGGTCAAGCATGAGTTTTCCCAGATTTATGATCCCAAACGTGTGGAGTATTTTGATTTTGATGAGACTTTTAGGCAGCTTAGGAAGGAAGCGGAGGCAAGGGCAGAAGAGTTGAGGAAAGTGAAGCCTGTGGGGAAGAGCGTGAATGATGGGAGGAAGCTGGTGATGAAAAAGGGTAGTGGGTTTGGTGGAGGGAATAAAAAAAATAAGAGTGAGGCGAATGAGGGTGGTAATGGTGATGATGGGAAAGGGAGGAAATTGGAGAATGGACACTCCAATGGAAATCATAATGCTGTTGTTGTTGAAGGTAATAGAGGGATGGGTCTCGCGAATGGTAAAGAAAATGCGAGTTCCAATAATGAGGCTTTTGATGTCACTAAACTTCAGAAGCTGAAAAGTAAAGGTGGGAAAAAAACTTCTGATACTAGTGTTGTTAGCAAGGGTTCCAACGTGGACCCAAAGAAAAAGGTAACAAAGAAGAATAGAGTTTGGGATGATTCACCTAAAGATGCGAAATTGGATTTTACGGATCATGTGGAGGAGAATGGGAATGAGAATATAGAAGTTGTGGCAGCTGATCAAGGTGAAAGCATGATGGACAAAGAAGAGATTGTCAGCAGTGACAGCGAAGATGAAGAAGATGAGGAAGACAGTAAGGACAGCAAGCCTGATGCTAAGAAGAAGGGATGGTTTTCATCTATGTTCCAGAGGTAAATCATTGCATCGTAATTCTTAGATTGTTATTTATTTCTTTGATTACTAGTTCATTACCTCGAGTATCATTAAGGTACTGGATATAGAGTATCTCTTCAAGGTCTAGGTTCTTAACAAACAGTATGCTGCATCTAATCACTTTCACTCTTGCTTCTGGGATTGGTGTTGAAACCATGTTTTTCCTTTTGAGTTTTAAAGCCACGATTTCCTTTCTTCGTGAATAGTGGGTCTCACATGGTGGCATCTGAGGCAATTGCGTATCAATGTGCTTTCTAATGTTAAAGACACTGGCAATAACTATTATCGTTTGTTTTTGGAATGTAAAGTTAGTTTTTGGGTAATTGAGAAGTTATAACCCATCACTATCAATTAAGCTTCAGTAGGTCCCTTAGAGTTCTCTGGCATATCCATGATGTAGAAAAGCTCAATCTTATTCTATCCTTTAATGAAGCAAGGAATTTATCGTGTCATTTGACTCACAGCACGTACCAAACTGTTCTATTTACTATAATTTAACATCTTGTTTGAAGTTTATTCCATGAGATTGATATGTACTGTGAGACTCGGTATACTGGAGTGATGGCTTGCCTAGTTGGCTTGTTGTTCCCTCACCATGACTGCATACTTCCACAGTTGTTTATGTTGTCTCTCCTGCATTATGAGATGCCCATCAAACTTGGTGCGTGAATCTTAAGACAGAATGTGGGAGGCTACCATTAGATATGCATGGTTTGACTTTGTCAACCTGTTTGTTGGCATGTGTATTGTGCATAAAAGTCCTTTCTTAAGAGAATTTTTGGAAGCATTTGTCCTTCTCAAATCAACCAAAGTTGAATCTGAGAACTTGGAGTAGGCTTTTCTTCCTTGTATGATCCTTACATCGCTTTTCTTATGCTTTCCTTGGCTCAGTATTGCTGGTAAGGCAAACCTGGAGAAGGCAGACCTGGAGCCAGCATTGAAAGCTCTCAAGGATAGGCTCATGACCAAGAATGTGGTACGTTATTGTATTTGCTAAATATTCTGTTTGTAAAACTGTTCTCTGCCAATCATACTTCTCTATCTTACCTCACATTCTTATGGAGTTACTGTCCTTTGGCAATTTCAGGCTGAGGAGATAGCAGAGAAGCTTTGTGAATCAGTTGCAGCAAGTCTTGAAGGTAAAAAGCTGTCATCTTTCACAAGGATATCTTCAACAGTGCAGGTTTGTTGCATCAAGACATTGAGTTTCTTCATTTTCCATCTTTTCTGTTTGACTTAGGAAGAAGTAATTGTTCATCTGGTATTATGGCTACAGGCAGCTATGGAAGAAGCACTTGTTCGTATTTTAACTCCTAGGCGTTCTATCGACATATTAAGAGATGTACATGCTGCAAAGGAACAGAGGAAACCATATGTTGTTGTTTTTGTTGGTGTCAATGGGGTTGGAAAGTCCACAAATCTGGCTAAGGTGAAGCTGAAGCTCTTATGGTTGTAATTATTATTGAAGAATTATCGTCGAGGCATGCTTCCTTATTGGGTAGGCTGTTTTTCATGTCACAACTGCAGGTTGCATACTGGCTTCTGCAACATAAGGTCAGTGTTATGATGGCTGCTTGTGATACATTTAGGTCAGGAGCTGTTGAGCAGCTGAGGACTCATGCACGCAGACTTCAGGTACTGAATTGATATCACATATTAATGTTGATGATGTTATCTGGCCTCTTTATCTAGTGTTTGTTTCTGTGATTCATACCTGTAAGGAAACTTGATGTGTACTTTTTTCCCTGGTTAGATCCCTATATTTGAAAAGGGCTATGAGAAAGATCCAGCGGTTGTGGCAAAGGAAGCAATTCAGGAGGCCACACGCAATGGTTCTGATGTTGTTCTTGTTGATACTGCTGGTCGAATGCAGGTGCTTTTATGAACTAATGCTTTATCTCTGAGATTGAGTTGTACCATCTGGTATAATATAAATTATGGTATTGTTTGATTTCCTTTTTCGTCATTTTTGCAAAGGAAGAATTGTGCTAACTTTTTTTTCTTGTAAAAGCATTTATAGCTATAAAATGCTAAATTCAATACATGATGAGATAAATGGAATAGAAGAACTCAATAGGATCCCTGTTTTAACAACAAATCTTAATGACCCAAAGCACTAGGCAATGTTTTTACCTCATGTGCTTATCTGTTTGCTTTCATTTTCATTTTCTAATTCAATGTCATGTACTTCAGGACAATGAACCATTAATGAGAGCTCTCTCAAAGCTAATTTACCTCAACAATCCTGATCTGGTCTTGTTTGTTGGAGAGGCCTTGGTTGGAAATGATGCTGTTGATCAGCTATCAAAGTTCAATCAGGTTCAGTTCTTATATCCTGGTTTTTATTGTGTTATTTATTTTTCTTGCATCCAGATTCAGATTATCGAGCAACATTCCTTGCTCTTTTTCTTTGCAGAAATTAGCCGACCTATCTACTTCACCCAATCCTAGATTAATTGATGGGATTTTGCTCACCAAGTTTGACACCATTGATGATAAGGTAAGAGTTACAAAAAGCAGTCAGATTTTTTCTTCTTTCTAGCTATTTGTTTTATTTACCATCCAAATCTTGTGTGCAATTTTCTTTGATGGGTGCAGGTTGGAGCTGCATTGTCGATGGTTTACATCTCCGGCTCACCGGTCATGTTTGTTGGCTGTGGTCAATCTTACACAGATCTCAAGAAGTTGAATGTGAAAGCTATTGTCAAGACACTCCTTAAATGAGCGCGTTCCTCCTTTGATGAATGTTTGTGGAGCGAATGCTGTTCCCTCTCAGTTTGCTCTTGGTCCTGTTGTGAATGATTAACTTGCTGCCAAACTTCTGTATTTGTCGTGTTTTTCAGTTTGTTGTTGGGGTGAATCAGTCCCTTGAGGCTGTATTTTATGCTAATTATTACCATCTTGTTCCTTCGCTTTGCTGTTGTGTTCAATTTCTCTCTCAGACGCACGCCTCCACATGCATGCACTCGCCATCACCGGTTTTTATTCTCTCCCCCTTTTTTTTTTTCTATGAACTCCTCACGAAAGAATTTAATAAATATATAATTTCTATAAAGCCAGTATCATTGAGAATCTGGAAATCTTAACAATGTAATATGCAGCATTTAGTATACCTGAGAGATTAAATGTATCAAATCTATTATTATGTTATCTAAATTAAAATTACTATTAAAAACGTACTTTAATTTAAAATTCTTACAAGAAAGTAAATTAAATTATTAAAAAAATGTGTGTATTATCATCAATAAAAGAAAACTTTATAGTAATTTAAGTTCAAAAACTAAAATTAAAACTTTACATAGGTATTTAAGTAATTAGGAATGTTATATAATTTTTTTTTAATAACCCGGGGTGTCTGGGCCAGCTTACACGTACCATAATTAATCTCCAAATCTACTGAACACCCTGTAAGTAAATCATTATGAGAGTACCATACATGTACACTAAAGTTCGAAGCTAAGGTGCTGGGATAAAAAATTTACTGCTAGGATCGTTAGACCACGAATCTGGATGCAGCATATTATATAATTTAATGAATGCTTTCATTGACTACTAGTGTATTGTACACGCTCCCCTAGATCAGGTCTTGATGCTCACAAATTCCTATGATTGTTTCATACGCTTTTCGTTACAGTTCCACCGTTGTTTAATCTTTGTAATGAAAAAATTAAGGATAGCTTAAGGATGTCAATTTGACCTTACAACCCCAACCCCAACCCCAACCCCAACCCCGCATGATTACAGTGTCTCAAACAAATTCTCTCAAGACTAGTATGGCTAGATATATCCACTACATTCGTGTTTCCTTATTCATTCTACCCCTTCTCTTATAGAGCCTACTTGTTTTACCAAGACCTCGAAACATCAACATTGATGTGAAGCCATGGATAATGAGTTCACTAATCTTGTAAAAAATTGGTACTTGGGATCTTGATCCACCCCCTCACAACACAAACCTTATTGGTAACAAGGTGTTTCGGATTAAAAAAAAACATGTTTATGGTACAATACATCGCTTCAAAGCGTGATTTCTAGCAAATCGTCATAATCAATAACTCGATGTGGATTACACAAAGACCTTTAGTCATGTAGTTAAGCTAAGAACTATCCGATAATTACTATCTATAGCTACTACAAGGGGCTAGATTATTCGATAGATTGACATTAAAGTGTTTTATTTTTTGGTCATTTTAATTTTTTATTTTTAATTTAATCATTTCACATTAAATTAAGTTGAGATTGAGTTTAATATTTTGTTTTAATTGACTTTATATATAACTTTTGTAATGTTAATAATACATTTTAATTTTGAATCAATGCTCGATTTAATAAAATTAAATTTGATTTTATTGATTCAAACCAATTAAAATTTTCTAGATTAGATTTTAAATTTAAACAAATATTCAATTTTTTTTTATAAGAAATAACATTTTTATGTAAACTTTTCCACTCAATTTTTTATTATTGTAAACAATAAATTTTTTGATGATAAAAGATGGTCCATCCCGCACAATTTATTAGCCCTCAAGTTCGTAATAAACCCAACCCGATTTCTAATACATCTAGAACCAGTACAATGTATTAGTCCTCAAGATCTTTTCCATTCTGGAACATTGAAAGCATGCATGTTTCAAAATTTTATGGACAAGTAATTCCCAAAAATAAACAGTTTTCCAACTTTTCTATGTTTGAAGAAATTTTGAGAAGATTATCCAAGTCATTTGTTTTCCACGTCTCAGTAAGGAAAAAAACATTCGGTCAATAACTCATAAAGCTTTAAGAACCCAAACACAATGTGTATTAGTTTCTACAAGATTTGCTATCTACAGCAGGGTAATCCCATCAGTTGATCATGAGTTATTAAAATCCCCCTTGTTGCAAGTCAGAGACTAATACTATCTTGAATATTTTATTTTCTTAATTATCTCTTCAGATTCAGCTGTAATTCAGTTGCCTTTGCAGTGCAAACAGCAAGCGCTTCGACGGGATTCAGCCGAATCCGCAACTTCAGGTTTCATTCCTCTATGCCAAGCATGATAGAATTTCAAGCGAACCAGAAAGTCTGCAGTAATAGAAGATTTCTCAGCCTTGATGTTGTAGTGCGTCTGCAATTGCATTTCTAGCTTCATTGCACAATACTGCAGCATCACTCCCTTCTATGGGTTTATGAATAATAACTTTTACAGACCCTGGATTCAATATACCCTCCAATCCTGTGGGCATGATTTTCCCCGTTCCAATCAGGGTAATAGGTACCACTGGCACTCCAACTTTTGCAGCAACACTGAAGGCACCTTTCTGCATATTATCAGCAACAGAAAACCACGAATAATAGAAAACAAATTAGTTCTTTTATTCATCCAGAACCGTTAAAACAATCATTCAGAGGAAAAAGGGTATTAAAAACTTGAGGCGCACAATATAGAAGGGAGAGGGGATGGAAGGGTAGTAGAAAGGTGTAACGTATCCTATTGGACCTTCCCATGTTACTCTTGATAACCATAGTGTAATCCAGAAACAGAGAAAGTATACAACACTCCATCTCTGGGTATCAGTTTCTCAAACAGCAAAGATGATGACACCTAAGGAAATTAAGAAGCAGAAATGCAGCTAAAAAGCTTCTAATGTGGGTTAAAGTGCATTGGTAACCCATGCACATTAGATATACAAAAGCACAGATATACTTGTAATGCCGTATTAACATGTCAATACTCCACTAAAAGTTTCAAAGTCTATGATCCAACCAGCTGAGCCAAAGGTTAAAGAGCCAAGTTCATTTCTTCTTGATTCTCAACAACCAAAAACTGCTCTAATGGTTTCTCAATCTTTTGAAATGGAAGAAGTTAAATCAAATCAGCCAACAAGAACAATAAAAATTATAACATGATCTCACCTTGAAAGCACATAATTTTCCATCTTTACTCCGTGTTCCCTCTGGGAAGAAAAAGACAGAGGCCCCCTTCTTGAGTAGATCCATGCAACGCTTGAGACATTCCTGTATAAACATAGCCATCGGAACTTCAAATCTATGTTCAACAGTGACAACACTAATTCACCAAGAACAAAAGAAAGAAAATAAGATGACTGTAAGTTGTCACCTAACCCTGAAAGAACACAGCAGCATAAATACTAATAACAACAGAGAAAAGAAACTGCTACCATTTGGCTTCTACTGTCCATGCGCTTCAAGGGAATGACACCTAACATAAGCATAGCCCACCCAATAATGGGAAATAGAAATATCCCAGTCTTACTGATGAACTTGAAGCTTCTGCCAAGAGTAAGAAGAGTATATATGTCGAGAAAACTCTGGTGGTTCGAAACATATACAGCAGGAACATCTGGAGGGGGTAGATTTTCCAATCTCTCATACTCAATTTTAAAAAATGGAGCAACAGTCAGTGATGCCCAAATTTTGGCAATGGAAAATTGAGCTTTTCTTCGATATTGATCAAATAAGAGCACGAAAGGATGTTGTGCTATCATCAGCACAATAAGGAAAATGGCTGCAATAGCAGTAACAACATAAAAGCCTATTCCTCTAACTTTTGACCCAAAGGTAATATCTGCACTTTAAACAAGTTAAAAAGAAAGATGATTAGCATAAGGTTAAATATAAAACTGAGCAACTGACAAAAGGAATTCTTGAGAAACCTGATAATGGATAGGCAGAATCTGGGATCCCAGTTCCAGCAAGTTCCGATCTTACAACTACAGGTCTGGAAGCTTTAGCTTGTTTATGGACCATTGTTTGATTGAACTCCTGTAAATAATTATACCATGGTTCACAGACATGTTTCCTTGGAATGCAGGATGCACCATTTAGAGTAGCTGTCAAAAAAAGTGCAAAACAAAAGGATTCATAAGCCTGACAACACAGGAGCAATTAATTACAAGAAAAATATTGGATTCATTTTTTTTTTAGTTTTCATTTTGTTATTTCTTACTAGTTTAGATCTGGAAAGGGTAAGATATGGCTATATTTTTCAGTATCCAGTAGCTTAATCTTTCTTACTAGCTAAATTCATCTTATTGCCAGCTTAAATGAGCTCAGAACTAAAATGATGTCTATGTGCTGCAATCTTTGGTTTTGGTTATTGTATTGTCTGCTATTTACCAAATTTGTCAAATTTTAAGAGCACATCAACCTGTAAAAGTGATTAATATAAAGATGCTGGTACCAGTTTCTAGGCATCTTTCTCTTGGATATTTAAAAAGACTTCCATGAGCAGAAACAATTTTTCTAAGAAAAAGGTCTTCCTACCAGCAATAGATGGTCAATCATCAGCCGACTGCAGTAAGCAAGGTGGTCTGGGTCATGCAAGGGGGGTTACACCCCCCCTGCTCCACTTTTAAGCAAGATGTTTAATCGAAAAGACAGGAGCAGGTGTATTCATGGATACAAGAATCTAAAATAAAGCATGCCAATAATTCTTTTTAAAATCTTCATAGATGCAGTGAATGTACAAACGGCTATAACCCCACTCAATCAATGTTTTAGGAAAGGGAATTCGGAGACAGCCCTATTCTTCAAGCCACGTTAAATGTTAATGTTATCACTGCATTGTTGGAGTAGAGAGTTTCAATAGATATCCCAAGCATATTGAACAAGCAGTGAAAGAACTAAAGAAGATGAAGTCATATGTAAGCATCCAAATGAGACTAGTTGAAATAAATAGTCATTTACTTGGAAAGACACATGTATACAGTAAGTTTAGACAGCTAGGAGGCTACTTACAGTTATATGAATTCCACAGTACAGCTTGTTTATATGTAGAGCACCCAACAAATGGTTCTTTACAAGCACGGAACTGCATTAAGGAAAACATACTAAATAAAGTCCAGAAACAAAGTTTTAACAGTGTGAAAGGGCAAAGGAACTTCTTCTAATACATAAACTCCATCTATGAAATTTAAATCAGCATACAGAAAGAAAGACAGGCTAAAGGCACAGATAGAGACAAGAGTGTGTAGAGTGAGAAGAAGCAGGTGGGGTTGCAAAATCCCAGAAGAAGAAATCTAAAATCATAATCTGCAAAAAAAAGATGAACTTTACTGATAAAACACCAAATCCCAAAATAGGGGAGCATACCAATATATCAAAAGTATGGAAAATAAGGAATGTAGGTCTACAAAATGATAGGAGAATAATGCTTCAAATCTCTAGTTGATTAAACCCCAATTTGTAAGCCGTGGATGCATATGTAGCATTCCATGAACACGACACTACTAAACCTCGCCATAACACAATCCAAACCCCTTCAACTCACTGAACCATCTGGATCACTCTATAATCTAGCAGTCACAAAAAAACACATGAAGCTACTAACGACAGTTCATACATGTTGAACTGAAGGCTAACAAATGACTGTGTCTTCGAAACAAAGCCAAGGCAAAATGTGAGGGGCGCAACCCCTTTGGTACAATTGAAAAGCTTAATCTATTTGACTGGCCCCAAAATCAAAGTAATCAAGAACATGTATGTAAAAAAGTAGAAAATCATCAGACAAAAGAGAAGCAACAGCCAAAGCGTGTGGTTAGACCCATTTCTGCACAAGTAAATAGGAGCAAAGACATCTTATCACCGCATGAAAAAGTAACCCCTAATAATATATAAGGCAATTGATTAATTAAACAAACACATAAAAGAAGAAGAAAGTGGAGAGAAATACCTGCAACAGAGACGGTTGAGAAATATTGCTCGATCGTTTATACCCTGCAGAGATTTGACAAATTGAAACAAAATTATTGTTATTATTTAATAATAATAATATAGATAGATAAATGCGAGGAAGAGAAATAAAGAGAGATGGATGCATACGGAGACGAAGGGGGCAATGGAAAGGGTGAGATAGAGAAGCAACCATTTCCATTGTATTATTATTGTTTAACATTACTACCCAATCACTCTGATTTGATTTCTTCACCTTCGCCCTCTCTCTTTTGGGTTCTTTAGGGTTTAGTGGATTCGGATTTGGAGGGAAGAGGCAAAACTAAGTGAAGGTCTTTTATTGCCAGTTTCGAGGTAGATAGGGACTGTTCTTTATCCTCGTCTTCCTTTCTTTTACAGCAGCAGATTAATCTCCCTGCAACCTATTTTTATTCCTCTACTGTTTTTTTTGGTCCACCAAATTTCTCACCGTCGGTTTATGCGATTGAATCTATAGAAATTCTTAATTTCAAAAGTAAATGATTAAGAAAAGCTATAAATACTATTTTGTATATAAAATAAATTACATCCACAGCTTTACTGCCAAGAAGATCACAATACTAATCACAAGCGACCACCTTGAGAACTCGAAAGCTTCTTTATCAACTCTTTGATATCACAAGCTGGTCATCAAGTGGGATCCAATTTTCGAGGGAGCAAATATGGTGATGGTGGTGTTGTTAAATATTGATTTATTTTAAAATCAGTTTTTTTTTTTAAATAAAATAACATAAGTAAATCATTACTTCTTTTTTTTTTTTTTATCTCAATCAACAAGACGCCCATAAAATTATGTCCGAAATCGAGTAATTTATTTAGGGTTATTAACTAAAAAAGTTTAATTTTAAAATACTTTTAAATTTACATTTTCATGAATTCATTTCAACAATTAAACTTTAAAATATAATCCTCAAACTTTACAGTTTGTTTTAAAAAAAAAGAATTTTAAAAAAAATCTTAGATTGAATTTGCAAAATTCTTAACAAAGATAATGTTAATACATTTACTTTTTATTACTGGTTATCAAAAAGCGAGCAATCATGAAGCAATTATGAGAACTTTATGATTGTCGATGAAAACATACTAATCAACTAGAGGCAATTTAGCTTGAAGAAATACATTGCAACTAATAGTTAAATAATGATTTTAGGAACTCTATCAAAGCCATGAATAATATTTGATGAAGATGTGGCCTCATGAGCACCTTCTACTGGTTTCCAGAAGAAAGAACATGGTTATATCATTTGAAGGCAATGATGCTAAAAACCAAATCCATAGTAGTTGATGATTTGGTGAATTCCCTCGGTTATTAAGAGTAACACCACACTTGAGGAGCATGGTCTAACTAGAAAGCATCTCTATGGCTAAAAAAATGATTTACCATTTGAAATGTGATCATAATACATTAGGAATATATTGCCAAATAAGTGCATTTTGATGAATATGAAAGGGTGTACATAGCCAAATCAATTGGAGGCAATTTGAAACAGTCCTTGGTAGTAGAGGATTTGATGAACTCTTTTAAAAGGACCGTCACTTCTCCATTAATGTAGACAATGAGTGTAATGACACACAAATACTACTCTGGGGCAATGTCATGAGTCTTTTAAAATGATCAACAAAACAAAAAGTTTCTAGTACTGAAAACAAGAGGCAACAAACACTATGAAAAGACAGAGTTATGCTCTTCTATTCAAGCAAGAGATTTACATATGATAGGCTCAATCGGGTCGATGAATCAAAAAACCATAAAGGGACATAATTGATAAGTCTTGTTATAATTGAAAAAGATAAATGTAATGTTTTTTTTTCAAAAAAATGAAAAGAAAAGGACGCAAATAACAATTGCAAGTTAAGCTTTTTAATTTGGACATATTTAACCAAATTCCATTACCAGGTAAGTCAAGCTCAACTCTATAGTTATTGAACCAATTTCATTTTTATTTAGAAAAATCCCAAGTTGATTTTTTTCATTTCATCTGAAGGATCCCAAGATGATCCCATTCATTTTTTAGTAGTGTGGATCCCAAGATGATCATGTTTATTTTATCAATATAAATCCTCAGATAATCCTTTCATTTGCATGGATCTAAAGTTATTATTGTTTGTTACATAGATCCTGAGTTAATCCTCTCATTTATTTGGATCCCAAGTTGATCCTTGTATGGATCCCAAGTTGATCATTTTATATAGATCTCAAGTTGATCCTTTCACAAGGATCCCAAGTTAATCCATTCATTTTTATTTGTATGAATATCAAGTTGATCCTCTCATACATGTGGCTTTATTTGGCAAGATGTTTAGTTTCTAAAAAAAGAAAAAAAATACCCTATTTCTATTCTTTATAAACTTATTAGACAAAATCAAGAGAAACTGAATTTTTCCTCATCCTTGTACCATAAATATTGTAAAGAGGAGATAATTGTTGTAACTCCTTTTTAACCCCTTGTTTTCAATAAATTTTCAAAACAAAAATAAAAAAAATATAGAAATGAAAAAAAAAATCCTAAAAAATATATTTTCAATGTAATTTGGCCAATCTTTGATCATTTCATAGTTTTTGATCATTTTGGTATCATTTTCATGTTAACGAACTTTTTAAAAAATGAAAGAAAAAAAGAAAAAAATTTACAAGAAGAAAATCAGTAAGATTTTTATTAGTGAGTATAAAATCAATATGTAATGGATAGGATCAATTTGAATTTTAGAAACCCCATCTCCAAACAATTCAAAAATAAAAATAATAAATATAAAGTAATGGGTAAATACAAGAATAAAAAGGAAGGTTGTGAAAAGTTAGAGAATAGATAAGATCAAGAGCTTTTGGTGTTAGTATAAATAAGAGAGAGAATAAACAATGTACGGAAGGAACAAAATAAAAAAAAATGTGAAAGGAAAGTTCAAGAAGATAAAGGTGTGGAAAAAAAGAGAGAGAAAACACATGAAGTGAGTAATGGACGATAACAACAACAACACAACCCTTACCACCATTGACTATGACCTTCATTAACACCGACAAAGATTTCCTCTTTCAGGATAACAACAAGCCCCTTCATTGTAAATGAAAATAGCCTTTCTTTCAACCTCCACAACCACCAATAGTAGGAAGTAATGATGATAAACTAAGAAAGAGAAACGATCCCATAAAAACGAGAGAGCAAAAGAGAGTATAAGCTTAAAATGGTTAGATCTCCCTCCTTAAACCTTTATTTTTCTTACCACTTGCCAAAAAAAAATAAAGAAGGGTTGATGGTTTACCTTATCTAACGTGTCTCAATTTGTTTGGGTCACCGGTGCGTGACTCCATGCGCCGCCAGCCACAGACATATATGAGTTGCACTCCCTGAAGCTATTCCACTCTTATTTAGTGATCTTCAGTCAATTTCAACTAATCCAAAAGGTCAATTTCAATCCCAAATATTTTTAAAAAACATGT
This sequence comes from Populus nigra, assembly GCF_951802175.1. Lineage (NCBI taxonomy): Eukaryota > Viridiplantae > Streptophyta > Magnoliopsida > Malpighiales > Salicaceae > Populus > Populus nigra. Next base: position 8,392,685 of record NC_084854.1, on the reverse strand, counting down.
TAATGAGATTTTGTGATAATGTATTGATTATTAGTGTTGATTTTCAATCTATTATGAATGATCGAGATTATTAAGAGTTATTATTGGATGTGTACGTTCTTGAATGATTAGGGTGGGTTTGATTTATGATATGGTGATGTAATTATAGATTTTTTTGTGACATAATTAATTTGATTTATTAGGTCGATTTATTGTAGTAGTTGTTGTAATGATTGTGTAGTGTATTTTTGATTTTATTAATATTAGTTGACATACGATAAAAAAAAAAAACAATGATTTTATCCTAAGAAGTCGATCTAAAAAAATAATAAAATTCTCTTACAAAAAATGTATTTTCAATTCGTAAATACTTGTTTATGGTTTTATTATCATTTATTGACATAGGATAAAAATCCTCAGCGGGTTTTATCCCTAGAAGTCAATCTAAAAAATGATAACAAGATCGCTTTGGGAAAAAAATATATTTTTAACTCGTAAATATTTGTTTGAGGTTTTCTAATCGTAGATCGATATAGGATAAAAAAAACCTTAATGGTTTCTATCCTTAAAAATCATTCTAAAAATGATAATAAGATCACTTTAGAAAAATATATTTTCAGCTCATAGATTTTCATTTGTGGTTTATTATTATAGATTGACATTAAATGAAAAACAAAATCTCAAAATGGTTTTTATTCTAGAAATAAAAAAAATACTTTTAGTGGATTTTATCCTTATAATTCGATAAAATTACCTTGAAAAAAAAATATTTTTAAGTCATAAATATTTGGTTATGATTTTATTATTCATGCATATAGTTAGGAAAAAAAAACTCCCAACGAGATTAATCCTTAAAAGATGACCAAAAGAATAGTAAATTACCAGTAAAAATATTTTCTACTCGCCTTTCAATTAAATAATTATTGAAGTTTTTGGTTAATGATTTTATTATTTATGATCGGCTAAGAATAAATAAGCTAATATTTGGCATTATCTTGAGAAATTGACTGAAAGGATAGTATATTTTTTTTAATATATGACTTCATCATAAATATCCACCTAAAAATATTTTAATAACATGTTAATTATATTTATCTATAAAAGCAATACAAGATAAATGAATCATCATCAAACATTATTATATAAAATTGCTTAATGGGTAATAGAATCAATTAATATATGATTTTATATTTTATAATAAAAAAATACACATATATCAGTTTAGACAAACCTTAGCATGAAAGCACACATTTTATCATTAAAAACAAATAACAATGCATCTTATTTTAGTGTATGATGTATAAGGTGATGTTTATATTTTTTATTATATAACCAATTTCTTACCCAGAACCTCTGAAAAACAGTTAGTGTTCCTAGTTATTATAAAACTAGGTGGTGACTGATTTTTCATATTCTTACATGTTTCACCTGTATTTCACCTCGATGTCACCTACAACAACATAGAGATTCCATTGGAAAAAACCCTCAAGCACAACTTACATTGATATCTATACCGTAAAAAGCCTTTTTTGGAGGAATACATTAGGAGATTCTTAAAGAATATCTTGGATTAGCCTTTGTACTCCAACAGGCCTATTGAAGCACCAAATACCCTACCTGACTTGGTATAAACATTATATAATATACATATCATGTCTTTAAAGCTATGTTTTAGATGTATGCTTAATAGCATGTAATAGATTTTGTAGTTCTATACTCATAAAACATGGTTCTTTATAAGTCCTAACAAACTATATTGGATAAGGCCAAAGTTTATCTGCTTCAACTATTTACACTTGAAATGACAAAGATTATCTTTGTTTTTCCTTTCACATTCAAAAAACAAATGAATCCCTTGCAGTTCATTTTTAAGCTTGTGTGAATTTTTCTTCATGAAACCTTGACTAGAATCATACCTCACACTGGGAGAAAGTAAAGAGATTAGAGTCTGTTTAGCAGTGTGGTTACAGTTGTTTTTTAAAGAACTTTTTACTTAAAAATGTATCAAAATAATATTTTTTTTTATTTTTAAAAAATTATTTTTTATATCATCGCATCAAAATGATCTAAAAACACCAAAAAATATTAATTTAAAGCAAATAAAAAAATAAAAATAAATTCAAATTTTTTCAAAAGCGTTTTGAAATGCAAAAACAAATAGGGTATAAAGGTTGAAAGGATACAAATGGAAATCTAAAAGGCAAATAGCCCAAGAAAATACTAGAGGCAAGTGAAAGATAAAAACTCGAGAAAAGTCATGAGAAATCCAAAAGCAAAAGAGCCTAAAAAATCCAAATATTGAAGGCATGTATAAATCAAAATTAAAAATGACAACGTCAAGATCGGATAAGAGTGCTCCACTAAAACAATAAAAAAAATACAAGTCAAAGAAATATGACAAGGAAAGATTGAAAGATATAACAAGTCAAACAAATGACAATGATCCTAAGTCTTTAGTCGATTGCCTCTGCCTGCATTACATACATTTAAAAATACTTTTTAATTAAGCAAGCAACTTGAATCAATAAGTGGCATTCTCAAAATACAAAGTTTTTCACAAAAACCATGACATTGCGAACAAGCTACTGATTATTATTCATGCTGATAAAACAAGCACTTATAAAAAAGAGACAATTTTTTTCCAATAAAATCTTGAGCTTTCACTCGAGCCTCTTAATTTGAAACCTACAAAATAAAGGTCACCTTATCACATTCCTTCACCAATAACAATTTAGCCTACATAAAAGACCAAATCATCATTTCCTTAAAAGTTAACAAAACAAACCCCTAGGGAATTGCAAGAAATTCAAAAAAAAATATTTTAAACTTACATCGGGTTAATTTCTATTTTCAAAATGCAAGAAATTCATTTGAGCCAGAGAGGCAACTTTGAGCTAATATTTCTTTCAAAACATACACCTTGTTAATCATCAATATAATAACTTTTAGCGTTGGATGGTGTGTTTTAGGTCTTTGACCAAAGAAGTTTATTTTCCAAATGCATCATATGTGTGTTTTATCTGAATTAATCTTTAATAAATAAATAATCAATTAAAGACATTATTTATAGCACAATAAAAATTCCTAGAAAAAAGGGTTTTTATTCCCCTAGAAATTCATATGGTAGCAGAATTATAGCACGACATGAATCCCATACCTGATCTCACTCTACTAAAGACTATGAGATAAATATAACTCTTGGCGCATATAAAAAATAAAACTCTTCTTGTAAAGTAAAACCAACCATTCTTTTTTATGATCTCATGGCATCCAAATATGTTTCTTCATTTTGTTTCTCCTCCTCCTCCTCCAAACCCTAACTCCTACACTCTAATTATTTGTAATTTCAATAGGACAAGGAATGAATACCTTATCACTTTTCAGCCAAAAGACACATGTAGAAGTTGATGTTAAAAATATTACAAAATCTATCTGAGATGAGATTGAGAGGGTACAGAATCAGGTCACTAGTCCTTAAGAATCAAATTTTTAAAATTTTACCATTTGGCAATGGCCATTTATGATCCCAAAGATACTTTCATGATAGGGGTCTTTTTGTTTATTAACATCATTTAAAAAAAATATAATGTTCAAATAACACAAGTAGAAAAAACAAATTGATGAAATAATTGTTACATGTCACGATTAGAAAACTCTAATGGTGACATTTAAAGCTGTTATGATTATGAAATGTGACAAAGATAAATTACATTAAGCAGAGAGGAGAGAAAAAAAAAAGAGATCCTAGAAGCACACTGAAGCTTCGATTATGATACCACTAGTATTATAAAAAAAAAGATATATTTTCAATGACCAATATAAAGATTTCAACGAGACAAATCTAAATTCACCAAGAAAGGTTATCAACGATAACCCAAGTAGGCCACACACGGTGGGTGAGTCCCTTATTTTTAGGTGCAATGTGAGATCCATCTTTTCTGATTATACCGATGATGTCGTTATTGGAGCATTGGTGAGTTTATGAGGTCTTTTTTTTTCCTCTATGATTTCTCCTCATTGTAATCTCTCACTTACATTTGAAAAAAGAGTGTGATCCACTTCGGTCACTGTGCATCATTAAATTCATTGTATATCATGATGGAGAAGTGGCGCTCTAATATTTTCACTTTTTGAAGAAGTTCATCAAATCCTCTACTAACAGAGATTGTTTCAAGTTGCCTTCAACTAATCTCGTTATGTATACCCTTTCACTATTCATCAAAATGCACTTATGAGGTAATATATTAATCAAGTATTTTGATCATTTTTCAAAGGATAAATCGTCCTTCATCCATTAAGATGCCCCTTAGTCGAACCATGCTCCTCAAGTGTTGTGTTACTTTTAATAACTGAGGAATTCACCAAATCATCTATTGATATGGATTTTTTCAAACATTATTACCCCCAAATCGATGATTGTGTTCATTGTTTTGGAAATCATCAAAAGACATTCATATGACCACATCCTCATCTGATACCATTCATGACTTTGATGAAGTTCCCCAAATCATTATTTGACTATTGGTTGCAATTGATTTCTTCTAGCCGACCCTAGCTAATCTTTGTGTTTTCATTGTCCATTATAAGGTTATCATAATTGCTTCATGATTGCTCGTTTTTTAGTAACCAATCATGAAAGGCACATGCATCAACATTGTCTTAGTCAATAACTTTGCAAATTTAATAATTGATTCTTTGAAAAATCCTTTTTTTTAATCAAACTTTAAATCTTGAAGATTGTATCCATTCAAGTCTAATTATTGAAATTAAATCATGGTGATGTAAATTTAAAAATATTCTGTGAAGATTAAACTTTTTTGGTTGAGAACCCAAAATAAGTCATTTGATGCCAAGATATAATTTTACAGGTGTCTTGTTGAGCTGATTGAGATTGCAAGAAAGAATAATTGGATTTAAGAAAACAAATGCAACCATTCGAGTCTAATATAGGTTTTTAGCTTCCAACAAAAAAAGCAGTTGACTACTTATCTAATGGGAAGTCATTTTTGGGAAAGGAAAGGTTGCATTCCAAGGTAGGTTTTTGGTTTTTAAAAAGGAGAGCAACTAATTACTTATATGATGAGAGGTCATCTTTAGAAATAGTTGGTTAAAAACTTAGAAAAAGGTTTTGGCTCTTCAAAAGGAGGAAGGCTTACTTGAGTGTGTTCGTATATTGCTCTAATAATGAGTATGAAGTAAAAGCATTTTTTTTTCTACACCATCCACCATAAACAAGATGTTTTAATCAGAAATGACTTTCCAAGACATGAAATGTAGGTTAAGGTTCATAGCTATGAAAAAAAAGGTATGTAAGGCTCAAATAATGTTTAAGGTTTAAAGATATAAGATTACTTATTTAGTGTAAAAATCTTTTTAGAGAGTTATTTGGCTTTCTTCATTTCAATCTCAATTCTGCCAATTATATATGGTGCTCTATTGTTCACATTTTGTCTTTGTACTTAACATCATCACGAATGACACTTTATAGAGCTATTTGGCTTTCTTCATTCATTTCTTTTTCTTTTTTAAACTTTCACCTTTTTTCTTCTTATTATTATTTTTTTAGTGCAAAGTTAATTTCCTTATTGCAGGGCTTGACTTCTTGATTGTAAGATTGCTTCTCTTGATGACAACGCTTGATCTTCTTGATTATAAGATTGATTCTCCTGATATCAGGGCTTGATCTATTGATAAAATGATTAAACTTCTTGATTACAAGGCTAACTTTCTATTAGCGGGGTTGACTCTCCTGATTATAGGGCTTGATTTCTTAATTACAAGATTGTTTTTCCTTATGGCAGGGCTTAATCTTAACTAGAGCCTTGCTAGGCTCAGAACCTTATTGAGTTCTTATTTGCTGGAGTCTTTTTGGACTCTTTCTTGCGAAAGCCTTGTTGGGATTGAAACCAACAACTGAAATCTCACCGGACTTTATAAGATTTTTACTTGTGTTTTTTTAGAAGATTTTTCTGCAAAAATATTGCACAATGCTACATATCATGGGTTAAATAACATGCATACATCTTTCCATGTTTAGGAATATAAGCCTCTCTTCTTGCAATTCATCTTCTTGGTTTCATGATACGAATTGCTATTTTTTATATGGCTTTTCATGAATGCTTGACTTGTCAGCTCGCTGTAGATTTTCTAGTTTTTTATATATCATGTGATCTCAGCTTTTTGTAACAATTGTTGTCTTTTTTTAGTAACGTGAGTGTTCGGGTTATCTTGCACACACCTCGACTAATCTCACGGGCTTTTACCTTCATTACAAGGAGTTCTATTCTGTTGGCTATTTTTCTGAAAGTGAAACTATCTTTCAGCTATGATGTTGCCTTTCTTCTAGATGATGCCCCCAAGTATGGTATTTTTTTGTACCATTACCCCCTTTTCATCTACTTTGATGAAGAAATGATGCTCTATTATTCTCAATATTAAAGAAGTTCATCAAGTCATTTATTATCTTGAGCTATTTCAAACATACTAGCGTCTAACTTCTTTGGTCGTGTACATTCTTTCTATATTCATTAAAAGGTACTTACATGGCAAGATCTTCATTTGGTATTATAACTATTTTTTAAAGAATAAACTGTATTTCAACCATGAAAATACCTCTTAGTTTGATCATGCTCTTCAAGTATGATGTTACTCTCAACTACTAATAGAGTATACCAATTCATTCACTGTCATAGGTTGTTTTGAGCAACCATGCCCCTAGTTGATCTGATATTACTTATTCTTCTGACTATCATTTAGAGGCATTTATCATCGTTAAATGCCATTTATAGCTTTAATGAGGTTCACCAAATCATCATTTAACTATTATTTATAGTGGATTTTTTCAAGCCAAATTGCCCCTAGCTCGACCTATTCATTCAGAGGCACATTTCCATTTTGAGTTTCTTATTTGCATAATATTCATTGCATTGTTCCTAGTTAGCTCAATTGGGCATACATTGTCATGCATAAAAGACTCTCCTAGTTAATTTGATCATTCATTTTCTAGTAGGCTCGCAAGTTTTATCAATTTGTGCATCCTCAACCCACTTAAATATGTTTAGCTGCCTGACACCCAGGCCTAAACATCATCCCTATCTAGGATTTTATGAAATCAGTTGATAATTAGCTTTTTCATATATATTTAATTGAATTTCTTGCTTTAGGATCTAACTACATATTCTTAAAAATCATATCCATTCAATCTGATTATTGAAATGAAATGCAATCAAAGATACATAAATTTTAAAAGTATTTTTGACACATGATGCATTTGGAAAATTAAGAAATTACTGCAATGAAGAAAAATTATCACCAAGCATAAAACTAATTAGCAGAGTGCATTCACAAACAATAGAACAAAACCAATTATTCCCTCTGAATTATATAAGTTCATGCAAGGATTGAAGAAACAAAATCAAGTAGAAACATAGCCAACAGAAAGAAGGGAAAGAAAAAACTTCGAATGAAAGAGAAAATTGAAGGGAGAAACAAAAAATCTAAATATTAAAAGTAAATAGAAGAGGGGGAATCTAGTTGCGGGGGTGGGTGTTTGCTGGATTAGCGACACCAACTGTGACCTTGGCCACATCTAATGCAGAGGCTTCAGGCTTCTTCTTGGTGTACAGAACGAAGTAGCCAATAGCGGCAACAACAGCAACACCACCAATGGCCGTTTTCAATGGACACAGAGACAATTTGCGACGCTGGTGAAGCACCTCTGTTGAATGCCGTGCTGGTTGATCTGACCCTGCCATGTCTCTCTTGGTTTATCTTAAGCCGTCGGTTTCTTTTCTCTTCTTTTCTTTTTCCTTGCTTTGGCTTGTGGAAGCTTTAACTTCAGGTTGGTGATTTGCCATGGATGTTGCAGGCTTTAGACAAACAAAGAGGAAAGGACACGAAGGCTGTTAAAACGAGATAGGAGGCGAAAGTAAAGGTTCCATGGACACGTGGAGAAGTTGAAATTTTCAATGTTGACACGCGGCATGACTGTCAATTCCTGTGTGAAAATCAGCTACAGAATAATTTTCCACGTGTCAACCCGGAGAGGATCTTACAACTACGGTTCTTATTTTCTTTCTTTGTTTCTTCAGAGCAGTCAGTGCTTGCTTACCACGTCAGCATAAAGAGTTGACATTTGTTTGGACTGTTATCATGATTTCTCTCAGTTATTTCTGTGCTAGAAAATTATAAAAGTTGGACGTAACTTGTTCACAGTTAATGTAACAGTTGAAAAGGCACATCAAACAATACACTATCTCTCAGTTTGCGGTACACTGCTGATCCAATTATTTTTCTTAACATAAAAAATATTTAAATATTATTATTATTATTCTTTCTAATAAAAAATATTTAAACTTTGTATAGATTCATTCGATTTAATCTGGTTAATTTAACGAGTATAAAATCAATTTAAATAATTAATAAAAATATATAATTAATTGGGGACAAATTGGTGAACACACTTTTTTTACCATAATAAAATTACTTTGTTACCTCTCTAAAAGCAAAATATATATATTCTCCAGGTTTTTTTTTTACTTTTTAATATTATTTGTATAATAAAATTATGTTGATTCCCTTGCAACAAAGAAAAAAAAATCAAACTATAATCCAGGGGCTTTTTAGATGTTTTGTTTGTTTTGTCGCATTAAACTAACTTTTACTCTCGAAATCAAAAAAATAAGTAAGCTTGAGTTGAGAGGTGTTGTTATCTTTTCATTTGGGTTTGTTTTGTGGTTTTCATATTCTAGAGGGTTAATTTGGTCATTTGATAAAGATAAAAATTAAAAAAAAAATAACGTGTGAACAATGCAAATGTGCTTCGAACAACATATGTAATATCATCTAATAACCAAGCACTACCTTCCAAGGCAGTGTTGACCTCGTCTCGGGAACGCCTCAATAATAGGACGATGCATGTGGTCATTGGATTTCTTATTTGGAGCCAACAACCTTTTCTTTTCTTTTTCATTTTCTCTTCTCTTCTCGATTTTTGCCCTGACCCTTAAAATTTTCAAAGAATCTCTTTAATTTGTGTTTTTTTTTAATTTGATCCCTCTTTTTTTAATTTCTATTTATTTTAGTTCAGATGATTTTTTAAATTGAAACTTTTATTTGGTTTCATCCCCCTTAAATTTTTTCATATGTGAAATTTGAACCCTTATCTTTTGATTGCTTTTTTTTATATATAATCTGAGATCATTTTTCAAATTGAATATCTTTTTAAATTTCATCATTTTTTAGTTTTTTTCCTATTAAAACTTGATTTTCATTTTTTTATTGCTATTTTGTTTTTTGCCTTGGAAATTTTATGAGGTTGATATTTCTTTTTCAATTTCATTCCTCAACATTAAATTGATTGGGTATTGAGTTTTTTTTATTGAACCTAGGTCTAGGATTTAACGAGTTACGAGTTTGAGAGATTAACTCGAGTTTAGAAAATTCACATGAATTTACTTGATATTTTTTTTATTTATCTCAATTTTTTTTATTTTATCTTGGCATTTATTTGATTGGAAATTGGGTTTTGTGTGTTTTTTTTCCTTGCTTTTTATAGGATTTTATCAATCTTTTTGAAAATGACATAAGTCACCTTGAGTTTTTTATCAGTCTTTATTAAATTTAGATTTTTAAAAAATTAAATTAAATTAATTAATTGAATACAAGTATAAGATGCTCGTTTCTTGGTATTTTGTTTGGTTTGTTTTTTGGATCGTTATTCTAACAGCTAATGTTTCTCTTTTAACTACCTGATTTTTAGTTTTTTTTTTAAATGTTCTCACCCTCTAAATATCTGTTTTTTTTTCTTTCTAGTTTCATCCTTCAAATTTTTTTTTGTTATTTTTTTGTTTATATGTGTTTTTTTTTTGTCATTTTAAAAACAACACAGATTGCTTTAAGACTTTTTAGGTCTTTGTTAAATTTAGCTTTTTTAAAAGGTATTTTGTTTTTTTTACTTAATTAAATTAACTAATTTCATCCATCAATATTAAATTGGTTAGGTGTTGAGTCTTCTTGGTTGAGTTCAAGTCTAGAATTCAATATGATATGAGTTTGAGAAATTACCATGAGCTTAAAAGGTTCACTTAAGTTCACTTGTTTTTTTTATTGTCTATTTTACGATTATTTTTTTCGATTTTATCTTCTTTCTTTTTTCTTATTGTCTTTAGGATTTTTAATCGTTTTGAAAATAACAGGAGTTACATCTGGATTTTTTAAAAAGGAATTTTATTTTTAAATTAGATTAAATTAATTGATTAGATATAAATATGAGATGCTTGTTGCATGATATTTAACAACACATGTGATCTCTTTCAATCACCTAAATCTTAGATTCTTCAAAAACATTTTTTTTTATGCTGGGAAAAAATTAGCTCAGCCAGCAGCATAATACAGACCATCTAACTGCTTAATATCCATTTACCCAATTAAAATTATTAAAATTATAAAATATACTAAAACCCATAGTCTTTTACATACAGTAATCTATAAGTACACATTTGTTTTGTCCTTCAACTTTATTTTTTCAATTGCAAACTTCTATTATAAATTTAAGGACAAATTTCTTATAATTTGTTTGATAAAGATAAAATTTAACAAAAGAGGATTAGCATGTAAAACAAGGAGAAATCGCATGGCTAGTCTTAAATTTGTTCGAAAAAATTCTTTTTAATTCAACTATTTTCCTCTATAATGCCTTTAATTTTTGTAATTTAGTTTTGATTTATAAAATTATTATGTTCATTTTTTAGTCCCAAGGTTTGACAAAGAAGAGACCAACTTACTGAAAAACAACAAAGAAAAGAGAAAGTCATTGGTTCATCATATTTCAACGATAAAAAAAATTAATTTTAGTGTCAATAGGTCCAGGTTCATTTGATGAGAAAAGTTTTTTTGAGGTGTTTTTAAACTTTTATTTTGCCAAAAAAAAAAGTAGATTAGATCCATGAAAAGTTTTAAAACTTGGGTTGATTTTTTGTATTTTAACTAATTTTATGTATTTTAACCAATTTTATGCTAATTTAATACCATGAATGTTTTTATTGAGGTCTTTATGGTATATTTAAGCGTTTTCAAGAAAAAAAGGTTGAAAATAAGGCCTTTTGGTTTAAGAAACAACGGACCCGACATCCTGGCTAATTGAGATTGCCGGAGATACTAGAGATAAAATGTTGTAAGCTATTTTTTTTCAAAAAAAGAAAAGGGTGATATATCACCCCCTTAAAATATGAAAAAAAATAAGGTTAATCGTGTGGGTCTAGCCTTACAAACCCCGGCATATCTAACCCTCTATTTGATGTGTTGGGCACCAAGTCGATATCCTCTTTATATTATTTTTTTACATTTTTTTACATTTAAATGTACTATAAAAAGATTAATATTATATTTCAATTATTAAATAATATTATAAGTTTTCATGAGAATGTTAATATGTTTTTCACTTATTATGTACCTAATTAACATGAAAAACAATTGCATGGATATTCAATGAAAAAAAAGTTGTGATTTTTTATTATTTTTAATATGTTTTTTATATAACTTTGTTACATTTATCATTTATTTCTTCAAATATATATAAAATACTAAGACATCGTTTTAATTTTTTTATTATTTATTTTAAGACCATGATGAATTTTTGTTTAGAAATCAATGCTTGTAATTTTAAAATATGTTTCTGTTAAAATAATTGAAAGATGCATTAATAAAAAAATAAAATCTAGATTGAAAAACTATATTTTTTCTTCTAATTTCAAATGGCTGAGATTTTGTTTCAATAGAGTATAAATTATTTTTTAATTAAAAAATATTAACATCTAATTAACTGAGAAAAATTAAAAATCTCCATAAAGAGCAGAATTAAATATGTTAATTTGCATATAATTATCAAAATATGTTATTTAACACGTGTTGAATTTTTGTTTTACACTTCAAATATTTCATGATGTTAAAAACAAAATAATATTGCTTATATTTCTTTATGTTGCATATTAACTTTTGATTCAACCCGCAACGAATCACGAGTGAGATGACAACAGGATTAACTATGAACAATCTATGAGTTTTTCTTCTTCTTCTTTTCATTTAAATTTTCTTTCTAATGGTTTCGTTGCACTTCATTTTCCAAAACAAATCCATTGACAACTTCCTCTCTCATCTTCCATAACTCAAGGATTGAAATGTAATAAAAATAATGTTTGTGGACTAAAACATAAAAACATAAAACTGCATGGACCAAATACATGAAAATCTAAAACTTAAGGAACCAAATTGTACTTTTCGACATCTAGGGACAATAAAAAACGCATTGTTCTCCTACAGTGCAGTCCACATTAGCTTTGAGTGTAGGGGAGAGCATTATTGGTCTTCGGTGAAAGTACAAGCTGTTTTAGTTTATTTTATAATTATAATTATAGTTAGAGTTATGATTATGATTATAATTATAACATTTCATTGATCTCTATCAAACTGCTTTCAGGGATCTATTGATCTCTTTGCTAGCCTGCTAACCTAAAAGGGAACGTGCATGTTTGTAATGCTAGTTTAATATCAGTAATTTCGACCATTGAATAGAAGCAGAGATGGTTTGAGAGAGTCAGGGGCCCAAAATCGAAGAAAACTGCTACTATTTCCTGAAAGAATCGATGTTAAACTGTCTTCCCTTTCAATACTTTACATGCACTTTACAACTTGCCTGAAAGAGGTGAGAAGAATACCTTAAACAACCATTTCAGCCTCTTTAACACTGGAAGGGATCCCAATATCCAACCTCATGGTTGATTTGTACTGGTCTGGTACAGCAGCACCAGCCTGAACGCAAATTTCTACAACAGCGGGGGCTTGTCCATAGAAGTTCCTCAGCTCCCTTCGCAATGGCGGCCCATCCACATCAGGAACATGCCACACATATCTTGGCGGTATCAAGTCATCAAGCACAGCAGACTGCCAACCATGCTGTCCGTTCCGTTGTTGGTGCTTGTGGGCCCCACAGTTCTGCGCCTTGTGTCCGCTATGTCCCACATGCACCTCCGGGCAATATCCACAAACTCTGACGCGGTACATCTGCATTAACTTCTTGGCTCCTTTCCTCATCTTTTCCCATGCTTGTAGTGTTTCCTCGGCAAGCAAGGTTTTTTCTTCTTCATTAGCTGGGGCTACTGCTTTTGAGATGGGTAATTCGGTTAATAGTGGCTTTAGAGGCACTTCTGGGACAGGGTCTGGTAGGTCACTTTCATCTGCATCAACAAATTCCCTTTTTCCGATGCGAATAATTGGTTTTCTTCTCCTTTTTGTTGGATATTCAGAAACGTAAACACCAGCTTGGATACAGAGCTCCATTACTGCAGGAATTCGGGGAATTGAAAATCTCTCCTCATGTTTAATTCGTTTTCCAAGAGGATCATAAAGGTGGTAGGCTTCTATTGGCACAAGTACATCTTCGACAGCTGCATTTGTCCATTGATGAAGACCCTTGCGGAGGGTGGCATGTTTGCCTTTACATGACTTGAATGGATGTCCTTCGGGTCCCACGTGGAGCTCGTTACACCACCTGCAAAAGGTAGACTGTAATCACTATAATATAGCAAACCTTCAACCATGAGGAGAGACCATATTCACCACGAAGGTTGAATTCCCCATGATAATTCTTTATCCAACTAACTCGATTGCATCTATTCACAGTAAAGATAAAGAGTGCTTTGTTTAATACTGTTAATTTACCAACCAATAGTATTCAGTAGCAAAAACATCTTATCAAAATTCACTATTACCATCTCCCTGCAAATCATAAAATTCAAGATGCTTCATAGGCGTGCCAAAACTCCAATCAAAAGTTCACTAATACAACGCCCTTATATCTCTTTACACCATTTATTTCTATATTCCCACTGACAACAGGTGGCGATTATCGTAAGGCCAGGTCAATTTCTGCGCATGATGAACATTGGCAAGCAATAACATCTCATTCAGATGCAGTCATCTATAGAAGGGCCATCAGAGACAACATATGACACAAGAACCATGCATTTTGCCTTAAAAGTTTTAAGGAGGAACAGTATGACTGACCAATTTAGCCAAACACAACATTGCTCAACATGGCTAAAATAGTGCATGTGAGAGCAAGATAGAACAATCCCTTAAGATACCCATGCTTCTGCAAATAAATTGGATTGCAAGATTGTAACCAAGAGCTATGGTTTTTCAGAGATGAAGATTACCCACAAGCATGCACAGGAACCACTTTTAACAGTTTCTTGAGATTGTTAATTAACGTGATCCTTGCATTGAATACATCATAAGCAAGTGGCACAAGGCATTGAACGAGCAAACCATTCTTTGGAGGTGGTGCACGTCCTTTAGGTTGGCCTTTGCTCTTCTTGAACCTCTCCCTTGCAGCTCGTCTCAACTCTACTATGGGTATTGGAAAGGGCTTCTTCTCCTTTCTTGAATAATTCCGAGGAAAATCAGCATTTTGAGGATATTCGTTTGTGATAACCAGTTCATGTGGTTGACGCGACATCCTTGGTGTAGTTCTAGACTTGAATGAATGCCTAAGTTTAAGATCACTATGCTGCAGAAGGGAAAAAATAAAATTCATTTTAAACAGAAAAGAGATAAATAAAAACCAAGAAATGGCATTATATTTCTACGGTGAGCATAAAGATGACTGATTATAGAGTCAAAGTGTACAACATACTCAAGAAACGATGTTTAAGTTCAAATACATGACTTTCTAGCACAATCGTAGTAGTGTTATTGCCACAGCCCTCATACTGCTGCTGCCTACCAGATCTCAGAGGCAATGGCATACAAACTATGGCTGGATGACATATAATCTTTCATAGTATTGTTCCTGGACCTCAGGTACAACTGTGCTTGACCAAAAGCACCATTTGGGGCCTTTATTGATCAAGTTATCAAATCATCAATATGCAAGTTAATATCTATCAGTCCATCGGTTTCATCCACCAAAAAACATAAATGATGGAACGAATTTCACATTGAAGCTGCGAAGGCCCACAACTAATATGGTCACATTTTTCCATCAATGGAGATTAAAAATATTTTCCCCAACTTGTAAAATTTGATCTATAGTAATTTTTGCAGAAGATGAAACCATTACTATTCTCAAGCAAGTGGCAATGCAAGTAAAAATGATACCTCAATCACTTTTATTTGCGGTGTTAAACACCAATGCAATCAATTGTGCTGATCCTCCACAAGAAACAATAAAAATAAACAAAGCCACGCCTCACAACAACTGAATTGAAAGGAAAATTCAACCTAAACTACTCCTAGAATTGTGGAACTCATACGCAACCAATCACACTACACTTAATAAAAAAAAATTCAATGCCACACAAAACTGTTATAACAATGACTCCCAAAAATCAGAGACAATATATAATATACGACAAGAGAAGCCTTTTTCACACATATTTTAAGCATTTAAACAAAGGTTCCTGATGAGCAAGAAAAGCCAACGTTCTAGGACAAACATAATAGCCTAATGAAATTAAGATTTAACTAAACAATACAAAGAGTTAAAGACATCATCAATTCCCATTTCATTGGTGAGAAAGAACCCAATACAATAAAGTAGCCAGTGATTGCAGATTGTAAATAAAACCCAGATGAGCAAGAAAGCATGAATTGGTTATTACAGCTTCGGCATACCTGAAAAGAATGGAAGGAGCTAAGTTTGAGAAATTCTGAACTTGGGAGAAAAGAAACAGTGAAGGGTTCCATTCTGAGAAAGGAGGACCTTAATTTAGAATGAAAAAAAGCCATGGTGCACAAAGGGTAGTTAGAAGACGATCCACAGTCTGTCCCTGAAACCAACCAAGTTTACCAACAAAATTTATTCCAACCAAAAGAGGAAATCTTGAAAATTTGAAACCAGAGAAACAGATAAGTGAGCTTACATGTTGCAACTGAAGAGGAAACTAACATTTTTTATGGAGCGGAAGGACAAGGAATCATGAGAAAATCTAGGTGCTTTAACTATAAGTCATTGGCTACAAGGATGAGGAACTCCTGGCTACCTTTAAGCCAAAGCTCTCTCACGCACAAATGTATATGGAGATGATGATTTTACAGGTGCTTTTTAATATCCAAAATAGCCCACTTCCATATACATTATCCACGGATTAATAACGTAGGTTTTGTATTTTAAAAATATTTTTTTAAAAAAATAATATTAATATTAATTTTTTTGTTTTAATTTAATTTTTTAATATTTTTTAATTGTTTTAATGTGTTAATATAAAAAAAATATTTTTATAAAAATAAAAAATATTTTAATTTAATATATTTTTAAATAAAAAAACTTTAAAAAATAATCATTGTTATTCTTCCAAACTTCCCCGAAAAAAACTTAGCTTGAAATGGTTCGTAGCCCAGGCCATGACAAGACTGAAATGATAACTCATTAATTGATTAATTATACATTCGCCAATTAATTAATCGGAACATTTCATATTATAATTATTTAATTTACACGTTTAATGATTATACATTCACTCATCACAAAGTTTTATAGTTATCGGAACTGATCCAGAGTTAATCTGGTTAAAAAATTAAGTTTTGAGCTATACAGGTTAAGTTGAGCTAATCTGAATTAACTCTGAAAAATAAAAAAAAATATTTAAATTTTTAATATTTTATATAAAAATATTAAAAAATAATTCATGTAAATATATATTATACATATTATAAATAATGAAGTTTAAAAGATTATTTTAAAAGGTTTTATATCTCATATTAAAAAGATATTATGTTAATATGCTATAAATTAAAGTATTTAAACCAAAAATATATTTTTTATTTTATATTAAAAAAACATTACTTTTTTCTTATGAATATAAAATATATATACTAAAAAGTTTCAAATCTCACATTAAAAAAATAATTTTTTTCATATGAACATAGAGTAGATGTATATTAAAGGGTTTGAAATTCTATATTAAAAAAATAAAACATTATTCTAGTATTTATATAGTGAACTTTGAAAATAGTTAATAACTAACTAAAAAATATATAAAAATAGGGTTTCTAGCAAGGAGAAAAAATAAATTTGAAAAAAACAACAGGTCTCAACCGAGTTTTGTCAGGTCGTCCTGATCACAGGTCAGCCCGAAGGGTCAATTGAGTTTTGCCTGGTTTTTGCTTATCTCGGTTTTTTTTCTTACTCGGACTGGTCCAACCACTAGATTAATCGGATCTCTAATCGACCTGTCAGACTAGTTCGGGTTTAATATCTATGCTAAGTTTAAGAAAATATGGAGAAATTCAATAAGAAATTATTATAGAAACTTGGTTCACCCTCGAGATTATAGACTAAACCAATAAAATTATTACATGTAACTTAATATGGAGACATTCACTGCACATTTTATTTGTTTGTTTGGTTTTTTTAAGAAAGTATAATTAATGTTTCTTTTCACCCACTTACCGTGAAAATATAGTTTTTTTTTCATAAAAAAAAATAGTTAAAGGAAGAAATATTAATCTAGAACTTAGGGGTTGTATTTTTTTTTTACAGCACAATAAAAAAAATTAAATTACCATTAAATTCAAATTTCTTTTAATAGGTGTTTAGGTTTTTTTATGGTTTTTTTCGTTATAAGCGGCTAGGTTAAGGGAAATTTAGTATTTTTATACATATAAAATATTTTAAAGATTAGAAAGTAGCTTATGAGTGCTTATCACGTCGAAGCTCATAGTTACACTTGCTCTTTTCGAGTGGTGTATACAATGTCCAAACTCAGGCTTTTATAACGATATTTGAATCTTCACGGTAGCCTCTCTATCTATGGATGGCACGTATGACTGACAAACCTCTGATATGGTGTTATTGACCTTTTTTTTTCTCTTTCTACTCCTTGATTTTCGTACATACCCCTATAAATTTTTAAAACAACTCTTCAATGTACTTTTCCTTTAAATTTGATCCCTGTTCTTTTTATTACTATTTGGTTTGTTTTAAATAATTTATAAAATGAGATTTTTTTTAATTTCATCATTCTTTGATTTTCTTATTTGTTAGATTTTATCCTTATTTTTTAGATAATTATTTATTTTTTTAATCTTTTTCTTAATTAATTTGTTTTTCAATTACATCCCTTTATATTTCATTTCATTTCATTTAGTTTTTAAATTTGATCCTTATTTTTTTAGATTGCTTCCCAAATTTTTCCAACATTGTTTCGTTGGTTGCAAAAGTCTCTCCAATTGATTTCTCGTCCTTGGAAGGTTGATCTATAACCTCAAATTATTTTGTTGACAAATTGCTAAGATTGTGAAATTTTAGGACCAAATGCTTATTATTTTGTATAATATTTGGACTGTTTGAACACTTAATTTGGTTTGATGTGTGTTGCAATTTGATATAATTTGTGTTGGATAGTTAATTTATTTTTTAGGTTAGAAAACACAACAATACCTCAGTTTATATCAGACAAACAAAACAGCTTACCTTAGGTAATGTGTACTAGAGATGATATATCCTCCCTACACACAACTAGTCTCCTTATTCAAACTTTGAGACCAGTTAGAGTTTTTAGTGATCAAGATATTAGGTGGTAACTTCATTTTTTTTTTTTACTGATAAGAAACCAGAATTCCTTGTTTTCCCCCCATCACCAGAGAGATCCCAACTTGAGAGAAATATCATCACAATATCGTACACGTGCGTCATCGACCAAGCAAATCCAAAAACCATCTCTAATTATTGTCCGTCTCTTCTTCCATAATAGTAAAACTCAATAGATAAATTCCTTGATTCGCATTATAAGCAACTACAACCAACAATTTAGCCTTCTACTTACCATAAAGGTGAGTATCATTAATACTAATTAGAGAATGACAATATTATAACCTATCAATTGAAGCACTAAATGCTCGAAATGCTCTCTTAAATATTGCATTATTGCCATTAACTATTTTATGATCTAAAGTGACAATTGTTCCCAGATTTGAATATCTAATGGCTAGTAGAATTCTAGATAAGTTTTGAAATGACTCTTTGTGTGTATCAAATAACAACTCCAATATTTTCTATGTAACTATCCACACCTTCCATAAGAGACTTTATGCCCATAATCCCTCTTCACAGTACCTTGAATCGTTGCAACACTCGTACTTAACTCTCTCTTTGTAATTGTCAACATCATCTCAGTAATTAAATCTAAGTCAATCTGACAATGGCGTTGCAAAACAAAAGAGTTCTGACATGTGTGTAACCCTTTCAATTTTGAGATTTTCTATATATCAGACTTTTGGTGTACCCCTACACAAATACCATCTACAAACCGGTTCCTGAACACACTGCAACTGAACATAGGTTTTTGTTGAACGATGAACCTTGTACTGCAAAGAATTCTTTATATGCCACTATTTTACTATATTAACACATTCAGACTTGTCTCAGGATCTTTTTCCAACCTCCAATTCATCAACTAATAAGCTCGAATGCCTATGAGTCTATGACTATCAGCTCAATCGTGGCATCCATATTGATCATCCACACTCATAACTCAATATCTCAATCATCCTCATCGTCCCCATCTTCCCTGTTAACCATAACTCTATCAATATGACGCTCATTTTTGTCATTACTTGGTTTGAATTCTCTATAGAAATATGAAGAAAATGTCATACCTAATTGCTATTTCATATTAACAATTCCTTGCACTCATATTTGTCTACTAACATTACCACCTAACCTAGATGGACCAGCTGCTCATGATGCCTATATGGTTGTTTGAGAGTTACTTGAAAACCAGTTCAACTCCATAATATAAGAGTTTCCTCATCTAGGTCTACTATTCATGTAGAGCCCTAGCATATTAACCTCATTAATCCTCAAAAACCCAAACATTGAATTCACACCCTTGTCACTACAGATTGCTACACCGATATAATGAGTTTGACTGACCCCAGTTTGTAACATCATCCAAGTAATCCCAACATCTATTTCAAATATATTCAAGTCAAGTCAATCACATAACATTTTTGATAACTCGTTAAAGGACATGTTTGATGTAACAATGGAATTCATGGCTTTCTCCATTATAAATGATACCATTGTCAGTATTGACAATGATACTACCATGTAAGCATAATATTTTTAAATTATCAAACATTCTGTAATTTATCGACAAAACCATAATGTTAATATAATAAGCTAAAACCTAAATTCATCAAATTAATTATTGAAAAACACCTACATTCATCAAATTTCACTACCATAAAAAAATTATCAATCAAATTCACGTATTTCATAGCCAGTATTATTATTTTATATGTAATTCAATATAATTCATAATTTAACCTAAATCAACACTAACTCTTCCATCATATAATTTTGTTAATTCACAATCAATAATAACAAAAATAACAAAAAGAACATTGATTATTTAACAAAATAACCTAATTATCAACTTAAAATATATCTAATTAACCTAATCCATAACTTAACCTAAATCAACACTAACTAATCAAACATATAATTTTATTAATTCACAATCAACAACTTAAAATCATTGATTATTTAACAAAATAATCTAATCATATCAAATTAACAACTTAAATTACATCTAATCAACCTAATTTCTAATTCAAAACCCTAAATTCATTAAAATCAAATTAACACACATTAAACATTAATTACATCAAATTCATTGAGGAAAAGTGTCCAATATACCTTCAAATGTTGGATATAGGTGGTGAGGGTGATCGATGGTAGTTGTTTTAGCCGAAAAATTAAAGAGTTGTAGCTAGTAGAGAGAAAGAGATGGTTGTTGATCTAGAGCTAGAGAGAGATGGGCGATGTAATGCTGTTATGGATGTTTTTGGCGGTGGGATGGGGTGGGGTGGGAGAGAGAGAGAGAGCAAGGTTCTAGATGGTGGTGAGAGGAGAAGGGCGGTGGTTGTGGGGAGAGAAAAAGGAGGAAAGATCAAGAGAAAGAGAAAAAGAAAGAAAGAGGTCTCTAGGGGTTAAAATTTGAATGAAATTATAAATACTATCTACGACACGTAAGTAACAAATACTATCTACAATACATGAAAGTAAAAGTGTATTACATCTCTAATTATTATGTCAACTATATCAACTTACTATTTTTTACACAGCTAAAGTATTTTGAAATCAAAACCGTGCATCCTTGGGAAGAGGAACAAATAGTAATTGGACCAAAAAAAACAAAAAGCTCAAAACAAAAGTCTCTTGCATGACCGACAGATGGGGCAAAATGTAGCTGGTAGGCTCAAAGGCTGCTTCGACAAATGCAGAGGCAGTGTCTAGACATGCCACGCAACGGACCCAACGGCTAGTTTTCTCTTCACTCCCATCTATAAAAAGAGCCATCGTTGATTCAAGGATACTTATCTTTTTTCTTGTAGCTCCATCATATCTATTTATCTCCTTTCTCGCCCTCGAAAACAAAACATTCACAATCTGTTAAATGGCTTCACATAAAGCTGCTTTATTATCCTCGATATTGATTGTTTCTCTCTTCGTTACCTTCACAGAAGCTAGAGACATCATGGTTGGAGGCAAAAATTATTCATGGAAAATCCCTTCCTCTGAGTCTGATTCTCTCAACAAATGGGCTGAGGCTTCACGTTTCCGAGTTGGAGACACACTAGGTACATATTCATAAACGACAATTCAATTTTAAGCCCCTTTTCCATCATGGGGTTTCTCTATTTCTTTCAAATTTTCGATTTTATTGTCCGAGTTTTGTTTAACCCTTTTTCTTTGCACAGTTTGGGCTTATGATCCCAAAAAGGACTCGGTACTTCAAGTGATTAAAAAGGATTATGAAACCTGTAATACATCAAGTCCTCTAGTTACATACAAGGATGGTAACACAAAGGTGAAGCTTGACAAGTCAGGGCCATACTACTTCATAAGTGGAGCTGATGGGCATTGTGAGCAGGGACAAAAGTTAATTACTGTGGTTATGTCAATGAGAAGCCATTTCATGAGTGTTTCTCCAGCACCTTCTCCGGTAGAATTTGGAGGTCCTGCGGTGGCTCCAACTAGCACTGGTGGTGTGAATTTGAGGGGTAGTTTGGGGTTGATTTTTGGGGTCTTGACAGGGCTGATTCTGTTATGAGGAAATGATAGTCAACATTTGGGTTACAAGGATTTAATTAATTTATTTATTTAGCTGGTCGGATTATCTTAGTTGTGACAGAAAAATATTTCCGGTTTATATATTTGTATGATATGTTCTTTGATATCATCAGCAACAATCCAGGATTTTGCTCTCTCAAGATGGGGAAAAGCCAAAGACGCCTACTTGATTTTATCAGAATAAACCTTGCGGCATAGGCAATTAGGCATTGCATGAACACATTTCGGCTAGACCGTTCTTTTAAGAGTTTTTTTTTTTTAATTAATTTTTTAAAAAAGTTGATAATTTTTTTAAAATATTTTTAAATAAAAAGCAATGCTAAATTATAACATGTTTGTCCATAAAAGGATTACAGAAAACCACAAAGAAACAATTTTAGAATTAGTCAAAACAACTAATTAAGGCACAATAAAATCAACAAGACACCATGAAAACCTCTAAATAGTTACGAAAACAACGTTAATCGTATATGTGTCTAATGTCTCTTCTCTACTTCCTGAGGGAGGATTGGTATAGACGAATGTGTTTGCATACAAACTTTGAAGGATCCATCGGGGTTTTTCCACGATTGATAGTGGATGGATTGGAGTAACTTACATTACAAAATCTCCTGTGCATTTTAAAAAACCCTCCAATACTTCAGTTAATTTAGCAAAGGAGTTTAAGATGCAAATACTAGAAACTATATATATATATATATATATATATATATATATATATATATATATATATATATATATAGTAGAGAGTTAATTAGGGAGATTTTACCTGTATCATTGAGTATTTCAATACCTTAACCATTATCTTACCAAGAAAGACAAAGTGCAGCTCATCATCACATGGTTAATGTAGCTCATTTTGAAGCCTTTAAAGTTTTTTTTTTTTTTTAAATACTCGTCTCAAACAACTTTATATGAAATTAGTAGTCGATAATAAATTTAAATAAACATGCCTTACCATCCACTTATATACA
This sequence comes from Populus nigra, assembly GCF_951802175.1. Lineage (NCBI taxonomy): Eukaryota > Viridiplantae > Streptophyta > Magnoliopsida > Malpighiales > Salicaceae > Populus > Populus nigra. Next base: position 8,369,594 of record NC_084854.1, on the reverse strand, counting down.
TATTTTTTAATGATAATAACTGCTCTACTCTTTCATATTTTATCCTTACGTTGTTGAACTAAAGCTCTCCATTTTTCATGTTATTTATTTGTTTCTTTATAAACATTTACAGTTTGTTCAGCCTCATGTTCTTTATCTAACCTCATGGAAGTATTGTGATAATAAATATTTGAAACTCGTAACCTCCATTTCTCTTCCTTACTCATATTGAGTTCATTCTGATAAGCTCTACGTCAAACTCCACCATTTTGTTGTCTCATTGAATCCATCTCCTTGTGGTAATCTTCCACACTTTTGCAACCCTGATGTAAACTCTATAATTTTTAAAAAAGCTTTCTACAATAAAAGTTAGGAACAAATTATTTTTTTCATTATAGCTTTCATGTCATTACATGACTCAATAGGCCTTTCATCATTCCTCCTCTTACTCAAAACAAATTGATCCCACCATATTAGTACATAGTCTGTAACATCAATGACAATACCTTTTTATGTTTTGTGCAGTGATGATAGTCAAAGATCCCATCAACCTTCTTTTCTCACTCTAGATATGCCTTCGTTTCATTCTTTCCTTGGAAAGCATGTATTAAAATGCCCAAAATCTATGTTGACCTTTTGATCATATATCAATATCTATATATTTTGATGATAATAATTGAATTAAAATAGACTAATAATATGCTTGATTGTGAATACGTTTTAAACAAGTTTATATGAAGATCATCAACTAGCATGAAAAAATCAATCAACAAGTACAAGATGCATAACAAGTGAAGACTTAGTTCTTAAGGATTCATCTTAATGCAAATTATGTAAATCTTTATATTTTATGTGATAGCACAAATTAAAATGAGTTTACACACTTCACATTATATGGATTACATGATTGATATGCATATAGTCGATTCAAGATTCACTAGGCTTAAAATTGCTAAAACTAGATTTTAAGTTGAACTACTCGACCACTTGGTCATACCAAGTGAACCGATCGATCACTTGTTCATTAGGGATGAACACCTGGAAATCTGCAGAAACTGGTCGAACGTTTGGCTTGATCAATCTGAACTAGTTGATCGTTTTATCTATTAGAGGAACAGTAACGGCTATAAAACGACTAGTTTTTTTTGCTAAAAACATATATATATGGCTTGTCTAATTGCAGAATAAAATATACAAATTGAATATATATAATATAAAAGTTATTTTAAGAGCAAAAACAACTTTAAATCATCAATCATAAATCATACTCATATTTGTGTATTAGAATCTTCATATTCTTGCACAAGAGTATAAATTCTCACACTTACTACATTTAAACACCTTCATACATTCCAAGTGCTATTGAGTGAGCTATAAATATATAAGCTTCAATTTTGTTATCTATTTTTTGAGAGAGTGTAGTTACATTTCAAATAAATTGTAATTCTTCAAGAGTTTAAATGAAAAACTCTTAGTCATCAGTGAGGTACATCACAAAGATGAAAAATCTTGAAGATGATATTTCTTTAAATGATGAAAAAAAGCTTGGTGAGGACTCATCAAGGACATTGTAATCTTTGGTTTGGATTAATAAAGAATACAACACTCAAGACTAGTTAGGTTCTTGAGGTGTGGATGTAGGCTTGTTGAACTACGTTAAAAACCCAGTTTGCAATTTCTATCCCTATATTCTTTACCACTTTAATTATATTGTTGGTTAATTGTGTTTAATTGAGTTAGTTGCAATAATTGTTATTATTAATAAAACATCTAATTCATCCCTTTAGGTGTTATTATTGTCTTAATCCTATAACAACAATATGTTTTCTTGGCCTATAAATGCAAACTACGAAGAATAAGTTGATAATCTTGAGTTTTGTAAATGAGATTAGTTGTACCTTTAGTTATTTTTATGGATGTTAATAAATTATGTCATTTAAATATAATTTTATCTATCGTGTCTTCAGGTTCATCTCTATACTTGTCAGGAGTAGTTTTACTGGAAATATTTCTATTTTTTATATCGATTAGGTAGAAATATACATTTTGAAATGTAATGAAATTATTGTTAAAAATGTAAAACTAATGCTTGACCTCTGCTTATTAAAAATTATGAACTTTCATGTTACATTATTCTTGTATATTTGAATTTATGCATGCTTAGATGTACTATAATTATGTCTTCCTTGATTTCTTTAAGTATTGTATTACATGGTTGCTTGATATTACGATGGAAGATCAAGATCTTTGGGACATGATAAAATGATTTGGGCATGAGTGGTGATCCATAATGATTGGATTAAGAGTTGAGAATTGTTTTAAAAGTGTATAGGTGAATGTCTATAACTTGAAATGTTCTACTTATAGACAAAATTCTGCCGAAATTTTAGTAGAAATTTTGGTATAGCACATGTTAATTTTAAACAATTAAAATTCATGTTTTAAAAGGAACATGTTAAAAAAGTTTCCTCGATTTTCTATGAATTTATGGTTTTTAAAGTGTCCCGGAAATTGATGAATTTATGGTTTTTTTTTGTCAACAAATAGAGATGGAGGTAATTGTTTTTTTAGGAGGGGAGGTGGGAAGTAGATGGAAGAAAATAGAGGTTTTTTTTTTTTTGTGTTGTTGACATTGATGATGACATTGCATATTAGCTAATGAAAACCGGAGTGTAACTAATTATACAAAATCTCTCTTTATCGTGGTGCTTGCGTGTATTGTTTTCGTCGCAAGCAATAGCTGCTATAATTCTCATATTCAGCCTCCTATCTTCTGGTGACGATTTATTAACTTCTTGTTCTATTTTCTTTAATTGTATTCGAGTCAGGATTTTTAGCAGTCAACTTTTTTCAATATAATCTCTTCGAATAATAATCTAATACATAATTATTTCTTTCTCCATTTTTAATGAAAAAATACGAAGGGTTCAATATATATATATATATATATATATATATATATATATATATATATATATATATATATATAGGTTTCAGCAATTCAGAGAAATTCAGATGCGAACATAGATCGAATAAAAGCTGCTCTACTACTATGATGATCCAAAGCTGCTTTTGGAATTCATTTTGGGAGGTGTAAACTAGATCGAACTGGTAAAAAATATTGTTGCTTCAAGGTCTTAAAATCTATAGTATGTATTTAGGCAATAAATTATTAAATTATCCAGGTTGGTGAATAAAATATTAACCTGGCATTGCAGCATTGAACCTAGAGGCCTACGTACGTATATTCAGGCATTACGAAAATACAGTCATGTTCCCTGCGGGCCGAGTTAATAAATTTCTAATATAAATAAAAAATATTTAAGCAATGCTAATATTTTAAAAAAATATTAAAAAAATTAGGATTTTGGTTATCGAAGTTTAATAAGCTTAATTAATTTAATTATATAATTAAAAAAACATCAATAGTAAATAAGCTAGAACAAAAACATTTAGCAATGCTTAACCTTAAAAAATAAACTCTGCCAATATTATAGAAATATATATTTCAAATATTCTGAAAAGATTTTATAATTTTATTTGATAACAAAGTAAAAACTAAATAAGAGCTGGATAATCATATAGAAAGAAGTGAACAAAAATTTAAAGTTCAATACCAAGCAAATCAAATATTAAATGACTAAATTGAAAAGAAAAAAACAACAGAAAAATACATGGATTTAGCCTACCAAATTTACGACGTGATCATGAGATCGAAATAACTATATAAAAAGCAAATTGAATAAAACTACGAAGCTCGACTCTCAAACCAATCCAATGTTTAAGGGAGAAACTGAAAAAAATAACAAAAAAAAAACTTGAGTCAACCCGGACTAACCCGTAAATCTTGTGACCCAGAACCTGATATATAGATAAAGTAAGGAAAATCACAAAAGTCAATCTTAAATTAGGCAGAAATAAGCATATGAGATTTCTTGAAGACAGTAGATAGTTTACCAGGAAATAGTTTGTTGGTAGGCACCATCATGGATAGTATAAGGATTCATTCTCATTTCTAGAATAGGGAGAGCAGGTTGACAGTTTTAACAATCCCCCTAGATGTTTACCGGAAAGGGAAACATAAAAGACAAACCAGAAAAAAGTGTAAAAATAACTAGATCTACCGAACCTGGTTGCAAATGCTAATGACAATTTCTATGATTTAAGATTAAAAATTTAACCAAAATGGTAATTCTCAATGTACCTATTTCCTCCATTTCTGATCCCATGTCACAACCAAGGTATTTGCTCATCCTCGTGTAGAAACAAACAAGCCAAATCCTTTCAGGCCGCACCAAACAATTAATCAATCTTCACTGATGAGTAGATGAGCCTGGTAAACCAAAAGCAGGCATAGAAGCCAATTGTTCCAGTCAGCACAAAGAAAGCATACGAGGCAATCAGCATGTAGCCAAAGTATAAGACCCCAGACACTGGCTTTGTTATATCAAGCTTCGTGAAGAAGTAGAAAGCAGCATAGAGGAAGAGGTAGAGCGCAGAGGACCCTGATGTCAGGTAAGACCTCCACCACCAAAGGTAGTCCTCGCTGCACAGCTGGAAGTAGCAAAGCACAATTGTGATCTCAGCACAAGTGACAATGAGGATGATAAAGACAATGAATAGGAAACCAAAAATGTAGTAGAATTGATGCAGCCATATTGATGTAAGGATGAAGAAGAGCTCAATAAAGACAGCTCCAAATGGAAGAACGCCTCCAGTTAGAATAGAGAAAACCGGGTTCATGTACCAGGCCTGTTCAGGAATCTGCCTTGGGATCTTATTGGTTTTCACTGGATCCTCAATTGCAGGCTTCTTGAAACCAATATAACTACCAGTAAAGACAAGTGGAACTGAAATGCCAAACCATAAGAATACCAGCGCAAACATGGTTCCAAAAGGCACTGCCCCAGATGACTTCTCACCCCATATTAGAGCATTCAAGACAAAGAAAATGGCAAATACTATTGAAGGAAACATGAAAGCTGTTTTCAGAGTAATTTTCTCCCATTGTGTTCCCTTGAACATCTTATAAAGACGAGCTGAAGCATATCCAGCAAAAAGACCCATAAATACCCAGAGGAAGAGCATGGCCGTCATCAAACCACCACGATTTGATGGAGAGAGGAAACCAAGAGCAGCAAATATCATAGTAACAAGGATCATCCCAAAAAACTGAACCCCTGTCCCAACATAGACACAGAGTAAATCTGAGTTTGTTGGAGGGCGGAAAACATCCCCATGGACCAATTTCCATCCTGTCTCCTCTTGGGCTTCTTCTTGGGTCTCTAGTTGGTTGTACTTGGAGATATCCCGATAAAGTGTCCGCAACATGATCATAGCCACCATCCCCGAGAGGAAAAGAACAATCATTAAAGAATTGACAACGGAGAACCAATGAATTTGATCATCAGCCATCAAAAGATAGGTATCCCACCGAGAAGCCCACTTCACATCACTTTCCTGCAAGGTAAAACAATACAGAAGCCAACAGTAGAAAGTGACACTATAAGCCAGGGTCATAGCAGCAGCGATAAAAGATGTTTTTCTACAAGAAAGTATAGGACTTGACCTCAAATGCAACATCGTATGTAAATATTACATCCTTCTTATCCTCAATCACTTGAGGAGAATCGGAGCTAGTAACTGCACGCCTTGCATGGGGATCACAGGTTGTTAGGCGCATATTCTCATTCTTCCACTCACCATCATACTGATGCTTAACACTGGATTCATTAAAATAGCCAAGTCTTAGAATTAAAAAGCAGACTATAATTTCAGAGACAGTGATAAGCATAGAATCATAGAGTATAACCTGAATGGTTTGACTTCAAACCCAACAATCCTGGCTAAATCTAACTGATAATCTTTGTGATATTTGACAGTAAATGTTAAGTGATTGTGGATAAAATGTTTTAGATCTTCGCTCTACAGATAAATAAATTGCTTTAGTAAGTGCTAATCAGCAATCAATAATAATAATAATCAAAACAGATTTGATAAATCAAGAACTTACCCCAGCATACTGCCCTTTAAGACCAACATGAAAGCCATGCTGATACACTACTGCATTTTCCTGATCAGACCTTCGAATGGGTACAACAAGTGGTAGATTGTCCAAAATCCTGTTCCATTAAGCATTTATGCCAGAAAGTCAGAAGAGGTGTTATTCACATTAAAATAAAAAGAAAAAAGAGCATGAAATTAGCACTCACATGTTGACACGGTAATCATCATCAATCTTTTCCTTGAATTCTTTTGCTGTTTTTGCATTAAGGGTTCTACGACATAAAACTTTGCACTGCAGCGGTTCTCTCATTTGAAACTGCAACAAAATGTTTAGGTCAACCACACAGTAGCCACAGAAGAGGACATGTGCTAAGAGAGCCAACTGGCAAGCTACAGCTTACCACATAAGGAGAGTTTTCGATGCGATCACCACGAAGAACTTCCCCAAGATTCTCTGCACTGTCAACTATATGTTCTGGAGGACAATATGGGAGTGAATAGTAAGAGTATGGAAGTTGTGTTTTTGTAGAAGTCAGTTTGTTTACTTTCACCTTTAGCTCAGCCCCCTGTGATGGTAAATGCAACGTTAAGACTTGACAGGAATAAAGAGATGAAAACCAAAATAGATTGAGCTTTACTTCATCAAATGGAAAACACATATAAAACATAAGATAGAAACTATTAAGGAGACGATGCTTGATGTATCCACAATAAGATGACTGAGTAAAAAATCCTATCAACATAATTCATTGAGGGTAACTAAATTCACAAGCACTAGGACATTCAACTTGGAAGCATCATCACAATCCATTTACAAAGCACATATTGAAAGGGTTAATGGATATAGGAATTGATAAAAATTCAAGCATTGAAATGACAATCAATATTTGGGAGCTTGGCTTTGATGGTAACAAGGAACATGCGACATTCACTCAGTTTCCTCCTACCGCCACCACCAATCTCTTCTCCATACACCACAAACACTTAGACCAAACAACAGCATCATTATACATACATGTGGAAGCCTGATAAATTCGAGACCCCAAATTCAAAGTATCAATATTTGGAGCAAAACTGTTTGATCTCACTCAGTTCAGAGGGTTAAACCAAGTCATTGACAAAAAGATACATGCGTCGCTCTAGAAAACAGCAGCTAAAGATACATCCACAAAAGTTTAACATAACTAAGCCAGTAAAGTCATGCGAGATCATTATGAAAAGTTAAGAGTTAGATATAGTTTAAGGGGGAAGAGAAGCACCACTTGTTATGTAGCTCAACCTCCTTCCTTCCCTTGCTAATTCCTTTTTATATTTTTCTGTCTTCATATTTTCTATCGGTCTCTCCTCAAAATCACTTGAAATTTCTAAGTTACCTGATTTTCATTACAAAATCAGATTTTTAAGCTTAAACCATTATTTTTCACTTCCAGATTGCAAAATCCCAATTTATTTTTTTTCCACGACTAAAAGAGCAAGCAAAAATTTCCCAATCATGCAAAAAAAACAAATTTTAAAATTAATCCCATAAAATAAGAAAAGAAGAAGAATCAACAGTTGTCAAAAAAATAAAATAATAAAGAAAGAAAGAACAAAACAACCCATGCAAAAACAGTCAATCAAGAAACGGAAAAGAAAAACAGAAGATCTAACCCAGAAAAAAAAAAGAGTAGATGCATATGTATAAGTAAAAGTGAAGGGTAAATTACAGTAGAGAAATCCTGAGGGGCGACACCAGGGAGATAGAAGGAACAAGAGTGATAGGCTAATAAGAGCAAAACCAACGAAGATGATGTAAAAGAGACCCCTAATTTCAGCGCGAGAGAACCTCTCGCCATGCCTGCTATTTTGCTAACTAAATCAGAGTTTCTTTCTTAGTTCAGCTTCTTTGTTTTCTCTGTGTTCTGCTTTGGCAGTAAGAAATGGGAATGGAGGAGGAGGAACTGCGTGCGCGCGTTGTTTTCTCGTTTTGTTTGTTCTTTTCTGTTTTTAATAAAGAACTAACTAATTACTAGTGTGTTCTTCCTGCCAAATTGGACAGCAACCGATTAATGCTTCAACATCCTAGGCGATTATTTATTGACTGTTATTATTATTATCATTATTAATTATTATGTTTTATAAAATAATGTTAGTTTTGTTTTTTTTTAAAATAAAACATTGCTGTTTGTATAATTATTTTTTTTAAAATAGAATATTATTATTTTAGATAAATCTTAAAAAAACAACATTATTTTAAATAAAAAATTTCAAGTTGATATAATCTAGAGTAGGTCAATTAAGTCGTAAGTTAAATATTAAATTATTAAATTTAACAAAAATTAATTTTCAAAACTAATTTAGATTATATTTTGAGTCGATGAATTACTAAATTAGATCGTGTTTGATAATTATATTGAAAACTATGAGATTATTAATTATTTTTTATTGATTTTTTATTAAAAAAACAAATAATTAAGTTAATCATTATTCATATAAAAAGTATTTTTTACATAAAAACTAATTCAGATTTAAGGGAGACATTGTAATCTTTATAATGCTAATTGAAACAGACTTTGGTAACAACTAATTATTTTGATAGATAATTATCTTGAGAATAAAATAACTTTTGATTTGTAGAGGATATGTGTTATTTAAAATTTAAAATTAATTAAAAAAATAAAAAACAATTATATTTCAATAGGTATATTGTTCCCAATAGCATAATATTTTGAATTGTGTTGTTGGGAACAATTTATATGGTCATGTTTTTTCCATTAGCACAACTCATGAACTATATAATTTCTTGTATTATTTTTTGCATTATTTTATTAAATTATCTTGATTTATTTTACCTTTAAAAAAAATCCTCCAAAATCGAAGTACGGAGCTATCCATTTATCAATGAGTTTTATTTAATGAATTTTATCAACTAGATTATGTGTTGGAAATCGAGACTTGTACCTAAATTCAGTCGCAAGTATGCTTTCCTTTTGATTTCCATAAAAGGAAAAAAAAAGAGTTTTTCTTTTTTAATAGTCCAATGAACGTCCTTATCTTTTTTACAATTTACCTTGAAATGATGCTTTTACTCTTCCCTAAAAAGAGTTTTTTTTTAAGTATAGATACTTTTTTCCAATTTACCTTGAAATAATGCTTTTACTCTTCCCTAAAAAATATGTCTTGGTTTTGAAGGTCATTTAACTTTTTTACACCATACATTATTCATTACAAATTTATTTGGGATATAATTTTTTTTTTCACACTAAAATAATATAATTATCCCTAAAATAAAAAAATTATAAAAATTGCATAGAGAAATAAATAAGTCATTTTGTTTGTTGATGTACAATGAATTGACAAGTATGTTCTTAAGGTAAAAAAAAACATAGGATTAGGGGCCTTCAGGATTTTTTCGTTGCTTTTTTGGTAATTGTCAAGGTAATCATAAGCATATATGTCTTTTATATTAATTAAATATTATTTAATTTTAAAACGTTGTTGGTGTTTGTTTTACACACATTGACACGTGGAAGGCGTCTATGCACTTTAGATGGCGCGTGTAGCACTTTCTAGTGGCAGAAAATGTCATTTCATCATGTCGTAGGATGCGTGATCTCATTCTCTTTCTCCTAGTGTAGCGCGTGTAGATAAATAGCAGGTGGTTTCTTGCCAGTCAACCTTTTTTTTTTCTTTTCTCTCTTACCTAGGAAATACAGCCTAATCCTTTTTGTTTTTTGGTATTTCAACTTCAGTTCTTATTCTTTTAATTTTTAGTTTTTGTCATTTGCCTTTCTATTAAAGTTTTATTTATTTTCAATTCAATCATCAATTCTAACTTGTCATAAATAATGTTTTTAATTTGAGCATTTTTTTTTATTTCTAATTATTTTCCTTGGTCATTTTGTCAAGGTTTTTTTGGTGGTTTTTAATTTCATCATTCAATCCATATTTATAGTGTTTTGTTTTTTCTAATTTCATCCTTATTCTTTTGATTTTCTTTTTGTCCTTTTGTTAATTTATTTTTTTCAATTTAACCTACCAATCAAAGAATTGTTCTTGCTCTCTAATTTATTTTTAATTTTGATTCTCACCCTTATTTTTTTAATTATTATTTTTTTTATTTCAGATCCTTTTATGTAATTAGTTTTTTTCTCTAATTTCATCATTTAGGATTTGATTTGTTAAGGATTGAACTTCTCAGTTTTTTCATGTATAGTGCTTCTGATCTAGTGACATGTGTCATGGGTTTTAAAAGTTATCTATTGCATGATTGTCAAACCCAACTCAAAGATCGACCCTAGACAAGTCCCAAGTTATGGGTCAGGTGGGTTTCCTCAAGTTAACCTATGTTAACCCAATTTTTTTATTTTATAAAAATATAAAAATAAAATCATTTTGAAGAAAAATAAGAAAAGAAAAATGTCAATAGGTTCTGATTGGGTTTTTTCAACGCTAATTAGGTTACGGGTCAACGCTGTTTTTTTATCAGATCATATCTGGTCAATTATCCTATTATTTTTATTGAAGCCCGACTCAACCTAGGACCCAAATAATGGAACAAACTGCTTAGTTAAGTCGGGTTTTAAAATAGTGATATGTCAAATTATCCTGATCTAATTACCTAGACTATAAATTTTGATGGTTAAACTGAATTGGCTCGCCTCTTATTACTCATGTTGTATGTTTATCATTCAACCTTGGCTTTACTCAAGCTAGCTTTTTTCTACCTTTTTTTTGTCCAGTTACAAACTTCCATGGTTTTTTTTCTAATGTTATCTTGGTCAGCTTTTTAAAAACATTTCTCTATTTACTGTCATTGTGATTTTTTTATCGCCTCATTAACATATAACTGACGTATTCAACCCTGTAAAGGCTATAACCCAAATCGTTTTATAATTTTATTTTAAAAAAACACACAAGTGACACCTAGACATCACTTTTTACACACACAAAAATGTGACCCTATAATGGACCGCGGTGGAGCACAGCCCAGAGCTAGTTCTTTGCCTATAATAGAATTACAAATGGATATAGTCAATTGCAACAATTTGTGGCTACTTTTCATTTCTTTCATATGTCAACAAAAAGATTTAGAATTTTTTTTTTCAAATTAGCAAGGTCAACAAAATTGAAGGAGAAAAAATTGGATTGGTACAATAAATATTAAGAACACTTTTAACTCCTTCTTTGCTATGAGCTTTCCTCAACTCCTGGTCTCTTTACCTCCTTCTTCCACCATAAAAAATGGCACCCCATTTATTTGCACTCATTATCACAACCATTATTATTTTCATCACCGTCACTTTCACCACCTCTCTTTCAACAATTTCTAGTTTGCACTTAATCTCTCACTCTTAATTTTATGGATTTTGTGGTGATTTGATGATTATGTTAGGGTTTATTTTGTTATTTTAGGGTTTAATTGATTTTGGGTAAATTAAGTATACATTATGTTAATTGGGTATAAATGAAATTAATTAAGGATAAATTTGATGAATTAGGGTTTTGGTGAATATATTAGGGTTTAGTTGAATTTAGACCAATTAAGTATAAATTATATTAATTAGGTATAAATTACATCAATTAGGTATAAATTTCATGAATTAGGGTTTTGTTGATTACATTAGGGTTTATTTAATTAGGTTACAATTTAGTTGAATTTATATCAATTTGGTATAAATCATGCAAAATTTGGTATAAATTACATCAATTAAGTTGATAATTTACTTTAATAAGGTATAAATTTCATGAATTAGTATTCTGTTGATTATGTTAGGGTTTATTTAAATAAGGCTAGAGTTTAGTTTAATTTAGATAAATTAGGTATATATTATGTTAATTATGTATAAATTACATTAATTATGAGTGTGGATTTTAGATGCAGTTCCAATGATGCAGTCTCATCCACAAGCATTATGTAGTCAACTAATTATATTATTGGTTTTAATAAAAATGTTAACATGAAAAGAATTGTGTTTTGATCACTATCATTATAATTAAAGAAAAACAATGTTGGCTCCAAACATGCTAAAGAAAGGAATATACATTTCGAGTATGAGAGTGACCACCACTTAACTGAGTTTGCAAGATTGATTTTTAAATAAAAAAACTGAGCTGGTAAGGTGGTAGTGGATCCCCCATGATCTCGTCACTGGAACCACCATGCTAACATTTAATGAATCTTATGATTGAGGTTACATTGACAATTATATGTTTATTATTTTGGGTTCATCTTCTCATACCATAATAGTTTTAGGATCATTTATATTTTAGCCTTGAACATTTTATAATGCTCCCACATCAATTCTTATATAGAAAACCTTTTCGATATTAATCATACAATTCTTCAAAAGTTTCAATGGGACTCTTATCTAACATGATGTTTACCTTTTCCTACGTTTTTACTTTTTGTTTTTTTTTTGTTGCCCTCTTAAAACCTCATGCATATGGTAGTGTTTTATAGATACCTTTAAAATTTAAAAATACTCAATATTAAAATTGAAAAATTTTATCACTGTTAGTTTTCATTAGTTATTTATAAATGGTCACCTGTGATTTTTTTATTAACACTAGATTTGACATTGAAAAACTTTGAATTATAAAGATAGAACTAGATATTGCAGAATTTATAAGGATTAGAATATAGTTTACATTTTATTTAACAAGAAATCATGAGATTTGCTTTGTTTAAGGTTCATTACTAATTTAATGCATACAGGATAACTAACCTTGATCTTTTTTAAGTTACAACAAACACATACATACACAATATTCTCATTTTCTTTGTTGTTGATTGTTTATAATTCTCTTTTTAATCAAAACTTATGTGTGAAATTGTCTTGAAGTTGTACATCTAGATAACTTGTTTGGTTAGTCATTGTTGAAGAAAATATCACCATATATGTCCAAATCAAGATTCAAATGAATAAACATTATGTAACAATCATTTTATATGTTAATTAGACATATTTCCATTAGTTAAACATGTAAATCTATTTAAAAAAATCAAATCCTGTATAATAGAATGAGTTCAAATAAAATCTATTTAAATTCCTTATATCTCACAAATGAATGATAAAAAGAAATTCCATAACTTAACATCAACTCTTATATGGTATCAGAGCACCATTAAAAGACCAACGTCTAATCCTTTTTTTTTTCTTTTTTTTTCTAATAGCCTCATCTTCCTCCTCTACCATAACAATACCTTCCACTCTTCCATCCCTCTTCAATTTACCTTTTACAATTAGTGTCAAACTCAATCACTCTAATTATCCTATATGGAAAGCATAGGCTCTACTATATTTTCATGGTCAAGCCATTTTTTAGGTATTTTGATGGAATTTTTTAGCCCCTTCCTCAATAAATCGATGACTTAAATCCTTCTCTAAGCACCACTGCTAAAATAACAAATCCTCAATATGACTAGTGGCTTCATCAGGATTATTTAATCATTGCCACTATTAATGTTTCTTTTACTAAGGATGTTCTCTTCCAAGTCATGTCATATACCACCTCTCATGATGTATGGCTTGCATTTGAACACAATCTTTCATCCATTGCACATGTTTAAGCTGCTCAACTTCACACTGAGCTTGAAACTACATGTAAAGGAGTTATGTCTGCTAAGGATTATTTTCTTTCTATTAAATATATGGTTAATGAACTTGTATTTGTTGGACACCCTCTTACATGCAATGATATTCTCATTTATGTTCTTAATGGTTTTGGTCAAGAGTATAATTCATTGGGCTCTATAAATATATCTCATTCTAAATTTGTCTCATTAGAAAGCTTTATTTATTGTTTCTCAATACTAAGTTAAGGATCAATCAACATCATATAACTCTTAAGGTTGATGCATCAGTGATTATAGCCACCAAATTACCTTCTTATTCTCAGTCTCACCCTACTAAAAACTATCCATCATTAACCAAGCTCATGGTAATACCTATCGTGGCAAAGGTCGTGGTGGTCGTTCAACTAACTGTGATCAAGCATCATATACTTCTATTATTTCTCAAGTATGCCTCAAAACGAGTCATAACACACTTAAGTGCTATCATCATTTTGATCTCTCTCATTAAGATCAATCCCAACATCAACAATCTCAAGCTTTCATTGTTGCCAAACATCTATATATAGATACTGAGTGGCATTCCGACACATGATCCATGAACAACATTCATATTCAGAATGAGGACTATGCTAGCCAAGATCATATTCAAGTAGCAAATGGTGTAGGTTTGAAAATTGCCCACATTAGCACTTCTAATATATCCTTCCTATCTAAATCTTTTGTTCATATCCAAATATTACTTGTTCTTGATACTATAAAAAATCTTCTATTAATTCAGTGTTTTTGTCTTGATAATCATGTTTTCTTTGAGTTTCATGTGTCTTTCTTTCTTGTGAATGACTACTTAAGGAAAATCCTACATCAGGGACCACCTTGTAATGGCCTTTATAATTTCTCATTGTCATTTGGTTTTCTTCAATCACAATCTCTTTCTAGTGTTCAAGTCTCAGCCAATGTATGGCATTGGTGGCTTAGCCATGTTTTTTTTCTTATTATTAATAAGGCAATTTCTTTTCCAATTCTAAATAATAAACACTCTATTTGTTCTCATTGTCAAATGGTCAAGAGTCATGCTTTGCCTTTTAAAAATTCACACATTGTTGTTTTGAAACCATTAGCATTATTATATTTAGATGTTTGAGGGTTAGCACTTGTATTATCCACTACTGCTACATGTTATGACATAAGTGTTTTTATTTGATTCCACTAAATTCTTATGGCTTTTCCCATTAAAACTTAAATATGATGCTTTACCAATTTTTTAAAAATTTCAAGTTACAATCAAACACCAATTTAATATTAAATTAAAGCTATACAATTCGATGAGAATGATGAATATCTTAACTTAAATCAATTTCTACAAACTCAAGGAATCACTCACCAAGTAACATGTCCTTATACACATCAATATGATGGCATTATTGAATGATCATCACCAAAATAATAGAGGTTGGACTTGCTTTACTTACTCACTCTAATTTACCAAGTAGTCTTTAGGAAGACACATTTTTAATTATTGTTTATATGATTAATCGTTTACCAACTCTTGTTTTATAATATAACTTATCTTATGAAATGGTCAATCGCTCCAAACTTAATTTCAATTTTTTATGTATATTTGATGTGATTGTTGGCCCTACTTAAATCTATATAATAAATATAAAATGGATTTTCATTTGAAAAATTAAATCTTTATTGGTTATAGTGTTGTAAATTGGGGTCATAAATGTTAGATATATTCAATGAAAACATCTGTGTTTCTCATCATGATGTCTTTAATAAATCTTTATTTTCATATAAACTTGTACAATTTTATTATTCCTACACCTCAAAACACTCATGTTTGTCTTCTTGTTAAACTCCATATAACATCTGTTAGTTCTAGTTCTTCTATAACTACTAATGTTCAAACTATAATACCAATTCCAAGCAATATATTTGCACCAACAGATTCTCAATCTGATCACACTGCAGAACTTTCTATGCCAGATAACATTTTGAATTAGTATGAAAATGAATTAACCCCTCCCTTTTTAGCTTATGAACTTCTACCATAAAATCATAATACTCACCCTATGATTACCCACAACAAAAACAATATCCACAAACCAAAACTATCATAAGATTTCCATTTTAAACACCCTATTCCCAAAGCTCTCATGGCCATTATCACTAATATCGTATAAGAACCAACTTGCTATTCAGAAGCCAATATACACCTACATGAACGGGCAGCCATGACTACAAAGTTTGATGCCTTAATAACAAATGGTATCTAGACTTTAGTTCCCTCTCCACCTCATGCTAATATTGTTGGCTCCAAATGGGTATACAAAATTAAAAGAAAAGTTTATGGCAGTGTTGAACGTTTTAAGGTTCGACTAATTGCTGAGGGTTTTCATCAATAGGAGGTTGTTGATTGTGTAGAAACCTCAAGTCTTGTTGTCAAGCCTATAATAGTCCATATTGTGTTTATCACTTGTTGTGTCTTAAATAGATGACTAAAATGTTTTTTTGCATAACCTTTTATATGTGGATTTTTATATGGCATAACCGTCAAGCTTTCTTCATCCTCAATACCCATAGCATGTTTGCAAATTTTATAAATCTATATATGGGTTTTGTTAAGCACCACAGGTGTGGTTCTCTCATTTAATTAATAGATTGCAAGCTATTAGCAGTAAAGGTAGCCAATTAGATCATTCTTTATATATTTATTACCATAGTTATGTTTTTCTTTATTTTCTAATTTATGTTGATGACATTATAATAGCAGGTGATGATCTATTTTCACTCAACCATGTCATACATCTACTACAAAATGATTTTCCAGTAAAAAAACCTTGGTGACCTCAACTTCATCCTTGGCGTTGAAGCCATTCGCAATGACTATAGACTTTATTTATCTTAATATCATTATATACTTAACCTTCTTCTTCGTAGCAATATTGACAAATACAAACCTTGTATTACCTCTATGTCATCGTCCTAAATTTTAACTAAATCAGATGGTGGTTCCTTTCATGATCCATATTTGTATAAAAGTATTGTCAAAGACCTTCAATATCTCTCTTTCATTAAGCCATAGCTTGCATTTGTTATCCATAAAGTTAGCAAATATATTCATGATCTAAAAGAACCTAATTGGGCAGCAATCAAATGGATTTTATGATATTTAAAAGGTACTATATCATATGGCCTTCTCACTCCGTCTGATCCATAATTTCAAATTCAGACCTTTAGTGATATAGATTAGGCATCTGATTAGGATGCTAGACAATCCATGGGTGCATATTGTGTATATCTTGGCCAAAACTTAGTTTTCTGGAATTGTAAAAAGCAACACAGTGTTGCTAGAAGCAACATTAAAGCAAAATATAAATCCTTAACAAATATAGTTGTTAAAGTTCAGTGGATCAAAACTTTACTTTCAAATCTTCATGTCTCGACTATACACCCTTCAATCCTTTAGTGTGATAACAATGACACCATTTATCTAACAAGTAATCCATTTTCCCACACACGTATAAAATATATTGAAACAGATTTTCATTATATTCATAATCAAGTAATGCATGGTCAACTGAATATTCATATCATTTTTACAAAGAATCAGTATGCAAATGCTCACACCAAACCATTGCCTTCTCGTCATTTTCATATTCTCCACAACAATCTTAGGGTCTACTCATTACCCCTTTAATTATGGGGGCGTGTAGAAGAATTCAAATCAAGATTCAAAAGAATAAATATTCTATAACAACCATATTATTTGTTAGTTAGGCATATATCAATTAGTTAGGCATGTAAATCTATTTTAAAAATTAAATCCTTTATAACAGAATTAATTCAGATGAACTCTATTTAAGTTCTTTATAACTCACAAATTAATGATAAGAAGATATTTCATAACTTAACATCAAATCTTACAATCTAATATATAATATTTATTATTTACTCAATAATAATTAGTCAATTTCAATTACCAAAAAGGTTTGATTAATTGCATCATCTTACACATTAAATTATTCGTTTCTTGAAAAATTATTACTTACTATCATGTATATGATAGTGTGGATTGACTTAATCCATGTTTACTAGGCCCCACACGGACAAAAGAACCTCGAATCAAATACTTGCCTAAGTCACCTTGTCATCTTAGGAAAAAAAAAATGAGCCTAGTTGGGTCCATATTTTAGATAATCATGATGTTTTTCTTTTAATAGAAATGCTTTGATGTTCCATAAACCATAAGTTCTTCAATTTCTCTTTTTCTATAGACATATTAATTATTATCGATGGATTTCCTAATGGTTTTCTGATTTACCCCTAATTGGTCATTTGCTTAAAATCTTTCCTCGGAATGTACGTCACATGAAAAGTAAAGGAAAAATGATTTGCTTCTCCAATAATCTCATTTATTTTGTTAGATAACTCAAAAATTATTATAAGGAGCTTTAAGCCGTGTGGGAGATTCACCATAGCCCAAAGCACTATTCATATTCTCACATTCCATTATGGATTTATTATGGTATTTTTTTTTATTTTGATTCTCAAACTTTCTTTTTGATTGATTGCATCTTTCGAGGGCCAAATTGAAGCCCAATAGTTTCAATTTTGTTGAGCAAGGGCAAGATTGAAAGAAAAGGAACTGAAGTGAAAACACGGAGGAAATAGGTTGCATTTAAAAAATGGCATGAAAAGATCACTTTGGTCCTCATATTATTCAAATTATAAACTTTCAATCCCTATATTTTTTAAATTTTGATTTTAGTCTAAAATTTTATTCTTTATTTTTCAATCCCTAGTTTGAGATGTGAGAGAGAAAGTGATCGAATTTCGGTAGTAGAGAGAGAAAGTCTTGGTTAACACTAATTTCGGCCATAACAAATGTTGATTTTGATGTCAATGGATTTTATTCAATGAAAGAAGTTTTTCCTATGTGTTTTTTGCCTTTAACTTTGCTTGGGATGATAACTCTAAGCTTGAGAATGTTTTGGTTTCGGGTTGATTATGAGTTTTTTTTTTATGGAGTTTTAGTTTGTTTGAAGCCATCTATGGGTTTATCGATGTGTTTTAGGGTGTTTTGTATGTGTTTTGGATTACAAATTGGATTTATAAATAAAACAAAACCATCAACTTTATTGTTTGGATAACCAATATGGCTAGAATCTAGAGAAAAACAAGCAACGTGTTGTCTATCTTTATTTTTTTAGATAAAGAATCTTGGGACGAATGACATGTCAGTCATCCCATTACTAAATAAAAAAAATAAAGGCCCGTGCTTTTTCCCTTTCAAAATGGGTTAGGCGAGCAGGCCTAGCAGGGCCTAGTTTTTTTTTTCTTTTTTCTTTTTTTTTAATTTTATTTTTTTAATGAATATATTTTTTAAATATGATTTTTTAATAATTTTTTAATTTATATTTAAATTAATATTTCTTTTTTCTGATTATTTATACTACTTATTTAGCTTTTTTTAAGCCCAAATACATATGCCACCTATGTCAGGATCACGCACTTGATCTTTTGTTTTTGTCCCTTTTTTTTCTATTATAATTTCATTATTTAGTGCTGGGTTTTTATTGAAAGTTTACATATATGCTTTCAAAAAACCTTTGATCTTAGAAGGCATTCTTTCTGTGCAACCTTAATTTTTTTTCTCTTTAATTTTATTAAATCACTTTCCTATACATGCTTTTTATTATTATTATTAAATAAAACATTGGTTACGATAAACAATATTATTAAATATCATTGAGTTTATAGATCATGTTTTGAGATCAAATATCTACATCCATGTTTATCTCTCAACTTTCTAATTTATTATTTGGTTAAATATTGGTTTTCACATAAAATGATAGTATTTTTTCTAATGTGTGCAACTTTGCATAATACTTTTTTTCCTTTTGATTTTATTGATTTGATTTCATGTGTATGTCTATTTCTATTATCATTTGATTAAATAAAAAATAATTTTAATAAATAAAGTCATTAAACACAATCAAATAAATGACTTGTATTGCGAGATCAAATATCTTGATTTACATCTATCTCTCGATTTATTTAATTTCATATTTAGTTATCGTTAACAGTTTTTTATTTATTTAGTGAAATAAATAGTTCTTGATTTATTTTAATTAAATACATGCATAAGTTTTTCAATTTATATTTAAGATTATTTATGTCAAAAAACACTTTGAAAAAACCAATGTATTTTTTTTGTTAGAAAAAAAATTATCTAACCCACTACGGAGTGTTGTTCAAATACCTAATTAACTAAAAAACTAAAACGTGTAGGTTAAATATTGTTTAGTCAACACTGTATACATACTTATAAAACACTATGGATATACTGTGCTTTTTTCAATAATTCATTTTGGTCTTTAAACTCTTATTTTAGTGATTTAATCATAATTGAAGACCAATTGCTTTTGATTTCCTAAACAATGGTGGAATTGAAATAAGATGGACCGAAATAAAAAAATGTTAAGAATAGGTGGCATGCCAGAAAGATTTTTAAAAATACACCTAAATTCTCAAACTTTAAAAACATCACAAATTAGACAATTTAGGTCCCTTTAGATTAAAAAAAAATAGTTTTGGTATAAAAGTTAATTTATAGTTTTTTTCATTCTATAGTTCGAGAGAGGGGAGAGAGAGAGGGGGTTTACTGGATTTTAATAATGAGAGAGAAAGTTGTTATTCAAGTCATTTCCAATCACTAAAATGGATTTATTTTTTTGGTGTCTATGGGTTCCATGAGATGAAAGAGGCTTGATGGTGGTTATTTAGAACCTCAATATTACTTGAAAAAACAGATTTAAGTCTAGAAAGATAAATCTAACCTGATTTGATTTTGAGTTTTTAAACCTTTTTTTGAGCATTTTGAGTTGATGAATTAATTTATTGATGTTCCAAGAATGTTTGAAAGGTGTTTTTGGATTGAAATAGCTATAAAATTAGATTGTTTTGAGAAAAAAGAGGTACCATACTGATTTTCCGGGCACCACTAGGTGTGGAGAATAGGTCATCTTAGCTTTTAAAATATATAAGAAAATAAAACCAAGCTCAGACATAGGGCTAGGCTTGAAAGCCCACTCACGTTCTTGGGCTTTTCCTTACAATAACACAAGCGTGTTGGGCTATGGGCTCAAGAGCCTAGGCTGTTTTTTTACCCTTTTTTGGTTTTTTTAAGGTTAAATATAAATTTGAGAAAACAAATTATTAAACTCAGTTGAGTTCATGACCCGAAAGACAGGTTTGACGAGTTAAAACACATGCATGCTTTTTCTTCTTCTAATATTGCTTTTTTTAATTGATATTTTTTTTGTCTTTTTCAATAATTTTTAAATTTATGTTTCAATTAATATCACTTCTATGTGATTTTTTTTATTTAACTTTTTTATGGATAAAGATCTTTTTTAATGGTGTTGTATGTATTTAGTTTTTTAAAAAATTATTTTTATTCATCTATAATTTTTATTAATGTTTTATATAGATGAACTTTATTTTTTAAATTAAAAAATATTTATTTTTCAGATAATATTTCTAATATGTACAACATTGTATAATTTTTTTAATATTTTTTATTCAATCAATTTAATATGTGTATTTATTTATATTTTTGTTTGATTGAATAAAAAATTAATTTTACTAAAAAAATTCAACAACTATAACTGAATAAATATCTTATCTTACGAGATTAAATATATTAATGTATACATCTCTTGATTTTTTCAATTTAATAATTTTTTTCGTTTATTAACATAAATAGGACGTTGAAAAAATCAATATATATAATTTTTTTTATAGAAAAAAAAAACATTTAGCCCACGTAGTCCTGATAAATTTGTCCTACAATAGCTGCCTAAGAAGTTGGCATAAAGATCCCATATTATCAACTCTATTTTTCCCGGTCTCCCTTTATCACAAGTGCACTTTTGCAGAGATTCAACGTAAAATACCTTATTACTCGAGATCTGAGAGCACGCCAGATCCAGATTCTGTTGAGGTAATGAACAAAATGACTTGAAGTTTCGCGCTAGCAATTACAGAAAAGAAAAATGTGACAGAAACTGATCATCTCAGTATGTGCTAACTTGACAGTTCTTCCCCCCCCCCCCCCCCCCCCCCCCCCCCCCTCCTTTTTGGAATGGCTAGTATGGAGAAAGTAGCAGTCCCATGCAAAGGACTGTTAATAAATTATCCTCACACGAAAAAAACTACTGTGGCTTTTGGATACAATAAAAAGAAAATTACTAGAATATCCTGGTATGGCCAGAAAAAAGAAATGTTGTGCTTGAAATAGGTAACTAAATTCTCGCTGGAATCAATGAATGATAGTGGATACTCTTAGTGTTTAATTGGAAAGAACAACGAGGAAGAGGAGCGAAATGGTTAACTTCAAATCAGACAGCAACTGGATTTTCTTCTTGAGTAGGAGGTGGTTCAAGCAGTCTCACGGAACGAGGAAGCATAAACTCGGCGAATATAGGGTAGTGTGATGAAGGATAATTCCCATCTATATTATCATTCACCACTTCGCACAGGACAGGAATCAAAGATCTACCCCTGAAAAGAATCCAATCTACATGCAGATCCTGTGTTTGACGGTCCCAGCAGAGGCAGAGTGCCCTCAAGATCAACTTGAAGAATTCAAGAGCTCCTTGCTTGTCACCTGACAATACCGAATAATTGAGTTGGGACAGGATTATACCATAGTGAATGATCATTAAAAAAAAGTGGTAAGATGATACCTTTGAAACCGTGATAAGTGTGTATGAGGGAATGGTTTTTCCTCACTCGAGCATTGGGCCATGTATCCCTCATATCTCCCACTACACCATGCTCTCTGCAGAGGAAAACTGAATCAATCCCTAAACAGTCATTAAGAAGGTAAGTGAAATGCTCATAAATCCTTGAGCAACGTTTCACAAGATAAAGAGAAATGACTTTCCTCGCTTCCCGGAGCATTGCTTACTACATAACCTGGTAATGGAAGCCTTAATCAAATTAGGCATTTCATCAATTGCACTGTTATAGACCACTATGCAACAACTTCCGCCCAGCATTATCAAATATTTCCTTGTTGACTTCAATTTCATTACAAATAAACAGAGTTGACTAGCAACAATAGCAACATTTCGTAATCAGTAGTAATAGTGATGCACATAAACTATGTGATCATCAACCTGACTAAGCTACAGATTACTGGACAGTGAGAAAAGTTTTAGAACTGACGGGGGGGCTGAATTGAAATTACCATTCATATTATACATGAAATATACGAGCATTGGGTAATCTATTCCTGTCTCTGCATACAAATCATGGTCGTTCAGAAAGGAACTATCAAAAGGTCTTAATCCTTCATTTCTGAAAAGCTAATGAACAGTTTTGGAAGCACAAGCATCCGGGGAAAACAAAAAAAAACAAAACTATTTCTTTGGTTCAGCAAATTGATTATTACTAATGGTATCTACAAGAAGGAAGTTTCAAACTTAAAACATGACCATGGATTCCTCATATTGATATAATGCAATAACCTAACATGGAAAATTACAACTTGAAAATGCCAAATGTCTATGTAATGAAGATACCTTGATCTACCAAGAAGAAAACGTCCTGTAGTCGATTCCTTCTGTGTGTTAAATCCTCCACAGTACACAACTGGTAAGCTAGGAGGTAAGGATGCAATGTGTTGCCACGTGAGTAAAGCACTTCGTCTACGTGCACGAGGACTGAACTCATCCATGTTTGTATTCACTATTTGAAATGAAAATCCTGGGGGCTCGATCCCTTTCAATTGGAATGTGTGACATCATGTCAAAGAAACATGGCAAGACACTTTCAAAAGTCCAAATAAAAATAAAGGGACTTGGCAGATAAACAACGTAAAATTGACAAAACTAATATTGGGAAGGATATAGCCCATGTTGCAATGCATGGAGCTGCAGCACCCCATGACATGCTTCCTGGGACAGAAGGCGACTCTGATAGCCAAAAAGTTCCACCTTCTAGCAGCTCTACCTTCATTCAACAAGAAAAGGACATGAAAAGTAGCCAAATTCCATCAATATCTCAGACAAAACAAAATTGGAAATCTCAACCAGATTGAAGAGCAAGTCATTTCATACTTTTTCCTTGTCATAGAAGATAGTGCAGTGCTCATCTGAAGCATCTTGAGAACCTTTTCTTGATATCCCAAATTGACCATAACCTAATAGATATAAACAACCAACCCAAAGATGTGAATGGTTTTCTGGTTAGCTGAAAACAAGAGAGTTTTGACCACTGCATACATTTGAATGCCAAAACACAATACTGTGAAAAGCAGAAACATGTAAAAGGAGTAACACAGGCATGTTAGAACTTATCCCTTCCATATTTTATTGGTGATGGTCCTACATAAACCCTCAAGACCATGGTTCTATTTAAGAAATCAAAATTATAAGAATTGTATTACTTTGGCAGCTCAACGTGTTATCTATCCTGCCAAATGCTAGTGCATCAGGAATATAGACCAATATAATCATATGGCCTTCATAAATGTCACAGAACCGAAGTGGCATAGCTAGGCAATTTGCTGCTACATGAAGATCGAATATCTCCACACTGTCTTGGGTATTTCCAATGAATATGATGACTACAATGGCAGCTATAAACGCATCAAATAACATAGCAGTATTGAGAAAAGCAATTCGAACTAACAACTTCTCAATTACTACTGCATAAGGTTAGAAGCCACGTGATTAAACCATCAGAGAAAAATTACCTGGCAAGCACTGCTGAAGATAATCCAACTGCGTTTTCACACCTAAATCCATACACAAAATAAAAGGCAGAAATGAACAGTAAGATATACCAATAGGAAACCATTCAAATTCCAATTGAAATACAATCAGATCGACAAGGTGAAGTAAACACAAGAAGCCCAAGTCAAAGAAACCACCACAATACAACCCATATATATATATATATATACACACACACAACTCAACTAGAACTCAAAAGCACAAAAACCCATGTCCCCAAAAGAAATGAAAGATACCAGAACATCCTATCCACAGAAAACACAACCAGAAATAAGATCACACACAAGCAGACGTGTAAAAAGAGAAGCAGCAAACCTTGTTGAGTACAAAGAATCATAGGAGAGTAGTTAGTGATGACACTAATACACAAATCCTTCCGCTTCTCCCATGAATTTGGACTATCCTCAGCCTGATCTTCATGAAGATTAAAGGTCATCACAGTCAAAGAAACACTCATATTTTTTTTTCTCTTTTTTTCATTAAATATAAACTAGCTCTTCGTTCTTCGGTCTTGTTGTGTGTATCTTTTTTTGAAATTTCAAGAAGCATTACATGGTGTTGTAAATCATAAGATTTGCCAAGAAAAAATATAAAAGAAGAGCGAAACAGCTAATAATAAGCAATGGTATATTCCATTCTTGTGAAGTGAGATCAGGCTTTGGAGGCTTTGTATTGATTGGATTCAGGGCTGTTCAGTTTTCTTTTTCTTTTTCTTTTTGGGGAGTTGGTACTTTTTTTTTCCTGTGCAAATGTGAAACCAGAGGAAACAGCGACTACACTATGCCTCAAAAATATTCGTTTTCCTGGTTACAGAAGGGAATGTGCTCTTTCCCAGTTTTTCATTTTTTTTAATAATGAAAAAAAAAAAACTTATATGCTTTTAGTTGTTTTTCAATTTCCCTCCAAGATCTAGGAAATTACACCCTCTCCGTGATAAATGAAAAATCTTGAAAATATATTTTTGATTTTATATAGAATATATTTAAATTTATATAGATTCAACACAAATCTTGATTCTCTCTTTTTAAAATTAGATTTCTTTCTTAAAACACGACACACAAACACTAAATCTAAAACAAGAACTTTGTTTTTTACACTTAATCTCTCCATACGGGTAATAAGAACTAAAAACCCCCGATTGATTTTTTTATTCAACTTTTTTTTATCAGAAACAATGGGTAATTATAGAGATAAGTTGTTTAAGAAAATCTTGATTTTGAATGGTATGTGTGGGGGTTTATTTTATGTTAAATTAGTGGATAATGGTTAAAATATTATGAATATTGACTTGATTTTACAACACAATTGAATAGTTTTTAATTGATTTAAACGTAATCTTGAAGCTCTAAAAACCCTAGAAAATGGGATTGTGGCTTGATAATCAATAAATTGGATTGTTCTACATATGTTTTAGGTGTATTTATACTAATTATGGTTGTTATCAAAATCATGAAAACCCTCAATTTGATCAAATAGTAACCCTAATGTTTAAAATTAAGGGTTTGATATGTATGATTGCTAGATAGGTCTGTAAATTAGGGTTATTACTAAAAAGATCTGTAATTAGGTTTGTATTGTTTGTAATGGAAAGATATAAGATCTCATTTATTATTGCTCGCCATGATAGGTTATTGGTATGCCTATATAGTCTCTATGAACATAATGTTCATATGCAAACAAGTTTTTGACGTAGAAATATATGGTTTTAAATAAGGGATGACAAAGAGAATTGAATATTTGACGATGCATCAACATTAAAGATATTGAACATGCATGAAGAAGAAGAAACAAATATATATTTATGCCGACACTAATGATGTCGTTGCTCTTTTAACAATAAGGATGCCAAGATGTTTCATAAGCAAGGTTGAAAGCAGTTGGAGAACTAAAGTGAACTACTTCAATGATGTTGATGATGTTGTTATCAATAATAAAGTTATATTAGAATTTGATGCAAAGAATTTGTATCTTCTTGATGATGTTTTTATTATTGGCAATAATGGAAATAATGATAGTGTTGACAAGAATGTAAATTATGGATATTATGTGAAGAGATACCTTAGTCAAAAAGAGAAGGTTGCAACAACATGTACATATATTGGTTGTGAGTGAAGGATTTATGCTTCACTTGTTCCTGAGAGCAATACTTTCATGGTTAAGACTATAAAAGATAAGTATAATTGCACTAGGCTTTTCACTATAAAAGCTATCAATTATACTTAGATTGCAAAAATGATACTACTAGTTAGTAGTGTTGATCCAAACATATCTAATAAAGAACTGAATACAATCTTAAAAGAAAAATATGGCATTAAATCACACCCAATATGGCTTTAAAGGGCTAGGACAAAAACAAATGAGTTTGTGGAAGGAAGTTATAATAAGTAATTTCAAAGACTTCCTCTGTATATATAAAAGAAGTTTCTTTATGACTTTAATGACAATGAAAGATCTAAAGCCATTTATAAACTCTTTCTTATAAGCTTTCAAACATACATGTTGTTGAAGGAGTATAACTTAGGTTTCTGATTTTTTTTCTAGGTATGATCCTAACTTCAATTTAAAGGTCATTCACCAAGAAAGTTTTAGAAAGTGTATGTATGTTTGAAAGATTATATGAAAGGGTTTATAAATGGTTATAGACCTTTCATTGTTATTGAAGTTATATATATATATATATATATATATATATATATATATATATATATATATATATATATATATATATGTTGAATAAGGATAACATATGTTCTGATATCTTCCCGAGGTAAGGCCCTAACTTCAATTTGAAAGGTCATTTATTAAGGAAATTTTAGAGAGTATGTATGTTTGAGAACTTAGAATATAAGGTTTGTGAATAGTTGTAAATCTTTTATTAGCGTTGTTATATGCCATCTAAAAGGTCTATATGAAGGCCTCTTGTTATCAACAGTGGGGTTGGATGGCAACAATGGATTTTTTTCCTTTGTTTATGTCATCATGGAGGTAGAAAACGACGACACCTGAATGTGGTTCTTATATGTCTTGTATGGTTCAACAAAAAATAAAGTACATCAGAGACATTTTTGCATGATGTCTGATTAAAAAAAAGTATATTATTATTTAAACATCTTACCATATTTGTAATGTTTTTCTCTTTTATATAATGTTTGTTTTATTTTATTTTTTCTTATAGAGTCTACCTAAAGCAATGGTTGAAATATTCTTTAAAGCTACTCATAGACACTATGCAAGGCATATCTATACTAATTTAAAGAATACAGAATTTCAAGGTTTGGAGAAGAAAATTAAATTTTATTGATCAATGGAAGCTTAAATAAATCTTTAATATAAGTTTTTTTAAAAGGATATCGGTGATGTTGACAAAGCAGCTCTAGGTTGGTTGAATAACATTAATGCCAAAACATGGTATAGACATTTCTTTAATAGCGAGATTAAGATTGAAAATATAACAAACAATTTGGCCAAGTCATTTAATTTTTAGGTTGGAAAATATAGAAGTACATCAATTATTTTGTTAGTAGAAAAGATTATATTGGAACTTATATCTAGGTTTCATAACAGATATGTCAAGACTACATGTTAAAAAATATATACCACACCCAATGGTAAGAAGTTACTAGATAGGTTTGTTGGAAAGTCCATACAAATATGAATTATAACAGCTAGTTCAATTGAATATCAAGTTTTTTATGACCAAACAAATTTTTTTATTGATTTGGAGAAAAGAGATTATTCATGTGGTGAATGGAGGATGCAAACATTCATTGTAGGTATGTGGTCCCTTGTGTGCATCATGGTGCTGGAAGTTCAAATGGTGTTCAAATGGGTTTGAGTGGTGTTAATAGTATAAGGGGTGCTAACAGAGATATGAGGGGTGCTAACAGGGGTGTTATGGATGTCGTAGTTCAAGTTTTAATAACAATTACAATGGTATTGGTTAAGGTATGATTGAATTTAAAAGGGGTTTAATAGATGAGAAAGTTGACAAAGGTGGTGGGAGAGCTATTAGATTTTGTGGTATAAATATTGGTCCATCCTCTCGGCCATCACTTTACAATCATGTGAGACTTCTTTTAAATATGCATGATGTTTAATTTATTTTACTGATTGTTCTATTAGTCATCATTTTAATTTTAAATTACAAATTACTATTAGAACACCATCATCTTAACACTCAACCAAAACTAATTGCATTAATTAAAGTATGTATTATGGATCATCGTTGCTTTTATGATAGGTTTAAGATATGGATTTGATGTTATGTTTAACGCATGTTTTTACTATATTTATTACAAATATTGAACATATGTTAAATTAACTAGTGTTGTTCATTTAATTTGAACATGATAAACAACATCGTAGTTAGGAATAGTAACATTAAACACATTAAATTAGCGACCAATAATAACTTTGTATTTGCAAAGCTAACTTTCATATTATTATTCTTGATCCAAACTTGACTAATTCATCTTTAATTCTCTTCACTTCATCTAGTATTTGATCGATATCATTAACATCTCCTCCCCTTCTAATGATTAATTTAATATCATTAATAGGTTTATATCAATTAATAATTTTGTTCTCATATGACCTATCATTACATCTATAAAATATCTTATTTTTACTTATATTTGTTGCTATTGTCCTTATAGCTACTCTTTTTTTCATATTTCATGCACATGTTGTTCTTGAACTTTAGTCCATTCAAGTTGTTGCAAGTTTGTAAGCCATTAGCATTTGATGAATATGATGACAATATTCAAATGTGTGTGCTGTGAATTTTGGGTTTTTTTCGTAGTGTGTGTGTTAGGTTGGAGTGGCTATTTTTAGGCAATGCCTATTTGCAGGATTTATAGTGAAGAATTATTGCTAGAAGTTGAAGAATTGTTGTTTGAAATTTGTGTTGGATATTTGTGTAACTAATATTATATATTTTGTTGTTTTTGTTAGGTTGAAATGGTGAAGAACCGTTGAGAAATATTTTGTAGAATTTGATGTTTTTTATTGGCTTAAAATGATCAAGAATTGTTTAGCAATATGTTATAAACATGATTTTAATGGCATTTTTATAAATGTAATGACATTTTACAATGACTACATCTTTTAAAAAAATCTCAATTGTAAGATTGTGGTTTTTTCATGATTTTTAGTTACCATGAGTATTTTATTCATTAAAAATATTATAATGATATATTTTTTGTTGACTTTCATTTTAGCACTAAAATGAAGGATGTAAAGTGTAAAAAAGTTAGGAAAGGGTAATTTCTTATACTTTAGAGAGAGTGAAAAACATACCAAAATATAAGAGGATCTTTTTTTTATGTTCAAAAGGTTAGCATTTCAAGAAATATTTTTTAAAATATAAGACTTGTGCATTTAATATTATTGAAAAGACAACTTTTTATCTCAATTAATGTATAAACCAATGAAAAATACCTTTTAATTTTGAAAAACAAATTAAGAAAAAAAGAAAGAGAGGTTGAGCATGTTGAAATTTATGTGTTAAGAAGTTTTAACTGTAAAAAAAGTAATCCTTAAGTGATTACATATTTTTGTCTTAAGAGAAATAAATGCATATATTTTAAAACTTCAAACTATATGGAGTAAGAATGATCCTTTTTTTTTTCTTACACTGTATTTTTTTAGCTTTAACAACATTTCACTTTTTACCTTTGACAATTTAGGATTTTTCTAATAAAAAAAATTATAACTATATATTGTAGATAATACATTAACTATTAAGTAATGTTTGGTGTGTTGAACAAAAATAAACTGAATAATTTTTTTTGTGAAGTTGTTTGATGCATCTTTGAACAATACAAAAATCAATTTTTATCTTATCCAAGGCTGTTCTTGTGGAGAAATTTTTGTCTCACTATAAAAAATTGAACAAGCTTGTCTAATTCTTTACACAAAAGTTAACCCAGGGTGATCCAAGTAAACATAAGAATAAAAGTGATTATTATCATAGTTTTAAAACCCGACTAGGGATCGACTTGGGGCAAAGCTCAGGTCACGAATTGGGTTGACTATTGACCTGTGTCAACATAAGGATAAAAGTAGTTATTATCATAGTTTTGAAATCCGACTCAAGGATTGACCTTGGGTAAGGCTTAAGTCACGGGTCGGGTTGACCATTAACCCGGGCTAACAAAAGAATAAAAGTGATTATTATCATAATTTTAAAAACTGACTTAGGGTTAACCCAAGGCCATGCCCAAGTCATAGGTCGGGTTGATCATTGATCCGGTTAAATGTAAGAATAAGAATGATTATTATCATAGTTTTTAAACTTAACAAGGAGGTCAACATGGGGCAAGGCCCGAATCACAGATCGGGTTGACAATTGACCTGGGTTAACTTAAGATACAAGTAGTTATTATCATACTTTTAAAACTTAACTGGGGTAAAGTGTGAGTCACGAATCAGGTTGACCATTAAACCGGGTCAACAAAAGAATAAAAGTGATTATTATTATAGTTTTAAAAACTGACTTAAGGGTTAACCCAAAGCCATGTCCGAGTCACAGGTCGGGTTGATCATTGACCCAAGTGAATGTAAGAATAAGAATGGTTAGTATCATAGTTTTTAAACTTGACAAAGAGGTCAACATGGGGTAAGGCCCGAATCATAGATCGGGTTGACAATTTACCTGAGTTAACTTAAGATACAAGTGGTTATTATCATAGTTTTAAAACTCAATTGGGGCAAAGTGTGAGTCACAGATCAAGTTGACCATTGACCCAAGTTAATGTAAGAATAAAAATAGTTATTATCATAGTTTTAAAACTCGACTCGGGGGTTAATCTAAGATCAAGGTTGGATCACAAGTCGACAGGATCAACCAAGGTTGATCAAAGTTAATTTATGGATAAAAATGGTTATTATCATAATTTAAGAACGTAACTCGAGAGTTGACTTGGGGCAAGGCCCGGGTCAATGGTAGGAAGAATCAACTCAAGTTGACTCAAATTAAAAAAAAAAAAGGATTAAACTACCTTGTTTGACCAAAAAAATCAATAAATTTTTTACTCATGTTTTATCTCTAGTCACTCAGGGTACAGATTGACCCGAGTTTTTTACTGGGTTAACCCAAATCAATTCTTCCTCTATTTCTTATTAAACCCGGACCGGTGCAGTACTCGGGTTGGTCGTGTCCCGTTTAGTGTCTATCAAATATAAAATAAGACAAATTATTTAGTTTAATGCACACCAAACACAAAACATGACAATTATTTGTGTAGTCCAATCAATATTATCTAGCATACCAAACACTATCTTTAATGTGTGCGTGTGCGTGTGTGTGTGTGTGTGTGAGAGAGAGAGAGAGAGATATATATATATATATATATATATATATATATATATTAATTTATATAAAAAGTGAATTGATATTTGTTGTTATTATGTTCATTGATGTATCAACTTTGATGTATGTATTTGTGTATCGTGGTGTAATATGTTTTTTCAAAAGTGTTCAATTAAAAATGTATTAAAATAATATTTTTTTTAGATTTTTTTTAATTTTTAATATTAGCATATTAAAATCATCCAAAAACATATAATTTAATTTTAAAAAAAATGATAATCAATTTCAAAAACATTTTACAAAAACAAATCCTAACTTCATTTCTAATATTAATCTCAAAAGAATACTAATCCTAATCCTATTGTTTAGAAACAGCACTTGTAAAATCCTTGGCTCGTAAATGACAAAACAAAATTAATCAAAGATTCGTTAATATTGCATTTGTGGTGATTTGAAAGGAAAGATTGGAGAAAAATAAGGAAAGAGAAATATGTTTTTTTATCATCATATTTATTTAGTTGTTTTTGACCAGGAGTAGATTTCGTAGAACTAGAAAAGTAATATTAATTAAAAAGGTTCAATTACAAAAGATGAAGGAGAAAATTGAAAATTCAGCATTTTATTTTATAAGAATTAAAATATATTTTATCCCATTAAATGATTAAAAAAAAATTGTAACTAAAACGGGAAGTCAAATATTAAAAGTACAGAAAAGAAATAGATAACTTTGAGGACATCAATGCACGATTGGGGGGATTTTGTCAACATTGTCGGATTGGATCTTTTAATTCCTTTTAAGATCGTGCGATCCAATTAGGTTCCTTTTTTCGATCAAGCAGTCTATATCGAATACTCACCCAATTTAAAAAAGCATGGATACATACTACTTGCTCCCTACCCTCTATAATTTATTAATGAATCTTTCTAATTTATTAATAGATACTTCTTTTTGTTATTGTTGTGATTATAAATGAAAGGAACTTAATAAATGTAAATAGAATGTTTTAGTTTTTATAATTAATAATATTAAATTATGAATTATGATTTTAATAGATTATTATTTTAGGTTATTTTGTGTCTGTCTCAACTAAAAATATTTTGTTATTTATATTTCAGATTTAAAATTCTAAATTTTCATTATAATTCTAGATTTCTAACTTCATACTTGAAGCAATGTAAAAATATAATTCAATACTAAAAAAGTAATTAAATATTTTAATACATTGAATGTAAATAAAAACTTTAATAATTCAAGATCATAAGACTTATATTTATAAGATGATCTTTGTTTTGATTACAACCATGTACCAGACTGCCTTGAAAAAAGAATATAAACTAATATTTTTGGTGTTTTCTAGTTTTCTTTGGGTAATAAAAATTGCAAACCTATTGAATTATGAGGTTATTAATTATCGCCAACATGTTACTTATTTATAGGTTACTACTGCCTACTAATAGATAGGTTTTCAAACTCTTACAAACTTGATTGAATTATAATGCAATTGTTGTTGATTAATTTTGTTGGGTTGTTGTTACGTGCTTTCTTCTCTTTTTGACCTTCTTTAAATAGGAAAAATTATAAAAAACCATCTATCAATCATCTATCTATTTCATTCTTCTTGATTTTAAGGATATGCGACTTCAACTACTTTTCATTCCTCTATATACCATGCCAGTTTTCTTTGATAAATCTAAATTGTTTGTACTTTGTATTCTAATCCTCCTTTCACTTGATTCAAACTTTGTTCTCCCTTGTATAATAGTAATTCAACTCATAACCAAATCATGTTCTTCTTAATTTGGTTCAATTTTTGTTACACACTTATTAAGTCTAGCCCTTTCTTAAATCTATTTTTTTTGTTTTTTTTCTTTAAATTTTATTGTATATCACTTATTCCTCCCCTTAAATAGCCCATTAATCACCTATTTATATTTAAAAGAATGAGAATTAATAAGTAATGTGACCATATATATCTTTGTAATCTTAAGCAAATCAATTTTTATTCCTTCTTAGTACCTGATTTGGGGCCTGTTTTTCATTTGGTTGTAGTCAAGCATTAATATAAGTGATTTTTTCTTCTTTTTTTTCTCCAAGATTTATTTATTCTAACTGATCAAGCTTTTCATATTCTTTTTTAAGTTCTTTTTATGTTGACTTATGGCATGTCCAAGAACATTCCACCTCTCTTTTTTTTTTCCTTTGATCTGACTATTTTGTTTCTTCTGTATACTATTGATTTATTTTTTATCCTTGCGTGTCCCTTCTCTTTTTTTCCTCTAATTTTGTTAATACTTATTCTTTTATCCAATATATTAACAATCTCTGAATAGTAGTTTGGATCGCTATCTTTTCAGAATTATATTCTGCCTTTTGCTTATTTATCTAGTGAGATTTTTCTTTTACTTACAAGCTCCTCATCTAATAGAGGCTTTGTTAAAAAAAATTATAGATCTTATATTCAATCTCTTTAATCTTAACAAATGATTTTGGTTGCTCCATTATAATTGTATTTTATTTTTCATTGTAAAACTATGCTTCTAAATTATTTACGCAAACAGTAAATGACTTATTATCTGCACGTACAACCTGAAACTTATCCCAATTCCAAAGTAAAAACATTTGGTGCAGAGATGATGGTATATAACCATTTGCATAAATTTAGCATCTCCCTAGCCAGATATTATAACATGGGATTACATCCACAACAAATAACATTGTTTTTGTAATTGACAAACCAACTTTTAAGCTAACTCTAATCATTCTTTGTAAAAATTCCCTAAAAATCCACTAATTGCAAAAGTCCAGGAACTTAAAATTAATAGGATAAAGATACATCATATCAATATAATTTGGATATGGTCTTTTATATGTTGGACTATGTATTTGTTGAACTATATGTCCATGGTCTTATTCTACTATCTTTAGAATATATATTGGATCAACTCTATTTTGAGGTTCATTTATTTCTAAATTATTTGAAATTATTCTTTCATCCACAACTACTCTCCACTTCCTCTATCATTAAAGGTTTTTTTTGGTTAACTCTTGGTTAAAATAGAGAATTAATCTTAATATTAAACAGTTTTGATCAACAAGGTTGTTTTTCATTTTGTTTAGGGTCATTTCTTCTATGATTAAACTATTTTTTTCATTTTATTATTAAAATGGTTTTTAACCTCAACTACCATTTATTTAGAAATCTTATTCAGTGCCTCCAACATAGTATAATTAAAATCAAATATCACTTCATCATTTTTTTCTCTTATTTTAACATCTTATTTTGCATTGACATCTTCAATAGCCTTAATCATTTCTTTTTAAGATTTTTTGTTCAAGTTTTGCAATTTTTCTACTTCATGCTATAGATTTCTTTCATCATTTTATCTCTTTTTAATATTTGACTTTGAAATAGCATTAGTTGATCTCTCATTCATTATTACAATGATATTTAATCATCTTCATCTTAATTTTATGTTTTTGCTTTATTTCTTAAAAAAAAAACATTTATATATCTCTTCCAGTATTTTATTTTCCTTTTCTACTCTTTGTTCAAAAAATAAATATCTCTTTTTTATAGTCATAAACTTAATTCCTTCTTCATTTTCAATTTCCTCCTTTAGAAGGATTATTTCTTTATTTTCTTTTTCAACAAGGATATTTATTAATTTTTCCCTTTCCTCTAGGTTTTCTAGTAATTTTGATCTTTTGGTGCCACATTTTCAAAGAAACAAATCTAACACTCCCACTATGTTCGCAAATTGTTTTGGGTTTTTTTGTGATTTTTCTTGACTAAGATGACTTTGTAACTTGTATTCCATATTTAAACTTTAAGACTTTCACTATTATTCTTGATTTATAACTTTAGACTTATAACAATACCATAATATAATTCAAAACTCAAGAAGTAATCAAACATTTCAATACATTGAATGTAAATACAAACTTTAACAATTCAAGATCATAAAACTTGCATTCATAGAATGATTTTTATTTTGATTACAACCTCGCACTAAAATGCCTTGATAAAAGAGCATGAACTAATATTTTGGTTTTTTATGGTTTTTTTTGTAATGAAAATTGCAAGCCTATTGATTATCGCCTACAAGGTACTTGCCTACTAGTTACTATTTACTAATAATCAGGTTTTGAAGTTCATGAAGACTTGATTGAAATGCAACCCTAGTGATTATTGCCTGCAAGTTGCTTGCTTACTATTAAACAAGTTTTGAAGTTCCTACAAAATTGATTGAAATGCAATGTGGGTGTGCAGGTCAGCTTATCTATACGTACCTCAACTAATCCTACAAGCCTTGAAGTTAACAACCATGTAATCTTCCAGTGACTCTAAGATTTATAGGATTCAAATTAGCGACCTCTAAGAAGCAAACCTATAATCTAATCGGTTGAACTATATCTCTCGAGATTAAATAGAAAAAAATGTTTTATTGAGTTGTTGTGTGCTTTCTTCTCTCCCTTTTGCCTCCATTAAATAGAAAAATTGTAAAAAAAAACTGTAAAGTAACCACCCATCTTCTTCATTCCCTAATTTTAAAGATAGCTGCTTCTCTTCATTACTCCATGTCCGTTTTTCCTTGACAAATTTACTCCATATATGTTTTCCTTGACAAATCTAGATCAACTCTACTCCGTATTCTAATTTCCTTTCACTTGATTCAAACTTTGTTTTCCTTTATATAATAATATTTCAGCTCATAACCAAATCCTAGTTCACCTCATAACCAAATACTGTTCTTACTTTTGTGACACTCTTATCAAGTCTACCCTTCCTTAAATCTATCTTTCTTATCTTTCCTAGACTATATAATAATTAGATTATGAAAGTAAATCCATTCAATTATAAAAGTGAAAATATTTCATTTATTATCAATTAAGGAGAACATATATTAGAAAGAAAAACCCTTTTATTAATGTGAACCTAATATGAAACTAGATAATTTACTGTAGTGAGAAAAAACAAACTATGCCTCATAAGACATCCATTTCCAACATCTTTGATTAATATAACTGAGTCACAGCACCACCAAACAGCCTACAAAGCTTCCCTTTCTCGACTCTCTTCACATTTGGCATCTAAGAAGAGTGTTGCTGGACCCATTCTACTAGGGTTAGGATGCCAAATCCTGTTGCGGTGCGCTTCTTCTCACTGGATACAGGACCAGCCATGTCAATGTGCATCCATTGAACCTTCTCATCAACAAACTGCAAAATCAGAGATGTTTTTTCAGGATTTCCTGGGATGTGAGATAATATGATGCCAAGAACCAAGCACTTACGACTGAAAAATTATCAAAGTTTTCTTTCTTTTTTCAAAAAAAAAATATATATATATATATATACAAGGAATAACTTGATTTTTGTCAAGCTTAAAGTGGAAACAACCACAGTGCTTTGTGGTGCATTAGAAGCCTCGCCGGTTCTTCATCCAAAGGTGGTAGGCGACATTCCCTACCAAAACCTGTTGACAGTGTCTGTCCCAACTTAGACAGAGTACCTTCTGGATGACAACATGCATTCAAGAATATTTAGAGAAACCACTTATTGTTTGGTACATTACCCAGAGTTCCAGACAATTTCAGCTTGAAGTGCAGATACCCCATATCCAACACTTCTACATTGATAGGATATTGTTACTATAGAAAATAATGGAAAATATCCCAAGTAGATGAGCTCTACACATGGTTGCATACCCAACTGGACACTGCTTTGCAAGTCCATGTAACATGGGTAAGGGCATTGTAAAGAACAAAAATAAAAATTGGAAAGACAACTACAAGAATAGGCAGTGGATTATCATGATCACGTACCTGTTTCAAAAACAGAGCTGCCGTGATAGCACCACCCTGACGAGCACCAGTGTTTACCATATCTGCTACTCCTGACTTCATGGACTCCCAGTAACTTTCCTCTAATGGCATCCTCCAGAGTTTCTCTCCGCTGGCCTCTGCTGCTGTGAATACCTCATTTGCCAGCTCATCACTGGGTGTAAAAACACCTGCATAAGAAAAGGTTTTCCACTATTTAAACAACAGGCAATTGAGTAATCTAGCCTTGAAAGGGTGTCAGTTTCATAAATGACCACAAATACCAAAGTTTACTAGCTACCATGTTAATGTCTTTGAGACACTAGCAGACTCGAGTTTAGAAGTTATAAACAGTTTTCTACAAACTGCATAGACAACTAATGCATGACCACATCTTTTTCTGGTGACAGACTGCATTTAAACCTCTAGGTACTTTTATCATAACAGCTGTGTATTTGTTCAGCAGTCAAAAACTTGCTGTTCAGCAAAACCCCCACCCCTCCCTTCTCCCAACTATAGAAAGAAGAAGAAATTCTTAAAACTCTATCCCCATTAGAATCGGACTTCCCAGCATGATTAATAAAAATGTGTTCAAAAACTTGCTTTTCAGCACAACCCTGCAGGATTATTGAAAACATGTGTGTACCTGCAATTGAGGGCCCGAGAGCAACTACACAGGCTCCAGTTAGTGTTGCCAAGTCAATTATCTGCAAAATAATTAATAACATTCAGCAAAATTCCAAATCCAAACTAAACGATCATGACTATCAGCATGCTACATCCTTACTGTGTTAACTTTAGCAATGATAATATGAGGTCATACAACTACAATTTTGATTGCTGATCAAATATCAAGGTACAAAAAGTTCAGCTTATGTAGCATATGAAAATTAAACAACTCCTACCCAGTAAACATGTATTTTAGCACGATCATTCCAAAGCATACAAAAATTTTCATCTGATTGTCACAATATTATATTTAAATGGTACCTTCTCTACACCCTGATTACAGGCATAAACTAAAGCATCTGCAAGTGTAAGTCTGCCTTCAGCATCAGTGTTGTTCACCTGCAACGAGATTATCCAGCAAGATATTACATAACTGGCTGAAGGACTTACAAGAATTTTATCCAACCTTCTAAAGATATGAAGACAAAAGGCTCTACATCCTTTTGGACTTTTTTGCCACGTATTTAAATGTACAAATAAACTACTTAGTGACAGCAATAGTAAAGGCTTATCTCTCTTTTGATGCTTCTATTTTATTTAATTCTTTTATTGTACCCTTTTGATGCATTGACAATAAGAAACTAAATGCATATATAAAAAAAACACCCTTACAGACAACAAAAGGCATCACTAAAGAGGTCACTAACAAGAGGAGAAGAAAACCAAAACTGGAATGTTTGCAGTTATCAGAAAAACCATAGTTACCTGGCACAAACCCAACAAGTCACAGCTAAACTTTTCTATTGATACTAGAGAATGAATCAGAAAGTCCATATGATAAAACGGTGTGAGATAGCTGGCTTCTGGGATTTGTACGTGCCTAATTCAACCAACACAAACCTGAATTATTGCTGTCTCTACTCTACAATGACTAACAGAAAACAAACAGGACATGCTTTTTAACAAAATGACTTGATTAAAATATTACAATATTGCAGGATGCACAAATTCCAATAGCGAGGTTACCATTGTTGGGTGGTGATGGTTGGGGGTTGGGGTGAGGTAATGACAACCAGAGACTCTTAAATGTATGTCCAATCCATGCAAAACACAATACTCAATCAAATAAAAAGAGCTTCTATTTTTGTCCAATCTTGTTCCGTGCAAGATGATGAAGCTATACCTCAATTGTCTTTCCATTAGAGGCTGTAACTATATCTCCTGGCCTCATACCAGTTCCACTGATCATATTCTCGCAAGCTGCAACAATGAAATGGACCTGCATAACAAAATTTCAGCTGAGTCACAAGGGCATTTAATTTTAAAAAAAAATATACATGTAATTGCAAACAAATGGTTAGAAAAAAAGGACGAAAAGAAACTAACATTTTCAATTGATAGGAACATGGTTTTAGCAATGATTATGAGAACAAGGACAAGACAAACAGCTTACCTCAACCCCACGAGGTTTAACTTGACCAATGGCTTTAGCTGCACCTAAAACTGCTGCTGAACCTCCCATATCAAATTTCATGAACTCAATGGAACAGCCAGGTCCTGTCTTGATGTTGTAGCCACCACTGAAAACATAAAAGACACTGCATTCAGGAACCCCTACTGGCATCCAAAACAGCAGAAAGAATAAAAGACAAGAAGCACCACTTCCTATAACAAGTGAAAAGCACATGCTGAGAAAGGATCAGAAGCATGGCCTCCTTCTTGACAGAGCATAACCAAGACCGCTTATGACGTGAATGATCACTATCTAAATGATGCTACATGACACCATCACACATTGAGCTTCCAAAAGTCAGCACCATATCCCCACAGTTGGTTTTAGAACCAAAAACTAACATTTTGGAAAATATATAATCACCTGTCAAAAGTCAATCCTTTTCCAACTAATGCTAATTTGGCTTTAACAGGTCCACTTGAAGGCTTATAACACAAATGGATGAAATGGGGAGGATTTGCAGAAGCTGCAGCAACACCTAAATAGGATCCCATTTTCAACTCTATGCACTGCTCTGCACTCAAGATGGTAGCAGAAAGAACATCGCTGTATGTGGAAGCAATCTTTGAAGCTTCTTCTGCCAGTACCGCTGAAATATAGAAGTCATCGCACACAATTAAACATGTACACACATATACATATTATGGGTGCATACCTATGTCTTGGGATGGAACTATGAACTACGGCCCATTAAAATATTAGTTCAGACACAGGAAGTAGGTCAGGTTGTAATTCTAATTATTGCATTTTGCACGCAAGCCTTAAGGGGAAGCTGGTACAAACCAGGGGTGAGTACATTGGCAGGTGAATTGACAAGCTCTTTTCCAAAAATTACAGCAGAAGAAACATCTTCAGCATATTTGAGCTTCTTCACCAGCTCAGGTCCAGTTCCAAGACCAAGAATATCTACAGATTTAAGCACAGGTTTCTTTGAATCCGACTTATACCTATTATCTTCATATGTCCCCAGCACAGTCCCTGTCACAGTTTAAACCATTCAACATAAATTATTTCTAACAGTTGAAACAATCAATCCACACAATACCATCAATTCCTAATACAAGTACCAGATACTATCGCCGAAGCAGTATTAAGTTTTGATTCATTCGAGATGCTTCCAGTTGAAGCAATCACAATGCCAACATCACTGGCTTGAGCAGTCTTGGCAGCAGCCGCAATGGCCTCACCAAAATTGCGAAAATTATATGTGTTTGTTGCAGACTGTCCAAGGCCAATCAAGCCGATTCTTTTGGAACCAAGACCTGGAAGTCTAAGAACCAATGACTGGCCAGGTTTTCCTGTGAAATCCTCCTCAGAAGAGGCTTCACTTAATTGACCACCCAGCTTAGCATCTAGCTTTTTCAAAAGAGAGTTCTCGAACTTCTTGCTGTCATCCTTGGCCATATCTTTCTCTGTAACACCAACAGCAAGTATATCCCCTTTCCATTCTGCCACGTCAATTTCTTTTGCAGAAAAAGCAATCTGTCAAGGATTACACAAACACATGATCCATCTTTTTAGTACGCAATAAACAACAATCAAAATGCAAATAATCACAAACTTCACCAATTAATATTTGATCAAAGCACATATCGGCAGGGGAAAACACCAATCAGGTCGCATATATTTATCACAGCTTTAAGGCATAAATCACACGTAGAGACGCGAAATCAAGCAGGTTTGAAAGCAAAGAAATGAAACCCCACCAACAAAAAACAGTATGATTAGAATTTTAACCCTTGATGATCAATCAAAACTATAACTTTATGCGAAACAAAAACAAAATCACAGATTGGTTTCAACCAATATTACTCATATAGATGTAAAAAGACATGCAAATCTATAGTTGGCTTTAAAAACAAAAACCATTAACAAAAGTAAATAAAACATTCCAACCGCAAAAAAACACACAAATCTATTATTGACTTTAAAACTTATAACCATCATAAAAAATCAATAATCTTGATAATCTAAACACAATATACAAAGAAACAAAATGTGGGGTTTATTCTTTTAGGGGAAACTACAAGAGATTGACCTTAGGGACATCGATGTTAGCAGGCTTAGTAAGGCCAAGAGTGGCACGAGCTGAGTGAGCCATGAGTTTGACTCCTCGTCTTCTGTAAGAACCAAAGGGTGAAACTGAAGAGGTGAATCTAAGACAAGGAGCTGACTCAACTTCGTGAGAAACAAGGACGGGGAAGAGGAGAAAGATGATCGCACAACAGCAGCAGTAAGTGAAGTGGCCAAGGATACTACTATAACGGCCATTTTTCGGTGTGGGTTTCTCTATTTATTTATAATGAATCCATCCGTCAAAAAATTTGACAAGATATAGTTTAAAGTATTTACGTTTACCGCACGATATTCTGGGTTAATTTTTTTTGTATAAAAAATATTAAAATAAAATAAAATTTAAAAATATTAGGTTTTTTTATATAGTTATATCCAAAAATCTTAGATTTGACTGTAACATCTGATCCAAAAGTAATATTTATAATATTATTAATAACATTAAACTTGCATGACCCGGGTTTAAGTGGGTTTGGCTGCAATACAATACCCAATAACTTTGGATGTGGGTTTGGCTGTAAGGTCGTGTCATAAAAGTGTGATAACTAAATGGATTAATTAAAAAGAAAAAAAAGCAACAAGAAGAAAAAAAACTAATGAAGAAAAAGAAAAAAAAATATGTATTAACTGGGTTAACCCTTCAAACCAGGTTAACCCGTCAAACCTGAGATTCGTGTCATGAAACTTTGATAACTAAATAGGAAAAAAAATTAACGGGTTAACCCAGAATTAACTGGGTTAAACCGTCAAACCCGGGATCCGTGTCATGAAAGTTTGATAATTAAATAAAAAAAAATTAACATTAACAAACTAAACTAAACAAAAAAAATTAATTAAACAGAAAAACAAATTATGGGTTAACTCGTCAAACCTGGTTAACCCGTTAAACCCGGGATCCGTGTCATGAAAGTATGATAACTAAATAAAAAAATCAATGTTAAGAGCAGCTCCAACCGAGCAGCTAAATGAGAAACCAAACGTCATTTGCCTTTTATTTCTTCACCGTTTGCATTCCAACAGAGGAGCTAAACAAATAGCCAAAATGACTATTTGTTTTCTAAACAGCCATTTCTACATTTAACTGTAAAAATAGCCAAAATGATAGTTGTTAATAGCCGTTGGCCAATAGCTTTTTTTTTTTAATATAGAAGAAATTTTCTATAAATACATGAAGAAAAAACTTGTAGTTTTAAATTTTTGTATTGTGCCTCACCTTTCTCTCAAATTTAAAAAAAACAAGAATCAATTATTCTCCGGTTAATTATTAACATTGGTTGTGTTAATTAGCTGAAATTAAAAGGTATGCTTGTTTAAAAGTTTTTTCTATTTTCTTTTTTATATCTCTTGATTTTTTAGACCTTTTGTTGTTAATTTAATATTTGTGATGAGTTTTATTTCTTTATTATTTTATGTTTTTAATATGGGTTAAGGAAGACAATTTTTATTAAATTTAAAATGTTGGTGGTTATGTTGGCGGTTATTTTTTCAAAGTTTGAATTTAAATTTACTTTTAAAAAATTAAATTTTTAACAATAACATATAAAACTTAAAATTAAAAATATTCATATAAATAAATTTTAAATTTAATTTTAAATTATATTTTTTAACTTTCATATTACTTCATTAATTTTATATTACTTTTATAAATTACTCATATTAATTATATAATTAATAACATCATAATTATATTATATATAAAATATCTAAATTAGATATATAATTATATTAAAATTAGTTTAACATTAAATATATTAAAATATAAATAGCTTTTCTAAATAGCTTTTTACCATTGGAATGCACATAATTCAAAAAACTATATTTACACTATTCAAAAAGCTATTTTCTTCATTTGGCTCTTCAATGTAGCATTTCCCATTGGAGATGCTCTAACAAACTAAATTAAATTAAAAAATTATTAAAACAAAAAAAATTGACGGGTTAACCCAGAATTAACTGGGTTAACCTGTCAAACCTGAGATATGTGTAATGAAAGTCTGATAACTAAATAGAAAAAAATTTAACATTAATAAACTAAAGGCAACGAAAAAAATTAATTAAAAACAAAAAAAAAATTCCTGATTAACTCGTCAAACCAGGTTAACATGTTAAACCTGAAATTTGTATCATGAAAGTCTGATAACTAAATAAAAAAATTAACATTAACAAACTAAATTAAATAAAAAAATTATTAAAAAAACAAAGAAAGAAGAAAAAAACAAAACCTGAAATGCATAAAAAAACAAAAAACAAAACAGCTAAAACAAAAAGAACTAAAAAACATTTTATTGTGGGCTGCATTGTGGAGTCCATTAAAACAT
Source organism: Populus nigra (assembly GCF_951802175.1). Lineage (NCBI taxonomy): Eukaryota > Viridiplantae > Streptophyta > Magnoliopsida > Malpighiales > Salicaceae > Populus > Populus nigra. Next base: position 8,325,532 of record NC_084854.1, on the reverse strand, counting down.
TGATACGTTTTAGTATGTTTTAGTATATGTTATGATTATTTTTTATTTTAAAATAATATTTAAAATTTTATTTTTAATTTGAATACTTAAAATAATTTTATTAATTGATAGTTACATCGCAAGTACACATTGTTTAAAATAGACATGAATGGTGCATTGACACCAGCTCAGGGTGCTGACCGACCAATTGGATTAGATATAGGCATGGCTCTTGCTTCGGTTAGCTAGTGATTGATAATTTTTAGAGGGATAAATTCCATATTGTATTCCTTGTTTCATGCTAAAGTCCTTGCCGTCTATGTATGTTTTTTCATGTAGAGCTTTAGCCATCTTGTGTGTGACCATATTTCTACTGCAAATAAAAAAGCTAAAACATTCATCATTCTCTATGATTTCTAGCTGCTACGTGAAATATAAATATAAAAATGGCTCAATCGAAATACCAGTTATATAAGAACATAGAATATAATTGATATCATGATTATAAATAGTGATATCAAATAAAATTTTATTATGTTTTTCAACTGCGATATCAATTTAAATATCATGATTATGAAACATGACATCATTTAAATGTTGCGGTTCTTAAAAGCGACATGTAAAAGTATGTTATTTCACAAAAACTTCTTGTTGCTACGTTAATTCGTATTTATTTAAGTTATGTGTGTTAATTGCTCATTTTTTTCTAATATATAGTGGTACTACTTTTTTTCTTTTTCCAAATATATTTAGACATGTTTTTTATAAATTTTTCTAGATATAGCTTCTAAATTTCAAACTTAAAAATCTTCTCCTTGAAACTTAAAAAAAAATGAAAAAAATGCATCTTCTTAACCAATAAATAAATTTAAAAACCAGCTTAAAAAACTAATATGGTTGAATAACCAATGATATAACCAAAAAGTAAATTAAAAAAAGCCCGGCATGTAAAGTAAGAATGTGGCGAGTTATCGACTACGAGTTTTAGACACTAAACTCGAGGCATAATGATGTAAGAGGTTATGATTAATTGGATATGAATTTATTATATTTGAATCACTTGTATAGTCTATTATAAATGTATTTGGATTAAACGGACATGTTCAAGCACAATAAAAAGGTGCAGTAAAAGGCACGGTCACATCAAATGTCATGTTTATGTAAAGGCATATGATTTTTGATACGATATTTAAATCTAGCTCAAATTTAATTAGGAGATTCTATATGCCAAATTCTATAAGGGGTTGGCTACCGTAGTTGGTTGAGGTTGGGAAGGCCTTGGAATTAAACATAAAAGTTATATTTTCACAAGTTTTGTTCTTTTTTTCTAGTTAATTTTGGATATTTTGCTTTATTTCTTGTTATATGATATTTTTATATTTGAATTGGAATTGGAATTATTCTTGTCTTATAAAGGTTAGTTTAAGGCCTATTAAAAAAAGTTGTAACCTTCTTTTGATGATGGATTTTTAGAAAAGAAGTTTTGAGTAACAAAACTATGAATTAGGATTTCCATGTAATTTTTTGTTCCGAAACATTTTTCTTCCTTGTTTTTGGATTCCTATTTCTTATGTTCAGCTATGTCAGTATCATAACATGACAATTCTTAGTAGTTTATTATTATGTGTTGTTGAAAAACCATGGTTGGAAAATGTTGCAAAATAGAACATGTTCAGGAGTGAAGCATTTATGAACTAACAATTGAGGACTTATAAAGATAGGTAACAAAATTAATATGTTGATTGGAGGAGAGAAAATTGGAGTATCATATAAAGAGTGATCGGGGATAAGTAAATAGTTTTGAAAATCCTTTTTAAATTCACGAGGAGCAAATGAGGCAATCTCTTGAACAAGATTAATTTCATGGAAACATAAGATTTTGAATTAAATTTTTTGAGTTTTTAGGTATCTTACAAGTTGAGAATTCATTGATTGAATGCTTTAAATGGAAAGATTTTTTTTTAATTAAAGAAGGTCCTAGAATAAATAAGGATGAAAGTGATCGCTACGAGGTCAACTAGTTTACTTGGTGAGAGTAGCTAAAAAAAGACTTGAGAGAGATAGGAAAAATCAAATATTAGCAATTAAGAATAAATGAAATGCCACTTTCTTTCTTTCAAGTACACTCAAACCCTATGCCAACGATTTCATACATTGAGGTAATGGGCGAGGTTTGTTAATGAGTGTATCGATAATTTTTATTAGTTAGTGGCTAGAGATGATCTACCAGAAATGAAGGAGTAATTGGTAGCTCAGTACCTGATTGGATTATAACAATTTATGCAAGGCATGCTTTGTTCGCAATTATTATAGATATTTTTAAAAGCTCATCAGATAACTCTAACCATAGAGAAATAGAAAAATAAATAAACGAATAGGGGTTTTCAAACTGGCCATAATAACAAATTTCAAGTTGATTAAAATGTTGAGGATGCGCGTATCAACGATTAATGAACAAAAAATCAACCTAAACATACTCCTACTCCTCAACAAATTGCAAGTTGGTTTAAAATTTTGATATTATAGATCTGGTAAGTAAGGGCATCATTATGTTAAATGCTATAAACCAAAGAGTCTTCAAACAATAATCTATTGATAAAAGAAGAACTTATAAATGAGAGTTTAGCCAAAAGAGATTCTACTTTTAATGATTCATATAGTAGGGAGATTTTGTATATAGTTGATGATGCTATCTTAGTCATCTGAAAGTCTCTCAAAAGTGACAAGAGTAAAGATTGGTTGTGCACTAAAATCATCCATTCAACGTCTATAATCAAAGATAAGGTATGGAATCTAATCATCAATAGTGACAACTATGACAACGTTGTGTTTGCAAAGATAGTAAAGAAGTTATAGCTTAAAACAAACAGTCATCCCAAGCCCTATAAATTGACATGGGTGAAGCGAGATAGTGAGATAATAGTGGAATAACAATGTATTATTTTATTTTTTATAGGTAAAAAATATTGTGATAATATATGGTGTGATGTAATTTTATAGATATGTGTCATGTATTATTAAGGAGACCTTGTGAGTATAATAGAAATGTCATTCATGATAAGCAACACAATAAGTACACTTTTAGTATAAAAAGAAAGTGTGTGACATGGGCATTAAGGACAATATGGGCAATATTTAAGATTGAACCAAATAAAAAAAAAGATTATTGTCTTTGTCAAAGTTTATGGAAGAGGTAGAAAATGAAAGGGTAGTTTTTGCATTGATACTTATAAACGGTTATATAGAGGAGACTGGTGATAGTTCTATAGAGGTTTAAAATGTTCTAATTGAATTTGCAGACCTCATATTAGAAGAATTACCCTAGATGTTGATAAGATAAAACTAGATAATCGATTAGTTATTAAGTAATAAAATTGAGTAGGATAATTACAAATTGATACCACTTTGTTAAGTTATGAATAGTTATTTCACCTGCGCTCAGCCGCAGGCTGGATATTATTTTTCTAATGAAAAAGTTGAACATGCAGGCTTTTTTTACACCTTTATTTATATAAAAAATATTAAGTGTAAATTAAAAATTTTATACATATCTCTAATTAAATAAATCGAGAACCATCTATGTCAATAAATTAAAAAAAAATAATTAACAATAACTAAATACGTATCTGGAAAAGTCAAGAGACAGAAGTAGATAAAAATATTTGATCTCGCAACCAAGGTTGTCAATTCCGTTTCGGTAGGTGTTTTGTTTTTTCAATTGGAACGGAATGATTCAGTTTCGGAGTGTTTCGGCGTGCCGTTTCAGGGTTGTACTGTTCATATATATATATTCAACAAACATAATTCAAATTCAAGATAAATTAATTATAAATTATGCAATACAAACACAATGTCAAACAAATATAATTTCAAAATTTAAAATATTTCTAAATAGTCAAGAATAAATAGATCTTTAACTTAAAGTAATTCAACTTAAACAAAATATCAAAATATTATGAAAGTAAAATGTTTTAACACAAATATTTTAAATATAAAGTTAGGTCAATGTTATTAAAGCTAATGAAATCTAAAGCATCCCTTATTTTGCTCAAATTCCTACAAAATATAAACATGAAAAAAACAACATGAATATAAACCATGTATATTAGTGATAAATCTAATTTTAAAAAATTAATATCATTGTTAATGAAAATAGTAATAATAATTTTCAATGTTATTATTAATATCATTGTTATAGCAAATAGTAATAAAAAAGAGCTTTTTATAATTGGGTGGTTTAATTAATTAAATTGAATAAGGTTCAATTTGATTCAATGGCTTTTCAAGAGCGGAACGGAACATGTGGAATGGAACCGGAACGTTTCGGGCGGAATTTAGCCGAAAAATCCGGAACGGACCGAGATTTAAAATGAGATGAAATTTGTTCTGTTTTGTTCCGTTTTTTGAATTGGTATGGAATGTTTCGGCCATTCCGGACGGAACGGAACGGAATTGACAACCTTGCTCGCAACACCAGTCATTTAGTCGACAATGTTCAATGACTTTGTTAATTAAAATAATTTTTTATTTTAGTAAATAATAGTACAAATAGACACATATAAAATTGATTGAATAAAATCAAAGGAAAAAAAATATCTCGCAAGGTTGCACCTATTACAAATTCTATCCAAAAATAAATATTTTTAATCTTTAAAAATAAATTTCAATTATACAAAACATAAAAAAAAAATTATAGATAAATTAGAATAACCTCTTAAAAAATTAAATACACATAAAATAATGAAAAAACAACTAAAGAGGTAAATAAAAAAATAAAAATCATAGAGAAGTGGTATTAATTTAAATATAAATTTAAAACTTATTTAAAAAACACATAAAAAAAATAATTTTTTAAAAAGCAAAATAATAAAAAAAACAAAAAAAAAATAAGGCCAAGCATTGCTAAGCCTGACCCATTTAGAAAGGCCTGCGGGAAGGCCCTATTTAAAAAAAAAAAAAAACTCATTTAAGGCAGATGACATGTCACCCAACCTAATGTTTTTTGAAAACAAAAATTTTAGATGATGCATTGCCTGGTTTTCCCTAGATTCCGGCCATTATAGTAACAAAAAAAACAAGGTCTATGTTTTTTTACCCAAAAACCTATTTTGACTCAAAACAATTAGAAAAAAACCTAAACACCTTAACAAACACATAAATGACCTTAAAAAACAAAACAAAAATACACACACATAGAAACCTGAAATAAAAAATATTCTTGAGTTTATATATGGTTTTTAGGCAATTTCGAGGTAAAAAAACACATAAGCGGAACTCTCCTAACCAAATGGAACCCGTTGACATCAGTCAATAATTATGGTTGTCAGAATCGGTGTCAAAACTGATTTTTTATTTTTACCACTAGAATCTAGAGATTTCTCTCTTTTCTCTCAAACCAAAGATTAAAAATATATAGGTTCATATATGAAATTATCCATAAAATAATTGCTAACATTACTTTAAAAACCTTTAATCTTATTTAAAAAATATGGTATCATTGTATAATTTTAAAATATCATTAATTGTTTTATTTAAAAATATATTTTTTTTAAAAGAAGAAATCTAGGAAAGGGCCAAGAGAGTCCATACCAGCTATGCATTGGATTGCGAAACTAAAACAAAGAGGTTATTCTTTTTAAAAAAACAAAAAGAATGATATATCATTAAGTACACTTAAACTCTTAGTTAATAATTTTATATTTTTTACTTGAAGAATAATTTAATTATTTTAGTTTTTTAAAAATTTAGAAAAGAAAACCTTTAGATAATTTTTTAAGTACCAATATGCCATGTCAAAAGTTCAAATTACATGAACACCAAGACATTTCATTTTTTTTTTCTTCCAATGATAAAAAAAAATAATTTTATTATAGTAATGAATAGTAAACTAAGTGTAGTTACACAATTTTTTTATAGTCATCTTTACAGTAAATTAGTAATCACAAGAAAACACAACTCAACATTTTCCTAAATAGGCATGAGGCATGCCAAATTGCTAAATTTAAATTTCGAAGGACATAAATGGAAATTAATCAGCCAACGACAGTGAACAAGAAGGTGGCATGATGCAAGGACTGTAGGTTTATGAAGCAAATGACATGTCGTTATTGAAAAATCCCAAGCAGGCATGAGAAGCCATCCCATCCCAGTCCAGAACGAACAAATTCAAAGACTCATCACAAATTTTGAATTTCTTTCTTCTTCTTATCCTCCTCCAAAAAGGAGACTCAAAAAGAAAAGAAAATGGTGGGAGCGAACTTGAAAGCAGAAACAATGAAACTGATGGAGAAGAGAAGTGCTTTGGAAACTGAGATGAATGTCATCATCGACCGCCTCTGTCAGCCTGGCGGTCCTGGTCTCTCCGGCAACCTCGTCGATTCTGAGGCACATAAATTCTCTTCTTCTTCTTTTTTTAGAGTTTTATGTATCCGTAGCTGTTAAGATTTGCCGAGTATTTTTGGTTTTAATTTATTTCTTAAATCAATTCTAGGGTTTTCCTCGGTCGGATATTGATATTCCAGTCGTTAGGGCTGAACGACACCGTCTTGCCGGTATTTCCCTTCCCTTTCCCTTTCCCTTATTTTGTTGTACTTCAATCTCTGTAGTTTTTTTTTTTTTGTGTTTTGTATCAATAGAGCTGCGGAATGATCATAAGGAGATTACAGAGAAAATAAATGAGAATATACAAGTTCTGCATTCAGCCAGGCTTGCAACCAAAGATTCAGGTACGTAGATATGTAATAATGTTATTTGCTCATATTTTCTCTCAATTATCATTGCATGTTGGGCATGGACTTGCAATACAAATACTTGCCTCGTTTGTATTGAATGATGACAAGTATTTAACTGTGCTTATGTTCTTCATTGGAGAGGAACAAAATATAAAACTAATCAAATGATTAAACGATGATCAATCTTTATTTTCATGTTTTTTTTTTTTAGAAAAACACATTTTCTGTTGGCAGTCATCTTTGATCGCTTACTGTTCATATCTATAATAGAGTTTATATGTCTCCCACGAGCCAATTATCTCTGCTTAACTTCTATACTTCAAGATAGAAATACTTATGCTATATCTCAATAAGAGATTGGCTTCTTCTCTGTGCTAAGTTGACTGACTAGTTCTTCCTCACTTGCATGGAAATGATGGGGTGTCAAATAATCAAAACTCAGTGGTTGGCAATGCTGTTCCATCTGCAACTTCCCACAATGTTGTTCTTAGAGATTCTCCCAGTTCCATGGATGTGGACATGATGGCTAGCATACCCTTTGCTGTGGTTTATGAAATTGCCGATGCATCCCCAACGGCAGAGGATGGTCTGCAACTTGGAGATCAACTTGTTAAATTTGGTACTGTGGAATATCAAGTTGGTGAGAATCTTTTGCAAAAGCTTGCTTCTGAGGCTCAGGCAAATCAGGGTCATGCAGTACCAGTGATAGTTATGAGGCAAGGTGCTCCCATCAACTTATCAGTGACTCCTAGAGTGTGGCCTGGCAGGGGTCTACTGGGGTATGCCTGCCTTTCATTTTCTTCTTTTCGTACAATTCCATGCAATTCATGATTGAGTCCTTGTTTATAATGTGTTCTATCCAACAATGTTTTCCCTTTACTAAAACTATTGGTATGTGCTACCACCACCACCAAGATGAAGAATCTGACTAGCCTGAGTTGTTGTGTATAGTATTCTTAGCAGGATTTTTTTTTTTTAGTTATTAGTTATTTGTTGCTTGTAGTCTACATACGATTTAGATTAGTTTGTGGAAAAAGTTTCCTACAAAAGGTGATAATATTGCAAATTCTGGAACATGACATCCTTAAAAATATGGATTTCAATGTATGTATGAAAAGGGGGGTGGGGGTGATGGCAGAAAATGATTCAGATGAGAATGAGGTGCTGAGGATGGTAATGCTGGGATATACTTAATCTGTAACCTTGTTAGATTGACCATAAAAATTTTCATGCATGCCTTTTTTTTTTTGTATGCTTCTTTAATAATTCTTGGGAACACTGGTTGTGTTTTTCTTATTTATAAATATAAACTTCAATTGTCTTTTGCATACTGGTTGTTTTTTCACTGGTGTTCTAGCAAGTAAAAACATACTCGAATGGAACTTCTTGGAATACCGCAAGCAGGTCTTCAAATTGGGTTACCGCATTCTTTGAATAGGCAAGTATTGTATAGCCTTCAATGAAATCTACTATGAGACTATGACATATATTGTCACAAGTGACAACCAATAAATCATCCTTTTATAATTCTGGTTGGGCTTGTCTAGGTTTAGATGGAAAGAGAAGCTTCTTTCAAGTCTCCCTTAAGAGTTCTTATGATGTTTTTAAACTAATTGCTAAGTCTGGCTGTTGTGACTATACTAGATTTCTTTTCCCTACTTTTGTTCCTTTTTTTTTTCTTCCAGTATCAACTCAGCTCTTCATCTAATTGGTGCCAAATTTAGATACAGCAGGAGGGGATTGCCACTGCTTAAGTTGTGTGTTACTTAGAATCATGGTTGTTAAATTGAGATTCGACTCCTGAATTGGAAAGCCCATTTTTGGAATTGTGAATCATAAGATTCATTAACAAATGAAAACGGCACAATAAAAGATAACTAGCATTACTAAATAAAGTTAAAAATGATCATTTACTAAACAAAATGTGCATCAATTCATTTAATTTATTAGTTCCTGGTCATTAAACGACCCAGTCTCAAAATTCAACATATTATTCATTGCTTCTTGATCATTTTAACAACTCAATAACTTAAAAATACATCTAAAACTACCTTCTAACTAGCATACTGCTAAATTTCCTAGTTTAAATAATCTTTCCCAATGTTGATATCACCCTTGTCATTCTTGTGGTCTTTGAGACTCTTGCTTTCTTTCACTCTTTTTTTTCTGTGTGAAAAATTAATTTATAATCTGTTTCAGTTTCAAGTAGACATATTTGTTAAAGAAAATTGCTCATATGTTTGTCATCCATGACTTCTAGACTAAAGCTTCCTATTCTTACCATCTCTTTTAAAATTATGCATTTTACTTTCATTTTCTATTGGAGGGTTAGACTCGTAAAAAGCAATGAATCCTACTGAATTGAATCATGACTGATTCACAAGATTCATGTGCACCTGAGATTTAACCCATGTTTCGCATTGTTTTGAATGTGAATCGAGATGAATTGTACGATTCGAATTGTTAATCGTAAGATTCTAACAGCCATGCTTAGAACTGCTATAGCTAAGTTATTTTGGACATGTGTGCCTATATATCGATCATCACACATATGCCTTGCTACTGCTAATTCATGAGGTTACTGATTCTTTTCTTCTTCTTTTTTTTATTTGATATGCTTGCAGATGCAGTTTCCGGATCTTATAACTGTTTCTGGGATAATGGGGAAGGTGGTTGGTTGGTTTTATTGCCAGTTGCAAGACTCTGTTTCAGATTTCAGCATTAAAAATTGTTTCTTCCGCATTCAAGAATCAGATATTGGTCTAGCAAGTTTTAGTATGCACTCAAAATTTGTCTGACTTGAGCTTGTTTCAAAGATGTCTAAAGAACTGCTTGATGCTAATTCGATTGTCTTTGTTTTGCCTGCCTTTCTCTCTTCTGGTTATGTATGTTGTCCGTGTTTGCCTTGGAATATGCTGGGGGGAGGGGGAAAGAGTGTGAGCTCCACTTTAGCATATGAATTTTGAAGGCAAAAATTCGTTCATGTTAGAAAACAGGAGCCCTCACAATCAAAGATCAGCCTTGCATTTCACGACACATGCCCATTTCTATTCGCTGATTCACATACAATGACTGTAATACCTCTCTTTATGCTAATTGCTCTGAGATATGGCCGGAAAGTGTATAATGCGAGCTGGTATAAAAATTTGTTGATTCCAGCCCAAACGGGATATGCCAATGATCAAGCTGCAGTCTGCAGATCCGAAGCATCTCCTGCATGTGAAGATGGAACGTGTCACTCTTCTCTTCACTTCCCTAACTTGGGAAGTGAAGACTGCGGCACTCACGATCTTCACTTATCTTCCCTTTCTTTTACTAACTTGCCTCGTCACTGAATTTAACGTTAATTAACTGGATGGGTATGGCAGGGTACACAGTACACAGGAGATTAATTGACCTTGCTGTCCTTGCTGCATTGCATGACCCGTGACATCCACGGTGATTTTAGGGTTCGAGATGTACATAAGTTAATTGAATATTCACGTTAATAAAAAAAATTAATATATATTTGACAGTAATCATTTAGCATGCAGCCATGCAGCAGGCAGGTAGAGAGGGTAAAGTCTCAAGAGCGGTCACGTCCCATAGATCTGCCAAAAAATCTGAAGGCATGCAGATGTAAATTGGTTGCCAAAAAGCGACCCATTGCCAATTTATTCCTCTCTCATTGCTAAGCACTGCTGTATAGCTAATCCTTTTGAAATCTGGCATGAATACGAAATCATTGATCAACTTCAGTCTAAAAGTTCTTGCGGCACGCTTGACTCCCTTGTCTCTCTTTTGGCTTTTACTATTTGGAGTTTGATGCTTAGCCTGCAACTTCAGCCTAAAAGCCTGCTAGAAAGTTGCGGTGACAAGACATTTAGAGAAGATAGCTCACCTTAGTAATGCTTTTCTTGGATCAGCGAAAGGAATGTTGAAGCTGTTTCCTTTTGGGAAGTTGCAATGGACAGAAATAGAAAGACCTCGCCAGCTACCTGATCGTGTACTCACCATCTTTATAAAAGTTTGACACGGCAAAAGAAAGGAATTGTTAGAGTTGTTGGATTGTTGGCCATTAAAGTAAAAGATCAATCTAAATTTTAATAAATATCTGCATCAAAGCCCTAGTACAACCAAAGTGACTCACAAAGTAGATATATTTTAGTTTGCCATATGGGAAGGTGGGGCTTTCCTAAATTCCTAATTTCATATTGTATTTGAAGAGGATGAGATTTAAAAGATCAACTAAATCTTCAAATTTATTCCTAGAAATGAAAGAATCTCATTCATTATCATGAACACCGCATATATACTTCACTAAAATAAGGTATAAATAATCTATGATAGAGTATTAAATGACATACAATAATAACAAGTGCTATTTATATATATAAAATTTTCCCATATGGTAGATGCTATACATCACTTTGATTTTTTTTTCAAAAGTCTTAACAATCTTAAGACATAACAATATGATGATGTCCTAAAAAATCCAAGTAGTTTAGAAACAAGATTTATGTGTTGGATGATCTATCATTATCTTGGTTCTAGCAATCCGATCCATTCTCCTTAGCCAATATGACTGGTAACCGGTACCTGCAAAAGATCTCATTCTGTAAATTTAGAAACTCCCAAATACTTAAGTAAATATCTTTTTAGAAAAAAAAAGTACAATAATATTTTAGAGAGATAGACTCTCTCTCTCTCTCTCTCTCTATATATATATATATATATATATATATATATAATGAAGACTGTGAACTTGGAGCTTGAAGGATTCATAGGGTATTTATAACTCATGAATTTTTTTTTCTTTTTTTTTTGTGGAGAGGAGAAGATAGAGTGTAGTCTTGCCTTGATAGAATTTAATTAGGGATAAAAACATCTTACATAAACATTAATGCGATGTAACTATGGTAAGCCTTTGGAAGATTTTTCATACACCTAGGGGTGTAAGGAGAGTAGGATACAAAATATAGTTAAGTCCATAAAGGCTGAACTCTTCTCCTAAGTTAGACCCAAGAGAGGTGAGTTCTTTTCTTGATTGAGCCTAAGGGATGTTGATCTTTACTTTGGATGAGCCCAAGGAAGGTGGGTGGTGGGTCCTAAAGGTCTTTTAGACCAATTAAATTTGAGTTTATTAGTAGCCTCCAAGTCTTTGTGATATTTATACATAAAGACTTGTAAAAATGCCCTATATAACGAGTTTATCAATTTTCTTCGTATGAGAAGAGGGGTGGAAACCCAAGGTAATTTACCAAAGAACTCGTATATAGGGGTGTGCATCATATTTTAAAAAACAATTTCTAAGTATGTAGAGGGGAACCATGGAGGAACTTATATTTAGAATATTTTCTAGGAGTGTAAAGTGAAACAAAAAAGGAATACATATTTAGAAAAATTTTCTAATAGGTAGAAAAACATATAGAGAAGGAGTTTATACTTAGAAATATTTATAAGTTGTTGAGGGCAACCTATTGGAGGAACCTATTAGAGGAACCTATTAGAGGAACTCTCATCTCCAAACTCATTGGAGGAACTTCTTTTGAAGGAACTCTCGTTTAAAACTCATTGGAAGATCTCCCTTTGAAGGAACTCTCATTGGAAGAACTCTCATCTGTGAACTCATTAGAGAAACTCTCATCTTTGAACTCATTAGAAAAACTCCCTTTGAAGGAACTCTGTTTGGAGGAACTCAACTCCCATTGAAGGAACTCTCTTCTCTGAATTCATTGAAGAAACTCTCATCTTTGAACTCATTAACTAAACTCCCTTTGAAGAAACTCTCATTTCCGAACTCATTGAAGGAACTCTATTTGGAAGAACTCTCATCTCTAAACTCATTGGAGGAACTTTATTTGGAGAAACTCAACTCCCTTTAAAGGAACTCTTATTAGAGAAACTCCTATTAGAGAAACTCTCATTGGAGGAACTCAACTCTTTTTGGAGGAACACCATTTGGAGTAATTTCTATTTGAGGAACTCTAATCTCTAAGCTTATTGAAGAAACTCCATTTAGAGGGACTCAACTCCCTTTAGAAAAATGTCTTTAAAAGATCTCTCATCTCCGAACTTGTTGTAGGGACTCTCATTAGAGAAACTCTTATTGGAGGAACTCAACTCCCTTTAAGGGAATTCCCTTTGGAGGAACTCAACCTCTATTAAAGAATGAAAAACATACTTAGTAAATTTATCAAAGGCTGATGGAAACCCTTTGAGGGTGATATTATTATACTAGCTAGTGAGACCAAGTCAATTCCTTTATTAAAAAGTTGTATTATTGCACTAGGGATATCCTTAATCAATCCATTCCTATGAGAGTTGTGCTACTGCACTAAGGAGACCAAGTCAATCCACTTTCAAGAAGAGATGTGGCATTAGAGTGTGAGAGGTATGTGACCTTTTTAAAATGACATAAGACTTGAGAGTCTCTCATTAAAGAGTGATCAATGGATTGTGAGAGGTATATAACCTCCCTAAGATGACATAGGGCATGAGAGCCCCCCGCTGAAGAGTGGTGCCAATTCGAAACTACATTGGAGAGGCGAGAGGTCCAAGATCAATCCTTGATGAATTGGTAAGAGACCCTTTAACATCACCTAGAGACTGTACCAATCCGAGATTGCAGAATAGGGGATCCGAAATCAACTCATGACAAATTGGTAAGAAGCTTTTAGGTATCACCAGGAAAATATGCTAGTTCAAGACTACACTAAAGAATGAGAGATCCGAGATTAACCCCTTGCGAATTCGTGAGAGGCCTTTTGGCATCACCTGAAGAATATATTAGTCCGAGACTGGAGAATGGAGGATTCGAGATCAACCATTGATAAATTAGTGAGAGACTTTTAGGCATCTCTTGAAGAATAATGTTACTATATTAGAGAGTTGTCGTGTCAATCTCATAATTGAAGAGTTGTGCAATCACACTAGGGAGGCTTTAGATTCATTCCTTCCAAGGTAAATTATACAATCGTACTAGGAAGACCAAGTTAATCCCTTTCAAGTTAAATTATGCAATAGCACTATGAAGACTAAGTTCATCCCATCCTTTAAAGGTTGTGAGGTTGTTGCTCTAAAAAGCCTTCTTGTTAATCTCATCCTTAAAGAGTTGTGCAATCACACTAGAAAGACCGAATTGATCCATTCCAAGGTAAATTATGCAATCGTATTAGGGAGACTAAGTCCATCCTGTTTTTGAAAGGTTGTGGAGTTATGAAATGACCTGAAAATATCAAAAACAAGCTTTAGAAATTGATGAATTTTTTATCAATTCTTATAGACGACGCTAATGATGATCTCTTAAAAAAAATCCAGGTAGTTTTAGAGCAAGACTTGTTGGATAATCAGTTAATATCTTGATTATAATAATTTGATCCATTCTTCCTAACCAAGATGGCTAGTAGGACAAGGAGGCTGATGGCTAATGTTTGCAAAAAGTCTTTATATATATATATATATATATATATATATATATATATAGATTTGGGGCTCTTAGATATTTAAGTATTGTTTTAGAGAGAGAAAATGCAATAATATTATATAGAGATATGCTTAGAAAATATGTATGCAACAAAGAATGAAAATTATGAACCTATAGCTTGAAGGATTCATGAGGTATTTACAACATATGAATCTTGTCATTTAATGAAAAGAATGGGCTGAAGTGTATTCTTGCTTTAATAACATTTAATGAAAGATAAAAATATCTTATACAAACATTAATATGATGAAAATATGGTAGGTCATTGAGAGATTCTTCATACACTTAGAGGTATAAGGATAATATGATATAAAATGTATACGAGTTTATGAAGGCTGAGCTTTTTCCTAAGCTGGACGTAAGGGAGGTAGGCCATTCCCTTGTATGAGCCCAAAAGAGATGGATCCTCAAGAATTTTTAGGTCCGTTAAATTTGGATTTATTATAATCTAATCTAACTTCAGAACTTACCCATTTAAAAAAAATGTAATGACTTCTTTATCCATGAAAAGACATTATTACTCTTTTTTTCATGTATATTTTACATATAGTGACACTCACCATTTGTTGGTGAAATCATCCATCTCAACTTCAATTTATCTTATCACCATAATAGTCCAAATTAAATGGATAAGAGTATCATAAAGGATCATGCATCTAGTCATATCATACTTATTATAATGTAATTAATTCCATGTTGATTAGTTAGCTAATCTTGATATTTTTGCAATTCATTTTTTTTTTATTTTTTTCCTATTGACATTACAATTCTCGTAAGTTATATATAGATAAGTCATATAGATAGATAGATATATAGTTTCTTTAAAACTTGATCAAAGATTTAATTTGCAATCATGAGAAATCAAAATACATATAAAAGCTAACACAAGGGGGCATCACTTAGCATTTTAATTTTTTTAACGAGTTGTTTGAATTTTTTAAATTAAAATCAATTTAAAAGTTTTAATGAAATATCATATATAAAACCATTTGAGTATTAAAAAGTAAATTTCAAATAAATTCAATCTTTAAAAATTATATAATAATAAATTAGAGACTAATCCCTCTTAATTAATGTTAAAACTAACCTTTTAAAATACCCATCCATCTATTTATTTTTTAAGAAACATGAATAATATAAAAATAAAATAAAATAAATTATATATTTTTTAATAAATATCAATTGAATGAACAATTGTGATCTTTGACAACCTTTTCATAATTTTTTTTATCTAGTGTGAGACACAAGAAAAGCATAAGATAAAAACCGGAGACAGCAAGTAAATTACAGCTCTAAACCGACTGTCCCAGTCAACATCACTCCCTCACTCAACCAAGAACCCCAATCTTCTCTCTCTCTCTCACTCACTCATTCGCTCTCACTTTCTATCTCTAGAAATAGAGAGACTTCAATTCTCTTCCATAATAGATCACATTTTCTCTGCAATTTTCCCTTCCATTTTTCTCAAGAAAAAACAAAACAAAAAAAAAAAAAAATGAAAATTCCAAGCAGTGTAGAGAAATGTGTCAGCTTTATTTACCATGTGGTGGTGTTGGATTGACTGAAACGACACAGTTCAAAAACCTTACCTTTTTTAAGGAGGTAACAGTACCTTTCTCTCTCTTTCCATCTCGTTTTTAACAATGCAGAATGGAATCATTGTGTTTCGAGGCGTATTTTGAATATACAATGGAGGGCCTTTTGTAGTTTACTGTGATTTTTTTTTCTTCTTGTAGTGTATAAAAATCCTGTCTTTGATGAATAGTTGAAGTTATTTTGGTGTGTTTTGAAGTGGGTTGCTTTTAAAAGTGAGTTTTTGGGGCTGATTTGAGTGGAAAAGTTAATGGATTTTTGTGTTTTTATTTGAGGTTCAGTGGAGTGAGCCCTAGTGGTGGTTGAAGTGTAAATTTGTTGAAAAGGTAAGATATTTTTTGGGAGCCTCAGGGTTTGGCTGGTGAATGTGGGTACTGGAGGTGGATAACTGTAATGGGTTTGTGATATTTAAGCGTTTTGTGCTGGTTGGAGCTTCAGTTATTTTGCAAAATGGGGTCTTCGTGAATTCTCTTGGTGGGTTTCTGGTGATTTTGTTTAATTTGAGGAGGATTTGAGGGAAGCTTGATAAATTTGGAAATCTCTGGTGGCTTTGAGGCAAACAAGGTGAAGATCTCTTGAAAAACAGTGTCAAATTGAAGTTGGTTTGGACAATGTCAGGAGCTCCAAGAGTGAGGTCAATGAATGTGGCTGACTCTGAGGCTAGGCCTGTGTTAGGACCTACTGGAAACACTAAGGCAGGGCCATTGACGAGTGCTCGGAAACCTGCCTCAAAGCAATTAAGAAAGGATGGGAAATCGCCTGAGGAGGCTAAATTAGGGGAAGAGAAGAAAGTCCTTACGGTGCCCACTGTCGGTAATTTATCCCCCAAATCACTTTCTGGCAATTTTTCTTCAGTGCTTCGCCGCCATGAACAGTTGTTGCATTCGAATTTGTCACTAAATGCTTCTTGTTCATCCGATGCCTCCACTGATTCATTTCATAGCCGAGCATCTACTGGGAGGTTGATTCGGTCAAATAATGTAGGGACTAGAAGGAAGCAGTATGTTTCAAAGCCAAGAAGTGTTGTTTCTGATGGGGGTTTAGAATCTCTACCTTCTTCTGATGGTTCACAGTCCAAGAAAAGTTGTGCCTGGGTGACACCAAATACTGGTATGTTCTCACTTCTTTGATTTAATTTTTTCCCTTTTTTTTTTTTATGAAAGATACAGTTAAATTGTGACACTGATAATATGTAGAGCCTTGCATACTGTATATATTAACTGTTATCAGTTTGTCTCTCTGAACCATATAAAAAATTTACCCAGTTTGTCTCTCTGAACCATATAAAAAATTTACCAGAGATCTCGTTTGAGTTTAATGCTATGAATGTGGAATAGGTTTGGGTAGTTTATTTTGGAAGTTCTGTTTTACATACCTTTTAAGTTCCCAGCACCAAAATGAAACTTATTTTGGAAGTGCTATAGTTAGTGCTATTCGTAGTGCTTATATGGAGTTGCATTGCAAGACGAGACATTTATATGATATGTGATGGTTTTGGTTGAATAGATGATGCTGCCCTGCTTTCTGCTGCTTCACTCAAATGTTGTTTCTGAAACTTGGTTCAGACATTCAGTTAACTGTGATTTCTACTTGGAATCAAACCTCATAAAAGTTGGTTCAATTACCAAGTTGAACCTCATTTTATTAACTGGAGGTGAATTATAATTGCTAAAGAACTGAGTTAAACCAGCCGAAAACTGGGCTTGATTTATTTGTGGATTGTTCTAAACAAGTGTTGTGTTAATATAACAAATATAATTCGATGCTACTCCTAATTTGTAAAGCTTGCCAAGTGCTCTTTGTAGTAGATTTTAAGAATTTGATGTAACTATCAGGCTATAGCTCCATAGGTAGGCATTTTTACTTTCCATCATGCTGATTTATTGACTTGGACTGTCTGGTTTAGATTTGCAAGCTTTTTTCCTTTCAACCATAACTATTTAATAGTAGATAAAGTGGAGCATATACTTTTTCTGATTTTTGGAAGTTTTTCCACAAACATGGATACCTGCTGTATGATTGTGCTTTCAGTTTTGTGTCTTAAGAGTAAATATTTTGATTAAATAATGAAATTATGCAGTTTTTCATTCTGTTTTCCTTGCTGTTGTATAATATGCCTCATTCAATGTTTTTACTTATGTTGGTGTTAGAAAGGAATGCACAAGTCTGTTATCTTTGAAATTGCTTTCTTGTATCATTTCTGCAAAAAAATGAAAGACATTGTGCGCTTGCCTTTTGTAAATATTGACTGGATTCAATTTCATGTTTGATGGAGGTAATAATCAAAGCATATAAATGTCACTTAGGAATTGTTGTGTCATGTGTTACTTAAGCATGTCGATTTGCTATATAGCATTGTCCACATGCTTTAGCCATGCTTATTTTGGATTTTATTGCTGACTGGTTTTCATATTGAAACCAGATCCATATTATACCGCTTTCCATGATGAAGAATGGGGACTCCCAGTACATGATGACAGGTATGAAATTGCAATATTGTTCGCATCTGTCTACTTGTAAAAAGATCTGTCGTTCCTGATATGATGATCTGTTTTAACTGTTATTTGCTTGCTACTTTTGTCCGCATGCAGGAAGTTGTTTGAGCTTCTTGTCCTTTCAGGTGCTTTGGCTGAACTTACCTGGCCTGCTATTCTAAGTAAAAGGCACATGTTTAGGTACTTTGCCTATCCAAGTTCCTATATGTTTCAACAACCAACATGCTCATCGATGAACTCTGACCATCCACATCATTTGTCCTTTTAGTTGCAGTCTCCTCCTTATCTGAATTGTATTGCTAGATAGAGTTTATAAAAAACTTTTATTTGCAGGGAAGTTTTTGCAGATTTTGATCCAATTGCAGTCTCAAAATTTAATGAGAAGAAGATCATAGCACCTGGAAGCACCGCAGCTTCCCTGTTATCAGAGCTTAAGCTCCGTGCAATCATTGAGAATGCTCGCCAAATATCCAAGGTAGATTCTCATTTTTTAAGCGTTGATTTATTCCAAATAGCAGAAAGATGTGTTTACATAGGACACTGTAAATTGTGCTTATATGTGGAGATAGAAAGAGTAGCCTGGCCATCCAAATAAAGCCAAATTTAATCCTGGTTTTTGACGTTACCCTGAGTTTAGATGAGTGTTAAAAATCATAACTGGTAGAGCTCGTTTTGTGCTTCAATATCCTAGTGCTGATTACCTTAATTAGATCAGTGCAGTCGTAATGGGGACCGCTCATGATGTTCTCTTATTTGTGAAAGTATTAAATGGCACATAATGTGAGCTTAATGATTACTCGATCAGTTTGGTTTGGTGAAAAGTAGTTGAGTGGTGGTCCTGGTTTCCCCTGCAATTTGCATGAACCATATAGGACAAACTATACTATTACAACCAAACAGCTTGACCTTGATAACTTTATCTTATCTCAGGAGTTGCTCATGCAACCTAATTATTCCTTTTCTTCGAGATGCCAGCTTGCTTGGTTGGTAACTTACAAATGATTTATCTGACTTGATGACTTCCAGTCATTAACCCCTTTAACTTTGTTAATGAAGTCAGCCATGATTACTTACTCCATATATTTTCCATGATTATCATTTGCAATTAACTTTTTACAGGTTTTGTTGATGCCAGGTCATTGATGAGTTTGGGTCATTTGACAAGTATATTTGGAGCTTTGTGAACTACAAGCCTATAGTTAGCAGATTCCGGTATCCTCGACAGGTCCCTGCGAAAACTCCCAAAGCAGATGCGATAAGCAAGGACCTTGTAAGAAGAGGGTTCCGCTCTGTGGGGCCCACAGTCATCTACTCGTTCATGCAGGTAGCAGGGGTAACAAACGATCACCTCATTAGTTGCTTCAGATTCCAGGAGTGTATAGATGCAGCAGAAGGGAAAGAAGAAAATGGCATCAAGTCTGAAGATGTAAAAACCGATGACATCATGGAATCCAAAGTATCCATATCTATTGATGAATTGAGTTTCTCCTCGGAATGATGGAGGTGGCACTTGGAACACCATGTTCAGTCATCAGTTTACCCTAGTAACTGATTCTCAGCTGTTCTTCGGGTAGCAATGAATATGGTTTTTTTTTTGTATAAATTTTAATGAATTCTTATGCATATCACGGATTCCTAGATTGTAGATTACTAAAAACGAATTAAATCAACAGATGAATGGACTGTAGATGGGGCCTGTTCGAGCGAGCCTTGAAAAATTAATGTTGATTTTTTGTACAGTTAAAATAGCCAGTAATCAGAATCTACTTTTGAACCCAACTTGGACATTAGGAAGCAGAGTTTACCATTTATCAGTTCTGTGAAAAAGAGAGGAAACGTAATTTGTAGGAGAATTGTATTGTTGTAATTGATTGCATACATCGAAAGTCAAATTTTATTTATTAAAAAAATATTTGTACCAACATAAAATATAATGATTGTTTATAAATGGGCAGGATAGAAAGGTAATGTCCATAATATATGTATTTTTTTTTAGGTTATTGGTAATAATAATATAAAATTTTCTAATCCATTGAAAGGTAGTTAATATTATTTGATTGATAATAGATATTCTAATGAGTATGAATATTTAGATTCATATAAAGATAAGGTATCATTTACAAGATTTTAGGTATCATGAATAATGTACACAGTTATTACAACGTAATGTGATAAAATGTTCTTTGAAGCATGAAAATATAGGTGGAGATTTTACAAAACATGTTCGTTTATCCATACAAAATGTAAGTTTAGATTGCAGTGGTATCAATGACACTGTATAATTACATTAAAAAAAAGATCATATGATAACTTAATATTTATAAAAGGAGATCACATGATGATGTAGCATTTATAGAATTTGATCATATTTTCAATTTTGTTCCTAATGATTTTTAGCTAATATTGTTGCATGCTTAGAAAGCAATGGGTACCACAGACTTTTTCATATGAATTTTGTACGTGATGAAATTACAAATAGTTTAATGAGATAATAATAATATTTTTTTTCATAAAGTATTATTTATTTCATAATATAATAATAATTAAATCTAGAATATTTTAATAAAAAACCATCAATATTAATATATATATTTTTTAATTATTTTATTACCGGACCTTAATTTAAAAAATATTTTTAACTAAATACATTAAACTACTTTTTGTTCAATCTTAATTTAAACCATAATTTTAACTAAAAATATTTTATCAAATCAATTTTCATTAAAAATATTTTTTATAAATTTTTTTTTTAAAAAACTACCCCGAACATGCTCATGATCTTGCGGGTGGACAGCCTCAGAAGTTGCATGACAGCTCAAATCTCTCAGCCCATCAGTGGAGACAATTTGATGTCCCCTTAGGGCAAGACATGCTTGGAGGGTATGCCTGTTTCAGGATTTGAATTAAATAAAATAAAATAATGACTGGTGGATACACCGACTTGGGAGATCTTCCTTGCCCCAGATCATTTTATATGATCCTAGCGATCTGGGGAGGAGGAGAACTGAGACAATAATTGATGGATGCCTGGTCTTGCAAATCCTTGAAGTTCTCCTCCACTCTTGTATGTGTATATTCTGGAGTCATCTTCTTTGCAAGCATCAGATATTAGCTGTCCACTTTTTTCTACAAATGCAGTTTTCTTTCAGACTATCTGCAGGCTAGTTTTTGTACATCAAAACTAAGTCCCTCCTCGATCAGATCTTAAACAAAATAAAACAAAATTCATTATATTGAATTTCTAGTAATTTCTACCTGTCTTAATTATCCGATGTCTACCGCAGAAAAAATGAGAAAGCTGCACCAGATATGGAGATATCGAAATGGGTCTCAATCAAGACAAGGAAAAGTGGATGCCAACAAATTCTCCGTTTTCCACTCCTATTAGGCTGTTTCAGAGTCGGGACGGTGTACAACACCAAATATACAGCTGAAATACTGAAGAAGAAGAAGAAAACGAAAAGACATCCTCAAACCTGATAATTTACATTGAAAGAAAGCTACATGATTTTCATATAAATGAGGGCAGCCCACTGGTAATCTTTATACTGTAACCTAGACAGAAAGGATCTTTTCAGCTTTTCAGCAAGGTTTGATTTCAAACCCAATGCTCAGAAGCGTCCGAGCTGATTCTATCGCCGCCTCCTTCTCACCCCCAAGATCAAGGGTTTCACC
Organism: Populus nigra; assembly: GCF_951802175.1. Taxonomy (NCBI): domain Eukaryota; kingdom Viridiplantae; phylum Streptophyta; class Magnoliopsida; order Malpighiales; family Salicaceae; genus Populus; species Populus nigra. The sequence goes on along the minus strand of NC_084854.1, from coordinate 8,303,594 downwards.
AGTTAATTCGCCTTCTTTGCCCACCGACCACTGGGTTGAAGCAACTTGGTTTTGCAATGTATCAGTTTTCTTAATTGGCAAGCTGCTTAAGGATGCAGGAGCAGCAGCAGCAGCAGCAAGCGGAGCACTTGGTGGGCCATGTCGCTTCTTTGGTACAGGCATGTCATGGTCATGTACTCCCTTATATGTTATAATGACAGCGTTCGTGTTATCTACCGCTGTTTCAATGTGCTTTCGGACAGGACATCCAGCAGAAGTGCATCGATAATAGTTCCTGTAAAATTCATTCATGCAATAAATCAGAAGTATGATTCAATACAGGAGCCAGTTTATAATTTGAACTTACAACTCGGATTGCTGAAGGAAATGCATCATGTAAGGCTTTTGAGCTGGTTATTATTCTGGAAGTCACTCCCTCAATTTAATGAGGTTGAGATTCAATAAAAATCCTTGATCACATAGAGTTTAAATCATCGGCTCTAAAGAATCATTTAAATACAGAGGGACAGATATCGCATGCAAAAGCAATGTTGCAAAGCCCGTGCAGCAAGGTGGTTTTCAGGGATCTAACTCAAAAGTATATCAATAGGCATAGACAAGTGACGATCTAGAGGGAGTAAGCACAGGACCAGTTTCTATCTGGCAGTTTCCCTACTTTACAAGTCACTCGCATGGCATGCTTTGCAAGACATGCATTTGTGGGGTTAAGAGTTAAACTTCAATCCCATCAAGTATACAAGTCCTGGTCTGGTTATTGATTGATAAACCAACTTGAGTCAACGTGCAAGATTAGTGCTTGAATTTTCTCATAGAAACAACCATGGCCCTGAAATGACATCAGTTGCCAGAATGGGTATTAGGTTTTTTTATTCTTCCAAATATGAAATACCATCTATTTTATACTAAAAATAAGTACCTTCAGAGTTTTCTGAACTGAGACTCTTGGAACAGTTCAATACAAAGCGCCTCTAGCATTTACATGAAAAGATAGCTGAGACCACATGCATTGACCAAAAACCCTAAGGTTCTTATAGAGTTGTTATTTGAGCAAGCTAAAGATGCTATCATCTTGTAAAGAAGGGATTGAGTGGGCTGAAATACATCCAGTTTTTTTCTTCCAAGAATGAATGTGCTTACAAAGTATGAAAACAGTGACATGCCTGCACAAAATGGAACAATACAAGGTGCAAACATAAGTGCATGAATATGAATAAGTCAACTCCACCCCTTCGAATCATCAAGCATTAGTTACTCCTTTACCTCAACTATTGTTCTTTCTAAATAGTAACTAAGGGCATTTTGGGTATAATAGGGAGTTTCTGTCAAATCTTCAAACTTTTGGGTGGTTCGTGTAATTTCATGATAACCTAGGTGGGTCATTGTAATTTACCCGTATTAGAATACTGTTCCATCTGAAGCTTCCATGCCAGCTCTGGAATAGGTAAAGCACAAATCTTAGCAATCTTCACAAAAGGAAGCCGAGCTGTCAGAACTCTGATGGCTTATCATTATGACAGTACCAAATGAACCAAGTCACCACCGCATTACACTAACAGCAGTGCCTCATGAGAGTCTGCCATACCTTAATCTGACTATCCACAAACAGAACTCAGAAAAACAGCTGTTCACACAAAGCACACCTTCAAAAACACATTTTAAGTTTTATCCCTCTCTTTTCAAGCAACCCCCCCACCTTTCAAGCTCTTGAAAATAATCAAGTTCACCTCAAAATTTAGCATTTGAAAGTGGCTCATAATACAGTTCCTCTGCCCTTTACTCGGCAGATAATCAAGAGAGAGACCTCAAGCTACTTCGAATCCTCAAGTTCCAGCAAACTTCAGGCTCCCCTAGTGCTCGTTCCTCCTACCCCATTGAGAAAAGAAAAGGAAGAAAAAAGGAAGAAGCAAAAGAATCACCAAAACTTAAGAGGAAATCACTGCACTGTCTCAACATGTCATTTGCACAATGATATCCATCAGGGTGGCAGGGATGCAGAATATAACACAAATCCAAAATTCCTTATTTACAACTATATTGAAATAAATGTGGAAAACGCCCTACCAACTTCATTTGGTTGTTTGGTATTATAAGTGCTCCAGTCATGTTACAAGGAGTAACTAGCACGGATACAGATCTAGAGAACATGATTTTATGAGAAACACCCTGTAGGCCATAAGTGCTTCAGTCATTTATAAGTTGGAAAATAATTTCACTCCTGCCAAATCTAAAAGCACTTCAACATATATGCCATCTAGAATTTTCCACATGTTGTCCATGAAAATGTCTGATAGCTAAGAACAAAATGCTAGGGATATTATCAAGGTTCAATATATAATCAAACCAACCGAGCAGCTAATAGTGTGAGCATTGCAAAAACCATGAACAGATAACAAACTAAAACTTTGCAAGTCAAAACCACACTGCATTTTATAAGAACAGATAACAAACTGAAACTTTGCAATTCAAAATCATACTGTATTTTATGTACCATTGTCATATGATAACATCTTATTGATTTATTAAATCAAAATTGTTGCAAATACACAGAAAAAACAAGAAATAAACATGAACCTGGGATGGGGATTTCCCTTCACCATCTTCTGTCCATACTTGCGCCATCTATATCCATCACCTGAGATCCCCACGTCACCTGCTGCATGCACGACAAATTTAGTTTTTTTTCCAGGTTTTAAAACAGCCCTTGAACACTCTAAGTTTCCCTTCTTCAATCTGGTCAGAAATGATCAAAAAATAAATGTTAAATCTCCAACAGTGCCTTTACAGAAGAACGGTGAGAAGTGCTAACATCACTAAGAAATAAAATTTGTGGAAACCAAATTGATGGGAAAACTTGCCTTCGTTTTGGCTCAGGTTCACCGACATCCTCCTCTTTGATTTGAGTTTCCTTGTTCTCATCCAAGCTGCTTGAACTCTGTCGTTTTCTTTCAAAAACTGTCAGTGTTTCTTGTGCAGGTTCTATTGACAATGTGACTGGTTCTGAATCCTTGAGCATTCTGACAGTACGCTCAGTTACAGTAGTCTGCAAAATAGGCCCAACAGATAATCCACTCCTACTTTCCCTCGTGCTGTTATTCTTGCGAGGTGGATGACTGTGCATTCCTTTATTAACAATCTCTATCACACAGCCTGAGTGATCAGAACATTCAATCTTTTTAGCACAGCAGTCAGAATAAGTACACTTGTAATAACTTCGAGAACCTTTAGGGCTCTTCACTTGCTTCTGACCATATTTCCGCCAGCTGTACCCATCTGGAATTGACATTCTTGCTACAGGAACATGGAGAGCCTTAAGCTTGGCAGAACTTTGGTGCCCTGCTTCTGGTATACATGCATTCTTAACCTCTGGGGGAGACAATCTTTTTTCTGGTGGAGTTGGACTTGGAGCAGATGATATAGGTTGTGTAACAGAAGTTAGTGTTAGTTCTGACGAGGAAGTTGGACATGCAGAAGGTGGAAGCTGATTTTGGGTCTGGGCTTTAGCACTCTGGGCTGTTACGCTTCCCAGAACTTCCTGGTGCGACAAGCCTACTTGCTCCTATGAAAAAAAAAATGCACAACTAAAAAAATCATAGATTTGACAGACTTAAATTGTACTAAGCAGGTAAAAGTTTGTGAATATGATCTAATGTTCATGCAAATGGGAAGTTCACTAGAGTGTACATGGAGAAATTTGAGGAAAAAGTGCTCTCACTGACTTATTGTGATTTGTGAGGTTGGTCCATGCCTCAGAAACATTGTTTTATATATGATCCAACATATTTGAAATTTGTTCTAAACCTTGCCAGCAGGCAAAAACATAAAAAAGAAAACTACCAAGTAATGTGAAACGAAGAAATTTGTATATCACATTGAGAGTGCTGGTTCTGATCGCTCGGGTCAGAAACCAAGTTGAAATTCATCACAGAATTTACTAACTGACAAAGTCTTCGCCCCTTTCGATTTCAGAGACAGCCACAAGACCCAGAAATCAAACTCTCTGTCAATGGCATATAAACTTTCAGGTTATACTCAAAATCAAAATCATTGAAATTTCCTTATTGATGCTTAAGTTGAGTCTCTCCTTCCGGTTTTAAAAGTTTTCGCTGACAATCAATAACTTCTAGTGATAAAACCTAAACCCTCAGAACAAATTACTTCATCATCTCCTTAAATCCTAGAACTAAAACTTTCCATCAGTAACAACAAATTACACACCAGTTCTCAAAAAATTCTATTTATACAGACAAATTTTGAAGACTACGCGTTAGTTACATGCATATAGAAATAATTAAAGTATCACAAATTGTTAAAAAAGGTTCACCAAAGAAAGGGGAATAAATAAATAAATTATCTTGCGCGCCTAACCTTGAATTCAGCTTCCACGTGCGTTTTCAATGCTGAATTTCCTTTCAAACCTGCCAGATCATCTACAGAAATTCAAAAAAAAAAAAAACACACACACACAAACAAAAAAAATTAATAAAGAAAAAACCTACCCACATGCTGATCATTCTCCTTCGATAGTATCGCCGTGGAAGAAGACGGCGAACTCGGCAACTCGACAGGTTGCTGCAACTCGCTGAGTTGACTCTCCTCCTCCTCCTCCTCCTCCTCCTCAATATAATCGCCTTCTAATTCCTCTTCTTCTAAAAAATTACCGTTGTTTTGTTCATTTCCTTGTCGTTTCTGTTCATTATTTTGCACTTCGAGAGCTTCGAAGCTCTCACTCTCTGCCATGGCCACTTGAGTAAAGTTCGAAAACAGTTACAACTGCCCTTTATACACTGTACCGAAATGGAAACCGAAACCGATTAATCGGCTTTTTAGATGCTATGCTTTGCTTTTCCAGTGAGGGTATCTGTGTCTTTGACTAGAAATGACTCGTGGTTTTTTGAGTACGTGACGTGAGTGTTGGGAACCAACGCCGTTCATTTCTCCGTTTGTTTAGGTGATCGTGACTCGCGGGTTCGCTTAACGGCGCAGGTGGCCGTTTTTTGCCTCGCATCTTTAATTCCTACATACACACAGTCATAGCACACAGGAGTAAATTATAAATTATAGGATATGGTGGACCCTAGCAAACATCTCAAGGATATGTATTTATTTTTATTATTTGAATTGAATTTTTGACAAGAAAAAAAGAAGAAGAAGCTTAGGACATGGCGAATCAATAATATGGACGGACCAGATGAGAATGAAGTATGATTGCTTTTAAATAATCAGAGGAGCGAGGCATGCGGTGGTACATTCATTAATGGTGGAGGAAGAGAAGAAATATCACATGTGTTGGCTGGAATGGAGGAAGCATGATGGTACTCCAACAAGATGAGACATTCTAGTTTTTTGGAAAATATTTGCAACAAACATGTAAGATCTTGTTGAAACATCAATTGCTTTTTCATGAAGTGCTCAATGGAAAAGGGAGTTTTTTTTGAATATATATATATATATATATATATATATATATATATATATATATATATATATGTGGTAAAAAATTACTATTTCAATTTGGGTAATCATTAAACATTATTCAAATTCATTTATTATTGGATAATAATAATAATAAAAGATTATAGATATTGGATAAGTGTTATTTTACATAGCAGCATTTTTAAATTATTATAATAAATGCTATGGCTAAAAAGGAAAGTATAAGTTGATTTGAATCATTAATAATTATTTTATTGGTGTTAATTTTTTTAATTAATTAGTAGTGAAACTTCACACGGTTTACTATGGATTCCAATAATAAAATAAAAAAAACTCATACAACTTGGTTTTAAGCGTAGAAAGGTCTTTTCATGGGATTCATTCGTTATTATCATATTCATCGGAGACAAATAATTTAATTATATTTTAAATACATAGTATAATGACTTACATACCATTAAAATTTAAAATTAAGGAGAAGAGCTTTTCGGTCTCTTAACACTTTGAAAGCACAATTAAATGACCACATTGCTCTTAAAAGCAAAAGGAATAAAACTTACAGTTATAGGCACTTAAGTCTTTTTCATGCATTTTTTTTGTAATAACCTATTTGAATGAGGGGTGATTAAGTCTTTTGGCATATATAAAAATAATTAAAAAGAATAAAAATGGTTGGCACATGCAATACACGTGTTAGTGAGTGAGAGGTGCTCGTACTTTTTGGGTGGTACATGTGGCACCTCTTAGTAGTTAAACGCCGCCATTCATAATAGCGTTGAAAGTGACACGTCGTCCTCTTCGTGATGATAGGGCGCGTGTTCATGACAGAGCTATAGATTAGTTCTAATGAGTTTTTTTTCTTTTCCTCTTTCTTTTCTATCTCTTGGCCTTAAATTTCATATCAACCCTTTTAAAAATCAATTGTGTCCTTCAATTTATATTTATATCAATTTTGAACCTTATTCTTTTGATTGTTATTTGTTTTGCTTTTAAATTTTATATCCAATCTGGTCTTTATTTTTTTAATTATTATTTTTTATTTTTTTTCTTTTTTATCTGGTCCTTTACTAGAAAAAGTATTAGCAACTCCTAGATATTTTTTATGTTAAAAAATGATCTAACACGCAACGTAATGCAGGCAAAATAATCTAATTTGAATCTTATCTATAAGTTTAGATAGAGGTAATTGTCTATGAAAAACTTATCAAATATTATTTGAGAATTTGAGTGTATTTATTAAATTCAATTTATTATTGATTTTTGATAAAAGGGAATCAAAATCAATAATATTAATTAAAGACATTAAATAAGTAATATTTCATATAGAAATATTTTTTAAGTGTTTACAATAAACTTAACAAAAGAATATTGTAAATGATTTTTAACAAGTGTCCTAAGAACACCCATTAGCCAGACTTCATTGTAAATTATTAGTCTTTATGAATTAATTAATTCCCCAAGTATGAAAAATAATTTAATAATACTTGTAATTTTATGTAGATTAGTAGCTTAGTTCTTCGATATTTCTCGTAAATGAAGTTACGAGCTGTCACGAATTTAGTGTTTTGATTCTTAAAATGCCATTTTTTTTAGTTAAATTTTCAAATGCAGCAAAATCAACATAAAAAAATAAAATTTAATTTCAATCCAACCACAATATCACCGTTGCACCAACTAGCAAGTTCCAATGTGCTATTGAGAATATTAAGAACTTTTTACAAGGCTCATTATTCATTAATAAATTTAACTGAGGGGGACAAATAAATCATTTTATATTTCAAAAGCAAATTGGAACAATTAAAATATTCTTAAAAATAAAAATTTTAAAATTAGCTTTAATTAAAAATATGATATATATAAAAATACGGGTGGCGCTTGCAGCACTTTCCACTAACCAAAAACTCTTCCATTGTATTATTGGAAGTGTCTAGACTTTTTCATATTGTTGGTACAATGTGTGTTAATCATGGTGGAGAGATTCGTTGTTGGTGGACCTTTTTGTTTCCTTTTTTTTCACTGATTATAGCTTGATCTTTTTGTTGGTATTTAAATTTAATTTTTTTTATTTTTTTATTTCTAATTTTTTTCCTTCATGTTTTTTGAGAAGCTTTATTCATTTTTAATTTCATCATTTTATTCAAATTTATGGTATTATTTTTTTCAATTTGATCCTTATTATTTTAATTTCTAATTTTTTTTCTTGACCTTATTTTGTAAAAGTTCTATTTATTTTTAATTTTATCCTTCAATCCAAATTTATGGTATATTATTTTTACCAATTTGGTCCTCATCTTTTTTTTTTTCTTTTTCTTTTTGTTAAAATTATTTTTCTTTTCAATTTCACCTTTCAATCAAAAAATTATTATTATTTTTTATGTCAATTTTGATCTTTATTATTTTAATCCCTATTTTGTTTTGAATCATTTTGTATAATTATTTTTTTTAATTTTATCCTTTAATATTTGATTGATTGAGAATTGAGCTTTATGGTTTTTTCTGATAAAGTGACTCGAGTCTAATGACTCGGGTTATGGGTTTGAAAAGTTAACACGGGTTGACAACTTCATTTTAAATTGGCTTTATAATTTTTTTAATTATTTTATCAATTGGGTTATTTTGATCTCATGATATAGGCTGTGGGTTTGACAAGATATCTTAGGTTAGCTTGATCTTGATTACTGGGGTTATAGGTTTTTCCTGCTAATTTGGGTTGACCAGAGTCAATTTTTTACCCCATTTTTATCTTGTGGTATTTAATAGGTTGTGAATTGAATTACATTATTTGTTTTTTTTCAAAAAAAAATACTTTTTTTTCAAGTTATCGTGATTATTTTTGTAAAAAAAAATTGAATCATTTATCATTATTGTTTTTTTAATTAAAATAAAATCAACTTATAAAGTCCAATCAACTCTATAATTTGAGTTGCATATTTAATTTATTTTTCTTAAAATATGCTTATGATACAGGAACATCATTTTCGAAAAAAATAAAACAGTACAGCTCCACTAGATCTAGTAAAATATACTAACAAATTAGCAACACGGGCTTTTCCCCCATAAAACCTAACATTAAAGTAGATGGAGTTTTTGTTTTTTTTAATCAAAATGCTCTTATTTTCAAGTTAAATCTTTAGATACAACAAAATAATAAAAATAAAAATAAAAAAACAAATAAAACTCAACTTCAATCCAATTTCAATATCGACATTACACCAACCAATAATCAAACTGATAAAACAAAATTTGCTTTCATTTTACTCCTTTTATATATATATATATATATATATATATATATATATATATATATATATATATATATATATATATATATAAAGAGACGTCATTTTTGTCGTTAAACATCATCATCACCACCATTAAAGTGAATAAAGATCTTCAGAATCCTGAGAGATTAGATATTTTGAAAAATTAAGAGAGAGACAGGCATCTTAAAAAGAAATACCATATGCATCATGTAAATGATGGTCAAGATTGATTCATTTATTTTGATAAAATATGATGATTAATTTATTATTATTTTATTTTACATTGAAGCTGAGATTTTTCACTCTCTAATGCCCGCTCACTGAAGTTGATAAAAGTCTCCTATATTGAACGAGTTTTTCAAAACAGTTTTGTCGTTCTTATAAGAAATAATTCCCTTCGATTCAAAAATTATTTTTTAGTTTTTAATGTGCATAACTTTGAACTATGTGTTTCGTATATATCTCTGCACATTCGTTTTTGGAAAAAAAAAAAAAAAACAGACGAAAAATAAATACATTAATCCATAACAAAAAACACTTTTTAACTGTACCCTTTCATTAAGAGAACAAATTAAAATAGCGAAATGTTTTACAGCGGACCGGACTTATTGCATTGTAAATTGTAATTTATCAATTTACCATTCTCAAAATAGATTAATTGTTAAGGGTAATATAATTTTTTAAGTTATATTAGTTATTATCAAATTAATTGAGAATAACTATGTCTTTTTATATTTTTAAAACATAGTAAGATAATTAAATTATTCTTAAAATAAAAATTTATTTAACTAACATATAGGATATTTTTTACTTTTCAAATTTTTTAAATAGGGTAGAATAATTATATTATTTTTTTTAAAAAAATTTATTTAACCAGCATCGAAGGGTTTTCTTTTTTTTACTTTTCTTCTTAGTTTTTGTTAGTTATAATCAAGTTTAATATGAGCAATTTAATATTTTAATAAATATAAAATATAATTATAAAAAATTAGTTGATATGTTAATTGCATGCACGCGAGCATATCCTACTTCACCATTTTTAAGTGGCATATATAGTGGATTGTGATGGTTAAAGAAGATCTTATTTGATGTTTTTGAAATCGTCTCGGCGAATCCTCCCTACCCAGACATCTGTGTTGTCTCAGTGGACCCTCTCTTCTAAGACAACACATGTTGTTTACTTATCTCTGGTTTGATGACAACGACTTTTTTCTTTTTTTTCTCTCATTTTCTAGATTTTCACATCCTACACTTCAAATTTTCAAAGCAACCTTTAATTTTTTTTTTCATATTTGGTTTCCCTTCTTTTTATTTCTATTTGTTTTATTTCAAATAATTTATAAATTTCATTTTTTTTTATTTCATCATCCTTTAGTTTTTTTATTTATCAGATTTAATCCTCATTTTTTATTGCTATTTTTTATTTATATTTTTTTTTCAATTTCATCATCCTTTAATATTTATTTGATTGGATATTAGGCTATGTTATTATTTTTTTATAGGATTTTTCACTAATTTTAAAAGATATGAGTTATCTTGTATCTTTTTATTTATCATTCTTTGTTAAATTTAGTTTTTTTAAAAAGAAATTTTCATTTTTTAGTTTAATTAAATTAATTGATTAAATATAAGCATGAGAACTTCATGGTATTTTATTCGGTTTGTTTACCAGGTCGTTGCTTTAGCGACGCATGCGGGTTTTTTTGTTGTTGTCGTGCAACTTTTCATAGTGACGTTAAAATTATCTTAGTGAGCTCTTCTGGTTGTGGGAAAGTGTCCAAGGTAAAGTGATGATAAGTCTCTGACAAGCTTTTCTTTCTTCTTTTCTGGATATGATATTAGCAACTTATTTTTTATAGTTAATTATTGATAGTTTTTTTATTTGATTTATCTATTGTTGTTATTTTTTTAATCATATTATTAAATCAATCAAATTTATTGTATATAGCCAAGTTAATAACCAAGTTTTTGAATTGTTTTTTTGCTTCTGTACAAACATTGCTATCCTTTAAGCATTTTTTTTAAGTTAAAAAAATTTTAATCTTGCCATAACACAGCACAGCACTTGAAACCGATAAAGTACAAAACTAAATTAAACAGCTTTACTTGGAATTAACCTAAGAAGGATGAATTGTAAATTCACAGTTGTTGAGATGATGTCAAATTTGATCGGAACACGTTTAAGAAAACCGAGAGGATGGATTTGGAATGCATTGAGTAGGTGGGACTGAACTCTAGCGTAAAATTGTTGCTAATGTGACTCAGATTATTAAAAAAAAATAAAAAATAAATAAAATATCCACGCCTATACCTGAATCTAGATGTGTTGTGAAAGAAAGAAAAAAAGACGACGACGTCGTCGAAGAATTTTTTGAATTTACATCGATTTTCAAAATGAGAAGACCTTTAATATAAAAATTCAGTTGAGCTGTGATGATAGTGATTTATCAATATTTTTTTAAATTATTTTTTTATTAGTTTAATTTTTATTTTTTCTGGTTTTGAATGGGATTTGAAAACTAGTTTTGGGCTGGGCATAGTACCTAAACTTGGACACAAAGCCTGACGCTAGGCACTTGCCCAGGAATCTCTCATAATACATGTTAAAGAAATATTTGTTTTTTTTTTTATTAATATTTATGTAACGAATATTCATCTTTTTTTAATACATGTATAGGAGATATTTATTCATTTTTAATATTATCAGGGCGAAATGACTTTACATTCCTCTCCCTCAAGCCACAAAACAAGATTCATAAAATATAAATATTTTTTGAACTACCTAAGCAAAATGTTCATAATTTATCAATTCTCAACGTATACACATAACATAATTTTTTTTATAGAGTATTCATATCAAAATAAGAATAAACAACCTTAGTTTTAGAATTTAATATCTTTTTGTATATTTATCACACTCTTTAGAAATATTAACTTGAACATTTGAAAGTCCTTAAATTCAACAAAAATAATTGTTTTGCATTTACTTGATTTTCTCCATTAAGTTACTATTTACCTTAATTAAGAAGAATAAATCATATTAATCCTGATTAAACCATTTTCAAACTATAAAAACTCTATTCCTAAACATTTTAAATTTTAAAATATTATCAAATTAAATCAAGTCAAATAAATGTGATTAAAGGTAAGATTGTCTAAACTTAATCAAATTCACAGTGGTTCATACTAAGCTTAAAAATAGTACGTAAAATAGGTATGTTAATATATAGATTTAGTATAATGTTTACAAACATAGAAAATCAAATGAATGTAATATGAACAATGTTAACATAGTTTTTAATTGATAATGCGATTGGTTTATCTTCAATTTGTATACTAAAAGCATTTAATTTTATAAGGTGAAACTACCTTGCACGCAAAACATAGTATAATAACATCATTTTTAAAATATCAAAAAAAAATCAGGTTTTAAAATTGTGATCAAATTTGCTTTGTATGTTCAACTAGGGATCAAACTCAAACACGAGTAATTATTGAGTTGAGCTCGAGTCTGACAGCCCTAGCCAGACACTGGGACAAAAAAATGAGGCCTTTAATTGTTCATTCCTTTCCTCATGCAGATTGATGCCCGAATAGGATAATTAATTGGGTTTTTTTAATTATTATTATTATTATTATTATTTCTTATGAACTTGCGTGGTTGATGAGGAATGAAATGGAAATGATCAGAATTTGATGTGGTAACTGCCAACTGCATATGATTATTTGTTAAGGATATTAAAGCATTGTTTATCACATCTAGATGTGCTAATTATTATTTTTTATTCCATTCAGTTTTTATAAAAAAAAAATCAAATCGAAATTTTTTTAAAAAAAACTGAAACCAATTCAAATTAATTTGGCTCGGTTTTTTTCTGGTTTTTTTCGGTTTAGGTTCGGTTCGGTTTTTTCGATTTCAGACTTATAAAACCGAACCAAACCGGTCGGTTTTTTCAAAAATTTAATAGGTTTTTTTTCACAGTTCTGTTTGTCGGTTAATTTTTTTCGGTGTAATTGGTTTTTCGGTTTTTTTGCTCACCCCTACTAATAGTTAAGGTGGCGTTTAATATTGTAGAAGCTGTTGTTTTTCAAAATATTTTTTACTTGTAAATATATCAAAATAATAATTTTTTATTTTTAAAATTATTTTTAACATATTATATTAAAAAAATCCGAAAATATTTTTAAAGAAAATTAATTTAAAAAATATCAAATTTTTATCAATCAACATTTATGCATACCTAACTAGAAGACTTGCAATAAATTATTTTGTCCCCACAACTCAAGAAAACGCAGTCGTGTTGTGGTAGAGATGCTGCAGCTTGCAAAATTTAAAGGGCAACGACAAAGATGTATCTCCTACAATTGTTGTCCGGGAACACATGTTAGACCAAAGAATTCTGCATTTACCGTTTAGTAGCTCCCATGTTGTTTGAAGTTGCAGGCTCTAACCCATTCAACTAGGGTTCAAGTTTTGGCGTCATCAAAAATTAATAAAATCAGACTAAAATCAAGTAAATTCACAATTTTAAAACTGTTTTTATAATTTCAACTAAAATATAATACTACACCAGATTTGTACCTCCACGTCAGCATTAGCCACCCATCACATGCAAGTCCCCAGCCTCTCTTTAGTCTCTTTCTCTCAGCCATTCAACAATTAACCAGCCATTATGAGATCTACAGCTTCCTCTTCACCAACAGCCTTCTCTCTTTTTTTCCATCATCGACAACTTTCTCTTCACCGGCCACCGTGAGATCCAGAGCCCGAAGTCCAGACAACAACAACTTCATGTCTACATCTTTCCACCAGCCAGCCATTGTAAGTATGTTCACTACTCTGAAGTCAGGAAATAGAACTGAGCTAGAAAACTACCTTGTGTCTTGGAGTTTTGCAAGTGAATTAGTGCCTCACCAACCAGTCCAATCATTTCGTTGTTTTGTCCCTCCCCATCGTGCCTCTGTTGAACCCATTATAATTAGGGGGTCTGGATGTCTAATACACATGCTTTCAGATATGATTCCTCAAGTTGTAAGATTTTGTTTTTTTAAAAAATAAGACCTCCACTTCATTTTATTTTTTTATTGAATTAAATCCCTTATCTTGGTTTTTCAATACTTCAATCCCTCGGTCCACTTATTTGTGTATATTCCTACAAATGACAATACGTATAAGGCACATATTACATAAATGAAGGGACTCAAATTACTTTTAACTTGGAAAATGGAGGTTCAACTTTATAAAAAATAAATAAATTAATAAAGCTATTGGTTGACTTAAAACTCAAGATAGAAAATTTTATTTTACCCAAAAAAATTTTCACATGTGAGATTTTTTTTTAAATTAGCACTGCTTAAAAAATAAATTATTAAAATAACACATGTATAAAACATTTTGGTGCAATAATACATTTATTTTAAGTATGTTGGGGGTTGTCACCAACTACTTTTAAAAATATCATTGGTGAGAAATACAATTTTTTAAAATATCATGGTTTTTACCTCCTATATTTTACCATTTATAAACCTAATTTTTTTCTTTTTTTCCACCGCAAATCCCCCACTCTCCAACCTCTTACAAACAACCACCTTTCCTCCTCACCTTTGCAAATCGACCTCTCTTGCCTTATAACATCCACATGATATCTTTTTCGTTCTTTTTTTCTTTTTCGTCTTTAAGCCTCCCCACAATATATTTTCATAAAAAATCACCTCCAGTATCTTAGTTGTTGACAAATCAAGGTAAACACCCTATATTACTCTTAATTTTATGGGCTTCATTATTAATTTTTGATTAATTTGGTTTTGATTTGATTATTGTCTTGAGTTGAGTTTGATATATTGGGGTTTGTTTGAATTGAGATCAATCAGGTATGAATTGATGTAATTAGGTATGATTACATGCAATTGATGATGTAAATAACATCAATTAGGTATAAATTAGATCAATTAGGGTTTGTATTGAATTTCAAAATTAATTACTATAATTGAGGATTTTGTTTGAATTGATATAAATTAGATGTGAATCGATACAATTAGGTATGATTTCATGCTACTGAGCATGAGCATGTAAACAACATCAATTATATATAAATTCGATCAATTAGGATTTGAGATGAATTTAATGATTAATTATCATAGTTGAGGATTTTGTTTGAATTGAGATAAATTTGGTATGAATTGTAAGTAATATTAATTATGTAGAAATTTGATTAATTAGGGTTTGCGATGAATTTAGCGTTTGTCATAGTTTGAGAAGTTATTTAGTTAAGATAAATTAGATATGAATCGATGCAATGGTTTTTTTTTAGAAATTTTATCCAATTAATCAAAATAGGTTTTCTTGTTATACATAATGTCTTATAATATATTTATGTTATGTTATTATGATGATACTATTATTCTCAATATAAAAAATAATATCACTTACAATGACGAAAGCAATGTCTTGTTAAATGCTATTTTAGGCATGCCATTAGAAGATATTAAACAAGTTCCATGTCAAAGATTTGGGTGAAATTATAATGTGTTGATTTAGATATTAGTTGGAGGTTTCATGTCGAGAAACATCAATATTTTTCCATTTTGATTTCAAGTGATGTGAGTTTTGGGAATACAATTGAATTGTTCGTCCAAAGTGGATTGAACATTATAGAGTTGTATCTGGGTAGTTTACCTAAATGAATTGGTTCCTTCTATACTATGAAGAATGATCATACTTTTATCTTGATCCCCATATATACTCGAATGGCTAGACAAACATCACAATCCGCTAGTCCATTTAGGACAACGAGGAGTAGATTAAACTCGTATGATAATTTTTAAAAAGGTGATCAAAGTATGTTTAAGAATCTATACAATGATTAATGTAGGTATGACTCCTCTAAGCTTAATGACAATGAAGATGAAGATATGTTGGGCTTGGTTGATATATTAGATGATTATGATGATGAGACCTCCTACTCCTGAATCCGAGGATGGTACTAGAGTTGATGCTATGGTTTATAATGATTTGGCTTTTACTTATAGAAATTCTAATGGTAATATTGATTTGGCAGATAAACAAAATTTTAACATTAATAATGATTTAATAAATACAGTTATGCATTATCATACTGTACATTCACTTTAATATTAAGTTTAACATTCGACAATAACTTTATGCAATTATAATATATCTAAGCACTTGAATGTCAATGGTACTTGCTTGGGTGTATTATAAAGGTTGGATTTCAATAAGATAGCAAAGTTAAAATGTCCTCACACATGTATTATTGCATTCATACAAAAAAACCACCATCAAGATGTTGCAAAATTTGTTACATCAACTGTTTTGACTCTTGTGAGTGCTAACATTTCTATGACAATAATGAGCATTCAAGAAAAAAAAATACATTATAAGTCATAAGGGAAGTCATTTGAAGTGTTACCTGAATTATTGTTGGTACTCCAAGAATCAAGTCTTGGTACTATTATTTAACAGGGTCACAATGAAGATTTTGATAGTGAAACAACTATTTTTAAAAGAGTTCTCTAGTCATTTCGGCCTGTAATTGAAGGGTTTAAGTTTTGTAACCTATTTATCAATATTGACAGCACCTATATATATATATATATATATATATATATATATATATATATATATGGAAGGTTTGATAAGAAGTTGTTGATTGTAGTTCCTTTTGATGTAAATAATGGGATATTGCATCTAGATTTTGCTCTAGTTGAAGAAAATAATTACAACTGGAAATGGTTCTTACTTTACCTTCAACGATACATTATTGTGATTGTACCAATACACACACACACACACTAACATTAAGAATGGAATGGTATAAATATAGTCTGAGTTGATTGGATATATCATTCACTTGAATATTAAGTTCAACATTCAACAATAACTTTTATACAATTATAATATATTCAAGCACTTAAATGTCAATAGTACTTGCTTGGGTGTATCATAAAAGGTCGGATTTCATTAAGATAGCAAATTTAAAAGGTCTTCACACATGTACCATTATATTCATATAAAATGACCAGTATCAAGATGTTGTAAAATTTGTTGTATCAGTCTTTTCAACTCTTGTTAATGCTAACATTTCTATGATAGTAGTGAGTTTTCAAGGAAAAAAATAAAATTACATTATAAATATAAAATTTTATACAATAAGGAATGAGTTGCAAAACAGAAGGTGTTTGAGTTGTTTTTAACAATTTATAGACACACACACACGCTTACATTAAGAATGGAATGGCATAAATATGGTCTGAGCTGATTGGATATCATTGGTATTGTTCTCGACACTTTATAAGCAATTTTAATCACAAATTCAAAGATTTGACTGCAAGAAAAGAAAAAATAAAGATTTAATATAGATATATTATGAAGCTTTAAAACATAAATTTAATGTATGGTTTGATGAAAGAATGACTTAAGCATGAATTGAAAGAAAGATAAACATTTTTTTATGATGACGTTAACTGGTATGACAATATGCCAACCAATATGTCAAAAACCTTTAATCAAGTATTGAAAGATGCACGTGCAATACTTGTTTCTACTTTAGTTTAATCATGCTTTTTATAGGAGTACTATATATTTTTTTCAAACAAAAAAAGAATGAATATGACTTCATTGATTGCAGGATAGTGTCCTCTAGCTATATAAATAGAACTAACAATAAATAAGGATTGATTGAGAGATTTTAATGTAATATTATTCAATATTAAAAATGGGTTATTTTAGGTCAATGCACTTCTAAAACCCGATGGGAATAAAATATTCATCAAATAATTAAATTACAAAAAGGAACATGCATATGTGGTAAATGAAAAGTTGTTCATTGATTATATCCACATGTTCTTGCACGTAACATGAAAAATCATATTAATTATATCTAGTTTGTTAATTTGCATCATAATATCCAGAACCACAAAAAAAGCATATAAGACTTCACCTCATTCTTTACCTAACAAATTAGATTATAACGAATATACTAATCTTCAAATAGAATTAGACTTGTCTAGGTGAAAACTTGATTGAGGTCGAAAAGAGTCAACTCGGTTGCATAATAAGATGTATGTAAGGGAAGGGATTCCAATTATAGATATAGCATATGTAGTTAAACAAACCATAATAAAAAAACTTGTGAAATAAGACAACATATGTTTCTCACTATTATAAGTTCACATATTAAATGTTATTACTTATTATTTTAAATCCATATTATATTATATTATATTATATTATATCTTACAGGTATGCGTTTATATGATGTCACATACTCAAGGTTTAGCTTCATCTTTATAGAAAGGTCATATATGTGCTTAGGGTGGTGCTTCTGGTATGCCTACACTAGATCTATATGGTGGAGACATAGATTCTCAGAACATTGCTTCCAGTCCTATTAATATATTTATTTTATGATTGATAGGAGGATATTTAGATATGCATTGTAAGTATATTTTTATATTAGATGAAATTGCACTATTATGAGAATTATATTCATGATATCATGATGCCATACACATATGTTTAATTGTTTTGCAGGATAGTGGTAAGAAATATTGTTAGCAATATAAGATTATGCATCTGTGTGAATGTGTGAAGTAATTTTTCATATATATGAATTTATTATTATATTACTTATCTTTAACATATCAAGATTAATCATGACTTGATTTGCGTATTGATTATAAAATATATGTGTGAGACTCGTGTTCCATCTTGGAGTAAATGAGATGACTTTTACATTGTAAGATATGACTATTCTACTTGACTTACCTATAGATAAATGACCAGCCTCCCTCCTAACATGAAGAAAGGGAATACCACATGGCATAAATGGTTTGATTAGATTTTCTTCATTCTACCAGATGATATAAATGATGAGATGTTGATAAAAAGGATAACAAGTTTGGGGGTCATATTGTTTTTATAGATTTTGTATAATGTACACAAGTTTCTCATTATAACAACAATACTTAAAAAGGTTATTAATCACTAAATTATTTTTTATACAACTTTGATCATGGAAGTATCTTCACGTGGGGCATTCTTAGTTTGAGCACAAGCCAATCAAGTTTATTTAGGCTTTTAAGGTATAACTATAACTTTTATAAGGATCCATGTACTATATTATAAATAATAATTATATCAGGCTAAATTATAATTATATTAAAGTTATTAATAAGTTTGTGGTTTGCAATGTTAGATGGTGTGGAAGTAGGTTATTTAAAAATAATACAATTCATATTTTGCCTTTTATCGTCATGAGTTGGATAGACAATAATCTAATTAAGTATATGCTACTAAATATTTCATAATCAAATTTGTCATTTAATTATTTTTGACGTAAAAAATATGTATAATAAATTGCATTATTGATGTTGTAATAGGTGTTGTGGACTTCTTATTTTGAGGATGTCCCATCAGCTGCTCCTTCAATTTGTATAATGGATAGCGATATCTAAACACTAGTGGTCCCCATAATATTTATGGATGTGGTTGAGTTGGATTGCTCGGATTATTGATAAGATAATTTGGCTTGTGGTGGCACATCCCATGGACATAGATATAAGCGATGCATTATATGCCATTAGTTGCAGGGGTAAAAACGATGATTATAATTGATTGAACTACCACTAAAATTATCTAACATTGTGGAATTTATGGAGAAATGAGATCTTTACTCAGATACATTTTGTGGTTTCAGATGATAACTATTTGGAGTGGTAATAAGGTATAATGCGTCGATTCATCACGCCAAACCTGGAACATATTTCTCCATGTACGGACATGGAGAACGAGATGTAGGCATAACAAATTTAAAATTGTTTAAGTATTTATTATTTTTTGTAATTAATATATGATGAAAGATGCATTTTACTTATTGATTAATATATGTATTTGTTGAATATTAGGTTGACATGTTGTTATAGGAGGGTCACTGTAGATCTTCATGGTCATGAATATAATGACCTAAGACATTACCTAACATCTTATTGGTTCGATGTATGTCGTAATGCATTTGATGTATTTGGAAAGAGGTTATGTCTTGATGATGTCATTGTCGAAGATGAGGTTATTCAAACACAAAAAAGTCATGATATTAATAAAGCCAACCCATCCATTAATTGTCGTAGGGATAAATAGATTTTGTTGAATGTAGATAGTATATTATATTGTATTAGGTTTTTAATGATGCGTTTGTGTTTTGTTTTACATGTATTTTAGTATATTTTTATAATTATTTTAGCCTTGTTAGGTTGAGATTTTAATTTTTTTTCATAACCCAATTTTCAACCCCCGATTTTATATATTTTAAAAATAAAGAGTTTCTAATAAAAAAAATTATTTCCAATAAATTCACTCAATTCTTAATCGTTTCATCATTTTTAATTTTGTGTGCCAAGCTAAGTTAGAAATAGTCATAAATGACTTAAAAATAAATAATAATAAAAATACAAAAATTATAAAGTATAAAAAAGAGGAACAAAAATACAATTGGAGGGTTGGACAAATAATTGAGTTTCATAAGTCAAGAATTCAGTTAGGAAAGTTTTTTAAAAATCCAGAAATGATTAGAGTTGCAATTAGAAATTCAATTGAAGAAAAAATAATTCAATTGGTTAAGATTAGAAATATTAAAGAGCTACATATGAATTCGAAACAAATAGGTAAATTAAAAAAAGTAAATTAAGGCTTTAATTGAAGAAAAAAATCAAAAGTGAAAGTCAAATTGGTTGAAATTATATAGTTTTAGGAACCAATTAATTAACTAGGATAAACACCAAATTCAGGGATTCAATTAATTTATTTAGGGATTAAATTTCAAACAAAATAAAAATTAAAACCCTAATTGAATGAAATTAAAAAAGTCAAAAGTCAGGGACTATAATGAAATAGCAAAAACACTTTAGGATCCCAACTGAATTTTTATCTTATATGGTTCGTCTTTTTCAACTTAAAAATCCAACTAATTCAATCCTAAAACTCCAACCCTAACTTTTAGTTGATTATCTAGCAAATCAGTCCTAAATTTTTAGCAATTGAGATGGTTTCCAGCCCCTTTCTCCATTAAAAAGCAACATACATAAAAATCATATGAAAGATAACAACAACAATGAAGAGTTTTTTCATTGCTTTCAACTCAAATTACAAGAGCAAGAGCAACATATGATAATAAAAAAAATAAATCACTAAGAGACAGAGCATATAACAGTCACAATTCACCTAAGAATTCTTCCATTTTATTTAACCTTAACCATGTCCAACAAAAACACCAACCTTCAAGCCCACACATAACCAATCATCTATAGCAAATTCAATCACCACCCACTACCCAAAACTAACATTTATCAATAATATTCAATTCATCATACACAAACCATAAAAAAGGAACAACAACACTAAAAATCTCCCCAGCTACTCTCCATCCCTTTCTATACAAACCTTATGATCATGTAGTCACACAACCTACAACGAAATTGAAAACCAACCGAGGAAAGTTGAATATCAAGTTTGAAACCTCGACCCAGAGGTAACTCTATACATAAGAACCAAAAGTATTAGAAAAAAAAACTTGGACTCAGAGATAACCTTATACCTAAGAACTTGAAATGTGTGAATGATGCCACAAAGCCATTTAAAATTTGATAGGTTAGTGTATGATTTATGTCCCTCCAAATAAAAGTTATTTGCAACACGCAAAACAAAGAAAAAATCTTATTTATTCAAATCATCATCATAGCTGCCGAGACTTGCAACCATAAAAGTGATATATAATTCCCTCTAAATAACCCTAATTGATTTCTTTTGGGTAGCAAGTCAATGAGACTTATCTAGTAATCATTTAACACAAGTCTAATATTGAAACAAACAATAAAATAATGTCTAATAGGCTGAAACAAACCCATTATAAAATAAAGTTCAAAGTTAATAATATTCAACACCAAAATAAAATAAAAATATTATAAAACAAAGTCCTCTTACTTGAAATCCCTATGCATGACCGAAACTCCCCATTTGTTTTCCTTGAAGGCTTTGTCGAAGTTTCATGCTCCAAATTAGATAGGAAACTTTGTTTTTAATTGTTGGGATGTTCTCTCTTAAATTGAATCCTATTAGTCTCATTGATATGCTAGGAATTCCAGTAAAATAAGAAAAAAAAACAATAAAATAATCTCAAGCCTCCTTGCTACCACATACATTCCATAATGGATATGAAATCCTTGCAAACTATGGATAATAATTGTTGTCATAAATGTCTCCTTATCTGACATGGAATCCTTATAGAATAGGTTAGCCAATAGCTTCAACACATGTTTACAATAGCATTAAGAAATCCTTGTATTGACCAGAATCTATAATACACAACGAAATAATATTTCTCTAATTTTCGTATATTTTTTGCAGGTTTTAGTCCTGATTTCAAACACACCTTTCTCTATCGTTCGAATGAATTAACAGGCCTAACACATATCTTAGGAAAGGTATAGATGTCTACTTTCTAACTCAATTGGAATATAAGCATAATTACTTCCTTAACTATAGATATAGTCCAAGTAATATACGAAGGTGTAGACAGATAAATTTGACAAAATTCATCTAGTAACTTCGACCATTTGAAATAATCCCTTACTGAACCCTGAATGTCGATTTTAAGACCCCAAATGAATATTTTGTTATTTATATGTTTAGTTTTTTGTATGCCTATATTTTTGTGTATGAACTTGATTTTTATTTTTGTCTGAGTTCAAATATTTTTAGTAATAGTATTCTAAAAAATTTAAATAAAAAATAAATTTTAATTTTTTAAATATATTTTATTGATGTGAACTTATTCATGAGTGAGATATAATAATTTGAGCTAGGTCAACGTGACCTCATTAAGGTCCTTTGAGTTAGAGTGGTGCCTTTCGAGTTTGTTTTAAAACTAGCCAAAGTAAATGGGCCAAAGCCCAATTTAATTCTCATCATCACTAAAGGTCCAATACCCATGATAGAAATGACTTGTTTGACAAATCTATTTTTTAAAAAGGGACTGATGTTAAAATTTTGTGAATGTCCTATTCAACAAATCTTATTTTTTAAGGATCAGTGTCAAAAAATTTATGCATGGTCAAATTAATAGGTCTTCTTCTTTTAGGGATTGACATCAAATTCTTCACAAATAATTAGAAATAAATTAAAATATAAATTGTAAACAAGCTTATAAAATAAATAGGATATTTAATGGTAATTAAAAGACAAATTTAAAAGAAAATATATAGTAAATGTAACATTTCATTTGAAAATATACGATCGGGGTGACATTGTTCTTCCGTTAAGCATAACTAATCTCTTACATAAATCTCTAGAACTAGTGTTTATTTTAGAATCCCTAATTTTCTTTAATTATTATGTGGAGACTTCAATTTTCAATATGTTTTCTCATTTATGTTTGAGTACGAAAAGCATGACAATTTGATAATTTGTTTTTTCAATTTTCATTCTTAGGTTGTTTAGAATTTCAAATCATACATTTACAAGTAAACAAAAACAACTTTGTTATGTTGCATGTTGCTAACACCAATTACCATTATACTGGTTACATTGTGTTGCTATTATAATCAAATTAAAAAATAATAAAATGTTAATGTAAGTTTAATTTTGATGCTCGTTAGTGTTTTTTTTCTAGCAAATTTCAACTCGTTCTTCCCGATATAGACCTTGCATTGCTCCACTTGAGCCTTTCCTACTTCCCAGCATCCATAATATCACAAAGGGAAGAAAAAAAATCAAAATCCAATGGTAAAAAATCTAAACCCTTGCATGTCACCACCATCTGGAACGAAAACTTTCTCTCCAAAACTTGTGATTTCTTGTTTGTATATAAGATTATTGATTGTATTATAAACCATGTATGATTTTTTGAACTTACTTATAAACAATCATGCATGTGTATTCTTTATTAGAAAGAAAAGAGAGGTGATGTGATAGAACTGACATAATAGGTTTGTTTAGAATTTTGAATTAATGTTAAAAGTTTGAGATCTGAGGTTAGGATGTAGGGTTATTGTTTTTTTTATTACATGTCATGATTTATATCGACAATCATTTTTCGAAGTTGCTGGTGGGAATCTTATGATATGTACCAATTTGTGCTGTCTCATTAAAGAAATTTTTACCATATATTATTAAAAAAAATCAAACTGTAGGAAAAATACACCATGATTCATATATACCTAGAAATTGGTGGGACCAATTGACTCCATTACTCTCTTTATTAAAAAAAAAAAAAAAAGTCATTATCAGTCAGTAGCAATATCAATTAAAATATCAACATGAATGGATATGGATGGATGCCAGGAAAGAAGAGGGAAGGAAAAAAAAAAAAAAAAAAGGGGGGAGGGTGGTTAACAAAAACTAAGAAAATAAAAAGAAATGGCACTGCCACCGTGGTTTTCATGGTCAAGGGAAATATAAGATTGGTTGGAGTTTAAGGTCTCTCCTAACCAAGTCAGTTCTCACACGTTGTAGCTCCTTCTCTCATTCTATTTCATGATAGAAACACGACTTCTCCAGCCAGGTTTACTTCCTTGCTTTCTATCTATATTTTAACGTCATAATTACGTATTAGTATCTGGATTTCTTGTTTCTTTTCTTGGCTGTTCTTTATATTTCTTAGCGTCATTTTCTTGCTTCTTGTATTGTTTATGTTAATTGGATTTGGCATGGAAGCAATTTTATGAAGTTTTGGATTGTGAATTGCTGTCCCTTTAACTGTAAAAACTGTGAGATTCTGTTTGGCCTCTAAGAAACAAAGGGAGAGTGTATAGAGAATCTTAAGGCTGTGTTTTGCAATGTTGTGAACTCTAAAGAATTCTCATGAACAACTTTTTTTCTCTGGGCTATGGTAAAATTAGCCCTTGATGATACTTGATATATTAACAAAAAATTGAATTTTGGTTAAAGCGAAGTGCTAAAAGAAAACTTCTGAAGCTAATCTTTGGCTTAAGAAGATTATGGCTGATCTTCAACATCTGTTTCTATTAAAGATCTCTGAATATGAATGGGCTACTCTTCAAATTACCAAGATTTCATCACTGTGAGCTGAGGCTTTTTATGTGATATGGTCTATTGTTATTCCGCAGAGTCTGATCTCTTAAGCAGTTTTGAGGTTTAACCTTGCAATTGTTTTTAGTATGAATAAAACACATGATGGCGTTGTTCATTTGTTTGAGTTATTTAGTCTTTGAAGGAAGGCAGGGCTGTAATGATTCTTAGGCATAAACTAACTAGCATGTAGTTTTATAACTACACAGTTTTATGCATATTAATCTTGCCTTGCTACTGCTGGTGATTGTGAGGCTCTAAGAACATCATACTTATTACCTCTTCTACTAGCTCACATTTTGGTGAATGTGGAGATCTCTTCCTCAATGTTTGCACAGTTCCTTTGACTATTTGTGATTTTATTTTTAAAACGGAGTGTCTTTCATTGGTAGATTCTCTTGTATCATTTATGAGATCAAGTATTGTCTTACTATCAAGAGGTCTTACTACTGCATTATTGAGGATGGATTCTGTTAAGCTTAAATTGATTTATTCATCGGTGCTGGCTTTTCTGAACTGGAATACTTTCTGCAACTGCTTCTAATTGGCCTGCACTGGGAGAAAAAGATGGTGTTTAACCCCTAGAAGACTCATACACACAAAGGCACGCACACATTTCACTGACTTCTAACAGAATTTTGTACATAGGCACAGCCTTTTCGAAGAATATATTTGATTCTAGTGCCATTGTTTTTTATTATGTTTCCCATGTTCCTTGATTATTATCAGAAACAACCATGGAGGAGGGATCATCAAAACCTTCAAATTCATTGTGGGACAAAATTCGCAACTTGAAGCACATTACTATGGAAGGATACAAAAGAAAGCCAATCTCGCACTGGATTCTTCTGGCTTTGAGCATCGTGGCCATGCTTGTGGCTTTTCCTGCATCAAGCCTTCTCACACGGGTCTATTATTCGAATGGGGGTGCAAGCAAGTGGATTATTTCATGGGTGGCAGTTGCTGGGTGGCCTTTAACTGCTTTAATTTTGTTTCCTTCTTACTTCTTTCTTGATAGTTCTCCCACTCCTCTGACCTTCAAACTCCTTGTTTCTTATATTGTGCTGGGTTTCTTAAGTGCTGCGGACAATCTCATGTATGCATATGCCTACGCATACCTCCCAGCATCAACTGCTGCTCTTCTGGCTTCATCATCCCTAGTGTTTTCTGCTCTATGTGGATATTTTATTGTGCACAACAAACTGAATGCTTCCATGGTAAATGCTATTGTCATAATTACTGCTGCCATGGCAATGATTGCATTAGATTCGGATTCAGACAGGTACGATTATGTTACTGATCACCAATATACCATGGGTTTTATATGGGATATTTTGGGATCCGCTCTTCATGGCCTCATCTTTGCTCTCTCGGAGCTAGTTTTCGTTAAGTTGATGGGAAGAAGATCCTTCCATGTTGTGTTGGAGCAGCAGGTCATGGTTTCTTTCTTTGGTTTTGTATTTACCACCATTGGGGTTATTTTAAACAACGATTTTGAAGGGATGGCATCCGAGGCTAGATCATTCAAGGGAGGTAAATCTTCATATATCCTGGTTCTTGTATGGAGTGCCATTACTTTTCAGCTGGGGGTTTTGGGAGGAACTGCTGTGCTTTATTTGGCTTCCACTGTGATGGCCGGTGTTCTCAATGCAATAAGGGTACCAATCACAGCTATTGCTGCTGTTATTTTGCTACATGATCCCATGAGTGGTTTCAAGATTATTTCCTTATTAATCACATTTTGGGGATTTACTTCTTACATATATGGAAATTCCTCAGCTAGTAGTGAAGACTCCCCGTCATAATTTCTTGATAAGCTCCCATTGTATCTTTTTGTTCTTTCTATATAGCCTAGATTACGTCTCTACACTACATGTTGTAACACAATGTTATTAATTTTTTTTTATTAACGTGAGTGTTCGAGCTAATTTACGCGTATTTTAACTAATTTTATGGGTTCTAGAGTTAATGATCATACAAGTCTTCAATAATCTTGAAAGGACTCGAACCTGTAAGCATTGAAAAGCAACCTGTACGACCAGTTTAACTATCTCTCAGGGTTTGTAACACTATATTATTGCTTTGCTTGTAAGTTGTATGGCACATTCAGAAATGCATAAAATAAATACATAAAATTTCTACAGAATGATTTACATAAATTGACGCTACTAAAGTGGTATTTTCCTCCTTCACAGATTATATTATATTGGAGTAGCCAACCTCTTTGTAAACTTTACATCTATCTGATGACATTACTGCCAATGATAAAAGAAAAGCTTTACTTGTCTGTTTTAGAAGACTTATTAGGGTGGTTTGTCACATAAATAACTAAGGCTGGAATCAAATATTTGGAGGGAATAAGAATGGTTGAAAAATAAACATTGTTCTGTGTATAAATCGTTAGCCTGAAGAACGGATACTTATTCTTAGCACCCAAGGGAAAACAATTTAAAAAGATGGATTGAGCGTTTTACACATGAAGGTGGTCAATTGCTCTATCCAAAATCCTGGAAATAAGAACAGAATCTTGGTAATGAAGCATTGTACAATAATCACCATGTTAGGGATTCACCATAACTTAAGCAACCATCCTCTTCAACCCTCAGTGCCACAGGCCATGGCCATACATTGTCATCCAGAAGGTATATCATGGCCATAATTGAAACTTGCAGGGCATTTTACATCGTTTGCATAATGATATTCTATAAACTCAAGGGGGAATTTTGACATCCTCCATCCTCTGGCCTACATTGCAAATCCATTTTGAGCGCTTATCATTTGCATGCACTTCGCCACACGATAACACAACCACGCACTAGGATTAAAAATGCACAAGGTGGTCAATGGTCCTGGCAGAAACAAAAACCTGACCAGACCAAACTTGTTATGTCAGGTGACAAATGTGAAAATTTGGTCTGCCCTAATTGATCCAAGTAAAAAATCATCTCACCTAGTCGAATTGCGATTTTTCTGACGACAAGACATTATCATATGCCTCAGGCATAACTTCGAGTCATGGTTTTAACTTGGAAACACCTTGTGGCTGGCAGCAGCTAAATCTAAGAGTACTTGCCCGTCTTTTGACCCGACAAACTACTCATTAATCTTGACTTGTGCTTATAATTGACCATGAATAGAAATTGGGGTATCCCAGCTTGGCATGCTTAAACTGGAAAGAAGCACCATAACTGGAGGAATTTTTCCAACCCTTAAAAGGATGCAGCAGAGCCACAGGATTTCTCGTAACCAAGCTTAAAATAATCACTAAAGCTAGCAGCCTCCACCTAATCCAGTAGCTACTATAACTTGTGTTGTGATTAGAGGATGGATCCAGACACAGCACGGCACAAGATTCCTCGTCACATTCAGATTAATCACAAAGGAGAGCACCACTCACCTAACCAGTAGCTACTGTAATTAATGTTGTGATTAGTAGACGTTGGTCCAGACACAACACGCCTTAGCGACAGTGACAATGACTGTAGACATGGCTTGGCTCTTAGATCTATCATTATATAAGCTGAAAGGAAAAAGGATTGGCCTCGTACCTTTATCGATCTGTACGGAACACAGATGAATGCGAAATAGAAATATATATAAATTCCAACCTGCTGATAACACAAGTTCCCTGCATCAGGGAATCAGCAT
Organism: Populus nigra; assembly: GCF_951802175.1. Classification (NCBI taxonomy): domain Eukaryota; kingdom Viridiplantae; phylum Streptophyta; class Magnoliopsida; order Malpighiales; family Salicaceae; genus Populus; species Populus nigra. The sequence continues at coordinate 8,275,148 of NC_084854.1, read as the reverse complement.
TTCCGGGGTCCTTCCCACCTCCTCCATTACATGCCTTGCGAGTTTCAATTCCATAGCTAAAATACCGTCTTATAAGTTTGTTGTACACATGCATAGTGGATAAAAATCCTTGTTAGCAACATAAAAGAAATCGTTTTGCCATCAGCTACAGCTACTGCTATAGCATCATATTCAATTTTTTGGGCCAATGTCCTTAAGGGCACAGATCTGCTCCTCTCCCATGGCAGACATGACAGACACCACAAGGTCCTTCCCTTCGCCAAATCCATCTTTAATCTATATACACGAAATAACAAACACAAAATTTCAGTTTTTGGGAAGAAAACCAACTAGAGCCTATGGGAACAGAGAAAGCTCAATAAATAATAATGTACAACCAAGCCAAGCACTAAACATGCTTCAGAAAAGATAACGCATGTAAAATACCTGGGTAAGTAGACTGTCATCAGTGGGAAGCCTCAGATCATCCTTGGTATTTCCATTTTCAGTCAAAAGACTCACCTACATGATGTTAAACATCAATTAGTTAAGTAGCTATGTTTAAAAGAACAAAACTGAAAAGAGAGACAGCTGGATCAATTGGAAACATTTGCTTTTGCCATTTTCTCTTCTGTCTAGGGCTCTACAGTCTTCCTTGAAGGATGGTATTATTCGATATGCATCCAAACAATGGTTGATATTAATGCTTCGAAATTTGAATTCTGCGGTTTATGCTCCCATTTTAGTTGAATATACACCAGAGCGCCTTAGGGACTCATGTAATTTAGCACTACACATCAGATTTTAAATTCCAAGTCTTTTATACATGTAGATGAAAACATCAATTTAAAATTATTCATAGCAAAGATGCATGCAAGAGATTATAAGGTTCCCAACTTGCCCCAAGCCAGTCTAGTAATCAGGCACAAAACAGAATTCACCCAGACAAACATTGGAAGGTAAACAAACTTACAAAACCATCTTCAGAGATATCAATCAATTGATAATCAACACGATTAACATGGGGAACCTGTCAAAGCAGAAATTTATCAAAATGAGACCAAGAGGACTTGTGAAAGAAGAAAAAAACATGTATGAAATGTTAGATTAGCAAGAGTATTACATCACAGTTGTGAGATGAGGGAACAATATCTTCAAGCTTTTTCCCATTAAATATATCAATTCCCACAAAGTGGCACTTAGCATGTCCGTGCTTGCCTGTCTTTGAGGTGGAAACCTCAACAACCTGTTTTTTTTTAGAAAGCAAAATGTAAATGTTAAGAGATGAAAAGGAAACATGAACTGTGAAGATTGAAACATTGACACCATTAAGGAATCACAATATACCAAATACAAAAACTTCCAATACAATATCACCTCTTTCAAGAAAGTTTCTCATAATATGATACAAAAGCCATATTACAAACTGAGCCCACCATAACCCTACCGTTTTTGGGTTGTTCTATTCTAGCTAAGGTGTGATGGTTTCAGTTATGATGGGGTTTTAGTAAGTAAAATATTCTATGAAAATCAAGACTAAGCAGAGTACTATACTTGCATGCCTCAAAGTTTCAGTCGATGTTGAGGTACAAAAGCTCCTATACTATTTTTTTCCGTGAGGGAATTGGATTACTTGCATCCATAATTTTTTAGATACTAGTATCATTACTTTTATGAAAAAGTCTCTATGATTCCAGCTAATCTGTTGTATATAAACACAAAAAAGACACTCAAATGGCTGCACCCTATCGAATTCATTAGAAGGCATGGCAAGATGGAGCAAAATTACTTCCTGCCATCTTTGGGACAACTCGTGTATTTTCTTTTGATTGTTACATTGCGAGGAGTCTCAGGTACTAAAGTCACAAAAGCAAGGGAGACTTGAGGGCATCACACACGTGCACCCTGTGAAAGCTCAAAACTTTCTAAACTTTTGAGACGATAATTCCCACTGTCTGAAATCTTGACACGCAAAGATTTCTAAGCTTTAAATACAATAGTTCCCAATCTGAAATCTTGACACAAATAGCACATAAAGACACCAACCTTTAAATCTACCATTAAAATGCACAAACACACATAACAAAGCCAAACAGACATGCTTGAAAAATTGAAAGCTTTCAGATACATAAAACCCCAACTAGAAAACAACAAATCTCAGGGTACACCATCAACACCAAAATCAAAGTCAACTTTTTTGTAACATACCCACACAGATTTAATTAATTCTCAATACATCCAAACATTAAATTTGCTAGAAATAACTTCTTTAAAATTGAACTTTATAAAAAAAACGATAATCAAATTAAAAAGAACACGCAAGAGATCTGGTAAAAACAACAAAAAACCAGATAGAAATCCGTAACAAGAAACAAAAAAAAAACAGAGACAGACCTTGCAAGGGCGGTTCTTAATGACTATGTAACCATTCTTACGGATGGTACCAGCTTGCTGAGGGTAAGTCTTGGAGGCTCCTGCATCAGCCTTGGATTCAAAGTGGTGCTCCTCGTCCGACATGATGATTTAGTTAGGCTTGGATCGATTCTCTCTCAAGCAGAAAAAAGAAGAACAAGTGAAAGAGGACGATGACTCTGAAGACACAAGAGGACACCAACACTTCTATTTTATGCCTTCCTTGATATAGATAGAGAAAGACATTGAGTCTGAGACACCCACTTCTTCTTAAACCCAATCTTGGCCGTTGGATTTTTCCTTGGGTTTAGATTAAGCTCAAGCATTTATTTTATTTTCTAATTTTATTTTTTTTTCTCTTATGTAATGGTTTTACAAAGTTTTTTTTTTTTAAAAAAAAAAGGAAGAAGATGAAGAAGATAAGTGTCCTTACTGTGGAGTCCCGCTTTTGTTGTTATTCCCTTGTTACTGTCTCTTATTTAAATTTTAAGGATAATAAAAAAAATCTAAAATAACTTATTTTGAATTTGAATACTTGAAAACTGAGTCACATTTTAAGAGATTTAATTATGATTGCATTTTGAGCATAATGTTTTTAGAATTATTTTTAAAGTATTTTTTATTTTAAAATATATTAAAATAATATTTGTTTTATTTTTTAAAAAATATTTTTGATTTCAGGACATCAAAATAATTTAAAAATATAAAACAAAAGAAAATTAATAAAACTCTAGCACAAACATAGTCTCATGTTTGATTGCTTCTTGAAAAATTTCAATTTTATTGATTTACTTATAAGTATTATGCCTTTTAAAACTTTCATTTACGAAGGTAAAAAAACAATTAACTATTTCTAATTTAATCAATCACAACATTTACAAAGGTAAAAAAGACTTTCATGAGGTAAAAAAACAATCACAACATTTTGTTTCTAATTTAATCACAAATTAAATATTTCTATTTTTAGTTATTATTATGAATTTTTATTCTTATTACTGACTGATGAACTATACACTTAATGAAGAACTTGAAAAATTAATTTTTTTTCTTTGATAGACATATTTTGTTCTTTACAGTTTAATTTAACAATCTAATAACCATTATTGGGAATAACAGTTTTTTCAAAAACCATGTCCCTCGTTATATAATTAACATGCATAAAAATTAACTCAAAATTTTATAAAGATCCAAAATGGGTCACCGGGACACACCAAAACTTCGTTTTCGACACATTCGGCATCATTAAAAAGATCTCAACAAGATGATTTTAACAGCACCTTGAGATACCACCAAACATGGTCGTAATTTGTTAGTGGTTTTGTTTAGGGTTAATTTAGAGTTAATTATGACCTCATTTAATGTTCTTTCAAGGTATAGTTAGAATCATGTCGTCAAGATTTTTATAACAGTACTAGGTATGTAAAAAATAAAGTCTCGGTATGTCTTGAGTGAGACTTTCTTTCTTTCTTTCTTTTTCTTCCCTCATTTTTCTCTCATGCCACATCTTCTTATTCCCCCTTTTTTTTTTTTTGCCGAAGGATCTTCAATCTTATTTTTTAGCCATTAGATCTTCATAAACTTTTTGGATGATTTTTGTTGAAGTTAATTCATTTGCAAAAGGAAAATGTTTTGAAATATTCACTAAATAACCGTTATTTCAAATAGCAGTTGTGTAGAAACATATATTTTAAGACGCGACCGCTATTACAAATAGCGATTGCATATAAAATTGATATTTTAAAGCATGGTATGTTCAAACTATACTATTTTCTAAATACTTTATCAACTCATGTTATTGTCCCAAAATTTTTAGCAAACCATGCTATTTTTTTAAAAAAAAATTCTCCAAGCCGAGGCCCTTCTATTTTCTTGACTTTTCAGTGTTTGACTTGTCCATTCCTGATTTTCTTCTTTTTTTTTCTTCATGTTATAACTTTCATTTTCCTTTTTTTTTCTCTTATGTTTTTGCTATTTTTCTTTTCAAACTTTTCTCTTAACTTGGATGGGATGCTTTGCCAACTTATGTTTTACCTCTTTCGATCGCATCATTGGACTTTTTTTTCTAGCAAGATTATCTTCTTTTGGATATTCAAATCCTAGTGGAGCATATTTTCTTTTGTTGATTTTATTTTCCACATGTATTTTATGAAGCAACATTTGGTACTCAAGGGGAAGATGCTTAGGGTCCTACATGGAATATATTCTTGAAATACTCATCCTTGATCCTTGTTAAGAGATGCTCTTTAAAAGAGTCTTGATAATATGAATTTTTAAATAGTATATATATATATAAATTTTTTATTTATACATATCTTAATAGTAAAAAGTTATTTAGAAGAATCAGTTATATTTTAATATATTTGATACACAACTATTTTAATATGATCCGGTTGACTTGGCGGATCTAAAAACAATTTAGATGATTTTCAATCAATTCAATATTAAATGATGAAATTGAAAAAAAAAACCCGAATCAACTCGGGTAAACTCATCAAACTCATGAAATGGATCATGAGATCAAGATAATCTCATAGATATCAAACCAAAAAAACATGGATTTAAAAAAATAAAAGGAAAAAAAACACTAATACAATGAATATTATATATATATATATATATATATATATATATATATATATATATATAAAAGCATGGGTCCCCGGTGACCCACCCAGACTCGTGGAAAAATCAACCCAGAGAATGATTGTTATTATGAAATTGAAAAAAGGAAGGATGCTTATATCATTCTAATAGTTTATAAAAAATACAACTTCAGCCTATCATTCTTTGTTGACTTTAGTGTAAACAAGGCATGATTAGATAAGAAACAAAAATAATTTCTTGGTAGATAACAGTATTTTTTGTGATATGCAAGTGAAGGAGGTGATCTCCTCAGGAATTTAGAATATTAGATTTTTACAAAAAAAAAAAAAAAAGAAGTTGACTAGTGGACTAGACTCGCTTATTAATTATCGCAGAAATAAACAAAGAGCATCTTAAAAACCAGAGGCACTAAGATGCTAAAAATATAAAGGATAATTACAAAAAAAAAATCATAACTTTTTTATTAAAAAATTATAAATTTATTTAAATAAATTATAAAAAATAATTTTATAACATTATATCTCAAGTTTATGAAAAACCAGTTATTGCCCATCTTAAAAATCACTTTCCAAGTCATATACCTTTAAAAATATAAAGGATAATTACATGAGATTCATTGGGATTTTAGATTCCACATAATCAGCTAAAGCCATCTCCTTGCTGGGTAAACCAGCATAAACCCAGAAGATTAAACACAGGAAAAAAGCATAAAAACCAACCTTAAAGAAAGCATTTTTAAAAACATGCATTAGTTTACTCTTCTGGGTTTATGCTAATCTGTTCTGATTATTCACAGCGGAAGTATAAAATAGAAATGGAATGAGGGAACTAAGATCGGTGTAAAGGAGCATGAATTCCGATGACAACAAGCAACAAAGAAAGGAAAGGCGGGCCTGCCCTAGATCTTTGAAATGAGGCAGCTTGGTTGGCTTCCTCTCATCACGATTTGGAGGGAAGTAGATTGGGCGTGGATGTGTGCATTCTCTGGAATCTGATTCAAATTTCAAGCTCAAATTTGAAAGGGGAGGTGAACCTGTTGGGTGAGATACCATTACCCATCATTTTATAGTAGAAAAGGAAAGGTGAACAGAATGGACCATTCTAATTCTTCATTTTCTTTGGAGAGTTTTGAAGATAAAAATATTGGAAATTGGATTTTATGAGGTTTTGGGTATAGAAATTATAGTAGGAATTATGGGTTTTGGGTTTTTTTTTTTTTTTAGTTTAATGTGGGTGTCCGGGTCAACTTGTATGTATCTCGACTAATCCCACAGGCCCTAAAGTTAACGACCATGTACGCTTCTAGTGGCCATTATATGAGCAACCATAAGGCTCGAACCTGAGACCATAGAGGGAGTAAACCTCTTGGTCTCAAGCTCTTACCATTAGACCACCACCTAGATGGTTGGGTTTTGGGTTTTTGATAGTCTCAAAAGTGTTGTGCAAGAAAAGATTGAGGGAGAGGAGAGGCTTAAGTTTTGATATTGAGATCCGTTTATTTGCTGGAAAGTAGTAGTTTTTTGAAAAGTGAATTCCGGAAAAGTGAATTATTTTCTGATGTTTGATAGTGTAATGGAAAATAAGTTGGAAAATACTTTCCGGTTTGGTTATATAATGAAAAATAAGTTGGAAAATAACTTATTAATGTTTTATTTTTCTCAAGTTTATTAAAATAATAAGGAACAAATCTTACAAATTAAAAAGTTGAATGAGAATAAAAATGAAAAAAAATATAATTTCATAAATTATCTCAAATAAAATAAATAATAATCAAAATAATAGAGATAAAATCTAAAAAATAAAAAAATTAAAGAAGAAGAAATTAAAATAATAATAATTAATATTTCATAAATTATTTCAAATAAAATAAGTAACAATCAAAAGAATGAGAATCAAATTTGATAGACAAAAAATTTCAATAAAAATATGATAAGGGAAAAACAAATAACAATTATAAAAATAAGGACCAAAGTTAATATAAAAATTAAATTTTAAGAGATGAAATTGAAAAATAAATATTCAAAACAAAATATATATAGCAATCAAAAGTTTGAAGACCAAATTTGATATAATCAACAAATAATATGACATTTCTAAATTTTTCACAACTTCCAGAAAGTGTTTTCCATCTAAATTTTTCAAGAAACACTTTATTGGAAATCAAGCCAAATTTTCCTTTGACTGGAAAGTGTTTTCCGTTGACCAAACTTTTCTAGTGGCAAACAAACACAGGAAAATTTGGAAAGTGATTTTCCGGAAACCATTTTCCGGAAAACAAACATAGCCTCCATTTGTTTGCAAGAAAGTTGTTTCCTTTTGGAAAGTGAATTCTGGGGAAAGTGAATTCCTGGAAAGTAAATTATTTTCCGATGTATGGTAGTGTTATGGAAAATGAACTGAAAAACACTTTCCAGTGTTTGGTTATGTTATAGAAAATGAACTGGAAAATAATTTATTATTGAATTAATTTTTTTTCAAGTTTATCTAATATATATAAAATATTTAATATAATATTTAATCACTTACAATAAAAGAATGAAATCTAAAAAGTATAATGATGAATTTTTTTTTATTATATCCTATATTCATATATAGCTTATTTTATAAAATATAACTTTATGTGTCATATCATATTATAGAGAAATAACATTGTGAAATATTTCTTAAGTAAAACCTATTAATATATTTTTTTCAATTTTAAAAGCTTAAAATAAGTTTTTTTTTTCATATGAAGAAAGCCAAATTAGTTTATGGTAAGAGTTAGATATTTGGGTTTTTTTTTTGTATGAAGATTTTTTTAAAAGATAAATAAATACAAAAATATTTTGATGGGTTTTTTGGATAAAGATTTTTTTTACGGGTATAGCCAATTATCCCTTTAATATCCCTTTAATATATATCACATAAGCATCAAGAAATAAATATAAATATCTAATATCAAACATAGTCATGTATAAATATGAAGTTTTGATGTCATATCCATACATATTAGTTCAAATGAACAAACATAAACATGCTAGACCGAATTAAGCAAGTAAACATACTTGTCAAATAACAAATATATATTTTCTTATCATAGTCAAATCATCTTAGCAAGCAGGCCTGTAGTAGTGTTGGTTCATAAAATTCTGAACCCAAATTTTCCTCAAATTAGCATTTGTTGTCATATATGCTTTTGCCAACATTTCATTTTGGACCAAATGATCAAATGCATCCCCAAGAGTGATCTCATCTAAGCCTTCAATTTTCATCACTTCTGCATACAACGCATTAACATCAAGTTGATTTTTGCTGAGGCTTTGAATTGCAAATGCTACATCTCCAATCTGTTTAGACAACTTTTCAACACCATCATCTTCATACATGCGATTTCTCTTCCGATGTTGCCTCTTTTGTGTACTAGAGGAAGATGTCTTTTTCCCTTAGAAGTTTCTTCATATTCCCATTCATTTTCAATTGAAATTGATTGCTCTTCAGTGTTCTTTTCCAAGTTGACATCAGCATATGATTTGACATAATTTCCGGTTGCCATGTCTTTTCCAACAACAATTGTCATTGCCTCATACATATCAAGTTTTTATTGAGATACTTGTCATGATTGGGATGTGCTTGTTCATAAAGTTTAGAATATGCAATTTTTTAGTTCCTTGTATAACATTTTAGAAACAAAAGTAAATATAAAAATTACAAAGAATATAATATCTATCATACCTTTATTTCCTCATCATATACATCTTTCGAAACTGTAATCATCTTCAAACAATCATCCCAGCCAAAGCCACTTTTATTTGTAAGTTTGGTTATTATTTCCCATTCTTTTTTCACGGTCTTGAGATGATTGTCTACATGTTTAGGCTCGCATTGCACGTTGAACTTTTGACTAATTTCTGTAGCCAACTTAACAAAAGATTCTGCTTTAAAGGTGGAAGAAGGTTTGCTTCCTTTAAGTGCCTCCTCAACTAACATCTCAAGTAACATGTGAGACATAGGCTTAGACCATGTGAAGTGTTTGCCCTTGCATTTTCCATTATGTGTGGAACTCATTTCTATAAAAAAGAAATTACAAATTTATACAAAATAAAATATATAATATTTAGATTTAATAAATTTCATATAAAAACTATAATTAATATTTAAAAGAGAATACATAAAATACATAAAAAATTATAATAAAGTCAACATCTACTCCATATACATAACAAAGATAATACAAACTCAAGCAAGACATAATAAAAACAAACACATATAATTAACACTCAATTACTAGTTTCTTTGAGTGTTATAATCATTTCACATGGTTGATACAATCATTTCTCTTTTTGTTAGCCACTTCCTATTCTCTTCCCTTTCCTCCTGTTGACTTAAGTTGATTGTTCGTCTAATTGGTTCATTTTCCGAACATATTTCTTCCATAAGAAAGTCATAAGGATCAACTCTCATTATGTGATTATGAATAATACAACATGCAAGCACAACATCTACTTATGTTTCATAAAACCAAAAAGATTTTCCATCAATTGATCTAAAACGACTCTTCAAAATACCAAACCCTCGCTCAATAACGGTTCTCAATGAAGAGTGTCAAAAATTACATAACTCCTTTTTATTTTCTGGTGAACATTCTGTAAACTCATTCAAATGATATTGAACTCCACGAAAAGGAGAAATGATTTCTTTTCAAATATCGTAACCAGCATAACCAAGATAATAGTTCCCTACAAATTAAAAAAAAAAACCTATTACTATCTTTATCTAATAAGATATTTTATATGTTTATTACATATAATACATACTTTATTATATACCTTCTAGAATTTTTAGACCACTAGGTCTTGATAATGCATCACCTAAAACCCGTGAATTATGTGCACTTCCTTCCCAACCAATTAAAACATATATAAACTTCAAATCAAAAGTTATAGCTGCTAAAACATTTTTTGTTATTCCTTCTTTTCGACCTCGAAACTTTCCTTGAATCTCAACAGGAACATTTGCAGGAACATGGGTACCATCAATTGCTCCCACACAATCCTATATAAACATGAAAAAATAATTTAAAACCTTTTCTTCTAGATGTAATTAATTAATGTATAAAAATATTGGTATTGTTCTCATACCTTAAAATAAGGATAGAATCTTCGATTATTCATTATCTCTGCTGGAACTGTATCCTCTAGATCTTTAATAAGGTGTTTGTATGACTCAAGAACTGCTTTTAAAAACAATTCTAAAGTAACGATGGATAGTTTCAACAGACTTATAGTATATACCACTAATAACACGAAATCTTTGGTTTTGGCCTACAATTTGTAAGAACACAATTACTTGCTCCCTAATAGATACATTTTGAGTTGATTGTAATAGGTCACGACTTGTGAAAACATCACACAATCTATATAAGACAACAAGTTTCATACGAATTTGTTCAACGCAATGTCTATCACCTCGATTCAAAATGCTGTCAATATAGAATTCTCGTTGAGCAATTGCATTTATACGTGGTTCTCTTGGTATATAAATTCTATTTTTTTCTTGTTCAATAATAGCTAACCCTGTAGCTATCACAGTTACAGCTGCTCTCATACATGCTGCATGGATTATCTTACTATCTATAACATGAAAGTGAAGTTTTCTGATAACAAAACCTAAAAATTTAGGGAAATAAATATTAAAAAAAACATATAAAATACTTACATAATCAATACAATAAATTATGCTCAAAGAAGATGACAATGTATAAAAGTTATGGCAATGATATTTGATTCCCTAAACAAACAAGGTCTTAAAATATATTTTTTAAGACCATAAAATTCAATTTCTCGATGATAAAACCCTTTTGAAAATTATACAATTCATAAGTTCACAACGATCAATAAACATTGCACAATGAAATCCTATAATTACCGACATGGTCCCACAAATTTATCCATATATAACAAATATAATCAAACACTAATCATGAATTAATCAGAGCAAAATAAAACAAGCACATTTATAAATATAGCAAAATAAAGTAATAATTATGGCAAAAATCACTCTTTTTCTATGGTGGAGGTGTTATCCTCATTTTTATGTTTTCTGTTCCTTCCTCTTAAACTTCCTCTCGGTCTCGGTCGATTTCCCCTCTAATTCCCCTGTTCTCTCTCGTCATTCCCTGTTCGTTCTCTAAAGTCCTTAACTTTCTCTCTCGGCTATTCTCTCTCGGTTCTCTTTCTCTAATTCTTATGTTCTCTCTCGGTTCTCTCTCATCATTCCCCTGTTCTTTCTCTAATTCCTTAACTTCCTCTCTCTGTGCACAAAGAAGCAGGACAAAGATCAAAGATTCAAGGGGCAAGGGGCAAGAGGGCTAGACCTCAAAGACCTGCTCCTCCTTCCCAGTTCTCCTCCCTCTCTCCCCCGGCTACATGTACTGATAACGCTGGGACTTGAAAAAAAAATAGAGCAAGGGTTGTTCCTTAATAGATTCACTGATTCCCCCCTTTTACTATGCCTCTCTTTCTCTTTGTGCTTCCACCCGGGCATAATCCATTGGTTATGTTATGGAAACAAGAGTCTTTTTTTGAGAGGGGAGTGGATATGGTGGCTGGATCCGGGAACGGGGAAACAGGGTAGGGACTGGAAGGGGAAGTTTGGGGATTTTGTTATTTGTGAGTTTTTTTAGTTTGTTTGGTTACAAACGTGAGCTGCTAAATGTCATGGAAAAAATGTGCTTTTTATGGCTTGCTTGATGAATTTGGTTTGTTTTTCCTGTGAACTAGCCGAACGTGATGAGGTAAGATGAAGAAGAAAACTGTGTTATGGAAAAAATTTGACAGGCAGAAGATTTATCATGGGTTGTTTGAATAGCATGGAAAAAAAACATAGAGAAACAATAGTTTTTTTCTGAACAGACACAACAAATTAATCAAAGGATTTTTACCATAATTCTTACAGATCTAAACGAAGAAGATAAAAACATAAAGGAAATAATATAGAGAAATTTGAGGAAAAAAATACATGAAATAAGAGGAATATCCAATTGTTCCAGAGATATGCTTCAATTGTTCTTGCTTCAACTATTTTCGGAAAGAGACAGAGAGATGGGGATTTGAGATGTGTTTTATGTAAAGATAGGAAAGTGTTTTCCTTTCCTTGTCAAAAGAAAAACCCTTTCCTGTGATGAAATCAACTTTTTTCTTTTGACTGGAATTAACTTTCCTTTGACTAGCTTTCCAGATGGTTACCAAACATGGAAAAATGAGGAAAATGGATTCCAAGAATTTGTTTTCCTGAAAACAAATAAGGCATGAATTGAGGAATTTAGGGTTAGGATTTAGAAATTAATAATGGTATATACAAGGGTAATTTAGCCATTTCATTTAATATAAAAATATTGGTTGAACAAGAATATAAAATATGATTTATGAAAGAAAAGAGGCAAAGAAACATAAAACTATATAAATGTTTTTTTTTTGTAATTTTCCCAAAATATAATATTATAGTATTAAAAATTCATAACATTGAGTTTGTTAAATTCAATTTTTATGTTATGAAACGAGAAGAAATTTTATAGTGCTCAGAGAGTAATTAGTGATATCAAATTAATTATTTCTTGAACCCATTTTAAAGAAATAAAGAGATACAAGTAGGAGAAAGGAATTATAGGTGAAGATATTCTTATAATTTTTGGTTAGTCATGAATTTTGTTTCTCTCTTCTCTTTGTGTCCTTTTCTTTCTTCAAAGTCAATTTAATAAGTAATTAATAGAATATCACTAGTTACTCTTTAAGTACCATAAAAATTTCCTAGAATAAAGTAGAAAATAAAGTTGTTAGACTAAAAAAGTATAAAGAAAAATTAGCAAGGTTTGGGAACATAGTTATCAAGCCCGACGGGTTAATCCGTGACCCAGGGCTCTAACCGGGTCTGAAATAGATAAAAATCAGGCCTGCAATTGGTCTGATGATTTTTAATTGACCTACCGGGTTAACCCGTGACCCAACAAAACTCGGCAAAGACCTTTTTTCATTTTTTTTCATGTTAGCATCTTTGCAACAAAATGAAAAGGTTGATCTTTTATTTAACTGACATCTTTAAAGTTTTTTTTAGATATAATCTTATAACATATCCACGAAAAAAATTACATAATCAATAAATAACTAGGTTTATAACATGTCTATGAACATCTTTATGTAGAATAAAAGGAGGGACAAAAACAAGTGGTTTTAGTTAAAGGATGGATAACAACAAAATACTAATGAAGATAAAAGGTCACATTCAGAAAGCATATACGTTGTTTTGCATGTATGGGTGGTAATCGAAGGTTTTCCTCTTGCTCTGCCCAACTTTATACGTGTGAGCCTACCTACTACCTTTTTCTTATTGGTTATTAACTCATATCAAAGTTTACTATATAAATATTAGAAGAAGCTTTTATTTTTATAATGTAGGATTGAAAACCCATTAGTATATATACTTTATGTTCACAATAAAAAAAAAGGATGTGTTTTTCCAATGTAGGATAAGAAACCTTTTTGGTTTAAATACTTTTACTATAAAGGAGAAGATAATATATTTTCAATGTGGGATAAAAAAATTTTTGAAATAATCTTTTAAACTTCATTATTTACAACATGTATAGTCTACATTCACATGGATTGTTTCTTAACATTTTCATGTGGGATATTAAAACCTCAAATATTTCTTTAGAATTTTCCTGGTTTGACCTTAAACCTGACCCGTGTTTGAAACTATGTTTGGGGATGATATATAGTTATGTCAAAAAATAAATAAATTAAACTTTACAGAAGAGAGTCGAGTCAGTGTCATGGAGAATAAGCTTAGACAAAGGATTTTTTTTATATAAAAAAATTAGCACACTTTTTTTAAAAAATTGACAAAATAACATATTTTGAAAAATAATGAATGAAATAACATGGTTTGTATATGTCGCGATTAGAAAAAGTGATATTCAAGCTTGTCGCTAATTAGAAACATGATATTTCAAAAAAATTATAAAACAGGTTGCACAAATTACAAATTCAACGACGTAATGAAACGTCATCAACGATGACTAGAATGGTTCACATTTGCCCTTCAAAGATGGTGAGTGATTCACTTGCTTTGGCACTAAGAGTGACATACTTTAGTCATCGTTGGTGACCTTTTTGGTATCACTTGATTTGTTTTATCAAGATCTTTTTAATGGTACCAGTGATGTTATAATCAGAGCTTCAATGTGTCATGATCTTTTTAATGGTACCATTGACGTCATAATCAGAGCTTTAATGTGTCTTTGATGTTTTTTTTTTCTCATTGTAGTTTGCAAGGAGAGAGGAGAGAGAAAAAAAATAAAGAAAAAAAATATGGAGGCACACCAAAGTTTCGATTAGGACATCGCATGTACCACTTAAAAGATCTTAACAAGAAAAATTCAATAACAGTAGGTAAGGTCATAAACAGTGATCGGAGTGAGCCACTTTATTGTCAAAGACAAGTGAGCCACTTGCCATATTTTGGCAGCAAGTGTGGCCCTTTTTGGTCACTATTGATGATCTTTTTTAGTGTTGTTGGATTTGTCTTGTTGAAATATTTTGATGGTATTGATGATGTTATAATTGGAGTTTTGATATGTCTCTAGATTGTTTTTCTTTATTTGTTATCTTTTTTGGTGTGTCTTTGATGTTTTATGATGTTTTTTTCCCTCTTCATTGTAATTTTTGAGGAGAGAGGAGAGAAAAAAAAAATGAAAACACACTAAAGTTTTGATTAGGACATCACATGTACTACTTAGAAGATCTCAACGAGAAAAATTCAATAACATCAAGTAGAGTTATAAACGGTGATCAGAGTGAGTCATAGTTGTTGTCAAAGGCAAGTGAGTCACTTCCTATATTTGAGTGGCTAGTGTGATTCTCTCCGGTCATTGTTGGTGATATTTTTTAGTGTTGTGAGATTTATATCGTTGAAATATTTTAATGGTACTGATGATATTATAATTGGAGTTTCTAGAATTATTTTTCTTTATTTTTTTTATTTTTTCTTAATCATATTTTTCAATTACTACATTTATAACTTGAACTTTTGTAATTTTTGTAATTGTATTATTTTATCAAAAAAATTTATATGAAACAATGCTAATAAGCAAAAAAATAGGAAAAGGATACAATCAAAGTTGGACACGTGCTTACTGATAAGATCAGAAACTGGACATGTACAAACTGCAAGATAAAAGGCACATTTAAGTCTAAAATATCTGAAAGAAGACAAAGAACTTTGTCTAGGATAGTTAAAAGCTGAGCTATGGTGGCCCGCCCGCTAGAACAATGAAAAGGTTGCGATTTTATAACACAGAGAATATTAATTTAATTGAAAATTGAGAATTAATAATGATACGAACAAATCTCTCAAAATAGAAAAAGGGAGCAGGTCCATTCATTACGCATTCAATAACAATATTTTATAGTAAATTCATATTTTAATATTAATAATTTTAATTTATTTTATTGTCATATGAAACTATAAAGGACCCCCTCAAGTTTTAAGAAATGAATTGATTAGCCCCGCTTGTTTTAAAAACTAATTTCTTAGTCCTTTTTATCCATTTTTTTATTTTTCAATTTATTTCATCTTTTGCTCTTAAAATAGATAAATAAAAAAAATAAGTAGATGTCGAGAAAAGACGGATGAGAAAAGAAGACATTTTTTAGAATAAAATTGGAATTCCTCCTACAATGATAAATATAATTCAACACTTAAAAGTATTTAACTTATATATTTGTTGACAAAATATAAAATTTAAATTTTATTTTAAAGTAAGGATTAATTTTCTTATCTCAAAATAATTTATTGGTTGTTCTTCTATACTTATAGTTAATTTTAATATTCTTCAAACATACTCAAACTTTTATTTTCAATAGTCTACTCAAATTCTGTACTTTATTCTCGTAGAAAGAAGTAAAAAAAATTTTGACGAAAGAAAAAGTAAAAGACAAGGGTTTTTGAAAAACAAAAATTTTTCTTTGAGAATATTTGAAAATATAGTAGTGGTTGTTTTTAAAATATTTTTTATTTTAAAATATATTAAAATAATATATATTTTTTATTTTTTTAAATTATTTTTGATATCAGTACATTAAAATGATCTGAAAATATAAAAAATATATTAATTTAAAACAAAAAAATCAAATTTTTTCAAAAAAAAATTCTAACTGCGGTGCCAAACATTGCCAAATTCATCTATTTGAAACCCTGTTGAAATTGTCTTTATATATTGAAAATTTTAACAATTAATTTTAACTTTAATGTTACTATACAGAAGACATAACTCTAGTTTAAAAAAATACGACTATATTTTAGATAGAATCTTTACTTTATTAACCATAACAAAAATAATAAATCAACCCTAATCAAATAATTAGTTTTAAAATAATAAAAACTAATTAATTCATTTCTCAAAAGATACGCCACACGAGGAGTTTTGTACCTAATAACATTTACTCTCGTTTTTTTTTGTTTTTGTCATAATATAATGAAATAAGATTATTTTATTGTATAGTTTAGAATTCATTGAACCTCCCAACCGAGAGAGAGAGAGAGAGAGAGAGAGAGAGAGAGAGAGAGGCACAATATGAAAATATCTCGCCAGATAATTCTAGCATACAGCAAGTTTTAGTAATCTGAATACTCGTTGAGAAGGAGAGAGAAGAGAATGTGAGGAGCTGAGTAATATTACGAAAAGCAACTTGAACTTCCTTTGAAGAGCAACCAGAGAAAGCAACAAGGAAATGTCAAACGATTCTCCATTGGACAAACCGACCAACATAAAGTACCACCCCCACCCACTTCAATCAATCAACCATGCAGCTCCAGCTCTCCTTTTTTTTCTTCCTCTTTTTTCTCCTCCTTTGTCGATTGAGATCTTCCTTTTTGCTAATTCCACAGACAAACCTTAGCAAAACATTCAAGAAAACAATAAAAAAATTTGTTGTTTACATGAACAGTGCGAGTAAAATCAATTAACTGCACTGGTTTTCAAGAGAAAAAAACTCTGTTTACATGAACAGTCCGAGTGAATTAAGCGCGCAACAACATTAGGTAAAATATAATCAGGAATAAAATTAGAATTGCGATCAAATTCTGCAAATACTACGTCATCAAACGATCTCTGTCTAATTTATATAGTATCATTGAATAATGTTAAACACTAGTTTTTTAAATAAAACACAATTAAAAAATAAAAAATAATTTTTATTTTTTATTTTACTTGGTCAGACCTGGCTTAATGCAATTTGAGCTTTGAATCGTAACCGGTCCGACCAAAACATTGAAGCAACAGTGCAGCATGCATGAACAGTGAACTGAACAGTGTAGCATGTTTCAATGTTCATGCTAATTAATTAGCATGAACAGTATGCAGAAAGCAATATTTTGCTATTTTTTTTCCTGTGTTTCGAACACAAAAAAATTATAAGATCCATAATTAGTAAACTAATTTTTTAATTCAAACAAGTTGTATCTACATTATATTTAAAATACAAATACAACCTCATTACTAAACAACCTCGACAACTCAACACACCTCATAGCAGTCAAGCAAACTCAAGCCCAAAACTATTGCTGCTTTTGTGAATTGCTGCTTGGTATCAAAACTATAAAAAAAACCGTTTTCCAATGATTTTGTAAACTACATAACACTCGACGGTGTGGGTGGTCTTGTCGTGCTCCTAATGATATGACCTCTAGATTATGACACGCATTATATTGGGTAATGTACTCATGATGCCTGGCCGTGTCTCTGTGTGTGTGTATTGTTAAATTAGACAAAAGTACTAGGAAAAATGAAAACTGAAGGTCTTGTACCCATTTCAAGGCAAACATTGTTTTTTTTTAAATATACTAAAATAATTTTAAAAACATATTTTTGATATAGAACTTCAAAATGATTTAAAAATATAAAAAAATTAATTTTAAATAAAAAATCAAATTTTTAATAAACACCATTCCAAATGTAATATGTTCTCAAATAAAGTGTCCAAGCAAATTAGCTTCGGATCACTTTGACAGCCCTTCTTTCCATGTGGCCCATGTAAGTGAGACCCATAAAATCTCTTGCAAAACCTGGCTTCTTCGGCCTGACCGACAATCTCAAAAGGGCTGGCATGATTTGCTAAAGGAAAACTGCCTCACAAAGTTTGATGATTTTCTGCCCTTTAAAATTTGCAAGTGTGTTTTGATAATGACTGTGGGCCAATCCCTGGCATAGTCACGGACTATAAACTGTGGTCCAGTTAAAAAAAAATGGTATATTTGATGTGGATGGATCTTGAGAGTATTTTTTCCTTTTTTTTTTTACAAGGAGAATAAAAACAGGGCGAATTGGAAAAGAAAAGCAGGGAGAGGGCGAGGATGTTCAAAACCAAATTAACAAATGCAAGGGGTGAAGGAGGCGTTAGGAAGAAGAAAAGGATCTGCGACTGAGAAGAGAAAATTGAAGAGAAAGGAGAGATGATAGGCACAAAACATACCGTTAAAAGAGAAGAAAAGGAAGGCGAATCGGATATCGGACAAGAGAAAAGATAACTAGACTATTATCTTTTCCCTTGACAACTCCTAGGTCACCAAAAAAGTGGAAGATAACAATTCTCTCTTTCTCGTTCTCTTTTGTTTTCAAAACCTTAATTTTTACAATCTCAATTTCGAAAGGAGACGAATTCAAAGGAAGAAAATTGATGATAACAGTTTTGATGATATGGATCATAGTCTTTGAACATGACCTGGAGCAAGTTTCGGGTCCTAGGTTACAGGTTAGGTGAGTTCACTATGATTAATTTATTTTTTTTATTTATAAAAAATAGAAATGATATCATTTAAAAAAAAATCAATGAATTTTGATTGAGTTTTGACTAGGTTTTCCCTAAGCTGACAAGGTTATTAGCTAACATAAATTTTTGACTAAGTCATACCGAGTCAATTCTCCTTATATTTTTATTGAAACTCAGCCCGACCTAAGTCCCATGTCACCCAGGTCATGGGTCAACCCACTAAGTCAGGTTGGGTTCTTACAGTGATCTAGAAGTGCAACAACTAGGGGTGTTTTCGGTTCACTTCGGTTTAGGTCTAAAATCCAACCAGACCAAGAGATGTTATTTATTGAGAATATGACCTAGACTAAATTGAAAACCAGTTCAAACCGAACTAGTTTGGATCGATCAAGGTTGGTTTTTTGGCATTAAAAACTGGAAAACCTAATACCTATTAAATAACCTTTTTTTTTTATTTTTTTAAACGGGCCTATATTAAATCAAGCTTTAATAATTTCTTGTTAAGTTTAGTATTTTGTAGGTTTTTTAACAAAACTAGCCCAACTCCATTACTAAATTGAAAATTGAATTTAACATGAACCTAATTAGACATTTGTATTTTTTTTCCCATTAGGCCAAATCATTGCACCATGTAATATACATGATCAAATTTATTTTATTATGACTCTGCCGAGCCTTCTATTTTTCTCCATTGGTGCACACAAAAATAAAATTTTGGTCCAATAAAAAAGACTGAACCATGGAGATTAGGAAATTATGGGCACCTCAAATTAACACACTAGCAATAAGCGTATACATTAGTAAAAAATTAGCAAATCAAATACGAACAAATCTATATTAGAGAAAATTAAACAATAACATACTATATAGTTTAGAGAAAAAGATCCAGCAACAACAACATCCAAAAAATCCAACAACAACAAAAGCAAAAAGATCTAGCAAGTTTAATGCTATAAAGAAACACTAGCAAATTAGAAAAAAAAAATTAGAGTTTGATTAGTAAAAGATAACAATGGAAAATTAAAAGGGACTTAACTAGACTATTATCTTCTCCCTTGACAACTCCTAGGTCACCAAAAAAGTGGAAGATAACAATTCTCTCTTTCTCGTTCTCTTTTGTTTTCAAAACCTTAATTTTTACAATCTCAATTTCGGAAGGAGACGAATTCAAAGGAAGAAAATTGATGATAACAGTTTTGATGATATGGATCATAGTCTTTGAACCTGACCTGAAGCAAGTTTCGGGTCCTAGGTTACAGGTTAAGTGAGTTGACTATGATTAATTTATTTATTTTTATTTATAAAAAATAGAAATGATATTATTTTAAAAAAAATCAATGAATTTTGATTGAGTTTTGACTAGGTTTTCCCTAAGCTGACAAGGTTATTAGCTAACATAAATTTTTGACTAAGTCATACCGAGTCAATTCTCCTTATATTTTTATTGAAACTCAGCCCGACCTAAGTCCCATGTCACCCAGGTCATGGGTCAACCCACTAAGTCGGGTTGGGTTCTTACAGTGATCTAGAAGTGCAACAACTAGGGGTGTTTTCGGTTCACTTCAGTTTAGGTCTAAAATCCAACCAGACCAAGAGATGTTATTTATTGAGAATATGACCTAGACTAAATTGAAAACCAGTTCAAACCGAACTAGTTTGGATCGATCAAGGTTGGTTTTTTGGCATTAAAAACTGGAAAACCTAATACCTATTAAATAACCTTTTTTTTTGTTTTTTTAAACGGGCCTATATTAAATCAAGCTTTAATAATTTCTTGTTAAGTTTAGTATTTTGTAGGTTTTTTAACAAAACTAGCCCAACTCCATTACTAAATTGAAAATTGAATTTAACATGAACCTAATTAGACATTTGTATTTTTTTTTTCCCATTAGGCCAAATCATTGCACCATGTAATATACATGATCAAATTTATTTTATTATGACTCTGCCGGGCCTTCTATTTTTCTCCATTGGTGCACACAAAAATAAAATTTTGGTCCAATAAAAAAGACCGAACCATGGAGATTAGGAAATTATGGGCACTTCAAATTAACAGACTAGCAATAAGCATATACATTAGTAAAAAATTAGCAAATCAAATACGAACAAATCTATATTAGAGAAAATTAAACAATAACATACTATATAGTTTAGAGAAAAAGATCCAGCAACAACAACATCCAAAAAATCCAACAACATCCAAAAAATCCAACAACAACAAAAGCCAAAAGATCTAGCAAGTTTAATGCTATAAAGAAACACTAGCAAATTAGAAAAAAAAATTAGAGTTTGATTAGTAAAAGATAACAATGGAAAATTAAAAGGGAATTAACTAGACTATTATCTTCTCCCTTGACAACTCCTAGGTCACCAAAAAAGTGGAAGATAACAATTCTCTCTTTCTCATTCTCTTTTGTTTTCAAAACCTTAATTTTTACAATCTCAATTTTGGAAGGAGACGAATTCAAAGGAAGAAAATTGATGATAACAGTTTTGATGATATGGATCATAGTCTTTGAACCTGACCTGAAGCAAGTTTCGGGTCCTAGGTTACAGGTTAAGTGAGTTGACTATGATTAATTTATTTTTTTTATTTATAAAAAATAGAAATGATATCATTTTAAAAAAAATCAATGAATTTTGATTGAGTTTTGACTAGATTTTCCCTAAGCTGACAAGGTTATTAGCTAATATAAATTTTTGACTAAGTCATACCAAGTCAATTCTCCTTATATTTTTATTGAAACTCAGCCCGACCTAAGTCCCATGTCACCCAGGTCATGGGTCAACCCACTAAATCGGGTTGGGTTCTTACAGTGATCTAGAAGTGCAACAACTAGGGGTGTTTTCGGTTCACTTCAGTTTAGGTCTAAAATCCAACCAGACCAAGAGATGTTATTTATTGAGAATATGACCTAGACTAAATTGAAAACCAGTTCAAACCGAACTAGTTTGGATCGATCAAGGTTGGTTTTTTGGCATTAAAAACTGGAAAACCTAATACCTATTAAATAACCTTTTTTTTTTGTTTTTTTAAACGGGCCTATATTAAATCAAGCTTTAATAATTTCTTGTTAAGTTTAGTATTTTGTAGGTTTTTTAACAAAACTAGCCCAACTCCATTACTAAATTGAAAATTGAATTTAACATGAACCTAATTAGACATTTGTATTTTTTTTCCCATTAGGCCAAATCATTGCACCATGTAATATACATGATCAAATTTATTTTATTATGACTCTGCCGGGCCTTCTATTTTTCTCCATTGGTGCACACAAAAATAAAATTTTGGTCCAATAAAAAAGACCGAACCATGGAGATTAGGAAATTATGGGCACCTCAAATTAACACACTAGCAATAAGCATATACATTAGTAAAAAATTAGCAAATCAAATACGAACAAATCTATATTAGAGAAAATTAAACAATAACATACTATATAGTTTAGAGAAAAAGATCCAGCAACAACAACATCCAAAAAATCCAACAACAACAAAAGCCAAAAGATCTAGCAAGTTTAATGCTATAAAGAAACACTAGTAAATTAGAAAAAAAAATTAGAGTTTGATTAGTAAAAGATAACAATGGAAAATTAAAAGGGAATTAACAAGGTAAAGTAATTCAATTACCCAAAACAATTTCATTCTTACATTTCACCAAAATCGCCAATACGACTTACAATTTGTAGAGATTTTAAAACTTGCACCAAATTCTACAAAATAATAAATTAAACATGTTAGATTAAACATATGTAAAGATATAATAATATAAAATAACTAATTTTAAATTTACAAATTACTTGAATCAATCATATTAGAATTTTCAATATAATCTATAAAGCTCTAATATCAATTGTAAATGGTGCTAAACATAACCAATTTTAAGAACAAACAAGTTCTTGCACTATTGAAGGAGATAATAGCTTCAAAATAAACCTATATACGACCACCGGTTTTAAAGGCTGCTTTAAAAACAATAGTAGATATCAGGATAGCTAACACATGTTGTGCTACTTTAGAAAGAATTTTTATATTTTATAATACTACGCTTCCACTAACCTTAAATATATAATTTATAATTAATAAGATTTTCTTAACTATCACCCAAATACCTCTCAATCTTATTTTTTTCTCTCCATACCATCTTACTTCTCTAATTGTTTTTTGAATTAAGAAGCCAAGTCATCTGACATATCATTAATACCATCGAATCAACATTAACATCATGTTTATTTCTACTAGTTGCAACATCTTGCATAACCTTAACACCCTCATCAACCATTATATAATAGTCATACAACCTTAACAAAGTATCTCTAACATTCTTTGTAAAACTTTTAGCCTTTTCAACATCATATACTAGCTAAAAATAATATCTCACATATTTTAATTTATAACATAAATCTAACACAACAACCATATACAATAAAAGTCTTGTTTATCTTGATCTCCCTAATATTTTTTATACTTTTTCATCATATTCTTTTCCATGTCACCTAAAAAAGCATCTTTAATTTTACGAAGTTGAGATATACTTGTGTGTACGGAAATTAATTCATGAAAGAAAGAATCAGATGTCATATATAACGAGCTAGAAAATCTCAATGTAACTATGTAAAATAGTTTCAAGATCTTAAAAAAAGATCTAACTGTTTTCTAATCTTCTATAACATGAGGACCTGAGTTTTTTAAAATAAAATGAATACTTGAGATTATATGCAGGTACTCAAATTATACCTTAGAGCTCTATGAATTACAAGATAATTACTTCAAACTACCTTCAATTTAATTGATGGCAGTTGACCAAGACAAAAATACAGTGACATGATAGTGTAAATTGGCCCCTGATAACAACAATGTTGAACCCTAAGAAAAAATTACTATTCGGGGCCCTTTATGTTTCTTTCGTCTTGTTGGATGAACATGTGTTACTTGGATTAAGAGTAAGGCTATTGGTGCTTATCCAACTTGAATGGATCAAAGCAAACTAATTAAAATCTGCAAAGATCTTTTTGTTTTGCTTTATCTTTTTCAATTATATATTAGACACTTTTTCTCAATTCATCTTAATGTTCAATCAATTTTGAAAATCATAGCTTGAACCATTTCCAAGGTGTGGTTTTCACAATTAGACCAGGGACCAAATAATGCATTCATAAAGAGGAGATCATATTATAAAAGCATGTACCTAATGTATGTTATAAACTGCATAAGGCTTGATATTACTTACTCGATTAATAAACATAGTAGATTTACAAGTAATCTAAGTATGGGTTATTGAAAGGCAATAAAAAGGGTACTTAAGTATTTGAGATACACCTTCAATTATGTGCTACACTATATTGGTTACCCAATAATACTAAAAGGATATAGTGATGCTAATTGAATATTTGACACAAAGGATTTAAAATCCACAAGTAGATATGTCTTCACATTTGGTGGAGCACTTGTGTTATGGAAGTCCTTCAAACAAACATGTATCATTAGATTCACGATGAAATCAGAGTTTATTGCTTTTGATAAAGCTGGAGATTAAGCCTAATGGATCCAAAATTTCTTAGATGATATTTAATATTGACCAAAATTAGTGTCAATTATGTGTGTTCATTATGATAGTCAACAATTGAAAATGCACAAAATAACATATATAATGAGAAGTCTGGACATAGACATCATAGACATAATATCGTTAAATACTTGCTCTTGAATGAGATTATTTTCATTGACTATATAAAGTCAAAGGAAGATATTGCAGATATGCTAACTAAAGGTTTGTTAAGAGAGATTGTGTATAATTGATTAAGAGGAATGGACTTAAAGCCTTTAAAAAATAAAAGGATGTAGTGATGATAACCATATGTAGTTGATTAAAGATCTCAAGATCTAGGTTCAAATAAAAAACTAAGTCATATAACATCCTCGGTAGCACAAGAAAATTATTATTTTCTTTTTTATTTCTATGATAAAATAAGTGTTAATTGTAGCGTGATAAAAGGTGGGCTGAGCTTTTAATGATTTTGTATCTTGATACACCAAGTAGAGTATAACAAAATACTTTCAATAAAATATTACTTATATGAGTGAAAAATATGATTATTTATTTTATAATTTTAATAAAAGCTGAATTATTTAAAGTGCTCATAAATCCAAGAGCTGTCAAGGCCAAAATAAACACAGTAGTGAGAACAAAAAAAAAATAGGTAGAGAACTATATAAGTAAGATTGTCTTGGTTTACACAAAAGATTGAAAAGTCTAGGACATCACGTTCACTTTTTAACCAAGTAAATCCGATAGCATTTTACTGAGAAAGGTTTACAACCAAAACTAGTTATCCTCTTGTAGTATCTCTCGATAAATTTTTGAGTCATTTTCAAACTGGTGAGACAATTTCTATTCATGTGGGAGGGGGGGTTTTGGGAATTTATTTTAATTAACATAATTTAAACAAATTATAGGTGAATGAGAAATTAATCTTAAAGAACCCTTGGTTTTTCTACTCAAAAAACCCTTGGTTTTTCTATATTTAATTCTTGATTTATAGTAGCTAATCAAATATTGATAACGATGAGAATTAATTCTCATTAATTCTTCAAACTTCTATCTTTTAAAATTTACTATAAAAGATGGGATGAAGGAAGAGTTTCTAACTTGAATTTTTTTAAAAAAATTCCTCACCTCATAGTTTAGTGTTTTTTTCTCATTTTAAGCTTTGATTTTCCTCTCAAATCTAGAGTTTAGGTTCATCTTGTTGAAATATATTTGAGTTTCATATTCTTTAATTCAAATATCAATGTGGTGTTGTTAGAATCTTGGAATGCATATTATAAACTTTCTAGTTGCACAAGTGGGGAGTAATAAAACTTTAAGAATAAATGATTTATTCTTGACAGCAACAAAAGATTTATTATTTTAAAGTATTTCAATAAGTAAATATCTTTTTTATTTTAATTTAAGTATACTTAATTTTATTATTAATATGTAGGCTAGGATTTTAATTTCATATTAATTACAAGTTTGGATATATCCATGCTTTTAATTTTTTAATTATATATGTATTAAAAATATATTTTTCATGAATTATTAATTTACATGTTTATTGTTTAAACTTTTCTTCAAAATGTTTTTATTGGGGTGACGGCCATTGTCCCCACAAATTGGTGCACAAAGTATGGGCGAAAAACACATCATTTTCGACGATTTTTCTTCATTTTAATATCGTGGACTTCCAATGATGCTGGTGGGGTTCGTAGTTTGGTGTGGAAAGTTTAGCATATGCAAAGTATGGGTCTGCTTTTTCTATAACAACTAAGACGTGCAAGAAAGAAATATTGACTTGCACTGCGTAATCCATTAATTTCTGATAGATTGCAAAAGGGAGGAGATCAATGTTTTCACATGGCATAAGGGGCATTGACGCAACCTTCCCAATTGGAATTATAGATAATGACAGGATCCTTTGTGGTTCTGGACACACTTGCTTCCACGATGAGAATATAGAACAATGTGCACTTGAGGGTCTGGCTCAGTGGTCAACCGTGTGACTTGTTCCGTTCCCGTCCCGAGTTCGATCTTTTATGTGCACGCCTGTCATCCCCGCGGTGCCTTATCTGCTCACTGAGCTTGCAGGATGCTCAGTGGGCCGTGGGGAATAGTCGTAGTGCGTGCAAGCTGGCCCGGACACCCAACAATAATAATAATAAAAAAAAGAATATAGAACAATGCAACTTGTGATTATTTTTTTTATTATTGTCCTTTATTTTTTATTAACATAGATATACAAGCTAATTTGTGATTAATTCTATAAGTTTTAAAATTAACGATCATATAAATTTTTTATGGTCCCGAGATGTCCGAGAAGGAAAGTGAGTTCATTGATTTGGAATAACCCATGGTTAAGGACATTATGGAAGATGGTCTCTTCTTTTTGTGGGTGTCATTCTTCACGCAGCTGAGGGTCAAGGGAATCGAGCATGTGACAACCGAACCAGTTATGCCAGTCATGTTCAAAGCAATCAGGAATGTGTCCTTACACATTATTAGTATATAGCTCCATACCGTATGATGATGAGGTAAAGCATTCTTGCGGCAGGAAAAAATTAGTACCATATATAAAATCAAAATGAACATGCTGCTCGTGCTATTAGTTAAAGCAAAAATGGATTTTGCTATAGGCTACAGAGAACTTGCACATGGTTCTCTCTCCCTCTCCCCTTGGTTTTATTAAAGATTAATCTCTCTGATCCGTGTCCCCTGTAAATCTATGGCGCTGGTCTCTACTCTCAAGATGGCCCGTAGAATAGTCAAGCGTAGACCAGTACGCTGTACTGTTACTTGCAAAGCACGTCTAACGTTGTCTTTTCCTATATGCATAACCACGGAGAACCCATGAGCCGTTAAGGTTGCAACAGTGGTCCATGGTTTCATCAATCCATTTTACAGTATGGCTCGCTCTTCTTGTGCACCCAGCTAACTGCCGAGGGCCATCAAATCTGCATCAGCCGAAGCCAGAAACAAGTGCCTCAGGGTGAGGCATAAAAAGGCCAACACAACAAGTGCTAACGAAGCTAGTTCAACAGACTTTTGCTTCAATAATGAAAAGGCAGTGATTAATCTCCTTTCTCGACTTGAACTACAGGATAGAAAACTCTTTGTTCCATTATCTCACTGATGTAGCAAGTTAAAAGCCTTTGCATGTGTTCTGCTATTTACTCACCAGAAAAAGAATCAAATAAATGCTAAGGTCGGACACCTGAAAACTTGGAAGAAGAATTAACTTTCTGGGAACAAGCTCTCTTGTATAAATTAAATTTTATGCCATCAACGAAGGGAAAGGCAAAGAGAAAACATCAAAAGCTCTGAACATATTTTTGAGGGCTACTATACAATCCTTCCCATTTCCCAATGGCTGCTAAAAAAATAAAAAACTCAACACAAATAAAAGTAGAAGGCAAGTTAAAAAAACACAAGGAACCAACTTCCACTTCTTCATTGATGAGTTGCTGGTTCAATGTCTTTGAGAAGTCCAACTATCTGTTGCATGCTTGGTCGCTTTGAGGGGAGGTCAGCTGTGCACAGATATCCAATCTTGAGGGCCTCCTCCATTTCGCGTTCTGGTCCAGTATTGCGAATTTTCGGATCAATTGCTCTGGACCCTTGGCTCTTCCTTACCAATCCTCTAACCCAACTAACTAAAGTTGAATTTTTCTCTCCAAGATAATCATCTCCAATTGGCTTTTTCCTAGTAATTAGCTCAAATAAAACAACCCCGAAGCAATACACATCAGATTTTGGAGTAGGGCTGTCGTTGTCTGGATCAGTAAACTCTGGGGGAACATAACCAGGTGAGCCACGAGCAATCTCCTCCTCTAAACCGTTGCCCAAGACCCTGGCCAGACCAAAATCAGATAATCTTGGTTCCAGGTTATAATCTAGATAAACACTACTAGCTTTGACATCTCTATGAATAATTGGAGGTGAGCAACCATGATGAAGAAATGACAATGCACGAGCAGTGCCAAGTGCAATTTTGTGTCGGAATCTCCAGGTTGTTAATAACCCTTCAGAACCAACATTTTGAATTCCATTATTGTCATCTTCTTCCCATGTCTCTCTGCTCCAATCTTCGGTTATCTGAATCCCAAGTGGCAAATCATGGAGCAAATTTTGCAAGTTCCCATTCTCCATGTAATCATAAATGGCAATTCTTTGATCCCCAGCTAAGCAGTAGCCAGTCAATGGAACAAGATTGGGGTGCTTAATTCCACCAAGGTACTCAAGTTCTCTGGCAACTTCTTGGTCTGTCAATGTGGATCCATGGACCAACACTTTCACGGCTACATGAATTCCTCCAGGTAGAAATCCCCTATAAACAGGCCCAAATTTCCCTTCAGCCAAAAGGGTTCCTCTATCAAAATTTGAAGTAGCAGACAAGAGGTCTGCAAATGTGATATTCAACAATGGCTTCTCAAAAATCACCACTGGGACTGAATTTGCCTGCTTAACATCAGCAACCCATGTTGTGGAATCAGTCTGGAAGGAAAAGGGGCCTGAAATATTTTGTTCTTCCTTGTACGAGGTTTGCTTCACTTCCCACGTTTTGGGTTTCCTTCTACAACCAAAGGCGAGAAAAAGCAGTCCTGCAAGCAAGAAGACCAAGGAAAGGGCTAAACCCAGAGCAAGCTTTAGTCCCTTGTGGTTGGTGACTTTTCTTTTAAAAAGGCCTGGGTTCGCAGCAATTGGGCAGCTGTCTAATGATCCATGGAAGTGTGTTTGGAAGGTTTCACGGGAAAATTCTGTGCCACAAAGGGTTAAATTGTTGTAAGAGAAATTGTAGCTCTCCATCCGTGGGAGTTTTTGCAAGAGGGACACTGGGATCTCTCCACTCAAATTGTTATGTGACACATCAAGAACTTGAAGGTTTTTGATGGTTAACAGAGGAATTTGGCCACTGAGATGATTTTGAGAAAGATCAAGTGTGTGCAGACTACTCAATTGTGCGATTTCGCTTGGAATGTGACCTGTGACACTAGTTTTAGACAAATTGAGATATTCTAATTCCGAAAGCATATCAATTCGCGGGAACTCCTCTTTAGTAAATCTATTGAATGCAAGATTAAGGTATTTGAGATTCGGGGCCTGACTGAAATCTTGAAAAATCTCTCCACTAAGCTGATTCTCTGACAAGTCCAAATAAACCAGACGAGACCAATTGTAGGTAGAATTGAAATGTACCTGAGAAATGTGACCTTGAAACTGGTTTTTGCTCAGGTCCATCACCTCCACCAGCTCCTGAAACACACCCATAACTGAACCCTGAAACGAATTCCCCGAAATGTTAAGACTAGTGATGGATTTCATTGATGAGAAATCCGAGTCCCGGCCTTGAATCCCATTTCCTGCAAGGTTTAAGGTTTTGAGCTTCGGGAAAGCGGCACCAAAACCATCTGGTAAGGACCCATCCAGCTTATTCATTGAAAGATCAATAAAGTGCAGTGACTGGCAACTCAGAATTCCCGATGGAATGCTTCCTTCAAACCCATTTCTGTCAAGTTTAAGAACCCTTAAACCACCAAGGGAGCTTATTGCTGCAGGGATTTCACCAGAAAAATTGTTGCTTGATAGATCAATTGTTTCAAGCGCACCAAAATTGCCAATGTTGTTGGGCAGGGGCCCAGAAATCTGATTTGAAGATAGATTGAGGACCTTGAGAGTGCCTAAACTCCACAAGTCCGAAGGCAAAGATGTGATTTTGTTGTTGCTAAGATCCAAAGTCTGAAGCTTGCTTAGTTTACCAATGGTGGTATCAGGAATAGACCCAGAAAGGCCTAAACCAGAAGCCAGAAACTCAACAACGTGTTCTTTTTTGGCATCACAGAACACACCTTGCCATGAACAAACGGAGGCAGAAGAGTTGTATAGTGGAGAAGAAGTTAGGCCCGTGTTCTTCAAAAACTCAGAGATAAAGAACCCATCAGTATTGGGTTGTTGACAAGCCAAAGGCTTGAAGAACAGTGAGAGAATCAATATAGAGCGAAGGAAACTAAATCCCATTTGGAATCAAAGGCTAAAACTTCCAAACTTGAACCAAAACCCCGAAAACAACTCGGCCTCTCTGGTGCTTCAAAACAGAACCACCACAATAACATTCATGCTTCTGACTCCATCTTAATTCATCCTATCAGGCTCATTCAACTCCATTAAACACCACTAAACAGAGTGTTATGGGGGCGTTCTAAGATAAAAACTTGGGATAAAAACTCTCCAAAACCACAGAACTACAAGCTTGTGGTGATTGTGTAATAGCGCACAGAAAGGGCCAAAAAAAGGACTCAGAAAGACCAAAACAGTGTAACTCAGAAAGACCAAAACAGTGTAAAGCTACTACAGAGATAACAAAAGGTATATGAGAATTATAAAGGTTATGGAGTTTAAAAGGAGAATGTGAGCATGCCTTGTCTGGTTTTGCAGGAGAAGGCAAAGCCAGCAAAACAAACAAAGAACCCAAGTGAAGAAGCACTTTTGTCTCTGCTGTGTGTAGAGGAGCAAGAAAAAGCTCGAGACTTTTTGCTGGATGTTTTTTATAATCAGAGTAGTGGTATTTATTTTTATTTCTTATGGTGTAACCTAGAAACACAGTGACAGGAGTAATATTGGGAACAGAAATGACAGTGAAAGCGGACAGGAGTTAAGGTTCATAAATGTGGAGGAAATCGATAAGAAATAAATATAAATCATCAACATGGTTTGGTGAATTTATGATCCATGTTGTTGGGTCGGTGTATTCAATGATTCTTCTTCAATGCTGGTTCTTCTTTATACTTATTACTGATTACTTAGGGCTCCTTTTTCTTAATTGTGGTTTAAAGGGGGGGCAAAAAAAACAACAAAACCTTTTCTTCCTCTCTTTTTTTACTCTAATGCAATGTGTCTAGTGAGATGAATATAGAATTTAATAAGAGCAAAGTAGAGTTTATTTCCATATTTTCTTATAAGAATTTAATAACACATCCATTTAGCCAAAAATAGAGTTTGTTTTTTCACTTTAAAATAGCAAATTTGAAAAATATAATTTACTACTAAGAAAAAAATCCAAAAAATAATGTGGTTCGATTATCTGAACTAGGGGTGATCATTTTCGGTTCGGTTTGGTTTTTATAAAAAAAAAGTAACCAAACCAAATTTAAAAAAAAACCAAAACCGAACCGAAACCGGTTCAAACCGACCGGTTTTGGTATGGTTTAGTTTTTTAGAACAAAAACCGTTTCAAATCAGTTTGGCTCGGTTTTTTGATTTTGGCTCGGTTTTTCCGGTTTTGGTTCGGTTTTTTCGGTTTGGATTCGGTTCGGTTTTTTTGGTTTTTTGCTTATAAAACCGAAACCGAACCGGCCGGTTTTTTAAAATTTTAATTGGTTTTATCGGTTTTTTCGATTATTTTTTTTCTGGTTTTCTCAGTTTAATCGATTTTTTGATTTTTTTGCTCTTTCCTAGTCTGAACCATTCCTAACAGCGTAACCAATCAAAACTTTAATGGGTTACACTACTAGTAATAATGTAATTTATATAAAAAAATTAAAAGATTGTGTTACTTGTAATAATACAATTCTTAGAAATACAAAAAAATTAAATAAATAAAGGTTGCACCTCTAGAAGCAATGTGACCTTTGTGATTTTTCTAGTACTACTTTATGCCACAATTTAGCTAAAGGTTGCACTACCTCTGGTAGTGGAAACTTTGAATTTTTTTTTCTTTTTTTTTTCTTGCATTTTCAACTTTTTATTAATTATTTTTTTATCAGTTGGGAAGTAGGGTTTAGGGTGAAAAAATAAAATAAAGGAAGAATGATATTTCATAAGACTTTTTAGCTCACAAAAGAAAGTGGAAAAAAATAAATGAAGGAGACAGATCTTCTTGGCAGGGAGGAGAGTTTGGCACCTAACTTCCTGACTGGGGAAGTGCTTTGAAGTTTTGTAGTTTTGTTACAAGGCAAAGATGGTTGGTTGGATATATTTCATTATAGATTTTATGAACTTTTATATTTATATATAGTGTTTGGGAACACGTTTAAATATTGTTTGGAAGTAATTTAAAATTATTTGTTTAAAATTAATTTTTTTATATTTTTTAATTGTTTTGATATGCTAATATTAAAAAAAAATTATTTTAATTAAAAAATGGGTAATTAGGTAGAGGTGTTGATTTTTAGTATAAACTCTACACAGCATAAGATCCTTAATGCCCACTGTAGTAAACATATAACACTAACAGCTAGCAAACTCCTCATCTTTTGGTAATATCTCATAATTATCACTACTGTTCTGCCCACTTACAAATCCTAATTTGGGCAAGCATGATTGAAAATGGACGTAGTAGCTTGTTTTTGAAAATGTTTTTTAATTTAAAAATAAATTAAAAAAATATATTTTTTAAAATATATTTTTGATATTAGTCTATCTAAATAATTTAAAAATATAAAAAATAATTAATATTTCTAAAAACATCATTTAAAACGCGCTTCAAAATAACCGTTCATACACAAGTTCTGACAAACTGCTTAATCCAACCAGCCTTTTTTTTCACAGGATTTTGTCGGCCAGGATTAAAGATTTGGGACCAAAAACAAAATTGTAATGTAAAGTTGAATGTCATTAATTAATGACTTGATTATCTTCTTCTTTATACTATATAGTATAGAAAAGGAAATGATTGGACTGCCCAATTAGAGAATGAGAACATTAAATTAAAAAAACAACAATTTGGACCATCAAGTTGGTGGGTCATCTCCAAACATTAATATTAACAAAATCCAATTGTACACCATGAGTCCAACCAAGTTCAAGTCGATTTCATCTGGGGCCCGTATGAGCGTTGAGTTGGTTTAGGCCCCCACAATCCCTCTGTGCTCTTGGAGTGATTGTTGGGTTGTGGATGAATAATCTATTAATTATGGCTTCTTGATTAATCATTACCACGTATGTTTTCACACTAATTATAACACAGAAGTAGGATTAATCACAAGTCTGAACTCCCCTCTCCTATAGTCTCTTCTCATGGATAATCTCGAGAGGGATTGAGGGTGTCATTGTGTTTTTATAAAAAATAAAATATTTTATTTATTTTAAATTAATATTTTTATTATTTTAAAATCATTTTGATATGTTGATATTAAAAATAATTATTTTTTAAAAAATATTATTTCAATATATTTTAATAAAAAAACAATTATTATGACGATGTTATAATAATTGTTTCTTGGTGTTGGAAAGAGGAAGAAGAAAAATCTTAAGTTGATTGAGGATAAGGAGTAGCAAGAAATCAACCGACATTGTTAATTATTCTAACCCAGCAAACTTATTCTTAAACAAAGGGTTCATCAATGTTTCCCAAATAAATAAATAAATAAATAAATACCTTTATGCGGCATATATTGGAGTTCAATGCACCATATGGACACCCTTCCTTTTAAAATTATTTCTCCCTTGCTGATTGCTTATTATTTTACTATCATTACAGTAGCAGTAGACACACAAAAGAGTTCTGGGTTATTTATAAATAAGAGGTTTTTGCGAGGTTTTTTGAAAATATATTAAAATAATACTTTTTTTTATTTTTAAAAAATTATTTTTACTATTAAAACAATTTAAAAACATAAAAAATATTTTTGAAAGTAAAAACAAACATTATAGTAGTAATCATGCGTGATGATTCCCATATGTTAGAGGTACATCAGAAGAGTAGAAATGAGGTGTTCTTCCACTGGCCAGTGATGATGATGATGTAAAATAAGTTCATAACCAGGCATGAAACTGCCTGTGGTACCAATCACCGCTGCAAGCACTCTCCTAAAATAAGTTCTTATCATTATTAACAACATGGGTTGGGTTGTGTTGTTTACAGAGAGAGTAATACTTTGATTTTGAAAAGATTGTAAAAAAAAACACTGAAATTTCATGCTCAAATATGACATGTTTTTTTCATCAATAAAAATAGACTTATGAATCTATGAATTTTATAATATTTTTTATCTAGAAATATATTAAAATCATATTTTTTATTTTTTAAAATTTATTTTTAATATCAGTATATCAAAATAATTTTAAAAAATAAATTTAAATTTTAATAAAAAAATATTTAAATATTTTAACCTCAATGTCTTTTAATGCACCTACCTAAATAAAGTTTTATCCGCACGCAACATTTTCCATAACATGAATAGAAAGCCATGCAACAACTCGATAAGAATAACCCTCACCGATGCAACCAGATCCATGTAACAAGCGAGTTCCTTGGCCATGATTGCACGCCTTCTTTTCGTCAAAAATCAGCAAGGTCTTCACTGTCTTGTATAGCTGCACCATCTTCCTTGACTCATCAGAGCTTATACACCACAAACAATGTTCTCTTATTAACAGAACGATTCTAACACATTTTTAAGCTTTTTTCAGATCAGTCACCCAAGGCTTTGTGGATAACTAAAGTCACTCCCTCAGTAAACATCAAAAAGTAGGAAAGAGAACAAAATTGGTAAGCATCAAAGATTTGACGTTAGGCCGCTAAGGCAATTCAGGCCAAACACAGCAACAATTGCTGCATAGAATGTAACAGCATGTCGACAAATCATGATCCCACAAGCGAAAGTCATGTAGCTTCATATCCTGAAGGGCTGGTTTCCAGACCAAGATCGGTCTATCTTGGCCTTCTTAACTTTTGTTTTCTTCGTAGCGAATGCTCGGAAATGGTTTGGCCCGTCAATGTTGTGCATAGATTGCCTTGGCTTCTTTCTCTTACCTCGGTCATATTCTTCGTCCCTGAGTAAAATAGAAGTTGCACCATGCAGAACAAGATTAAAATTACAGAAAGCAGGTCCAATAAGCAAAACTAATCAGTTTGGCAACTACCCCTTCTGTAAGGGTCATATTATTTTTCTTTTCATTCTAAAAAGGGAGGGTCAGGAATCCAAACTCACCACTCATCTGCTACATAACCAGTGCTGAGATTTTCTACCCCATTGGATTCCACAATCTGAGGTGGCATTGCTATTCCATCCCAAGGTGCAACTGTGATAAACAAAACAAGGCAAAAAAAAAAAAACTTCCAGCAAGTCAAACTGTGAGTTAAATTTCCAAATCAAGAATTTAGTCATGACCACAACCAAATAGATCTCATGCTCTTCTGTTTAGTTTGATGTGTCTTTACTTTGTAATGAGTTAGTCAGCAGAGAAAAGATGACTGTCTGTGTTTGAGCTAAGAGGTGGAAATATGTCTAAGCAAGAGCTACAGTCTAGCCTTCTGGCCCCTGCCACAAAACCAAACTTTCAAGTCTCAATCGCATGAATTTTCATTCAAGGGATTATAATCATAAACCTATGAACATGAGTCCTTCACAAGTTTCTTCAGAATTAAGCATTTTGTTCTATAGCCTCAGCACTAAAGCGAAAAAAATGTCCCACCCCACTGAAGGCATGAACCTGGGCAGATTACTTTTATGCATGGAGGCACCTGCCAATGGCTTCATGAGACATCAACCCTCCTTAAACGGACCATGCACCCAAGAGTGGGAAAAGCTAAAGGGGGGATTGAATCCAATAATTGATAGGCCCATTATAGAGATCTCCACTATGAAGAAAGAATGAGAATCTATCTAGATTTCCAGATTTGTTCCACCATGATAAAGGGAGCGGTGCAAAAAAAGAAACGAAAACAATCCAAAAAGCAATGACTAAGTGCATAAAGCAAACTATTGGATAACAAGTGTGCATGCTCAATTGCTGAAAATGATATGCCATAGATGGTCAGATTAGAGTTTCAGAACAGTGCTCACCAGTCTCGTCCACACCCCCAGTTATTACCCCCATCATCCTGTTCTGTGATGCATATCTTTTGCTATTTTCTGAGCAGTCAGGTTCTCTTGGATCTCCTTGGTTGACTTCAGAGATTGAGATAGAGATCTTTCGTCTCTGCTCATCCATTGCAAGCACTGCACTGCTTGGACTAATTCTCTCCACAGATTCTACATCTACCACACCTGTATCACTGCAGTTTCTTACATTATCTCCCTTTCTTGAACCAGATTTAGCCATCTTCCTCCGAGAATTCATTGACGCCAATAAAACTGTAGATGAGATTTTGGATGTAGATGGCCCCAATTCTGATGAAAAACCATCTTTCTCTGGCTGCTCCTGCAAGTTTTCTTTAATGAGATTATTGGTCTTCGAAGTGTGGCAATTGCTCTTTTTGTGCTTTTCCCTCCTTTGAAGGCCCAAGGACACCTTGAATAAGTTTGTGCCAAGATGCATCCTACGATTCAGATGCTTGTTCTTTAATTTCTTTTTAGGTAAGCAATCAGGAGCTTTGCTCTGCAAACATTCATTTTGAATGACAGATGGGACAGATGCTGTTGGGATTAAACCCTCAACCAACTGATGTACAATATATTGCCCACCTTCACCAGCCTTATCACTAGGTGTTTTCCAAGCAGGACTCTCAATGGGACAAGAATCCTCACATGGAGCTTGGCTTGAAACCCCCACATTTTGGTCAACATTAATCTGGATTGATCAATGAATTCACGAGTTAGAAACAAAGTGAAAATGCCACCCAAGTGAGGGAACAAGGGAACAGGCTCATGATGGGCATGAAACATCTATTTACCTTTTGTGAGGTCTCCCTTGTGACAAGTTTGTCAATAGCAGAACTTTGGGGGCCACTGCTGCTGCTACATGGCTCCTTACAGTCACTGGTTTTGGCCTCAGTAATAATAGAAGCATTTTCAAGTTTAGGAGCAACATTATTGCTGTTCAGAGATGCAGTTGAAGGTGGCAAGCATTCTCTAAGCTGAGAATTTGCCAATTTTGATGGGTCTGTTGACAATGGTGCACTTGAAGTTTCTAAAGAAGAATCCACTTTCAGCAATGTTGGCCTATTGCTTTGCTGAAATGATGTGTCTTTGGGATGGATCTCTGATGATGTAACAACACTTGATGCATCTTTTTTATTCATAGCAGCAGGAGAGTCAGTAGCATCCAATCTATTCCCAATCAAACCACCACCCACACATTCCTTCGAGAATTGCTTGGCGACCAGATCAGCAAAGTTATTGCCAAAGGTTGCTTTCATACTTTCTTTTTGAACAACATCAACAGGTTTTCTTGAAACAATACTTTTTCTATCACGAACGTAGAAGAGCATATAAGCCTTCTGCTCTAAAACAGCCTTCTCACTAACTTGACGAACCTGTTAGATCCAGATAGCCAAAACTCATAAAAGATCTGATCACAGAAACCAGTAATACGAAAAAAATTGCATCTAGCTTGCAGCTCTACATGCAGCAGATTTTCTAATACTGACTTCTTATGTCCACCATACCTGATTGTCATTGAGAAGGTGCCAAGTACCACTTGATGTCCGAACAAAACAGACATAATGACCAGAGTGGGTATTGTGTCCATAATGTACCAGAACACCATATAGACTGTACTTTAAATCCCCCTCCTGCCAAGAATAAAGAACTCAATAAATAATGTAAAAAAAAAAGAGCACATGACCAAAGATAACAAAAGTAACAAAAACAATAATCATTTACTAGCATACAATGCTAAGAACGACAAAGTGCCAAGTATCTTCCATTTGAACCAGTATTAACCTTTTGGTGCTGGTATTCCATTGCTTACCTATTTAAACTCATTTACACCAAACTAAGGGTGTACTAATGAGAAATATTAACACAGAAAAGAGATGTGGAAAACATTTAGCAAGTCCATGCAACACATAGGATAAAGAAAATAGATAAACAGCACTATTCTTTTTCGCCCCTAAAAACCAGCTGTCTAATATTTTCCACCTACTCTAGTGAGCATTAATCATTGAATATTTGAACTCCAAACTCATTAGTTTTTTGAACAACTTTCTTGGCTATTATTTTACAAACAAAAAACATCTTTCAGAGAAGCATATACCATCTCATTCATAACCACATACACAAAAACACACACACACACACACCGTAACAAAGTTCACCTCGCCAAAAACATTGAACAGGCCCATTTAAAAATGAGCCAGAAGATTTGGAATGCTATCAAATGAAACTCCTCTAAGTTTAAGAATTCTAGAACAGATATTTGATCAAGTCTAGAAGAATAAATCATAATTTGGGATGTTATCAAATGCCACAATTTTTGAAGTTAGATTCTAAAATTGGTTTAAGAACCTGAAAGCTTAAATATGCTAGAAAAGATATTTCATCAAGTCTAGAATAATGATAGTTTACAACAAGAATGCGCATACTCACATAGGAACCACTGACAAATGGTTTCATGTCCAATGAACGATCAAAAATAACTTTCCTGTCAACCTTCCGTCCAGGATCATGTGCATGAAACCGTTTTAGATGTATTGTAAGCACATGCGGTGCCTTGTGAATTGTAAGCCATTTCTTAGCCCTAACTTTCTGCTTGCATCGCTGGCATTGATAATGCTTCTCTCCTCCATCTAACATCTCTGCAGCAGTGAAATTCCGAAGTAAAGCTGGCAAGGTATCTGCTTTGGCTATTTCAAGGCTTAAATCTAAAAATGGATGAAATTTGTTGGAGCAGTAAGAACATTGTTGGCATTCCACCTGAAAACATACTGAGAGATACATTTAGTGTTTTGAGAAATTCAAGAGAACTTTGAACAAGCAATATTCTGAAAGAACATTTATTGAGAATGGGAAAAGATTGCAAATAAAAATGGAACATTCAAATCACGAAATACAAAAAAATTCCATGCAAAACCATTTCTAAAAGGCTGTATTTATTACTATCTAATCACTTCCCTGGAACTAATTCAACATCTTGACCACCCACCCAAGAACACATTTATTCACAGAGGAGCTTCCACGAGAGGACTTCATTCCTCAGAAAATTGTCAATGAATCAACCATAAGACAATAAAAGTTTACCTGACTACAAAGGCTACCACCAAAGATTTTGTGTACCAAACTTGTCTCATAAGCGGCAGGGGATTCACTTGGCACTCCTGAAGGTAAGCAGCATTTATGCATTGATTCCAGCAAATTAACCATATATTCATGCGCATCCTCCTGTCTTGCATTTCGGAAGTTCCGAGATATGCCTTATATGTGGTCAAGAAATACAAATACAAATACCGAATCATGTGAACAGCAAGAAAACCCTTGCCAGGTATAAACATTTGAGGACTCCATCAGTCACTATATTGATGACACAAGCCCTCTAAAGCAGAACAACTATTTTAAAAACAAAAAAAAATTACTTGTACATGTATTTTTAGATCCATAATTTATAAATGAAGAAAATCTAGCTCCACTGGCATTACTGTCCCCCCACCCCTCAAAGAGGTCTCAAGTTTGAACTTACTTCTCCTTAGTACCAAAGAAAAAAAAACACTAGTTGTCGGAAAAATTACTAAAAGACCATAAATGTGTAATATAAGGTGTAGCGACCATAATAGTTTTTCTTCTCCTTAGTTCACCAAGATAATAAATAACAATCAAGGATAAAATAAACAAAACAAAAAATTACCATAGACCAAAAATCAAGAAATTAAAGGACATAAAGCATCAGAAGGATACACCGCAAATTTGAGACAAGATCCTTGGGCACTAGTGACCTCCCACTTGATTGTAGAGCACGGCTCACATGTTTTTGGATGGCACACAAGGCACAAAATCCAGCAACATGACCTTCATAAATAAATCAAACATAAAAATAGGAAAAAACAAGCACCACTTCATTTACAGCAGTTACAAAGTACAAGGATTGGTGAAAGGGCATCAGAAACTAATTACAACCATCAAGTAAATTAACCAGTCCCTGAAGACATGTACCAAAATTAGTGTTAAAACTGGTAAAACCATGAAAACAATCCACACCAGCCATGAAGAAATGTTGTTGACAGTTTCGAAAAACTTAGTAAAATCAAAGTAACAAATCCCCATTTAGGCAAAGATTGTTAAAAAAGACAAATTAATCAATGAACTATTAGCTTGCGGTAATTGACCCTCAGCAGCACCAGATACATTCAACAGTCCAGTCAGAGAAATTATGCAAGAAAACTATGATGAAACCATATTTTACCCAGAGTTAACTAATCAGTATATAGATTATTGAGAAGCACTAACAGCCAGTGATGGACAGCATGCCTGTAGAGAGAAAGTGTAGGAGAGTCACTCACATGAATTTTGATTCTTGCCACTATTCAAGTAAGCTGCTAAAGTCTCGGTATATGTCCGACCACTACTGAATAGAGAAAACAACCATTCCCCAAATTTTCCACTCAAGCAATTAGTTTTTTTCAAATGGTAAGTCCAATAGGAGGATAGTTCATGGCCGTACAGAACAGAAGAATGTAAGAAACTAGTCACTTCCACCAAGTCAAAAGCAGGTACTTGTGAAGTAATATACCAAAATACAACTATTAAAAACTGGTGAAACCAGTTTCACGAAATCAATGCACACCAGCACGGAGCAAAGGTGTCGATCGGTTAAAGAAGTAATTTATTCCCCCATTTTACAGAAAAAAATGTTAAGACGATGAAATAGTATGACAGGGGTAATTAACCTTCAACAACACTAAGAACAGTCCAATCCAGATATGGAAAACAAAGCAGGAAATCTAGGGCGGCAACCATAATTAAGTCAAAAATTATCAAGCACATAGAGGACCAGACACCCAGTAATATAGATCATGCTTTCTCAAAAGAAAGTGTAGGAGAATCACTCACATGAATTTTGATGCTTTCCACTTTGCAAATATGCTGCTAAAGGCTCAGTGTATGTCAGACATTGCACCACCGAATTGAGAAAACAAGTGTTCCCAAGATTTTCAAGGCCAGCACCCTAAAAATAATCCACGTGATCCACCAAGTTAAGCTGCTGGCCAAGTTTGAGTACAAACTAAAGTTCCTCAAAGTGGTAACCAGTGGAAAAATTAGAGTAAAATTGTTGGTGGGCAAGTTAGATATATTGGGACCTTAAATAAATAAAAACAATAATTTTATGGAGAGGCTAAATTAGAGTTTCCGAAGGCAATATGAAAAATACCAAATTACAGGGATATTTAAAGTGGTAACCAGTGGCAAAATTAGAGTAAAATTGTTGGTGGGCAAGTTAGATATATTGGGACCTTAAATAAATAAAAACAATAATTTTATGGAGAGGCTAAATTAGAGTTTCCGAAGGCAATATGAAAAATACCAAATTACAGGGATATTTAAAGTGGTAACCAGTGGCAAAATTAGAGTAAAATTGTTGGTGGGCAAGTTAGATATATTGGGACCTTAAATAAATAAAAACAATAATTTTATGGAGAGGCTAAATTAGAGTTTCCGAAGGCAATATGAAAAATACCAAATTACAGGGATATTTAAAGTGGTAACCAGTGGCAAAATTAGAGTAAAATTGTTGGTGGGCAAGTTAGATATATTGGGACCTTAAATAAATAAAAACAATAATTTTATGGAGAGGCTAAATTAGAGTTTCCGAAGGCAATATGAAAAATACCAAATTACAGGGATAATAATGAATTTTGGAAAATTTTGCACCCCCCTTGGCCATGGCTTGCATGCCACCCCTGGTGGTAACCACAAAGCAATCATAAATTGGAAAATGGAAAGAAAACATTTTTTGTCAGATTATATCGTTTCTTCATTTTACCCCCTAAAATGATGTGAAGTAAATGAAATCACATTCAATGGAAAGGCCAAAATGAAATCTTTTAGCTAAAATCAAAATCGCATCTTAAGTTCCATCTTCCCAGCCAAACCGACATTATAATCAAGCCAATTAGCAAAATGAAAACAAAAGGCTTGAGAAATCATGAGCAAAAACAAAAAAAATTGAAAAGCATCCATAAAGCATGGGGAATGCCAAAATTGTGCTACGAAGAAAGGTCAATAAACATAGATAAATGAAAACAATTACAAATAAAACCAAAATATAATATATATAGCTTAATTTTCAGTATTTCAAAGTTAAGGATGCTATTTGATTGAAGTTATTTTATTTATTTTTAATTTCAATTTAGTATTTAGAATTCAACAATACACAGCAGCAGATTCCACAGACAGTAAATTGCTTCATATTTGAAACCATAATTTCAAATTAAGAACTAAAAATGAAAAAAAGAAAGAAATAACTTCAACAAAACAACATCCTCAACATTTAAAATTTACTAAAAAATCAAGCCATTAAGTCCATATTCAGAGCTAAATATAAAGATCAGAGTTTGTTTTTTTTTTTTGGCTTTACAGTAGAAAGGAAACTAAAAAAAATAAAATCCTAAAAACACATGGAAAAACCCTCTAAATTAAACCCTAAAACAAGCAAAAAAAATAATTAACTTTACGTAAATAAAAACTCACAATTCTCCTGAAAGTGATCCCAAAACAAAGCTCCGGATCAAGCCCATTTTCGACAAAATCGGACCCGTCAACTCTCTTCCCAGAATGACCCGGATGGTGATGGTCATACCCGAAGGATCTCTTTCTCGAATTATTATCAGGATTTAAAGTCTCAATCTTAAAATCAGCAGTGCTGTTCTTGAAACCACTGTAATGTTTAGTCGCCAGCTGAAACTTTGCACTTCGTTTCAAAGTAGAATCGACCTTGGATCCGTTTTCAATGTCCACACCCGATTCGATTCTCATCTCCGTTTCACTACTACTTATCAATATATCTTCCATGCTGCCGCTAAAAAATAATAATACAAATTATAAAAATCTAATCGATGATTAAGCAATAGTGATTCTCTACAGAGAGGGAAGGAGATAGAGAGGTCGGTTCTTGTTGATCGGTGGATTTTCTTTGTGTGGTGATTTGGAGTGGAAAGAAGCTGTTAGTTACGGCTTCTGCTCTGCTAGGAAGCGAAAGACACTAAACCCTACATGAGAGTTAAGACTTAAGACCCCTCTTTTTTTTTTCTTTTTTTTTTATTCATTTATGATAATGTCTTATTGGAATATGATGATTTTGATATTTATGTGCATTTTTTACATGTTTTAATATATTCCAAAATTAAATGGTTGTTGCTATG
This sequence comes from Populus nigra, assembly GCF_951802175.1. Classification (NCBI taxonomy): domain Eukaryota; kingdom Viridiplantae; phylum Streptophyta; class Magnoliopsida; order Malpighiales; family Salicaceae; genus Populus; species Populus nigra. The sequence continues at coordinate 8,231,803 of NC_084854.1, read as the reverse complement.
AGGGATGGCAAATAAATTTGTAGATTGTAATATACAATGATTAAAATATACACAATTCTATTTATTGTTTATTTTTAATTAATTAAGATTATATTCTATCTCCACTAATTTACAGTTCTATTTAATCAGCACATGAAAAATAAAAAATTAATTATAATGTCAGTTGATTTTTAAAATGTATTTTTGTTTAAAAATATATTGAAATAATATTATTTTTTTATTTTTTACATTTATTTTTAATATCATATTAAAATAATTTAAAAATATCAAAAAAATATTAATTTCAAATAAAAAAATAAAAAAAATAGTAATATCACAATCATGTAATTGTTTTATCTTTACATGAGGGAAAATATTGATTAACAGATAGTGTTGTGATATATTGTTTAATCTTAAAATATGAAAACATAATTGAATTAAATTATATAGTTAAGGGACTGGATTGTAATGTTAGCCTTTTGTTTATGCCAAGTGGAGGCGGTGAGATTGCGGGGTTTAAGAGCTAATGGTATACTGACATGTAAATCCCAATACAATTGTGTGCTTTTTATTGGTTTGGGTGGAGGGATATTTTCGGTGTTTGCCCTTTTCGCGGTGGGACTCGGGCCCTTTACGAAGTGTGCTGCACTGGTATTAGTGGGCCCAGCATGGAAATTTGGATGGCCAGGAGTTATTTTGGTCAATTTTATAATTAGCTTAGCTTTATTTTCCCATATTATATATATGAACTCTAAAAAATGCTAGTTTGTGATTAATAAAATTAAAAAATAATAGTACATGATTTAATAAATGATGCTCTGTATATTACAATACACATGAACAATTAACTAATGCTAAGTAATTGATAATTTGGATAACTAATTTTGTTGCAAGTGGTTGGTAAACGAGCTTATCAATCATAAGGTAAATTAGAGTGACTTTCAGCTTTAGAAGTTTTTAGTATTATAGTTTTTGTTTTTAGATATTTTTTAAAAGCATGTTTGTTTTAAAACGGTATCAATTTGATGTGTTTTTTTTGTTTTTCGATGATTTTAAAATGTTGATGTCAAAAATAAAAGAAAATCTAGAAAAAAATTATTTTAATGTGTTTTTAAATAAAAAAATACTTTTAAAAAGCACATTATATCACAATACCAAATATATACTAAGATTCTCGAGCTATAAATAATAGCTTGAAGACAATTAAAATAATTATTATGATAATAATAATAATAATAGAGTTCATTTTTTTTTCTGATTAGCAATGCATTGTTTGCTATTTCACAACACAAGTTATATGCGTGTTTTAATTTTAAGTGTTTTCCTACTCAATAATTTAGTTTTTGAATCGGAGTTTCCAGCAAGTTTTTGTTATTCTACTCCTTTTCTTTTTTAATTCACTCATGGTTTAAACATTGTAAAATGGACTAAGACTATGATAAATGGCATGTGGAGTACTTAATAAGTTAATGTTGAGGAGCAAGCTATAAAAAAACAGAAAAAAATCTGATAAATCCTTATGTTTTGGAAACATTGAAACATGTTTTATATCTAATATGACACTGAATTCTTTAATTATCCAACATCTACCTATAAACTATGTGCATAATTCCAAATGATCCTAGATAAGTGCATGTATAATGATTTTGCATAATAATAGGTTAAAAATCAAACATAATCCAAAACACAAAATTAAAATGGCATTTAAATATTTTTATTTGACTTTTTGTTATCCGATAAAGAGTCTGGGTTTTGGAATATTTTTATTTGACTTTATAAGTATTTTAATAAAAATTATAGGATTGTGTGTAAAAAAATAAAAGGGAGAGAAAAATCATAAAGAAAAAAAAGATCAAGTTAGGCCCAAACGAACCTGGATTAACTTGCCTGGGCCTGGCCTAGATGAGTAGAATCATTTGTCCAAAGTCTTTTTTTAGTTGGTATATAAATTGCTCCTTAATTAATTTTTAACATTTACACATGTTATAAATTGACTTAAAAAATTCAAAGTGTCGTAGAAATAATAATAATGTAACTTTTCAATACAATTCACTTTTAATAAAACTATCCAATCATACACCTTGTCATCATAACCACTTTTCCTCTATTTGGTGGTAGCTCCCTTGCGAGGAGATGTTTTATGAATGAAGTTCTCCAATCACCATCCTTCACTAATATCGGTATGGTCACCATTAGGGGCGGAGCTAAGATTATTTGTTAGGGGTAATAAAAAATAATATACCAAGATATAATATTTGTTTTAATTTATTGTACATGAGTTGTAAAAAAAAACCTACATGATTTAGTTTTATTCAAATAACTTATTACAAATATATAATAACCTTTATATAAGGTAAAAAGTTTGGAGCAATACCAAATTGAGTCAAAGCAATGAAGTTAATTTCATCTTCATGATGTATCCATCACTTTAATGTTGTTGGTCTTTATACCTATCAAATATAAACATACAAAGTATATAAGAAACATTAGCTAAAGCGAAGCATTATTTATGTTTGATAAACTTTGAAATATAGTAAAAAATAATAAAGAATGATTCTTACATATTTATTTTAATTGTGCTCGTCGTTCTTTCATAGAATAGAAATCATCGATTATCATATCAATTGTGAATCTTTCAGCAATTTCTTTTTCTATATAGACAATCAAATAATTTGCAAGAAAATCATCTTCCATTCGATTACGAAGTCTTATTTTAACAATCTTCATCGCAGAGAAAGCTCGTTCAGTATTTGCTGTCAAAACAGGAAGAGTCAAAATAAGCCGAATCAACCTGTCAACTAGTGGATAAATTGTTGATTTTTCTATTTCAACCAATCCTTGACATAAATCAGCAATTAATGACATGCTCTTTAACTTTGGATGATTAGGTACATCAAGCTTATAATGCTGCAACTGAAGTCTCAAATGAACCTTTTCTTGGTCAGAAAAATCTTGAGAATAGAACTTGTCAACAAATAAGTATATATCTTCAACATTGAATAATTTATAGCTATTTTTAAAATCTAAAATTGTGCTCAACTTAAAAAGCTCGATCGCCTGCTCATTGAATCTATTATTTAGCTCTTACAATTGTTGATCAATGATAGCTGTAAATATATCAACTCGGTAGTAATGTTCAGCTGTTACTGATTTTTGTTTACAGCGAGATCGTCCCACACTAGAAAAACAAGCATCCATATCAGGAACTTCAATGTCTTGATGTTTACAAAATGATGTCACTTCTTCTAAAAGAGTTTTCCAACCATCATCTCTTAACTTCTGAATTAAATTTTTTGTGGTAGTCACCAAATGGATAGAATTTAAAATGTCTTGAGATTTATGTTGCAAGGCTTAGCAAAGCACATCAGTAATTCCCATAACATCCTTCATTATATGTAAGATGAATGCAAAATCAAATGACATTAGCAACTTAAATGAAAAGGCCGCATCACCACGTTGAGAATAATTAGATCCATCTAAAGCAATGTTTTCAAGAACCAAGCAAGTTACCCCATACTTTTTTATTAAACTGCAAATTGATTTGAAGTGCGAACTCTATATGCTATCTCCAGGTCGTTGCAAACCACCTACTTGATTAACTCCTTTACCCGTTTCAATCTCACCAATATCAACTAAATGTTCAATTATAGCTGCTTGAAAAGCCTGTAATTCATCATTACGCTTACAAGAAGCACTAATAATGTTAATAATAAAAATCAAATTCTGAAAAAAAGTGTAAACATCAAATATTTCTCTAGCTGCAACAATAAGAGCCAATTGTAATTGATGAGCTAAGCAATGTGCATAATATGCATAAGGGCAATCATTAATGAATAAAGCTTGCAAACCATTCCATTTTCCACGCATATTATTAACACCATTATACCCTTGGCCCCTAATATTTTAAACATCAAGATTGTGATGAGATAAAACAAAGGAAATCTCTTCCTTAAGAGCTGCATTAGTTGTATCTTTGACATGAACTATATTCAAAAATTGTTCTCGTATAAATCCACTTCTATCAACAAACCTAATAACAAGGGTCATTTGCTTTCTTCTAGATTCATCTCGAGCTTCATCAACAAGTAAATAAAATCTTACATCACCAATCTTACGACGAATTAAAGATTGAACATTTCTAGCAAAGACATGTAAAATTTCCTTTTGAATTTGATGTGAGGTGTATTTAACATTTTATGGAGCATTACCCAAAACAAGAGCACCTACTTGTTCATTGTATGATGTTAAAAGTTCCATCATTTCAAGAAAATTACCTTGGTTTTTTTATTCTGGACGTTCATCATGCCCTCTAAAAGCACATGCTTAAAATGTGAGCCAACGAACAATATCTATTAAAGCTTTAATATGCAATCGATTATTCAGAATTTCTTAAGTAGTTTGCCTCTTAACTACCTTCTCAATATGACATGACTGGTTTTTCAAATTTTCCAAGCAGCTAGTAACAAATCTATGAGCTGAATTTGGACCTTCTCCCATATGAGTAAAAAAAAGCACATCGTTCCTCATTATTAACTTTCTTCAAACAATTAAATTCTTTAACAATAAATGTGTCTGATCCTGGCTTTCCAGATGGTTTACTTGGAAATAAATAGCAAGGGAAACAAAATGCAGCATTTTTCTCTGAATATTCAAGTCACGAATAACTTTTGAACCAATAAGACTGAAATCGATGAAGATGTTTTTTTACTAGTCAGCGGATATCCATATATCAAAGGTTGATATAGCCACAAATTAATGTATGCCCTTCGAATTTCACCTTGTTGATTAACCAGGTATTCTCAAATTTGAGGATGATTGCTTGGATCTCTAATTAAATGAGTAATGTCGATTCTAGTAAGAGGCTGCTCACTAATCAATGCAAGTTCTTTGTAAATTGAAGCACATTGAGGCTGCTCAACCATAACTTCAACATTACATATTGGAGTTGGTTCACTAGACTGTGAGTTATCAATATATTTTTTTTTCAAAAAATGAATCAATTCTTTTTATTTTGTTCATGGTTAAACCTAAAATCAAAATATATATTGAGATAAAAAAATTGATAATTTTGGTAACTCTGCTAAAAATAAAACATAAAAAAAATCATTCAAGCATAATCAAAACAAACCAATAAAATATATCTAATTAGTTACAAAAAAAATTACTATAACAAGAATTTAAAAAACAATTGTTGAATTACGTGGAAAAGATAGACATTAATAACTTTATATTTTATATTAGGGTTGTAGTCTACAGGGAGACAAAAGACAGCAAAACACATTAATAACTTTATATTTTTTTTCTTTGCACGTAGGCACTATTTAATCAAGAAAAAGTCTTTACATGACACCTTTTTAAAAAATATTACAGCACCTAATATTTAATTGCAAAAAAAAAAAAGAAGTCTTGCAAGGGCCTTGCCCCCATCATTCCACTCCTAGTCACCACTATATATATATATATATTTCCTCTCATATGTTGAGATTTTTTAGTAATTCAATCCACATATCATGAGGTTGGTCAACTAGATTATTACTTGTTAGTTTTGAAATGAAGTAAGCCTCGTCATGTTTTTTTTTTTTTAAGAACTTGAAGATGAAGATTAAACTTTTCCTTATATTTCTTTGAGTAGATATGCCCTAGCATCTTCTATTGGTATTTGATCGTAGAAGGTTACTTAGCTTCAAATTTTTCTTGGCATTGTCCCAGCAATAAGCTAATTGTCATTGTACACTTAAAGGGAATACATATCAAGGCTTTATGCTCGCCAAGAAGACAGACATCAAAGCACTTGCATGATGTGCATTGACAGGCTATGGAACACAAACTCAAAGGAGAACAGAACAAATCAGAACACTTTAGATCCATCGACTAATCTGTCTTAGGTTTTAAGATAGCTTCTAATAATGACATCACAGAGCAGAATTAACAACTTGATTATTTTTTGACAGAAACCAGGAAGTTCCTTTATCGGGTATCAATCATAATCCATAACCCTCTTTCTAAGCTAATTTGGATGCTCTTTGACTCATTAAAGTTGCCATGCCGTAAGCCATACCAACTATTTTTGACATGGATTATATTAATGCTTTGGTAAACTTAGATTAGCAGTAAATTCACTCTGATTTTTCTTCTCAACACAGCCAGCTTTCAAGTGGATAGGGTCACGAATCATGTTATAGGAATGATTCAGGTCAATAATTTACGAGTCCTGTTCTTAATGTGTTAGGCGCTTGAGCACTGAAGGCATTCAAAAGCATCATCAATGATCACTGATTTATGTCCACCCAGCTCATAAATTGAAATGAAGATGGATTAGCGACTCATCTACTCAAACCGTTCTTCAGAGGGGATTAATGGTGGAAGAAATAGTTATCTGAAAGGTCACACTTTCAGCAGATGAACAGAGAAGAGCAGTAAGTTTGACAATTCGGCTTATTATTAGTTTTTTAGTGTCATAATGTGCCGCCCACGATCTGTGAAGCAATCACATACAGGGTTCGTAAAGTCCAGCAGCAAAGACAGTTAGCAAAGCCACATTTTAATGCGAATAATGTGTGGACGACTGCCCTTACAACTTTTAGTTCAATAACTAGCTATTTTAACCGTGATTTTGCAACGACTCAGATTTTTTAAAAAATAATTATATATGTAGGTTTTTTAAATATATTTTTATATATAAAAAATCTATAAATAAATAAATAAACCTTATATATATAATTAAATAAATCAAAAACTATATGTGTTAATAAACAGAAAAAACCATTAACAATAACTAAAAATTAAATTGAAAAAACATAAGAGATAATTATATATCAAAATATTTAATTTCACAAGATTAGATATTTTTCCAGTTGTGTTTGCTGAATTTTTTTATTAAAATTATTTTTTTTTCAGTCAAACGATAATAGAAATAGACAAACATATTAAATTGATTGAATAACATAAAAGGATAAATAATATCATGTAAGAATACACGTATTATAAATATTATCTGAAAATAAATATTTTTTATTTTAAAAAATAAACTTCATACATACAAACGATTAAATAAATGATATAAAAAAATCAAAATAATATTCTAAAAAATTAAATACATGCAACACTATTAAAAAAAATCTTTATCCAAAAAATGTTAAATATGCAAAAAATTAATTCATGGGATATTAATTGAAACATATATTTAAAAATTATTTTTTAAAAAAGACATTAAAAAAATATAAATTTCTAAAATAAGCAATATTAGAAGAAAAAAATTATAGCCCAAATGTTATAACTTAACTCGTCAAATTAGAGAGCTGAGCCATTGACTCAACGAGATTTAATAATTTTTTTTTCTTAGATTTATACTCAACCTCTCTCTCATATACAAGCCCGCGAGCCTAAGCTTGGTTTTATTTTTTAAGGGGTGGATGACCTTTTTTCTTGAAATAAAAAGCAGGTGATAGACTGATGATGTGTCGTCGACAAGTTCATATTTTAATCATCATAGTAATGGTTGAAAAATTAAGGTAATGCTTATTTTTTTTAAAAATAATTAATTATTAAATCAACCCAAAAACACTTCACTAATATCTTTAGAACACTTATAAATCAATTTATCAACTCAAAATATTCAGAAAGAGGTTAAAAAATTTGAAATCAAACCTAGTTGGTTTTGACTTTCTCGACTTTAATCTGTTTTTTCAGACAATATTGAGAATTTAAACAAGTTTTTAATTGATTTTTCTTATCCAAATTGATATGTTTATTAAAAAAAATTGCAATCTTTGATTTAAATTTAAACCTAAAATGGGGATCATTTTCCCACTTGAACCAACACAACTCCCAATAATTTTCCTATTTTGACTTTGAAGGCAGGGAAAAAACCTCTCTTTTGAATGATTCTTCAATTCCTAGTTTGAGAAAGGATTTTTTCACATTATTAATTTCATGGCAACAGACAAGAACCTTCATTAATGCATTAGTGGAAGAACTAACAAAAAAAAAACAATTAGCCTCTTCAGAAAAGTCTTATTTTTCGTGTCATATTACCAATAAATGAGACATTAACATACCCCACAACACACGCTTTCTCTTTGTTGGTCAAGAGAAGAGCTGATTTTCCCCTAGTGGTGAACAATTCAGCAAACAAAATTCCTCTTCATTAATCAAAGGCAAGATTAAATGTACATTCATCATGAGATCAGATCGGACGATCACCGTTCATCCATTTTGATACAAAACACAAGGAGGGAACAGAACCGAGACGGAGCCCACCATTATTTATATTTATATAAAGCTCAGCAATGTCTGCTCCTTCTACAGGAAGACCAAAGGAAAGGCAGATAGACGTGGAAAAACAAAGAGAGAGAGAGAGACATGGAGAAAGCAATGTAAGAGAGAGAATTGGATATATATTAAAATGAACCGATATTTCTTGAAGTCCAACAGCTTCAATTTTCCAATTCCTCTCCACCGAATCCCTCAAAATTGAGAACCCACCTCTAAAAACCATCCCTCTTCAAAACCCAGTTCTTATTTTCTCTTAATTTCATCAATTTTCGATCTTTTTTGTAATCACTGCATCTCCCCTGTTTCAAGCTCTGTTTTTACTCAAGTTCTGGTTTCATGAACTTCTCTCAGTTCCAAAATGAGGCCTTTTCATTCATGTGTTTATAGCTTTCTATTTCTGCTGTCTTTATGATCTTGTCTGTTTTGGTTTCTTCTTGAATGGGTTAATTTTGTCCTATTTTTAGCTCAAGTGCTCAACCAAAACAAATTCAAATTATAGAACACGATCCCCCAATTCCCTCTAACTTTCTTGTTGATTTTTTTATCCATCTCTGTTTTTCAAATTCTATACACACTCTTACTCCTCCAGTTTTCCTTTCTTTCTACTAATATCAAATTTCAAACCTTCTCTCTTTCAAAATTCTGCCTCACAAAACTTATTTTCACTATGAAAATCCCCAAAGACAGAGTTAGATTCAATGTGGGAGGCAGAGTCTTTGAAACAGCCTCAACAACGTTAGCCAATGCAGGCAGAAACTCCTTTTTTGGTGCATTATTCAATGAAAACTGGACCTTAAAACAACCAAATAATGACTCGTTTTCCCATTGTGAATTCTTCATTGATAGAAACCCTGATTGTTTCTCTGTTCTCCTTGATCTCCTTCGCACAGGCGACCTCAATATCCCTCCAAACATCCCTGAAAGACAACTCTACAGAGAGGCCTCCTTTTATGGTTTATTAGACCATGTAAGATCAGCTAAATGGGGCCAATTTGATGGCAACAGGCTCCGCCATTCGCGGTCTGTTACAGGACAGGCACCGGGGGATGGGACCGCGATTCGTGCTGGTCCTGATGGTGGCTGCTGTGTGGCTCATGGTAGTGTTGTTCATGTTTATGATTGGATTATGGAGGAGTACCCTCCACTGAATCTTGATTATCAAAGAGTCAATGATGTTGGTTGGGTAGATGGCGAGAGCATAATTATTAGTGCTTGTGAGAAATTAGGCCGCGGGGACGGAGGGATGGGGTTGTTTAGTAAGAGTACAGGAGAATTGAGGTATAAGTTTCAGGTTTGCCATGAGAATCAAGTGAAGAGTTTCACAGCTGGGGCTTTAAGTACTAGTTCTGATTATAAGATATTTAGTAGTTGTAAAGGGAGGAGTAATGAGTATGGGATTGGGGTTTGGGATCAAGTTACTGGAAAACAGATTGATTTCTTTTACGAGAGTCCAGGATGGTCATTAGGTGATGCTGATAAGTTGCAATGGTTGAATGGGAGCAATTGTTTGTTGGTGGCTACTTTGTTTCCTAGAAAAGATAACTGCTACATTAGTATGTTGGACTTTAGGGATAAGAGGATGGTATGGTCTTGGTCTGATTTTGGCGCTCCTATAACTGTGGACGAGAAGCGAGTGCGAGATGCTATAGCTATGGAGGATAATAATGCTATTTGTGTGGTGAATGAATATGAGGATTTGGGGTTTATGGATTTGAGAATGAATGGAGGGAGTGTGAGGTGGAGCTCAAGAAGTCGGATGATGAAAGGGAAACTGTCTGATGAGCCTTGCTATCCCAAACTGGCTTTACACGAGGGGCAGTTGTTTTCATCTATGGATGACTGCATTTCTGTGTTCTGTGGTCCTGATTGGGTTTTGACATCTAGGCTTCGCCAGAGTTATGGAGGTTCAATCTGTGACTTTTCAATTGGTGGGGATCGGCTCTTTGCACTTCACAGTGAGGAAAATGTATTTGATGTATGGGAGACTCCACCTCCACCAATTTCATGATCCAGGATATGGTATGCATGGTTTCATATCTATGCTATTATATCCTCTTATATATGGTTTTACTCTCCTTTTCCCTTTAGATTATAGAAAGAGATAGAAGATGAATCTTCTTAGAAATTACAGCTTAAGGAACCTTGAAATAGAGAGCTCTAATAGTTGTGTGTGTGTACAGATTATAACTACCATATAATTTAGAGTGCTGAATCTGTAAGGGTTATGTCCATTGTCACAGAAATGAAACGGATTGCTTATTATTACAGAAAAGAAACTGATTGTTCAGATGCTGTAGTGGCACATCTTGGAGGATCATGTGATCATTGAATGGTGTTTCCAGAAATGAATATGTTGGAACTTTCCTTAGATATCCTAATGGCACATCTGTTTGCTTGGCAGGAATGTGCATTTTATCATTTAGGCGGTCGACTTCCACAGCTAATTGTTCTTGTCTTTCATTTTTGAACTGCCCCAAGGAGGTCCTTTTATATTCTTCTTTTCGTTTTGACCCTCTTCCTCTTCTGTTCTTTTGACCCCTTCACAAAGTTCACAACTGCTTGTTTCCTTCCTCTTTAGTTGTAGTGTTTCTCATTGGTCTCTTGAGATCTCATGGATTGCAGATCATACAGTGTCTGTGTATGTGCATAGAGGGATAGGCATAGATGCTCTTTGCATGTGAGCAGTTGCAACAACTGAATGTCTCAGTAGATTTGCCATCACTTTGCAAAAGTTCAGCTATTGCCTATTGCTTTATATCAGGTGGAGCATGATCAGTTGCTCTTTGGTTATTATAATATAATAACATCATGTAATACTAATCCAGGAATAATTTGTTCTCTCTTTCTGCTAGAATAAGTTTCTAACTTCTATGGAAGGAACAAATCCCTAGTATAGAAGCCCACCCACGAATGGAAATTGGATCCTCATTCGGTTTTATATGCTTCTGTCAGAGCTTTTTCCATGTGAGCAGGTCAAACTGCACACTATGCTTTTTATGTATAAAGTTGATGAACCTTGGCTTTGGTGCAGTGTCATTGTGATGTTCTGCATTATGGTCTTCAGCACCACCGATCTTTTTCTGGTGTACTCAACATGCAAATTAAGGGAGTATTTTAACTCTAAAAAGGATTGGAGGAAAGTAACACATGTAAATAAAAAAATATTAAGAAAATAGCAAAGTTTAAATACAATACTGTTAACAAATATAACCGTTATTTTTCTTTTAATTTAACTAACATGTATAAAAAATCAATCCAAGATTTTAAAAAGATTCAATAACAAAAAATAAGATTTAAAATTTAATGGACAAGAAAAAATGAGTCATTGAGAACACACATAACTCTGTTTTTGACATACTCAATACAATTTCAAAAACCTTGACAAAATGATTCTAACCATATCTTAAAAGATCACCAAATATATTATAAATTGTTAGGGGTTTTATTAGGGTTTAGTTCCTGCAATGTTGCAATGTGTAATTATATATAAATTGTTAGGAGTTTTATTAGGATTTAATTCTTTCAATGCTAACGATATCAAATGTGTTAAAAAACAAAGCTTCAATGACTTTTTTTTTTATCTTCTCTAATTTATCTCTCTTACCATATTTTCCTATCTCTTTTTTTTTTTTGATCATTGTATCTTAAATCTCATATTTTAATATTGAATATTCATAAAATTTTAGATTAATTTTTATTTAAATTAATTAATTTGCAAAAAAAAAAAACCATTTTCAAACATGACTAAATAACAAAATTTCAAGTTAATTTTTATTTAAATTAATTAATTTATAAAAAAAATTCTTGAAACATGACTAAACAACCCTTATTTCAAGAAATAGTAGCAATTGTGTATAAAAATATATTTTAAAACACAATCATTAACTTGTATACAAAAATGATATTTTTAAACATGCTGGCATTCAAACTATACTATTTTTCAAATACAAAAATATATTTTCAATAGTCCCAAAACTTTTAGCAAACAACATTATTTAAAAAAAAATCCAAATTAAGGATCATCTCCCAAAGCCTGCCTCTAATACCATTCATAAACTCGAATTTCCCTTGTATTATTTATGAACTGTTCAATAGTATACGTTACTATATCAAGAGACTTTTTTGTGCTTCATGGTTGTCAATGTCTTAAATTAGATTCCACAAAATGGAATAACAAAAGGGTGTTTGACCCTCTCCCTCAATTGTCGTCATACAGAACACAACCTAATTTATATGTTACAACTTGTCAAAATTAAATCCAATGTCAGCTACACATATTTACTTGTAGAAGAAAGATACCCTTCAGAATGAGATAATTGTCTGTTATTTTATTATCAGAGCCAACCATTTTTCAACATGAGCTTGTCCTATAGGACCGTCTTTCACCACAAGAAGCAGGGAATGGTTGGCATAACCAAAACTAACAATCAAATGGCACTCCACTTTATAATATTTTTTTTTCTTATACAAAAAAGCAAAAGTGAACTTCCAGGGAGCTTCTTCATTGAGATTATTACTCTCTAGTTTTGATTAGAAATGTGAAATAGAACGGTTCAAAATCAGCAAGATCATGTAAAAAACTGGGATGGCATACCTAATTTGACCCAGTATAGAAAGGTAACAGATAAGAAAGAGCCAAAGACAACAGACATGACGAGTCACAAAAAATCAAGCATAATCAGGCATCACTCTTTTAAGGAATGCGACTGGTTGAGATTCTTCAGGAGCAAGCTGGTCAAAAGCAACATAGTTTTCCTCCTTATCATAAACATGGCACAATGTCATTATTGTCTTCATCAAACGCCAATTCCATTTAGCCTCATTCAAATACTGTTAACGAGGCGGATAAAAACTAGGTTAAGGTTCATACATATACAAATGCTCATAATTAATAGAAAGTCCACTCTAACAAACAAAATGCAAGGCATATTGATTGCTCATACCTTTCCCCAGTTTTCTTGAAGAGATTTATGAGCCATCCGTAGATTATAGTGTGGTATCCTCGATGAAACATGATGGGGTATGTGTACATTGATATCATGACATAGGATCTCAATCCTGTAGGGTGGGAAAACAGCACTTCAGTAATCTATCCATGGTAACTATTTTATCATAAGCGGCAGCTCCAGTAAATAAAACAAAGGAACATTTTAAACCATGCCAAACTGCATTGATCTGAGGCAAGTTCAGGCTTGTAATAGACTTTTAGCCCACATATACTTATTTTATACATCACCTCTATCAACTTTCTAAGGATCTTGTTTGAAGATAAAAGATAACATCAGAACTTTCCTAACATGTAGTCATTATGTGAAGTAGTACTGAAAAAGAGCACTTTATTAAATGACAGTCGATGACAAATCTCTGACCTCCCACAGTCAAAAAAATTACTAGGCCAGGCAAGCAACAATTTGAGATGCTTTTAGAGGGAGAATCAAACAACTCAAAACTATGTAGGCTTATGGAATTAAATCAAACCGAATCTACCATCTGACGGCTTCGGTTTATAAAATATATCAGAAGTATGTCCCATCAAAGAGCAAATAACTACCATGAATAGAAATAATCTGAGCAGAGAAGATATATACCAACTGGGGTAATCACAATGAACTGTTCCATTAAGCTGGGCCTGAGCCGCATTCCACTCATCTGAAGATTTGAAAGGGATGTGAGGAGCTGTATGATGCACCATTGTGAAAGTACTCATCTACAAGAGTCAAGAAAACAGACCAATAAGACACTGGGATAGATAAAATGCCATTCAGTAATCAAGTTGATCGTTTTCTGGAAGTAATAAAAAAAATACAACAGCATATCACCAGGTCAAAGCATTGATTGACCCATAGGAAAACATATAAAACCCTGCAGTTATGTACGATGCACTAATATTTTTTCTCAATTGTGAAATGGGCCAACAAATTAAAGGTATTAATAAACTTATTGTTTAAGTTCCAGACACAGGAGCATAAACTGCAGTTGACAAAGGAAATGCACTGGGAGTGAATAGTTATCGCACAGTTTGATTGAATCTTTACATCACAATTCTATGAACAAAGCATGTGTTTTATGAGGAAAACAATTCTTATTAACTTCTAAGAAAGACCTATTTGAAGTAATATGCTTAGGCATTGAACATTTCACCGTTTGATTCATAATATGCATTCCAGCTAATGATTTCATGGCATAAAAGAACTGGTGTGGATGGTGGCAATCCAAAGCATAGTGCGACATCATACAACCAACGAAGACCAGCAAGTAGCATACCCAGAAGTGATAGCCTAACCATGGCATTAACCAGAACTTGATCCATCCCATGATCCCTGCTTTATAGATAATCAAAGGCCAACCAACTGCCATAAACCCAAAAACGCATGCTAAACTTATCTTCACCCTTTGGGTTTCATTTGATCTGAACTTTTTTAAATCGAAGTGCCATATCAACCTGTTTGGATGCTTTATGATGTTAGGACAATTGTATATCAAATTAAAGTGCATAAAGCTCACAAAGTTACAAGCTCTGATTCCCAAATAATTCTTCTATAATTGGTACCATACCAGTGACCTATAGACATCCAAGGCCGAAATGGGCCATATCCGAATATAATTGCCTTGCGTAAAATAGGCGAGGAATCAAACTCTGCTTTCCAAACAGGATGCCAAGCTGTATCTTCCTCTAACCTGTAAATATAAGATGAAGCAGAGGAAGTGACAATTTAGAAGCTAAGATGAAAAACCAATGGTAATTGATCAATTTTAATAAAAGCAAGAACCGGCAGATTACCAAGCGATGAAATAATCATAAGCTACTGTGCAAATACATGCATGCAATAACACAGTTCTAACAGGGGGGAAGGGATAGGCATTCTTTAAATAGAAATCTAACATATAAATAATGAAGTTGCTACACATATCATTGCGTAATTATGTTCCCACAAGCACTGGATGCAACATTTTCCACTGCTTAATTCTGCAAAGAATGTAAGAAGAGACAGTAAAAATAAGCAAGTATGGTGCATTTTCTGTTCATTTATGCTACTCAATTTTTCAGTAGACAAGCTTCAAAATAAAGCATTCCTCCCCAGCATGAGAGAGGATGGTCTAACTACTGGAATAATTGGGACAAAACAAATGGAGTTTACTTCCACAGAAATAATGAAACACTAAAGAATATCATTAATACATGTTTGTTTTCGCATGATGCCTGTCGTGCTTAAACCTCCAGGGCTCATATGGGTAAATTAACGGCAGAAATGCCAGAGTTCCCACAATGTCTTCCACTAATTTGTTCCTTGAAAATGATTTGTGAGCACAATCATGGCCTATAACAAAAAACTTCATTGAGAGAGAAACAAAAATAAGAAACTGATGAAACTTGTAACATTGAAGCAAAAGAAACAAGATTATGGATAAGTAAAGACAAGATGTGAACAGAACTAACCCCAGTAACTGCAGTCCCTGTCCATGCCCAAGCAAAGGGAAGTAGATACCATGGGGCCTTTGAAATCATAAAGAGCCCAAATGCATATGAAGTGACTGATACTAAAACTGACTTCCATGCTTTCATATCATCAATCTCAAACACCTAAGAGAAAATAAGGAAATTAGTACTAGAGTTGTCATTTTTTGGGGGTCAAAGCTCATGTCCATTAAAGAATCGACAATAGCTCTTTGCTTAAAGGCATTCGAGGCCATTTCCTAATTGAAAAGAAAAAAGGTCATCGCCCAGTTATGATAGTGCACCTCACAGAAACAGAATCAAGATAAGGAAAATGTAGATACAGTCCCCTAATCCTTTAACTTTTTGAATGCACTGGCTGCTCTTAAACCTTGAACTTGTAAGAAGCAGTGTGGACAGGGCAATCCAGATTATCCCCATCAGAAAAACTTCTATGGTTTCTGGCTTCATTAAGGTACTCAGTAATCTTATTAGTTCATTTGAAATTGGCATTAGAAAGGTTGCCATAAAAAAGTGAAGCATCATTCAACATTCCATGGCATAATCCCTTCAAACCAGATGACGTGTGAAGGGCAATTATTCAAGCAGATAATTGACACAAAGAGCTGAACTTATTGCAGGTCTGCAACTATTCATATTAGCTCCGAAACTCCCCTAGTTGCTCAAAGTGGAAAAAATCTAAAATAGTGGACCATCTTCATGGAAAATAACACAGGCAAGTTGTATGCATGATGTAGCTGATTCTTAGAGAAGTTTACCTTTTTAGGGAGTGTATCCATGACATCCTTTAATGTAATGTTGTCAGGGAGTGGTTCTCCAATTTTCCTGAAGCCATAGCTTTCTGCCAGCTGTTTTCTATACTCTGCACTGTCTGCGGAAGATGGTGCCACTGGAGCAGCCACAGCTTGTACAGTTCTAGTTCTTCTCATGGGAATCAACCATTTCTTATGATTCTCTCCCTTCACAAGAAGCCTGTCCCATGTTAAATGCCAGTTGCCTGTCTATCAAAAGACGCAAGGATTATAAGTTGGTGATATCAAAAACAGGAAAAATATTGCATTCATTGATAGTCTAGTCTACAGGAATATAAGGCCAGTACTGTTTCAAAAAAGTTAAGCATTGTCTATGGTGCTGTATGCACAGCAGAAGCCAACAGAGATGCTCAAAAGAATTGTTCATAAATACTACCTGGATAGACATTCTAAAATCAGAACAAACGAGCCAAATATAAACCTATCTGAAACAAGCTATCCAACCGAAAATCAGGTTTGCCATGTTGAAAAAAATGGATAAATTAACTTCTCATAAAATTATGAAATTTAAATATAATTGCAGAACAAGTTTGAGCTGTTTACAGAAGGCAAATATGCGGGAATCACATAATGATGACTTCAGTAAAGCAACCAAATTGAAGAAATGTGTATGTATGGAGCATTTGCACAATTCACAACACCAACTCCAAAGTTGAATGAAATTGGAAAAGCACATTATGTGTGAAAGTCTCAAAACTTCAAGTCTAAATAACAAAGTGATTAGCGTGTTACCCTCTTATATTCATTATTTTTCAAGCTTTCTTTCAAGTTTTCTGTGCTGAACCGATTTCCTTTCCACTCTTTTCATCAGCTGAGTGCGAAAGAGATACTGATTCAAGTGAGCTCAAATCAAGGAACATGGGAGCTCAACTAGAGGTCAGTGATGAAATGACTAAACCAGCAGGAGGGGAGTTATAAGATGAGGTTTTTGTATGAATGAACACAAAGGTTCTTTGATGCCGAAGGGAGGCCACCGACTAGCTAAATTGTCAAGTATAAGAAAAATTTTAGTATTTCCAGTAATTAACATTAATTTTATATATGGAAACTAAAAATAAAGTTGAGAACTCAAATTGTAAACTAAAGAGATGCACCAGATAAATAAAACCTAAATCCCATTTAGCACAAAGACAGCTAAATTATCAACAAAACAACCAAATTGGAATAGAGAGACAGAAAAAGAGAGATTACCATACATGGAGCGGAATGGGTTGCAATCTTTTGGCTCCTTGTTCTTTGATGAGGACCCTGACAATCAAACCAAGAAACACCAATCACAAAAAATAACCAAAACAACAAAAACAAAGAGCCATTTTTAACACCAGAAAAGCATACCGTGAAGAGGAAAACAGAAGGGTCTGCAATTCTGCAAGCCATGTTTTAGCAGAAATGCAGGAATTCCAGCACAAAAGAAACCCCCTTTCCCTCTTAACAGGCACTAACTGGCCTTTCCCTTTGTTGGTTTGAGCCTGAATGGAACTGTGAAAGAAGAAAGAAAGGATGGGCTTTCCTTTCCTGTCCCCTCCTCTTCTATCTGGTTTTAAGACAAAAGAAACCGACCAAGAAATAGGGTTTCAGAAGTCGGTTCGTGGCCTTGATTTATAGTGCTAACAGCTAATAAAGAGAAGGCCGTCACTGTGTCTGTGGTCGCCCCTCGCCAAATGTTGTGGATAGAATTCCAGTAGCCCTGCTAGCCTTTGGTTCCTTCATACCTGCTTGTTGCATTTTTTCCTTCCTTTTTTGTACTATCCATGACACCCGCGTGGTTGTGGTTCATACAACGCAAAGGGAGTGTTAGGGAGTCTAGTATGGATGAATATCATCATGGTAGTTTATTTTTCGATTCATGTAAAAAAATTAATGAAACGCATAAAAAACTTATTTTTTTATAATAATTGATTTTTAGGTATATTTGTTTGTTGAAAAAAAGTTTTTTTTTATAAAGTGAATTTCAGGAAAGTAAATTTTAAAAATGTAAATTATTTTCCGATATTTGGTAATGTAATGGAAAATAAGTTGAAAAACACTTTCCAGTGTTTGGTTATGTCATGGAAAATGAACTGGAAAATAACTTATTAATGTTTTATTTTTTTCAAGTTTATTAAAATAATGAGAAACAAATCTTACAAATTAAAAATTTGAATGAGAATGAAATTAAAAAAAATATAATTTCATAAATTATCTCAAATAAAATAAATAATAATCAAAATATAAATATCAAATCTAAAAAATAAAAAAAATTGAAAGATGAAGAAATTAAAATAATAATAATTAACATTTCATAAATTATTTCAAATAAAATAAGTAACAATCAAAAGAATGAGGACCAGATTTGATAGATAAAAAAATTCAATTAAAAAATGATAAGGGAAAAGCAAATAATAATTATAAAAATAAGAACTAAAATTAATATAAAAATTAAATTTTAAGGGATGAAATTAAAAAATAAATATTCAAAACAAAATATATATAGCAATCAAAAGTTTAAGGAAAATTTGATATAATTAGCAAATAATATGACATTTCTAAATTTTTTACAACTTCCGGAAAATGTTTTCCGTCCAAAATAAAAGGAAAACATTTTCCTGAAAACCAAACCAAATTTTCCTTTGACTGGAAAGTGTTTTTCGTTGACCAACTTTCCTAATGGCAAACAAACACAAGAAAGTTGGAAAATGGTTTCCCGGAAACCAGTTTTCAGGAAACAAACACAGCCTTAATAAATAGATTGTATATTCAAAAAAAAGCTATAACAATTAACTATATTATACCTTTAAACACATTTAAAGTATGTTTAGTAATGTGATTGTTTTTTAAAATATTTTTTATTTTAAAATGTATTTAAATAATATTTTTTTAAAAAAATTATTTTTCACATTAGTACATTAATATGATCTAAAAAACACAAAAAATAATTTGAAGTAAAATAAATATAAAAAAATTAAGTTTTTTTTAAATATTTTTGAAACATAAAAATAAACACACTATTAAAATCTTGTACATGTAAAAATCTTTTTATGATCTATTTTCTAGCATCAATTAAACCTGATATCCAACATCAATTAAACCTAATATGATATTAAAATAATCATATGTCATATTATCAAAATTATTTTATCTTTATTTTATCTTCTTTTTTATTTGTTTTTATTAACATATTGTTTCATCTCTGATAACAGTAACCATACACATATTGCAATTTGTGCGAACCAGTCAATGTATATACGATATTTACAACTTAATTAATAATCAAAATAACATATGGATCGATCCTAATTTATATTCCTATGCTTTACTTTTTTTTTATTGATACACGGTACATGAATGAGTTTGGCATATAATTGTTAAAGTGTATGTGTGTGTCTATATATATATATATATATATATATCAAGTATAAGACTTGAAAAAAAAAATTAGAGAATTAAGATGCAAATTGATGAAGTGACATAAGAACTTTATAGGATTTTGTAAGTTTTTTATAGCTGACAATGGACTCGGTTATTCTAGATGGATTATAACTTGTTAAACAAAGTCCTTTGTTTTAAGAAACTCTCCGATGCATAAATAAATTTAGCAAATGAGTTTAACAAGAATTATAGACAATAAAAAAAAAATGATCAAATAATGCAGAAACTATAAGCCAAAATAAGTGTTTATGTATGTTAGGGAGTTGGGTGATTTGACATGTCTAGCCAAAAAATAGTAATATTTAGACACTTTTTATATTATGACTTATTTAGGACGGTGTATATTGGAAATATGAAGATGAAGCATGGATTGCCATAATAAGGTGGCAACGCTGGAGTAACTCATCCGGTAAAGGTTAATAATCTAATGTCTATAAGCAGTGGTGAAGACAATGGGGCTATTAGGGCCCTCAACTCTTGCAAGGAATTGTTTTTCCACCCTTCCTCTTAACAATATTTATAGTTTTAACACAAAAAGTGAAAAAAAGAAGAAGAAATTTTACCCCCTAGAATAATTTTCTCTATTCCCCTTTAATTTCATTTTTTGGCTCCACCCCTATATGCAAGGAAGGTGAGAGTCTAAGCCTACTAAGATGCTTAACTTGTGAATCTAAAGGAAACATTATTTATTATTAGCTGTATAAAACAATTGTTTGATTAGTTGTATTAGTAACTAATTAAAAAGGGATAACATGATAATATTTTTATGAATGACTGAGAATTGTATATTTTCACGTAATATTGTTTTGCATGTCAAACCAATGAAGATATGAGATAAAATAAGCTAGTCCACATGATGTGCCAATTGTTTGGGCTTGGCCCATATGGTTAGAAAACCTTTTTTTATGTATTATCAGTTGCTCTTAATCAATTTTGTTCTTAAACATTTCCATGTTGAAATTTGACTTAATAAAAATCTATGGGTATCGTACGTAGAGTTAGGATTATGTACATGTTTTCTTGTGAGATGGGAGCTAGAATTTTATAGAAATGTCCTTGTGGTAAGACCATGATGGACTTCGTTAGAATTGTGCTTGTATGTAAGCCATGCGCCCACATTGGTCCATCCATGTAATGTCTTGGAAGGGACTGTTTGGAATTACATTTTGATTTTATGATAAGATATATTGGAGTTACATTTAGAAATACTTAGATGGAAAAGAGAATGACATTTAGGTGACTTACATTTAGATGACATCTTCATAGTCTATTATCAAAAATATTTTAAGGCGCATTGGAGTTCATACTTAGATGAAAAGGAGAATAAATTATGATAAGATATATTGAAGAGATTATATTGTTAGGTGAACAAGCCTTATAAGGATATTTTGTTTGCAACCCATTACATTTTTTAACCAACATAAAAAGATTTTTATGTAACCAATTATAAAACAATCAAAACTTATACAATGTCAAGCTATTGGCTAAGAGGCATCCTTTGGAGAAATATGTTAGGGTAGAAATGTTTTATGTCATGTATTCTTTCACATCATTTTTATAATATGATATTTTATTTGCTATGTTTATAGATGGTTCTAGTTTTATCTAGCAAGAGCACAAGGAGAAATAGTTTGAAAAAAAACTAAAACACTATTATCATCCTCAAAAGAGATGGAATCACTAAGAAGTTTTAGTCATGCACTTGGAAGGATGGCCACGTGCAGTATAAAATAGGATCCACGCTCTCTTAGAGACGCAAGGATCTAGGCTCTCCCAGAGAGGCAGGTTCATCCTCTCTTATAACCATAATTCATTTCTTAATTAACCTCATACTTATTGATTCTCCTTTATAGCTTGCTTCTTCATTGCCTTTTTCTCGATATGTTTTTTTTCTTAATTTGAGCTTGTGAGTAGTTTGTATTCACCTAAAAACATGTATATAATAGGTTATACATCTCCTCCTAACTTTGCATGGTTAAAAGAGCAAGCTGGGGCTCTGAATATATTATTAGAAGAATCCCTACTTTTTAAAGAAGAAAACAACATAGAGTTGATGGGTATCATGAAAGAAATATCATAACTTCCAGAAAATTTGAATGTCGACTATGCTTCTAACTTGATTGAGCACTTCAACACCATAAAAAAATAACTTTCTAGGTTAGCATACCTAGTATTTTCTTTCTTCTTTTCTTTATCAGATGTCATTTTGATATGCTTTTATTTGCAGGCTTTCAAGTACAATTTATAGGAAACAAAAAAGTAGAACATATTCATAATACTAAACACAACATATAGGTATCAATGAGACTTGGAGGATATGTGATCTACCTATAGATGATTGAAGGGTAAGATTGATGAACTATAGTTATTACACCATGTTAGAGAATGAGATTTTTATCTTGTTAACCTCACTGATCTTTATGAAAAGATCAGAAACTCTAAACAATAGTTGGTCTTTTACCAATGAACTATCATAGAGGTGTATTCTAAGCTTGAAACTGCTCAGACAAAGATATCTGGACTACATGATCTTGGGAACATGCTTGAGGAATTTTAAGTTATGTTTGGAAACACTCATACTTACAAGAATTTTCTTAATAATAAGTTAGTGAGATTAATAAGTGACCTTCATTTTAGGTGATCATGTATGCTTATAAAATTTCATCAAGTAGCTTAACTCATTCGTTTTTGCTCCTTTAATCTTTTTTTCCAGTCCATTCAATAATAGTTTATTGGTGAGTTTTACATGCTTATTTGTATCGGTGTAAAACTAAAAAGAACTTAAATTAATATGGAGTTCTTGGCATTATTCTTTAATTTTTTATGTCAAACTGCGTGTTATTTTCTAAGATCAACACTCGAGGAAAACCTAAACCTGTAAATAATATTCTTTTACAATAATAAAATAACCTTGCTGATGATTATCTCTTTTAGGGCTTCTATTTTCATCCATTTGGTGAAATGTTCAACAACTACTAGGATGAATTGTGTTTTTTCTAATGCTTTAGAGAATGTTCTTAGTATGTTTATTCCATATTAAGAGAAAGGCTATAAAGATACAATGGTGGTTGCTTGAATTAAAGGATGGTGAAGACCTAATGAAAATATCTAATACTTGTCGTATATCTTTACTAAATTTTTGATATCTTTTAATATGATAGACCAATAGAATTATACTCATATAGTTTAGACATCCAAAGCTTTAACTCCTACGTGGATGCCATTGATCCCCTTATGTATTCCTCTCAAAATATATTTGTTTTCATTTAGAAACAAATATTTTAATAGAGGTGCATTGGTTGACCTTTTGTATAATATTCAAATGCACATCATATTTGCCTAACATCATTTACTTTATCTGGTGGTAGCTTTCATATGAGAAGATATTGTTTGAGTTAATTCCTCCAATCCTCCTCTAATGTTATCTATATGGTGACCACCATATATATTTTTCTCTATGCTGTGTATATCCAACACCTTAATCTATATGTCATAGGGAAAATCTTTTAGATTGTTACTGGCTAGCTTTGAGAGGAGGTCAATTTGCTATTTTCTTTCCATGTAATTTGAAGATGGAGATTGCCTTTTCCTTTTCATACTTTAAGTGGATGTGCACAAGCACTTTATATTGGTACTTGATCATGAGGGGTTATTTAGGTTTAAATTATTCTTGGAATTACCCCACAATAAATTAAGAGTCACTGAACATATAAAAAAGGTATGCATGAAGACTCTCTTTCAAGTTAAAACAAGTTAAAAAGGTCTCATATTCTACCACTTTATTATAGAAGTAGAACTCAAAATAAAGGTCATAATAAGAAAATCACCCACAAGGCTAGTTAACACAATTCGTGTTTTACTCCTATTGGTATTTAGAAATCCATCAATGTATAACACCTATGGATTGAAAGTGAAATAGAAATTTAATATCATGTATTGCTCTGGCATGGAATATTCTATGAATGAACACTCAATAATGAAATATATTGTAATTTGCTCATTAATGGTTAGCTAGGCTGATATCTAACTCTAAACTTTCCTAATTTTATTGTATATTTTACCATTCATTATGATAAGTTAGGCTCGTGGAGAATCTACCTTACAGGTTGGTTAGTAAGCACAATTACTTAATATACATAGAATATGACTTTGATTTTCTTACTATATTGACTAATGTTATAGCCACATTTTCAATCTTAATACATATTCTCAACATGATAAAGGACTCTGCTAGTATAGTAGGCTGAATTTTAAACTTTTTCCTCTTATTATACTAGTACTACATTCATTGCTAGGTTTGTAACTCCTAAGTAAAGAAAAAAAAATCCTCTCATTCTCATGGTTGTTAGAGGACTTTTAGAGAAGACAAATAAGACTTTAGCTTTTCAACAACTTTTTGGTATTTTAAAGTCCATTCAAAATTAGAGATGTTCTTTAAAGTCTTGAAAAAGGGTAGACAATGATCTCCAACATATAAAATAAAGTCTTTAAATTCTACTACTATTCCTGTAAATCTTTATAAATATGACTTGAATCTTCAAGATTATTAGGCTAAATTCATCTATTGTTGACTAGAAAACTTAATATTTTTTCCTTTTTTTTATTGCAAGAGCAAATTTAACAGGGTTTAACTTTATTTGGTGTTTATATAGGATAAAAAATACCTTTTGCAACTCCTAAAGGAGTTGCTTAAAGGTAATGTTCTTAACCAACATGTCATTAACATATACTTCCATACATTGATAAGTAGGTCCAGCATTCTTCATGTTAAAAGACATAGCTCGATAGTAAAAAATCTATTTATCTATTATAAATATTATCTTATCTTCCTCATTATATGCATATGTATATGGTGATACCCTGAGTTAGCATCAAGGGAACTCATGTACTCAAATCTAGGTGTAGAGTTTATTAACCTATCAATTTTTAGCTGTGTGAAGTTATCCTTAAAACATGCCTTGTTAAGGTTAATGAATTTTATGCACATTCACCACTTTCCATTTGACTTTTTGACCATCACTATGTTCATCAACTATTCTAGATACATCACTTCACAAAATAAAACCAACCTTCAATAATTTATCTATTTTTTTAAATAGCTTTCTGTCTTTCTCCATTAAATTTCCTTTTCTTTTATTATACTAGGGAGAAAGATAGACACACATTCAAAAAATAATAAGACACCTCTAGATTAATACCTTACATATTTGTTGGATCAAATATGAAGTTATGTTTTTTTTTATATATTGAAAAGCTTTGTTAGGGCTTTTTCTTGTCCAATGTCAAAAATGGACCTAATTTTGGTGATTGTATTTATATCAGAACATGAATAAAGATTGATCTTTTTCAGGTCTTTTATAGTTTTTATTCTTATCTCATTCTTCTATTTGACATGTACCGTCTAGTCTACCTATAAAATGATTTTCCCTTTCAAGCATAAGGTAATGCACTTTTTAGAGACCAATTAATTCTTTCTCATAATTGTAACTCCCTTATTTGTAGGGAACTTTATAGTTAGATACTTAGTACTTATCATTGAATTAATCTTATTAAGAATGGGTTTTCCTAATATAATGTTATATGTCATATCCATTGTTGTTACTCATTTTTGGGCCCCACTTGCTGGAGACAGTGTATATCCCTCTTGAACTAAATGTAGGAGTTTAGTTTATGATTGTTGAAAGATTGACAAAAGTAAAGAATAAAGAAATGTTTTTCGAACCCTGTTTCAGCTGTCTTCTACTCTTCTTATCCTCCTACTTTGCTGCCAAAATCTTCAGGATTCTTAGATTAATTAGGAGTTTTCATGATGCTAAACTCATTCCTTCTTTATCTGGTCTTTAAGGTTAGATAAATCCCTCAGAATTTGTATTAAAAACTGATTCTGTTTACTGTCAGAATTTTGTTTGTAAATCCACTCTGTTTCAACTTCGACTTTGATTTTGACTTGGTTTCGTGCATTATCCGACCATCCCACCTATATTCTGTCATTTATGACATGTTAAAGAATTGATATGCACTTTTATTGGTTCCTAGGGCCCACTATTCTTATGCCAGTCTCTCAGTCATATTGGGATGCTCGACATTATCAGTTTCTGAATCAAATCAGGAGATCCTTTTTGACCAACCAGATTGCGACCGGATTCTATTTTTCAAAACGATTTTATATGACTTTGAACCCTTCATGAAAGTTTTAGCCTTGTACGTGTAGATGAATTGGGGTTTTGAATCGCCTGATTTCGATAACAGAAGCTCAAGATATTCCTGTTTAAATATCTAGTGTAAAAGTAGAGAATCTTGCTGCGAGAAGGATTTTGACCCGAGTTTGCAGTACAATAGGGAATGGTTGAGGTCTAGTTCATGCCAGAATTTAATCATGAAGAAGAAATGTGTATTGGGACCTGATTTAATGTTTTTAGGATTTATCGGGTTAAAGACCAATTTTAAAAGTTAATCGGTTTTGTTGAAGGAATTAAAAAAACAGGGACTGAATCAGAAAACATCATAATAATTTTTGTTACTGTGCTGCCGTGCTGGATTATATTTTTCTTCTCTTCATAAAAACCAACGGCATCGTTTTCTTACCTTCATATATCCCATTTAATAAAAAAAAACACGACCGTTCGAAACTTGACAGCATGAAACAGCCTCATAGGAATTAATTAGCATGGTACTGTTCAATTGTGTTGAGAACAATACCCCTCCCTGTCTGCTATTCTTTTCTTTTCTTTGCATAACTATTCCTGCTAGTTTTCATTATTCTCTCGCCCGATTTTTGGGTTGCAAATCACAGTTTTTATGTTTCAGTCCAAACGAAACAATTTTGTGCCTCATGGTGTCAGCTGTGGAAGGACATAGAGAGGAGCCGCACCATCATTTAATGGCTGGGATTCTATACATGAAGAATAATTATTGAGATCACAAAATAGGAATCAAAATATTTTGGTTTCGTAATTTGCTTTATTTGATTATAAATCACCCAAGATTATATCCTAGATTAATATAATGAGTTGTTTCCTAAATAGAGCTGTTTATAGGTTATAAATAAGCCTCTATACTGACCTAAAAAAGGGAGAAAAAAAAAAGAGTTAAAGGGAGATAAAGAGAAGAAAAAAAAAGAAACATAAAAGGGGAGCGACAGAGGAGTAAAGGAAAATAGAGAGAAAAGGAAAAAGAAGAGAAAAATAAACACAAAGAACAAGAGAGAACATGGGAGCTAAAAAACTAGTAGAGAGAGAGAGAGGGACAAAGACACAGAGATAAACTCAGGAGACGAACGCTAATAGAGAATAGAGGGGAAGAGCTAAAACAGACGAAAATGCTGACAAACCAGCCAGTACGCCTTCGACATCGCCTTCGTTTCTGCCTTCAAGTTTGTTCTCCTCATCTCTGTGCATGTAGTTTCATTCACGTTCTATTGTTCAAGTGAATTATAATTCACTTGAACAGTAACTGAGCATGCACACGTGAGGGAAACTCACGCATGCCTTTTGTTTGTCCAGCCGGGTCACTAGTTTGGACAAGTGACCCGACTAGGCCTACTGGGTCCAGCCCAACCACATGGGCCAAGTTGAGAAAGAGAGATTTGTGTTTTTTTTGCGTATTTATTTTAAAGTCTGTATTTTGATATTGTAAAAAATATAAATCTGGTATTAAAATACTCGGTTTTCAACGAAATGTTGCAAATATATATATCAAAAAACACAAAAAAAATGTTTTCATACATACGGCCAATACCCTAAAATATTTTAAACATTCATCTTAAAAAAAACAAATATTCAAAGTTTAAAAGAAAATGTGTTTTAGCATGGATTTCTTAAATGCAAAAATTATTTTCTTGCATTTTGGATTTTACAACATGTTTGTAAATTCCAAAAGGTGTTGGCTAATATTTCTAAAATATAAAAATCTTATTTTTAGGGAATTCATCCATTATTCACTGTTAATATTTGGATAAAGAAACCCCAGGTGGTTAACATCTAAAATTTTTTTCTAGAAATAATAAGTCATTATCCCTTAATAATATAAGGGCAAAGAAACCTATGAAAGGTAAATGTCCGAAATATTGTTAAGAGTAATTCAACTTGTTCATTTTTAACATAATGGTGGGTTTATACCCAAAATATTATATAGAACAATTTAATTGTCCATCCTTGGAAAAAGCTTAATTATAATTGGAGACATTTCATATTTTGATTTCACGATTTATGAGTCGTGAAAGTATGAAATACTAAGGCAAAAAATGAGCTTTTAAAGCACTTTGAATTTCTTTAGATTTCTAACTTAGTTTTTTTGTTTCTCTTCCTTGCGATTTATGAGTCACGAACACTTGAAATACTAAAGGAAAAATAAACTTTTAAGCACATGGAATCTCTTGAGATTTCTATATTAGCTGTCTCTTAATTCATAGGTTGTAAATTTAGTTCAAATCAAACACAGATTTTAAGAGATTTGCATCGATTCTTCTTGGCACTCTATAGACATATCTAAAGGTATGATCCATATTGGCCAAGGGTTCTTTCTTTTATACTTTGAACCCAAGTTCATTCATTGTAGCAAACTCATCCTAGGAAAATTGATTAGAGAACACCAACATTATAACAATTATAAGGCAAACTAAACATCAAGCAGCTTACCTTAGGTAGGGCGTACTAGGGGTGTTAAAACCTTCCATTTACGCAACCAGTCTCTTGCCTTGGAATCTCTAAAGACTAGTTAGGGTTTCTAATAATCATAATACAAGGTAATGACTTTTTTTTTCACAAAACAAAGACCCGACATCATTTCCCCGCTCCGGGAAGAGTCGCAGTGACATTGTGCCAGCGCCAGGGTGTGACATCCATCTTAATGACCATGAAAGTTCGCTAGAGTATATAAAATTTAAAGTACGTACCAATAGTGATGGGGAGGTTTAGTGCACCTTCCACTGACACACCCCTCTGTTCAATCCTAATCAGAAAGGTTTTTTTTTATTGTAGTTAGTTTAGATGGATATATATCCATCTGTATCATGACATCCTTTGAGAGGATATTATAACATTTCCATCATCTATTAATACTATATATATATCTTGTGTTAGATAGGATTACAGAGATGACAATGGCATCTTTATAGAGAAAAGTCACTTATTCTTCATCTTATAAAATAAACATGATAGGCACACCCAAGGATTATGAATTCTTAACAAAAAGTACTTATTTCTCATAAGCTTTCCTACACCTACTAAGATTCCTCTCAGGATCATGTTGATCTCTGGCAGTGATTTATGTTAACTGTCATATTCATTTTCTTGTTTCTCATGTTCTACTCCTTTCTTCATACATTGTTAAAGACATCCCTTAGCTATAAGTCTTTCTATCTTCTTCTTTAGAGTATATTATTCTTTTATATCATGCAACGGTGCTTGTGGAATAAACAATACTTCTTCTGGTTATAGTTACCACGTCTATTTTCTTAGGTGATAAGTACTGCATGAAATCCTTTTTATTGATTATTGTCAATACTTCTATTCTAGTTGTGTTTAATGAAGTTGTCATTCTTTCTGGATACACTAGTTCATTTTATTTAGGACCTCTTAAATTACCTTTAAATGCTTAGGAGTCATGAAGAGGGATGCTTGTGTTTCAGAGCTCTTCCATACGCATTTAAAAATATGAATGCTCTTGTCTCGCTACATTACTTCCTTAACATATATATATATATATATATATATATATTAACAACAAAGAGATTTTTGTATGAGAGTGCATAAAATCATTCTCGCGAGTAATTATGTAGTTCATTAATTAAAGCTTCTATTATTGGTAGTTCCAACAAGCCATATACTTTTACTATTTCTTCATTGAATCTCTTCAGATATGATGTAATATTCTCTCCCTCTCTTCGAGTAATGGTGAAAAGTTTAGTTGAATTCTTTTTAGGATGAATGCTTATACTAAAATGAGCAATTAGCTTGCTATATAAATTAGAGAAAATGAGTATGGAACTAGGCTCCAACTATGGTATTAAGCTTGCAAAAATCCATGAAACGTGGTTGGAAAAAAAATTACACATTGGATTGCTATCCTGCATCATCAACTCAAGGTTGATTTTCATCTTTCACACATGTTTTTTGGGGTTAGAGAGACCATCATAGTTATTAGGTTTATTTTTATAAAGAATAGGTCTTTAAATAGGTAAGTATTCAACATATTCTAGCATAATAAAGAATCTTTTATATAATATGTAAGAATTTTCTCCTCACATTGTCATAACCTTTTACGTTTTGGATCTTTAAAGTGGGACTTTGAAGAGGAGTGGTGTCGTTGAAGATGGATATGGCCATGACTTGTTGTGGCCTTGCTTTTGTCATATAAAGATCATGTTTGGATGACCTAGTCTGAAAATGTTTTAAATGGTGATGGGATATACTCTTTAGCACAAATGAGGTGTGATGTCTACTTTCTTGCACTTTATTTTGTCCCCTTTTTTTTTTCTAGAAAATAAAGTTGTTTATGTATAGGAGAAACATATTGTTGAAATGATTATATGTTATGTGAAGGTATGAAGAGAGCCTCGAGTTATTGCTGGCTTATCAAAACAACCTTTATGAGTACTCTCATCTGCTAAGCAAGCTAGTGGAGATTTACTAGAGCTCACGAGGATAGTGAGTCAGAAGTTTCCATGTTGTTAGTCATGAAAGAAATTTAAGATTAAATACAAAAGAATAAAATAAGTTAAGTCGGGTAAAAAATGAACAAGTTTTTGTTTAGTTTTTCACAAACGACATCACTGATGAAGTCATAGAAAAACTTTAGGCTTTCCATGACTAACAATGGTCTGAGTTGTTTTGGATGGATTATAGCCTGTAGAACAAAATCTCTTATGAGTTTGATAATCTTTTCTTTCATTGTTTATCATTCCTATTAACTAATTATAAGGAGATAGTATGAGAATATTTTTATGAATGTTTGAAAATTGTATATTCCCGTATAACATTGTTTTGCATGCCAAACTAGTGAAGGTAGGGAATAAAATAAGCTAGCTTACTTGATATGCCAGTCGTTTGGATTAGGTCAAATGATTGATTTTTTTTTAATGTATTATCATAAACATATATTGCATATATATATATATATAATCCTAGTACCTAATACAACTTCCACCAAAGTGGATTGAAACATTTATTTGAAGAATGTCCGTGCATCACATGTCATAAAAAGGACTGTTTTTTTTTCTAATATCTGGATACTCGATTCGCCGCAATTGACATACCTTTTTTAGGTTTCCACTACAAAGGAATTTGTGTTGCAAATTAAGTCATTGCATGAATTGTGTGAGAAAAATTCACCTTAGAGGGTTTTCCACTTGACAAAAGAAGAAAAGAAAGGCAAGAGAAAATTGACTAGGCCGTCGAGTGCAGATTTTTATCAGTACAAGTTGGGCGGTTGTGGTCGTGACTAGTTTGCCTAAAACAAAATCGAAAATATCCCATATATTATTGAAGGCACGTTTGTTTACTTTTAATTTTTATGTCTGTGGTGCAAAAAACACAGTATTATATTTAGTAACATATCAAACTGTATTTTATACTACATGTCCCACTAAAAATTTGAGTTTGAAACGTAGTTTTTGTGAAGCAGTTTTAACATGTTTTTTTAATTGAATTTCATAAAATGCCGTTTGTTTTTGCATTTCAAAAATGCTTTTGAATTTTTTTATATTTTTCTTTTCTTCAAATTTATATTTTTTTATGTTTTCAAATCAATTTGGTATGTTGATATCAAAAATAATTTTAAAAAAATAAAAAAATTATTTTGATGTATTTTCAAGTAAAAAATTCTTTTTTGGTGCTAAAATAAAATTAACATCGATAGTATAAACACTAAGAAATTTGTATTTGAATTGTCTTCTTATTTTGGCCCTCTACCCATGAAAGGGACATCTCCATGTAATAATTATCGGTACATTTAGCATATGGATACAAACTACTTATTTTATTTTATTTTTTTTTATTAAAGTTTTATTTGTTTTGAATTTAATTTTTAATTATAATATATATATAATTTTTTTTATTTCAATCCTTCTATTTTATACATTTAATTTTTTCCCCTTTCTCTTTTATTAATTTTTTTATGACTTTCAATTTTATTTTTCATATCAAGTTCATGATTTGTTTTTCGATAATAATAATAATAATTTCAGTTTGGCCTTTTTTTTTTCTTGGTCCTTTAGTCAAAGTTTTTGTGCCTTTTAATTTTATTTTTCAAATTAAATTTATAAATTTTTTTCTAGTAATAAAAATAGTAATAGTAATAGTAACATTGATGCCATAAATTACATCCTTAATGCTTGGAATCAAATGAGCAACACAAGAACCATTATTAAAAGATTACTAGTAAACCCTATTTTGCAACCTACCCAATCCAACCAGCCTCCTTGTTTTGAGGACATGAAAGACATAGAAATCAGCAAAGAAAAGGACAACACAATTTAAATCTTTGGTCATCTTCCCAATATAACACAAGTTATAAGAGAACCCAAAGACATAAAAAACATCTTGAAGTCTTAAATTAGGAGTTATGACAATATATTCTATATGAGTGACATGTAATTTATCACCATCAAGTATTCCAATCTAAGCATGATCTGAAATGACAAGCTTTTTATCAAAAAGTTCATTGGATCGACCATATGGCTAGAGGCACCATTGTCAATAATCCACATGTTGTCGGGCTTACTACCATAATTAGCAAGGCTTAGTGACCAAAGATGGGTGAAATGTTAGAGCCATCACTCGGTCCTATTATTCCTCTAAGCTAAATAGAATCATGGCTTGAATAATTATAGTGTTCACACCGCTTCTAAAATCTGTTATATCGCTATTTGATTTTTGAATTTGCAGCAAGTGCACCGACTTCTATGATAGGAAGTTATGACCCAGCTATCGATTACTATCTTTCTTCATGAATAATCATGCCATAAACTTTACTCAGGGATGGTAAGGGCTCACCCTTTAGGATTTAGGAACATACCATCTTGAAACAATTATTCAGATGAAAGAGAAACTGATGCTCCTTCTCTCTCTCTACCTGCTGCAAATTCTTTTTTAGCATTACAATGATATCATGGAATAGTGTTAAACATCTAGAATTAACCCCAAAGAGCCTTAAACTTGGAATAATAGACAACAACCGTTTCATTATCTTGATGAAGTAGATATATTTCTTTCTTAAGTTCATGTATGTGTGCGATGTTCGTCTAGCCATAACTCTCTTGCAGTGTTGGTATAAGCCATACTATCATACGAATCTCGTGACAAGGCATTGAAAATCCATGGAATTACATTTTCTCCATGGTGCATATTGTTCTAGAATTGGTTTCATGTAGGGTAATTTGTCTCCATTGAGAACACAAATTACAAAAAACAATCTTTGAGTTATACAAGTGGTGCAAAAAATATGATCAATTAGAATCATTAGAGGGTTGCAATTGGTTATCTTCCCCTCTCGATTGGCTAGAGGTTGTATTTGTATTGGTTGCACTTTACTTTAGCATGATTAACCAAGATAATTCTGCAACATTGGAAGTAAAAAACTTAAGGTTTTGATTCAGCAACATTTTCTTTAAAGGTCGTACAATAATAATTACAGAGGATTTAACAAGAGAAATCTTAAGAGCTAAAATAGGTGTATGTATATAAAAAAAAAAATCAAACCTAGTTGTAAAAAAGTGTATCTGTAAACCATTTAAGTGGTGGCCCAATGGTAAGAGCTTGGGATTAAGGGGTTTACTCTCTCTATGATCTCGTTCGAGCCTTGTGGTTGCTTATATGATGGCCATTGGAGGCTTATATGGTCGTTAACTTCAAGGCCCGTGGGATTAGTTGAGGTGCGCGAAAGCTAACCCGGACACCAACGTTAAACTAAAAAAAAAAAAGTGTATCTGTATCAACATCAACATCCAACACCAATATTTTCAATATTAATTTGATTGTTTTACTGAGCCATTTTTTATATAATTTTTTATCAAAATTTTGACAAAATTTCTTTTATTTTTAAACATACCAAGATATTAACAAATTTCATAACAAATTTTTTACTCTCGACTGCAATTCAACCTCCCTATTGGATTTCACATTCCACATAACATTAATAATAATTCTCAACATCAAATAAATATCAACATAATAATTACAAAAGCATAATAATAATTTTTTTATGAAACATGCCATATCAAAATTAATATCACCAAATTAGAACTAAACAAACATGACATAAGTATATTTATATATTTTTAAAACATTCTACCCTACTATATATATATATATATATATATATATATATATTCACAACTCTACTTTACAAGTAAATTAATTAAATATTGTTAAACACACACTAATTACATAAAATTCTAAAAGGTTTAACGTGTTATATTTTACAATATTTCATCAACTATCTATACATATAATAAACAAAAACCTAATGCTCTGCTGTGATAAATCAAATATTAAATTTCCCATAATATGAAAATTAACTAACATCATCAAGTCCAAACATCCATTTATTTTATACCATTTTCCAATAATTTACTTAACCAATCTGATTTCCCCTTAATTACGTCAACTTAGTTGTCATACAATTTAGCTTTCTCTCATAATAGACAAGTAAATCCAGTAACCCACACAGCTACCCATAAATTTGACAATCCATTTTATTACCAATAACTATTCTCTCCCGTGAGCCAATAAATCTGGTAATCCATACAATTACCAATAATCAAGCTAACCTGTAGCCAATAAATCAATAATCCAGCTAACCCTTCTTGGTAATAAATAAAACTGGTAATCCATACAATTATCAATAATTCAGCTAAGCCCTCCCGTTAGCCAATAAATATGGTAATTCATTCTATTACCAATAATCTAGCTAACCCCTCCTAATAGGCAATAAATCCATTTAAAATCATAATATAATCTCATTTCCATTTCACTTTATATTTTCAACAATTACTATGCATCATCATAAATTAACCACAATTAACACAAAAATAAATTAAAATTTATAAATATTCAAGTAAGGTGACAAGGCACCTACCCGTCGCTCGCAATGCTCCAACTCCTCCTTGTTGGTGTCTTACTCTCGAGTGCTCCTCTAATTCAATAAAATTTCTTCATTTAATTATCCATCAATGATTCATTTGCACCTAATGTAAGGCACATAAATCTTTAATTTAATTCCATATACCACACCTCATTTAATGACTAACTTATTATGAAAATTTCCTTATATCTCTCTTATTTTTAATTTTTATTAAATTCTCAAATCATCAAACTCAAATTCATAAATTCTCATTTCACTTCAAATCAATTTTTATCACAACTACAAATATTAATTCTACACAATTTCACAATATTCAAACATATCACAACAATCCCAATTTTTTTCTCTCTATGGTTGTCCATGTACCCTAGGAATTCACCATGATTTCCACTTCATTTTAACAAAAATTCTTCCTTTCTCTCGTTATTTCTTCATCCTCTGCAATGATTAATAACTAAGAGGGTGCTTGAAAGTGTGGTAGCAGTTTCTTTTCAAATAACTTTTTGTGCCGAAATGCATGCCAATGATTTTTTTTATTTTTAAAAATCATTTTTGACACCAGCACATCAAAACGATCCAAAACATACAAATCATATTAAATTTTAGCAAAAAACAAAATTTAAAATTTTAATGCTAAGTTCCTTTAAATTGCACCTAAGAACCCTACTTCTAGAACCTAACAATTCTATAAAAAATAAATCAAACTTTGTAAGAATTTATTTAAGAACACTTGACATATCTTACCTAGCAAGAATTTGAGCATCTTATGCTCACCAAGCAAAATTCTTCTTCTCCTACTTTCTTTGTCGTCCCATCCTCTCCTTCTTCTCCTCTCCCTCACTTAATTTCTTCTATTTGTTTTTGTTTAAAGATGGAGAAATCTAAAAATCTTAAGATTTCTTCTTTAATTTTATGGTTTTTCCTAAGATTTTTCTAAGTTAATTCTCTCTAAACTCTTCTCAATACTCCTTTTTTTTTTCAATGGCCAGCCAAAGCCATTAATATAGCCATCAAATTTATTAATTCTATTTACATCTTTTTCCTTTGACCTTTTGATTTCTTCTTCTTTCTCTTTGTGCTGGCGGTGCTACTAATGGTGGGTCACTATATAGATAAGGGATGCGATGTTGGTTGGTTTCAGGTTTAGGTCTTTTGGTGGTCTAAATAGGGGGAGAAGGAGGTTGTGAGGGGTGGTTTGTCAAAGAACCATCTCAACCCAATAACTTAAGCTGTTAGGTGAGATCTCAGGATATGATTTATATTATTCTCTAACACATCCCTTCAAGTGAAAACCGGGCTTGAAACTTACACAAGTTCACATTACATTGTGCTTAATTTTTATCAAATAAATAGGGATGGTGAGATTTGAACTTGTGACCACTGGGTCATCAAGGCTCTGATACCATATCAAAAAACCAATTCAACCAAAAAACTTAAATTTTTAGGTAAGATTCCAGGATATGATTTATATTATTCTCTAACATGGTTGTTGCCAGACTAGGTGGAGGATCGGTTGGCTTGGGTTGAAGACAAGGTGGGGCTATCTATTGGAGATGAGGTGGATTTACTGTTGTTGGTGGAAGAAAGACGGGTCTTGGTTGCAAATGAAAACGAAGGAGAGACGTGTGAAGATGAAAGGGGAGATGGTTTGGTCAAAGTGTGTGCTCGTGGTTTCACGATGGTGATTCTTAACGGAGAAGAATGGAGGGGACATCAGAGAAGGGAGGGGGCTAGTTTGGGTCTCCAAGCCACAAGAAAATTTGGGAAAGATGGCTACTGTTTTAGGTTATCGAGTGAGGCGGCAGTGGCTAGTTATTTAGATTTAGGTTTTAGGTTTTTTATTTTATTTTATGGGGAGAGTGTGTGAGTATCCTTTTTTTTTATTTTCCTAAAATTTGTCCGTGTGTAAGTGAAAAAATAATTTGTTATTTTTAATTGCTTGGTGGTGAAGTAATCTAAAAAAATAAATTGAATCCTCAACTTCTTTTTTTTTCAAATTTAATCCCTGGTAAATTTTGAATTTTTTAATCTTTTATATTTTGAATTTTTTTGAAAAAGAGTAACTCCAATGTCAACTTAAAAAGCGTGTTTACAACTGAATGCATGGAAAAAAGATGCTGCAAGTGACGCAAAGACATCAAAACATATTTTTTGGGTTTTTGTTGTTTTTTTGCTATTTTTTGGTTTTTTTTCAAAAATTTATCAAAAATTAGATAGCAACACCAGGTATGATCCATACTTTATTTTTTATGCATTTAATTAATACTTAGGAGAGAATTAAAAACCCAAAAATAAAATAACACCTAATGAATTTAATTTACAATTTTTGTTTAGGGAAAACTTATAATATTGGAATGATGCCTAGTGGAATGAGAGCGGCAATCAAGAGATTCAATAAAGCGATTAAAGTTAGTCATTTTCTTCATGAGATGTGTAGAAAAGCAAATGGAAGGTATCCAAATCTGGTCATCACTTTTGGCTATTGCAATGAAGGAGATCAATCTTTGGTCTATGAATATTGCATAAATGGTGATTTAGCAACCTGGCTTCTCGGCAAGCTTTCTCGGTCATTCCATACATCCCTTTTTTTTTGTTCAACTAATTATGGAGTATTTGATAGCATGGTAACGATTCTTTTTTAAAATGCATTTTGCTCGGAAATATATTGAAATAATATTTTTTTTAATTTTTTAAAATTATTTTTAACATCGCTACACCAAAACAATATGAAAACATTAAAAAAATAATTTTAAGGAAAAAAAAACATTTCAAATTACTAAAAAAATATTTTTATGAGGGTTATTACTTCTTAGCCAAAATTTTTTTTCTTAAATTTCTCAATGCATATTAGTGAAAGTAGTCCGTAAACTCTCTTTTTTATATGCAAAATACATCAAATATTTGTCATTTTACTTCCATACACAAAAACACATGTTTCAATAGATACTAGATGCCATGCCCGCGCGATGCCGCACGCTTGTGGTATGCTTGTGTGTTTTCATGGGTTTATGAAAAAAAATAAAAAAAAATCATATGGAGAAAAACTTTTGATCCACAATGTTTTCAAGGAAAAAACTAGAAAACTAAATTCTTAACCAGCTCAATATGAAAAAAATAAATTAGCAAAGACAATTCTAAAAAAAATAAAAAAATTCATAAAAAAACCATGTGGAGAAACACTATAGCAATTCACAATGTTTTAAAGAAAAAAAACTACGAAGCAAAATTCTCAACCAGCTCAATATGAAAAAAAAAATCAACAAAGACCATTTTGAAAAAAAAGAGAAAAAAATTCATTAAAAAAAGAAAAAAAAATCATGTAGGAAAACATTGTAGCAATCCATAATGTTTTAAAGAAAAAACTACAGAACTATATTCTCAACCAGTTCAATATTAAAACAAATCGACAAAGATAACTTTGAAAAAAAACATGAAAACAAAAAAAGAATAAAAAAAAAAAAAATAGAAGAAGACAATCTTGGGAAAAAAAGAAAAAAAAACATGTAAAACCCAAAAAAAGAGAAAAGAAACGAAAAACAATATGGGGAAAAATAAAAAAAAAAAGAACAAAAAAAAAGAAGATGACAATCTCAGGGAAAAAAGAAGAAAAAAACATGTAAAACAAAAAAAAAACAAAAAATATATAAAAAAGCTACAGTACTTTTCCCACACATTTTAGAATATTAGTTAATTAGGCTTTTAGCTCACTTCTTGAAAGACAATTCCGTCTACCATCTTTCAGTTGGTGATTAGTTATTAATTCTAGATAATAGAAAACAAAAACGGTGAGGATTAAGATGATATATTTTCTTCTATTTATTGTTTTAAAAATATTTAAATTTATTTTAAAAGTGTTAAAAAATGGACATATTTTAAGTGTATATCATTGTTTTTTAAATCAAACACGATTTGTCCCATTTTTTTTAATGTCCTAACACATTAACCAAACACAATTTTATGAACAATTCAATTACAATCATTAAAAAGAACAAAAAAACAAAAGAAAACTTTATCCTATCAAATATTAGTTGTGGTGGTGGTGATAATGATAATGATAATAATAATAAACAACTAAAAAACATAATAAAAGCATTATGGATTCTCGTAGAGCACTATTATGCGAACACTTTCCTCTTTTTTATTGGTATTTCATGGTTTTTTTTTTATTTTATTTGGATCACTAAACTATTGTTTTTAATTTTATCATTTTAAATTTACTGGAGTCTATAATTCAGGTTTGCAAGTTCTGTGAGTTAAGTTGTAAAGTCCGAATTGATTCAATATATTGTTGTTTTAATATTAGAAAAAAAAAGAGAAGAAGATACCATCTTGAATTTCTTTTAAAGCTAAATCATGTTTTTACCTGCCATCAAGGTTATTTTTAAACCTGTCAGTCAACTTGATCATTTGGAGTAAACTTTCATGTGGGTTAATTTTAAACTCGGGCTACATATCAAGTTGAGAGGTTTTGGGATTGACCTTCTTGGTCCATTTTAATAACAATACTAAATAGTTTCCATTCTTCCATCTTCTGTTTTTTTTTTCCTTTTTGATTGAATTCTTTTTCTTTTTCTTTTTGTCAATTTTATCCTTTAATATTTGATTTATTTTAATTGGTCTTTATAATTTGTTTAGCTTTACTTTCTATAAAGTTATTGCAGTCTCAAATGAATGTCTTAATATTTAGTTGGTGTTCAATTTTACTAGCGTCTACTTTTATTATTATATCATTAAGTAAAATATAGTTGTAAAAAGTAAAGTTGTTAAATTTAGTGAAGTTCATAATCGAAGACGCGAGTTTGATATGTTAAGCCCTGAACTTCGAGTCGATATAATATGTTTTTATCTTAATATTAAAAACAATATCATCATTTAAGTTATTTATAAGCCCATCAAGTCAAAAATAACTCTTATGAGTTAATTTTAAATTAGGATTAAGTATAGAGATTTTAAATTAGGATTAAGTAAAGAGCTGGGCAAGGAGAATTCAAAATTAGCATAAATAATTAAATTTAATAACAATACTAAATAATCTTTAGTTTTTTTATTGTTCAAACTTTTTTGATCCAACCCGCATAAACATTGTTCCATCAATTCATCGAATTAATTACCATCCAACTTTGTGAAAATGGTGCTGCTAATCTAGTGCTAATTATGCCGTCCAACATTTCTGCAAGCTGGTTAGATTTTAACTCATAAATGAAAAATGGAAGCTTGTAAAACTAGTGCGGGCTAGGAAACCAGTAAATAAACAAAATCACTAACAAAGCTAGAGCCTCGTATAAGATTACATGCATGATGAGTTCAACAATTTCTTAGATGTCGGTTGTAAATGGCATCCACGTAAGACAAAACAACCCGCCATGCCATCCCCATCGAGCAGTTCGGTAATAATTAGTGAAAATGAAATTTAGGTAGGGGCAGGGCAGCAGCTGCCTGATGCAATTTAGCTTTTATATGGTAACGAACAAAACTAACAACCCCATCTACCAAATCAAAAATCCACAACCGAAAAACTCCCACTTTGATTTCCCTTAAAGCCAACTTCAATTAAGGAAAATTATATTTCTTTGTTACTACTTACTACCAAACCAAACTCCTCTTTGTTGCGTTCAAGGTTTTTTTTTTTTGGTGCTTGTTGTAAGAAAGCTTGAGATTTGAAGGAGAGACAGAGAGTAACTGAAAGATGTCACTGTTTCGCAAATTGTTTTATAGGAAACCTCCTGATGGCCTTCTTGAGGTCTCCGAGCGTGTTTATGGTTAGTTTTTTAATTTTATGTTGTTACTTTGTTTTTAAGAAAGATTGCATTTTTGTTTTGTTTTTAAGTTCATTTTCTATTCAGAGAGAAAATTGGTTGATTGCGTTTGAATCATTGAGTTATGTTTTGAAGTGGATTTGATTCAAATTTTGTTCTTTTCTGTTAGGTTGCTAATTGGTTGATTGTGAATTTTTACTTTCTTAAGTTGTACTCATTTTTAGGGCGCATATTAGAAAACTGATTAGCTTAATTACAATGCTAATTCAGAAAGTATTGAATTCTTTTGTATATTGTAGGGATTTTGACATTGTGAATTTTTGGGGCTTGATGCCTCGAGTCAAGAGGGTTATGATAAGGTTCCTTTAGGAAAGATAAAACTTTTGGTGGCATGTTGAAGTTATGACTTAAAATAGCAACTGGGGTAAGCTTTGATTTGATGACTGACATTTGCACATTCTGTGTAAACGCAGTGTTTGATTGCTGCTTTAATACTGATGCTTGGCAAGAAGAAGATTATAAAGGTTACATAGGCGGAATTGTCAGTCAACTTAAAGAACATTTCCCTGATGCTTCATTCTTGGTGTTTAATTTCCGCGAGAGAGAGAAACAAACCCAGATTGCAGATGCTTTGTCCAAGAATGATATGACCTTAATGGAGTACCCTTGGCAATACGAGGGTTCCCCATTGCTCACGATGGAGATGATCCACCATTTTCTAAGATCAGGTGAAAGTTGGCTCTCCCTTGGACAGCAGAATATTCTGTTAATGCACTGTGAACGTGGTGGTTGGCCGGTTCTCGCTTTCATGCTGGCTGGACTGTTAATTTACAGGAAACAGTACAGTGGAGAGCAGAAGACCTTGGACATGATTCACAGGCAGGCCCCTCGTGAGCTGTTGCAGCTGCTCTCACCATTTAATCATGTACCTTCTCAACTGAGGTATCTACAGTATGTCACAAGGAGGAATGCGGCCACAGAATGGCCTCCATTGGATAGAGCTCTTACCTTGGATTGTGTCATCCTAAGGTCTCTTCCTAATTTGATGGAGAGGGGGGTTGCTGTCCCCTATTTCGGGTATATGGGCAGGACCCTTTTCTTGTTTCTGATCAAACTTCCAAACTTCTTTACTCAACTCCAAAGAAAGGAAATATTCTCCGGGCTTATAAGCAGGTAACTTCATAATTCTATGTTTTATGTGCTTGCGTTTTTTTGTACAATCTTCATTGTTCTTGCTGATCTTTACAAAGTTTTATTCTCTGTGTAAGTCGGACTGTTGAAACATCATGTGACAACATTTATATTGCAATAAATGCTTACTTTGCACTCTTAGATGGTGATGATGTCTTTGGATTATGGAATTTTATAGAGCAAGAATAGTTTTTTCCATCAACTAAGAATCTCGAAGAAACAAGCTTGAACCAAAATGGCCTCATAATTGCTCAATTGAACAAGAAGTGTTCAGCTCTACTGCAACAAGGTAGTTAACCCATATCAAAACTGTCAGAATGGACGGAGGAATCCAAAATATCACAAGACACTAGTATTACTGTTGGACACGATTCTCAGGAAACATTAATCCACTAAGATAAGACCTTTCTTTAGTAGATATTTAAAGCCAGGCATTCTTATTGTCCAATAGTTTACTGGTGAACAAATATTTCTTGAATCTTTCTGGAGCTGTTTTTTAGAGGCTTATCCATAGAAAAATTAATGTCATGGATGCACTGATTCCTGGGATCTATGTTCAGTGACACCTACCCAACTAGTGGAATGTATTTATCTACAGTCCCAAGATGATTGCAGACACCATGATTACCAGTCTGATTATTTTAGGTGTAGGAATCTAATACTGTGTGACCGTAATAATAATGACAAAATACGATTCATGCTAACCTAAACAATATGTTTTCTTTGTTAGTCCCTATACTGTGAAACTGAAGACTGATCAGTTGGGGAGAACGAATGATATTGAATTCATGATGTACTAGTTATCGAGCTCATTTTCCAGAGGCTTCATCTGCAATGAGCTTTAATCTGCGACATAGTTTTGGTTCTTGGGATGTTAAAGTTGCCTGAGTTTTTGGTTTTACTTGAATGCTTTTCTTATTCTTTGTGTTGGAAGATTCACTTTTCTTCATTTGTTCTATCTGCTATTTATTTTGGTCCTGCCTTTAAATATATTTATGATTTTCTGAAACCCCTTCTAATTTATTGCAGATAGAATGTGAACTCGTTAAAATTGACATTAATTGCCATATACAAGGTGATGTTGTGCTTGAGTGTATCAGCTTAAATGATGACATGGAACTTGAAGAGATGATGTTTCGAGCCGTGTTCAACACAGCATTTATCAGGTCTAACATCTTGATGCTTAACCGTGATGAAATTGACATGTTGTGGGATGCAAAAGATCGATTTCCAAAGAACTTCAGGGCAGAGGT
The DNA here is from genome assembly GCF_951802175.1 of Populus nigra. Classification (NCBI taxonomy): domain Eukaryota; kingdom Viridiplantae; phylum Streptophyta; class Magnoliopsida; order Malpighiales; family Salicaceae; genus Populus; species Populus nigra. Next base: position 8,188,593 of record NC_084854.1, on the reverse strand, counting down.
TTAATTCTCAACCATATTTCATTTGGCATTTCTCGTTGTATTCTTTTCTTCTCCATCTTTTAACATGGACTCTATTCTTTGCGTGAAGATTCTTTTCTCTGAAATGGATGCTACTGCATCAATAGTTGCAGAAAATTTATCTGGCTTTGAGGAGAAGGAAGGCCTTCCTGTGGAAGCATTTGCTAATGTTAAAGAGATATTTAGCTCTGTTGAATGGTCAGACCCCAAGTCGGATTTTGCGCTTAATGTGCTCCAACAAATTAGTGCATCGAATATTGCTCAGGAAAACTCAAGTGCAGATTTGCAGCACGGAGTAGAGATAAGCACTCAAAAGCAGGAAACGAGTCCTAGAAAGGAACTTGCCGGCCAATCTACAGTCACTAATGCCACAGTATCTACAGCTTCCTCAGAACAAGCTTTGACAGTTTCAGCTGGAATTGAACTCATGGAACCCAAAGGTGGTTCTATCTCACCATCAACACCTGCACAGCCTCTACCATTGCGACTTGCTGTGACTTCTAGTATCATAAAAGTTCATCCTCATCCACCAAAAACTCTTCATCTTTCAGCTTCAGAACCATCAGATCCTTCATCAGTCAAAGAGACTGAAACCCATTTAGAAGGCAGAGGTAAGTCATTACCAGTCAGCCTCCAACCAACTGCTCTACCAACAACATCACCTCTACTTTTTAAGCAGGATAATTCCACTGTCAAAACTGAATGTCCAACCCCTCTCTCTCCTGCAATGCTACCTTTGAAGGAGATTTGCACCATTAGAGCTGTACCTCCTCCAACACCACCTTTGAAGGAGAATAGCACTGTTGGAGTTAGATCTCCTCCACCTCCAATTCCTCCTGTGACGGAGAATAGCATTGTTAGAGCTGGACCTCCTCCACCTCCTCTAATGCCACCTTTGAAGGAGAATAACACTGTTGGAGTTGAACCTTCACCATCTCCTGTGAAGGAGAATAGCACTGTTGGAGCTGGACCTCCTCCACCACCTCCAACGCCACCTTTGAAAGAGAATAAAACCACTGGAAATTGTCCACCTCCACCACCTCTGCCGCCTTTGAAGGAGAATAGCACCATTGGAGGTGGAGCTTTTCCTCCACCTCCACCTCCACCTTTGAAGGAAAAAATCACTGTTGGAGCTGGCCCTCCTCCAATGCCACCTTTGAAGGAGAATAAAACCATTGGAGCTGGAACTCTTCCACCTCCACCACCTTTTCCGCCTTTGAAGGAGAATAGCACCATTGGAGCTGGAGCTTTTCCTCCACCTCCTCCTCCACCTCCACATTTGAAGGAGAAACATGCTATTGGAGCTAGACCTTGTCCACCTCCCCCTCCTCCCCCTCCTCTTCATTTAGGACCAACTACCGGGCCAATAGTTTCATCTCGGATGCCACTAGCGCCGCCACTGCCTCCTACTATGTCAACCAATTCCTCCTGTGTTCCTTCTGCACCTCCTTCTGTTCCTTATGGTAAGGGAACTTTAAATACAAGCATTAATGGAGATAATAAATTGCCCGGGCCTCCATCTCCTGCACCACCCTTAGGTTCCCCCTCCATGCCCAAGGGACGTTTATCTCGTACTATAAGTTCACGGACCAGTCAAACAAAAAAGTTGAAGCCATTGCATTGGTTGAAGTTAACAAGAGCTGTACAAGGAAGCTTATGGGCTGAGGCACAAAAGTCTGGTGAAGCCTCCAAGTATGTGCTGCTTTCCAAACAATTTATGTTATACCATGCTCTCATATTCTTTAAAGTATTACACCTTTCCTTTTGTGATCTCATCACATAGGGCCCCAGAGATCGACATGTCAGAACTCGAGAATCTTTTTTCTGCAGCAGTTTCAAATACAGATCATGGCGGGAAATCAAGTGTGCGGGGCTCACGGGGACCTAAAGTTGAAAAAGTGCAACTGGTAATTTAATATGTTATCTTAAGTGATGCAATGCATGATCACCACCTTTTTTCTCTCAGTTGAAAAAAGTGTAGATCAATCCTTTTCTTTCAATCCACAGACTGCTGTTGTTATTTATTAATTTTTGACAGTCCTAACATCAAAATTAATATTTCACCCATAACTGGTGTAATGCATGACTGCTACAATTTCTTTTTGTTACCTGAAATTATCTACGTTTACCTTTTGCTTTTATCATCCAGACTTCTTGGCAATTTTGTTGTAAGAGTCTATTAGTCATTCTAGTGTTTGAAGCATCTTGGTTTAAAGGTTACATAAGCAACCTCCTGTTATGGGTCATAATACAAGATAAGTAATATATTCTTTTGCTAACCGATAACATATTATTTTATGAAAAGTTTCAGCATTTCAGTTGTTATATCCTGGAAATGGAACTGAGGGGGTATATCATACGTGTGTATCTAAGTATTTGTGTGTTCTCCTTTTTATTCTTTTCTTGCAGGTTGACCATAGACGAGCATACAATTGTGAAATCATGCTTTCAAAGGTGAAAGTGCCACCACATGAGTTAATGGTAAGCTGAATGTAAGAGTAAGGCTACTAGTATAGCACTTTTAACATAAATGAATCCGGAAGTCAACTTTATTATCTCTTTCTCTACCCATATATGCTCAGCAACACAAATGATATGTTATATCTAGGATAATGTTTATGAATTATGCCATTCTCTGAACTTGTGTTTGGCATGCTCCAAGACCATGAATGCATTTTAGGTGTTTTGGAAAAGCACTGCCATTGATGCTTTGGGAAACTACCCAGATTGGCTTTTGTGGACCAAGACCACAACACCAAACACATTGTAACTACTGTAGCTACAATTATTTACTCATGCAGCCATAAAAGAACCTTAAATAAAATATATAGAGAACTCAAATGCATGTTCTCCTAAGAAATCATGATACTCCTGATGCCAATACTAGCATTTCTATAGCTTTCATTACTGTCATCCTGCTTCATATCTTCTCAATAGTTATGCCAGCGCATTTATTTGGAATCTCTTTTACAATTTTGAAAAAGAAATTCTATCCCTTGCAATGACAGTCAGATTGCATTATTGAGATCTAGGAATTGTAAATCACGCAATAAGCATTATTGAAATTTCCATTCGTGTCATTGCCTGTTCTCTCCTTCTTCTTGTTCTTGCTCTTTCTATAAAATGTTTCTGTGTCTGCAATGGTTTTCTTTATTTTCTGCTAGTTATCGCTTTCAGTCACAACCATACAACATAATATTTCACTGTCCTCGTTCCATTGCATGATACATTGACAGAGTTTAGTACTTGTCCTCGAGGATTCAGCATTAGACGTTGATCAGGTTGATAACCTCATAAAGTTCTGTCCAACAAAAGAGGAGATGGAACTTCTTAAGGTGAGTGTTTTTTTTTTTTTAAGTTTAGTATTATGCTCTATCATTTATCATCTAGGGCTATTGCTAGGTAAAATGGTTTGCACTTGCAACCACAAGGGTGCATATTCAAATCTTGGGCCAGCCATCCATTAAAAAATGTTCACAAGTAGGATTGTCTTCACTTCTTCTTTCTATGACTCCATTTTGGCGGGTTCATTACTGGGAGAGCACTTTTTTCCGCTCTGTATTTTATAATCATAGTATTCAACTCAATAATTTTGTCTGACTGTCCCTTGGGCTCTAATTGATTACAAACAGTCAGGAGCTTCAAGATGAAACTTTCATGTGTTTTGGGCTATAATTGCCTTCTCATTTCTATGTCCAGGGATACACTGGAGAAAAGGAAAAGTTAGGAAAATGTGAACAGGTCAGTAGTAAAGTTGTTTTTGTCTTTACAATTGTCAGTTATTATCTCTCGTTGAAAGGTTGAACAAGAATTTCTCAGATCTACATTACACATGGATATTTATGATACTTCAAAATTGCTACTTCTTTCAGTTGAACTTTGGATGGACTCAATGTTTTTTTGTTGTGTATTGATGTCATGTCTTTTGTTGACAGTGTTCAGATTTGTGAGAGGGTAACCTGGGTATGTTTTAAATGTATATTTTTTCTTCATTATGTCAAAACCAGCATTCATAGGAGTTTGAGGTTGCATTGTTGATACAATTCCTATGATTCAAATCTATCTCCATGTTCTCAATTAGCATGGCTCCATTATTTAGTTAAATATGCCTGGGTACCCACTGTTTTCCATGAGAATGAGAGAATTTGTGTTTAATTGAAATAATTGTTTTTGGCATGTATTTATTTTTTAGTAAGTTTATGGATCTTTTTGGCAGTTCTTCTTGGAGTTGATGAAGGTGCCAAGAGTAGAATCTAAACTCAGAGTTTTCTCATTCAAGATGCAGTTCCATTCCCAGGTTTAAAAATGCATTCAAGTGCTCGCTACCTTATTATGCTTGGTTTCATGTTTGATTTGAGCCTATCCTTTTCTGTTTGCAATATTAGGTTTCTGACCTAAGAAGAAGCCTCAATGTTGTGAACTCTGCAGCAGAAGAGGCAAGTTATACTATAGTACTCTCTCTCTTTATTTATGTTATTTTTTGGGTACTATTTCACATGTTCTAAATGTTGGAACCACTCTTGTTAACGGTTCTTTATCAGATAAAGAATTCTGCCAAATTGAAGAGAATCATGCAGACTATTCTTTCCCTAGGAAATGCTTTGAATCAGGGAACTGCAAGGGGTAAGCAGAAACTTTTATTGGTCTACCATCTTGCTATGGAGTAGTTCTCATATACTTGGAGCTATAAAGATTTTCTGGTCCAATGATTGCATGTGGGCACATATGTTAATGGGAAATAGTAGACTTATCAAGGGTCCTGTGAGGGCTTCCCTCTGCATGTGGAAATTTTTAAAGTACATTTCATTTGCTAATTTTAGATGGTGAATTATGCAGTTGGTGTTTTTGGAACATGTGAAATAGTCTTTCTGCTGATGACAGATAGGAAAAGCACAGTAAAGAGAGAGAGAGATGATGAGAGATAAAAAAAAAACAAGGGATAGAGAAAATGAGAAAGCTTAATTTCAATAACATCCAAAGCAGCCTCAAAACATAACAGTAGGTTCTCAAGAAAAATATAATAGATTTTTCTTTCTAGCATAAAACAATGAGATCCGTAGTTGATGAATGGTGGGTTTTTGCACAAACTCTACAAGATTTTGTTATTAGGTCACTAATAGGTTTTGAAATGGAGAAAGCTTGTAAATTGCCATTTTATCAAATCATAAAAAAAACTGAATGTAATGTCTTAAAAATTACATATAAATGATAGGCCATAAAAAAAACCAGCTATTGGGCTCAGCCCACTAAATAAGACTGTCCAATATAAATAAAGCCTAAATTATAACTCAAAAAAAAAAAAAATACAATGAAATATGTCAGGATGAGCTCAGTCTCCCAATCAAAGAGTGACAGGCCAAGCCATCCTCTGTCATCTTCGTCCATATACTCGTGTAATTAGTTGTGTAGGTTTGGTATCCCCACCACTTATTCTACATTTTTGTGTATTGATTTCCTCAACCTCATACCCTGTGATCACTTGAGAGTTCTTTTTATTTTTTTACCTTTTTATAAATCTTGGGTTACCAAACCCGATTTATCCAGTTGTTTTGCATCTTGATGCTGGCTTTATGTGTACTCACATTTGATATCAGTTAAGAGGGTTTTGTTTTCATGGTATTGTGCACATCTTGTTGTAAACCTTTGCAGTTTCTTGTCCTGTGACCTGATATTCATTTTGCAACACTGTTTTCCCTTGCAGCTGGTAACTGCTTTTTATTCCTATAGTTGAATAGAAAATTATTTCCCCTTTCTTTTAGGTTCAGCTATTGGTTTTAGATTGGATAGCCTTCTTAAACTAACTGATACGCGGGCAAGGAACAACAAGATGACTCTCATGCATTATCTTTGCAAGGTACAAATTGATACTTTAATGTTTTTCCTATGAAACTAACTTTTAATTTAATGATTTGAGAATTCTTTGGAGACCTGCTGTCATTTTCACATCTCATTCTTGTGTGCATGCCTCTTCATAGCATATGTTTTTGTACTAGTAAGTGTATTTCTTCAATCAATAAATTAGGGGAAATTCATTCAAGAGAATGGGAGCAAGATAGGTATTACACTTGGTAGCCATTTTATTCTATTTTCCTGGAAAGGCTTTTCAACTCAATTTCATTCCTAGCTGGATAACCTGAAAATAAGTTACCCATATGCCCCACCTGTTCTTTAAGTGCATTCTCTAATTTGTCTGTAACGAGTGGAAACCACAATTGAAGTTTAAACTTTATTTAGGAAAAGAAAGATGTATTTTACACTGGCTTTTGACCTAGAATTAACAGATGGATTGGCCTTGCCTACTTTAATGACACTGCCTGGTAAACATGTATAAAAGACAGTTTAACATAACAAGTCAGATCTAAAACATGAAATATTTGTATATTTGTTTTATATGATTGTATACAGTATACACATGTATGCTCTTATATATGTTATGAAGTCAATACATGGTTTTGAACTATGCCAACTATACCCATGGAACTTAACTGACCCATTAACTTGTTTCTGTTATCTTTGTTTTTCTGGTCCAGTTTTGATTCCTGTTTTTCCAGAACCAAGAGATCTGTTCTTTTGTTATTATTTTGTTTGAACTTGCAGTAGACATGGCTTCTATTATTTTATAGATGTTATGCTTACTGCCTTACTGAGGATTGAACTTTCTATTGTTTATTTCACAGAGAATTTTATGCAAATCATATACATTCTGCTTGAAATGTTGTAGGTACTTGCTGACAAGCTACCAGAACTTCTAGATTTTTCAAAAGATCTTGCTAGTTTGGAACCTGCAACAAAGGTACAACTGTTGGTTTTGTTAATCATTTCAAGGCATTCGGAAAAGCCACTATCTTGTGACTAAAATTTGGGTTTTCCATCTAGATACAATTGAAATTTTTGGCAGAGGAAATGCAAGCCATAAGCAAAGGACTGGAAAAAGTTGTACAGGAACTGTCTGCCTCAGAAAGTGATGGTCCTATATCAGACAATTTCTGTAAGGTACTGCAGATCAGCTGATGTTTTTCGTCATGCATATGTGAGAAAACAATTTTGTCCATTGTTAATTATTTATCAAATGCAATTCTTTGCTTCCTAAGTAGATTAATGTGTACTCAGTATTCAAGCTTAAATATTGTTTATATGATCACATGTTTTTCTTAAAGCAAGCTCTAATACATTATCGATTCAGGTAAGGGCTTAGATTAACATATGAGTCTCGATGCAAGTAAATCTTTGCCTTAGATATAATAATAGGACACTGGGAAATATAGAAATGTTATGTATGAAGAAGAGGAACAGTAATAAAGAGTTTGGTAAATACATATATTTAGCAAGCCCACACATTGTTTACATGCTGCTTTGAATCCGCAATACCAATCACAATTTTCTGACCTTTGGAGGGAAAGATCCTCCTCTTTTGGCTAGTTGTTGGTGAGGAGGGATATATTTTTTAGTTATATTGGACATGCATGAGATTATATTCAAGATGAGCACATTGAGATGGGTTATTATATGACTGCCAGACATGATTTATCGTTACTAGATCAGGTAATGAATCTCCAGGCAAAGATTTATCCTTGTTGATAAGATAAGATGGTGATTTTGGATTGGACTCCAATTTCAGTAGCTAGTTGTAGAATAAATATGTTCTACTGTGATGTTAGAATGAACTCTAAATTAGAACTGATTCAAGTACTAGTAATGGGAAATTAATGAAACCTTGATGCATAAAGGACAGATGTATTCGGATTCTCTAAAGAGAGAATGTAGCTTGGTTTTGAGTGATTAAATGTCAGAATTTCTAAGCTTGGTTTTTCTAAGACTCCTTTCTACATGTGTTTGTTAGCACAGGCATGCCTCTACATGTTTGTTCGAGCATATTTATAAAATTTTCTCATGTGGCTTATCTTCCATTGTTCAGGTTTTGAAGGAGTTCCTTCGCTTTGCTGAAGCTGAAGTGAGATCCTTGGCTTCTTTGTACTCTGGAGTGGTAGGTTTTAAAACTTTGCTTGGAGACTTGTGCTAATTTAGTGTTTATTACTCTACATTTTTTTTATCTGGAGTTTGATGTTATTTCAGGGTAGAAATGTGGATGCATTGATTCTTTATTTTGGAGAAGATCCAGCACGCTGTCCCTTTGAACAAGGTATTTGTTATCTATAGCAGTTTGTTGTGCTAGAGACCTTTTTATTGTTGATTAAACAACAGTGAAATCTTTGCCTAATATATCTTCAATATATGGCAGTGCTTGTTCTTTATAATATGAATCATTTTTAGCGCATTAGATTGTTGTTAGTTAATTCTATTTAATGATGCATCTCGTACCGCACACACACTTGCTGGTTTCTAGATTGCAAAAGTCTGTCCTGTCTAATTGGGTTTTGGTACTTGAATGGAGGTCTTTATCAACTGCATTAAGGTCATGTTTGATTTGGGGCCAAAGGGTGTTAACTGTGAACTCCTTCAACCCTGTTTGGAAAATTTTAGGAGTGGGGAATTTTAAGGGGGTTAACACTATGAAGTTTTAACCTAGTAGAGATAGGAGAAACTCTGGGATTTGTGCATTGTGTTTCTTCGAACTCATAAATCAGTTTCCCTCTCTTTTTCTTACACCTAACTATTGGGTCCCATCAATGTACGCTATTTAGTAGTATTTTTTAATTTTAATTATACTGAATTTAAAGTTTATTGGACCCCACCATTACATTACACATTTTTTATACACCTACCAAACATCCTTAACACTGCACCCGTCAACCACTTTTTCTACACCCTTAATACTTGACCTCTAATTTTAACCTTGAACGAAGCACAACCTAAATGGATGTCATATCTGGTGCTAAATTTACCAGTCCGGGAATCCAGCAAAGACCTCCTTGTCTGTGTTTCTAACCAATCCATCCATCATGGGTGCAAGGTGATAGGAAGCTCAAATACTGACGCTTTATGTTATATAATCATAATTGTATTATGTCACATTGATTTATCTGAATGATACTTCCTAGGAAACCCAGTCTCGTTACCTTTGTAGTTTGTATTGATCCTGATTGTTACCACCTTTGGATCTAGAGGTTTTATGCACTGTTTCATGTGCTGAAGATGTACAAAATCTTTGTTGTTGTGACGAAGCTTCATCTTGAAGTTCATCAGTTTTCTTCCAATTATCTACATAAATGGTCATTAGTGCCTAATTTGAGGAGCTGACAGTGCAGTCGTTTTCAGAGTCCATCTTATAACTCTTTAAAATACTTCTGCAGTTGTATCAACTGTGTTCAATTTTGTGCGACTGTTCCACAAGGCCAATGAGGAGAACTGCAAGCAGCTAGAAATAGAAATGAAGAAATCAAGAGAAAATGACAACTCAAAACTGGGTGCTCATAAGAAGTCCAAAAGCTTCTTACAAACTCGAATCGAGAGTGGCATTGTCAAATGAGATACTGTTCAAAGATGAACTAATTTTTTATTCTCTAGGGAGAACTCTGGCATCGTAGAGGCATCTGATACAGTTAAGTGAGCTGACAGATAGGGATCTTGTTGATGTCAATGTCATGTAAAGTGACACTGTGCTACAAACTCCGAGATCGAGTTGTCTTTTTAAAGGTGAGCTTCTACCCCATTCTCCCTACAATGCACCTTGCCTTTTTCACTCTTGCTGAAACAACTAATGCAAACAACTATTATTATCTTCGGTACAGATTCAGAGGAGTCTGCAGAACCCTTTTCTTCTGGAAGGCAACTTGTAAAGTATCCATTGGCCAAATTTGTTGTAGATATTCAAGTAAGGAGCTTGGAGACTTTCTCCCCTTACAACTTTGGTCTTTACAGTCGGTTGAGGTTATAACTTATTTCCTGAATTTGTTTTTGTCAATATCCACCTGTATATGTACAGATATTCTGTTCGATTGTATATATTTCTGTCAGTAAGATGCTAAGCTTCGAACAGTCTTTTTCCAGGAACCTGACATCCTTTGCATTCGAAAATACTGGTGGCCGCACACTTGAATATATATGGTTCAAGTATATAACAATATCAATGGGATGGCTAATGATGTTGAAGAACTTACGAGTAAATAAACTATGATACCTGTAAACCAATGGTGGTTACAACATTTGAGTCCACTAGTTTTCTTCTCCATTGTTAACCTGTCATTCCTAAACAAAATCTTTATGATTTCATTAAATTGTCATGCTTGCTTGCACAATGATCCCTTTGCTGGTGACTTACGTAATGATCTTACAAAAGAATCATAATTGTATTGATATGTGTTTTCCACGATAAAGAGAGAAGTCATTGAAGCCTGAAGGTTTCAGGTCATTGGCTTCTTGGAGAGGTGGTAAACCACTCATGAGGCGTCCAAAACTTTGATCTCAAAATACAAGAATGGTGGGGTACTGGGAATCTTTTCAAAAATGTAGGTGTGAAGAATGCAATATTCTATATTGAGAATATGATCAACTTATCTATCTATAAATTCATTTTTAACGACAAAAAAATAAAAAAAAATTGTTATCCTTTCTGTAAGTTGTAAATCCCTTGCAATCCCTGTTGTTATGTTCTTTAATGAAATCCAGTTCCTGTTACAGATTCGATAGTTACCCCTACTCTACGGCCTTCCAGCCACATGTATCCAAGCAAATGTTTTATTAGATGGATTTGTCGCCAGTTTGGTCTCCAATTTCTGGAGAATCTTGGAGTTAGTAAAGAACTTGTTGAGAATAATTAAATGTAGCTCTTCGAAGCTTAGATTGTCCTGTCTTTTAGTATTTATTTATCTTTGGAGTTGAGCTTATATGAGATGCTATGCTCGAACGTTTGGTCACATGCATGTTTCCAAAATTCCAGAGTAACTGAGAATGAACGTATTTTATTCTGAACTCATTTTCCTTGCTTTAATTTTCTAGGTGTGATTTTGTGAGATACAGAGAACTGAAGGAATGCAAGTTTCTATCCGATCATTCGCCACCTTTAATGTAAAATCTATTAAGACAGAGACACATTTTATGGGAGAGAACAATACCGGATCGTGGTTGACATAATTTTGCGGGTATCGGTCTCGGAAATGCAGTAGAAACGAAGATCACGTGCCTTGAACGGTATATAAGGTTGAGACATGAGACCGCCCATGAATGATCCCATATTATACCAAGCTAGCTATAGCATTTTTCACCCCTATTATAACAAATCCCAATAAAATGGGCTTAATCTGACAATTATCACCTAAATTATAATTAAATACTGAAATATCACATGATTTTATTTTATTTTATAAAATCATTTGGCTGACATTTTCATAATATCTCATTTTAGAAACATTATATTTAATATATATATTTTTTGTTTTAAAATCGCGATAATTAATGTTGCGGTTCACAATCGCAACATGAATAAAACGTTACTTTTCTGAACCGTGATATTTTCAAAGAGATTATTTTGAGAAACAACTGGATATTTGATAAAACGATATGACTGTAACCAAAAGAATCAGACTGTTTTGACTACTATAAGGTTTTGAGTGATTATTCGTGTTTTAATTCTGAAAAAAATTATAAAATCATAATTTTTATTAATCTGAAATTGTATTTACTTTATTATTTTAGAGAGTTAAAATATTTATAATTTTATCAAAATTTGAACAGTTTTTTCTATATAAGAACTACAGCTAAAATTTTGTCTCGTTTAAAAAAACCATAATAATCACAATTAACAAATTCTAATTAAACTCAATATATTCTCATACTCTATAATCATAAGTAGCCCTATGAATACAACAAAAAAGAAACATATATATATATATATATATATATATGCAAAATAAATATAAAATAATTCAATAATATTATATTCAAGTAATCCTAAAATATATAAATATAACGCATCTATCTGTCTACGTCTACGTTGTCTACTGGATAATTCAGGTTTATCTGTAGCATAACTGAATCCAGCTCTAGCTCGCGCTTGAGTGGCCTCATCCTCTATCATGGCATCACCAAGAGTTAGCATCTCTCCAAAAGTTTCAAGTCCAGTGCAGCAAACATTTAATCACCTGGACTCTACGGTGTGAACTTCGTTTTCTTTGTCAGTACTACGAAGATAAAATGCGATATTTTGACCCTTCCGTAGCAAGAAATCAACCTAATATTAATAAAATATTAATGTTAAATTAAAAGATAAATACATAAAAATTAATGTTGTAACATATATTAATTATAAAAAGACTTTATTAATTACATGATATTGAGGCAGTGTTTGGGAACGCGGCTGCGGCTGCTTTCCTAAAAAATTTGAATTTTTTTTTCTAAAATTTAATATGGTTTGTACGTTTTGAATCGTTTTAATGTGCTGATGTCAAAAATGATTTTTAAAAAATGAAAAAACATCATTGACATGCATTTTGGCACGAAAAGTTATTTGAAAAGCACCCGCAACCACACTGCCAAACACGCTCTGAATCTGCTAGACATATTGCTCATGTTACATATATCTAGGTAGAGGAACCTACTCGGGATCCGGATCGTGTTATACTCATGTACCAAATTATATACTTCTAATCAATATTCACATGATGCATCTCTGTAAATATCTTATTCCTTTGTGCATCCCACTGTGATACATAAGCACTATGTCAGCTTAATCAGTCATAATTATTATTTTTACCCTTACGAGTAATAGCGTTTAAAACATATCTCGTATTGATATCAACTAAAATGTGTTATCTGTAGTCGAACTAACACATTACACGATTTAGGCTATTCGACCATCTCAAAGCATATTTGTGGGACCACTACTGTCCATATATTCATGCTGTTATGTGTTTGATTTGTTTAAATTTTTATTAACGTCATGCTTGTAAAACGCAATATCTTAAGTTGTCACAGTTCATTAAGAAGCGCGACATTTAACTATTATCACACTTAAAAAGGGAGACATGTAATTATCGTGTTTCAGAAGCATAATATTTAATGAATATCATGTTTTTAAAATATGACAATATTAAATTATATTATTTCTCTAAATTTTTTTTTTGAAACTATATTATTTTTTAAAATTTTTAAGTTTTTTTCTTGCTTTTTATATATTATAAAAAAAATAATATTCCAAGCAAGTCCCAAAAAAAATCCCGATGTAGATTTCTCAAATAATAATAATAATATAATGACGACGACGACTTTTCTTATTCTTATGTGGACTAGTCATGTCATCTCAGGTAAAATAAAATAAAATTCACAAGTGGTTTTATATCTGATTTGATAGATGATATTAACATATTGTACTCCGAAGAATCTTTTTTTCCCCCTTCTTTTTTACCCCCATGATAAAAATAACATTAAAGTCAAATATGCATAGCATGAAATTTGTGTCGGTGAGGGACAAGCTTGACAGACGGATGATCTGGACTCGCCTGCTCAGATCAAAATAAAAGGAAATGGGGGCGGCGGACTCGTCGGATTCATCAGCTCCTGTTTTCACATTTGGATTCTTGCACTCAATCTCAATCCAAACATTCTCTACTCCCAATGCGGCAGCCTTTGTCGTATTCATGAGATGCAAATAATTGCTTTTCTCGCCAAGCTTACGACTTGCGAGTTCTTCATCGGTGTAGGTAGATCTTGTATAAGTTTGCCCTTTTCTACCCATCCCTATATGTGTCGAAATGATTCACAGAAGCATTGATGTTGTGCAAGAAAAAATTAATGGGTAAAAAAAATCTATTAATTATTACCAAATTTATCATGGATAAACCAAAAAATATTGTTGTGGAGTTTGAAAAATCTGTTCGCTAATAATTTGTTTAGAACTAAATTCATAATAAAAATGAATTTAAATATAAAAATAAGGTTGGTTTCATTTGAGTTTAATTCAATTTATTGGAATCAATCTCAATATTAACGAAAGCTAAAAGCTCTTGAAATAATATTGTTAATACAAAATCTTGAGGGATGTAGCTCACTGGTCAGATTTTAAATTTATTTTTTAAAAGTTATTAATTCAAGTTTCACAAATCTTATGGTCACTGGAAGTTTATATGGTCGTTAACTTTAGAACCTGTGGGATTAGTTTAGGTGCGCACAAGCTGACCTGGACATCTACATTAATAAAAAATATATATATTATTAATACAGACTCAGATTATTATCGTTATTCGGATTTTTCTTCTAGGTGTAAAATGTATTTGCAATGTATAGCTACTTCAATTCAGTCTCACTTTTTTTATATATAAGATAATAATGAAAAAAAGGCAATATTATAAATTTACCAAGTTGCTCTTAAATTAAAAATTAATTTACTAAACACAGATAAAATTAACTCGCCTTGATAAAAGTAAAACCAATCAAAATATCACTTTTTTTCGATTTATTGAAAGTTCCATTAGATTTTGGGCAGTTGATTGAAAAAACTAAATCGAAATTTGACTTTTCTCCTTTTCTTTCTTTTTTTGGCAAGACCAAGTATCACTAAAATAAGCTCATGTTCATAAAGTATTCATATGCAATTAGCCATGGATCCTCATCAGCTGTTTGAACCATCCAATTATTCCATTTGCTCCAATTAGAAACATCAATCAACCTCTATCATCGATAAAGTGTTTGAAGGACATAATCTTTGACAAATGCTCGATGACTTTTAAGCTTTTTTTTTTTTTAAAAAAAAAAACAATGATATGCCATATAGCACCGTAGTATATGGTATTGAAGAAAGAGACACATTATTATTATTATTATTATATTAATTATTTGACCCATGGCCTGTTAGATATTGTTTTTATTTATAAAAAAAATTATAAACAAAATTTTTTTTTGACGTGTTTTTATAATTAAAAAAATCTCAGTGAAAATAAAATACATATATGTAATCATATGAGAATATATATGTTAATAAATAAATAAATAAATCATAAATGATAACTAAAAATAAAACTAGAAAAATTAAGAAACATGTGTAAATCAAGATATTTAATCTTGCAATGTGAAATATTTACCTAGTTGTATTTACTAAAATAATATTTTTATTCAATAAAACAATAATAGAAATAAATACATACATTAAATTGATTGAATAAAATAAAAAAAATACTATACAAGATTGTACATATTAGAAATATTATCTGAAAATAAATATTTTTTATTTTTAAAAATAAAGTTCATCTATACAAAAGATTAAAAAAATATATAGATAATAAAAAAAATCTCCTTGAAAATTAAATAAATACAAAATAACTAAAAAAAATAATCGTCATTTAAAATATAACTATATAAACAAAACAAAAAAGAGAATGGATATTAATTTAAATATAAATAAAAAAATAATTTTGAAAATAAAACATATAAAAAATCATTAATTTAAAATAAATTAGAAAAAAAAAAGTTAGACGCTGCTAGGCTTGACCCATTTTGTTAGGGCTTACACTCTTGGGCTTCTTTTTTTTTATTGCAATATGAGGTAGACGACATATTATTCACTGTAATTGTTTTTTATTTTAAAAAATCAAAGTTGTGGCAAGCGAGACATCGTCTAATTTTACCTAAATTCCGGCCATTATAGTGGCCTAAAAATCAAGGCGTTTTTTGACCCAAAACACTTAGAAAACACTTTAAAAATCCTAATAAACCTACATATAGCTTTATAAAACCTAAAAAACCATTCCAAAATCCAAAATCAATCCACAACAAAAAAATGAGACCATTATACCAATATATATTTTTTAGACACTTTCAAGGCAAAAAAGCTTCTAATATAAGCTCCCCTCATTAAATGAGACTATTTGACTAAATGATTAACCGTTTTGGTAGCTAAAATCATCATCAACAATATTTTTTTTTTTTAACATTGGAATCTAGCGATCTCTCTATCCTTTCTCTCGAACTAAAGACTACAAAATAACAAAATTGAACTTTTGTACCAACATTTAATTGAAAGAATATTGAGGAACCAAATATGTATAATTTTTAAAATATGAGGACTAAATTAAAATTTTGTGTGAATTTTGAAACCATCAACCATTTATGGTGTCTTTTCTAATTTGGTCTCTTGACTTTTAATTTTATCCTTAATTAATAAATTTAATTCAATTGCGAACTTGGCCTAAAAAGGATACAATTGTATAAAAAAAAAATTTGAGAACCAAATTGAAAAAAAAAATCTTAAACAATAGGTCCAAAGTAAAATGTAAGAAGGTGAATAATGTTGTATGCACACTAAAAAGGCCACACCCTTTAATGTTTTAAGCAATTATTATAAAACAAAAGGGCATAGTTTTTCTCACTATGACCTTACTCACAATGCACACAGTGGATTGTGTTTTTTTTTTTTTTTGATTTTTTAGTAGTTTAAATTTCTTTTTTAATTTTATCTTCATACATTATATTGATTTAGGCTTAGACTTGATGATTTTTTTTGGTGACTTAGTATTGGGTCCTTGCAATGTCGAGAAACAAATCCAACACTCAGTTGATGCTTGATTTGAAAAAATTAAATTCAATTTTGTTGATTCAAAACAATCTAGACTTTAGGGATCAAATTTAAAAGAAATCAAATTTCCAACCCTTTTGCTAGCCATGTCAAGAACCAAAGGGTAACAATAGATAACATGTGTGTTACACATGCTAGCATGTGGGGGAATGACACCACGCTTTGGTGGCTCGTGAGTCTTCTCTGGCCTCTAAAGAGGGTCTTCACTGGTGCAATTAGAATTGTCTTAACAGTGGCTACATTATGGGGTGGTGTGTGTCAATGGTGTAGCTTTGACGATCCATTCCTTTTCGTTTTATTTTTCTCTCCCTTCTCAACGATTTTCATGCTTTACACTCTTCAAATTAGAAAAGAGGGTTGCCAATTTATTTTGATGTTAAATTTGGTGCTTATTATTTTGATTATTATTTTTAGCATCAATTTTGTTTTTCAATTTCATCATTCAATATTGGGTTGATTAGGAATTAAATTTCATGATTTTTTTTTTTGTTTTCCATAAGGATTTCCCGATCTCATAGCCTGGGTAATAGGTTTGGCAAGTTTACCTGGGTTTACTTTGATCTTTTTATTTTGTCTTTTTTTTAACTAATTTTTTTCCAACTCCACCCTTCTATATTGAGTTGTTTATGACTTGGGCTTAATTTTTTTTTTTTTGTGTTTTTTCTTCTATTGGGTTATGCTGATTTCATAACTTGGATCGAGGGTTTGCCAGACTAACATGGGTTGACATGGGATGCATTTTTTTGTTTTTTTTTTTAATTTTTCCTTAAACATTGGGTTGGCTAGGAATAATATTATTAGATTAATTAAAGATGTATTTCTATATGTTATTTTATTGAATTTCATTTAGGCCTCGTTTGTTTGTTGGAAAGTAGTTTTATTTTAAAAAGTGGATTCTTGAAAAAAAAGTTATTTTCTGATGTTTGGTCATGTCATGAAAAATTAGTTGGAAAACACTTTTCCAATATTTGATTATGTCATAGAAAATGAGCTGAAAAATAACCTATTAATGTTACGATTTTTTTTCAAGTTTATTAAAAGAATGAGGACCAAATTTTACAAATAAAAAAGTTGAAGGATGATGAAATAAAAAAATATAATTTCATAAATTATTTCAAATAAAATAAATAACAATCAAAATAATAAAAACCAAATTTGACAGATAAAAAAGTTAAAAGATGATTAAATTAAAAAAATATAATTTCATAAATTATTTCAAATAAAATAAATAGCAATCAAAAGAATAAAGATCAAATTTGATAGATAAAAAATTTCAATTAAGAAAATAATAAAACAAAAGCAAATAACAATCAAAATAATTCGGACTAAAGTTGATATAAAAATCAAATTCTAAGGGATGAAATTAAAAAAAAAGATTCAAAACAAAATATATGGCAATCAAAAGATTAAGGACCAAATTTGATATAATAAACAAATAGTAAGATATTTCTGAATTTCTCACAACTTTTGAAAATTGTTTTCCGTCCAAAATAAAAGAAAAACACTTTTGTAGAAACCAAATCAAATTTTTTTTACTGAAAAATATTTTTTATTAATCAATTTTTCTAAAAATAAATAGACACACAAAAATAATTTTCAGGAAACAAATAAACCTTCTTTTTAACTTTGGACTATAAAAATCATATTACAATATTTACAAGTGTTGTTTTTTGTTTATGTCATCATGATAGGATTTTTTTTAGTTAGGTTTATTTACCATGGTTTTTTTATTATTATTATATAATTGAATGAAATGAATTTATTGAACCCTGTTGTGTCTAAGGTCAAGTCACAATTTTTTCTTTATTATGGAAAACATAATAGTAATACCTGAATTTTTTTAGAAGATTTTTTGGCCCGGTAGCACATGGAATTAATTTAAGAGCTTATTTGTTTTCATGTTTTAAAAATATTTTTTTAAAAAATAATTTTTTTAGTTTTTATTTTTAAATTGTTTTTTTACGTTTTAATGTAAAAATAAATTTTAAAAATTTAAAATATATTATTTTAATATATCTTATACAAAGACCAATTTCACATACTACATTAATGGGTTAGAAGAATTTCACCTAATGAATTGCAGTTTTCAGCACCACACGTATCTTTCTTTTGCCTGGCTCCCAGACAAATTAGCCAAAATGCAGCAAAGAGCACAGCTTTGACACTCCTTTAAGGGCAGCGTCTGTGTTTGCATGTGAGACTAATGAATTTGAGGGTTTTGATCCTCGGTTGCAGTGCTATCCACATAGATCCTGAGGCGAGGCACAAGAGTGAAGGAATAAATACCCCTCAAAAGAAAGAAAAGAAAAGCAGCAGCGAGAGAGAGAGAGAGAGAGAGAGAGAGAGGGGTCTTCATCCTTAACACCCAGATCATTTTACCCCACCAGATTCTTCTCTTTTTTCTCTTCTTTTTTTCCCATCAATATATAGAGAGATCCAGCGATCATACACTTACTACACAACCCCCGCATCTCTGACTACACAACCTTCAATTCTCTCTCTGTCCTGTCTTTCTCTTTGCAAAAGTTAAAAGGGATCCAAAATGTATCTAACATCACCAACAAGTGCTATATATTGAGCTTAAAGACTCATGCCCAAGATTATCACTCATGACCGAGGAGCACATGATTACAATTGAGAAGAATAGATAGGATAAAAAGGGTCCAAAATGGATGTGAGTAGGAGAAGAGCTGGGGTTAAAACTAGTGTTGTAGCGGGTTCTGTGTGGGAGAGCAGAATGAAACTTGATGAAGTTAAAGGTGGAATTAAGGTATTTAATGGAGAAGAGAATGTTGAAGAGAGTAGAAGTAGTAATGAAGATACTGCAAAAAAGATTGTAAAGAGAGGAGGAGGACAAACTGGTACAAGTACTGGTGTGGCTGTGAGTGGCAAGAGAAAGACTTGGAAATCTGAGAGCTTTGAAGGTCCAATTCAGATTGCAAAGGGAA
Source organism: Populus nigra (assembly GCF_951802175.1). NCBI lineage: Eukaryota > Viridiplantae > Streptophyta > Magnoliopsida > Malpighiales > Salicaceae > Populus > Populus nigra. Next base: position 8,169,165 of record NC_084854.1, on the reverse strand, counting down.
AAACTAGTGAAGTGCAGTGTAAAGAGTTGAGTGTTTCGGTCGATGGAATCAGGAGAAGTCCAGTTCAGGCAAGAAAGGGGAGATCTGAAGGAAGTAATAAAGAGCTTAGGTTGTCTGTTGATGGTATTGATAAAAGCTTTATTCAGGTCGAGAAAGTAAGTAAAGAGCTTGATGAAATTCCAATTCAGGTCAAGAAAGGAAGTTCTGAAGCAAATAGAGAGGTTGGTGTTTCTGTTGATGAAAATGAGAATAGCCCAAGTCAGACAAGGAAACAAAGATCTGACTTAAGAGAGGTTTTTGAATATGATGTAGAATTAAGGAAAGTAAAATCGGATTCTGTTAAGGTTTCAAAGCAATCTGGTATCGGTAAAGATCCTGTACCTGATGGCGGGGATGAAAGTAATTCAGTTCAGTTAAGGAAGGCAAAGTCAGAAACTGACAAGGTACTGAATGAATCGGTTAATCGAATTGAGAAGAGCCCACCTGAAATCGAGGAGACTGGATCTGAGGAAACTTGTGAAGAGTTTGGTATGTGCCAAGAAAAGGTAATTTCTAGTAGCGAAACCAATGAGTTAATAAAGAAACCAGCTCCTGATCTTTTGGTATATAATCCTCCTCCTGGTGATGATGAATTTGAGGGAGACGAAGAAGAGGAAGAAATTGAGATCGAGATTGAAAAGAAAACCTTAGATATTAAGGAGATTAAGATACCAGAAGAGAGGCCCAAGAAGGTTGAAACAAATGTAGCAGAACAAAAACCTAAGAAGATGGAGATTTGTATAGCAGAACAGAAGCTTAAGAGAGTGGAAGTCGGCACGCCTCAACATAAACCTAAGAAATTGGAGGTCAGCACACCTGGGCAGAAACCTAAGAAAGTGGAGTTTAGCACACCTGAAGAGAAACCTAAGAAGGTAGTGAGTGAAGTGAAAAAAGTTGAGCGATTTAACAACAGAACAGCTCCAACTTCTTCAGATGTGAACGAACAACCTCCTCCTGTGTTAAGAAGAGCAAAACTTTATCAAAATCTTGCAAAGGCTGCTGCTTCTCCTAGTAAGTATGCTTTACTAATCTATTTATTCATTGAATTGTTGTCTTTGTTGGGATTGCTTCATTTATTTTTGTCTCAATGTTTTTGCCATACTTTCTGCTAGCAATTCCAGTTGCTAATGAATACCAGAGTTTCAAAGAAACTCGTAGGCATAGCAAGCTTCAAAACCTGGGTGAGTTAATCATTTCTTGGAAAGCTAAATTCCTTTTACCCTGTACTATTTTTGATCAACTAGTTTGACACGAAATTCTCTGAATTTGGGTGTTCTTTGAGGGGTTTTCAGTGGATTTAGTAATGTGGAGAGACCTATCGAGATCTGCATTAGCCTTTGGATTGGGCACATTTATCATAATCTCATCCTCCTACTCTAAAGATCTCAATGTCAGGTTAGATACTGCAAATAAAACAAGAACACTGAATTCTAAGTTGACTTGCCTGCTTACTGCATTTACTCTGTTTTAAGGCACATATCTATACTAAACTCTGCTTGATCATTTCTTTTGCAGTTTCATTTCTGTGATTTCCTACCTGGGTCTTGTTTATCTTGCCACCATTTTTCTGTATAGATCACTTATTTGCAGGTAAACCCCTAATACAATAGTCAACAAAACAAGATAAAAAAAAAAACACCTGATTAGTTAGTGCCATTGGTTTTTAATTATACCTTTTTCTTGTTGAAATTCAGGGGAGTTATAGATATAGATGATGATAGAAGCTATGTGGTGGGTGAAGGTGAGGCAATTTGGTTATTAAAATTGGTTCTGCCTTACTTAAACGAGTGCCTGTTGAAAATTAGAGCCCTTTTTTCTGGTGATCCTTCCACTACAATGAAGGCAAGTTCCCTTGTTTGAGTTTGATTACTTTTATGTCCATTTGAGAGAGGCTCAAAAAGCTGATGAATTACGAGTCTGTGACAATGGCAGATGGCAGTGCTACTCTTTGTTCTTGCCAGGTGTGGCAGCTCCATAACCATCTGGAAGATGGCAAAATTGGGTAGGTTTCCTTTTCATTTGTCTAATTTCAGAAATTATAAACGAGAAGCAGCAACTCATCTTAAGCAAAAGGGTTCCCCTTAGCACTTGGTAAACGAAATTTACATTAATTTCCACAGCCTGCAGTAATTCTTGAAATGTTTCCTTGGCTTCAAAACCGAAGGGGAACCCTCTTAAATTCCCTGCATGTTCTTCCACCCTTTTCCCCCCACTGAAACTATGGTTGTGCAGGCTTTTTCGGCGTTTTCATTGTACCAAAAGTCTGCTCTTCCTACTCCACACAGTTAACTGCATATGGTAAATCCTCGAATTATAATCTCTTTCGTTTCTCTGTCATATTTCTTTCATTGAGTTATGATTTTATACCGTTAGAACACACAAACGACAGCACTTGCACCAGTAACACAAACGTAGACTGACAAAATCATAGTTTGCCAAACCTGACAGATCTTGGTTTTCATCATGTAACGGACTAACGGTTCTATTGACATAGATGATGTCTCCTCCGTAGGAGGATCTCATGGGTCCAAAAGAAATGAAGAGCGTATTACATTCCAAATCTAATCATGATATTATTATCTCTAGTATTGGATGCTAATTTGGTCATCCAAAAGATATAAATGGAGATTAAAGGGTGGGACCATCCTAATAATATAAGAACCACAATTTCTTGTAGGACCCACTACAGAGCATCTCTTTCTTCTTCTTTGGCATGTTGGCCAAAGTCTAGTAGCTAGGATTCAGTTCCAGTTCCAGTTCCTGCTCGCAGTAGCTAGGTTCCGGTTCCAGTTCCAGTTCCGGGAATGCAGTCTAAATTGCATGAAAAAACTACTTTAAAAAAACAATTTTTATCACATTCTCAAACGTTGTAGGGCACACTTACCACACTAGTTAAGGGTTTTTTTTTTTTTTAATATATATATAGGTTGTCATTTCTGCTGATTTCCTTTGTGAGGGTGGTAAAGATGTAATCAAAATGCTTGAAAAGTGGCCCAAAAAATAAGGAAAGGAAAAGGAAAAGGAAAAGGAATGCTAGACGACGATCCTTAATACTGATAATATGGGCTCAAGATTGCCCTTCAACTGGAGGGTTCTCACTAATTTTTATAATAAAACCCAATGTGAAGGTAAATTTTGGATTCGACGATTTCGCGATGCTTGGGAGTCATGCTCGCACAAAAAGGCCGTGGCTTTAGGTATCTTCTCCCTCGTCTGGAACCTGTCTTCAATGGTTGCTCGCATTTGGGCTGGTAAGGGCACCCCTTGTTTACTTTTTGAATAATATTCGTTATGTCTGGCCAGATGTGAAAATTAAACTAGCTTTCGTTACCATGTAATGTTAATATACCGTATTTGCAGTGTTTATGATGTTTGTGGCCGTCCGATATTATCAACAGACTATGGAGAGAGATGATTGGGTGGAGGAGGAGGATGCAGAAGCTGATGAGACGTGGCATGGAGATAGTGGAGGACAGAGACAAGGGAGTGGTCCCGCTTCGATAGACGTAAATGAAGTGAAAAAGGGATCCTAAGAAGATTGGTATAGTGTATTAATTGATGTGGTGTGATACGAAATGGTTTGTATTTTCTTTTTCTCATTCTTGTATTTCTTTTTTTTTTCTTGGATATTTTACTGTAAATATTTTTTTTTGGACATGACTAACGAGCTCCGATGGTAAGTTGGCAAATAATTGTCTTTCTTACTTCATATCTAATTTGTTATAAATTACAGAACAAAAACCAGTGAATAAATTAAAAAAAAAATACTAATATAGGTCATTTATTCGTTCATGTGTGATTGCTTTTAATGTATAGATTTTAATATTGCACCCTTGATTATTGGGTTTTGATAAATTAATATTTTATTAATAAAATACAATAATGCAAATTGTAAATATACCAGGTTCAAGATAGTTGGGCTTTGTAATCAGTCAAATTAAGGTAACGCAGGTATGATAAATATATTAAATCCAAGATACTTTGTCAAGTCTTAAATAATATAGTTCTAGTGAATATGCTAGACCTAGGACATTTAATCTTGACAATTAACCATATTCAAGGTAACATGGGTCTGATGAACATGTTAGATCCAAGACTATTGGACTAGGTAGTCAGTTAAGTACAGGTAACGTGAGTTTGACGAGTCAAACTCTAGGTAGTTGGACTCGGCAGTTACCAAGTTCAAGGTAATGTAAGTCTGACAAACATGTTAAACCTAAAGTAGTTGGATTTAATGACTGTCAAGCCCAAGATAACATAAGTCTAGCAAACATGCTAGACCTAAAAAATTTAGACATTATCAAATTCTAAGGCTTTATGATTGATCGTAAATGATCTTTTATAATATAAGTATTAAAGACATGGTAAACCATTTTATCTCTCAATCTAGAATAATTGTTCATATTAGGTGATGATTTCCTTATATTTATAGGTATACATAAAGTCTTTTAGGGGACCTACCATACTTACTATCTCATTAATGATATGTAAGAGATATTTGCTTCTCATTCATGTTACTGAAAGCAAAGGACTTTCCGAATTTTCCTTTTTATAAAAACAACAAGGTTCATCGGGTATAAATATCATCTAAATCATCCAGGCAAGGGGTTCACAAAAAAACTCTCCTCTTCTTAAGATAAAAAAAATATAAAGACTTCAGAGTATTAATCAATTTAGAACTTAAGAGCAAACATCTTTGTCCTTGGAGTTTAAGGCTTTTTGAAGTCATTTACTGCTTTAAGTCATTTAATACTTTTTCCATAAAGATACCGACTTTATCATCAGAGGGTCTTTAAGCCCCCTCCAATTGAGACTGTTTTTGCATGTATTCAAGACTTTCATAATAAACTTAGAGTTCCTTGGACTAAGAAGTTTAAGTATTTTAACATATTGATTAATCACTATCCCAAAAACAAAATAACCTTTTATTCATGTATTTTGAATTTTACAACATCATCAATGATGTCGTCTGTGAAAAAACTTTACAAAAAGTCATACAACTCTATTGTGTAACTATTTTTCCTTTCTTATCTTTATCAATGGTAGATAATTAGGACACTCCTAGATATGACAAGTTACTGATCTCCTTACCATAATATATATTCCAACCACCAAACAATTGATTCTTCAACAATTAATGAAACAAATACAACTCCTCACTCAAACAGTGTTGGGGAATCAACAAGCGAGAGAAAATTCACCACCATGGATTGCAGCTCCTCCTCAGCAAGTTGCTGCATTTCTACACTCCACGACAGCAGGCCCAACCTAGTGTCCATAAATAACTACATTATCCAGAAGAGTGCAGGTAAAATGATCCCCTAGAGGATGCTCAACCTTAGAGGCCATTAAGCCAAGCTAAGGAGCATTCACACCCTCGTGATAGGGGTGTGCAAAAAAACTAGAAAACCGAATAAACCGATAAAACCGAAAAAAAATTAATCGAAAAAACTGAATCGAGAAAAAAAATCGATTAAACCGATTAGAATAGTTAGAAAAAATCCTGGTTCAGTTCGGTTTTCGATTTTGTAATGCAAGAACCGGTTAACCCGGACCAAACTGAACTGGTTCAAAAGAAGATTATAAATAGAAAAATTTATCCCCCTGCCCCCCAGTAACCCTAGCCACCAGCAGCCCCTTCTCCTTCTTTCTCTTCCTCTCCCTCCCTTTAGACTTAGAAGCAGCCCCCTCTCGCGCTCTTGATCCTAGGATGAATCCGGGTGTAGAGGATCTTCCTAGGCTTGGGTGCGAGAGGATGTTGTTCTTTGTAGCTGAGGAAGACTATTTGACTGTTGCAGCTAAGAATTATTATGAGAAGTTGAAAAGGAGTAGATGGAAGGGAATTGCTGAACTTGTCGAGAATGAAAAGGAAGACCACTACTTCCATATGCTTCTGGGTATTCTTTAAAATGCAGGGAAGATAAGATTTATCTGTATAAGAAGATTTGGGGTTTTGATTTTAAAAAATCGGGTTTGGATTTTTGGCATTTGGGTATTTGAAAAATATAGGAAAAGCCATGTTTATTTTGCAAGAAATTTAGGGTTTTGATTTATAGCAGAGTTTTGGATTTGGGATGTTGATTTTATTTTTATTTTTTAATTGAAATAAGTGGTGTGGATTTATGGATTTTGTTGTTTGCAGTTTGCATAATGCAGGGAAAACAATATTTGTGAAAAGGCTACTGGCGAGTTCGAGAAGAAATATGAGCGTATAGGCTTTCTCGGTTTTTTAAAATCAAGAACTGAACCTGACCGAAACTGGTCGGTTTGACTCGGTTTCGGTTCGGTTTTGGTTTTTTTTCAAAAAAACTGGTTTGGTTGTTTTTATAGGTAAAAACCGAACCGAACCGAAAATGATCACCCCTACCTTGTGACGCTCGAGCATGAAGGGGCTATTCTAGGCGCCCATTTGGGCAACATGAGAAAGAGGCAGTTCCTCCATCATGCCATCTTTGACCACACACATCAAGTTCTGCTGAGTCTGATAGGCGTAGGAGTGGCAAACATCTGTAAGAAAAATTCATCCAGGAGGACATCTACACTCCTTATCAGATAAGAGATTCCTCTCTATCAAGACGTGTGTTGAACACACGCATACCCATAGATTACAGCGCCACCAAAATGACCTTATAAAATTACGATGGGCTCATAGACCCCATGGAACATGTATAAAATATATGTAGAAGTTTAGAATTGGTCATTCAAGATAGTCATGCCATGTGCAAGATCCTCCTTATGACTTTTAGAGTTTCTGTAAGGGCATGGTATAATAACCTGTAACCACGTTCAATCACCATCTTTAATCATCTTTGTGCCAAGCTAGTGACACACTTCAATACAAGTATTCCAGCCAAAAAAAGTTTCATTGAACTCTTTGGAATCACCCAAGTGAAGGATGGGTCTACCAGAACATACCTGAAGAGGTTCAACGAGGAAATGCTTACATCAGGTATTGGTAGACGATGGCTCCACAGTTAACATTCTCTCCGCATAAGTTATGGTTCAAATGGGAATCCCCTCTTCGAAGCTAGCGCCGGTAAAAACTCCTCTTGTTGGTATTGAGGGTGGTATTGAGGGTCTGGGCGTCCTAGTGAAAGGTGCCTTGAAACGACCTATTGTGATGTGTACCTCTTCAAAGTGTGTTTCATTCCAACAAAGGTTCATTGTGATTTTTGCTTCATATTGATTTATATGGCGTTAACTTATAATGCCTTTCTAGGAAGACCCCTTCTACATAAAATCAACACCATCATTAATACTCGATACTTAGTTTTGAAATTTCCAACTCAGAAGGGAGTAGCCACAGCCTCGGGAGATCAGATTCTTTTGTGCAATTGTTTTTTTCCTAACTTTATCTTTTGATATTTGATTTATTAGGAATTCAGCTTTATATTTTTTTTATTTATAGCACTTCTGATCTAGTAACTCGGGTAGTCTTCATTTATTATCTCAATTGACAGCTGGATATTGTTTTTCTCTGGTAATCTGCCAGACGACAATCATTAAAGTGGATTTCATTAAACCATTGCTCTGTTTTGACTTGTTTCGTATCTATCACAAGTTCTTTACTGCTACACACACACTTGCCTATTGTAGAAAAATTAGTAGTGCGCACATGAATCAACGCCAAAAGAACTAATTCATGTTGAATAGTAAAAACTATGATTTGAAGGATTGTGGAGTGTCTTTCCATTCAAGCTCACCAGATTAATCCAGATCTTATTTTTATTTTTATGAGCAGAAAATGTCGTGATGGAGACTGCTATTCTCTTTACTTTACCATGTTCATTTTCATCATGCTTATATATTCAGGGAAAAGCTTGAATTCTCTTTGGATTATGTTGTAGGAATAAGGGGAGAAACAATTAAATAGCTGTTATATCAGGATGTCTGGTGGGATAAAAAAAAAGAAGTTTTGGTAACTATAAGTTCTCTCTTTGTTCAGGAAAGAGCAGAGAATGTTGAGGTTATTTCTGTGCCTGAGAGATCAAGCCATGAAGGTCTGCAAGTGTTAGAATTTGAGTACAGGATTGACAGTACTAGGACAGGGATGCAAAGGATCCTCTCTACTGCATTTGTTTCCTCTAAGAAGCTTTATCTCTTTAATATCACCCGCTCATACAAGTTAGAGAGCCCTTTTGACGCTTCTACGAGAGCAATTTTTAGAAGAAATCCTTAATTCATTTGATGCAGCTCTAGTTACATGACTATAAAGCCCATTCTCTTAAAGCATGTGCTTGATGAAGTAGACTTCTTGAAACTTCAGAGTTTAAGGTAAGTCTTGCATTTTCTTCACACATGTTATATCAAAACTGAAGCAACTAAGGCTTGTTGATTAGTTGGCATTGTGTGGACCACTCAGAAGCCAAGTACTTCTATTTTATTTCATATAATGAAAGTTTTGCCAAAACCTTTTGAGGGTATAGCAGAGCTGCTTATTTTACTTAGTCTTCTGCATTCATATGCTTCCAAATTTATGTATAATGGTGCTCCAACCAAAGGGTTTGTAGTGTTGGCTTTGTAACTACTATGAATGACAATATCCATTTTTTTTTGTTTACCTTGAGATAAATATTACTACTTCACCCACTACTCTAAAACTTGCAGAAGACATGCTGTGTTCATGGCTCATATCAGTTGTGCAGCTCCATTTGGCTAGATGGGGTGCTCTTTTTTTTTCATGGACTAGGTTTTCGTTCCTTTATCTGATACTAAAATGCAAGCATTACAAATTGGCTTGCTCTTTCATTCTAGTGCTTGGGAGATGTTGAAAAACATTGTAGTTCATTGAAAAAATGCTGAATCTAAGCTTCAAGAAAAGAGGTAATTAACGAAGCTTGATGATTTCTTGCCCATTTTGCATTTTTTTAGTGTCTAAAAAGAATAAACAGTTTCTTCTCTACTTTGTTCTGTAGTTTGCTTGCTTGCGTTGTTTGTTTAGGTGTTGGGGTTCATTCCCAAATAAACCTTTTCTTTTATTGATTGATATGAAGGGCAGAAATGTGTAATATGGTAGAGACTGTGGAGGTCTTGGATGATGACAGGGGGGCTACTTCTATCGCATCTATAGAGCACAGCTTGGTGTCTATATAAACAGCATGTCCTTTGTAGTTATATTTATTTAGGATTTTTATTTTCTATTTAGTTTAGAACACTAAGGTTTCTTGGTGTCTATATAAATAACATGTCATTTGTAGAACGTTGATTATGCCTTAAAATTTCAGAATTAAGTATGTTTTTTCTTTTCATTGGAACCCTTTTCTACATGGTCTTCTTTCATTTCTTCAACCCTCTTGTATAGGGATTTATTATACTATACTTTAAAACGCATGAAACTTTCACCATGTATTTGTCATTGTATAATTTTTTTTTAAATTTGTTTCCAAACTTTGTTTTTGGACGATTTAGTTTTATTTAATGAGCAATTGATTTTAAATTCTTATAAAAGAGTGAAATTAAAAGAGCGAAAACCAAAATGAAAAACGTGACAAACATGGGTGGCATGCCATAGGTTTTGAAAAAATACACTTTGATCCTCCAACTTAAACAATCATACAAATTATACAATTTTAGTCCCTTTTAATTGTTTGAATTCCATTTTGGTATAGAGGTTTATTTTTGTTTTTTGTTTTGGTTCCTGGATGAGAGAAGAGAGAGAGAGAGGGGTCGCCGAATTCTAGTTATAGAGAGAGAAATTTGTTGTTAACACCAATTTAGATCACCAAAATGAAGGATATGTATGCCAAATTATTCCATTTGATGATGAGAGTTTATATTAGGTGTTTTTGTACCTTAAAAGTTCATGAAAAAACATATTTGAGCTCGAGTTGATTTTTAGTTTCGGGTTGACTTCAGTTTTTTAGGGTGGGTTTTTGAGGCCATGGATATGTTTGTCATGGTTTTTGGGTAAAAAAAACTTAGGCCTCAATTTTATGGCTACCACAATGGCCGTAATTTGGGCAAAATAGATGACACATCATTTATTTTTTTGTCTTTTTAAAAAAGAGACGGACGACATGGTGCCGATTAAAAAAAAGAGATTGATCGCGCGGGCCCGAGTGAAATGGGTTGGGCAGGTTGGCCTGGCTTGTGAGGCCTAGCAACATCTGACCCTTTTTTTCTCCTGATTTTTTGATTTCAATTGATGTTTTTTTTTTTAAAAAAATCTTAATTATATTTACGTTAATACCCATTTTCTCTTTTATTTTGCTTAGAGAGTTTCTTTTAAATAATAGTGATTTTTGGTTATGCATTTAATTTTTGGAAAGTTTTTTCTGATTTATCTATGGTTTTGTTTTTATCTTTTGTATAGATAAACTATGTTTTTGAAAATAACAAATATTTATTTTTAAATGATATTTTTAATATGTGTAGCTTTATATGCTATTTTTTTTTATTTTTTTTATTTTATCCAATTAATTTAATAAGTTTGTCTATTTCTATTATTGTTTGATTAATTAGCAAACATGATCAAGTAACTGTCCTGTCTTTTAAGATTAAATAACTTGATCTATATTTACCTCTTGATTTTTTAAGTTTTGTTTTTAGATGTCATTAATAATTATTTATTTATTTATTAGGCACATCATTCTCAGTTTATTTAATTACATATATACATAAACTTTTTGATTTGTTAAATTTTTTGAACTAAAAAAAATACATTAAAAAATATAATTTTTTATGGAAAATAAAAATATTATTTCTTTGCTAAAAAAAAACAAGAGAAAACACAGCAAACTGCAGTTAGAAAAAAACTAGAATAAATAAATCATGTGAAAACAAATCGCTTCCTCCAAGATTGAAAATTACGTGACAACATATCCCCATGGTTCCTTCATGCATGAAAATTATATTTGTTGGAATCTATCCTTCTTGTATGAGATTTTTGAACCCTATGGCCTTGTGTAAGAGATTATTATGTATGCTAAGGCAGCCCTAGTTTCTTTCAGTTCTCCAGTCCTCTTCTATAGGGTTTCTTTCTTCTTCTCTATTTTCCCTCTTCTACAGGGAATTCTACTCCTTTATATCTTTCTATTATTATGCCAAGGAGCAAAGCTGCAGAGGTTTTTAGTGGAGTTTCTCTAACAAATGCTTCACGTCATTAGCGGACTCATGATGCCTTGTCCTCTTTATAATGTTTGTCTATTGATCTCTTGATAAGATTTTTCTCTTATGAAATAAGAAAAAAGAGGAGAGAACTGGGTAGAAGAAGTTGTTATTTGGGTATATAGAAGATGATTTGATATGAAGATCCTTTAGATGACGAAGCCATGCTAATGCAAGTCAAGGAGATGAAAGGTCTTGAAGACAGTAATCTACGCAGTTCATCATTCCTTCTTAATTTGAGGTCCTATCAGGATACTAAAAGGTTTTACCTTTTCACATGTCCGAAAAAAAAAAAAAGGCACAAGATGCTTAAACCTTCATCATTACTTTACTTTTTATTGAATTGAAAGGTAACATATGTGTTGTCATTGGCTACTTACTTTGTACTATCCAAAAGCTCCATCCTATTTTTGGACAGTTGGGTTGAATATGCATCTCTCTTTTGACAGACAATGCATTTTGCTGAACATGCATTCATGGCAAATGAATAGATGTTTCAAAAGGCAGTCTATTCATGTTGAGGTTCATGCACATGATGATTAAGTCAAGGCCTTTCGCACGTATGTTTCTCAAAGAAGCAAGTCATGAGATGTTTGGGCTGTACATGTACACCTTGGGTGATCAGGCCTATGCATTGGAAATGGCTAAACTGCTTGACCCTGGAGATATAGATGCATTGAGATATTGAAAGAGCGTGTTATGATTTTATGTGTAGAAATTTAGAATAGAAAAAATGCAATTTTTTCACAATTTAATATATATTTTACATCCAATGTATACAACTCATGTAGAGTTTATTTAACCATATAACAAGACATATAAAAAAATAAAACAAGAAAAGAATATGATGTTAAAATTTAGTATTATATAATGATTTTGCAACAAGAAAATATCGTACAGAAAAGAATATTAGTCTAGCAAAATAAAATAAATTTGGCGCTAGATGATGAACAGAAGTATAAAAAAATGTAGCTCCATCCTAGTTTGGCCAATGGAGAAATAGCTATCTTTGGCTATGTTTGAAAAAGAAAGAAGGAAAGAAAGAAAAAGGAAAGAAGAAGGAGAAGATGCTATTCTATCGTAATGCTACATATATATCAAGTGGTTGTGAGGTAACCAGCAATTTAAAATAGAGGGAATTATGCGAAGAGATCTCTTAATCCCAACTATTTTAAGCCTCTCTTACTAGTGATCAGCCTATAAATTCCAATCTTATTCCACGAAAATATTTCAGCAGAAAAAAACAAAAGAAAAAGAAAAAAAAAGATGGGTACTTGCATTGCAGCTATTCAGTGTGCCATTACAGCAATTCTTCTTGTGTCCACCACCGTTAGTTCCGATGATAAAAGTCCGATACCTGCCGATCCGTCGAGCCTAAACAAATGGTTTCAAGACAATGTCAGGCCCCTGGCAAACCGTAAGGGCACCATAGACCCTGCCCTCATGGCGGCCGAAGCCAAACCAAGAACCATCAAGGTTCGGAAAGATGGAAGTGGAGAATTCAAAACCTTGAAGGATGCCATTAACAGCATTCCAACAGGGAATAAAGAACGAGTGATTGTGCATATTGGACCTGGAGAGTACATTGAAAAACTCAAAATTGAACGTGGGAAACCTTTTGTTACATTCTTGGGATCACCTAGTAACATGCCAACCTTGTCATTTCATGGCACGGCAAGACAATATGGAACTGTTTACAGTGCTACCTTGGAAGCTGAGGCTGATTACTTTGTAGCTGCTAATATCATTATCAAGGTGTGTTCATGTTTCATAAAATATTATCAATTTCCATTTCTTTTCACTACTTCACATAGCCCGCCTGAAGTTTGAATGTTAATGAAGAAGGGAGCTTAAGGCCATCTTAATCATCATAGATCAGGCAAATTCCCACGTCTGAAAATTAAAATGTATTTTCGCATCTCACTAATTCTTCTCTCTTTTGAGGTTCTTATATGTTGCCTTTTCTTTTCTATGGAATTGTTGGAACAGAATTCTGCGCCGAGGCCAAAGGGGCAATTGAAAGGAGAACAAGCAGTTGCTCTGAGGATTGCTGGCGACAAGTCTGCTTTCTATAACTGCAGATTTATTGGATTTCAAGACACATTGTGCGATGACAAGGGACGCCATCTCTTCAAGGATTGTTATATTGAAGGCACCGTTGATTACATTTTTGGAAGTGGAAAGTCCTTGTATTTGGTAACCCTTGAAAAATTAACTCTCCTAATCAAATTCTATTTAAAAGTTAATTGTATTCCGTACTATGTATGGATAATAGTTATTGAAACACGACCCGCCGGCCGGGGAGGTTTGCTTTTGAATAATCCTTTAAATGGTTCTTCTAAACAATGACCCGGATGATTAAGCAGGATGGTAGAGATAGCAATTGATGTACATAAATATGGTGTAATATAGTGAATATCTAATTAAATGCAGGGAACAGAGTTACATGTGGTTGGTGATGAAAAAGGGAATTTCATCACTGCCCATGCTAGAAACAACGAGGCAGAAAATACTGGATTTTCGTTCGTGCATTGTAAAGTAGATGGCACTGGCACCAAGAGGGCGTATTTGGGACGAGCATGGCAGCAAAGGCCACGAGTAGTGTTCTCATACACTACCATGAGTAGTGTTGTCAATCCTGAGGGATGGTCCAATAATTTCCACCCTGAACGAGATCAGTATGTATTTAATCCATCTTCTATTTATAATTATTTTAGATTGTGTTTATTAGTGTTTTAAGAAGATCTAAAAAAAATTAATCATATTTCATTAGAAAGACAAAAATAAAAATATAAAATAAATGTTTCAAAAAAAGTTTTGAAATAATTTTTTTTATTTTAAAATAAAACAAGTCCCTTTTATTTTTATTGTTATTGTCTTTTATATCATGAGACATTAACCGAATACTTTTTTAATGAGATTTAATTTAATTAATTTCAAGCTCGTTTATTATAAATAAAAAATAAATCAAAAGGGTTTTTATTATTTTTAATGCACGAAAGATATGGACCCCTAATTATTTAGATGAAACTAAGTTTACATTTTTTGAGAGTGGAATAATTAAATTTTAGGGATTGAATGTTTTATTAATATGTACGAGCCATTGCTTTCAGGACTGCTTTATTTGGAGAATACAAGTGCAAAGGGGAAGGAGCTAACCCCGCAGCCCGTGCTAAAGCGAGCAAGCAGCTAACCCCTGGTCAAGTGGCACCCTTCATTTCTCTTGATTTCATTGAAGGTTCCAAATGGCTGCTGCATCCTCCAAATTAATTTTGGATATAAATAAAAAAATCATTATCCTTAGGCATATAGAGTGGTAATTACATCTATCTTGTGAAAAAATAAATCAATATGCAGAGAAACCAAATGAAGGAAATTGGATTCTCTCGTTGACATGTATCTAGATCGCCATATATTCATCGGCAAATATCTCTTTTTTTCCTTACAATTTTCTCAACGTTGTTGTTGTAGTCAATTTAGTCTTTAAGACAACATGCCTTGTTCTTTAAAAACATAAATGAAACAAAAGCCCTTGACCCAGTATTTTGCATGTCCGGTTGCGGTCACAAAGCAAAGCAAACAAAGGCATAAAACAAGCTACCTTGGATAGAGGACCAAGGCAAGAGAAGAAAAAAAAAGAAAAAAACTACAAGCAGAAGGAATATTTTGCACAGTATCATGGTAATGAAACTATTGCACAAAATCAAAAGAGAAATGGTGGGAACGAATGAAAACAACCGGGGATGTATTTAGTAAGCTATTCAGCAATAAGTCAAAAATTGGGAAAAAAAGCATTCCAAAGACCAAAAACCACCGCAGCAAGAAAGATATATTTTGTGATCAATTCAAATACCAATAAATAAATCTTAAGAGGACTAATCTTTCAATAATATAAAGGCCAAAATATTTAGAATTATGAGTGTGTTGATAAGAGTGTGAATTAATCAATAAAGATTGGGATGTTCCAAACACTTATGTGTTTAGTTTTCAATAATTGGTATGAGAGCTCAATTTACTTAAGAGAGAAAAACGTTGCAACAACAAATTTTCAAAGTAGAAAAACCAGGAAAAAAAGCATTATGCATCCTTTTTTTTAGAGCAATAACCAGATGTAATAGAAGATAATAAAACAATAATCAAGCCTCTCCCAACATAAACAACAGCAGTCCAACAGCTCCTTTTAGCTATACTTGTCCAAATCAACAACAAATAGCAAATATAAATGATGATGTCCTAAAAATCCAAGTAGCTTTGAAATAGAACTCCCGAGTTAGATAATAAGTTAATCAATTTGTCATAACAATCTCATTTATTCTCCATAGCCAAGGTGTTTGATAACTTGTGTTAGGTGCTTTGTAAGCAAAGGTGGTGTCGCAGGTGTGCGACGTCGCGGCGATCGTCCACCCTCAAATGTATGGATATATATTTGGTAAATATAGAGAGACAAGGAATTCTTTGTCTCTTAGCAATGAAAAATGGAATGGGAGTCGCCACCTAGTATTTTGGTCACTAGGAACCCTAACTGGTCTCAGAGATTAGGCACGGGGACTGGTTATGTAAAGGGAAGGTATTAGCACCCCAAATACGCCTTACCTAAGGTAAGCTGTATTGTTTGATTGTCTGATAAAAAAGCTAAGGTGTTATTGTATTTCTAGTTGTTGGTCCGTTTATGGTTCAAAAAAAGTCCTCCTCAATAAGGAGGTCCTTGTCTTATCGGGTAAAACCTAACCGTTCTAACGTCTATGTAAAAAAAACATATTTTTAATATCAGGAATACATTTTACGTATAAATTCGTAATCCCATATACTAAAAGAAGACAAAAAGATTTTTTTAGAATTTTTGAAATATTGGCCTAGTTCTCATGGCTTGAATAAACCGGTTATTAAAGCCAAAATGCATGATAGTACATATATTGTTTTTGAAATTTTCTTTTGTTGTGTGAAAATATGATGTTATAATATTTATATATATATATTGGAGAGACTAGGCCGTATGCATGAAAACAAAACATTTTTTTTTCTTGGCGAAAACCGGGTATTTTAATACCGGATTTGTATCTTTACAATATAAAAATACAAACCGATATTGATCAAAATACAGTAATAAAATTACAACAAAATCACATATTTTTGAAATAATTTTTGAATAATTTTCTTAATTTTTTTCATATATATATATATATATAAATAATACAAAATATAATATATATAATATATAATATTAAATTGGGATGGGTCTGGCTGGCCCAACCAACTGGGCCGGACGCAGCCCAAAAGTGTTGGGCCGATTTCGGCCCAAAATGGATTGGGCCGATCTCGGCCCAACAAAAAAACTAATATCCCCTTCTGGGCCAGGCTCAGCCCAGAAGGCAGGGCTGGGCCAGGATCCGCTTGGCCCAGGAATCAAAATGGGCGGGGGGAATTATTTTCCCCCACCCCTGCATGCAGAACGCTATTCGTTCTGCATGCAGGGAAGGAAAAAATAAACACAAGAATGAGGGGGAAGAAGAGTTACCTGGCATAGGGGAGGCGGTGGCTTGTTGCGTTTCTGGCGGTGCTATGGCGGAGGCCGGTGGCGGTGTCTTGGCTCACGGACGACGGCTCCACGCAGCGACGGCGGTGCTACTTTTTTTTTCCAGTGTTTTCCCATGGTCCTCCTGGTTTGTTTTTTCAAGTTTTCAACTCTTCCTTCCTCTCGCTATGTTTCGGCCTCTCTCTCTCTCTCTATTCTTACTATCCTCTGCCTCTCTTCCCTCTCCTCGTTTTTTCTTTTCCCCTGTTTTTTTTCGTTTCTTCTCCTTCTCTCCCGTTTCCCCCCTCCTTTTTTTTCCAGTGTTCTTGGGTTCTATTTATAGAGCGAACGGGCGGGGCTTTTTATGGTTGCACATGGGGAGCAGGGGCTACGGCGGTTGGTCGGCCATTTGGGTGCAACTGTCGAGACGTGACTCCCCTGTTTTCTGCATGGCGCGCGGCGGGTGGTCGGCTAGTAGGCGTGGCTGGCGAGGTGCGGCTCCCTCATATTTCTGGCAAGGCATGCGGTCAAGAGAGAGGCAGCACACTTGAAGAAGAAAAACCAACCATTTTTCTTTCTTCCCATACTGCACGTCCAGGGAAGGAAGAAAGAGGAACAATGTCGTTCAAAACGACACCGTTCCGATCTTCTCTTCTTTTTTTTTATTATTATATATGAAACGGCGTCGTTTTAGGCAAAACACGCCGTTTCATTTAAATCCATCAAGGCGCCAAAACGCGTCAATTTTCAAAACAGCTCTCAATTTGTCCTTTGTTCTATTAGGTCCTCAAATCTAATCTCGATTTTAAGAATAAATTCAATTGCATCCCTGCCAATTTTGGTCCCCGTCCCTGTAGTTGGCCATGTTTTTCACTTCGGTCCTTGGCCTCTGATCTATGCAATTGAGCCCTCAATTAATCAATAAATTTTCAAATTCTTCAATTAGGCTCCTGAATCAATCTAAAACAGCCCCCCTATTTACAAGCCTTTTCCAAATTGGTCCCTGGTTTCGGATTTTCTCAATTAAGTCCCTAATTGGCCATTAAACTTCAATATTTATGCAATTAAGCCTCTGATTTAACCAAATCAACTCTCACAAATTATAATTTGACCCTAGAACTTTAATTTCTTCCAATTAAAGCCTAAATTGACTTAAAAATCAATTTTCCTTGCAATCAAAACCTCTATAAATTCAAATAAACCTTCAATAAAATCCAACTGAGTCCATAAACATCTAATTTTGGCCTTTTCTCTTCAAATTAAATTTTCTCTTCCAACAGGGCTCTCCTCATTCAAAATATATACTGTAAAATTTCACTCCTTGCATTTCTGAACCTCCTTAATCAATTTTTTTTATTATTTCTGAGCGCTCCCACCTCTTATTATATTTCTAATTTCTTCCGGCTATATATTTATATATTTATGGGGGGATCCAAAAATGGGTTACAACAGGTGGTTTGCAGCTAGTACCTCTAAAATGTCTCTTTTAGTGGAGGTGGGACTCTTCGATTTTTAAATAATTATCTTTTTAGAGAGAGAAAATACAATAATATTCTAGGGAAATATACTTTGAGAATATATATGCAGTAGAGAATAAAGATTGTGAACCATTGTTTTGATGGTCTAATGACGTATTTATAACCCATGAGTTTTGTGCTTTGTGGAGAAAATGGACTCGAGGGTAACTTCCTTTTTATGATATTTTAAATTGTATTGTGAGCTGTATTCCACTCATTTTATTCAGTTAAAAGATTATGAGTCATGAGAGATTTAAGCCCCCGAGTGGCTGGGCTTGACACACTACCAAGCCCCTTTTCTAGACATGGTTATTCCCTTGGGCATGCCTAAGAAATGATGGTCATTCATTTTGGCGTGTCGAAGGGAGGAGGATTTTTAAGGTTTTTTAAGCTCGTTAAATTGGGTTTATCAGTAGTCCCCCAAGTCATTATGATATTGATATGCAAAGACTTGTAAAAATACTGAGTTACCATGATGAATTCATTGAATCTTCATCGTGTGATAAAACGAGTGGAAACCTTCGGTAATATATTGGAGAGCCCATTTGGAAGGAGGGACCTGCATCATGGTTAGAGAAAGAATTTCTAAGTATATAGTGGGCATGAAGGAAATCATACTTCAAAATTTCCCTAAATGGTAAGAGAAAAGCATAGAGAAAGAGCCCGTTCTTAGAAATATTTCTAAGTGGTTGTGTGAAACCTTAAGAGGGCAAACCTATGCTTAAAAATTCTAAGTGATTATAGATTCTTTGGAGAGTGGGAGCTTGTAGCTTTCCAAGCATTGCCATGGGGCTTAAAAGCCCTCCACTAAAGATTCGTAATCATGATTTTTTTTAATTATTTTTTACGGGGCATGAGAGCCCCGTTGAAGAGTGGTGATTTGATGATATTGCTATATGTTCTAGGGAGACTAAATCCATCCCTTGGAGTGTGGTACGTATAGCACTGGAGGAGACTATGTCTATCCCTTGAAGATTGGCGCATATAACACTAAAAAGATCACATCCATCCATTGGAAATCAATGCATGTAGCTTAGGGATACAACGTACATCCCTTGAAGAGTGGTGCATATAACAATGGGGAAACAAAGTCCTTTTATGAAGAGTGGTGCATATAGCACTAAGAAGACTACGTCCATTCCTTGGAGAGTGGTACATATAGCACTGAGAAGACACAGTCCATCACATGGAGAGTGGGGTACATAACACTGGGGATACTAATTTCATCTCTTGAAGACCAAGTTCATCCCATAGAGATTAGTGCACATAGCATTGTGGAGATCAAGTTCATTCCATGAAGAGTGGTACATGTAGCACTAGGAAGACTAAATTCATGAATTGAATATTGATGCATATTACACTAGGGAGACCATATTCATCCCTTATAGATTTTCCATGAGGAGAACACATACCATCCCCCAGGAATTTGCTAGGGCTACAGCCTTTAGGAATCACTTGAAGAAAATGAAAATTCATCTTGTATAAGTCATTCATATATAAGAAACTTACATTCTTATCAAGGATTATACATCCTGAGATGATCTGAATGATAGGTATTTGCTTTGAATACCCTGATTACTTCACTTAAAAGATCATTAACATTGATTGTCCTTGTGAAAACAAGAAGGTCTATTCCAAAGTAAACTGGTCTCTTCAACCTTTATATGATTTTTCATGAATTTCTTTACTTTGAAGAAGCTTCTATTTGGTAATACATAATGTTTTTTCCAGATGACATGTTTCCTTGCTCCTCTTATTAAGACTTCTAAGGTTACTGGCTCAATTAATTCTTCCACCTTGAACATTTCTTGCATTGAATCTCCTCAAATATGCCCGTGTAGACTTACCCTTTTCTTTGGCAACACTGAAAAGTTGTGTGGAGGTTTTTTTTTCGGGTATGTTAGTGCTAAAACATGTCACTAGCTTGGCACATAGGTTAATGAAACCTACAATAGAGTTTGATTCCAGGTTGTCATAGCAAGCACGTGCAGATCCTCTAAAGGTTGTAGGGAATATATTGCACATTGAGTCATAGTCTTGGATGATCAACTTTAAGCTATTGTGCACATTTTGCACATGCTCCCTTGATTGCTGCTACGACTAAGAATGAGCACTATAGATATGGTGGTAATGTTGGGTTTTATGATGGTGAGTAACAATGTGGAGACTAGAGAAAAGAAGGGTTACAATATGGAAGAAAGACTATATAGACAATTACAAGTTGGCATTTATAGATATGGAGGCGTGATGGCAAAAGGTTGTGGTGGAGAAGAGAGGGATGTTGTTTTAGTCATTATGATTGTGGTCTTATGTTGTTTAGTGGGGAGAGAAAACTGTAACATGATGAAGATGGAGTATGATTAGGGGAAGGATGCGAGAATCTGGAGTAGGTGAAGAAAAGAAAAGAAAAAAAAAACTAAAGGGAAAACGTAATGTGTTGACGCCTAACTTTTTCAATCAGAAATGTTGTTTTTCTTCTATCCTTTTCTTTCTTACTCTCTTTGATCTTTTCCTCTCTTTTTGGTTCTCTATGAATTTTTCTCTCTACTTTTCTTTTCTTGGTTTTCTTCATGAATGTTTTGGTGGAAGTGTTTTTTTATCTCTAGTTTCTCTATATGATGTTTTTTTTATCTCTAGTTCTTCTCTCGTGAATCTTTTTGTGTTTTATATCATTTCTAATTTTTTTTCTTTGTTTATTTGATCTAGCCTCTTCTTTGTTTATTTTCTACTTTCTTTTAATTCCTATATCTTCATCCCATTATCGTTTTATCTCACAATTGTTTTGGTGGAAGTAATGTCAATCTGTTTTAACTTTTCAAACTTATGATTTGGGTCATTACATGGGAATCACCTTATCTATAAAAAACACAAAACTCAATTCCCAACCAATCAAATGTTAAAGGCTAAAATTGAAAAAAAGATTTTTAGTTATACAAAAAGATCCAAAACAAAAAAAAGCAATTAAAAGAACGAAAACAAAATTTAAATTAAAAAAAATCTAATTTTTGATTGAAGGGTTAAATCAGAATGAAAAATTAATTTAACAAAAAGAAAAAAAATAATCTAAAGAATAAGGATCAAAATTGAAATGAAAAAAAATACATTTTTGTTTGAAGGGTGAAATTGAAAAGAGAAATCAATTTAAAAACGAACAAAGAAATTAATAAAACAAATGAGAACAAAATTAGAAAAAACAACATAACAAATTAAGACTGAATCATGAAATTGAAAACAAATTGAAATCTTACAAAAAGGCCATGAACAAAAATTAAAAATAAAAAAAATAAGGATTTCTCAATTAAAAAAAGGACAACTTTGAAACTTTGCATCACCAATGTGATTTTCAATGAGATGAGAGAAAAATATAGAGGATAAGAAAAAAAAATGGCCACAAGAAAAAGTACATCTTAAAAGGAAGAGCTTGTTGCGGTGCTTCCAAAGACTTGTTGCCCCTAATAACTGGTTCTATGATTTTTTATGATAAAAGCAAAATTATTAATTCCACTGTTCCAGTGAACATTGTTTTTTACTCATAGTGAACAATGTTTTTCCAAAATGTTTTCTTCGTTTTCTCCGTTTTCTCGTAGGCTACTGGCGAGTTTGAGAAGAAATATGAGCGTATAGGTTTTCTCGGTTTTTTAAAATCAAGAACCGGACCGAAACTGGTCCGTTTGACTTGGTTTCGGTTCGGTTTTGGTTTTTTTCAAAAAAAACCGGTTTGGTTTTTTTCAAAAAAACCGGTTTGGTTTTTTTTCATTGGTAAAAACCGAACCGAACCGAAAATGATCACCCTTACCTCGTGACGCTTGAGCATGAAGTGGCTATTCTAGGCGCCCATTTGGGCAACATGAGAAAGAGGCAGTTCCTTCATCATGCCATCTTTGACCACACACATCAAGTTCTCCTGAGTCTGATAGGTGTAGGAGTGGCAAACATCTGTAAGAAAAATTCATCTAGGAGGACATCTACACTCTTTATCAGATCAGAGATTCCCCTCTATCAAGACGTGTGTTGAACACAAGCATACCCATAGATTACAGCGCCACCAAAATGGCTCCATAGTTAACATTCTCTCCGCATAAGTTATGGTTCAAATGGGAAACCCCTTTTCGAAGCTAACGCCGGTAAAAACTCTTCTTATTGGTATTGAGGGTGGTATTGAGGGTCCGGGTGTCTTAGTGAAAGGTGCCTTGGAACTACCTATTGTGATGTGTACCTCTTCAAAGTGTGTTTCATTCCAACAAAGCTTCATGGTGATTTTTGCTTCATGGTGATTTGTATGGCGTTAACTTATAATGCCTTTCTAGGAAGACCCCTTCTACATCAAATCAACACATCATTAGTACTCGGTACTTAGTTATGAAATTCCCAACTTAGAAGGGAGTAGCCATAGCCTCGGGAGATCAGATAATCTCAAGACAATTTGCCATTATTTGCTTGAAAGGCAAGAAAGTACTGATACCAGACCAAAACGGATCCTTGAAAGATGTTTTTCTATTTAACCTTTATTCTATTGATTTGTTTTTGCTTTTGTTAAATGTATTTTTCAATTCAATTTAACTATCTAATTAAAAAATTTTATTTGCCTTCTAATTATTTTTATTTATTTTACCCTCATTCTTTTAATTAAACTTTTTTTTAGATTCTTTTGTGCAATTGGTTTTTTTTCCTGACTTTATTTTTTGATATTTGATTTGTTAGAAATTCAGCTTTATATTTTTTCTATTTATAGCGCTTCTGATCTAGTAACTCGGGTAGTCTTCATTTATTATCTCAATTGACAGCTGCATATTGTTTTTCTCTTATAATCTGCCATACGACAATCATTAAAGTGGATTGCATTAAACCATTGCTCTGTTTTGACTTGTTTTGTATCTATCACAAGTTCTTTATTGCTATACACACAGTTGCCTATTGTAGACAAATTAGTAGTGCGCACCTGAATCAGCGCCAAAAGAACTAATTCATGTTGACTAGTAAAAACTATGATTTGAAGGATTGTGGAGTGTCTTTCCATTCAAGCTCACCAGATTAATCCAGATCTTATTTTTATTTTTATGAGCAGAAAATGTCGTGATGGAGACTGCTATTCTCTTTACTTTACCATGTTCATTTTCATCATGCTTATACATTCAAGGAAAAGCTTGAATTCTCTTTGGATTATGTTGTAGGAATAAGGGGAGAAACAATTAAATAGCTGTTATATCAGGATGTTTGGTGGGATAAAAAAAAAGAAGTTTTGGTAGGTATAAGTTCTCTCTTTGTTCAGGAAAGAGTAGAGGATGTTGAGGTTATTTTTGTGCCTGAGAGATCAAGCCATGAAGGTCTGCAAGTGTTAGAATTTGAGTACAGGATTGACTGTACTAGGACAGGGATGCAAAGGATCCTCTCTACTGCATTTGTTTCCTCTAAGAAAGCTTTATCTCTTCAATATCACCCGCTCATACAAGTTAGAGAGCCTCTTGACGCTTCTACGGGAACAATTTTTAGAAGAAATCCTTAATTTATTTGATGCAGCTCCAGTTACATGACTATAAAGCCCATTCTCTTAAAGCATGTGCTTAATGAAGTAGACTTCTTGAAACTTCAAAGTTTAAGGTAAGTCTTGCATTTTCTTCACACATGTTATATCAAAACTGAAGCAACCAAGGCTATTAGTTGGCATTACATGGACCACTCAGAAGCGAACTACTTCTATTTTATTTCACATAATGAAAGTTTTGCCAAAACCCTTTGAGTGTATAGCAGAGCTGCTTATTTTAATTAGTCTTCTGCATTCATATGCTTCCAAATCTATGTATAATGGTGCTACAACCAAAGGTTTTGTAGTGTTGGCTTTGTAACTGTTGTGAATGACAATATATTTTATTTTTTATTTTTTATCTTGAGATAAATATTACTACTTCACCCACTACTCTAAAACTTGCAGAAGCAGGCTGTGTTCAAGGCTCATGCAGCTGTGCAACTCCAATTGGCTAGCTGGGGTGCTCTCTTTTTTATTTTTTCATGGACTAGGTATTCATTCCTTTATCTGATACTAAAACTCTAGCATTACAAATTGGCTTGCTCTTTCATTCTAGTGCTTGGGAGATGTTGAAAAACATTGCAGTTCATTGCAAAAATGTTGAATCTGAGCTTCAAGAAAAGAAGTTATTAACGAAGCTTGATGATTTCTTGCCCATTTTGCATTTTTGTAGTGTCTAGAAAGGATAAACATTTTCTTCTCTGCTTCGCTCTACAGTTTGCTTGCTTGCTTGTGTTGTTTTTTTTTTGGTGTTAAGGTTCATTCCCAAATAAACTATTTCTTTTATTGATTGATATGAAGGGCAGAAAGGTGTAATATGGTGGAGACTGTGGAGGTCGTGGAGGATGACATGGGGGCTACTTCTATCGCGTCTATAGAGCACAGCTCAGGTAAAGTTGTTGGGATCCTCTGGATATATATATATATATATAGCAAGGAAATATGCCATAGAAGGAGGGATGGGAGTACATCAGTGTAAGGATCAAGAGGAGGACATGTTAGCAGTGAGACACTGAATCATTGCCTTTTGCGTTGTTCAATACTCTGTGATGTGTGGAGTTGGCTGTTTGTAGGTTAGGATGAGCTTTTGGCAGTCTATGGCAAGGGTGGAGTCATGAACATATGTGGACTTGTGTAATGTACGTGGGAGTATGGAGTCTTTGGATGGAGGGGAACACTCAAGTTTTTCCATATTTCTCTAATTGTTATTAGCCTCTTAATGCAGTATAGGAACAAAATAATTTACGTGTTTGTTTGTGATTATGTACGTTTATTTAGTATTTTGTTATTATTATTAAAAGTTATATTTATTTAGGATTTTTATTTCCTATTTAGTTTAGAACACCAGGGTTTCTTGGTGTTTGTATAAACAACATGTCCTTCGGAAAATGTTGATTATGCCTTAAAACTTCAGAATCAAGTATGTTTTTTCTTTTTATTTGAACCCTCTTCTACATGGTCTTCTTTCATTTCTTTTTATAACTCTAGCTTACCTTTCCATCTCATCTCTGGATTTTATTTTCATCTCCTGTTCAAGGTATTTGATCTCCACCTTTGTTCCTTTCCAGCTCTACTATAATTATATATTATTTTTTGTACCGTGATTTTGGTTTTTAAGTCTTTGGATTTTCCGGCCAGACTGGGCTCGGTCCAAAACTCAATGCATTGAACCGAATCCGACCTAATAAAAAAATAAAATTCAATTGTTATTTTTATTTTTAATTGTGTTTTATTCGAAAGACTAGTGTTTTCACATGAACAGTAGAGACACTGTTCCGGTTGCACCGAGTTCGGTCCAAAGCTAAATGAATTGAATTAGGTCCGACCTAGTAAAAATAAATTCAATTTTAATTTTTAATTGTGTTTTATTTGAAAAATTAGAATTTAACATTATTCAATGACATTACATAAATTAGACGGGGATCACTTGATAACATAGAATTTGCATTAAAAACCATCAATATTAATATATATCTTTTTTAATTATTTTATAATCTCAATTTGAAAAGTATTTTTAACCAAACACATTAAACTATTTTTTGTGCAACTTCAATTTCAACCACAGTTTTAATCAAACATATATAAATATCAAACCAACCTCAACTAAAAGTACTTTTTATAAAATAATTTTTTTCAAATCACAATTATAAAAGCTACCACAATACCACGCAGCCCTAGTTTCTTTCAGTTCTCCAGTCCTCTTCTATAGGGTTTCTTTCTTCTTCTCTATTTTCCCTCTTCCATAGGGAATTCTACTCCTTTATATCTTTCTATTATTATGCCAAGGAGCAAAGCTGCAGGGGTTTTTAGTGGAGTTTCTCTAACAAATGCTTCACGTCATTAGCAGACTCATGATGCCTTGTCCTCTTTATCATGTTTGTCTACTGATCTCTTGATAAGATTTTTCTCTTATCAAATAAGAAAAAAGAGGAGAGAACTGGGTAGAAGAAGTTGTTATTTGGGTATATAGAAGATGATTTGATATGAAGATCCTTTAGATGACGAAGCCATGCTAATGCAAGTCAAGGAGATGAAAGGTCTTGAAGACAGTAATCTACGCAGTTCATCATTCCTTCTTAATTTGAGGTCCTATCAGGATACTAAAAGGTTTTACCTTTTCACATGTCCAAAAAAAAAAAAAAGGCACAAGATGCTTAAACCTTCATCATTCCTTTACTTTTTATTGAATTGAAAGGTAACATATGTGTTGTCATTGGCTACTTACTTTGTACTATCCAAAAGCTCCATCCTATTTTTGGACAGTTGGGTTGAATATGCATCTCTCTTTTGACAGACAATGCATTTTGCTGAACATGCATTCATGGCAAATGAATAGATGTTTCAAAAGGCAGTCTATTCATGTTGAGGTTCATGCACATGATGATTAAGTCAAGGCCTTTCGCACGTATGTTTCTCAAAGAAGCAAGTCATGAGATGTTTGGGCTGTACATGGACACCTTGGGTGATCAGGCCTATGCATTGGAAATGGCTAAACTGCTTGACCCTGGAGATATAGATGCATTGAGATATTGAAAGAGCGTGTTATGATTTTATGTGTAGAAATTTAGATTAGAAAAAATGCAATTTTTTCACAATTTAATATATATTTTACATCCAATGTATACAACTCATGTAGAGTTTATTTAACCATATAACAAGACATATAAAAAAATAAAACAAGAAAAGAATATGATGTTAAAATTTAGTATTATATAATGATTTTGCAACAAGAAAATATCGTACAGAAAAGAATATTATTCTAGCAAAATAAAATAAATTTGGCGCTATATGATGAACAGAAGTATAAAAAAATGTAGTTCCATCCTAGTTTGGCCAATGGAGAAATAGCTATCTTTGGCTATGTTTGAAAAAGAAAGAAGGAAAGAAAGAAAAAGGAAAGAAGAAGGAGAAGATGCTATTCTATCGTAATGCTACATATATATCAAGTGGTTGTGAGGTAACCAGCAATTTAAAATAGAGGGAATTATGCGAAGAGATCTCTTAATCCCAACTATTTTAAGCCTCTCTTACTAGTGATCAGCCTATAAATTCCAATCTTATTCCACGAAAATATTTCAGCAGAAAAAAACAAAAGAAAAAGAAAAAAAAAGATGGGTACTTGCATTGCAGCTATTCAGTGTGCCATTACAGCAATTCTTCTTGTGTCCACCACCGTTAGTTCCGATGATAAAAGTCCGATACCTGCCGATCCGTCGAGCCTAAACAAATGGTTTCAAGACAATGTCAGGCCCCTGGCAAACCGTAAGGGCACCATAGACCCTGCCCTCATGGCGGCCGAAGCCAAACCAAGAACCATCAAGGTTCGGAAAGATGGAAGTGGAGAATTCAAAACCTTGAAGGATGCCATTAACAGCATTCCAACAGGGAATAAAGAACGAGTGATTGTGCATATTGGACCTGGAGAGTACATTGAAAAACTCAAAATTGAACGTGGGAAACCTTTTGTTACATTCTTGGGATCACCTAGTAACATGCCAACCTTGTCATTTCATGGCACGGCAAGACAATATGGAACTGTTTACAGTGCTACCTTGGAAGCTGAGGCTGATTACTTTGTAGCTGCTAATATCATTATCAAGGTGTGTTCATGTGTCATAAAATATTATCAATTTCCATTTCTTTTCACCACTTCACATAGCCCGCCTGAAGTTTGAATGTTAATGAAGAAGGGAGCTTAAGGCCATCTTAATCATCATAGATCAGGCAAATTCCCACGTCTGAAAATTAAAATGTATTTTCGCATCTCACTAATTCTTTTCTCTTTTGAGGTTATTATATGTTGCCTTTTCTTTTCTATGGAATTGTTGGAACAGAATTCTGCGCCGAGGCCAAAGGGGCAATTGAAAGGAGAACAAGCAGTTGCTCTCAGGATTGCCGGCGACAAGTCTGCTTTCTATAACTGCAGATTTATTGGATTTCAA
Organism: Populus nigra; assembly: GCF_951802175.1. Classification (NCBI taxonomy): domain Eukaryota; kingdom Viridiplantae; phylum Streptophyta; class Magnoliopsida; order Malpighiales; family Salicaceae; genus Populus; species Populus nigra. The sequence goes on along the minus strand of NC_084854.1, from coordinate 8,141,025 downwards.
GACACATTGTGCGATGACAAGGGACGCCATCTCTTCAAGGATTGTTATATTGAAGGCACCGTTGATTACATTTTTGGAAGTGGAAAGTCCTTGTATTTGGTAACCCTTGAAAAATTAACTCTCCTAATCAAATTCTATTTAAAAGTTAATTGTCTTCCGTACTATGTACGAATAATAGTTATTGAAACACGACCCGCCGGCCGGGGAGGTTTGCTTTTGAATAATCATTTAAATGGTTCTTCTAACCAATGACCCGGATGATTAAGCATGATGGTATAGATAGCAATTGATGTACATAAATGTGGTGTAATACAGTGAATATCTAATCAAATGCAGGGAACAGAGTTACATGTGGTTGGTGATGAAAAAGGGAATTTCATCACTGCCCATGCTAGAAACAACGAGGCAGAAAATACTGGATTTTCGTTCGTGCATTGTAAAGTAGATGGCACTGGCACCAAGAGGGCGTATTTGGGACGAGCATGGCAGCAAAGGCCACGAGTAGTGTTCTCATACACTACCATGAGTAGTGTTGTCAATCCTGAGGGATGGTCCAATAATTTCCACCCTGAACGAGACCAGTATGTATTGAATCCATCTTCTATTTATAATTATTTTAGATTGTGTTTATTAGTGTTTTAAGAAGATCTAAAAAAAATTAATCATATTTCATTAGAAAGACAAAAATAAAAATATAAAATAAATGTTTTAAAAAATATTTTGAAATAATTTTTTTTATTTTAAAATAAAACAAGTCCCTTTTATTTTTTTTTATTGTTATTGTCTTTTCTATCATGAGACATTAACCGAATACTTTTTTAATGAGATTTAATTTAATTAATTTCAAGCTCGTTTATTATAAATAAAAAATAAATCAAAAGGGTTTTTATTATTTTTAATGCACGAAAGATATGGACCCCTAATTATTTAGATGAAAGTAAGTTTACATTTTTTGAGAGTGGAATCATTAAATTTTAGGGATTGAATGTTTTATTAATATATGCGAGCCATTGCTTTCAGGACTGCCTTATTTGGAGAATACAAGTGCAAGGGGGAAGGAGCTAACCTCGCAGCCCGTGCTAAAGCGAGCAAGCAGCTAACCCCTGGTCAAGTGGCACCCTTCATTTCTCTTGGTTTCATTGAAGGTTCCAAATGGCTGCTACATCCTCCAAGTTAATTTTGGATATAAATAAAAAAATCATTATCCTTAGGCATATAGAGTGGTATTTACATCTATCTTGTGAAAAAATAAATCAATATGCAGAGAAACCAAATGAAGGAAATTGGATTCTCTCATTGACATGTATCTAGATCGCCATATATTCATCGGCAAATATCTCTTTTTTCTTCTTGTTTTTACAAATACTATATATACATATATATATATATATATATATATATATATATATATATATATATATATATATATATATATATCCAAAAAGGAAGTCCATGATTAAAGACTAAATGGACTACAACAACAATGTTGAGAAAATTGTTTCCAAAAATCAATAAACTCATTAAACAACATGCCTTATTCTTTAAGCCCCGTGTGGCTGGGCTTGGCACATTACCAAGCCTCCTCTCTAGGCATGGTTATTTCTTTGGGCATGCATAATAAATGATGGTCATTCACTTTGGTGTACCTAAGAGAGGAGGATCTTAAGGGTTTTTTAGGCACATTAAAATTGGGTTTATCAGTAGTCGCCCCCCCTCCCAAGTTTTTATGATATTGATACGCAAAGACTTATAAAAATTCTTAATTACCATGATGAATTCGTTGAATCTTCATCGTGTGATAAAAGGGTGGAAACCACAAAAGAGCCCATGTGAAGGGGCATACACCATTGTTAGAGAAAGAATTTCTAAGTATATAGAGGGCATGAAGGAAATCATACTTCAAAAATTTCCCTGAAGGGTTAGAGAAAAACATAGGGAAGGAGCCTGTACTTAGAAATATTTCTAAGTGGTTGTGTGAAACCTTAAAAAGGCAAACCTATACTTAAAAACTTCTAAGTGATTATAGATTCTTTAGAGAGTGAGAGCTTGTAGCTTTCCTAGCATTGTCAAGGGAAACAAAATCCTTTCATGGAGAGTGGTGCATATAGCACTAGAGAGATTATGTTCATCTCTTAAAGAGTGGTACATATAGCATTGAGGAGACCAAATTCATCCCATGGAGATTGGTGCATATAGCATTGTGAAGACCAAATTCATTCCATAAAGAGTAGTGCATATAGCACTGGGAAGACTAAATTCATGAATTGGTGCATATAGCATTAGGGACACCATGTCCATCCTTTAGAGATTTCCCATGAGGAGAACACATGCCATCATCCAGGACTTTTTAAAGCTACAGCCTTTAGGAATCACTTGGAAAAAATGAAAATCATCTTAAATAAGTCATTTATATATAAGAAACTTACATTTTTATCAAGGATTATACATCCTGAGGTAATCTGAGTGTTAGGTATGAGAGAGTTTAAGAGAAAATATGTCATGAAGGTGGCACTAAGATGGTGGCTTCGAATACCTTGATTACTTCACTTGGAAGATCATTAACATTGTTTATCCTTGTGAAAACAAGGACATCCATTCCAAAGTAAATTGGTCGCTTCAACCTATATATGATTTTTCATAAATTTCTTTACTTTGGATAAGCTTTTATTTGGTAAAATATAAAGTTTTCTCCAAAGGGTATGTTTCATTGCTCCTCTTATTAAGGCTTCTATGGTTACTGGCTTAATCAATTCTACCATCTTGAGCATCTCTGTGTTGAATCTCCTCAAATATGCCCGTGTAGACTGGCCATCTTTTTGAGCAACACTGAAAAGCTCTGTGGAGGTTTTTTTTTACGAGTATGCTAGTGCTAAAACGTGCTACTAGCTTGACACATAGGTCAATAAAACCTACAATAGAGTTTGGTTCCAAGTTGTTATACCAAGCACGTGCAGATCCTCCGAAGGTTGTAGGAAATATATTACACATTGAGTCATGGTCTTGGATAATCAACTCTAAGCTATTGTGCTCATTTTGCACATGCTCCCTTGATTGTTGCTAGGACTAGGAATGAGCACTATAGACATGGTGGTAATGTTAGGTTTTATGATGGTGAGTAACAATGTGGAGACTAGAGAGAATGAGGGTTACGATATGGAAGAAAGACTATAGAGACAATTACAACTTAGCATTTATAGATATGGCAACGCAGTGGCTAAAGGTTGTGGTAGAGAATAGAGGGATGTTGTTTTTGGTCAATATGATTGGGGTCTTCAGTTGTTTAGAGGGGAGAGAAAGCTGCAACATGATGAAGATGGAGTATGATTAGGGGAAGGATGTGAGAATCTGGTATAGGTGAAGAAAAGAACGGAAAAAAACCTAAAGGGGAAAAGGTAATATGTTGACGCCTAACTTTTTCAATAAGAAATGTTGTTTTTTATCCTTTCTTTTTCTTTCTTACTCTCTTTAATCTTTTTCTCTCTTTTTGATTTCTCTATGAATTTTTCTCACTACTTTTCTTTTCCTGGTTTTCTTCATGAATGTTTTGGTGGAAGTGTTTTGTTATCTCTAGTTTCTCTATATGATGTGTTTTTATCTCTAGTTCTTCTCTCGTGAATCTTTTTGTGTTTTATGTCATTTTCTTTTCTTTTTTTTATGTGTATTTGATCTAGCCTCTTCTTTGTTTATTTTTTACTTTCTTTTTATTCCTATATCCTCATCTCATTATCTTTTTATCTTACAATTGTTTTATAAAGGGCCTCAAACTATTATATTTATTTTGGTTCATATTTCTCTCTTGCATGTTGGTTCACTCTCTTTAATTTAATTTTCTGTTTTTCATAAATTTTTTATTTAAAAAAAATATATTGGAAAACAGCGATAAAAAGTCAATTATAATGTTAAATTAATGCAATTTTAACATAATCCAAAATAGCAAGAATTTTTTTGTTGTCATCTTAAAAAATTAAAACCATTAAAAGTTTCAATACGATAGGTATCGTGTAGTATTTTAGTTGCTACAAATACTTGATTATCCACTTGAAATAATTTGTAAAATATTTTTGGATAACCAATAAAACAAGCACACAGTGGAATCACATATTAAATGGTGTCCTTGAAGGTTATTAAATGGTGTCCCCTGTACAATGTCCTTGTTGCGTTAGGTACTCTATTTTTAACATCCACCACAAGTGTACTCGCACAATGTGACAAACAACTCTTTTTTATTGTTTCTTGCAAAAATAAGATTTAAAAAGTTTAATAGCTTAATTAAATCTTTTGAATAAATATAAAAACCAAAATCCAAGGAAGCTATATAGTGTGTTTTTTGTGTGTATCCGGATATGGATTGAGTATGTATTTATACTAATAAAACTCTTTATTTAAAATCAATTTTCTCTTTAAAAAAACATGAAACTAAATTTTTTGCATAACCATGCAAGTTGGATCAAAGCTGCCAATTATTTGTGGTAAAAGCAAAGTTGGAAATACCATGCAAGAGAATTTCCTTTGTCAACCAAACAAAGAGTTCATTTTTCTTGTTTAGTAGCGTCTAACAACTTATCTCTAAATCACAAAGTTTAGGTTTTTACACTACCTGAAATTTGACAAATACAAACGGAAACGCCGATAGTATTTTTTTATCTGTAGATTACAGTGAATTTTACCCACAAACTTTTCCATCGCTATATTTGTTGGTAAACACCAACGAAAATATTTCATCGGTATATACCGAGGGAATTATAGTGGGAAAAGAAGAAATAAAAAAGCCAGAAAAGTATGATAACATGTAACTTTTAACGATGGTAAAGTTTGTCTCTAAATATACCAACGAAAATAATACCTCAGTATATACGAATGAAATTACAAATGATATTAAAGTGAGATTTAAAAGGCCAAATCATACAGTGATGTGAAACTTTTTATTGGCAGAATGACCGACAAAGTTACCGACGAAATAATTTTGTTGGTAATGTCATTGGTAATTTTTAATTTATGACATGGAGATCGACCATCCTCTCCCCCCTCTCCCATTTATCCTTCTTCTTTATGCATTTTTTTTTTTTTGCAACAAACACCCTCCCTCCCACCACCTTAATCTCAACATAAATCAACCTCCCATAACAAATTCAACCACCACAACACTCGATTTGTCAGCATCCGTGTTCTAATCAAAATTTATTGAGGATTCTCCACCATATGTAATCAAATCTACCCTTTTTTTATTTGAACACAATTTTTAAACGTTAATTATTTTGCATATTTTTGTAGTATATGTATTTTGTTTGGGTATTTACTTGTTTCATAATTTTTTTCTCATACAATTTTGTTGTGTTGATTTAAGATTTGTACATGTTATAGTTTATTTTAGATTTCATAAAATTTGTATTTTTTTGTAAATTGATGAAACTTATGTCGAATTTTAGACTTCAGTATTTTATAATGAAATAAATAATGGCTTATTTAACTAGTTTGTTTTTATATTTTTTTAATTTTATTTTCGAGTTGTAATTTTTTGTGAATGTATAAAAATTTGAATTTATATAGATATATAATTGATAATGAATTAAAAGAACTATTAAAATTGATTGAATAAGATTAAGCTAAACCAATATTTTTAAAAATTTATTTAGTTAACGTAGTTAATTAATACATGTTGTTATCATTATTTAAATAGGTTTAATATAAGTAATGGATGATCGTTAATAGATGTATTGATATTTACCCTAGGGGTTGCGAAAGATGGATTATTGTAATATGGTTCAGGGTTTTATTAATTACATATTATCTAATCCGAGAAATATTAGTGGATGTGGTATTAGATGTTTATGCAAGAGATGTAAGAAAAACAATTATCGATCCAGAAATTGTAACAATGTATCTTCTACAAAAAAAAGGTTCATGGAGAAATACATATATTGGTATGCACATAGTAGAAAGGATGGTTAAGTCAATTTCTAGTGCTAGCACCTTGGATGGAATTGTAAATGACAAAAGTAATCGTTATAGGAATATAGTTATGGATGAATTGGGAATGAATCGAGAATGAATCAGAGTCATGTAGTCAATGTTCAATTGTAAATGAAAAACCTAATGCAGAGGCGACCAAATTTTTTGATTTTTTAAAAGATTGCAACGAACAATTATGAAATGGTCACACAAATCATAGTAAATTATCAGTCATTGCACAGGTGTTCACCATCAGGTCAGATCATAGGTTGAGTGATGTCAGTTATAACAGCATTGTCGAATGGGTGAGAAGCATTTTACCTGAAGGGAATATGCTGAAACAGATGTTAAGTCCATAATCAAACCCTTGGTCCAGATACCAGAAAATTGACATATGTCCAAAATTCTACATGTTGTACTGCATTGAAAATACAGTGTTGACTGAGTGTAGAACATGTGGACATTCTCGTTATAAATCTAGAACTAGCAGGGGAATGACTCTTATTGTAAAATCCCGAAACAAAAAAATAATAATAAATAAAAGTAATAATTAAGAAATTAAATGAGAAAATATGAAGGACATATGGAAAATGACTCAATTTGTAAAGAAACAGAAGGAATAGGGGCCAATGTATAATTAGGAAGAATGGGGGCTAAATACCTCATTCATTCCTTTTTTATGGCTAACTTGAAACTTGAAGTAAAAAGGGGGAGAGTGCAGATTTTGCTTCTTCAAAAGAGAGGGGGGAAAACCAAATCACCTAGAACTATACAAACCTAGGACCCCTAAATAGAGAGGACAACCAATAAAAAGGGTTATAACAAGGAAAACAAGTGCATATATTGAAGAAAAAGAGGGAGGAAGGTCGGCTGCAAGCATGTGAGGAGAGACCAAAATCTTCAACTAAACTGAGCTAAAATTCTGAAATTTATCAAGGTATGGACACTAGACTTAATTGTGTAAAACAAATTAACAATTAAGTAGGAATTATGCACCAATTTTAGATTTTATAAATTAGGGTTCTTGAAGGAAAATTTAGGGGAAATGCAGAAATTGATAGAATGATGTTAGTTAAACTAACATAAGATGTTCTGAACATGAAAAACATATAAAATTATTAAATCAAAATCATTGACTCAAAAGCTTAAGCGGCTGACCATGTGATGATGGAATGGGGAAGGAAAGGAATTCTAAAATTTAGGTTGATGAACATTTATAATATGTGTAGAATATGGACAATAAGTGAATGAGGTAAGAAAAAATCAACTAGATACAAAAAAGGAATCCTTAGTCCCCTTAGACTAAGCTTGGCCAAGAGCCAAATAGAAGGGAAGAAGAAGAATTCTGGTGTGTTATGTATTTTTATGCGTGAACCAGTTATAGTAGAAAAATCACTTAGGAATCGCTGACGAATCTTGGACAGATTCATCACTACAATTATAGGGGATATGCGAGCCTCAAAATGACAAAATATGAGAAACATCTCTCATAGAAATTATAGCATGAGATGTTAGCTTTCCAACGAATTTGACCTCGCTCGATTTGGTGATCTAGAGCTCTAGATATAAGTAAATATATGAGGAAAGGTCGAACTGCCACCCCTATTGGCAGATTCAGCAAGAATTGATAAAATGAGAAATGTTTGTTGCAATAGGGAAAGAGACCGGTTTCCTTCCCACCAAAAGTTTTGTAACATCGAATCTTAACACTGCTAGGGGGTAAACCACATTTGAAAATGAAATTGATGATGTGCATAATGATTTAAAATGATGAAATGTAAATATTAAAAGTTGTTGTTGTTTTGCTATTTGCGAAATGAAAATTAGACATGAACTAATATGGTGTACTTGTGAATTCAGGAGGAACCGCTAAGGGAGTACAACAACAAGGGAGCGCAAATTGAGCATCGGTGGCAAGTAGGTGTTCCATACCTATACTCTCCTATGTTGATAATAAATTTAGTAATTCAAATTTATGCTAGACTTTAATACTTGTGAATATGACTAAAGAAAGGAAAGATATGGTGAAATGGACGTGGATTGAAATCTAATTTTGGTTATAGACTCATGGACTTTGATTCCGAATAATGATTTATATGATAAACCTAAAATGATCACTTTTGAACTTGATTAGCCGATCCTTAATAGGGGCGGCTAATGATTTTAGCAAGAATTGTGAACATCGGTATGATCTTAATGGAAATTTAATAAATGTTGAACTTGATTAACTATTCGTTTTAAGAATAGTTAATGATCTCAATGGATATTAGCGGTATCAATAAGCCCATGATAATTTAATTAGCTTCCCAAGAAGGAAGTTAATGATGTCAAAAGATCTTGGCAACAACACGTAAAAATCTCCAAGGTGAGGTCGAAAAGAATTGATTGACTATTTGGGAATGAAAATAGTTAATGGTACAAACCGGTAAGTTGGTGTCGGCATTACCAAGGATTTGATTAGTCGGTCCAGTAAAGGCGACTAATGACACTAATAGGAATTATTAGTGTCGACAGTAACCTCTCCAAATTTAGGACAAGATTGTAAGATGGGTGTACCCGGTTAAGAATAATAGATAATAATTATAAAAAGGGAAACCATAAGTGGGTTACGGAATGATAAGCCCTGGATGTAGTAAAGGAAAAATTTAAGAGTGAATTTCTAGGACAACTATGACTGTGTACTATCGAATAGTCAAATTATATATGTAGATACATATACTTATGACTCTCCCTCATCTCTACTGTATTTTTACTTTTATTATAATTATTTTCACATTTTGATATTGCATGTTTTCCACTTTCATACAAACAATAGTGTCCTAGGTTTCTAATTCTTTTTATATGAATTAGGGAATTCATGTTTCTAATTCCTTTTGTATGAATTAGGAAATTAATATTTCTAATTCCTTTTGTATTAATTAGGAATTAAATGAATGCTAATGTATTTTGCCCTAAGTAATTATATGACTCGAATTGTATTAGTATCTCTTTATATTAATCATCGAGATTTAAGATTCTTACTATTTTGTGCTTGTAATATTAATGTTGCTTATCCTTGTATGACAACCATTTTATATGTGTTTTTAAATGAGAAGGAAAAATGAAAATGTGAGCTACCATGCTTGTGACTAGTAATGATTATGGTTGTGATCGAATATAAATATGTTATGATTGCGGAATGAGTATAAAATGTGTACAAGATAAATTATCGATAACTTTGGACCTTCTCAGTAAAGAGAAGACTCTACCGAAAGTTTGGTAGAAATTTCAGTAAACCTTAAATAATTCAGTAAAAAAAACAATTACCTATAAATTTAGGTAGTATAATTGCTTTGTTTGATCCAGGAAATAGGAATGTTACACTTGTCGCACAAAGAAAACATAGATACTTGTCAATCACACCTAGAGTGGAGAGATTATTCATGTCACCAAAAACTGTTAAGCATTATAACATGACACCAATCATATGATGTGGTGGATGGAGTGATGGTGCACCCTTCTGATGGTGAAGCCTGAAAATACGTTAACAATGTGCGTCCTCGATCTTCAATGGAATCATGGAGCATGCGTTTTAGGTTATGTACGGATGGATTCAATCCACCCAGGTCATTTGTTGCTCCTTATTTTTTTTGTTGGTTGGTGATACTCACGGTTTATAACTTGTCACTGAAGATATGTATGAGGCTAGATTTCATATGTATATCCACGGTCACAATAATATGGGTCAGAATATAGATGTTTGTATTCGATTGTTGATTAATGAGTTGAAGCAATTGTGGTCATCTGGAGCTTTGACTTATGATATATCTAGGAATTAGAATTTTCTGATGAAGGCAACTTTGATGTGGACTATCAATGATTTTCCTGTTTATGAAATGGTTTCTAGATGGAACATGCATGGAAAACTAACATGTCCATACTGTATAGGTTGTTCAAGAGTTGGTTGGTTTTCCGTAGTGAAAACCAAACCCAGGAGTCATGTCGAGGTTATTCAGAATGGAAATGATGAATTAATTATGAGAGATGATGTATTTTGATTTGGTGAGTTAATTGATTCATATCGAGTTACTTCATCTAATGACTTAGAAGAAAAATCAAATTTTTACATTACTGATAATATTTTTGTTGATGTTTACACTAAGGATTTGAATGATGTTTTGAGCTCCAACGGACAAACACAAGTCAATGAAGATGATGATAGTGATGAAATCAATGTAGAAGATTGCAATGAAGATGAGGACGAGTCAATTAATGAAGAAGAAGGAAATTCTGATTAATTTGCACAACATGAATTTGTAATGCCATAAACTCTAATGTAATATTTATGGATAAAATTGACTTCAATGTAATGCCAGCGATGCTAATATATTATTGAATGACAAGGAAATATTTATTTTATTATTATGATGTGAACCGATGTTATTGTGTTGTGTGCGCAACTGTGAATTAAAGTATTTACAGAATTGATAGATATGGAATACAAATACAATTTGTCATCAAACATTGTTTTACACCGATAAAGATACCAACAAAATGTGTCCATCGATATATTCCAGTGGCAATGGGAACTGTTCTCATTCTCCCTAACATTGTTCATGGTGTTAATTACACATGGATATACCGACAAAATATTTCTATTGGTATATTCCAATGGTGAAGGAATTGTTCTCCTTCTCTCTAGCACTGTTCATTGTGTTAATTACACACGAATATGCTAACGAATTGTTTTCGTTAATATATTTCAGTGGCAATAGGAATTGTTCACTTCTTAAGACGGTGATAATTAATGCTTTTTTCACTAACAGAATCACTGACAGAATAGAAATTCCAACGCGCTGACAATTAATTTTCTTTCTAACTGTGGTACATGTTCCCCAACAGAATAATTGATGAAATGAGAATTTCAATGTTCTGGTAATTAATGCTCTTTTTGACAGTTTACTCTTTTACCAATGGAATGAAAATAGTCAATAATATTTGAAGGGGTTTCTAAAAGTTTTCGTACGAATTGAACATTTAAACTTGACTTCATATATAGCATCATCGACAAAAATTTTAAGATATCGATATTAATATTTAATATTCCATCAAAAATTTCATCAATAAAACTTCATATAAAAGACTATAAGCACAACAGACAAGGCTTTATCTTCTTCATTCTTTTCCTTTCATCTTTTTTTTATTTCTCTCTTCTTCTTCATTCTCTTATTTTCATTCACGATCCAAGTCGAAATCAAGCATCATTTTCTCTTCTAATCCTAATGTATGTTGTTTATCTTCATTTTTCATCTTATTTTTCTATTTTTCAGGTTTTTTAACAATTCTTTGTTATTTATTTATTTGTTTATTCTCAGATGACACTAAGCATGCCATAAAGGTAAGAATTTTTCATTCATTTTTATTCTTTATTTGTTTTTTTTTTGCATTATTTTTGTTCAATTTTGTATTTTAGTTGTTATTTAAATAATTTATTCATTATTTTGAAGAATTTTAGTTATTTTTCCAATTTTTTTGTTTACTTTCAATTAAATTTGTAGGATTAATTTTAATTATTATTGTGATTTTTTTGTTAATTTAGATTTTTTTTTAATTTAGGATTAAATATATTACCACTAAGAAAAAGAGAATTTTGTGCGAAATTGAATTATTCTAATTTTTTGGAAGAAATTGAATAAAATCAATTGGTTTATGACATATATGTTGTGTATTTGCAAGTTTAAAAATTTTGGGTAGCCTCCCGTATAGGGTAAGTGTTGCTGAATTGTTTTTAGAAAAGAGAAATCATTTATTTTTTCCGTTAATTTGTGTAGATACCTAAGGGAAAGTCTATTGCACGTCGTGAGAACAGGATCACTGCTAGTTCTTCTACCAGTAATACTGACGACCACGAGTCAATAGGTGCCGACCAAGAACAAGCACCTAAGGCACAAACATTAACTCATAATGTGGGGTTGTCGAGTGCGATGCTACAACATCGAAGGTCCATTTACCTACAAGTACGAGGCCCAGTGGAATGAAGACCTTTCAATGTAAGTTTGATTTCCTTTCACAATGACATAATTAATAATTTTATTTAACAAATGCAATTTCAAGTTTACAAATATTGAGGTTGGAAGAACAATGACATCGTCCTTTAAATCATCGATGGAAATTTCATTGTTTCAATGAAGTCAGGTTTCCAAACATCCTGAATAAAAATTATAGGTCGATACATTGTTTCAATGGAGTCAGGTTTACAAATATTTTTTTATTATGTTAATTTGGTTAGTTTATTGAAATTACTAAAATTTTCCTTTTATAATTTTTTACTGTAATGGAAAATTTGAATGAGAGAGAGCTAATGATAATGTTGCGAAGAGGGTTTGAAAAAATCACGCTACAACTAAGTAAGATCAAAATCAAGATAATTTTTTTATTTCAAATATTAAAATTTAATTTTTTCATGAGGCGCAAAAGAAAGTAAAAACATATGCGAGAGAAAGCGAGCTTCCAACCTAGAATGACATGGCGGTTTGAAAGGATTTCAAACCGCTATATATCTCAAAGGCTGTATGGGCAAACTACATTCAGCATGTGACGTCCACACTTTCCACTTGACGGTCATAGTCCAATACGGAGAATTGGTAGTGGAATATTCAAGATTCCATTACCACGCACAATGGCGGCGCCATTCCATTCGTTTCACATACGAAACGGATGGTAAGATTTTTTATTATTACTTTCATTTTATTATTTGTTATTTTTTATAAATATATTTAACTCAAAATATTTTTATCTTGCAGGCTACGGTTCTTAGACGTGATCCAAGCCTGATGGAATTTTTTGTTGAAACACGTGCGTAGAGTGATGACCACCAAAAAAAGGTGCAGCAGTTTGTGGATAGTCGTGCTCACCAGTTTGTGTTATGTTAGTTTTCAACCAATTTTTTATTAAGTTATTATTTCCTTTAATTTGATAAATTTATTTTTTCTTTCCATGATACATATAACAACTGCTTGAAGGAGAGATATAAGCATGATCTTCCGACCCATCCAGATCTCAATTTAGATTTGTGGTTGGAGGCAGGATCATCTAGTGAGCCTGATAGAAATCACGGACTCTCTAACACTACGTCCAAGAGCTTGCAGATGGCTTGTGATGTCTCGATTATTGGATGCTCACAATCACTTTTGAGCACTCAAATTCCCGAGTTCGAGGTGATATTAGACCAACGAGTACATAATCGAACGACTCACTATGGATTATGAAGAACTTTCCCGAGTGGTAATGGAGATAAGATCACATATGGGTGGTACATATGCTTTTTGTTATTGGCCCACGGTCCCAGCGACGACCACTCTCCTCCTCCAACACCACCTCTATTTTATATTTATTGTATTTGAATGTTCAAATGTTTAAATTTGTGATAAATATTTCATTTTTATATTATTTTAACTTCTTTTTATATTTGATTTTAATTATTTTTCTACTTATGTTTAATATATTTTGTTTAAAAAAATTTATTTTAAAATATTACTAACAGGGTTACCGGCGGACCACATCCGTTGGTATATTTCAGAGAGTTGGAGAAGAATTACTGCTAATGTCACTGCTACTGTTAACTCTCCGATGAAATTATAGATGGTATTCTATCAGTGATATATTATATTTACCAACAGATATATCGACGGACATATAAAAACACCAATGAAATTGCATACGAAATTATGTGGGTTATATGGAAAATTTCTCGAGGGAAATACTGAAGGAATGATGAGGGAAATTGCATACGATATTTTGTTAGATATTTTAAATTTTTTAATCCATTTGTAAATCCATCTATAAATTTATTACTAACAGACTCACCAACAAACTAGAAATTTTTTACTGACTGCTTCTGTCCGTGAGCTCGTTGGTAAAATACTTATCAATAGAAAATGAATGTAAATATCGATATAAGTTTATGTCGGTAAAACTGTTAAATTTAGTAGTGCACAAACTATCAATGATTTGTACATTATGCTTAGTTAGATGATAATTGCACTTTATCCTTCAAGTGCAAGAACGGTTTTTTTTCCCATATTTATGCAGAAATTTAATGGAGTGGAAATACCGCCTATCTCAGAATCTGCACTCTGATATAATATCTGATAAGAAAGTAACATTTTAACGTGGAAATGGAAGTGGAAGTGAAAGTGGAAATGGAAATGTCATGTTTGATCAAACCCTACTAAAGAAAGTAGGCACAAGTTTGCCTTTCAATATTCATGAAGGATGAAAATTTATGTCAATAAAACTATTAAATTTGGTAATGTTAGATGCACAAACTATCAATGATTTTGTGTATTATAATTAGTTAGATGATAATTTATTTATTTTTATTAATATAAATGTTCAAGTCAGATTATATGCACCTCAACTAATTTTATGAATCCTTGGTCTAAAATAGCACTAAAAAAAATCTAACTTATAATCATAAAAAAAACAAATTTAAAAGTGAGTAAGCAACCTGTTATCAACATGACACTATCATGCTCCAACTCGCAATTTCTATACATGCACAGGGGGTTCCAAACTCTGTTGAGCCCATGGACAAGTAGGTTAGGACATAGAAAAATAGTGCAATGAATTTTATTTTATTTTTTCTGGAAGAGAAATAATGCACCTGAAAGGAACGCGCCAACAACGTGGCAGTAGCAGAACAGGTCTGAAAGCTCAGCTGCACCTAATTCTTTACAGCACTTGTAACTTTCGAAATTGGATTTTCCCAGAGAAAGCTCAGCTGCACTGTTCTTGATTTTATTGACATCTTAAAAGGAATTCTGATGCGAATGACGTGAGCAAACGTAATGGAATTGAGATTTGCTATTTTAATTTTGCACTCTCAAAAGCAATAAATGTGGTGTGTGTATTATACAAAACAATAGAATAGATTACCAAAACATCATGGAGATTACTGTTTACACAAACACAAAAAACTATTTATTATGGCAGTTAAATTATGCTTTTATATTTTAAAGAAAATTTTAGGGTGCCTTGGTTTTGAGGGTGATTTCATCTTTTCAAAAGGTCAATTAGTTATTAAAAATTTGTAAGGGATTATTTTTGTCTTTTCATTTACTTTTTAACAATGAGAATACTTATTTACCCCTCACTCAAAAAAAAAAATAATTGAACAGCTGGCCAAGGCTATTTATACCTTCATGATTTTTACAAAATTATGAATTGATTTTTATTCCCTTAGATTCATGAAAAAAAAATGAGGCAAGAGTTCAAGGATGATTTTGTCTTTACACCTGGGTTTTTTATGTTAATACAAAAATCATGAAAGATGTTATGGACTTTTAGCTCTTAATAATTATTTTCTTAATCAAAGAGTTGCATGAATGTTGACCTCATGTCTTGACGCAAAGGAGGCATTTGCACTTTTTGGATGGTGCGTCCAGCACCTCCCGAAGGCCAAATATGTTGTTTTGCCATTTTAATGGAAGCGCCCCCTCCCTCTCTTCCTCCGAATGTCGCGCATGATGACGTCTGATGAGAAGTTTATTGCTAGTTGTTGTTTTTTTTTCCTTTCTTTTTTTCTCTCTCTTCCATAAAAAGTGCACATGTATCCTCTTTTCTTTTCATTTTTTAATTTGTTTTCCTTATGTTTTTTATTACGTATTTTAGTCCTTGGCTCTTTCAGAAATATTTTTGATGTTTTCAATTTAGTTCTTAAATTACAATTGTCATATGTTATTTTTTTCAATTTAGTCAACAAAAATTTTGATTCATGATTTTTTTTCTTTGGCTCTTTTGTTAAAGTTTTATTGTTTTTAATTTCATCCTTCAATAAAAATTTGTGTTGTTTTATTTTTTTTTCAATTTAGCCCTCATTCTTTATCTTCTTTTTCCTTTTGTTATTTTTTTATTTTAAATTTAACCCTTCCTCTAGTCTTTTAATTATATTTTTTGTGTGATAAAGTTTTTCCCTGGTTTCATTCTTCGGCATTTGAATTGTTAGTGATTGGACTTCGTGGTTTTTTTGTTTGTCATGCTTCTGATCTAAAGACATGGATCACAAGTTTTAAGAGTTCATACAATTAGGGATTTTATCATACTTCATTATTTAAAAAAAAATATTGGTATTGTGGTTATATTTAATTTCTTTTCTATCAGTTTATCTCAGTCTCATGGCTTAACCCATGAGTTTTCCATATATTTTTTTAATAGAGGGTTTTTAAAAAACAATGTTTTGTTTTGTATTTAATTTTTGAAAAATAATTTTTGTACAGGTAAGCTTCATTTTATAAAAAAAATATTTATTTTGAAATAATAAATCTAATATGTTCGGCCTCACGTTGTATTTTTTTTCTCTTTTCTTTTATTTACTTAGTTGCATATGAGAGTTTTAAGAGTTGATGCAGTTAGGAATTTTATCATACTACATTATTAAAAAACAATTTCATGGTTATCATCTTTTTTTAATTAAGTTTTTCTTTAATATTTTTTTTGTATTTAATTTTTTATGAATTTTTTATATTTTATGCAAATAAACTTTATTTTATAAGAAAATATTTGTTTTGAAATAATATTTCTGATATATCTAGCCTTACATAGTATTTTTTTTATTATTATTCATTCAGTTTCATATGTGTTTCTATTTGTATTATCCATTATTGATTTTAATAAACTAGTTTAGTACACACAAACTGGTAAATATCTTATTTTTTAGATTGAATATCTTGATCTACATTTATCTCTCAATGTTTTTCAATTTCTCTTTTTGTTATTGTTAACTTTTTTTTTTAATTTACATTGATGATTAATAATTTATTTAATTAGATGTCTAAATAAGCTTTTCAATTTACTCTTTGAATTTTTGTATGTAAAAAATCATATTGAAATAGTCTGTTTACCAAGATTATATTTTTTAAAATAATTTATAACTCGCAACAAAAAGCATGTCAAATATCTAGTATTTATGTAAGACTCGTGTATAACCTAAACAAATGCAGAATATTCTAAAATTAAAATAGACAAACCATAGCTTATGCACAAAATAAATGGAAAAATTAAAAAGAACTTGCTCCAGACTCACTATCACTGTTCACTAGAATAGTGTAATAGTGTTTTTGCCTCTTCATCTAAAAAATTTAAAATAGACTTCTAAAAATATTGAGGTCGCATGGCTCATTTATCATTACTAGATAGAACAAGAACAAATATGTATATTTTTATCTTGATTGAACAATAAAATAACTCAAATTTTCTTGGAAGAAGAAAAAAATGGCATTGAAAGCTATTTTCATATTTTCACATTGGTGTTTTGGCTAATATAATTAAAGTTGAGGGGCAATTTGGTATTTGCATAAATATTAAAAAAAACAATTAAAATACATAGTAAAACTATAAAAGTAAAGCAATTCTATATTTTCTTTTTATTGATGGGATCCAATTAAGAAGATTTGATGGTTCGCACTCCCTAACCAAAAGAACAGAAAGATCAAGGATAAGAAATCTAATTATCGTGTTGTGGTACACATAATTCAACATTGAGCTGGTAAGTAGATGTTATTATCACTTGCATTATTGAGCATTGGTAGTTGAGACAGACTTGATAATTAATAAAGTAATTGATAATTAATAAAGTAATTGATAATTAACTTGTCTATATATCTTTAACAGCAAAGATAAGGCATTGTGAATGCTAATTAGCTAGGCATTCAGGATTACGACAAGTCCCTCGTCGATCACTCCAAAGTTCACGTCTCTAGGAACTCTTTCATTCAGCAACTTAATTACAGGTACTATGCCAATTTGTAACTCTGGCGGTCTATAATAAAACACTACTTTTTCTACAGGTCGGTTTATTTTTTCCAGCCCAGAAAAAAATATGTTATGAAGTTAAAGATTTGATGCATAATAGTTACAATATTTTTAAAATACTTAAATAGTTATATATTGGATGGTATGTTTTTTAAAATATATATATTGGGACTGCAGTATATTATATCGACTCAAACCAACTATAGTTAATATGTAAAACCTGTAATCTAGAATGTGAGATCGTGATAAAACCATAAAACCTACATCGAAACAAATTAAAAAGCTCAACTATAATGAATCAAATATTAAAAAATAAAAGTAAAAAAAAATTAAAAAAAAGAAAAAAAAATGACATGAGTAAACTTATATTGGTGGTTGACGCAACGCTACAAATCAAATTATAAGATCGAGTAACCCGATAGAAATGAAAATTAAGAAATCGAATTTAAAAAAAAAAAACATTGTTAGCTTATAAAACCCGCAACCCTGACCATTTGACCGGAAGCACCATATATAAAAAAAAGCATGAAGCTCAATTCCTATAAAATCAAATATTGAAAGATGAAAAAAAAAAAAAACTCCAACCACATAAAAGGATCCAAAATAAGAAAGATTAATTAGGATCCAAAAAATAAGTGCAGGTCCACTTGGGTTAACCTGCAAAACCCATGGACCAAGTCATGAGATCGGAATAACCCGATAAAAAAAAACAAAAAAAACCACGAAGCGTATTTTGTAAAGAAAAAAAAAATCAATGTTGATTAATGAGATCGAAAAAGAAAATAAGTCCAAAAAAATAATGTCAACTCATGTTAGCTTATAAAACCTATAACCTAGGCCATTTGATTAGAACCATCAAAATTAGAAAAATCATGAAGCTCAATTTTCATTAAACCAAATATCAAATGATGAAATTGAAAGAAAAAAATGAATTGTACAAAATGATTAAAAAAAAATGATAGCAATTAAAAGAATAAGGGTCAAATTTAAAAAGAAAAAAAATACAAGATGGATAATTTTGGATTGAATGATTAAATTAAAAAAAAATCAATTTCACAAAATAATTAAAAGTAGAAACCACTAAAATAATGAGGACTAAAAAATAACAAATTAAATTTTTTTTTATCAAATGATGAAATTAAAAACAATTGAAAGTTTACAAAAAAAATAAGAAAAAATTAAGAAATAAAAAGAATCAAGACCAAATTTGAAAAAGGAGGAGGAGGAGGAGGAGGAGGAGGTAAATTTAGATTGAATGATAAAATTAAAAAAAATTAAAAACTTACAAAAGAACCAAGGATAAAAAATACAAATCAAAAAAATAAGTACCCACACTCAAATACATATGCAACTAAAGGGACTTTTTAAATGGTCATCGTAAATTTTAAAAGAGAAGATAAAAAAAAGGAAAAAAAAAACCTTTATCAGTAACAATCCACAAAAAAAAAACAACCTACATGCTTGAAAAAATTATTTTACCAATTAAAACCAATTTATTTGATTTTTTTAAGTCAAGCGCAAAATCATAATTTTATTGTTCATGTTAATGGTACTTTCCCCTACCTATATTTGGGTCACCCCAAACTGTAGGTTGAATAGGCATGCATAAATTCTAGGTAACAAAAATATTAGCGGTTTGTTTTTGTACTTTAAAATTATTTAAAAAAAATTAATTTTTTTTAAATTAATATTTTTAAGTATTTTAAAATTATTTTAATGTATTAATATCAAAAATAATTTTAAAAAAATATTATTTTAATATATTTTTAAAATTAAGAGTAGCTTCTCGCAGGTTAACCGTTATATAGAACATAGGGTTTCAACTCCCAAGTTCAGGAACAAGCACATGACACGTACGGTTAATCAATAAACTTGTAGGCAAAAACTAATACTATGCTAATAGAATATTGGCGTAATTAGACCATACAAGATTAGTGCTTTTCTTTTGCTAAATATTTTGGTTCCTTTCTTCTGTTTGTTTATTGATGGGATTCATTAGCATAAGCAGCAGGAAAGCGTGGAAGATGAGAATTTTTCCAATTATAATTCCGTTCTTCACGTCATAATGCTGGCAGATTTTGTAACCCTAATTGCATTATTGTTCATGAATGTCTCCTCCCCTGTGTCGATGAGTGAAACAATTAACTATAATATTATATTATAGAGTCATTTCAATCATTTCATTTTGTTTCATTGAACAGTTGGTGAGGCATCGTTCCACTCCTCTCTCGGTGGGTTTTCTTACATTTTGTTCTTCGTCTAACAGTCCAGATTTTATATTCAATAATCATGATTTTCACTTCGAGTTTTCTTGAAATCACTGAAGATTTATATTATTATTGGTTTTAGGATTTATAAAATTAATCAAGATATACACAAATTGATCTATTTATCCATATTAATAATAATAATAATAATAATAAAGTAAGGATTTGAAGATGATTCTATATTAACTATTATTAAGGCTGGAAATTGTCCTCACGAACTTGAGTCCTTGTTTCATGGCAGCTGCGTGACACCAACCAGCATTCTCATCGCTCTATATTCAAGTGATTTTGAAGAGTTCCAGGAGTTTCATCAAAGCTATCCATCAGGATCTTGGTGGGTGCATTGTTTATATAATGACTTAATTTAATGATCTTCCGAGCAATTAATTATGAATTATTGGATGACTCACAATTTCTCTTGCAATCTATTATTGTTCTTTATATATTTATTTAAGAAAATAACATTGTAAACCACATGATATTATATATAAAGGTGGCGATTGTGGTTAGGCGGACTATTCATTTCCATGATAACTCCATAGAAAAACACCTTTTTTTCACTTCTCTTATAACCAGTTGAATGAATTGCTTTAGCGCAATAAGGCCAAACATAAACATAGAATAAAAGTGCTTGGATTTTCACTGAGGCAATGAATAGTGAAAAGTTAAGTTCTTTTTCACTTTACTCCTGAAAATGTTAGAGGATTTTTTTTAATTTTAAAAATATTTTATTTAATTTTATTTTTCAACATTAAATTTATTTATTAAAAATAGGATTTCATAAGTTTTTTTATTTACTTTCTATAGAGTTATCTCGTTCTTATGACCTGGTTCATGAGTTTTGCGAGTTAACCTTGTTGACTCCAGTCATTTTTTTATCCTTTTTTAATTGATATTTTATCAACTTCATTCTTCAACATTAGGTTAATTGGGAATTGAACTTTATTATTGGTTTTTTTATTTATTTTCTATGGGGCTATCATGGTCTTATAACTCAAGTCGTGATTTTTACAAATTAAATAGAATGACTCAAGTTTTTTTTGTCTTTTTTTTAATTAAATATTTTTTTAATTTTATCCTTCAATATTAGGTTGATTGGGAATTAGACTTTATAATTTATTTTGATTTGCTTTCTATGGAGTTATCCCGATTTCTTGACCTGAGCTTAGCAAGTTAACCCTGGTTTACTCGGATTATATTTTGTCCTTTTTTATTTTTATTTTTTTCAATTTTATTCTTCAACATTGAGTTGATTAAGAATTGAGTTTTATTATTATTATTTTATTTATTTTCTATGGAGTTATTACGGTATTATGACATAGGTCATGAGTTAGGCGGGTTAATTATAAATCTCACAATAACTCATTAATTTGGTAACAAAATGATTCAATTGGAGAAAAATTAACAAAATTGAATTTGATTTTAACAAATCGAGCATCAAACGAGCGTTGGACTTGTTTCTCGACACCTCGAGGACCTCATAGCAATCCAATTGAAACAAATCATCAAATCTAACCTTAAATCAATCAAAAGTAAAATGATTAGATTGAAAAACAAAAGTTCAAGTGACAAAAAAAATTCAAATGAAAAAAAATAAACCTTGAAGGATTTAATTAGGGAAAAAATCAGCAAATTTGACTTTGATTTTTCCAAATTAAGTATCAACCAACCATCATTTTTTTTCTGACACTGAAGAGACCTCATATCAATCTAACCAAAACAAATCACCAAGCTCAACCCCAAATCAAACTTAAGATAAAAGGATCAAATTGAAAAACAAGAGAGTCAAGTGACAAAAAAAAGACAAATGAAAAAAAAAATTAAGGTCGATCATTGTTGATTTTTGTTAATTTTTTTTCATTTTCATCATTTTTTTTACAATTTTTATCCTCAAACTTTTTTTTCTTTCAATTGAATCTTTTTAATATCTAATTAGATGAGATTATTTCTGAAATTGTGGTAGAAAGATCAAATTAAAAGACAAAGGACTATAATGTAAAATACAAAGGAAATATATGACTAATCCCAATTTCATGCCAATTTTTATTTTTATAAAAAAAAATTATATTTTAGTCCATATATTTGAGAGAAGAGAGATAAAGCCATCGGAAAACGATAAAAGAAAAATAAAGTTATCGATTGTCACAATGTCGGCAACCAAAATGGTCAAGCTTGGTGTTAAAGGATTCTATTCAATGTAAGGTGTTTTTGTGGTGGTGGTTTTTTTTTTTTTTTTTTTGCTTTCATCTTGCTGGAAAAAGCAAATTATGGCTTGGGAAGTTTTGTGGTTTTCAAGTTGTTTTGTGATTTTTAATCATTTTTTTTGCTATTTTAAAGTCATAAGTCAGTTTATTAAGTGTTTTATAGTGTTTCTCAGGTTTTTCCTATGAAATATTTCTTGATATGAGTTTTTTTATCTAAAAATCAAAAACTCGACTTTCTAGCAGGTTCCCACCCACATGAGGTGGCCAAAACCTAGGTAGTAAGATGTGTCATTTACTTTAAACTTTGCTTAATTACAAAAGGGAGGACAACATTGTCGAACTATATGCTCTGAAACTTTGCATGATGCTTAATTGTCTTTTTTGTTGCATCCAAATCATAATTCAGAGGCTAAAAAGACTGCAATAATGCTCATAGACTCAGGAGTCGGGCCATTTTATATATTGCTAGCTTTCTCTTGGATGTCTCTGTCTCTTGGGGTCCATGATAAGACCATAGACATGTGTCCTGCCTACAACATTTTCTCAGAGTTTTTGTCGCCTTGTTTACATTTTCAGAGAAGCGTGTGGTGTAGACATTATTGAGAGAAATTTAAGACCTCAGCTCTTATGAAAACACTCTAGCAAAATATTTGATATAGTATATGATCAATCTGATAAATTATAATATTGGTTCTTGGCGCACGATTTGGAAGCTAACTACTTCTCTGTTGCTTTTTACTTTTTTTAATCTCTGGCATCTAGCACGTTAGTGGTGACCGTCTAGTGTCTATTGCGAAGGGAGTTCTTTGGGATTCTAACATGGTAAAATAATAAAAATTTAATAAAATAATACAGTAGAAAAACATTTAAAAAATTAGCACTAGAGCTCAAGATAATACTTGTGATTCATAAGAGACACACCAAACTCACGTATTATTGATATCGTTAAAAAAAACCACGTTAAGATGAATTTGATAATATCAAGAAAGTTTACTTACTTTTAAGTCAATCATGTAGTCCACTCTGATCATTGTTGGTGACATTTCTTGATATTATTAGATTTTTTTTGTTGAGATTTTTCTAATAATGCTATTAGTATTGTCATTGAAGTTTCGGTGTATTTCCAGTATCTTTTTCTTTTTTTCCTTTCTATTTTTTTTATTAGATCATGTATTCTAACAATTTTATAATTTTAAAAAAGTTGTATATAATATTGCAACTCGCAATTATTTTCATCAATATTTTTAACACTATATTATTATTATTATTATTATTATTATTATTATTATTATTATTATGAATCATAGAATCCAAAGAACTCTTGGAAAGGGAGCACTGTCTATGCAATTATATTTATCCTCTATTAAAAAATTATATACCGAGAGAATATGGGGATCCCATCATGCTGCAGAAATAATGTTTTTTTTTCTCTCCATTTATTGTTTTTGAGAAAATGTACGTAGTATACCGACTGTGCCTCATTAACTACAATGTCAACAAACACAATTATTGCATTATGAATATGATCTTTTTTTATGATAAAAATATTGTTTTAAAAAAATTAATTTTTAAATTATTTTTAAATTGTTTTGATGTGTTAATATAAAAATTAAATTTGTATATATATATATATATATATATATATATATCCGAATAAAAATTACTTTAAAAAAACAACTGTTATCATAATACCAAACATGCTATATATAATAAAATCTAACTCTCTTCTTCTACATGTTTTTTTAATCAAAGGGGATTCTACCAAAAAACAATTCATGAGAATTGAAATAACAATCTTTAATTATTGATTATGTTGTGTCTTATTAGTTAATTTTTTCGAACAAATCATCCTTTTTTTTTTTTTGTTTCTTCATGATCTATTTAATCTCAATGTATTTATAAATGAAGCAGCTTTTAATTTGATTTTTAAAACTACAAAGTGTATGATTAATCTAAAACAACAAGTGAAACTGATTATGAAAAATTTAAAAGCAAAATACACTTTTTAGTATGTATTTAGAATTATGATGTATTATAATATTCAAAATTACTTTCATTTAAAATATATTAAAATAATTTTTTTTTATTTTTAACATCAATATATCACAACCAATAATGTATAAATTGACAACCAATGTATAAATTGACAAGTGATGCACTTGCCACATGCATGCTAGGTGTACTGGTCTCAACAATTTAAGACAAAAATAAGAAAACAAAACAATTAATTAAACGCCTATGGTTTGTCGCATGATAAATGAAACCTGTGGACTGTCTGTCTTCATCAGATTTTGTTATCATCTCAATCAAGTTCATAGTCTGTTTCCCTAAAGATTCGCTTGCGAGCTTGCCAGAAATTAAGAGGGAATCCTTTACCCATGTGAAGATATATGAATCTGTCTTCTTCCAATACTGGAAATTAAGACTGGAACCAATATAATTCTGTGGTCATTTTCAAATACGTTAACGATTGGTTGAAGAATTATTACAGAAAACCTGAAATATTTTGAAGAATCTTATTTTATTTTACTTCATTTTTCCTTTTGTATTTGCTATGATTTTTTTTTGTTTCTAAACAGTGTTATTTTCAGTTTATTTATCTTAATATATTTATTGATATGACTTTACCTTATTTTATTTATTTTGTATCATTAATGTATGTTTACATGCATGCGTATAAGAATATATACTTAGAAACCATCTAGTAGGTGGTCTAATAGTAAAAGCTTGGGATTAAGGGATTACTCCCCCTATAGTTTCAGGTTTGAGCCCTGTGGTTGCTAATACGATGGTCACTGGAAGCTTACATGGTCATTAACTTTAAGGTTCGTGGGATTAGTCGAGATGAGTGCAAGCTGACTCGGATACCCACGTTAATATATATATATATATATATATATATATATATATATATATATATATATATATATATCATGTATTTTTTTTCATAATAATAGTTTGTATGTGAATGTTAATTGGATATTTGTTATTGCATTCTTTTATTTTTTTTAAAAAGAGAGAGATAAAAGTTATCAAAACTCTCCTGAACTTAAAGTTCTCTAACAGGTAGTTCGTATATATACTTCATTTTCGTTTTGACCTCTCTGATTCTCAAATAATTTAAGTTTAGAAAGGATTTCAGTAAATTAAAAGAAGAAGAAGAAAACCTCTCAGGTCGAATATTATTTACCTGAACTTGAAATAACCCCATCTACTTGCTATGTCAAAAACGACACTAAGACCATGTTTGTATTTTGAAAAATAGTTTTCGAGAAAGTACTTTTTAAACTTTTCTGTATTTATTTGTCATTTAGAAAGGTAGTCAATGAAAAATACTTTTCAGTCAAAGGAAAATTTGACTTGGTTTCTAGAAAAGTGTTTTCCCTTTTGGCTGTGTTTATTTTCCGAAAAGTGGTTTCCGGGAAACCACTTTTCAAACTTCATGTATTTGTTTGCCATTAGAAAAGTTGGTCAACGGAAAACACTTTCCAGTCAAAGGAAAATTTGGCTTGGTTTTCAGGAAAGTGTTTTCCTGAAAAATTTGGGCGGAAAACACTTTCCGAAAGTTGTGAAAAATTTAGAAATGTCATTATTTGTTGATTATATCAAATTTGATCCTCAAACTTTTGATTGCTATATATATTTTGTTTTGAATATTTATTTTTTTAATTTCTTCTCTTAAAATTTAATTTTTATATTAACTTTGGTCCTTATTTTTATAATTCCTATTTGCTTTTTCTTTATCATTTTTTTATTGAAATTTTTTATCTATCAAATTTGGTCCTCATTCTTTTAATTGTTACTTATTTTATTTGAAATAATTTATGAAATGTTAATTATTATTATTTTAATTTCTTCATCTTTCAATTTTTTTATTTTTTATTTGATCTCTATTATTTTGATTATTAATTATTTTATCTGAGATAATTTATGAAATTATATTTTTTTCAATTTCATTCCTATTCAATTTTTTAATTTATAAGATTTGTTCCTCATTATTTTAATAAACTTGAAAAAAATAAAAAATTAATAAATTATTTTTCAGCTCATTTTCTATAACATAACCAAACACTAGAAAGTGTTTTCTAACTTATTTTCCATTACACTACCAAACATTGAAAAATACTTTTCCGGAATTCACTTTTTCTGAAATTTATTTTCCAAAAAAAACTACTTTCCAGTAAACAAACAGGACCTAAGCCTCAATTCCAGTTACCGGTCCAATGTAAACCAAAGAAAATAAACTAAGTGAGAAAGGGCTGCTGATAATTCAAATATGACAATGACTATTTTCTGTAGTAGATGGAATTTCTGTCAATTTGTTATCAGGACTATTTTTCCCTTGTCCCGTGTGTAAAGAAAATAGAATAGAAATTTTTTATTTTTATTTTGAGTTGTATTGAAGTAGGAGACATTTCAGAGTTGCTAGAATTATGTTATTTTATTCTAAATAGTTTAAGTATAAAAGTAAACTAAATACTATTATATTAAATAAGATAAATTCTCTATAAATGATCTTATATTTCTTACCACTACCCCTCACGTTGAATAGCGAATGTAATAAACAGCAAACTTGCATATCATAGTAAAAAAAATGTTTCATTTCCCGATAGCTTTGTAAATATATTTGCGATTTGATTTACTAAAAAAATATATTTTGTTTTAACTGGGTTATCTTGTATCTTATTACGAATAAAATGGCAGTTCATTGCTATATGTCTAGTTCTTTCATGTAAAACCAAATTTACTGCTATGTGTAAAATTGTTAAATTATCACAAGACAACAATGTTGGCTTCAGATGCAATATTTTTAAATCCAATAGCAACAATCATAGCCAAGACAATTCACAACATGTCTTTGTCATAGCTCTGTATTCGGCTTCTGCTAAAGAGAGGGACAAAGTTTTCTGCCTCTTTGTCCGTCAAGAAATAAAGGCAGATCCCAAGAAAATACAATAGTCTGTAGTGGATCTATGCGATGTCAGACATCCACCCCAATCTGAATCAGAAAAGGCTCGTAAATACAAATTATTCTGAGTATGAAAAAATAAACCTTGTCATAAACTGCTTTCCAAGTAACGCATCACATGTAAAGCAGGTTCCATGTGTGGTTTGCGTGGTGCATGCATGAATATGCTTAATACATAAACCGAATAGGTAATGTTTGGTTGGGTAATAGTCTAGTAAATTAGGCGACCAACAAGTCGTCTATATTGAAAAGGATCTTTAAGCAAATCATTTGATTCTGAGAGCTTCAAGTTTTGCTTCATTGGAAAATTTATCGGCTTAACACCTAAAAAACTACAGTCCTTTAGAATTTCTAAAGTATAATTTCATTGTGAAATGGAAATAATCGTTTTAGATCGAGAAACTTTGATACACGAAAAGTACTTCAAATTGCCCAAAACTTTAATCTGAAAATGAGTATTCAAAAACTGCTTAAGAGCTAGTATAAAAGCAACATTGTTCTCGATAATAAGGATATCATCAATGTATATCAATAATGCTATAAAATTTTTGACCTTGCGACATGTGAATAAACAGTAGTTTGTCTTAGATTGAATAAAAACAGTTGCTTAAATAGCTGTAAAGAATTTGGCAAACCATTGTAGTCAGGCTTGTTTTAAACCACACAACGACTTGTGAATGTGACACAGTAATTTGTCCCCCTGTCATCGAAGACCAACAGGTGGGGACATATAAACTTTTTCATGAAGATCACCATGAAAAAAAACATTGTAAACATCAAGCTAATAAAGAGACCAATCTTATACAGCTGCTAAAGGTAATAAATAATAAATAGTAGTCATTTTAGTTGTGGGAAAAAATGTATCATGGTAATCAATGTCTTCCAATTAAAAATGTTAAACCTTAATAGCACAAACATCTATAAAACAAGTCTCTTGTAAAAGACCTTTGGATGTTGAAATTATTACTAGTAAAGAAGGAATGAAGTCGTAAAGGTTATGTTGTGTGTGTTTAAAAGTTTAAAGAAGATGATTACAGAGAAAATGATAGCTTAGAAGAAAATGAAGAACCAAAATAAGATGGCGTACCTTGGGGCTCGAGACAATTTATATAACACTGAATCCACATGGATATGTTCATGCAAGGGATATAGTGGTTAATGTATCAGTCATTTACAAATTTGGATTACTTCAGGATTCAGGCATGGAGTGACAATAGGCTTCTGTAAAAGTTGCATGAGTTTTAGGTTTTATGGGTTATGTACTGTTGATGATGATCGTAAGACCAATTTATAAGGTTCACGTGACCAAAAAGCATGGATTCTATAAGTTCTTTTTTGTGGTTGGTGGTGAGTGGACAAAATTTAACCTAAGAGTGATGCACAAAAGGTTGAATGATTGGTATTCGGGTATGTCTGGCCCATATGGGATCCTAGTGAGTTTTTTATCCAGAGGTGTTGCCTTGGTGGACTTTAAAGACACCTTAGGTCCAATTTAAAGACACATGCCGTGTGCTTGTTAGGTCAACAAGACTTATAGAATGTTGAATTAACTATCTTGGTTTTAGTGGAGCAATGGGTTATATGATATGCTTGAGTTTGATATGATGCAATCTATATTTGGTCATTAGATGCACATATGATCTTCATGATCCATTAATTCTTTAGGCTTGAGTCTTTTATTGGCCTTACCTCATAATATTTGACATAGGTTGTATGGTTAGGGGTGTATATCATTGGCTAATCATTTGCCTCAAAGCTTATGTAGTGTGAATAACACACAGACTTTACTTAACACAGAGCATGAAAAGGCCTCATTTCACATTCAATAGTGATGTGCACTTAATTCGTGTATTCTTATTTCTTATTCAGGTGCGGCCATGATGGTGCCATTTGCATTTAGGTACCCAACAATGATCTACTATTTTTCAATTCTCATATCAAGTGTTATCTAATCATGTGTTTCTATCTTTATAATGTTCTTGTCGTTTCATTTCTCTAATATAATCATTATAATAGAGCACATATAGAAATATAGAGGTTGTCACATGGACAGGTGTGAGGAAGTCATAGATTGTTACCTTATAAAATTCAAACCAATCATCTAGCATTAACATGAGCTCCACTAATGATACACGTATCGAGATAAATTAAGCTCGATTAATGAGGTCGTTGGCCTATATAAGGTTAGGAGTTGGTTTTCCCTTATCATTTTCACTAAAGCTCTATAAGATTTTTCCCTTGTCTTTATTAGTAATTTTTAGGGAGTCCATGCCATTATCTAAAACCTCAACATAGACTTAGATTCATCATAAATTCATCATAACTCTATTTCTTTTTTCTTCAACCATTACAAGGGATTTTTGTGGTCTATTATGCCTCCAAACCAGCATTTTAAAGATTTTTTGTGTGTTTAATAGGTATTCATTTTTGTATAGCCAAAACAAAGTCTAGCGAATAGGCCTTTACATGATAAAGGCAATACACTTATGCGTTTGGACCCTATATCACCATGAACTTGACTTCTATATAGGTTTTCTTCTTGCCTAAGACACTTAATGATTTCCCTTGAAGGAGAGTGGTGATGATGGTGATGGCATATTCTATGATTACAGTTACATGTTGTTTTATCATGTTATTTTATCCTTTGTCTTTAATTTATTATATCTCAAGCATCTACTTGGAAAATGTTCTTCATGATGGTGAGAGTGGGTTTTATAAGGATTGTAAGAGCAATAATGCTTTTTTTTACTCTTTTGCAGATCATTTTTCTTGTTTTCTCCTCAAATGAAGTTGTTTACATATTTTGAAAGGTACATGAAACGGTGCTAACAAAAGAGCCAACTTTGATGAAAGAGATAAGATCTTTAACTATTCTTTGTGGTCACAAGAACCTTCATAAGTATTCTTTCATGTTGGGTACTTGTTGGAGAATCAGTAATGTTGATGAAGCACCTAGGGTAGGAAGGGGGTAGAATGAGTTCGGATAGATCCAGGTTGATATGGAGTTGTCTACATATCCTTTACCTATTTTTTTATCTAAAACAATGTCATTTTTGTTTCTTAACTTGAAATGATGGCGCTTTAGGAGGTTGACTCGTTGACTTGTAGGTTGACTCTATCAATCTGCAACCTAGATCCTGAAACATGTCTGATAACTATGGTTTATATAGCATTTAAACCACTTGGGTGTGTATCTATGCAAGGGGAAGAGTTGTCACATATAGTTTTGGATTACTTGGGGACATAGGCTTAGAGTGACAATAGGATTCTATAAAAGTTACTTAAGTTCTAGGTTTTGTAGATTTTATATTGTTGAAGACGATTATAAAACTAATCTCTAAAAAACACGTGGCTAAAAAGCATGCCTTTATTTAATGCATGCATGTTATGTTCTCAAGCGAGATTTAAGACTAGATTTAAGTAGTGTAATTCTTTTCTTGTAAACTCTTTTAATAAATTTTTTGGTTAAAACTAGTATAGATATACAATTTTGTCAATATTAATTATTTTTTAATTATATATCGTGATCAACTTCAGTGTGCTCCAAATTAAATCTCCACATACCTTCATTCTTCTCGTTAATTCTATATGTCATTGCCGCCTTGGTTCAGTTCATGAGGAACAAAAACAGCTTGAAATTTATATAAAAGAATAGGTTAATTCAATGTCTTAACTCTCAAGCCACCAAGATGCATGCATGCACGTATCCTCTCTTTCACATAAATAAATTTATTTCCTCAATGTAATAAAATAAGCATGGTAAGAATAGGAAGGAAATAAAGAGTTGTGCTTAATTATTTTATGGCTTGCTAACATAAACACGAAAAAGAATGAGTTTTTTTATTTAATTAAAAAATAGAGAGAAAGAAAAGCAATCGCAGATGCCCATCAAAAACAAAAACAACAGTAGAATATTAAACAATATCTTTATTATTATTAAAATAAAAGTACAATAATTCAATTTTAATAAGTGCACCGAGCCCAGTTAAGATCACCACCAATCTGACCTTATATGTTTTTTTTATTTGATAATATATATTTTAAAAAAAAAATATTAAAAAAATATTTTTTTTATTTAAAAAATTTTATTTTTAACATTAATACATCAAAACAATATAAAAATATTTTAAAAAATAATTTTATACAAAAACAATCTTATATTTTATAAAAAAAACATTTAAATCACGTTCCAAACACTATTTTTATCCAAATTTTAAATAAAATTTGTCAAAATAAAAAACCTTGAGGGGGTCAATCGATAACCAGAAATAACTGGTCAGCAGACACTTCTGTTTCTTTTCATTTCCTTCATCCTTGACTCTCCAATGGAGTTTTTTTATGCTACTGGCATATCATTTTCCCTTCTTAATTTTGGTCATCTCTTTCTCTGTTTCTTTACTGTATTTTCAGGTCTATTCTTCCATTTTGATTTCTTAATTAGAAATTATTGAATGTTCGATACAACTCATGTAGACAAAAAGCGGAGGAGAATAACGAAATTTATTACAATTTAAAACTCTCAAAGATCAATAACATGGTAATCATGGAGAGACATTTATAATATTCCAATTTTATTCATCAAAATTTCTACCTTTTTTATAAAAAAAAACTATTACAATTTTTTATATAGAAAAATTAAGAAAACTCTAATTATACTAAATTGAAAAAATAAAATAAAAAATTATTCTATTTAAATAGAAAAACCATAATAATACACAATAGAAAAAATAAAAAAAAATATTAAAAAAAAAAAGATGATGATGATGATGTTAAATCATATAATAACGATGTTTTGTGGGTTATAGCAATACTTAAAATATTAATATAGTTAAATTGTTCAATGGAAAAATCCTTTTAAAAAACTTAAATTGTTAATATAGTTTTTTTAATAGTATAAATATGTTTTCTTTTTAGCACTTCATTAAAAAAATCATTTTAATAATTTAATTGTATTTTTTTTAGTTTTTTAAAAAAAATATTGAGAAAAGTTGTGGAGATGAAAGGACTTTTTAAAAATAATCTATTTTAATGATTTTGATTTTTTTTAATAAATATAAGGAATGATTTTTTTTCTTAATAAAAAAGTTATATTAACTTTTTATTTAGATATTATCTTGGAGCGCTTCAAAATCAAAGAATAAAACCTGAAAAAGAGTTCGCTCTTCTTTGGAGATGTCCTTGTAAAGGCAATTTGGTCAAACTGTGGCGGCCGAAAGCGAGGTGGGGCTGTTTTGGTGGTCTGCCGTCCTCATGCATCCTCCACTGCCAACCGTGAACCCCTTGAAAGTTGAAATAGTCTGCAAGTCTAAAATCTGCAGCCGCCCATTTTTGCAATCCCAAGCAGTTTCTCTGCTGCGTGCTGCGCCTGTGTGCAATTGTGAGTCACATGACACAGATATTTTGCGGCATGGATTTTGGGCAGCCATTAATGGACTCAACTTGGAACTTGCTAAGAACTATTCTACACTTTTTTTACTAATAAGATTGATTAGGCAAGACGAAGATAAAGTTTAATTTTTCGATAAGATAATGAAGGGAAAAAAAGGGAGGTCCACAGGTCTATGCTACAATATATTAGTCATGCAAATTTGATGGTTCTAGTCAAGTTTTGGACTTTTGGATGCGGCTATCTTCTTAAATCCCATGCATCCTCGCCCCCACACAGTATGTTTGGGATTGTGTTTCAAAAATAAAGTTTATTTTATTATTTTTATATATGTTTTTTAAATTATTTTTATTTTTTATAAACGTGGATATTTTTTATTTTGTATTTGAGATCTTTTGTTAAATGGTGGTCTTGGACCTATGTCCAAGTAACTCTTAATTTAAATCTGATTGATGTAATTATCTTGATTTTGAAATGTTAATCTAATAATTAAACATGAATTTAACAGATTTACAAGTACTTAATTTGAAAATTTGAACAACAAATTAAATGAATCAAACACTTGACATTGGTGTTGCAATCTTAGTTGAAGATCAGAAACTGAAATAAAATTAAAAGGTTTGAGTGTTTTATTATGGATTGTACATAATTTAATCCCAGTAAATTTCCCTTAAAAAATTAAATAGTTGAAGAAACATTTAAAAATAATTTAATTTTTTATATATTTTTATTGCACAATGTAATTATTTTAAAATTTGTAATGTCTAAGGAGTTTTTTTAAAATTTCATATTTTTTATACAGTCTAATTATCTTATTTTTTAAAAAAAATGGTCGG
Source organism: Populus nigra (assembly GCF_951802175.1). Classification (NCBI taxonomy): domain Eukaryota; kingdom Viridiplantae; phylum Streptophyta; class Magnoliopsida; order Malpighiales; family Salicaceae; genus Populus; species Populus nigra. Next base: position 8,107,624 of record NC_084854.1, on the reverse strand, counting down.
CCAACAAGTGGGAAACACCCACGTCTTTCAAGCAGCATTTCTCAATAGTTGCTGGTTGCCTTCAAGGATGGTGGGCTAACATGTGTCAGCCGCAAGAGTACGGTGAAGCTCTAGTGGAAATTTTTCTCCCTTCTCTTTTCTCTCTCTTCCACCTCTGTGTTGGTCTTGTAAAATTACAAAGTGGTCCTTGATCCTTTAATTGTATTGAATTTGATTTAGTTGTTTTTTAATTTCATCCATTGACATTTAATTTTTTTTATGTTTTTTAATCAAATTTGATTCCTATTTATTTTTCTTCTAATCTTTTTTTTTCTAATTGGATTTTTTTTCGATTTCATCCTTCATCATTTGATTTCAATTATTTGTTTGTTGTTGAATTTGATCCTCATTTTTATAATTGTAATTCTTTTTATTTTGAGTTCTCTTCTTAATTGTTTTTTTAACAATTCCATCCCTCATTCTTTAATTTCATTGAATTTTCATATCATTTCTCGTGTTTATTTTTTTTATCATGCTTTTAAAACCCGATCCGTGAGTTGACCCCGTCATGTCTCGGGTCATGGGTTAGGTCAAATGATTGGGGTTATTGGGGTCAATCGGTGTTGACATGATTTTCCCCTAGCTAATCACTTGATTTTTTATTCAACTAAAAGGTAAAAATGATATTATTTTGATTAAAAAAATAAAGGAAAAGAGAATTCAATTATGATCCTCTTTTTTTTTACTAGTCTTTCTTTGTTTTGGATTCTTTTTTAATTTCATCAATTTTTATTTAATTTAATTTTATTTATATATCAAATATGATACTCATTCTCTTGGTTGTTGTTTATATATATATATATATATATATATATATATATATATATATATATATTATTTTCTTGGTTTTTATTTTCCTTTCAATTTTTTCCTTCGACATTTTATTTTACTTCCCTTTTTTTTCTAGATTTAGTCCTCATTATTTTAATTACTTTTTTCTAATTCTTTTCTTAATTTGTTTTTTCTGTTAATTTTTTCCCTCGGTATTTTATTTCATTTTTTTAATTCAATCTTAGTTCTCATTCTTTTAATTTTTTTTTTTATCCTTTTTTATTTTATTTTTTGATTAAGTCCTTTGTTATTTTCTTTCATTAGTTTTTATATCAGATTTTATTCTCATTATTTTGATTACTATTTAAATTTTTTTTAATTTTTTATGGTTAAGAAATTTGTTCAAATTTGTTTTAGTATTTTGTATGGTAATCTCGGTCTCATAACTAAAGTTGCGGGTTTTAAAAATTAGCTTGATTTAATCCTGATATTTTTTTATCTTATCATTTGATATAAGACTATTAAATCTTAAATTTTCTATTTTTTTAATGAAATTATCTCTAATTACTGATTAACTACTCAAGTTAATCTAGATTCATTTGAGTTATTATTGTTTAAATATGTTTTTTATGTTAAAAACAATTAACCCACATCAAAGCTGCGCGAAAAAAAAATCTAGTTACATAAGATACCATATCGTCCATTGATTTTTTTTTCTTTTTAAATTTGGAGGTATTTATCAGAAGTAAAAGAGGGTTGGGTGGGTCAGGGAAGAGGGATGAATGAGGCTGGTAGGGTCCACTGATGATGACAGCCACCTTTACCTGCCATCTCTTCACTGCAATTATTTTCTACCTTTTTCATATTCTGCTTTGCAATATTTTTTAGGATTTCCATGTTTCTTTCACGCAAGACAATATAAATTTTATGTTGAGATTTTCATTTGATTAATGAAAATCAAATGAAAATGAGAAAATTTTGAGTTAATTATTGTATATTGTAATTCACCAATGGTCTTTTCCTCTCTAAATGGTTCCAACCATAATTTTAAGTCTCGGCTCAACCTGGCCAGGCGGGTCGACCTGAGATTCAGAGCTGAAATCAGGTCAGGTTAAAAAAAAAATAAGAAAAAAAAATCTGGTATGACCCAGTAAAATCTAACTGCATCTTATTGACTTATTTTTTTACAAAAATGATATTATTTTAATTTTTTTTAAAAAAATTAACCTGATCAAAATCCAAAACCCGAACCTTGAACCGGGCCGGCTACCAGATCAGATCTAAAAACTATGATTCTAACTTCATAATTTGTTTTATTATTTTTACTTCGTGAAATAATATTATTCTTTCATTGAAAAGAGAATTTTCTTCTTCCAAATCTTAAAAATGAAAGCATGGATGTTATATTTATATATAGATGTGGTGGAATAAAAATCCTACAAGTGTAGTTGCTGAAATAAAAACTATTTTTTTAAAAAATAAATTGTAAAATAAGTTAGAACATATATATATATATATATATATATATATATATATATATATATATATATATATATGTATGTATGTATGGAATTGCAAGTGAGAGTGTATATATTGAGATAGTAATTGCAAATGAGAGAATTTTTTTATAAAAATATAGTAAAATAATTTTTTAATTCAATTATTTTAAGCTTCTTCTAATACATTTCTAGCATAGCTAGGAATTCCAAGAGATTTGTGGTGATTGAGAATTTTTGCTCTTTTTCTTTATTATTTAGATTTAAATTTAAGATTAATATTTAAAATAAAATATTAAATTCCTTGAACATCACAGCAGTTTTGTTGGCATGTACCAATAACTCTTCACCAACCATGATTTTTCATGAGAAACAAGAAGAAAATTCACGCACCGGGGTCCACATTGGAATTATCAATAACCTAGCAAAGAGGGCTGGAAAAGGCTATAATGGTAATATCACGTGTACAGGACTGGTTACGTCATCCAGACAAGTGCCACCCATTCACCATGTTTATAACCGTCAGATTGAACTCTTGACTGAGACCACCAAGTGAGGACAAATTGGTAAATTAGGACCACAAAAACTGCTATAAAGACATCCTCAATACATTGAACTCAGAAGAAGAAAGGAAGAGAGGCAGAGAACAAATCCCGTTTGCTTCTCTACTCCCTTAGCTTAAAAAATCTCTTTCCATAAACACAAGCCCTGTTAGGGAATGCAGAGAGATGAGAGGGGTTCTGTTAACAAACTCTGAATTATCTTACCGTGCCAAGAAGTGCATCGGCGGCAGAAACTGCCACCGAAAACACGTCGAGGACGGGTGATCCATAGTGTTTTCTCAAGCCATTTTCTCCTTCTTAAATCTTGTAGTTTTCACCTTCCAAAATCTTATATCTCTCTCTGTATATTTTATATCCGTAAGATTTTTTTTTTCTAGTGAAGTTTTCTTTCGATGGCAGAAAAAACAAGTGATGGCCACCCGACCTTGCTTCATGGGAAATATGAAATGGGTCGGTTACTAGGCCATGGCACCTTCGCTAAAGTCTACCACGCGCGTAATTTGCAAAGTGGCAAGAGTGTAGCCATGAAGGTAGTTGGCAAAGAGAAGGTGATAAAGGTAGGAATGATGGAGCAAATCAAGCGAGAAATATCAGTTATGAAGATGGTGAGGCACCCCCATATCGTTGAATTAAATGAAGTCATGGCTAGCAAGTCCAAGATCTATTTCGCCATGGAACTTGTTCGAGGCGGCGAGTTGTTCTCCAAGATTGCTAAAGGTAGGCTAAGAGAAGATGTGGCTAGAGTTTATTTTCAGCAGTTGATATCTGCTATTGATTTTTGTCATAGTCGCGGTGTTTATCATCGTGATTTGAAGCCAGAGAATTTGCTGCTTGATGAAGATGGGAAGTTGAAGGTTACAGATTTTGGGCTGAGTGCTTTCTCTGAGCATTTGAAGCAGGATGGGTTATTGCATACAACTTGCGGAACACCAGCTTATGTTGCACCTGAAGTAATTGGGAAGAAAGGGTATGATGGTGCTAAAGCAGATCTTTGGTCTTGTGGTGTTATTCTCTATGTGCTCCTTGCTGGGTTCTTGCCATTTCAAGATGATAATATTGTGGCTATGTATCGAAAGATTTACAGAGGTGACTTCAAATGCCCCCAATGGTTCTCCTCTGAAGCTCGACGACTGATCACAAAGCTTCTTGATCCTAATCCAAGCACTCGAATCACGACTTCCAAGGTCATGGATTCAACTTGGTTCAAGAAATCATTGCCAAAGACGGTGAGAAGCAAAGAAGAGATGGAGTTTGAGGCTTTCAATGGAGAAGAAGATGCTAACGGAGACAAAGCAAAGCAACCTGAAACACTAAACGCGTTTCACATAATATCTTTATCACAGGGATTCGATTTATCACCGCTTTTTGAGGAGAAGACAAGGGAGGGGAAAGAGGAGCTGAGATTTGCCACAACAAGGCCAGCAAGCAGTGTGATTTCAAGACTCGAAGAGGTGGCCAAAGCAGGGAATTTCAATGTCAAGAAGAGTGATTCCAAAGTGAGATTGCAAGGGCAGGAGAGGGGCAGGAAAGGAAAGCTAGCTATTGCAGCTGACATTTTTGCTGTCACGCCATCGTTTTTGGTGGTCGAGGTGAAGAAAGATAATGGAGACACTTTGGAGTATAACCAATTCTGCAGTAATGAGCTGAGACCAGCCCTCAAGGATATTGTTTGGACATCTCCTGCAGAGAATTCAACTCTCGCTTGAATTTGAGAATTGGGATTTGGAGGTGGAGGTGTGCAAATTGCAGACAGACTGAATTGTAGTCGTTCTTGTTTGTGATGAGACACAGAATAGTCTTCATTTTATCTACTTTTTTTCCTCTCCGTGCGTGTGAATTATGTGGTGCTGTCACAGAGTACAAATGATCTGTGAATTCTTTCACCAAAAATCTTAAATCGCTGATCACATTTTCATGTTAGTGTGGCTATGTATGTTCCAAGTTGGATTGGATTGCTCTTCTGTTTCATTAACTTTGTCTTCTGCTCCGTCTTTCTTTTTCCTGTTTTACTCCTGAGTTACCATATAACTAGAAAGTTGGTCGGTATTCTTTCTCCTTTTTCATCATTCGTTTTCGAGGACCATGACGTGCTTCTTCCATGAAGGGGATGCGCTGCAGGTGGTTCAAATAATTTAAAAATACAAAAATAAAATTTAATTTGCAGGAATTTTTGTTTTCAAAACTCAAAACAGTGGTGGCATCTTGCTCCAAACGGACACGAAAGAGCATGATTGATCTGAAATCCCTATTTTTTTCCGCTGCTAACCGTATCCCCATTCTCTCTTTTTTTTGGTAGAATATAATTTATATTTTTTGTCTTTGAAAAATATTATTTAAAAATATTAGAAAGAATTAAGCTTTATGGTTTGCATGGTAATCTTCGTTGATGTTGTGGCACGCGTAGAGTAGCGCGTCCAACATTGTAGACAGTATATGATAAGACATAAAACAAAACGTTGTCGTACAGCATTAAGTGGCGTTTATATGATTGGGATCACTGCATGTCAAATGGCTGAACTTTCTCAATTATTGTCCTCTCTTCTGTTGCCCAACCCGCTCAAGTTGCTCTAAACGAGCAGGAGAGAGATTGTGCTGCAGTTCAAAAATATCTTCCATAAATTTGAGTTGATTTAATAAATTCGAATTATAAGATAAAAATAACTTTATAAAAAAAATTATAAATTATAAATTTATATTTTTAATAATTCAAGTTGAAGAATGAAATAAAAAAAATAATTAAAAAATGATAAAAAAAACTCTAAATCAATCTGACTAACCTGTAAAACTTGTGATTTGGGTAATGATAACCTCATAAAAAATAAATAAAAAAATATGAAATCAAACTTTTAATCAACTCAATGCTATGAATGATATTGACAAAAAAATCAATTAAAAAACAAATGAGCCGAGATAATTCATATTAACCTGTCAAACTTGAATTATAAGACTGGAATAATTATATAAAATAAATCAAAATAAATTATGAAGTCCAATGCCCATTAAACTCAACGTTGAAAGATAAATTTGCAAAAAAAATAATTATTGAGAATCAAGTTGTTAAAGGCCAAAATATTTCACTATTCATTACTATAGTGAAATACAAAGATCTTTTAATAAATCTTGATGATCAAACTATAAAAGACAAAAATATTTCAATTTCATCACTAAAGTGAAATACCAAAGTTTTTTAGTATATATTAATAATAATGATTAAATGAGCTCTGTTGTAAATTTAATCCTTTCATTTGAAATGAAATTATAACTTAATACCAAGATGGTTTTATAGTGTTGTCTTCTCTAATGATATAGGGTAATAGTATCAAATAAAAAAATTATTTTATTTTTTCAATAAAAAAACTGTAAACACAGGTTTTTTCGATGCATTTTTGTAGTTAAAAAAATTCTAATGAAAATAAAAAAAACTTTATGCATATATATAATCAAATAAATTAAGAACTATATATGTTAATAAATAAAAAAATATCATAAACGATAACTAAAATAAAACATGAAAATCAAGAGACAAATATATATATATATATATATATATATATATATATATAATCTCGCAAGACGAGATATTTATTCAATTGTGCTTGTTAAATTTATTAATTAAAATAATTTTTTATTCAATCAAAAATAGTAGAAATATTCACACATTAAATTAATTAAATAAAATAAAAGGCAAAAAAAATATTATGTAAGACTGCACATATTAGAAATATAATTTGAACATAAATGTTTTTTATTTTAAAAAATAAAGTTCATCAATACAAGAGATTGAAAAAAATAAAGATGAATAAGAAAAACATCTTAAAAATTAAATGCATACAAAACAACAAAAAATAATAGTAATTTAAAAGATATTCTATCAAACAAATTAAAAGAGAGCAATGATATTAATCTAGATATAAATAAAAAATAATTAAAAAAAAAGGTTAGACCCTAGTAGGCCTAGCAAGCCAGGCCAACTCGTCTGCCCCATTTCATTAGGGTTCACGCAAGAGCTAGGGCTTTTTTTTCTCCATTTAGAGCGGATGACATGTTATTTGCCTCAATTTGTTTTAAAAATAAAAAAAAAATAAGACACACATTGTTTGATTTTCCTAGAATCTGGCCATTGTTGTGGCCGAAACATCAGGGGTAGAAGGGTTTTTAATCCAAAAACTCATGTTTTACCTAAAACATCAAGAAAACACAATAGAAACCGTCACAAACCTATCCATGATTTTAAAAAACCCAAAAAACCACCACAAAACTTGATAAAAAAAAATCTTCATGAGTTCAAATATGTTTTTCTAGACACTTTCAAAGTAAAAAAAATCACCTAATGTAAACTTCTCTCATCAAATGAAATAATTTGACACAAAGATCAATTATTTTGGTGGTTAAAATTAGTGTCAATGATATTGTTTCTCTCTCTACACCAACATTTAATGACCTCTCTCTGTTCTTTTTCAAATCAGGAACTAAAAAATAATAAAAATAAATTTTTATACCAAAATTTGATTGAGAAAATATTGAGATACCGAATATTTATTGTTTTTAAAATATGAAAACTAAATGAAACTTTTTATATGAACTTGAAAACTATCACTCTTTATTATGATGTTTTTTTTTTGTTTCCGTCACTTATCTTTCAATTTCTTCTTTAGTCAATAAATTTGATTCAATTACTCTTGAATTTGACAAAAAAACAAAAATACAATCGCAAAAAAAAAGTTTAAGAATAAAATTAAAAAAGTATTTTAAATAGTAAATTTACAGTAAAATTTTTATGAGAGAATAAATAATGTATTTATGCTATAAAAAACACCTTCGTATTTTAGTTTTTCATTTAATTGTGATTGTTAACTGATTTGGAAATTCTCTTACCGTTGAATAAAAAAGGTTTCATGTGTCACACGCACTAGCTAGTTTGCTCATTTGCTGTAGCGGGACCTTTCTTATTTTTCATTTTTGAATTCTACAACTAAAATAAATATTCATAATAAATAAAATGATTTAAATTTTGAAAGAAAAGAATGTATTCTTGTAGTAAAAAATCATATTTTTTATTCATGTATTTCCTTTTCATTTTGATAAAAAAATATCTTTTTAACCAGTACCATATTTTGTTTAATAAAACCTAAAGCCAAATATAATAAGTATTTCATAAAAGTTTTAAAAATTCAAAATTGAGAAAAAAATACATTTTTTCAATCAAAATCTCATTTTTTATTCATTGATTCATTTTTATTTTGATGAAAACATGTTTTTTTTATTAGAAGGTTTTTTTAAGGAAAAATATTTATGATATGAATAACAAGTTTTAATAAACAAAATGTGTTTCACAATTTTACTGGAAGACACAAAAACCAAAACAACAATTAATGTGAGAAAAATATATAAAAAATTAGTAACAAAAAAATATTTTATTCTCCTTAAATATTCATGAATTTATTTTTTTTAAAATCAATTTAATATATAATTTCTCATAAAATAATTGTTAGTATTAATATAAAGAAGCTCTAACCGTAATTGAAAATTATGATAAAACCGAATAATTTTTCAAATATAATTTTAATTATTTGATTTAAAGAGTATTTCATTGTAAAATATATTAAAAAACAAATAAATAAATAGACAAAAAAGGCCAAAAGAATCATGTCAATCCTATTAAGAATACCTAACTGTCGTGCAAATTGACTTTTGTTGGTTGCTTAAAGAACAAACGACAAGACATCTATCATGGAAGATGACGTGGCATCAAGTGGATGGAAAATCAAGGACGAGGGGTATTTCAGACTCCAAAACCTAAATTGCAACATATTTTCAAAAGGAAAAACCCTTCAATGCATCGTATAAACCTTAATACCTCCACTGAATCTAAAAACTCAAAATTAATATGAATCTAAATAATTTTTGTGGGTTTTGATATACTTTTTCTTGGCACGGTTAAAAAAGTTAAATTATTTTTATTAAAATTCTCTTTTAATAAAATATATATTAATATCAAAATTGATCTTATCAAAATATATATGAGCCACACAGCATGCATCGAGTTGTGTCTGCTCCTATTGGCTATCTTCATAAATAGCAGGGTGAATTTGGTCACCTACTAATCATATTTATTGAGAGAGCTACCCTTTTGTATGTTTTACAAAATAAATTATAGAACAAATTTCAGCTAGCTCATCATTTTGGGCTAAATTCTGAACTTGTATGCGAAGACTTTTCCTTACATTTTTACATATCAACTACTAAGTTTTCCTTAGAAATTATTACTAATAATTTCTAAGAAATGACCAATTTAATTGCATTCCAAATCATATAAATGATGAAAAAAAAAACACAAAATAACACTACATACAAGGCAAAAAAAAACATACACATGATAACTATCTAGTAGATAACATAGTGGTAAGAGTTTGGGATCAAAACGTTTGTTTTTATTGTGGTTTCAAGTTTGAACTCTATAGTTGTTAATATAATGGTTACTAAATGTTTACATGGTCATTAATTTTAGAATCTATAAAATTAGTCAAAGTACTCACAAACTAACCTGAATACTTACGTTAATAATAATAATAATAATAAAGAAATGCACATGGCAATGTTTCCATTCTTTCGTATCTATGTGGGGGAGGTCTTTTAGATTCAGCCAGGTAAGTGGTTAAATATTAGTTCTTTAATAACATCATTATTAATTTTGATTAGTTTACAAACATTACAGTGGTGAGGCCCTTGGAGGCGGTAATGGATGATGACGCTTTTGTTTTTTTCATATAATAAATGACTTTTAAATTTATTATATTTAATGCTTGAGAATATTACAATAGCTGTTTTTAAAAATATTTTTTTTATTTGTAAAATATATTAAAATAATATATATTTTTATTTTTAAAAATTTATTTTAAATGTAAATATATTAAAATTTAAAATAATTAAAATTTTTAAATTTTTAAAAGATACCATTCCAATCATGTTCCCAAACAACCATCTTGATCATACATTGATGGTCTAGTATAACTAAAAAGAATTACGACACAATTTTCAATATAATTATAAGTCTTGAATCATTGTTAAAGAAGACAAAACTTGCCAAAGCATTGTTGTTGTCACGGTTATTGATTAGACAACAGCGGGCGACGCTGTTTATTTTAGATAGTGTGTTTGCCAGTATGGTTGTGGGTGCTTTTCAAATAATTTTTCGTGCTAAAATACATGTCAATGATGTTTTTTCACTTTTTAAAAATTATTTTTGACATCAGCATATTAAAACGATCCCAAATATATAAACCATATTAAATTTTACAAAAAAAAATTCAATTTTTTTGGGAACACAGCCGCAGCTGCAACCACGTTCCCAAATGAGCCCAATTGGGAACGTTAATTATAAAATAATTAAGTTAATTAAAACCAGGTTATTGTTAAACCCATTGTTTTGATTCCAAGTAGATGGTTTTATAAAATAATTACTAAAATTAGAGGATTTAAATCTTAAAGTGTTGATCTGAAGGTTAACAAAAATCTGATGGTTTCAACTTTCATATATTGATGTGATGATGCGTTTTTAAAATCTTTCCAATGAAAAATAATTATTTCTTAATTAAAAATACATTTTATTATTTAATAAAAAAATAAAAAAAGCAATAGAAAAGGTGTGATCTGTGAAGGAGAAAGCATACATGCTTGGGCCCACTTTTGTCCATGGACCGTTTGGTTGGTAAGTCAAGATGACCGAAGCATCAGAACTGCCACATAGGACGCCAGTTTCATATGGAAGCTAGATTTGTAATAGAACTTAAGTTGGGCTTACAATGGAATAATGGGCTCTACCCATCATGATTTACATTTGAGTTTCTACACTGCAAAGGAAAAAACAATAGGATTTGTTGTTGCGGAAGCCCAATCCACCATTATCCTTTGATTTGTATAATCTACCCCATCTGTCATTTAATCCAACGTCCAGTATGACGATTATAGCCCCACCAGAAGCTATTCATCATTCTCTCTAACTACTTGCATAATGCATGTGGCAATAAGAACACTCCTATACTATAAGTGGGGATGGCTTGGACTACTGAAGATATCATTAAAGTCTTTCTAGCTTTTGATGGTATCTTGTTTCACCAACCATGGATCGTTTTCCATAATCAATCATGGATATAATAAAAAAAACATCCCTTTTATTTTTATCAATTATGGAAGGCAATCTAAGATATTTTCTATGATTCAAAGGGTTGTGGACCTTCAAAATATTCGAAACGTATGATCTGCATTCACCCATCACATTTATGTTTAAGTAGATACCAGATTTTGCAAAATTAATTGCTTGCCTAGAAGCTATCTTATATTATTGAAGTAAGTGCTTAACCATGGTGCTTTCCCATGTAGTAGCTCTAAAAAATATAAAACTGTCATTTGTAAAAAAAAGGTGAGAAACAAAAGGAGTTGTTCGAAAAATCTTGTACCCATAGATGTCTTTGTTTTCTTTGACACGTCTAATTAAAGTAGACAAACCCTTGCTGCAAAGAATAAACAAGTATGGTGAAAGTGGGTCACCTTGTTACAAACCCCTACTTGGCTGAATTGGCCCAACCTTTGTTCCATTCAAACACACACAATAAGAAACTGATGTAACATAACATAATCAGATCCACCCAACCAGTATTAAATCCCAACTTTAATAAAATTGCTTGTAAGTAATCCCATTTTATTATGTTATAAGCTTTGTTCATATTGATCTTTAGTGCTACTAAGCCTTTGTTACCTTTCCTACATTGCTTCATATGGTGGATGGTTTCAAAGGCAATAATGACATTATCATTAATTGACCTCCCTGGGATAAAAGTTGTTTGTATAGGTGAGATGATTTTGGATAGAATTCCCTTTAGTCTGTTAGCCAAAGCCTTCACTATAATTTTATACAAGACATTGCATAAAGCAATTGACCTAAAGTCCTTCATGGAAATTGGATTGTCACCCTTGGAAATCAATACAAGCATGGTCTTGGTAAGTTTTGTTGGGAATTCCTTGCTCTCCATCCAATACTTGTAGACAATACACACAACTGGCCTTATTAAGTTCTAGAATTGTTGAAAGAACTTAGGATTTAAGCCATCGATTCTGGTGAAGTATCTGCTCTCATCTCAAACACATCGCGTTTGAATTCCTTATCCTGGAACAGTGAAAACAAAGTAGAGTTTATTGCTGCAAAAACACACAGGGCCATATGGTTTGTTACAAAGTCACTTGAGTAAGGACTTTCACCAAACAGTTGGTGAAAATAATCTAACACCATATTTTCCATGCCCTTTCATCTTCAAATTCCACCACCACATCATTAATCAACCTCTTAATCCTATTTCATCTTCTTATTATAGATGTAGATGCGTGAAAATGTTTTGTATTAGCATCCTTATCTCTTAGCCAATTCTCCTTCACACGTTGATGCTAGTACAACTCCTTTTAGGATAGTAGCGGGGAAAGCTTGTCTCGATACCTAAAATAAGCCTTTATTGATGCTACATCTCCAAGGCTATGCAAAGCTTGAAGATGATTATGATAGTCCAATATCTCCATTAAGTAAGACTATCTGACCATTGCTAAAATCTACCAATAATTTGTTAGTACGTTGATTTTATCCATGCATGTTCAACCATAATTCCAAAGTCTGGCTCCTTAGTCCATGCATTTCCGAAACAAAACTTGAAGTGTTTATGATGGAAAAGAAATTTATGAAATACCAAATAAATAAGATTATGATCAGAGGTCCCAACAATCAGGTTAAGGAACTCCATATTATGATAGTGAGATTGCCAAGAATTAGTACACAATGCCCTATCCAGATGTTCTTGGACGCAAGCAGGAGTCCCTCTACCCCTTTCCCAAGTGAATGGATAGCCCACCAAAGGAATATCAATCAAGTTTTAGTCTTTCACAACATCTCTAAAATCTTATAACAAGGACAAAGGATGAGGATTATCTCCCCTCTTATCTTCCAACCGAAGCAAATCATTAAAATCTTTAATCCATACTCAAGACAAATTTGATCTTTTACTAAGAGCTCTTAGGAGGTTCCATGATTCCCTACGTCTATGTCGTTATGGAAACCTATAAAAAACCATTTATCTTTATTGAAAAGAGTTTGTACCCACCACTTCTAAATCCACATGGTTATGAGAGTATCCAATTAATGTAACAGCCCCTAGACCTTTCCAAAACATAGCTAAACCACCCCCTCTTAATTTGTCAACTACAAAACACCCATCAAACTTAATTTCCCCTCTAATAGATTCAATTCTACTACTATCAACTCTAGTCATCTGGCTTTCTAGACAACACTAGCACTTTAAGAGCTTGAATTGCATGAGAGTTGCCAAGTCCTCGATAATTTCAGCTTAAACAATTCATGGCTTATGACAGGTCTGATCATCAGGTCCCGCCATTACTCTATGTCCATCAGATGTGCCCATAATTTTTATTGATGAGAAAGTTGGCCCAACAAAAATAGTTTCATTTACAAAGAGCATTGAACTTATATTACCATATCCTAAATCCACTCTTCTTTTCTTTCTATCATACAATAGATGAAGACCTAACTTTTATGGCCCAAATAGCTCCTCCTGAACAACCCTAACCCTTCTCTCTCTGCAATTAATATCAGCTGTAATTGTTGGCCTATAATAGATGTAATGGTTGTTAATCCCTTCTCCTCCACCTTGTTACTGTCCCTCAACCACCTGTTGTTGTCCTTTTTTATTGGCTTCCTTGTAACTGTCCTGAGCCATGCTCTCTACTTCTTAAGGACCTTGCCATCTTGAACTTGGAAGAGTTTATCACAGAATTGATTAGAGTGGCCTAATAAAACACAGATGAAACATAAAGTTGGGAGACGTTCATTCTTGAATTGGACTAAACATCATGAGCCTTTACTTTTACAAATCTTTTTCCAACGCTTCAGAGGAAGACTAATATCAATCAGAACCCGAATCCTTATGTAGTTCCTTCAAACACCATTATTATTGTTCATATCATAATCAACAAATGTCCCAATAAAATTTCCAAAATCATTGGTTTAGTCGATAATGTGGATCATTAATGATCATTGAGTTAACGTATAGGCCTGAACTTTTTAACAAAAAAATAAAATTAAAAAAATCAATTTTTTTTTAATCAGGTTTTGATTGAACCTATGAATTGTTCAAATCATTTATAAATATGACTTGGCCTAGAGTACAAGTTATCAAGGTTTTAGTAAAATTGGACCAAATTTAACCATTATCACTATCTTATAGGTTGTTAGAGTTTTAGATCAATATGTAAAATCGGACCAATTTAACCATTATAAGTGTTAAAAGAAAGGATTTCATACCAGCACCTCTACCTAACTAGATAAATAAAAGCATCATAACAAGATTATCCTACTATACTAAAACATTTATAAAACACTAGCCATTTGACCAATTTAACCATTTGACTAGCCACAGGTTGGATAATTTTATTTTTTGGTATAAAATGAATATGTAGGCTTTTCTAATGTTTTTTTTTTACAAAAAATCCTAATTATAAATTTAAAAGCCTATACATATATTTAATTAAATAAATCAAGAATTATCAATGCTAATAAATGAAAAAAATGTTAAAGTTTCTATTCGATTCGCCTCATTACGAGTCGAATAATTTTTTTTTCTAACGTAAAAGAATGCATTGTTGGTGTTATTAACATATTTTTGGACATCAAGTAAAAAACATATTTATAAATAAAAAAACTGATGCTTACAAATAATAAAATAAAAATTATATGTGTTAATAAAGACATGTAAAATCTCAAGATAGTTTTTAACGTAGTGAAAAAATAGAACAATATTGCAATTGCTATAGTGAAACACCATTTACTTTTAGTTTTGTATAATAATTTTTTTAAAAAAAAACATGTAAAGAAAAAAAAGGAAAAATTACAAAATAATGAAGATTAGAAAAACAAATAATATAAATAGACAAAGTGTAGAGTGATAAATATTCCAATTACAAAGAATAAAAAATAATATTTTATTTTCCAAAAAAAATACAAAGAAAAAAAAAGAAAAAACTAAAAAAATATTACAAAAGAATGAAGATAAAAAAAATAGTGATAAATAGGCCAAGTGTAAAGTGATAAATATGCCAAGTATAAATAAAAAAAAGAAATAAAATTCAAAAAGTAAACTTAAAAAATTATAAATTTGCCACCAATATAGTAAAAAAAGTTGAAGAAAATTTCAATTGTGCCATTTCTATAGTGAAAGTGCATTTCCTTTTAGTTATATGTATAATAATTATGACGTTTTATTATTTATATAAACAATGAATCATCTTAACTTTTTTCTTTTTAATTTATATTTTTTAAAAAAATTAGACCCTTTTATAACCTAATTTGATGAAATTAAACTGGATATTATGATAAAAATATCAAATTAAATACAATATTCATCTTGGATATAATACAAATAGAATTTGATCTACTTTGATTCCTTTGTTTTTGTTTTTTCCTTTTCTTTTCATTTCCCCTCTTTTTATTTCATTTCATTTTTTTTTCAATTTTATTTTGTAGCAAAAAAAAAAACTTAAAAAAAAACCTACCACATGTTTCATTATCCATAACAGTGAAGCATGTCCTTTTTTTACCTTTTATTTTTTTTTTCCTTTCCATTTCCCCTTATTTTTATCTTTCATTTTCATTTTTTTTTTTTAATTTTATCAGTCAATATTTTCATGATTTTGAATTTATCTTCATAATTAATTTCAGTTTGTCATATAGCCGGGTTGATCAAATATGTAGACGTCCCAATATTATATATGTAAAAGATGTCAGCTTGATTTATTTTTAAATCCAAACCACACTTTTACTAGTTATTCAAGCTATTTTTGGACGCATCAAGTCAAATGAAATATATCAAAACAACTTCAACATGATTTAATTTTAATCTGAACTAGACAAGAAATCGAGTTGAAAGGTTTCATAGTTAACCTGCTAATCAGGGTTTAATAACAATTCCAAATTATTTCTTGTGGCTTGGATTTTTTTATGTTCAAAGCCATTTTGATTCGATCCGTTACATAGAACTCGCTAGTAAACTAGGATATCCCAATTTAGCTAGGAAATCATCATCAAAGTTGTCTTCACGCAAAACACGTCATTTTTTTTTATTATTGTTTAAGAGTAATTAAATATTTGTTTTTGCATCGTAACTAGTTTTTTAAAGTGTTTTTAAACTATTTTTTATATGAAAAAACAACAAATTAATATTTTTATATATTTTTAGATAATTTTAAAATGTTAATATCAAATATAAAAAATTTTATTTTAATATATTTTCAATTAAAAATCATCTTTTCCCCGGCACCGCTTTGTTGTGTTTGTGAATCCTAATGGTGCTATGCATTAACTGGCTAGGGACATTTTGGCCCAAGATATGCAGATCCAAAAGACCACCAAATGCAATCACCTGTCAAAAATGAAACTGAAAATGAGAAACACAATACCTTGGGCGTTAAATCCCGACATCATCTCATGCAAGAGGAACTGCAAGGATTGCTCCCTTCCCTGCAGCTTGTAAATTATAATACCAATAATTGCATGCTTCCATTAATAATTTGGCCAATATTCACTAAGATCTTGCCCGAGAATTTTAGCATCCACCCAAGCTGCCAATTACAAGTCCGATATAACTAAGGTAATTTCTAGTAATTAAAATTGCTCATATAAAAAGCTGAGCCATCAGAATAAACTTAGCAACCCACACTAAAAGGCAGAAGAGAGAACCCTAAGAAACCATGCCATTCTACAGAATTTGTATGCCAAAGAGTTTAAAGCCTGTTTTCACAGCGTCATGTGTTGGCTTCTCAGCTCGCATCATTCTGTCTTCTTCGACGTTCTTCTTGACTGTACTGTCACGGGCGATTCCCGGGCCTTGGAGAAGCTGCAACTCAACTTTGGACGCAATGCTTTGGTTGGATGACTCTGCAATGTTACTGCTGTTTTCACAGTTGCTTACATCAATCATTTGGAATGTTTGAGTAGCGGAATCTACAGTCTCTCCACTCTCGCATAACCAGAAAACAATGGAGTCATTTGCCTTCAATTTTTTTTCCTTCACGAATCGATTCCAACCCCTTGTGAAGACATAACTCTGACTGCTTTTCCAATAACAATACCGAAATTTCCACAACCTCATTGACTTGTCATAGAAAGCTAGCATCACATCGACCATTTTGTCAGCTGCCTCATCTTCTTGAGCGCTTTCAGAAATATTTGGGAAGTACTTAATAGCGTATTTCTTAGGGATGACAAGCCTATTTAGTTTACCAACATCACTTGGTGTTAGCTCCTTTCGAAACAGTTGCTTACATGTTAGCCCTTCACTACTTTGCGGCATCATAAGCTTGAGGCCGAGTTCAGTCTCCAAACTTTGGGAGTATGTTCTTATAAAATCAGCAAACTTGGATTGGTAGGTACCATCCTTTATCATGGCAAGCACGACTTCAATGCTGTAATAACTTTGAAATTTTGGCTCTTCGACAGTTATGTCAGTTGGTGGGAAATTTCTCCGTGAATCGCCACTCCGAAGCTTTATTGCTGCACTATCATAAGCCATAGCTGCCTCCCTTTCAGATTTGAAGGTTCCTAGCCAAATCCGTTGGTGGTTGGCATATATTTGACAACCCCAGTGACCATTTGGCTGTGGCACAACACCTTTGAATCTTGAAGCGCTGATATTACTGCCGGACCTTGCACGCTTGCTTGGTGGAAATGGATGAGTGCTGCTATTTGAATCTGACAGTTCTTCAATTGCAGGTGTTTCTGCATTTAAAATCAAGCTCACAGTTTCTTCTTCCATCGAATTCCTGAGCGAAAACTAGCCGCAGCTTAAAGTTAGTGAAGTGCAAGAGGAGTGATATAAAGAACAAGAGCTTCATCTAGAGAAATGAACACAAGCCAATCACTGTATGTTTCTAGCGTGCTAAGTTTGATATAGCATATCTTCTATATATGATTTCAACCTTTATTTCAGTGTCAAACAAAAATGTCCAAATGCATCAGAGCATAAAGTAAGCTGGGAGTCTTGAGGAACAAAATTAAATTTCCATTTTTGTCTTGACTAAACTGCATCAAATAGCACAAGACAACAAAATTTCTTCCAATTAGCATGCTTTTAGCACACGAAATTATCAATGCAAAAAAGGAATACAAAAGTAGCAAGAAGAAGGTTATGCACAACACCTGATTCTCTAAATTATCTATGCCTACAGAATTAGATAATTCGAAATCCGGTTTCTATAGATCAACAACAGCATGTTATGGTTTCCATCATGAAATCAGCTCAATATCAGATACAATAAATTTGAAAATATTCTTTTTAAACTTTAGGATTTTCATTCCTCTAAAATTAAATTAATAGTCTGCAAGATAAAAAAAAAAAAGGGGGTTAGTTTGATTCAACAGTGAAATCAGCTCAATATCAGTGAAAATTGATTAAAAAACTACCCTCGAAAGTCTCTGTATTTCGCAGTTTCTAGGCAAAACACTGTCTTGGTTCAGTAAAAAGGGATGTGTTCTTTCCATATTTCATATAAAACAACCAAGCAAAGTTTGAAAACATCGCTTCCCTAGTGAAAATACATCCCCGCCTCATACTCTATCAATTGAGAGCAAAAGAAATGACCATCTCTTCAACCATCTTGATCATATATATTGAAAACATGCATGATAGACCAGCTTGACAATATGACTATATATCCCATATATAATAGCATAGCAGTACAAAAATGCATTGCTTCCCTAGTCAATCACTACCCTCTCCTCAATGCAAACATGTACAATACAGCACTGAACACAAATCCAGGAGATGTTGTCTTCATCCCCCCCAAGATCCAGAATTCAATTTAACTTTATGTTTTATATGGGTTTTTATGCATAAAACTACCACAAATGTGAATCTTCGTCTATCTAGCTGAAAGTTTTCTGTGCCAGCTTTGTACCAAGGCCACTTTTGAATAAGAAAATTCTTCATTCAAAAAAATCTTGAGAATTTCCAAGCATCGTTGAAGCAAGCTCAAAACAATCATTTCTGATATCTTATTCAAGTTTTGTTCTTATACAATATTGGAAACGACATACAATCTGGAGTCTGGGGCTTGAGAGAAGAAGTGTTCTTGGTCTATTGCCCCTTCTTCTACAGCCTAAAACGACTAATTACAGACTCCCCTAGGACAGATGGACTTGAGAGTGGCATAAACATCTGAAACAACCAGATCTCTGATAATCTTATCGGTAGTATCAACCAGAAAAAGCGAAAAAACTAATCTTGGGAAGAACATGAACCAATAAACAGTTGATAGCACCTCTCAATCCTTAAAGCATCTTGGTACTATAATTACTCAGTCTAGGGTTTTGATTAACGAGGCAAACTTTTGCAGAGTTCTTAGTAAATAAAGATAGAGAAAAAAAACTCACAAAAACCTAATCTAGGTATATAACATCTTTTATATATTTGATGAGACTTCTCTACCCTGACTTGGAAGCTAGAGCCCGATGTCAACATGAATAAAGTGAAAATTCTATAAAGAATTTAGGTTAACTGCATAGCTTAGCTTGAAGTACGACAAATTCAACTAATTGTACATATGATCAATGCACATATATGTAGAATCAATGCAATGAAATGCAGCTAAGGTATCTATCATCAATCTGAAACCTGATTATGAATGTGCTTTACTTCAGAAATTGTTATGCGATTCAAAATCCAGCTACTCGGTAAACTGGAAAAACAAAGGATGAGACATAACTCTGCATGGATAATATCTAACAGCACAATTACGGCACACAGTTCCTCTAAGTTATAGAAACTACATAGATTCTGCTCCTTTACTCAACTTGGAATTCATGACAAAAGAGGTGAACAAAAAGTAAGTGCTGATTGCAAGAAATTTGGTAAAATCAAACATCTCAGCCGTGGAATAGATAGCTCTTTGACACAGCACTATATATAGAAAACCGCAACAAGGAGGAAAGTACATGAACTCAATAAAACAAGCATAATTACAACGTCCCATTGTACATGAACTACAGGACTCAATAAGAAACCAATTTTGAACAGGAAATCAACATGATTTGAAAAATTGTATTGAGAAAAAAACGTTTCTTTCAGATGGTGTAACCTAACGTCATATAGATGCTTTATTTCCAAGCATTGGAAGTCATTTTTTCTTCCCCTCAACTTCCATGTATATAACAAAATCCTTTATATTGTTGCATCCACAATCTTCATAGTTTAATTTACTTTCCAATAAAATGTTCGCGATGATTCCTTCCTCGTTTATGCCAGCTAGCGTATCGTACAAAACATTGCTTGTACACTCTTGTGTGTTCGTTTGTGTTTAGAATGCTATAAAATGAGACTACAGAAGAAAGTTTTGATTTGAGAAGATTTCTCCTAGGAAGTTTATAAGATAGAGATCATTGAATCATGCCTAACAATAGAACTATAGCTTGCATTAAGTTCTTAAGTGGAAGAGCCAGCCAAAGCAGCTTGTTTTCACAAACAACCTGACTTGCCATGCACAGACTGGTTCAACATTGTGCATGCTACTGCATTCATGAATTTGGTCTGCCATTATAATTCTTTTAACATAAAAAATCAATGTTTTCATCTTGAACTTTGTTTTTCTTAAGAAAAGGGGCATCAGATCAGAAGATCAAACAGCATAATAGCGAACTACACTGCTAAAACTGATAGAGATGATGGTAATGGTTATAGGAATTATGAGCATATTTTAGTTTATGATCAGAAAAAAAAACTCATGGTTGTCTCTAGCAGTGAAAAAACTTCATGCCTAACTACCAAACTACTCAACTGATATCAAATTCATTAATATAGTACCTGTAAAACCTAAATTCTAGTCTGAAAACCCCTCTTGACATTCATTATTACGACCGCATCAAGTCAAGTTGCTAAAAGTCTGTACAAATGGTCCTTCACTCTATCAAGTGCTAGCCGAAAACCAAACAGTAGTCTTTAATATTATTTCTCACGCTGTCCTTTTAAATTGTAGGATAGGATTATGACAAATAATTGGATGTCTAATCACATCTACTTAGTTTCTTTTTCGTAATTTGACAGGAACTCATGTCCTGCTACACACATTTTATATAGAAGTACTTCTCACAAGGAGGAAATACAGTCCAGTCATTCAATATAGCTTCTGTTCAAGGACAAGATATAGTCAAGAATATTATAGAAAGGAACCTTTAAGAGCACATAACACAAGTCAGTTCCTTTCACTGGTGGACTAAAGGGAAAAACAAAATCTGTAAGATTATTGTAACAGGAAAAAAAAAACCCTGCAAGTACAGACAGCCAAAATTAGAACATCAGATGTTAAAGAATGACCGTTATGAGGACTGAACGAAGTCTTTGATCCACGAACAAAAACCCATGAATCTACCATTAAAGAAGCATAAAATTATTAATAACAAACTGTCTAGTACTTCATTTAGAGATTAGTGGAACTGCCTTCATGAAGTCATTAACACAACAGATTTAGATTAAAGACGAATCCTCCTTGCTATTAACTATTATGCTAAACAATTTCGAAACCCTATTATATTGGCTCACACATCTTCCTTTAAAGCAACTGATGTTCAATCCAAGAACCCCTAAATCCCAATAAAACCAAACTAGAGAGATTATTTTCCAAATCTAGCAAAAAAAAACATCACTGAAGAACACACATAAAATTAGAAGAAACAACACTAGTAAGTACATCTAGAAAGCAAAAACTAACATGTAAGAGAACAGGAATGCTACCTGACTGCTGGAAACAGAAGCCGTCCGTTGCCCCCCTATAACCAAGCAAACAGCAAGCGCTTTAAAAACAACTAAGGGTGATTTACTACTTGAAATAATAAAAGCCAGGCCTTCGCAAATAAGAAAGATCTTCCATAAAAGGAAGCAAATAAAGATCGAGAAAAATCAGCTGGCAAAATTAACTACTAACCACTGAACATGGAAATTCCCCTTGGCATTCAACCCCTAAAAATAAAAAACAAAAATTTCCTCCGATAAATTACTTACCTTAAGGGAGCGAAATAATGCATATCTGCCCAGAAGAGGAAACAAAAACACTTTCCCATATTTGGCACCCTTATTTGCTGACCCTATTTTCAGGAGAGTCCCTTTTCTCCTACTGCAAGTACGAGTTCTAGGCACCAAAAAAATCCCCGAGTCCACAATACCCAAAATTTAAAGTGTGCAAAAACTGCATTAATTAGTTAGGTTAAACATCAGTAAAAAAAGAAAAATCTGGATAGGCTGTCAAAATAAAATAAAATAAGCAGACCCAGATTAAGAGACAGTAGTAGCCACACATGCCCTTTACTCCTTCCTTTACCTTGCATGGTCACCAAGAGATACAAAAGGATTAAAGAGGGAAGAAAAGCAGGAGAGTCTTGATGAATCAAAAGCTGGTGAAATATAATATTGGGAACTCATTTTCAGATTCCAAAATACAGTTTTCCGTTAAATTTTGAACAGTAAAGAAGCGTACTTCAAAGAGCACAAATCGTCCTCTCCTTCCAAAAAGAGGACCACCATAAAAAGCCACGCTTTCGAGCACCATCAATAGTTTTTTTTTGTTGTTGTTGGTTTATATAAGAATACAAGCTCACACAAGTGGATGAAATTTGACAGGGAAAATTCTTCAAAAAAAAAAAAATATAACCATCTGATGTATGAAATGAACCCGCCAAAAAAATCATTCCGTTTCTACAATTCTAGTTACCAGCAATTATAAAATAATTTCATTGCCTGAAAGAAAAGAGAGAGATGTCATATAGAGCAGATTTTTTATGGATGGGGAGGATGATGCGTCAAGCTTGCACTTGAGATACTTTATGCAGTGGCGCTCTTCAGCTGCCCTTTCAGTCATAAAGAAAGCGAGAAAGACACAAGCGTGTGTTGTGATAAAAGGAAGCTGCAGAGAAAGAGAGAGAAAACACATACATCTAGAAGATAAGAAGGATCAGTTACAAGTGGAGATTATAATTGAAATAATAATAACAACACACACACTCTCTAAGAAAGAAGAGGATAGGATAGTAGTTCTTTTTTCCTTGAAAGAAAAATAGAACTGAAAAAGGAAGGTTTAGTGGGTGCACGAGGAAACACTTGGAAGTGGAAGCTGACAGAAGAGATGTGAGCACACACCCTGCAATGGAATGCCTTCATACCATATACTTTTGTGTGTGCTCACTCTCTTCTGTCAGTCTTTCTTTTGTGTCCCTCTTTAATTTTCTGAACTAGAAAATGAATTATACTGGCAAAATCTAAGCACCCCATGAGGTCATCACTCAGATCTGGAACCACAGATGCACACATCAAGTTTTGTATACATCAAACCCAAGAGAATTGTTTAGCTGCACCATAAACTAACTAGGGTTTGCTCAATCACCCAAGGAAAACCCTTAACTTTCTTTGTTCTTCTTCTTCTTTGTTTTCTTTCTCTACTCGAGTGCGGCATAAGCACTTATTTGTGACAGAAACCTTTGTCCTCCTGAAGTTTTTAGGTTGGGGCGTGGCCATAAATAAGGAGGAGCAGACTGGGGGAGGGGAGAGAGAGGGGGGTGTTTTGTTTTGGAATGACTTGCTCATCGGTCCTCCAAGAAATTAGTTTTCTACGACCAAAATAATGAATGTGTATGCTCTCAATTATTATGGATCAGATCCATGTGGAGGAAGCCAATCACATTGCTGGATTCACCCCAACAGTTCATTACTGGAATTATTCATTGCGTTTCAAATCTTGAAATCAACTATTAAAAAATTTATTAAATTTCTTAATTGATAGCAAAATCATTTCAAGGATATGTTTACCGTCAAATAAAAAAAAATTCTGTTAATTTTTTTTTTAAAATTAACATTTTTTGAAAAAAAATCGAGAAAGTAGTATAAAAACTTCTTTTAAAAAAAATTATAATAGCATAATCAGATATAGAAAGAAAAACATATAAAATTTTTATAAAAGAGTCAAAAATATATAAAAATTAGAAATAAAAAAAATAAAAATTAAAGTTGAAATATCAACAACAAAGAGGGTCAAATGTGATTCTTGAGGGAAGAGAGAGAAAAAAAAAAGAAAAAAGGTTAACCAATGACAAACCAGACAATCATTATTTATACGTGTCACACCACTAGGATGAAAACATGACGCCACTTCCATTGACATGGTAGAAAAACTTTTTCGGACGCTGAGAGATGTCGTACACATCGCTTGAAGGGCGCAAACACCTCTCAGGCGTTGAAGAGTACACTATATGTGCCCCGACCATTTTTTTAATATATATTTGGTTAAATGTTATATTGCTACTAAGATTACCTAATAATAATAATAATAAATCATTGTAAAATGATGAAAAAAGTCATTGACACCAATTTTAAAAGCTTTGCTTTTAAAGATGTTTTGATTATTTCACTGTCTTTTATATATATTCAAATACCAAATTTTCATATTTTTAAATTGATAATAACAAAAAAAAGCACTACAAAAAAATTAACAAATACAAATGAAAACACCCATAAAATTTGTTTGTTGGTATATTACAACCTGTCAAACTCGTGACATGGATCATAAACTCTACAAAGTTTAATAATTTTATTTTAAAAAAATATTTTTTATTTAATTATATGATAAAAAAATTGACACTAACTGCAAAGCAATCAAATAGAATTTTTTTAAATGATTACAATGAATTGTACAAAAGAAAATGCTTTCTGAACACAGTAAAAACTAAACAATATTAAAATAATGTCTAAACAAGAATTTAATAAAATAAAATAACTAATTTATTTCAATTAAATAATTTTTAAAAAATTACATTTAAATTATTAGAAAAAAAACAGGTTAGCTTTTGATTTCTTCTTCCAGTCTTGCCTACATTCCGGGAACTATAGAAATGGTCATAAACTTTAGGGTTTTTTGAACTAAAAATTTATTTTTTAAAAACATATTTTCATTTAAAAAAACATAATAAAAACTATTAGAATCTCTAAAAACCAATTTATCAATCCAAAAATTACAATTTTGGTCTAAAAAATATAATATCCAAACTAAAATAACCAAAAAAACAAAATTTAGAAAAATATTAAGGTTAAATCTCTCAAAAAAGCGCCAACACAATATTTTTTATTTCAAGGAAAGCTATTTTTAAAATTTTTGTCCTCTATTTTTTAATATATTGCAAACAACAAAATCATTTTTGTTTTCACAAAATTGAGCACCACTCCACTGCAAGTATTTTTTGAGATTGTGATAACATTTTAAAAAACAAACCAAAATAAATTATGAAATCTAATTTCCAATCATAAATAAAAAACTAAAGAACAAAAAAAAATCAAATCATTGCATGAATCCACATGACTTGTGTTTGCATGAATAATAAAACCAAGAGGCCCTTTACATTTCTTAATATTTTTAAATCATATTTGCAATGAACCTACTTTACACTTGAACCATTACACACATATACACTAGCTATTTGATCACTTGTGTTTTGTTGGAGGGAGTATATTTTTTTTCTAGCAAAAAATTGGACATCCAAGCTTTTCAAATGTGTTTTTTTACATAAAGAAATTCTAAGTGCAAATCAAAAAATTTTATGCAAGTATTTAATTAAATAAATTGAGAACTATTATGTAAATAAATGAAAAAAAGATATTAACGATAAGTAAAAGTAAAAATAAAGAAATTAAGAGACATATATATTCAGATATTTGATCTCGTAACATGGAATATTTACTCGGCTGCGTTTACTAAATTTGTTTATTCAAATTAATTTTTTATTCCATCAAATGATAATAAAAATATAAACACATATGAAATTAATTGGACAAAATAAAAAGAAAAAAAAATTATGCAAGAATTCACATATTAGAAACATTATCTAAAAATAAATATTTTTTTATTTTTAAAAATAAAGTTCATCTATATAAAACATAAAAAAAAATCATGTATATGAATAATATCTTAAAAAAATTAAATACATACAAAATAATTTTTTATTTAATCAAATGATAATAAAAATATAAACACACATGAAATTGACAGAACAAACTAAAAGAAAAAACAAATTATGCAAGAATTCACATATTAGAAACATTATCTAAAAATAAATATTTTTTATTTTTAAAAATAAAGTTCATCTATATAAAACATCAAAGAATAGATCATGAATATGAGTAATATCTTAAAAAATTAAATACATACAAAATAATTTAATAAGCCTCTATTAATAAAAGATTAAATAAGTAAAATAAAAACAATTATAGAGTAGGGATGTTAATTGAAACATATATCAAATATATTTTTTTAATAAGATATATTTAAAAAGGAATCAAAATAAAAACCAAAATTATAATAAATAAATAAATAAAAAGCAACGATAGTCTAGGTATCACAAGCGCATTTAAAAGAAATAAGAAGTATAAATGACTCGAGTCATAGTCTCGATCAAGTTTAATAAGTTGATTTTAGTTTAATTAGATGATACAAAAAATAAACAATGATAGTAAATGAAGAAAATGTTTATAAAAATAAAAGATCACAATAACTTGAAACAAATAATCTTTGAAAATATAAAACTGGATAAAAACAGGATAAAAAAAATCAGTCTAAGTCAACTTAAGGTAGCGTGATTGACATCTAACCTAGATAATAAAGGGCAAGCCAACCTCGGGTTAACCCGCAAAACCTGTGGTCCAAGTCATCACATTTGGATAACCCGTTGGAAAAGAAATCAAAGAAAACCACAAAATCAATCTTTTTTGAAAAAAAAAATCAATGTTGAACAATGAAATTTAAAAATAAAATAAGCAAAAAAAATGATGTTGACTTATATTAATTTTTCAAACTCGTGACCTGAGTCATTAGACCGGAAGCACCATATATAGAGAAATTACGAAGTTCAATCCCCATCAAATCAAACACTAGAGGATGAAATTGTTTTTAAAAAATCAATTACACAAAAGAATACAAGATAAAAAAATTGCAATTAAAAGAAAACGAGTGAAAATCATAATAAAAAATAAATTAATGGGCAACCTAAAGTTTGTTAGTGGAGGGTTAAATT
Source organism: Populus nigra (assembly GCF_951802175.1). Classification (NCBI taxonomy): domain Eukaryota; kingdom Viridiplantae; phylum Streptophyta; class Magnoliopsida; order Malpighiales; family Salicaceae; genus Populus; species Populus nigra. The sequence continues at coordinate 8,080,607 of NC_084854.1, read as the reverse complement.
AAAAAGAAATAACATAAAAAAAAGAAAAAAAATCAAAAGAATGGAGATCAAATTTTAAAAAATTAATAGATCATAAATATTGATTGAAGGATAAAATTGAAAACCAATAAACTTTTATAAAAATACCAAGGAAAAAATTTTCAAAATAAAAAGAATAAAAACTAAAATGGAAAAAACAATATATGACAAATTGGAATTTAAAGATTAAATTGAAAACAAATAAATTTTTATAAAAGGATCGAGAACAAAAATTTAAAATCAAAAGAATAAAGATTGAAATCAAAATATCATAAAGAAAGAGGACCAAACTGTATTTTTTAATTGAGGAGAGAAAAAGAAGATAAAAAAGGATCACCGGTGACAAACCATCGTACCGCTACTATATATAATACACCAAGAGAAAGAGGACGTGATGGTGCTTTCAATGACATAACATAAGGACAGGTTTGGCCACCAGGAGATGGTGCTCGCGCCTCCTAAAAGGCGTGGGTGCCTCCTATGCACTGGTGCATGATTATCACGTGCCAACTAACCTTTTCAATTAAAATTTTAATAATTCATCTAAAATAACTAATTTACCCTCCATAGTTCAGGAAATAACAAAGAAAATCTCTAGGAAAATACTAAAACGCCCATTTACAAATGGTTTAATTTTTTGGCATTTCAAGGGCAATTTTATCTTTTAACTGTATTTAAAAAAAATTAGAAGACTAAAATACGCTAAATTAATAGCATATAAAATTTTGATCCGGAGAGAAAATAAGTTATTTTTGTTCCTTTAACTTGAAAAAAATATATATACCCCATGCAAATCATTAATGACTAATTAGTCACGTAACAAGACCAAAATACCCGTGATTAATAGCGTTTTATTTTTTCCTAAAAAGGTAAAAAGATCTTTTTATTATAGCAATGAATAGTTTTTATTGTGTATCCACATTAATCTCTACAGTGTTTTTTTTTCCGCGCAAAATAAATTTTTATTGATATAAGATTTTGCTTTCATGTTAATAGATGATTGGTTGAAAAAGAGGACAAGTAGGTATCCTTTGGTTATTTTTTTAGAATAGATGAGAAAAAATAATTGATATAGAATATGAGACAAAGATGAGTTATATTTGGTAATGATATATAAGATAAAATGAATATTCCTATTTTCTATTTAGTTGATAAGAGAGTAGACAAAACATGATGCAAAAATGTTTGTTTTACTTTTAATATGTGTTATTAACTTATTATCAAACTTGCAATATTTAAACGACAAATAGATAATTATTTATGATTGGTTTAATGGTCCTTATATGGCATTTAGACCTTGTTTGTTTGCTGGAAAGTAGTTTTCTTTTGGAAAGTGAATTCCGGAAATGTGAATTATTTTGCAATATTTGGTAGTATAATGGAAAATAAGTTGGAAAACACTTTCCAGTGTTTAGTTATGTTATGAAAAATAAACTGGGAAATAACTTATTAATGTTTTATTTTTTTCAAGTTTATTAAAATAATGAGGAACAAATCTTACAAATTAAAAAGTTGAATGAGAATGAAATTGAAAAAATATATAATTTCATAAATTATCTCAAATAAAATAAAGAATAATCAAAATAACAGAGATCAAATTTAAAAAATAAAAAAAATTGAAAGATGAAGAAATTAAAATAATAATAATTAACATTTCATAAATTATTTCAAATAAAATAAGTAACAATCAAAAGAATAAGGACCAAATTTGATAGATAAAAAATTTCAATTAAAAAATGATAAGAAAAAAAAATAACAATTATAAAAATGAGGACCAAAGTTAATATAAAAATTAAATTCTAAGGGATGAAATTGAAAAACAAATATTCAAAACAAAATATATATAGAAATCAAAAGTTTGAGGACCAAATTTGATATAATCAGCAAATAATATGACATTTCTAAAATTTTCACAACTTCCAGAAAGTATTTTCCTCCCAAAATAAAAGAAAAATATTTTCCTGGAAATCAAACCAAATTTTTCTTTGACTGGAAAGTATTTTTCGTTGACCGGAAAGTGTTTTTCATTGACCAACTTTTCTAATATCAAACAAATATAGGAAAATTTGAAAAATAATTTTTCAGAAATCACTTTTTAGAAAACAAACACACCCTTTAGCAACCACAAATGAAGAGAGTGGAGAGTTGGAACAAATATATAACAAGAATTGGAATTCCTTGAGGATTCTTGAATGGCGTCAACCTAACTATAGTGAAATTCCTTGATTAATAAGATTTAAAATATTTATTGATCCCAGGTCTAATAGTTTTTTTTTAAAAAACTCTATTTATTCTAGTATGTGAATGGCTTGTATGCCTATATTTTTTGGTTTTAATAGGATTTTTTATGATAGAAAACAGACATCTATATAACAAAAGAACAAGAGCATTTGGGGGATGAATTTTCCTTTTCTCCAATAAATAGGAGTTCCTAGGGCATGACTCTACGCATCTCATACTTTTTATGCTTTCCCTTGAGAGGGTTCACAAGCATATATATTCGCTTATTCTAACAAATAAGATCAGAAAAATGAATGTTGGCCTTTTCTGCCGACCTGAAAAAGTATTTTATGCTGATACCTTTTGTGTCGTCGAGCCCTCTGTGGTCCTCCTTTGATTACGGGTTGATCAACTGGATAAATTTGTCAAGTCAAGGTCTAAGAAAATCCATTACAGCTCCCTCTGTCGAGAAAGTAAATGCATTTACACGGTCTGAAAAGAACGAAGAGTCAAGCTTTTGACTTACGCTTCTATATTTATATAATTCTTTATATCTTTTGTTCTTATAGCTATAGTATTAATTTGTTCTTTGAAAGTTATAATACAAAGATAAGTTTACAGGATGAATTTTAGTAAAACTACACATTTGTTGTGATAAATAGTATATTCAATGTGTTGTGTATAACAAACTCTTTTGTGCTGGGCAAGCTACCAAACAATTAGTTCATATGTAAATCATTGTAAGGGCTTGAAACTTGTACAAGTTTATATTATCTTGTACTTGATTTTTATCAAATAAACAGGGATGGTGAGATTCGAACTCGTGACCGCTTGGTCATCAAGGCTCTGATACCATGTCAAAGAACTATCTCAACCCAGTAACTTAAGTTATTAAATAAGATCTCAGAATATAATTTATATTATTCTTTAACAGAGATTAGATGCTAAATTCCAAGAGGAAAAATATTGGAATTGAACATTTTGTAATTAAAAAGTGTGCAAATCACGTAGTCTATGGTCAGAAGTATTCTGTGTAATTAATTAGATTAATTGAACATATGAAGATGGCTTAAAAATTAATGATCGTACACAATTAGAGATAAAAATTATATCCACGTACGTACATTCATAGAGGTCAACTCTAGCTTCATTTATCCAAATGGAGGCAAGTATAATAAGGGACTGTTACGTTGTTCTATGGAGGCATAGGTGTAGGCAGAAGGAATAAAAATAACTCACGTATTTGGGTATAAAGGTATGTAGAGAATCTTTCGATCTGATGTACCTGTTTGAAAATTTATTAAAGGACATTGTTAATTTAGATCAAATTAAAAATAAAATTCCCTCCTAGAGTTAAGATTTTGTTAAAAATTAATCTCCAACTTAAATTCTTTAACATAGAACATTAACATGATGCAAAATAATCATGGATAAATAAAAAATTAATATTAAAAAACTATTGATCGATATAATTTATTGAAATCCAAAACCCACTAGAAGAACTCTCTCTCATATAGGAAAGAAGCAAAAAATTTTAGGCCTTTATAAAGTGGGAAGTTAAAAAATTAAATTGAGCTCAAATAACACTCAAGCTTTTAAAAAGAAGAGGTTTTAAACAAAATAAGTTTCGAGTTTAAAACTAACATATACAAGTGTGTCAGCCTAGCTCGACTTAGCTCGTGTACTTGGACGTGACATGAGTTTGGTTTATTATAAAATAATATTCTACGCTACAAAAGATTATTTTTTCTTAACTAAAATTTGGACTTATGGCTGATCCATAAAAAGTTATTTCTTTTAACCCATTGATTTGTCTGGTCCATGAATGAAAGAATTTGATAAGTTTTTTTAGAACTCTTTCAACAATACTTGAATATATTTTTTAGCTAAAAAATCACATGATTTAAATAAAAAAAATTCAAGTTTAATACTGATTTTATTATGGGTAATTAAAGATGTTTGTTGGGGAAGTCCATTAAATTCTATTACCTAAAATTCTCAATAAACAAGGCCGAAGAAGAGTGAGGTTGGTTAATTATGCGATGTTTTGATAGAATTTGACATTTTTTTTTACTAGCATTTCTTTTTCGGTTTTAAATCTTTGTTTCCTCTCTAAATTTCCTTCTTTTTTTTTTTATAGAGCTTAAGCTCAATCATTATAGAAGGATAATTGAGTAATACTTTATTGGTTTGTTGAACATTGTTTAGAAGTGCACCTAAACTTTGAAGACAACTTTTTTGCACCAAATGATAAACAATAAATTTTTTTTAAAAATTGATTATTTCTTAACAACAACAAAGCTTGATCAATTTTAAAGTTCTTTATAAGTACATTTTTTTGGTTTTGTTTTAATTTATATAAAGATATATTATGTGATTAGTATGTATATAAAGACATTGTTTTGATATCGATTACGAGTTTAATATATATTTAGTGTTCTTTATATATAGGTTTTTTTTTATTATTATTATGATTGAAATTTGTTGTATTCTAAATATATTAGATGTTTATAAACTAAATATTTTTTTCTCACTTGTCTAAATTTGTTTTTCATGAGTTTTTGGACAACAACACCTCCACTTATAAATATATAAACAATCTATTATATTTAGATTTTTTGTCAATATATATCTAAAGTAACATTATATATAAATAATTTTTCTAATATTTACTTAATTAAAATTGTTTGATAAATTTAAAATATTTAATTCTCTATAATATGCTAATTTTATTTAATAAGAATTAGGTCATGAAAACATAAATCATGTGGATATTCATTGAAGATTTGTCTCCGAATTGAAAGGTGCCTCCATTAAAAGAAGGACGAGTATGAAATCATACGTTCTTGTTGAATTCCCTAATTTCTAAAAAGGAACGCCGATCTTTGATCGGATAGAAAAATACACTTAACTATGGTTTGAAATAGTTGATATCAACCAAATTGAAAAACATACTTAACTTTGGAATGAATAATTTCTTTTTATTATTATTGATGTGGGTGTTCGAGTTAGCTTGTGCGTACTTCAACTAATCCCACGGGCCATGGAGTTAACAACTATATAAATCTCCAGTGGTCCTGAGATTTGTGAGACTTAAATTAGTGATTTTTAAGAAGTAAATTTAAGATCTAACCAATTAAATCATACTCTTTTTAGAATTGAATGAAGAATTTAATATGAAGATAAGTTTCAAGAGAGAAAAAAAAGAATTCAACGTATTTATGGATAAAACCCGGACCGGTCTAAAGGTTAACTGGTCCTAAAGCTATGGTTCTGACTGAATTAATTTAATTTTTATTTTATTTAAAACCCAACAAATATCATCTAGAAGTCCACGGATCACTGAGATAATAACAATGCATTGATGTCGTAGATGAGCTGCAGACTGCAGGGCTATTTCATAGGCCATATTGAAGAGGAGGGAGAATACAAAACGTCTTTTTAATTAGTACGATCACCGCCTTCCACGTGCACTATAAGTTAAATAATTATGAGTATCCAATAATATGTAGTTCAACTAATCTAATTAATATAGTGTTCCTTTTCATTTTAAATTTTTTTGAGTTCCAACTCCTTTATTATTATTATTATTATTATTATTATTATTATTATTATTATTATGATTATTACAACATAATAATAATAATAATTTATGAGCACAAGCATTACCTAAAAAATGAATTTGAATGCTCTTATATTCTTATAAACATAGCATGGTTTACTATTTTCAAAAGACATAATAATTGTTTATTTTTTATCAATTCTGATTTTTGAAAAACTTTCATTATTTTTTTATATATAAATTGGCCACGATATCCATCAAGTCATCCTAGTTTTTTTATATTTTTTAAGTTTTAAGTTTTGAGTAACACTATTTCATTCTAATTTTTTTTAAAAAAAAGTAAGGAAAGAAAAAGAAAATAATTTCATTCAACAGGGCCCAACATAGCATAAGGCTATAAAAGCTTGATTATTGAGTATAGAGCCAGAAGCCCATACCAATAAGGATATGCAGCCCATTAACTAAGCCCAGCTCACTAGATTGAGCTTAAATGACTCTGTCAATTTATGGGGCAGTCCTTTGATTCTTTCTCAACAAACAGATTAGTACTTCGACTAAACAAATAAACCAAACCAGCTGCTGCTGCCGCTGCTGCCGCTGCTGCCATGGCTATGGAAACCTATGCATCAAGAAATATTGACAAAATCCATACGGATGTCCTCTCCCAGTCAAGACAAGCTTGCTACAAGGTCCTTTCTCTTGCTTCTTTCTCCTTCTTTTTTTTTTTTTTTAATAAAGAAGATCAAGAAAACAATGCTTCTCTTAGTAAACGAAACAACAAATATCGATTCTTTATTTATTTATATTTATAATATCAGGCGCGAGATGCTTTTTTCGCATGTTTGGAGAAAGAGTCAGACAAGAAACCCACAGAAATCGGGTCTGTGGGGCTTCAATATCCAGCTGAATGTAAAAAATCAAGGGTTGAGTTTGAGAAGAACTGCAGACCTGCTTGGGTAATCTTTGATTAAAATGATAAAATCTCATTACTGTTATTATTAATACTAATTTCAATATTACTGCTGTTTTTTTTATATATAAATAGGTGAAGCATTTTGACAGGCTGTATTGCAGGAACAAGACAGCGCAGAGGTTGTTGGAAGATAAGGAAATCAGGAGAGGTCCGTTGTCCCTTCCTCAGCCTTACACTTTCAAGCCCACTTCTAGTTCTTAATTTGAGCACCCTTTATCTTTTTTAAAGGTTTTGGCAATGTGGGTTTTCTTTAAAATGTTATTATCTCCGATGGATGTTTTGATGGATTTGGTAAAACTGTACAGTTATGGCATTATGAATTACTAGTTATTAGCCTGATTAGTTAAGTAGCAATGGTTAAGTTTTGAACATATGATAAGGAAATAGACTTGAATTTCTGGTTTTTGAGGTTGATAATGGTTGTGTTGTTTCTCTATTGTCTTCTCCTCTCTCTCTCAATTTGTTCAATGGCTGCTTGAATCATGCTATTTTGATACTACAAAATGATTGCGTGCAGTAAAATTACTAATTGAAAATAGGTGAAGAGAATTATGTGAGGATAGTGCCCTCATTAGATCAACTTTATCGATTTAGGCAGGGGTGTAATGCTTGACTTGGCCCCTTAGGAAGATGGAAGCAGTCATTTTGGTGAATTCGTATGCCTTTTTCAAGTAAGACCAAGGATTGTAGAATGAGTTTATGACGCGAGCCAATGTTGCCTAGTCTATGGTTAGCATTACTAATTAAATTTCAAAGAAAGGATGCGCTTTTATCTGTCAAGATATTGTGGTTGCTGAAATGGGGACAAGTTTCCTGTTTCCAAATAGTTGCCACCGATCTTTAACGACTATACTGGCTTATGCAAGCATGCATGCTATGTTGATGTTGTCCCTTTCCTGTGCATTTTTAGAATATGTGGCCTATAATTTGATTTGTTCTACATGTAGATACTTTGCTGGGACCTAAACCCTAATTAAATTAATGATTTAGAAAATAATGTGGTGAGATGTAGTGGGCGGACACCATTTCAAAATTCAATCATGGTTTGTTCTGTTCGACTTGGGGGGTGGGGGGTTAAGCCAATGGATTGTAAGGTTGCTGTTAAAGTGGTTTGCTTACATGAAATTTCATGGAACACTGAAGAAGTGAGCCATGGTTGACAGTCAGGGTGCATTAATTTGTATAGTCTTTGGTGCTTAGATGCCCAACAAGTTTTAGAGTCGAGGGATTAGAAATCTCCATAAGATTTTGATATTGCTTTACAGGATTTTGATGTCAAGGTTAGGAATCAGTTTTCCCAAATATTTACATGTAATTTTTTCTTGTCCAAGTACAATTTTATGAATCAATATATGAAAAGAACTTGAGAGCTAACTGTTAGGATCCCTTGGAACTGGGAAGCTGGCTGACTGCTAACTAGTTATACTAATGATAGCATGTTTCATAGTGTAGTATGAGCTGGTTTTTGCTGCTTGCAGAAAGCTTACTTCTATTTTTGAAAGCTTGACATGTATGAACTGATCAACTGACGTTGCTGATAAAAATAGACAATAAAGTGGACGTTGTTGCGTTTAATTCCAGCTTCTTGCAATGGCGTTGTTTTCCTGCTCAATCACGAGCTATAAATATAAAAACTAGGATTTTAATACATGAATTAAAGTAAAGCACTTGAGTTTAGTATCATGCTGCTAGTTTTACAGAGTGAGAAATTAGATTTTCATGAAAACTTGTTTTGATATGCTCTGGTGGCCCTTCAGAGCGTATTTTAACCTACGACTTTCGTCGAGTCGAGTTAAATTATCTGGGCTAAGGTTTGTAAATTCTAGTAGATTGACTATTTACATTGCTCTTCGCTATCTCCCATGGTCCCTTGTTCATGTTCTGGACTTTACCCTAATTTATGTTATCAGGGCTTGAATCTATTAACAGGCTCACCTTTGCTTGCTAAAGCACCTCCTATGATGCTCGCATTTAGCAAGCAGTGCCGAGAAGAATTGTGTAAGAGTGATGCTGTTTATCTTCGGCATTAACCCGAATAATTGTTGTGTTCAATTTAATTATAGTTATGAGACTATGCGTGTTGCCTCCGTGAAACAAAAAAGGGCTCTGAGAAACCAGCAAAATTCAAGAACGCCCATTATCACTTGATAAATTGTGTGTATCTATGCGTCCACAATGCCGGCATTATTCAAGAACTTAATCATTTGCAAATTTTACATCACAGAGACATTCTGCAGCAGAAAGTTATCTCTCTTTCAAATTATTTTTAAGAAATTAAATTTAATTTGCGATCGCAAATATGAAATTTTGAGAATTTTGATAGGAATTCGTGAACAATTTTTTTTAAATGTATATATACAAATAATAATAATAATAATAAAATCATAAAATTCTGATTAATTTGAGATAGTAATTAATTTTCTTTAATGAAGAAATTCTAAATAATAGTAATCATCATTATAATTTTCGAGTAATTGTAGCTAATATTAGTGGGGGTGGCCCATACTACACCGCAGTCTATTTTTTTTTACATAAAAAATATATAAAAAATACTAATATCCAAGAGCGTTGAGTCTATCTGTAGAGCTATACCCAAGAGTTTTGAGTCTGGCTACAACGCCTGATTCAAGAATAATATTTATAATATTAATTATAATATCAATAGTAATATTTATAATACAAATAATAAAATTTTTAATATTAATAATAATATTAAATTTGTTTGACCTGAGTTCTTATAGTTTTTTATCCCATGAAATTAAATTTATGGTATTTCTTCGATAGTAATAATATTTTTTAAAAAAATTATTAATGATAATGATAACAATAATAATAACAATAAGAATAATATTAATGATTATAAACTTGGGTATGGTGTCCCAACCAGACCCAAGTTTCTAGGGTTTGGTTCCTCTAATAATAATAATAAACTCGTCTGACTTAAGTTCTTATAGTTTTAAATCCATTCAAATTAAATTTGTGATTTTTCTTCAATAGTAATAATATTTTTAAAAAATTTAATAATAATAAAAATAATAACAATATTAAGAATAACAATAACAATAATAATCATAATAATAATATTAGCAATATTTATTATAATAATAATAATAATAATATTTATAATACAAATAATAATATTTTTAACATTAATAATAATATTAAACTTGCATGACCCAAGTTTAGATGGATCTAACTGTAATGCCAAGCTTAAGAGCCTTGAGTTTGACTGCAACACCAGACTCAAGAGCCTTGGATCTGGCTGCAAAGTCATGTCATGAAAGTATGATAACTAAATAGAAAAAATATTTAATATTAAAGAATGAAATTAAACAAAAAAAAGATCAATTGAAAAGGGAGAAACAAAGAAAAAAAAACAAAGCAAAGCACTAGCGCTTTGCGAGGAGGGGTATAGTAAAATCCGCTCATGAGATCACGGTAATCTAATGAAAAATTAATAAAACAAATTATGAAATTTAATTCTCAATCAAATCGATATTAAAAGATGTAATTGAAATAAAAAAAACTAATTAAGAAAAATAATTTTTTTTTGAATCAACTGGGTTAACCGACAAAATCAGGTTAATTTGTCAAATCTGGGATCCGTTTCATGAAATTATGATAACTAAATAGAAAAAAATTAATATTAACGAACTAAATCAAACTAAAAAATATTAATAAAAAAGAAAAAAGCAAAAAAAAAACTTAAAGGCATTCGCTTTTCACTATGGTTTTGCACAGTGCAATCCACAATGAAAAAAAAAAAGAAAAAAAAAACAAAAAAAACCTATAACAAATAATAATTTTTTAAAACTTATTAATTATTATATTAGCAATATTCATTATAATAAAAATAATAATATTTATAATACAAATCATAATATTTTTAATATCAATAATTGGCTTATGAGGCTAGAGTTATCAACTCTTTTTTTATAGTAGATTTAGCAATAATTGATAGTTTCTGTATTCAAAGTGAATGTATACCTTGGGATAAATAATAAATCACTGACCTTCTAATTAGTATTGTTATTACCTTGAAGTATAAAAGGATATCTTTGGTAGAAAACATGATGCGTAATACATTTCAAATATCTCATTAAACTAGTTATAGCATTATAATGTTGAGCATTAATTATGCTAGAAATTCTTGCTAGCACTATCCAAAAACCTCCACATAAAGATCAAGACAAGTTCTTAGGTTCCTATATCTTCTTGGGTCTTTTGTTGTTAGAGGTGGTTCCTTTGGGAACCCAAGTCATATTACAAACTTTGTATTTCTTAATAGGACACACATAAATTATATAACATATAGATATACAATAATTGCATTTATGATTAAGATCATAGGATTGTTTGGTTTTAACAAAATACTTTTTAAAATACTTTTAAATTCTTTTTAGGTTGGTAACTTAAACGTCTTTTGTTAAAACACATATTTAGCTAGAAAACACGGTTTCTAGAGTTTTAGAGCCTTGTGTGAATTTCGTTAAGGTTGTGTAACTTGTCTACCTTTTCTCTTAAGGACTTGTTTTCATTCTCAAGTTGATTCACCCTATCAATATCATCAATTTCAATGCAAGCTTTCTTTTCTAACGTTTTTTTTAACAAGTAAGTATGCGCAATTCTTTTTCAATGTATTATATTTTGAACCTAACTTTTTAAATTCATCATATAAAGATTCAAATGCATCATTCAATTCATCATAGGTAGGGTTAGATTCATTATCCATAGATTGTATCTTATTTTTGTTTTTAATTACCATGAAGCACATGTTTGCAACATGCTCTTCTTCATCACTTGAACTGGAGTCCAAATCATGACTCCATATGGCTTTCAATGCTATTTTATGATGATGATTCTTCTTCTTGTTTTGAAGAAGCAGACAATCTACCTTGATGTCTTCTAATTTATTATACTTGTAACATATAAGGACTTTCTTGCTTGATTCTTCTTTGTTTCCATCCTTATTGAAGTTTGAGAATCTTCTATTATCATGCTTCTTCCTTAAAAAATTTTAGAATTGCTTTGTAATTAGAGAAATGCCCTCTCTAATGTCTTCATCATGATGAATGGTTTTGAATGCAAAATTCTTCTTTAGCTTTTCTTCTTATTCTTGTTTCTCCATTGTAATTTTATGTGTCATCAAATAACTGATGAGCTCTTTCAATGGAAGTTTGGTGAGATTATTGGCTTTTCGAATAGGCATTACCTTTGCTTCCCAATTCTTCAGTAGAGACCTAAAAATCTTGACCATAATTTCAACATTAGTATAAGTCTTACCAATAAGCATCCAAATTATTAGTTACTAAAGTCATTCTAGTAAACATACTAGTTATGGACTCACTATGATGCATTTTGAATAATTCATATTGATGAACTAACGTATCGACTTTAGATTCTTAACTTGGTTAGTTCCTTTGTGAGGTACCTCTAAGGCATGCTAAATGTCTTTAGTATTTTTACATGATATGATTATATTAAATCCACTTCTATTTAATACGCAATATAGAGTGGTCATGGCTTTAACATCCATTGAAAGCAACTTATTATTGTTGTTGTTGTTGTTGTTGTTGTTGTTATTGTTATTATATTAACTTCTAACTTTAGGAATTTCAAAACCATCTTTAATTTTAAATGGTCTATGAGGACCATTCTCTATGGATAACCATAAATCATAGTCAATGGATTGAAGATAAATAATTATTCTAACTTTTCAATAAGCATAATCATTACCATCAAATAAAGGTAATCTAGATATGGATGAACCTATATTTTGGAGAAATAACTAGTGTTTGTCATTTTACTCAAAGTTTGAGCGAACTTTATAAATGAGAACAAGTTCTAATACTAATTGATGTTCTAGGATTAAAAAAACAATAACATCTAAGAAGGAGAGTGAGTTATGTGTATCACTGATATTAATAATTAATGCAAATTAATTCAAATAAATACAAGAAATACAACAACCAATAATATAATTAAGTGCTTAAAATAAATAGGCAAAGGAGAGAATTTACAAACTCGATTTTTAACGTGGCTTGACAAGCCTACATCCACACCTCAAGTACCAAACCATACTTACGTATTATATTTTTTACTTGTCCAAGTTGTAGGGTGTAATAACAACTTGATGAATCCATATTGTTGCACGTGTGCGGCGTCATGGCGATTGTCCAACACTCTCAGGTAAAATGGAATGGTCTATCTAGCAAATATGGAGAGACAAGGAGTTCGTCTCTTATCAGTGGAAAATTTGAATGGGAGTCGCCACTTGGTATTGTGGTCACTAGGAACCCTAACTAGTCTCAAAGATCGGGTATGGAGACTGACTGTGTAAATGGAAGGTATTAGCATCCCAACTACGCCTTACCTAAGGTAAGCTGCATTGTTTCTGCATTGTTTTGTTATCTGATAAAATCTGAAGTCTTGGTTGTGTTTTCTAATTGTTGGTCCGTCTAAAGAGTCAAGAAAATCCCTCCTCAATAAGGAGGTTCTTATCTTATTGGGGTAGAACCTAACCATTCTAGTGTCTGAAAAAAAAACAAAATTTAATATCCAAAATACGTATGAAGTGTAATGTTTTACCCCGAATACCACGGAGTTTAGGATTATTGATCATGTCCGCCTTGATACAAAATGAATTGTTAGGGAGTCCATACCCTAAAGAAAGGTTCTAAGCCATTACATGAGAAGTAAGCTTTTTACCTGGTATAAAAAAGGGTCTATGATCTGTCTAGTGATCACTTTTCATGTAGGTAGTATAGGTGTTTACAAGGAATGGTTGGGGCAACGTGACTGTCATTACCAAGTAAATGCTCAACTTATAGTTGGACGTTTCATAAGGTTGAACTCCGACTGAAAGTTATGAGGCAAACCGCTACTCCCAACCTAACCTAGAATTTGGTTTATTCGTAAAAGTTAAAATGCATGAAGGCATTAATCCATACCCGACGTATCTATGCATGAGTTGTATGTAAAAATGCATGTTAAATATGATAAAATTAAACAGACCGAAACAAATAGGCAAACAATCAAACAAGCAAAGTCCAACTAGACAAGGCGTTCTTAGTAGAGTCGTCATCCTGTCGTGACATGTATGACATCATATGGTAGATCTACCTCATGAGATTAGTAAAAAGAGGGGGAGTTAAGTTTAATCATAAAATATGACTTATGCATGAAGTTTAGGAGTCGCCACCTAGTGTTATGTTAACTAAGAAACCTAATGGTCTGCGAGAGTCCAGGTAAGGGACTAGTTGTGCAAGATGAAGGTGCATCACCCCTAGTACACCTTATCTAAGGTAAGTTGCATTATTGTTTGATTATTATTCTAAGTCATATTTTTGTCTATTGGTCTTATTTAAGGTACAAGACAGATTTCCCTTCAAAAAAAAAGTTTTTACCTTATTGGGTTAAATTCTAACCGTTTTAAGGCTTAAACTTATTTATTTCTTAGATATAACTAAGACCTAGTGTTTCGAATGACAAAATAATTATAATATGATTTTTTATATTTTAGCCAAATCCTAATGGATAATCATAAACTAATTACAATATCCATTTTGCATTTTTAAAAACATGATAAAAATGATTTTATCTCTCTCTAGAAAATATGCAAGAAAAACTTTTAGGATTTGGCCTTATGCATGAAAACCAAACACATTTTTTTCTGAAATGAAAGTTTATTTTTAAATTTTCATATTTTTTTATTTTTTTTTAGTTTCGGAGAAAACCAGGTTTGTATCTTACAGTGTATGTTTTTAACCCAATACTATGCAAAATTATTGAAAAAACATGAGAGAGACCCACAAATATTTTTAAAATGCCCTTTGAAAAATTTGAATTTATTTTAATATTATTATATCATTTTATTATTATTAAATATATTGGGATGGACCTGACCCAACCATTTGGGCTGGGTTGAAACAGGTCTAACCCAGCTCATTTAAATTGGGTTGGGTTGGCTAACGACTCAATATTTTTTTGTTAATATTGGGTTGGACTTAGCCCAACCATCTAGGTTGGGCTGAAATGGGTCTAACTCAGGCCCACATGGTTGACATGGTTGTTGGCCCAACCCAGCGACTATGTTAATTATTTTAGTCATTGCATGCAGAATGAATTCTGTATGCAATGGCCACGGGGGGCATACAAGAGGAAGAAGAAGTTCACCTGAGTTGGTTGGGGCGTTCTGGCTGGCCATGGTGGTGAAGGTTTGGTGCTTGCTGTTGGAGGAACTAGTGGTACGGTAATGCAGAGGGTTGGTGGTGGTTCTGGAACAAAGGTTTGCGGCAAAGAGGAAGGAGCTTGTCGTGGCTATTCCTGACGTGGGGGTGGCTGGCTGGTTGGTGGTTGTGTTGGCGACTCGTGGTGGAGCTGTTGGTGGAGAAGCTGACGGTGAGGTGGTTGATGGTTGTAGAAGCTGAAGTCGTGGCGGCAAAGAAGAAGAAAAACAATATTGCAGAAAAACTAGGGAGAAGACTGGTTTTTTTGCCAACTTTGCACACTGATTTCTTGTTATTATTGCTTTTGTTTTTTTATTTATTTATTTTTACAACAAAAAGGGAAATTTGTAGGGAATAATAAAAAAATAAGTTATTACAACAAATACGAATTTTAAATCTAATCAAAGGAAAAAAACTCAATAACTATGACAATAACCATTGAACTTGAAGTAGCATCTTGTCCTGTCCATTTTTTGAAGTTCTAAATGAGTTCTCTGAGATTCCCCTCTTGGATTGTCCATAATAAAACCTTTTTTTTTAATGTGTCATGTATCCCAATAATATCCTACCACCACTTAATTATCAATGGGTGTAACAGGCATCACTACAATAGCGCATGCTCCATTGACGAAAGAAACAAAATTATGATAAGGTATCAAAACTTACAGCTTCACCACTTGAAATCCATTTCAAATTATAAATCTATACTGTAATTCAACATGAACTCTTGAAGTAACCTACATATGTTATAGATTATATATATCCAAATCTATAATTAGTTGGACAACTTAAAATATCAGATCTGTAACAAGATCTGAGATTATTGAAAAAACAGAAAGAAAGAAGAAGAAAGGTTGAGAAAATGAGGGAGGAGCTGTTGTCATAGATGAAATGACAGCTTGAAAGTAGTTTTTTTATGGAAGGGGGGCTTTCAGCAGGCTTTCAGCACAGTAAGAAATGAAATCTCTCTGTAACAAAAAAAAGAAATGAAATCTCTCTTAGGAAGAAGATCCATCGCCAACCACTGAGAGTACTATCATCAAGTATATAATAGCCAGAATATATTACTATGTTATTTAAGATTTGGGATACAATCCAGGGCAGCAGATCACTGAATGATCAGAAGACTAGACTAACTTCTTTGTTTAATTCTTCTGATCTGAGCAATATTACTTTGACTGCCCTAGCCAGCATTACAATATATTGTATGGGGAAAACTGTTGTTTATTGATGATGATAAGCAGTGAGCTACCAGTCTCTTAATACCTGCATGTGCCCTGTATTTCAATGAACAGTGATGATTATATTTGATATCATTAGATCTCTGTTTAGTTTCAGTTCCAACGTTTGAATTTTCCAATTCATTGTACCGCTGAGGATTGGCATGCATCTCTCTCTCTCCTCGTATTAATTTAATTTTGTGTTAAAGCTCAATTTGAAGATAATCTTGATAGCCTGTTTCATGACTAGATCTTTTGAGGCTAACTAACCTTTCCTTTTTAGTTTTTTATAAATTGTATTAGGGGTTGTGTTTTAAAATATTTTTTATTTAAAAATATATTAGAATGATATATTTTTTAATTTTTAAAATTTATTTTTAATATTAGAATGTTAAAATAGTTCAGAAATATAAAAAATTTATTTTGAAAAAAAAAATTTATTTCTTTTTTAAAAACACCGCAAAACAAACCATAGGTTTTTTTTTTTTGTAAACTAGAGAATGTTATTTATATCCAAAGATAAGAAGAAAAATCAATTCGTTCTTGAATTCAAATCGAAAAATAACTTGGAAAATATATACAGTAACTACGTGAACAAATGCTCTTGATCTATCCTCTCAATGATGTAAATGTTGTTTTTTTTTTTTTTTTTCTGGGTCCCTTGTTCTGGTTTTAGGCAAACTGCGCATCAATGGCGTGCCAACTGCCAAGGATATCCATAATACGCACAGGCACACACTCCACACGTGGAAAGAAGAAGAAGTGACGTCGTCATTTCAATTGATCCTTAGTCGCTGCCCACTTCTTTGTGGTCTTCTAGTTCGAGGAAGTTATGGCCATGATGCTTTCGGACCTAACAACAATATTGTTATATATAGCACACTTGCAGATCAGTGTTCTAGTGGGCTGCACAATCTTTTTTTTTTTTTTTTTTGGTTTAATTAAGGAATTCTTTTAACAAAAATCATCAAGAAGAAGTTAAAGGTATGTTCTCCCACCTTCGTGTCCGACAAGAACTAACACCACACTCGCACTCTTTTATAAGAATACTTAGCCGCAAGGCAAGTAGTCTAATCTGTAAACAATGGGAGCATATACAATATTAACATGTTGATTAGACGTCACGGGGGTGGTCAAAGTAGTGTTCAAGATGAAGATGATTGACTACTAAGCGTTTGTTTTGCACCTATTTTTATATTTACAGTGTAAAAAACACAGTTTGGTGTTTAATAAAACACTAAACTAATTATAATATATCGTGGGACTTATTAAAAAATTAAGTTTTAAATGCAGTTTTTATAAAGTAGTTTTTATATGTTTTTTTAACTGAGTTTCGTAAAATTTCATTTGTTTTTATGTTTTAAAAGCATTTTTTTTAAAATTTGAATTTTTTTTATTTTCTTTATTTCAAATTAATTTTTTTTCTGTATTTTCAGATCATTTTGATGATGAGCTGATATCAAAAATAATTTTTTAAAAATAAAAAATATTTTAATGCATTTCCAAGTATTGCACTTTTAAAAAGCAACCATAACCAAATATTTTATATATATTTTTTGCTGTACATAAATCTTAACCATAATTTTTATCAAATACGTACCTAAATCTAATGAATTATATTTTTTTAAAACTTATTTTTTTAAAACTACAACCATAAAAGCTACCTAAAAAACAAACACACTCTAAAAATCCAATAACTTGAAAATCCCATATATATAGTATCCAGAAGAAAAAACCCAGAGGGAAAATAAATTTGATGTTTTCATAAGATAACTAAGACAAATAATAATAATAATAATAAAATTCTTGATTTAAGGCTATTGTGTAAACGGTGGCGTCTTTTTGCTGGTTCCCTTCAACAAGAAGTTTCCCATCTCTGCCTCTCTGGGAGGGGTTTTTTTTTTTTTCCAATATATTATGCTTATTGTAATGATTAGAAACAAAAGCCAAAAGCCACAGCCGTTGACATTAAATGTAAATTCACATTATCCTTTAATCTTTAACGAAAAGTCCAACTAAAGCAAAAGCTTTGAACAAGAAAATAAAAAAGTCATAATCAAGCTGCCATCGCCATTGCCTTCTTCATATTTTTTTTCCCTTCTTCTTCCCCTCACAGAGATCCATAACATAATTATTCATAGAAAAAAGATAATTCCAACAATAACAATTTAAAATAGTACTTGTGACATCATGAGAGATCCAAATTGAAATTAAAAAAAATATATTAAAGTGGCAAATGAAAAACGTAACAAAACCTAACCCCTTTTTTAAAACATAAACAACAGTAGTAGGATGTTCTTGGGATCTGGACTATCTTGTTACTTTGTTCTTGTTGTTGGTACTTGGTGGTGTAGTTGAAGTCAGCTTACCCAAAGTCTACGCAAATACGGCGTCGTGTCAACCACTCATGCTTTAGACCCCTATTTTCGTAGACTTTGAAACGGCAGTTGAATCCAACGTCACAGTCTCCATCTCTTTTCTCCTTTGACTTTCCCCCCCTCAACTTTTTTATTATTTTACTCTAGTAGTAAGAATCCCCGAGGTTAGTCAACGCTGTTAAAAATCAAGGTTTCGAAACGGAGGCAGCATCTTTAGCAACACCATCGCCGGCACCGTTACCTATTGTCGCTGACTGGACGGTCAAAACAGACATACTAGGTGAGGTTGGCCCTTCACCGTTGGATTGGAGTAACGGGTTGTGACTGTTGATGATCCCAGAAGTCCTGTTGTGACACGTGGCCGTTGAAATGGCAGTTGCAAGTGAGATGGGCATGAGACAAAGCCCTTTGCCTTGTAAATACTGCATGGCCGAGCCCATATCTTCTTCCATCAACTTCGCCACCTGGTGCTCCGTCACAGTTAAGCTGCTGTCGTTAGTTGAGGCCGTTTGGTTGCCGTTAGTGGTACGTGCGATGGACCCACCATTGGCATTGGCTTGGATGCAGTCACCACCAGCCTACAAAGAAACAGCAAACGTTGTTTATGATGGTTTTTTTATGAGGAGTCTGAGAAAAAGAGAGCACGCGTGCTACTTTTGTTTTTGTCGTGTTGTGGTGATTGAGGGATTTTGGGGACCTTGGATTGGACTTGTGGGGTGGTGATAGATGTGGGTGTGGTTGGGATTTTTAGGGTTTTTCTGGGTTTTTTTTACTACAGAGAAAAACTTTGTTGGTCTTCGGTTTCTAATGATGCTTACGTTTTTCCACATGTATTCTATAAAAAAAGTTGGTGCATGGGCTCGAAATCTTGAATCTGAGAAATCATCCATGGATGTTTAAGATATTACCTCAGAGGACATGTCAGCAACAAGGGGGGCAACAGCAGCTGCACCGCCCAATCTGCTCATGCTCAAGACCTGTGTGTACCCCAGAAGCAAGAGAGCAAGAGAGACAATAATCAGGCAGCGAAAACACTTTATTGTTATTATTAATGAATTCAATGATCATAAAAAAGTAGACAATGAGTAATGGAATATTAGCCTTAAGTAGATACATATCATAAAAGCAGATTTGAAAATTATATCTTAAGAAAAAATATGTCAGCCAAGCATGGGAATCGATTGAATTATTATAAATTATAAATTATAAAATTGAGACTTGAAAATAAAAAAAATGAAGTTTCAGTTAGAGAAAGATGAGAACCTTGACTTGGAGCTGGAGGAATTTAACATAGTCAATGATTTCATCAAGCATTGAAGCCTTGTCTGTCTGTCATTCCACAAAACCCCTTCAGTACAGAATTATTAATCCATAATTTAATTGATTATGATTATCGCCTTCAAATTCAAATTAATTAGCAGATTAAATATCCCGGTCCATTCGCCATCCATTGCGGGTGTTGAATAGAGAACAATTCGGGGACCAGCAAACTAACTATGACTTCATTTCTCTCCAAGTACACAAAGGGGGGCAAAAGAGAGTAAGAAAACTCCAAAACGCACAGCATAGACACCTAATTAAGAAACAACCCAGTAAACTACCGACACCTGCCCACCCAAAATTTCAAGAAATACACTGGCAGGTACGAGAAGAAGAAACTGAGAAAAATCTGACAGGCAGTTACTAGAAGATAAATCAGTTCAGTTTTTGTTTTGGTTCCTCGGTCAATCAAATTGTGAAGTAGCTTCTTTTACCTTGTTGGCATTAGGTACTAACTCTTGCAGAGCTTTCATTCTTTCTGCAATTCTCTCCCTTCGTAACTGTCCACAAAAAAAAAAAAAAAAAATTAGCACAACATAAAAGCTCCAAGAGGCACTGTAATGTTTATTAATCATTATAATATGTAATAGTAACTAGGAGGGATAAGAGATTAATAAGAACAGTACCCTTTCAGCGATGCTATGTGGGTCAGTGGCTTGACCTCTTCTAGCCCTAACCCTTTGTCTAGGTTGAGCTGGTGCACCACCATTTGAGCCACTTGCTTGAGGTTGGTTCATCACAGCTGTGGTGGCTGCCGCCTGAGCCCCCAAATTCGGTGACTGCATAGCTCCTCCCTGTAACACAACAATCCTTTCAGGTACAGTTGCACAAAATAAATTAATGTGTGCAAAATATGAATACAAAACCTAAAAACATGCCTGAGGATGGTTAAAATGTTGCATGGACTGATTCGATGCCCGGCCAGTTCCGTTCATAGATCCAGCACGAAACCCATTAAACAATCCTTGCATTGAACCGTCTCCTCCCTGCAAGTGGAAAGAAAAGAAAAAAACTAATTAAGTAGAATAACAACTAGGAAATTTATAAAAATTGCTCTGATTCGTAGCAACAACCACAAACAGAATATTTAATAGTGAAGATGAAAATCACCTGAGTAGGAGAGACATCAATGTCATCGTTTTGAGAGAGCCCGCCTCTAGCAGCAGCCATCAGAAGCTGCTGTTGTAGCATCATTTTAGCGGCTGCCGCAGCACCACTACCACCACTACCACCACTGATCTGGTGTTGTCTCAGCTTAGAAGCCAAAATTACAGACTCGTCAAAGTTATCATGAAACCCAACATTATTATTGTCAGTATTAGATGGTGGGGTTTCATTAAACAAGTCTCTGGGTTTGGCTGAAGAGGAGTTGTTATTTGTGGGAAAAGGGAGGTTTGTCGGGGGGTTAAGGTCCCAAGGCGACTTAGGGTCAGCCCATGAACAAGAAGGGATTGCAGACAGCATTTGTTCAAGAAAATCATCATTTGATGATGAATTGGGATCAAAGTGAGAGTTTTGGATCTGCTGGTTTTGAAGGTCTTGTAGAGGGATTTGTGATGATGGGTTTAAGAGCGAGTTCATCCCTTGCATTTCTCTACTACAAGGCCGCATCTTTTTGAAACGAAACGAAATAGGGAGAGGGAGAGTTGAAGATTGGGTTTTGAGTTTGGGTTTTCTTCAAGGAGATGGAAAATGAGAAGGCAAGAGGGATGAAGGCATTTGGGATTATAAAGATGGAAAATGAGGAGGTGAATTCGTTATTTCTTCCTCCCTTCCTCCCTCTTCTTCTTCTTCTTCTATGTTTGGATTCTGGGGTTGGGGTGTTAAATAGCAAAAGTTGACCTATCTTTTGTTTCTCTACATCCAATCCATCCTCGTATGGGTTAGTGTGTTAGTCCAGTAGGGTTAACTGAGGACTTAATCATTTGTTCAATGGCCAAAGTCGATGATGACGCGTGACTTCCACTCTCTTTATTAGAGGCCAGGACCATTTCTTTTTCCTTTTTTTTTTTGTTTTTGTTTTTTTATATATATAGTTACATAAAAGAGAGACCTTTTTTCATCACAACCGGAGAAGAAAAGGTGGTGTTAGGAACTTAGGTTATTATCTCATTTGTGTTGTTTCATCCATGCGTGTTGATTATTAATGATTAAATATATAGAATGATTGTGATTTCTAATAATTCTTGAAAAAACATATTTTTATAATTTAAGACACTTTATCACTTTGTTTTGGATCATCAGTTAAAAGATTTTAAAATCTTTATTAATTGCGAGTTAGAAAGGTTTAGATAGTATAAACATCAATTTCTTGATATTCTTTCTTTAATTACCAAAAAAAAAACTATATCTCAACATTTTATTTAGAAATGTTGACATATTTAAGGGTTGCATATGATATTAATTGCTTGTAATAATATGTGAGTGTACATTATTTTTGGGAGGCCTATGGTAAACATATTGGGTGTTTTAGCTACTGCATTAGCATTTTAAAGTCAGAAGCACACATAAACATGGAAGAAAGTGGTATTTTTTAAAATTAAATTAATTCTCAATTAAAATTCATATTATTATGAAAATTCATATTACATGCTATATCTTTTCACAAATTATGAAAATTAAGACAATTATTTGTTAACTAATCTCACTTAAATATTTTTTTTATGAATATAAGTTCTAGCTAGAGGATAACTCACAACTTATTAACACGAGTTTTATAAAATACATAATATGAGCGATATTTTTTTTATGTTAAACCTCAATTGTATTCGTACCAATCATCATATCAATTAAGATTAATACTTAAAGCTAATTATTTGATAAGAAGAAGAAGCTTTATTTGATAAGAAGAAGAAGGAAAAAATAAAGAGCAAGAAGAAAAAGGCTAGTTATTTTTTTTATATTAAAGTGGATAATCGGGTTAGTTTATATATATCTCAACTAATTTTATAAATTTTAAAATTAATAATTATATAAATCTTTAGAAATCCTTAAAAAACTGAACTAATAATTATTGAAAAATAAACAAAAATTAGTTATTATTATTAGTATTGTAAGTGGTTTCCATGCTCTCATTCCTCGCGTGGAGTGGCGTTGGCACAATCACTTCCTCATGCCCGCGTGGTCGGCAAGTCCATCGATTTGCTTTGAACCGCGTTTCTGGATGCTAATTAATCTTACCCTTATGTCATTGATGGATAATGTGACACAACACGCGACTAATTACTGCTAATCAATATCATAATGACACCTATAAAACAACTCATAAGCATTAACTACTATCTACTGCTCATCTCTAATCATGCAAAAGCAAAAGTTGTGTCTGTGTTTAAGAGTCTGTTGGTATTGTTGTCATTGTTGTTGTTTAATATAAATTATTTTTATAAAAAAATTTTTTAGTTAAAGGTATTTTAGTATTTATATATATTTGGTTAAAATTATAATTGAAATTGAGATTGAATAAAAAGTAGTTTAATGTATTTGGTTAAATATACTTTTCAAATTGAGGTTATAAAATAACTAAAAAAGATATATATTAATATTGATGGATTTTAATTTAAATATTATAGATTTAACTACTATTATTACACCATTAAATAAATAATATTTTATATCAAATATTTTTTATTATTCCATTAACTTATCTACAATTTCATCACGTATGAAATTCATTTGATAAGGACTATAGTTTCTATAGTTTTTTGAGTGTGCAACAAAATCAGATAAAATATCATCAGAAACAAAATTGAAATTGCGATCAAATTTCACAAATGTTACGTCATCATGTGATGTTTTTCTAATTTATGTAATGTTATTAAATAATATTAAACAATTGTTTTTTTAGTAAAACTCAATTTTAAAAAAATTAAAATTTTTTTACCGGGTCGGATGCGGTCTAATGAACACTGTTCACTGGCACTGTTCACGTGGCAAGTGAATGCTTCTCGCATTGCCAGATGATTTATAATTCACCTGGCATCAATTACACAAGAAGCAGCTCCCAGCTGCTGTTTGCGAAACCACGGTTTAAGGAAAAAATTTATGGGTCCCACCAAATAGTAAATTGCTTTTTTCATATTACCAAACACCTAGTTTACGCGGTTTGCTTTAAAAGAAACCGCAACCGCGTAAACAAACGACCTCTAAAAGCTTGTGTGGTAGAGAAATATCATTTATTTTTTAAAATATTTTTTTATAATTAAATTAAAATAATATATTTTTTAAAATTTATTTTTGATATTAGTATATCAAAACAATATAAAAACATTTAAAAAATCATTTGAAAAAAAAAATCTCAAGCTTTTACGAGAGCACTTTCCAACCATAAAAATACAACAACGCTGAAGAAGTGTCTATCAAATAAGGCGAGTTTGCTAATTAGTTTCTTATTGATAATGTGATGGAGTGCATTTTTTAAATTAAAATAATATTTTTTTATATTCTTTTTATTTTTAATATTAGCACATTAAAATTATCAAAACACACCTAAAACATCAATTTTATATTTTTTTAGGCTCATGCTCGGGCTTTGGTGTGGATTTGGGTTTATTGTAAAAATAATTTTTTTGACTAACGAAGATTATTTTTTTCCAACTTAAATTTTAGCTTGGGTTTGGTCCATGAATAATTATTTCCTCTAGCCTATTGTATTGTTCAATCCAGCCCATGAATGATAGAATCTGATCAATTTGCTTCCAAAAAGATTTTCTTCAAACTTGAACAGTTTTTTTATAGCTAAAAAGACATTTGATTTAATCCAAAAATATTCAGGTTTTATGATGGGTAATCAAAACTCTTAGAGGAAAATTCCATCAACTTTTTGTCCTTAAAACTCCCTACAAAAGATGGTTGGAGAAAAGTGTTGAAGGTTGTTTTTCTACATTATTTTGGATAGAGATTTGTAACTCTTGTTCACCTATTTTTTTTCATTCCTTTTGATTTTGGTTTCTTAAAGTCTTTTTTGTTCAAAATTTTTCTCCAAAATTTGAAGCTTAAGATCAGTTTTTGTTGAGAGATTTTGAGTCTAATTTCATTGGATCTTGTTTAGGAGTACACCTAAACATGGTGGTGTTATTGGAATCTTGTAAGGCTTATTAAAATCAAATATTTTACACCAAGTGAGGATCAATAAAAGCTTAATGACAAGTAATTAAACATTGACGACGAGAACAACAACATATTTCAAGTTGTTTATGAGCTAAGTTCTTCAACAAGTAAGTATTTTTTATTGGATTTGTTTAAGTATATTTTCAATATAAGCATATAATGTAAGCTAGGAGCTATTTTCATTCTATTATACATAATTCCATAAATGATTAGTATGCATGCTATTATTGTATTTTAATCTTTTATGAAAAAAAAATATTTTCTTAGTATGTATACTAGTCTTTGTTATGATTGCAATTTTATAATTATCTTATTAGTCTTTGTTATGATTGCAATTTTATAATTATCTAATAAATTGCATGATTATATACTAAACATATATGCCAACTTATCTTCTTATATGTGAATATTTAGACAACAATCGTAAGGCTTTAATATATAATATTAGTCTTTGTTTAGTTTATAATTCTTTGTTATAACTAGATGAATAGTTAAAAAGGATATTAGTATCTTTGTTTAGTTTATAATTCTTTGTTATAACTAGATGAATAGTTAAAAAGGATATTAGTATCTTTGTTATTATTTTATCTAGTTGTTTATGTACATGTTTTTTAGATTGATACATATAATATATCCTTATGAACGAAACAATAAAAAACTTGTTTGTATCTACAATATATATATTTTTTAATTTTTTCTAGTTATTTGTTTAACTTGTATATGCAAATTTACAATCTTGTATGGTATGCTAATTGTTTAATTTGTTCATTCAAATTTATACTCGTATGCAATTTGTTTAAACAAGATTAAAATGGTATGATGCATGTTAATTCGATAATATTTTAAAATGATCTTGCTTAATTGAGAATATTTATTTTCTAAGCTTTTCTTATAATTGTTAAAAGGTTTTTTTTTTTATCAAACTTTAGTAGTTTGTTAAAATTTTGTGATTGTTTTTTTATATATGCTTCAAGAAGCCAACTTATTTATATAATATTGGCTATTCTTTTACATAACATTTATCATGACTTCAAATTGAGAATTAGTTATTTCAACCAATATTACTTTGTCAAGTATTACTTTGGTAATGAGGATTCCACCATCATCTTTTATGATGAATAGTGAGAAATTTAAAAGGTTTAACGGACTAAACTTTGAGAGGTGGTAACAAAACATGTTATTTGATTTGACCATCTTAAATTTAGAAACGTTCCTGTTGGAAAAGGCGCCAAAGTTGTCAAATAATGAACTCAATTTTATTATTATTATAGCTTTGGATGTGTGAAATCATAGTTATTTCATGTGCAAGAACTACATCTTAAATAGATTTAGCAATACGCAATATGATATGCATAGTTCAATCAAGTCTGCAAAGACACTTTGAAAAACTTTAGGCAAACAGTTCAAGGTTGAAGTTGTTTGTGTGAAAAATCATAGTCAATAAATTTTAGATTTTTAGATGGTTTATCCAAGGATCATTATGAGCAAGTTTAAGAGTTTCAACTTCAAGATATGGTTAAAAGTGAACATTTTCAAGTGGTTGTAATTATTGAAAAATCACCACTATTTTGAAAAGAATTCAATAATTACCATAAGTATAAAAGCATGGAAATAAGAGTTAAAGACCATATCAGGCTAAGACTATAAAAAGACAATAAGTTGCTTGAAAGAAAAGCTAACTCTTCTAGTATTGTCTAAAAAAAAAAATTATGAAAGGAAAAAATATTACCAAAATGTTTAATAAAAAATATTATATTTGGTTACAGATTTAAAGCTCAACAAAGTAACACAAAAAAGGAAATGACTGCTAAAACCAATATTAATGAGGTTTATCATCTCGTAGATGAAGTTTGGAAATAAATATGATTGTTGTTGTTTCTGAAGTAAACTTGATTAAAAAACTTGAGTAGTGATTGGTTGACATAAGTGCAACAAAACATTTATGTACCAAGAAATGTATGTTTTCCACTTATAAATAAGTGGTTGGTGAACACTTGTATATAGGAAATTCACACTACTAGAAAAATAGAAAATAAATATGAAAACACCGATGGATAAATTTTTTTCACTAATTTTCAATGAAAATAGCAATGGATAATTTTCATCAATAATTTCCAATGAATTTAACAATAGAGTACATTATGTTGGTAATTTTTTATGAAATTACTGATGGAGTAAAAAAATAAAAAATCTATAAAAAACATATCAGCAATTCCATCGAAAAGTTAACATATTATTATTTACCGATAAAATTATCGATGGAATAATTACATTAGTAAATGTAAAAAAGTTATAACCAATACCCCCCCTTTTCTTCTTCTCATGCTTATTATTTACCGATAAAATTATCGATGGAATAATTACATTAGTAAATGTAAAAAAGTTATAACCAATACCCCCCCTTTTCTTCTTCTCATGCTTCCTCTCGCCAAAAATTACTAGCAACCCCCCTGTTTATCATAAATTCAGCCACCATAAACCATCTACCATCTGGCATTAATCTACACCTATTAATAGTGTCAACATCCATCTTTGAGTTTTTTTATGATGTTTCAATACACAAAGTAAGCAACCATTTGTAACCCATTGTTTTTTAGGTTAATCTATTGAATTATTTTTTTAGTATTTGTAGTTTGGTTGTTTATTTAAGTATTTTATAAATTTCTCTAAAGAAATTTGTTGTATTAATGTATGATTTGTATGTTAGGGCTTGTTTAGGATTTGAAAAAAATGAATTATATTTTGTCCTTTTATGAAATTGACTTCGATTTAGTAACTTATTGTGTCATAATTGAAGATTGATGAGTTATTTTAATGGGTATCAATCATATTTTATCAATTTTATTGTTAAGTTGAAGATTATGGATTTCCTTGGCACGCTATAGATGCACAATTATTCATCCTTAATTATTTACATGTAGATATTTGTTCAACCTTAATAAAAAGGTTAAAAATAAAGTGCATATTGAGGCATGGATATACAAGGCTTATATTATTGAAGAGATTTTAACATTTACCTCTTATTATTTTGAGTCTTACTTGAAAATAATAATCAATTGTGTTCTAAAATATGATGATGATGGTGAACTATCTTAGAGTGAGAATTTATCAATATTTTATCATTCGTGATGATCATTATTAAAAAATGCAGTGAGGAGTAGATATTTGACATATATTGAATTCAGACAAATACATAATTATATGCTATTCAAATGTGATGAATTGCGATTTTTTTTTAAAAAAGTCAATTTTACAATTATATAGTTTTAAAATATTTTTTCTTATATTCTCATATAGACTTAATTCAGTAACTTACTTATATATAGACAACATTATTAATTATTGTTATCCCAAAATTCAAATGCTATTGAAGCTAAAATTATCCAATGGCTAGGTGAACAATCTGTCATATGGTTTAAAATATATGTAAGTATTTAATAATTCATAACTCAACTATATAGATGGCTTTTGAGGACTTAAAGGTATGTGGATTTTTTAATTCTTTTTTTAATCTCATTGTGGGTTTTAGTTTTGTGATGTTTAAAGATTGAATTCAGATTTAATTTGTGTTTTTAAATTTTTAAGTTTAGACTTTTAGATGTTGAAAGTTCTTGGAATTGAAAGCTTGATATTGAGAATTCCATGAGTTCTTAGATTTTAGAAAAAAATATCATGTGTTCTTTAATATTTGTTTCTTTCACATGTGTGATTTTTATGAACTTCTTATTGAGTTTTAAATTCTTGTTCATTGCAAGATTTAATAGTTTTACCGACGGAATTTTTCCGTCGGCGTAAGACACGCATTCCGTTTGTAATTAATTTACCGACGACATCACCGACAGAAATGCTCCGTCGGTGAATCCTTCATCGGTAATTTTTTATCCGTCGGAAATAAAAAAATAAAATTACCCGTTTCATTTCGTCGGTATATCCCTTGGTAATAATATTATTTATTACCAACGGATTTACCGATGGAATTTCCATCGGTAATTATTTAAAAGAATTTTAAAAAAATTCATTTTATAAAATTATAAAAGAATTAAATTAACATAATTCAACACTGTATAATATATACTCAAAATGCTTGAAAAAAAAATAAAAAAATCAACTCAAACAAATTTGCAACAAATAAATAAAATGAAAAAATAAATTCAACTAAAAAAATTCATATGAAAAAAATGAAGTTGCAATTGCTAAAAATTTAAAAATCCTATAAATAAATCAACTAAAAATTAATCTCATATGAAAAAACAAATCTCATAACAACATTTATACAATTATTAAGAACAAAAACAATTAAAAATAAAATAAAAAATAAATATAAAGGGTTAAAAAATATGAAAAAGAAGAAAATTCTTACCTTAATGTAGTTGCAAGTGAAGCTAAGGAGAGAAATTTTTTTCGTAAAGCATATTAATTAAAAAAAACTAAGAGGATAAAAGAAGAAAGAAGAAGAAGACATACCCGAGCATGGAGAAAAAGAGAAGGAGATGAGGAGAGGAGAGAAAACAAGAGAAAGAAATAGATATTGATATTTTTTACATATAGTGAAGAAGAAGAAGAAGAAGAAGAAGAAGAAGAAGTAGAAGTAGAAGTAGAAGAATAAGAAGAAGAAGTAGAAGAAGACGAAATAAGTCTGTCTCTTGTGAAATAAGGGATTCGGGCTTTTTATTGGGGCGCGTTAGCGACGGATTTACCGACGGATAATTGAATATTAATATTTTTTAATTATTCCATCAGTAATTCCGTCAGTAATATTTAATTTAAATTTTTAATTTCGTAAAAAGTTTTCAAAAATCGCCAACAATTACCGATGATTTTTCAATCCGTCGGTGATTCCGTCTGTAATATTTAAATGAAAATTTTAAATCAATTGAATTTTTTCAGAAAACCGCCAAAAAACACCGACGACTTTTCAATCCATCGGTGATTTTGTCCGTAAAGAACAACAATTAACAGTGCAATTGGAAAGCGAACAGTTCTGGAGCTCTATGGAAAATACCGACGGATTTTGTCCATCGGTGATTTCCTTTGTAATTGACACGATGAACAGTGTAAACAAGTTTACCAACGGATTTACCGACGGATTTTATCGATGGAATTTATTTCGTCGGTAATTCTGTTGGTAAATCCTGACACGTCATCATTTTTTTTGCTTTGTTTTAATTTTTTTGTCCCTCCATAATTCCCTTGGTATATACCGAGGGAATATGTCCATCAGTAAAATCCCTCCGAAATTTACCGACGGAAATATTTCCTCGGTATTTCCGTTTGTATTTGTCGGTTTTCTGGTAGTGGTTCTTCTTGGAGAGTGTTTTGTTTGATTTTAAGTGTTTTTTAAGGGTAATTGTATGATTATTTAAAGCTCTTGAAATTAAAGAGATAGTTTGTTTTGAAGGAGATCTTGCTTTGGTTTTGAAATTTGGTACTTTGTTTTACTATGCGTTTGAAATTTAATAGAATGGCATATCATTTGTTGGTTTTTGTAATGTTTTATGGCCTTTCTATTTAAGTTTTGAAGTACCTAATTATAAGGAATGAGCTAAAGATTTTAAATTTAAATTGTGAAATTTTTTTGGAACATATGTTTAATATGTGTTAGTTCAGTATGCATATCTAAAAGTATAATGGTACTTTAGAAGTGAAAGTCAGGAATTCTACTTACTCTCTATACCATTTGGTGAATGAAATACAATATGGTGGGTTCTTTTTTAAAATGTTTTGGTTTGTGATAGAATTCTTTTTGTTCAAAATAGAGATTTTAGTTTGGCTTGTTTTGGTTTGGTTTGGTTATGAGTTTATTACATTGAAATTGAAAATTAACTTGTGTTACATCGCTATTAGCACTACTAGTTTAACTAGCAGTAGTGTTCATGATGCCAGTGATCATGGTATTAATTTAGGTAGTCATGAAGACACACCCCAAGTAGGAAAAATCATTTTCTTGCTTTAAATTTTTTTGAGTCAGAGATTACTGACAACAAGCCAATCATGGATTAAGTCCATGAAATTTAGATACTAGTATCAAAACTCAGTGATATAGATATCAAAGTTCCTAATTCCCTTTAAATAGGGGTTGTTTTTATCAAAACTTCCTCTATCATGGAATGAATATAGGAAGAAGATGTTGCATTTAACAAACAATTATACATTTGAATAATTTTGAACACACTTGCAAATTAAGATTCAATCTCATATGTGTGAATTGCAAAAGCTAAATTATAAAGTGAGTTTGGTTACTAAAACTAGTTTGAAAATGACTCAAAAAAATCTAAAAGTGCAAAAGAAAAGAAACAAATTCAAGAAGAAATAAAATACTAATAAGAAGCATATAATTTGTTTCCATTATGGAAATAAAGGGCACAACATAAAAAATTGAAGATTCAATAATTTCAACAAGAATTGTAGTTTTAACAAAGTGAATATGGTTGAAAAAGACAAAGTCAAGAAGTTTGTTGCTATAATTTTAAACATTCAAACTGGAATGATTACTGAATTAAATATGAAAACTAGTGTTTTGAAGACTTCATATTGGTTGTTGGATTTTAGTGTAACGGTTCATGTCTACAATAACAAAGCATTGTTCAAGAATTATGATGATTTGAAGAAACCTAAAGAAGTCTTGATGGGCAACCATAATTATGCCAATGTTTTGGTAAAAAGAACTATTGAATTGTGCTTTACTTCTAGACAAAAAATGTCTTTAGTTAATGTATTTCATATTCCTAAAATTAGAAAAAAAACCTTATATCTGCTAATTTTTTGAGCAAAAAAGGGTTCAAGGTTGTTTTAAAGTTTGATAAGGTTATTGTAACTAAAAGTAAGATGTTTGTGGGAAATGTTTATTCTTGTGATGTCATGTTTAAGTTCAATATTAATAAAATCAATCTTATTTCGACTTATATGGTTGAATCTACTTCTTTTCTTTGGCATGTTAGATTAGTACATCTAAATTATAGTTTTTTGAAGTATATGTGTAAACATGGTTATATTTCATATCAAAATGGTAATAATAACAAATGTGAAATATGTATTAAAGCAAATATGACAAAAAAGCATTTTCCTAAAGTTGAGATAAATTCTTAATTGCTTGAGTTAGTCTATTCTAATGTATGTGAAATAAATTGTATGTTAACAATGGGTGAGAAAATATATTTCATAACTTTTATTGATAATTATTCGCATTTTACCTATATTTACTTGTTAAGAACTAAGGATGAAGCATTTGAAAAATTCAAAGAATTCTAGAAAATAATATAACATCAAAAGTAAAAGGAAATTAAAACTCTTAGAAGTGATAAAGGTGGATAATACTTTTATAGGGAGTTTTCTATATTTTGTGAGGAAAATAGAATATTTCATCAAATGGATACAACATATACACCACAATATAATGGACTTACTGAAAAGAAGAATAAGACCTTAGTGGATATGGTCAATACCATGCTTTTGAATGCTAAGTTTCCAAATTGTTTATGGGGTGAAACTTTACTTGCTACATGTTACATTCATAATAGAGTATCATCTAAGAAATTAAATGTTTCTTCTTATGAAGTATGGAATGGTAGAAAACCAAATCTGAATTATTTTAAAGTACGGGTGTGTGTAGATTTTTATAAAGTTTTTTATCCCTAAAGAACAAAATTAGGAACTAAAGGTCTTAAGAGTGTTTTATTGGTTATGCACAAAATTCAAAAGCTTATAGGTTTTTGGATTTAGAAACTAATGTGATAGTTGAATCTGTACATGTTTAATTTATTAAAAATAAATTCATAAGGGATTCAAATATGGAAGAACCAAATCTAACAATAATGACTTGTAGCTTAACTTTTAGTGAAAAACATAAAAAATAGAAGTAATAGGTTCAAGTGAACTTAGAAAGAGTCAAGGAGTTAGAAAGGGAAAACATATTATTTATACTGATTCAATTGTATTTCTAGTAAAAGATGATAGAAAAACAGTATTGAAAAGGATACCTATGATCCTAAATATGGAAGATGATTTAAAGACATTATATGAATCTATGTCTTTAAGGGATGTTGTCTCATGGAAAAAAGTGGTAAATGATGAAATGGATTTAATATTGTCTAACGATACTTGGGTTCTAGTAGATATAGCTCTAGGTTCTAAGCCAATAGGATGTAAATGAATGTTTAGAAAAAAAAAATATAACACCAATGGTTCTATACAAATCTTCAAGGCAAGATTACTTGTCAAAGGCTTTACTTAAAAAAAGGTTTTGATTATTTTGATACTTATTCTCTAGTAGCAAGAATTACATCCATTAGAGTTTTATTTGTATTAGTATCAATTTATAAATTGTAAGTTCATCAAATGGATGTTAAGATGGCTTTCTTAAATGGAGATTTAAAGGAGGAAGTGTATATAGAGCAACCTGAGGGTTTTATACTTCCTGAAAATGAAAAAAAAAAGTTTGTAAATTAGTAAAGTCTTTATATGATTTAAAGCAAGCTCTAAAACAATAGTACGAGAAGTTTGACAAAGCTATTTTGTTAAATTATTTTCATCATAATGATGTTGATAAGTATATGTATTCTAAATTTACAAATGATTTTGGTGTGATTTATTGTCTCTACAAAGATGAGATGTTAATCCTTAGCACTAATATGATTAGAATAGTTGAAATCAAAAAATATCTCACTTTTATTTTTAAAATGAAAGATCTTAGTGAAGTGGGTATAATTTTAGGCATCAAAATTAAGAAACATAGTAGTGGCTATGCATTTAATTGGTCATATTATATTGAAAAAATGCTTGATAAGTTTAACCATCTCAATATAAAGAAGACTAATACCCTATTTGACTCTAGTATGAAGTAAAATGATTATTGTGATAAAATGGTAGCACAACTAGAATATGTTAGTTCCATTAAAAGTCTTATGTATGTTATGCATTGTACAAGATTAAATATAGCTTTTGCTACATGCAAGTTATCAATATATACAAGTAAGCTAAATATAGTCATTGGAAGGCTATTATACGAGTCTTTGATTATCTAAAAAAAAAATGATTGATTTGGGCTTATTTTATTCTGATTTGGAAGGATATTGTGATGCAAGTTGGATAACTAGTTCAAATGATATTAAGTCCATATCAAGATGGAGTTTTTCACTTGAGGGAGGTGCAATATCTTGGGCATCTAAGAAAAAAAAACATAGATCTCTTATTCTACCATGGAATTAGAACTTATTACTATGATTGTTGTAAGTATAGAAGCAAAATGACTAAAACATTTGTTAGATATTAAGTTATGGCCATAACCTATGTTAGCTATTTCTTTATGTTGTGATAATGAAATAACTATATCTCGAGCTTATAGTAATATTTACAATGGTAAGTTAAGAAATATAAGTATTCAATATGAATATATTCGAGAGTTGATTAACAATGAGTTAATCATCATTGTCTATGTGAAGTGTGTAAATAATTTAGCAGACCCGCTCACAAAAGGATTATCTAGAAACATTGTAAGGAAAACAGCTAGTGGAATAAGGTTGAAACTTGTTATTATGGATACTGGTTTTGGGAACCCAACTTCGAATTAGTAAGAAGCTTATCTCTAACTTTAATAGGTAATAACAAGTTACTATTTAGTATATGTTGAACACTAATAATTAGTCTTGGACCCTATTCTAATAGTATTCAATGTGTTCTATTATGTAAAGAAGAATGAGCGTAGACTCTTAATGGAATTTAAAAGTTCATGTTTAATTTAATAGAGACATGTCTAATTCTACCTATATGAATATAAAAATGGTGTCGTTTTCTACAAGGGTTAGGGTTTTCTCTTGTAAATATTCATGAAAATGAGATTTTAGCACATTGCCATAAATAAGTTTTAAACAGTTGTAAACCTCTTTAAAAGTTTGAATAATATTATGTGTGTAATATCTTTGATTCTAAAAAGATGTTTTGGTTTAATCTGTGGACACCATTAACTTTTATAGGATTCAAGTTCTAACACTAATCGAAGATTTAAATTGTAAAATATCTTCTTATAAGTATAATTCTATCAAATGAAAATACATTAATTATAAACTAGTGAGGAATTGTTGTTGTAGTTTATAAATGAATAATGAAGAAACAAATGTTTAACCCATATTAAAAAGAAATATTCCCTCCTAAGTGTGTATAAGTGTGAGTTTCTATTGTGTAGTAAATTAAATAAAAACTATGATGGATGGGCTTTCCTAGTGGGCTTTCTAATTTTATTATATGGATATTTATAATATCAAAACATGACATTTGACACTTGCGCACTTGAAACTTGAAACTTGAAACTTAATATGTTAGTAATACTAATTCTTTTTTGAATTTATTTCTTTTATTTTTTATAATTAATTTTAACATTTATGATTGTTGAGATAAATTTGAATAACAGTTATTCAGTTTAATTCAAAATATAATTGTTTCATTAATAGTCATATAGTTTCATTAACAATCATAATATTTCAAGTCTATAAACCTGTTACTACACATATAACATACATACAAAAAAAAATATTTTCTTTCCTTTGTCATTCTTCTTATTCTTTTAGAAATTTAAAATGTTAGTTATATCCTAGAGGTGTTGTCTCTATAAGAGACAAATAAACACCTTAAAGATAATGTTTACTTAATAGAGACAAATATGAATTCAAGCATTAGGGTTGCTAACGGTGTCAAAATTTAAGTGGATTGTTTTGATGGTATAAATTACACAAGGTGGATGGATAAGATGGTGTTCTTACTTACTTCACTAAAATTTACCATCTTCTTGATTTGAATCTGCCTGCAGTACCTGAATCATAAGAAGATGAATATGTTACTGTTAAGATTGAAAGACTTAAACACGAGGAAGATGAAGTTCCTCCCCTCCTCTTTCTTTCATTAGTCTAGTTTAGAAGAAAAAAAAGGAGAAGTGGACACCACCAACAACCTCTTCTCTTTGTAACTTTATCTTCCCTAATGTGTCTGCCTTCTCTTCTATATCTTCTATATCTTCTATTTGTTTTATGTTTTTCCTCTCTCTTCTATTAGCCTGGTTCATAAAAAAAGATGGGTGAATTGAAAGATCTGATGTTAATTGCAAAACAGTTAAAAAAAGAGAAGGAGATATGGTAGGGAAAAAAACTGCATACATGAAGAAAATAGAGAGTACAAAACACCAGTATTTTTTGCGAAAAGAAAGATGAGAAACTAAAGAAAAATACCATGTCGATTCTGTTGGTATAGTTTGTAAATAAATAAAAAAGGAAAATATATTTATCCTATATTGGAAAGAAATACTCCCTCATAAGTGTTTATAAATATAGGTTTCTATTGTGTAATAAATTAAGTGAAAGTTATGATGGATAGACTCTCATAGTGAGCTTTCTTATGCTATTATATAGATATTTTTAACATCAAAATATGGCACTTGGAACTTAATATGTCATTGATATTAATTCTTTTTTGAATTTATTTCTTTTAATATTCATAATTAATTTTGACATTTATGAATGTTAGGATAAAACTAAATAGTAACTATTCAGTTTAATTCAAAATTCAATTGTTTCATTAACAATAATAATATTAACATTCATAGTGTTTTAAGTCTATATAAACCTGTTACTACATAGAGAACATACATAAAAATACATATTTTCTTTTCTTTGTATTTTCTTCTTATTCTTTCAGGGGTTTAGAGGGCATAATTGTATTTTAAAAATGTTATCTCTATGTGAAACAAATAAACACCTAAAATATAGTTTTCTTACACTTTTAAACCAACTCTTTATTTATTTTCATTCTCAAATTGGTTCACGGTAAAAGATTTCATAGCCTGCACTCTTAGTTTTTGTTTTTATTAATATAATGTTTGACTACAGTAGCAGCAGTAATTAAACTGTGGAATTGTGCCAATGCTCCCAACACATGATTATGCACTTGAATTATCAAAATGTACTGCTAACTAACTTAATGATATGATTAGTATACGGGAAAGCATATAGTAATGCCGAAAGACGAGCTTTCTATTTAATGATCAATTCACTTCATGCACTTGAGTTAATAACAAAAAATACTTTACTCTTTCTATAATTAACAATAATAAAATTAATGTAGTCTGTTAAGCCATAATAACTTTAGTTTAATGGTGTAATGGAATATTCATGGAACCTACAATTTGTAATAACACTACGTCTACTATAAAAAATCAAGATTAGCTTGGTCATATATATGGACGAAGTTGTCCGTGTAATTAGTTGTCATAATTTCTTATGGCAACTTGAACGCAAAACAATTCCCAATGTTCCAACTCCTCCAAGCATTCAGCTAGACACATGCAATTAATTACTATATAATTAAGAGATTAATTAAATATCTCTCAATCTCATATTCAAGTGTAGGCATTAATTATACATAGTATATTATATCATAACCAAGTGCTTCGTGCGCTTGGTTTCCATAAGCAGAAAAGAGATCAGCACAAAAAGAATTCCAGTCCATCGTGTACTTTGGAAATCATGAATATTGATCTTCATCCTTTCCATTTGCCCAAATTAATTAAATATAATAATTTCTTCAATTTCCAATGTAAATATCTTCATCTATGTACTTCATTAGACGGTAGCCATGCATATGTAATATAATTAACTAAACACTGGAAAAAAAAACTACAAATATA
Organism: Populus nigra; assembly: GCF_951802175.1. Taxonomy (NCBI): domain Eukaryota; kingdom Viridiplantae; phylum Streptophyta; class Magnoliopsida; order Malpighiales; family Salicaceae; genus Populus; species Populus nigra. Next base: position 8,042,915 of record NC_084854.1, on the reverse strand, counting down.
TATATTATTACAACTGCATGCACATGCTTGAATTAATTTGTTTGGTGAAAATACGACCAAACCAAAAGAAGTATAATTGTGATTAGATTGTTGGAGGGTTCAAGATCACAAAAAAGATCTAATTCAGGACTCCTCCTACGTACTATGTTATTAGTTCCAATTTTCATGGGATTTTAGTTGTTCAGAACCTATGTTCATTGCATCATATCTTGGATTACAAGGCAGGGAAATCCCTGAAAATAATGAAAAAGCTCCAAAAGAATTGATTACATCACGAACAAAGTACATAAGCTCATCTCAAACAAACTAAATGGGAATTAGAAAGACTTGCTATTATATATATTAATCATTCATCGTTAATTGCATGCCCTTGAGAAGTTTCCAAGAAAAATCTTTTTCAATATTCTCTCAAATTTATCAAACCCTAACAACTCACTGTTAATCACAAAAGTACTTTAAAGTGCAATATTTTGTGCAATCATTGATGGATTCTCTATCATGCACTGATGAGGTGAGTGGTGAGCTTGTTTGTAAGTTTCCGACATGGTTGAGCATATGGGATATTCTTCGTTTCATGAACATGGCCACACAAGCATATAAAAGGCATTATTTAAGATCATGGTGAGCATCGTTTGTTTGCTTAAAAAATAAAGTATTTACATCGATCGTGTCATACATTGTGTATAATTTAGAATGCTTTGTTCTCAATAAGGACCAATATATAGCTTTGGGTACCATGTTATCGTTGTTTTTTTTTTTTTTTTTTTTGAGAATATTTTTATCCCTTATATTGTTCGAATGGTTAGGATTGATGGCACGCGGCATGGTACGTAGCCCATTATCAGGTGGTAATTAAAGGCATGGTTCGGGGTTGGCGACTTGGCTCTCTGTTGAATCGAAAGATAATCTTTTAAAGCAAGGTTACTTCTATTTAATATGTACGGACAATATTTAGCATCATGAGACGCTTTTCTAATGCTTGCAAATTTGAATTATTCAGTCCTATAGTAATTCTGTTGGTTTATATAATATGTCATTGAATGATTTACTTATTTGAATTTTATTGTAATTCCATTAAAAATTATATCTATTAAAACTTACACCTCATCATATTGTTTGATTTTTATATTTCTATTCCGACTGAGATTCTTTCAGTATATACCGATAATATATTTTCGTCGGTGTTTGTTGATGAAGTTAACGATGAAAAAAATTTAGTTAATAAAGATTATTGTAAAGTACCAATGAAAAAAATCTAACAATTTTCTATTTGTATTCATAGATTTTCTAGTGGTGATTCTTGTAACTAAAAAACAGATCTTCTAACATAAAAGAATGAGAGGGATATATGAGCTGTGATCTTGTTCTTTGTAGTAGTGGTACAAATATGAAAAGATACATTCCATATAATCTTGACTTTTGAGAGGGTCGATTTGGTAAGATGTAGTGACTGATTGTTTCTTCTATATTCTAAGGACATGGATATGGTGTCATATTCTTAAAAAAACTTGTCATCTACAATCATCATTCTAATAGATTATATGTACACGATTAAGCATGTAAACTCAAACATGCATCAAGAGAAGTCTAAGATTTTTTTTTAATTTCATCCATCAATAATTTAAACACAGGGGGGGATAATAAATCGCATGGTTCGAAAGATATATTAAGTATTATAAGGGGATTCTTGCTAGAAATAAGGAAGTAATAACTTAAATATTTAGATATGAGTTAACTAACCAAAGCACTGAATGTCTTGTTCTCAAGGTAACTAACAAAAATGAAAGTAATAATTAGTTTAATCCATAAAATTAATCTTCAATCGATAACTCATATCTCAATTTGAATTTAGTTTCTAAAGAAATTTGTTTCTAGATTGATTTTTTTAAGTTTCTAAGGATTAAAAAAAAAACAATATTATGTGTCTTGTGAAAGTTATAATATATTTATACTTGTTTTGAGTTTTAATTAAACTATATTTTTTATTAAAAAAATTTCAAGAACTCTTATTAATTAAACCCCCTATCCGTATGTTCATTACTACAACTAAAACAGTTAGATAACTTGATGGAGCTTCACTGTTTTTTTCAAAAAACACTCTTCAATTTTTTTCTTCTTTCAATTAGATCCTTTTACAATACAATGGGATAAAATTAGGCTTCAGATTATGATTAAAATAAAAAAAAATTAAAGGATAGAAGACTAAAATCTAAAACAAGTAGAAAATATATGGCTAACTTAAAATTCATGATAATTTTCATTTTGATACACAAATTAATTTTGTTTATTTTTTGGTCCCTGAATTTGAGAGAGGAGAGAGAAAGATGTTAGTTTTCACAATTATAGCAACCAAATAGCCAAGTTTATTGTCAAAGAGTTCTATTTGATGAAAAGAATTTATTAGTGGTGTTTTTAGGCCTTCTTATTACTTGAAAATATAGGTCAGATTCAACAGATATTATATTTTATAATGTTTGATTTTGTATTTTGAAGTGATTTAGGAGTGTTTTTGAAAGACTAAAATAATCTAAGAGGGAGTGAATTAGAAAAAAAAATCAAACTTCACTAACTTTAATAAAATCACCACCTCAATTTTTGACAACAAAAATACACAAATAATCAATAAACAAATACAATACAATGAGATAGGTACTAAGAGGAGAGACACACCGATTTTTACAATAATTCGGACAACAACCTACTCCACTCATTGAACCTCTATTTAAGCACTCACTATCAATCAACGATCATCTTAGCGAGTGAAACCTTACCTATTACACTAATTTTTTTCCAGGATCAATATTAGAAAATGATACATAATCTTTTTTCAAGGATCAAGATTAAAACTTATTACAATCTTTTTCAAGTTTCAAGATGAAACCTATCACTCAATGACTCTCAACCAAAAATTACCCAAGTGGTTTAACTACCACTTACACTGTTATTATAATTATAACTCTCATAAGAGTTATCTCACTTCACAAGAAAAGATTACAAAGGATTAAGTTTAAGTATTTATAGAATTATAATCTAACTCAAGAATATGAAAGACAAATTGATGCAATTTAGGGATTAAAGCTTTAAGAGAATAAAATGAGGAATAAAAACTTTTGAAGAATTAAAGCATCGAGAGTAATATAGTAGAAGAGTAAGAGCATAAAAATGTTGAGAGAATTTTCTCATAAGATCAAGAGGGTATTTATAGGAGAAAACCCATTTTGGTCGTTACTTGCAAAGAAAAAGATAAGGGTAAAGAATTTTTACTCATTCAAGTGTCAAGTGTTCTTCTAAATGTTAGAAACAACTATATCTATAATTTTGAGAGAAAAATAGTTGTTGTAAAGACAACTCGAGTATTGAGCACACTTCTTCTAAAATTACAAGTTTGTTAAATTAGCTAGAAATAGATAAAAGTGTAATAACACATGTGATGAGTTATTTTAGCTAAGAATTGATAAAAATCCTTACTCTTCATTTTAAAATAAATTGAATGATAATACTAAAATATATGATAAAATGATTTTTCATCATATATTTATCACTATATATACAAGTTTTGGCAATGAAAATATTGTGGAAGATGAATTTTGGCAATAACAATATTTTGGATAAAATTCATTTTATAATGCATCTTTAAGTTCATATTACATCCAATGAGTCTATATAGCTTTAAATTGATGTGTAGAAATTCCTATAGCTTTGAGGTTTTTAACAAACATGTTAAATCCATTAATTGTTGTTATCATAAAAAAATAAGTCATAAGTGATTAAAGACCTTTGAATTAACAATATTTTCCTTTTTGATGATGACAAATAATTTGTGCAATAAGAAGATAAAGATAACAAATTATATAATGCTCCTTCTATCATAAGCATTATATTATTAATATACATCCTTAATACTTAAAGACCCCTACTAATGTGCATGTTTTACCATATACCAAAAATACAACATGCCACTATAAGTCATATGATTTAAACATAAGGCATGCTACATAAGCCACCAATATAACATGCATATTCTCTGTCTTTGTATTTAATGAACCATGCATATATTAAACCACATTTGCATCGATCACGAATCACGGGCATGCAATAATGAATCATAATCTTCTCTTTTTTTTGCACATCATCATAATATTACAATTTTCTCCTCCTTTATCATATCAAAAAGGGAGGAAAATAAGGACCCATAATAAATCATAACCAAAAGCAAATAGATCCATAAATAAAGTTTACAAATAGCCAGATAACAATCCACATATACATATTACATAACATGAAGGTAAGTTAGAGCATACATAAGATAATTGCACAAAGGGATGAAAACATGCTTAATAGTCAAAAGAATCACTTTATGTGGTAAGTGAGGATGCTTCCTTTTCATTTTCTTCCTTGTTATTGTCACTTTCCTGAAGAACTTTTTTAATGTTAGGATTGAATTCAAACCGGGAATTCCGTATAGCTAACCACACCTTGATATTTCTTAATGTCCACCATCTTTCATTTCATCATGGTCGAGTTTGGTAGTCATGCTCATCGGTGTAGGACTTAAACTTGCAAAATTCAAATCAAATTTCTTGCATAACTCATTGGTATATTTGGTTTGATTTATAAAAATACAATCTATATTGTACATGATTTATATTCTGAGGAAAAAAGGTCATCTCTCTTATCATGCTCATCTCAAATTCTTTAAGCATAACTTTTTAAATTCCTTAGACAAAGATTTGTAAGTAGCACCAAATAGAATATCATCAATATAAATTTGCACAAAGATGAAATCATGTTCTCCGTATTTTATAAATAATTTTGAATAAATTTTTCCCTTGTTATAACCTTTTGAAAAAAAAAATTTAATCTCTCATTCCAAGATTTAATAGCTTGCTTAAAACCATACAAATCCTTTATAAGTTTAAAAACATGATTTGAAAAATTAATGCTTTCAAAATCAGAAAGTTGCTCAACATAAACTTCTTGTTAAATGTGTCCATTTAAAAATACACCTTTTATATCCATTTGAAAAGGTTTGAAAATTGTAAAACATGCAAACGCAAGCAATATACAAATTATTTCCATTTTAGCTATAGGGCATATGTCTCATCATAATCCATGTCTTTTTCATGGTTATAGCCTTTACTAACCAAATAAGCTTCATTTCAGATAACTTCTCCAAGTTTATTATGCAATACCTATTTGGTTCCAATAATGGAATAACCTTTGAGCCTAGGAACTAATTTCCATTTTTGATTTCTTTTAAATTGATTAAGAGTTTCTTGTATTGAGAGTATCTAACACTCATCACTCAAGATTTCATCATTATTAGGTTTAAGTTTAAAGATAAAAACAATATTACTAACTTGATTAATCATAGAGGTTCTTGGTCTTACTTCACTCTTTAGATCACCAATTATAGCATTTTGAAGAAGTTTTTTTTGTCATTAAATAACTTTGGGAAGACTTTGTGAAGGTCTCCCTTGCCATGTTGATTATGTTGAGTCATCACTCTAAGATCTTCTTTTTATCAACCTTAACTGTTTTAACCTATTAAAGATAACATCTACACCAACATCTTTAGAATTTTTAGGATTAAAAGGGTTAGACTCATCATGCTGTAACCCAATTTATGACCTCTTTATTTTTTTAAATATTTTCTACATGCAAAAAATCAAAAATATGTTCTTGATGTATTTGCGTTATTTGCAGCATTTTCAGCATCGTCTTAAAAAGATTCAAATTTCAAATTTCTTTTGAACACGTTCAGCATTTAACACATCATTTTTAAAATTATTGGTTTTTCTCATTGAGACGGCGTTGATGTTACCTCTTTAAAAAACAAAATATAAAAAAATAAGAAAAATAAAAATATATGGATAAAGGGACTAAAAGTGAAGATGAAGAAAATGAGGAACCAAAGAAAATTTAGATTGCTTGGGAACCAAGCAATTGAGGAGAAAAAGATAAATCTTTTTACTTATAAATAAGTGGTTATACACACAAAAAAATAAAATAACAAAAAAAACCCAGCAGCCATCTACCCCCCCTCCACACACATACATAAAAATCTAGCTCTCAGTATATCTAAACCATGTCGTCAACCAACATTAACAAACACCGTAATCCTATCTTGACAAAAGGAGCCATCAACCGTACAAAAATAGGCTATCATCTTCAACCCTTGATCTTCCCTAACAAAACCACAATATCAACCTTCACACCAACAACTCATTGGCCACTAGCGATTTCCAACCACACATGAATCAGCCCTCCCCTTCATCATTCTCAACTTTGAACCACTACTGGAACAAAGACCAAAAGTAGCCACCACTCGTGACTCTCTCCTCTTCTTGTCTAACATTTTCCCTACTATACACTACTCACTCTATTGTCCAGTCAATCAACCCATATAAACCTATTTTCCTCTCCTTTTTAGCATAGCTTTTTCTATTTTTTAAAGTGAATGATTTTTCCTTTTAATAACTTTGTTTTGTTGTGGAGTTCTAGAAGTTAACAATTCATGCTTAAAACCATTTTCTTCAAAAAAAATTTCAAATGCATGATTTTCAAATTCTCCATCATGACTTCTAATTCTAAAAATCAAACAACCTTTTTCATTTTGAATTTTTTTGTAAAAATTTTAAAAAGCTTGAAGAGTGTCATTTTTTTATACAAGAAATAAAAGCTATGTAAACCTAGTATAATCATTTATTATGACAAATGCAATTCTTTTACCACCAAGACTTGAAATATGCGTAGGACCAAAAGGTCCATACAAAAAAGTTGTAGTTCTCGATTTATAAAGACTTGATTATTTGCTTTGAATGGGATTTTGACTTGCTTTCCATATTGGCAAGCATCACAAATCACTTTCTTTTCTACTCAAGTTAAGAAAGTCCTCTTACAAGATTTTTCTTAGATGGCTTTTGAATTAATTTTATTCTAGCATGTGCAAGTTTTCTATGTCAAATATAAGGTTAGTCCACCAAAACACTAAAACACTTAACATTATAATTATTATCATTTAAATGAATCACATAAGTGTTTCTAAGTTTTTTACTTATGAAAATTATTTTGTTATCAATAATTAGAATTACCACGCAATGTAATGACTTTAAAATAACTCTATTACCCCTATACATAAATGACTAATACTAAGAAAGTTATACTTGAAATAATCAATAGGTAAAACATGTTCAATATTACCGATACCTTTTATCTTTTTTGTGGCATCATCTCTGAATATCACATGTTCGACATTCCTCTATTTGAAAGAGGTGAATTTGGATTTATCACCCATCATATATCTTGAACATCCGTTATCCAAACACTAATTGTCCTTATTTTTCTACAAGAAAAGATCTTAACATGCTGGTTTTGGTACTCATAATCTTAACATTTTTCTACATTGGAAATTGAATAACATGTTGGTTTTGGTCCACTATGGTTAGTAAATGTGTCTTTTGGCACCCAAATATATTTTGTTTTAGTTTAGATAATCTTGAGCATGCAATGTATTTCATGTAAACCATCTTATCCATAAGAATTATATATGCTTAAAGATATTCATGCTTTAACAAAGAAGTTTGAGTAAAGTTTGTCATTTTTCATTGGTTTATATCCCAAACCTTTTTTCTTAAACATGCATCTTTGATTACCTAAAAGTCTATCTAGGTGTTTTCCTTTCCTTTTATAAATTTAGTTAAAGTTGAATTTAAATCAATAACTTGAGTTTTTAAAATCTCATTTTCTTTAACATGTATTAGATTTATTAGATTTATTTTTTGCTTAAAGTTTTCATTCGATGTATTAGATCTATTTTTCAAATAAAGGAATTCAATGGCCTTTTAAAACCAATGTTCATTGTTAACAATGCATCCTTTTCTTTTTGCAAAACATCAGAGTCTTTTGAAATACTATCAACTTTTCTTTGAAGTAAAACATTTTTCTTATGCACCCTTTTATATTTATTAAAAATATTATCAAATACATCTTGCAATTCATCAAAAGTAATTTGAGATTCAAGTTTATTTACCTCATCAATATCAAGTTACTATTTCCCATTAAGTAAATCTCTTCTTTGGTTATGTTAATATTAGCCATCAAACATAGATTGACTAATTTCTTCAATTTCAAATCATCATTATCACTTGAAGAGGTTGCAATATCATTCTTATCATCCCAAGTAGATGCCTTTCATCTATTTTTCTTATTTTTAAACTTTGATCCTTTTTTTTTTTTACATTTTAGCAATCATACTTCACATGATCTAGTTTCTTACATTCATAGCATATGATGGCATCCATATTGCTTGATTCTTCCTTATCAACTTTCTTTCTTCTAAAATTTCTTTGATTTCCACCAAACTTATCATACCTAAATAATTTAGTGAAATGTCCAATTAACATGACTATCTCATCATCTTCTTCTTCACCATTATATTTTTTCACCTTATTATCATTCATGAAATTTAGAGTTAAAATATCTATTCTTGATACTACTATCTTCCACTACAAGTTTCTTAATCATTCATTTATGAGCTATTAATGATCCAATGAACTCATCAAAGTCATATGTCTTAAGATTCATGGCTTCTTTTATAATTATGACTTTAGGTTTCCATGCTCTAGGAAAATATTTCAAAATTTAACCAACCATTTCTTCATTTGTGATCTTTTTCGTTAGGCTAAAAAATTCACTAATAAAAGTAGTGATGAACCTAGTATGCATTTCTCAAATACTTTCATTTGGCTATATTTCTCAAATTTTATAGTAAAGGTCATCAATCTAGAAACCTTTACTTCACTCGTTCCCTCATGAGTAATTTCTAAAAGCTTCGAAGGTCGTTTTACAATTCTTAACCTTAGTGAACCCAACAAGATTAAGAGCATAAAAGAATGCATTCATAGCCTTAGCATTATGACTATGCCTTTTCTTTTGTTTATTATCCCACTCATTTATGGGTTTTGGAATAACCTCTCCATTTGAATTTATCCGCTACTAAAAAATTGGAAAAAGGAAAAAAAAATTGTTGATAAAAAAAATATAATCATTTTTTATCAATAAAAATTGTGACACACAATTTTTATTAGAAATTTCTGGTGGAAACAGTGAAGAAATTAAAAAAAAAATCTTTGGCAATTTCATCGACATTTCTAACATTTCAAATTGCCAATGAAATTTTCATAGATAATTTTAAAAGGAATTAAAAATCAACAGTCCTATCTTCAACCCCCTCCCCCCCTCGTCTTCTTTAGTTCAATTCAAAACCTAACCCTAATTTCTTTAAATTTTTGACAACCCCCTTTAAAATTCAACTACCTAACCTGTCGGCCTTGAGATAACCTCTCTTTTTTTGTTTCATTTCTTGTCAAGCTCCATCATGTAAGAAAACCCATTCATTTTTGTTGTAACACTCAATTGTGTTTAAAGTTAATTTATTCAAAATTTGTTTGTTGAATTTGTAGTTTATATGTATATTTAAGTGTTTTACTTATTTTATAGTGTTAATTGTATTGTATTTGTCGCACATATGTGGCTTCACTGCAACGATCCTTTTAGATTTAGATTTTCATGGTTTAGGTGGAAAGGACAAGGGATTCTTATCTTTCTCAATAAAAAAGAGATACAATCATCACCTAGTATTTTAATGACTAGAAACGTTAACTGGTCTCAGAGTATAGATAAAAAAAAGCTACATTATTGGCTTGATAGTTCAGGTTGAGTCATGAGTTTGGTATGATAGCCTAAGTTAGCCTGATTTGACTGAGGATATCATCATCTTGATAATTGAAATAAAATATACTTTGGTTACATTAATTTTAGTTCATAATAAAAAAAAATTACAAATAGAAAACACATTAGTAATGCTTCCAAGAATTTAAATTGTAATATAGAGTGGTTCTATAAACTAGTTTTATGTGTACAGCATAGCGAACTAAAAAAAATTCTTGAAGGAATTTTGATTTTTCTGTGAAAAATCTGCAACACCAGTATTATTAAAAGGTATTTGAATATTTAGAGATTTACAATATAGTCAAGGAATTGAATTGGGGTTCCCCCTAAAACTTATTTTGATAAGTCATTTTATGTTTTCAATCTAAGAATTATTTCTTAAAAAAACATATTGCCAATTAATAATATTTCAGTCTAATTTCAAACAACGTTTAAAGTGAATCTAAAGTAGAGAAATTAATGTTTCTTCTTGTTCAGAAAATGACAAGCACTTGTTCCAAAACAATAGCAATTAGTAAATTCTCTTCCACAAAAATTTTCTATTTCCTAACAAACATTTCTACAAACTCTGAAATATTTTGTATTATAAAATAATATAAATCATATCTTGAAATCTCATTTAACAGTTTAAACTTTTAAATTAAAATAATTTTTTTAACATTCTCTAAGTTTAAACAAGATTTATTATTTTTTATCAGGATTATATTTTGATTTTGGGAAGGAGCACAGTAAAGTAAGAAGGTTTATCTTACTACACTAAACAATTCGACTATTGAAGAAAAAAAAAAGGCTAACGGTAAGAATATAATTTTGTGTTCGACCTAATTAAAGTCAATAAAATATTTATTATGACAAAGCTACAGAAGCATATGATTTTGCACTTTTGCCAACACATGATTTCGATCAGAAAAAAAAAAATTCCTGAATTTTGTAATAATATGTGAGATGCTAGTTAAGTTCCTTATCACCTTCGACAGTACATGATGATTCGCTTTGCGGTATCAGAATCGTGTGCGCCATAAAGAGAGAAGGATATTTAGGTTGTAAGTAGGACCATTAGCATTATTTCTGTCAAGACATAGTAGAGTCAACATGTTAAAATGTGGCTTAGATGGGTTACACTATATGGTTTATATTCCTGTCCATCTTAGAACAAAATCAACTTTGAAATTATACGGTATTTAAAAGTGCAGTAGAGATTGCTTTTTAAAGTTTCGTTCAGAAATGCATTAGAATGATATATTTTTTATTTGTTAAAAATTATTTTTAACATTAGCACATAAAAATATCTGAGAAGAACAAAAAAAAAATATTAATTTGAAGAAAAAAATAAAAAAAATTGATAATTTTTCAATAATACTTTTTAAAACCAAAATCACACATAATCTAAGTAGAAAAAATGTTTTACTATGACTAGAAATAGCTTTAGCAAGGCCAAAAGACTAATTGTAGGAACATGTCCTTGTCTTGTTTGTACCAATCACAATCCCACCTTTCTTTCTTTTTTTTTATTCAGGTGATATCTAGGCTCTCTTTACACCTCAACCCACCCACCCACCCATGACGCTACAGATATGCCTCGGCAACCCATTAATCAAGACTTAAACATGATTATCTCGTTTGTTTATTTAGAGGTATTCTAATTTATAGCTAAGTTATTTTACTGTGCCTTTATTTAACAAAAACAATAAATCATTGTAGCAACATCTATAAAATACTGTTAATAGTCTTGTGTTTTGTATTTTTTTTTAATTTTACCCTTTAATAATCTTTCTTTTATATCCTTTAATATTGAATTATTTTAAGAATTATGCTTCGTATTTTTTTATTGAATTATTGAATTATATATCAGTTTTATAAATTTGAATTTTTTTCTCGATTTATCCTTCAACATTAGATATGTTGGAAATGAAACTTCATTATTGTTTTTTCCATTTCATTTCTATGAATTTATTCCAATATCATTATCCAAATTGAGGATTTAACAGGTTAACCTGGTTTGACTATGATCATTTTCTAGGCCATTTTTTCTAATTGATTACTTTTTTTATTTCATCATTCAATATTAGGTTGATTGAAAATTGAGCTTCATAATTGTTTTAAATTTTTTTCTTTAAGGTTATCTTGATCTCATGATTTGGGTTGCGGGATTAGCAAGTTGACATGAGTTAATTATGGTTATTTTTTGGATCCTTTTTTAATTGAGTATTTTCTAATTGAGTTTTGTAATTTTTTTTATTTGCTTTATATAGGGTCATTTTAATATTATGACCTGTGTTATGGGTTTGACAAGTTAATCTAGGTTTGATTTATTTTTGTAGTCCTTTTTTAATTATTATTTTTTTCAATCCCTCCAACATCTCAATCTTTTTTTTTATTTTGTTTTTTAGGTTGTTTGGAAATTGAGCTTCATAATTTGCTTTTTGTGAAGTTATATTGGTCTCATGGATTTAGTTTTTTCTCTCTCAATTTGAACCTTCAACATTAGATCTGTTGGAAATAAAGCTTCCTAATTTTTTTATTTGTTTTTTTATATATAATTTTCCTTGTCTCATGACTTAGGTCGTCAGTTTAACATGTTAGCCTGGTTAACTTGGGTTGTTTTTCTTAGTCCTTTTTTTAATTGATTTTTTTTATTTCATCCTTCAACATTAGGTTAATTGAAAATTAAACTTCATAATTATTTTTTTATTTTTTTCTATAGAGGTATCCCATTCTCATGACTCGGGTTGCAGCTTTGAAAAGTTTACCAGGGGTGACTTGGGTAGTTTAATAAAAAAACATTTCTAATTTTATCTTTCAACATTGAGTTGATTGAGAATTGACCCTCATGACTTATTTTGATTTCCTTTCTATATGGTTATCACAATTTCATGACTTGGGTCATATATTTTACATGATAACTTGGGTCGATCCAATATGTTATTATCTTAATATTTAAAAAACAATGTCATCCAATATATCATCAAATCAATATTTTAAAAAGAAATAATGTTCCTTTACTCTATTTAGTAAAGATCTAGTTGTTCAAGAATTTCTCTATAAAGGATATGTGAGAAGCAGCCTATATATTAGGAAAAAAGTTCTACAGAGATAGATTTAGAAAGTTGCTTGGATTGTCCCAATCCACATATATAAATAAGATGCTAAAACAGTTTGGCATGGAAAAATCCAAGAATTAATACTTACTTATTTCATAAAGAATACGTCTCTCCAAAGATATGTGTCATAAAACACAAATTATGAGATATAGGATGGAAAGGATTTTCTATGCTTTGATTATGAGATCTATTATGTATGTGATGCTATATAAAGATCAAAGGTATCTTATGCTTTGAGCATAATGAATAGATATCAATCTAATCTAAGTGAGAGTCACTAAATGATAGTTAAAAATATTCTTAAATACTCTAGAGAAACTAAAAATATCTTTATGGTCTATGGAGCACATGAAATAGAAGGTCATGATTATTTTGATTCTATTTTTTAATTAGATATTAATTATAGTAAATCTTAATTAATATATGTTTTTATTCTAAATGGCGATGTTGTTAGTTGGAAAAGTTACAAACAAGAGACCATATCAAATTTTATAATTGAAGTTGAATACATCTATGCATTTGATACGGTAAAAAAGGCTAGTTAGATCAAGAAGTTCATCACTAAATTAGATATGGTTCCTAACATTGTTGATCTAGTAGCCCTGTATTATGATAACAATAATCATTGCACAAGCAAAGGAACCAAGGTCTCATCAAATATCCAAGCACGTACTAAGATCATTTCATTTGATTAAAGAAATCATAGAAAAGAAAGACATAAAGATAGAGTGAGTACCCATTAAAGAGCATCCTCTAGATCCTCTCACTATGGCACTATCCCAACACTTGTAGATCCTTTCATAAAGGCGTTATCCCAGCAGAAACATGATCACCATATAGAGAGATATGGTATTAGATACATGAGTGATTGACTTTAATTTAAGTGAGAAATTGTTAGTGAATATCTCATGTAGTTAATCAATTGGTTAAACATAACACTTATTTTATTTATGTAAAAAATATGTATTATTAATGAAGGCTATTTTCTCTTTACTATTCATTTATATTTGATTAATGAATCTAGAGTAAACATAAAGTTCATGGGACAAAAATGTCTTGCAAAGAAAATTATAAAGTTGTTATAATTATGAGATTCTTATTGCATCAAAGCATTGTTCCTAAATGTTTCTGGTCATACTCTATTAACACTAGACATTAATTAGAGCTGTTAAAACTTATGCATATTATGTTTCTTTGTTTATGATAGGAAATAACTACTCTTATAAGTCGAGGTATGAGAGATACTTGGAACTAATATATAGGTGTTTTGTTAGATGACATGTACACTAAACTGACCCACATGAGAATTCCTTATGGATAGATCACTTATGTCTATGGAAAAGCTCATGTGATAATTGTGTAAGTGATCTTTAAACTTGAGATTACTAAGTTATCTTATATACGAAGTGTTATGTTTTGATCCTTACTACATGTTTTTCTAATTAAGGGTAACAAAAGAGCAAATATTGGGTATAACATAAACTATACAAAGGTGTTTGAGTAATTAGAAGAGAATTCATCATTTTAGGTTAATTCAAGAAAATGTTTTATTTATTTTCAAATAGTATTGATCGTGAAATCCTTGGTCAAGATGGAATAAGATTTGAAAAGAGTTTCAAATATTATTTAAAGAATCAATGACTATAGTGTTGAGAACAAAAAATAATTTAACAAAGTAGATATATTTCATGTTATAATGGCTAAATCAGAATATTGTTGATGAATGAATAATAATTACACTAAGAAACTAGTCACTAAAGAGTTAAGTTAAACCACTTATGACTTTTCTAATATTTGAGTAATCATGACAGGTTGCTAGACATTATACTTGATTTTCAAATATAAGTCCATCAATAGTTGAATTGATAATAAATTAAATTGTTTAATTTAATTTATTTTGGATTATAATTTATATTTGAGCCAACTTATTATAGAACTTATTGGGTAACATACATAAGAACCAATAGTCATAAATTAAAATAGAATGATTAATCAAGTTTGACTTGATTGTAAATAAGTTTTAGAAATTACAGACTTGATTGAATAAATTTCAAAAATTATCTCGAAATAATATATGTAATATTATTTAAGGGATAAATTAATATTTTGTTATTTTTAGGGTTTTTAGGTTTTTTTTTATAAGTAGTGTTGCACGTGTGCGGCGTCACGACGAAAACATCCACCCATAAAAATGTTATTTAATCTATGTTTAATGTGGCAAATATATGGAGACAAGGAATTCTTGTCTTTTATTAGTGAAAAAAATAGAATGAGAGTCACCACCTAGTATTTTGGTCACTAGGAATTCTAACTGGTCTCAGAGATCGGGTACGGGGATTGGTTACATAAAGAAAAAGTATTAGCACCCTAAATACTTATTACCTAAGGTAGGCTGCATTGTTTTATTGTCTGATAAAATTTAAGGTCTTGTCATGTTTGCATCTCGTCCCATGTGGCTGAGCTGGACCCAGCCAACCTAGCCTGGTCACTAGCCCAAGCCAGTGACCCAATTAGGCCATGTAGGCGTAAAATTTTACGCGTGCATGAACAGTGCGAAGGTAAGTAAACTACCTTTTTATTACAGGGACTATGGAAGGAACTTGAACGTACTTGGTGCTAGAGAGATGAAGACGATGATGATGCTAACTTCTTCTTCTGCAATCTCTACTTCAGGTTGCTGTGTATCCCTTTGTTTTTTCGTTCACTCTCTCTCTCTCTCTCTCTCTCTCTCTCTCTCTCTCTCTCTTTTCCCGTCTGCTCTCCTCTATTCTCCCCTCTTTGCTTTTTTCTCTTTAGTTTCTTAAGCTTTTCCTCCCTCTGTTTTCTTTTCCTTATGTTCCTCTCTCCCTTTGTTTTTTTTCTTTCTTCTCTCGTTGCTTTCTCTCCTCTCTTTTCTCCCCTCCCTGGTTCGGTTCCTCCTCTGGCTTTTATAGCCAGAGGACGCAAGCGTTTCTTGGTAACGGCCAGCGTGCATCACGGTAACGAGAGATGTCAGCCGCGAGACGTGCTCCCTGAATGAAGCAGCTTCACTACTAATGCCTGCATTGCCTTTACTGTAGAAACCATTACAGATGAAGAAGATGATGAACAGTTGAAACAACATCGTTTTCTAATTCAAAATGAATATTTCTAATTTGGTCCTTGGATATTTTTACAATTTCGTAATCAAGCCCCTGAATAAATTATAATTGGATCCCTTGATTTTAGCGCCTTTTTCGGTTTGGTCATTGGTTTCAGATTGTTTCAATCAAGTCCCTAATTAGCCATTAAACTTCAATAATTATACAATTAAGCCCCTGATTTAACTAAATCAACTCTTCAAAATTATAATTGGACCCCAGAACTTTAATTTCTTCCAATAAAAGCCCAAATTGACTTAAAAAATAATTTTTCTTACAATCAAACCCTTCATAAATTCAATTAAACCTTAGGTAAAATTTAACCGAGTCCATAAACATCTGATTTTGGACTTTTCTTCCTCAAATTGAATTTTCCTTATTAATAGAGCTCTTATTAGTAAAAAAATATATTGTTAAATTTCAATTCTTGTATTTTTGAACCTTCTCAACCAATTTCTAGTCATTTTATGGGCATGTCAACATTCTTTTCTCGCTCCTATTTTTTTTTTAATTTCTTTTATATATATATATATTTGGTATATTTTCATTTTTGTGTGGGAACCAAAAAATGGGTGACAACAAGTAGAATGTTTTGCATAGAAAAAAAAACTACGTTAATTACGTAAACACATGAAACACACAAAAAGAGTTAGCACTTAAAGGTATAGTAATCCTTCTCTCCTAAAAGGATTTACAAGATTTTATGGATTGTTGTTAGAGATTGAACTGTTGGATGACTTGTGGTTTACGGTAACCCTTTCTTGAAACAAGGGTTCAAAACCAAAAAGAATATATGATCTTCAATTAATCTTTGTATAAACCTTAAATAACTTTAGATCTTTTTAATGAGATATTTGAAATTTTTTTAAAAAATTTAAATTTAATATTTTTGCTATGTTGATGTTTTTTTAAAAAATCAACCAAACACCTGCGATGATCTAGTGACATCCTATTCCTAGCAAGCACATGCCTAGCCTAGCTAGGTACTTTATTTTTTCTTTATCGGACCATGCCTAGGTACTTTGGATATATTGAAATTGACATCATATATAATCTACACCTAAAGTTGCTTATATAGAAAAAAACAAAAAACAAAAAACAAAAGACGAAGTTATCCGCAGAACGAACAAGCAATGTTAGGCCACTTATAAATTGACACAGAATCCAGCTTTAATCATTCAAATCAATACAAGTTGTCAACCACGAGCTATTCGTTACACTACCACTGTATTATTTTAAGCGATAATGCGTAGTCAAGATGTTAGTTATCACACCACCTTTTTCATAAACTTATTTGATTTTGAGCTCTGCAGTAACAAAGAGTGCTTAATTAACATTATTTACGACAAAAGATTTTGATTATCTTTCTTTAATTATCACAAGAGATTATTATGAAAAATAAGTTACTAATTAAATTAATCATGATTTAACATATATATATATATATATATATATATATATATATATATATATAAAGTCGAATCTTAAAATCCAATTCCATTTGAGTCAATCGATCAATCACACAGAAAGAAGCAATTTTATGCCAAATCCAAACAAGGCAAAGGCAGAATCAGAATTGAGTATCAGATTTTCATCTCTAATCAAACATATATGCTAAGCTAAGGCAGCCTCCTTTTTCGTGCTCCATGTTAACTTGCATCTCTAAAGAACAGCCGTTTGCTGGCTATTGATTTTACGTTATCAACGACAGAATTCTTTGAGATGACTGCATGCATGTCTGCCAGCTTTCGAGTTCATACTTGAACAATATAAAGGTGTTAAAAAGCATACAAAAAGAAATGAATAGAAAAACTAAGATTTAGCCAACTCTTTTACCACTAAAATAAGTTATGTATGTTCCACCGAGGCTTGTGGCCCAGCGGTCTTCGCAAGATTTCCTTGCCTTCGCATCCTGGGTTCAAACCTCAGCGTACATGTCTGCCATCCTGCGGTGTCTTACTTGCCTATTGGGTTTGCAGGGTATTCAGTGGATTCGGGGATTAGTCGTGGAGCGTGTAAACTGGCCCGGACACCCCGGGTTATAAAAAAAAAAAAAGTTATGTAGTGGCAGTATGTATTAGTCAACTATAGACTTTAATTTTATTTTTTTCCTATGAGTGATTAGAAAAGAAAGAGAATGAGCGAGGAATTTTAAGTAGACCAGCAGCTTATTACATAAAGCACACAACCTTGTGACTAAAGCCCCGGTTAATAGTCGCTGTGGGGCTAAAGATCATCTCAATCTTATATAATATTCCACATAATCATATTTCTATATATATATTATACTATATCAGAGAATAAAACACTCGGAAAGTAAAAGATAAAGTTAAGAATATCATCGGACGGTTGGGAAATGATTAAACAAAATATATTATTATATAATATAATGAAATGAATTATACTAACTCGAGGGGGCCTTCAGAGAAAGGAGCTTTGGATTCAAATGGACGGGTAATTAATAAGAAAATCATCTACAAACTTTGCTTTGGGCTCCACAAATTTGACTTGCGATAAACAATGAGCTCCTTCTGTGCAAGTTGCAACCAAGACACTGAAGGAGTTAAAAGATAATGTAATCTAAAAAAAAGTTGGGATCTGACAAGTTTTCGATAATTTTTTTAAAATAATAAATTGGGTACTTTAATAGTTGAAAACGAACCCATTTAAAGATATGATAATACTGTAAATATGGAGAAAACAATATTTTTAGCAGTGGAACCGCACCATGCCGGTGAATTTTATTTTTTGAGTTAAAAATAATATTTAGGTAACACAAATATGTTTTTTTATTAAAAAAAATTATGATTCAAGTTATAAAACTGACTGAGTTAAATAAATTGATGATGAAAAAAATAGCAAATGGATTACATTAAAAAATGAAAATGGAAACGAGAACCTGAGAAAGACAAACAATGTAACTTAATTCTCAACCCATTAAATATAAAGGATAAAATTGAATAAATAAAAAGATAAAAAAATTGGGCTCAGGATAATCCGAGCTAACGAAACAAACCTGTAACTCGATGAATAAGAGGTGACCCAACATCGATTAACTTGCAATTCAGGTTATAAGATCATGATAACCCAATAAAAAAATAGTACAAAATCACAAAGTTGAAAAAGAAATTAAGTTTAAAAAAACGATATCAACCAACGTTAACTTTTCAAACTCGTGACCCGGGGCTTTAAACTAGAAGCACCCTATCTAGAAAAACCACAAAGTTCAATTCTCAACCAATTAAATATTAAAGGATTAACTTGGAAAAGGAATATTAATTACGCAAAAGGATCCAAAACAAAAAGATGACAATTAAAATAATAGGGTTCAAAATTAAAATGCAAAATAAATTTTATTTTTTATTAAAAGGTGAAATTGAAAAGAAAAATTAATTGAACAAACGGAACAAAAAAAAAACAATCAAACTACTGAGAATCAAAATAAAATAAAAAATAAAAACAAATTTTTGTTAAAAGGGTGAAATTGAAAAGAACAATCAATTTAACAAAAAGTTAAAAAAACAATAAAAAAATAAGGACTAAATTGGACAAAATAACATATCACAAATTAGAGTTGGACGATATAATTGAAACTAATTTAAAATTTTACTAAAGAACCAAGAACAAAAATTAAGAATCAAAAGAATAAGGATCAAAGTTGACATCTCCATAAATCAGAGGATAATTATGGATTCTTTCATGGACAACGCAATTTTTAAGGTGAGGAGAGAGAAAACTGGGAGGATAAGAAAAAAAGACCATCGATATCACTCCGTTAACCCAACACCACCTTGCACCACCTCAACAGGAAAAGAACGATGTGATGCTTCCAATAATATGATAAAAGTTGGTTTTTATTCTCTGGGAGGCATCGCCCTTGCCGCCTGAAGAGTGTGGGTGCCTCCCGCTTACAACACATACACTAACCACTTTTATTTTTTTAATATATTTTATATTTATTCAAAAACTAAATCTTACCCAACATGATTATTAAAAAAAAAATACTATGAAAAGTGAAAATGTCTTTAGACTCCCTCTTTAAAAATTTTGCATGCATCTAAGGGTATTTTATTCCTTTCACTATAATTCTAAAACACAAAATGATCAATTTACCCTAAACAATATGATAATGATTAAATAAGTCTTGTGCAATGAACGTTATTTCCTCAATAGCTAGTTCAAGTTTTTTTTTAAAAAAAAAAATGATATAAATTCATTATTCCATTGTTTAAATAAACAATAACTATAAGCAAGCATGAACAATATTTCTCCAACCCTATTAGTTTTTTTTTTATCTTTTTTCTTTTGTAAGAGAGCAAAAGGAATGGGTTTGGTTTAGACGAATTTGAACAAAAAAAAGCAGCATGATGGGCTTCAGAGTGGTAGGCTGGCTTGAATTAATATTGTCAGAAATCATTCATCAAAAAGAAAAAAGAAGTCTCCTAAACAAGAGATGTAAATTGTTGTGGTGGTAGTGGTAGTACACATAGAAGGAGATAGAAAATGTAAAAGTCAGTACAAGTTTGCCTTGAACATTTTATCCACGGCTATAAGCTACGAAATCCTCGATACTTTCTTTAAAAGAGGTTCTACAAGTATTTGTGGAACTATAAATGAGCTGCTAGAACGTTTATCATCATGGGAAGGAGGAAAACTCAAAGAACTCAACAATATTTTTTTTTTATTATTATTATTGGAGAAAAACAAGTAGCAGATGAATTTGTGTGTGGCAGCCAACTGAATGCCTTAACAGGGGAATCAAGTGGAAGCAACAAGCTGACATATTTGTTAACTCAGAAATGCATACTTGCGCAACACTGCAAAGATGCATGCCAGGCATTTCCCAGGAGTGTTGCCTTGAGAAATAAGAACAATGCACTCCACAGCCTCAGATTCTTTCCAACATATAATTAAGATCAACATTTTTACCATCACTGTCTAAAGGAAAGCCCGTGTATTTAACTTCATGAGGATGCCTGTAGGATTCGAACTTGAAAGTGTTTACCGCTAGCTATAGATTTGACTAGAGATCACAAAGTTTAGTTTATATAGCATTTAAATTATATAATTAAAGAAACGTGCAATATTAGTGTCTTTATTCTCCGATTCACATTTTTTCTCTCTTTAAAAAATACAAAAAAAATCAAAAATATTATCAAAAAATATAACAGTGAAAAGAGGATGCCAAAACATTCAGAAAATGATCAAAAATTGGTTCAGGAGGTTCAAAAATATTAAGATTAAAATTTGACGGTATTTTGTTGACTGATGAGAGCCCTGTTGACAAAGAAAATTTAATTTAAGAAAGAAAAGTCCAAAATCAGATGTTTATGAACTCAATTAAATTTTATTGAAGGTTTAATTGAATTTATGGAGGGTTTAATTGCAATAAAAATTGATTTTGGAGTTAATTTGGGCTTTAATTGGAAGAAATTAAGGTTCTGGGGTCAAATTATAATTTTTGAGAGTTAAGTTGGTCAAATCAAGGGCTTAATTGCATAAATATTGAAGTTTGATGGCCAATTAAGGACTTAATTGAAGAAATCTGAAACCAAGGACCAAACTGAAAAAGGCGCGTCAATAAAGTGGTTTTAATTAAAACCGAATCAGGGGCTAAATTGAAGAAATTAGAAGTTTATTGATCAATTGAGGATCAAATTGCATAAATCAGAGACTAAAGATCTATTTAGAAAAGGCGGCCAACTTCAGGGCCGAGAATTAAATTTGGCAGGGATGCAATTGAATTGATATTTAAAATCAAAATTGCAATTATGGACTTGATTGAACAAATCACAAATTGAAGATTGATTTGGACTTTGACACATTTTTGCCGCCTATTTTTTAAAATGAAACGGCGTGTTTTGTCCAAAACGGCGCCATTTCATCCACTGTTCATTAAAAAAAAAGGGCTCGAAATGGTGCCGTTTTGACGTCACTGTGGGTTTTCTTCTTCCCTTGAACGCACAAAGCAGGGGAAGAAGAAAATTTTTTCTTCCCCTGTTCTCACCGCCTTCTCTTCCCCCGATGACCCAAAAAGACGCCAACCAAGGACCCCCTCACTTGCCCAAAGCTTTCCACATATTGGAGGGACAGTGGAGGGGCGGCAGCACAGTGGTAGCCTCGGTCTCTCTCTCCCCTGTTTTTTGCCTATAAAAACAAGGGAAGAGAGAGCAAAAAAAAAAAGAACGAGAGAAGGAGCACAAGTGAGAGTAGAGAGGAGAGAACAACAGAGCAGGGAAGAGAGAGCAAAAGGGGAGAGAGCAGAAAAGAGGAATAGAGAGAAAGAAGAGAGGAACAGAATAGGGATAGAGAGGAGAGAACTAAGAGAGGAAAAAAAAGAGAAGAAAAAACAAGAAAAAAAAAAACAGGGGTAGAAACGGTGAGAACCGTCAACGCCGACACCTCCACCGTCGCCAGCAGCTGCGTCCTGCCACCTTCACCATCGCCAGCAGCACCGTGAGGTCAACCCTCTTCCCTATCCTCCTCCATCTCCTTCTTCTTCTTCTGCGTCTTCTTCTCCACTGTTCACGTTGCATATGAATAGTGGAGAAGCACACTGTTTAATGGGCTGGCAGCGCCGACCCAATTCAAAAAAAATTTCCTATTCGAAAATTTTGCTTAGTATTTGGTTGGTATTTTTACACCAAAAAAATACAAATTCGGCATTCAAGTACCTGGTTTTCGTCAAAACTTCCAAAATACAAAAAACAATTTAAAAAAAAAAAAACATGTTTTTGTGCATATAACCAAGTGTCTCAAAGCTAAAAAAATCATATTGTGTTTTAGCATGCATTTTGACTTTAATAACCAGTTTATTAAAGTCAAGAGAAATTGACCAAAATTTCAAAAACAACAAAAATTTTATTTTGTTTGTCTTAGTATCTGGGGTACGACATTACACGTAATATGTATTCCGGATATTAAATTTATTTTTTTCAGATGCTAGAACAGTTAGGTTTTAACCCCCTTAAGAAAAGAATCTCCTTATTAAGGAGGGCTTTTCTTGAACCTTAGACAAACCAACAATTAGAAAGCATAACAAGACCTTAGATTTTATCAGACAACAAAACAGTGTAGCTTACTTTAGATAGAGCGTAGTTAGGGTGTTAATACCTTCCCTTTACGCAACCAGTCTCCGTACCCGATCTTTGAGACCAATAAGGGTTCCTAGTGACCAAAATACTAGGTGGCGACTCCCATTCAAATTTTCCACTAATAAGAGACAAGAATTCCTTGTCTCTTCATATTTTCCAGATAAACCTTTACATTTTCCACCTTGAGAGGGTGGACGATCGCTGCGACGCCACACACATAAAATTTCTTCATGCATCATTTGCACTTTTGTACGAGTTACATTGAAAACTCTAGCTTAAGTGGGAGACTAACAGCTTACCTTACGACTTTTAGTCAAGGTTGAAGTTTGTGTAAACCCCAACTCTTCGCTGAGTGCTTAGACTGGTAATGATTGGTCCATATGTCATCTCATTACCTACCGAGCCCCTATATTGCCTTTACAAGGGTGATCACTGGGACAGCAAGAGATCCTTTTAGAGACTGAATAACCAACTTACCATTTTCAAGCATAAAAGAATTAGAACTTGCCTTTAGGGTGTATGCTCCATACGCTTTGTTTTGCATCAAAACAAGCCTTTCTTGAAGCATCTTGAAATCAAGACTTGCAGGTAACACAATGGTCGTTACTCGGGAAAATTCCATTGTAGAGTTTGGGCAAGAATCAAGATTTTTGTTTCATCATACAAAAGTCACGACCATATGTCACCCCTCGAAGGGTGAGTTCTTCATATAAAACATACTCATACATTTGCAGCATCCATACACATACATCAATTCATTGTAAAGAACATGCACGCCCCAGGTTGAAGTATAGGTCCCCAAATAGTCACCCGACTTCGAGCAAGAAACATGGAAGATGAAGAGCGTGCTCGCTTTGATACCCATTTTCAAGAAGAGTTGGAGTCTCTAAAAACAAGTGTGGCTCGCCTCACTAGCTTACTCGAGAAACACTGAAAAATACCTCTGGTGAAGGTCCTTCTAACTAACCGATCACCTTTAATCAGGCTCCTACTACAGTACAGCCTGAAGAAAGAATGAGCAAACATGGTCAAGAGCCTCAGCAAAATCCAACATTTGTGCAGTTAGCGACACCTGCACCAGCCCCGACAATCATGGAGGCATCTGCTAACGAGTCCCACGAGGCTAAGTCATCTGATAGCATTGATCAAGATAAGATAGAGGCGCTTGAAGCCAAACTCAAAGTCATTGAAAGGGTAGACTTATATGATCCAGTAAGGACAGCAGAGATGTGTCTAGTCCCAAATGTGGTTGTCCCGAAGAGGTTTCGCGTTCCTGAATTCATCAAATACAGTGGAACACAATGCCCCATGACTCATCTCAAGTCCTACTGCAATAAAATGGCAGAGGTAGTACATGATGAAAAACTATTGATGCACTTTTTTCAGGATAGCTTAAATGGGGCAACATTGAGTTGGTACATAAGATTGGACAACACAAAAATCCAGAGATGGAAAGATCTGGTGGATGCCTTTGTCAAGCAGTACAAGTACAATATAGGCATCGCTCCCAACAGAACCAGCTTGTCCAATCTAGAGAAAAAGGACAAAGAAAGCATAAACGAATACGCTTAAAGATGGCGAGAATCAGCTGCTCAAGTACATCCTCCACTTCTGGACAAAGAGATGGTCTCTTTATTTGCCAACACACTCCAAGCACCATATTACGAACATGTGATGGGTAGTTCAGCCCAGCAATTCACTGATGTTATTGTAGTGTGTGAACGCATAGAGCAAGGTGTCAAGAGTGGTAGAATTTCTACACCCTCCGAGAAAAGAGGCTTCGAAAGAAAAGAGGTTCATCGTATTGAAGATGGCTACAGGGGTAGGAAAAACTCATCCCAAAACTACCACACTCCATCCCACATTGCTAGCATAAAAAAACCTAGGCCCCAAAATGTTCAAGCTAAAAGCCAAATTAGAAATTGCCAAAGGTCTAAGAACAACTACCTCCCTTACCGCTACCCCAGAATAAGATGTACTAGAAGTTATTAAGCATTAGGCATGTAGCTCCAGAATCTTTGACACCTGTGCAGCCACCTTATCCTAATTGGTACAAGCCAGAACTCAATTGTGAATATCATGCTGGTATTATTGGGCATAACATCCATACCTGCAACGCCTTCAAGAGAAAGCTTCTACAATTAATTAAAGTTGGGTGGATAGAATTGGAAGACACCCCTAATATGAACACGAACTCGTTGCCTAATCCTGCTTGAAGCATAGTAGGATGGAATGTTTGGGGAATTGGAAAGCATTAATGGTCCAGCATGGGTGCGGAAATGATAGCATGAATTTTAAAGAACTCAAATTTTGACCGTAGTGTTGTTCTACATTGTCTTTGAGTCCTCTACACAGAACTTTTGAAAGAAGGCTAGCATAAGAGCATTTTCGCCAATGAAGCCTTCCCTATTATTGCTTTTTGTTTAATGCTTTTAATCATGTCTATTTCAATCTTGATGGTAATTTGGTTCGTAATGCCACAAGACTTTCTTTGTCAAATGAGCTTTTCTTGTTAAATAAGATCATGTGCTTTCCTGTGTTCATATCACACTTCTTTTTATTGTTATACCATTTTGAGCATAATTTTTGCTCACAAAACTATAACACGAAGAATCCTTCGGTGTTTTCCTTTCTTCCAAAACCATACATAATCTCATATGTTTCCAAGGATATTTTTTTGGGACCTCCAAAGCGAGTACAAAAAAACAGAAATCATATTAATGTTTGTCCAAAACAAACGAATTCTGGAAATTCAAGTGATTCCTTATAAGGGTAACCATACACCTAGAAAACTTGAAAAACAAGAAAAAAAAATAAAAACAAAAAAACACCATGAGGTGACTCCAAAGCTGAGTTTTATTTGAATGAATAATCACTTTGCATACTTACATGAAAGCAAGGCTTACCGCTCCTAAATGCATGCATTTGAGATGAGGAAAGGCCATCTTTGGTAATCATTTCACAAGGCTAAAATATATCATTTGCAATCTCATTTTGAGCCTATTACATTTTTTTAACATAACCTTGACTAGGATAACACCCCTCACTAGGGGGCAAGTGTGAAAAAAACTCAATAATCAAAGTTGTCGACGCAAAGTTAGGGCATGATAAAGAAAATCCAAAGGATCCAAAAGATTTGAGCTTCTCATAAAAACAACTGAGGTAATTATGCTCAATCAAACAAAATGAAGAAAACAAAGAGAAAGAGCCCAAACCCGACACTAGGGGGCATGACAAACCATTTTGGAAAGAAATTCAAAGGAAAAAGTCAGGAAACAAGCACAAGTGATCCTTAATCTTAAAATCCCTTAAACACCTTTTGAGCCTGCAAAATATTCTTTTTCTTCGTAACCATTAGCCAAAGCCTACATTACGTACCTAATCAAGCCCTTTCTGATCAAAAGCAAGTAATCTGGATCTGTAGGCAGTGCTTTTTCATGCGGGTTAAATCATTATTTATGCAAATAAAATAAATGCTTTGAACCGATTCGGTTCTCAATAACCCTCAAATTAAAATTTAAACCTTTTATGACCAACTAAATGTCATTTCATGTTTTTCACCAAAAGCAAAACAAAAAGTTTTCATTACTTTTGAAAATCTCTCTATAGGAATCACTTGAATTTCTTCAAATTGAGTTTGTCTTGAATCGATGTCAAAATAATTTTTATGTTTGGAATAGCTTTGAAATTCCAAAAATTCTACATGAAAACAACTCCTTATAAATAACTCAAACCTTCTTTCATATAGCCTCATCACCAAAAAAAACCCAAATTAAAACACTTGAGGGCATGATCAAGCTGAGGGGCAGTAAAAAAAACCACCTGGTAGGGCTGGCTCCATGATTCCTTTTCTAAGGAAAATGTTGGGCAAAATTGGTAACCCTTGAGTCAAAGGGTGGAGGACAAAGAAGTATGATGATATCAAACCCTTTCTAAGGGTCAAAATCACAAGATGTGACTTGAGTAAGCAAAAGTGAAAAGGCCATCGAAGTTTACTATCAACATTCCACTTTTGACAAAAGAAAGACTCCATAAAGAAATGAGGACCTATGTTTCTCAGGTAAGTATACATGCATATCAATCATAATTCATTTGCTTTCAACATTGACAAATCAGTGTTTCACCATCAACTTTTAGGTGGTGCGTATTCTAACCCTACTTTCTTTTTATGCGCCTTTGAGCCCTCACTCCCTTTTGAGTGCGCATTTAAGCCCTCGCCACTTGGTTAGTGTGTTTTCTAACCCTACCTCCTTTTCAAGTGCACTTTTGAGCCCTCACTCCCTTTTGAGTGCACATTTGAGTCCTCGCCACTTAGGTAGTGCATTTTCTAACCCTACCTCCTTTTAAATACACCTTTGAGCCCTTACCACTTGGGTAGTGCGTTTTCTAACCATACCTCCTTTTCAAGTGCGCCGTTGAGCCCTCGCTTCCTTTTGAGTGTGTCTTGGAGCCCTCACCTCACAGGTAGTGCCTTTTCTAACCATAACTCCTTTCGAGTGCGCCTTTGAGTCGTCGCCATCCTTTTTTTAGGTAGGTCATCAATTACAATTCGACCAATTCTCCATGTTTTTATCTGGGTAGGTCACCCATTATGATGAGACCATTCCTTCACCTGGGTAGGTCACCCATTACAATGAGACCGCTCTTTCCTTTTCCCATTTTTGGGTAGGTCACCCATTACAATTCAACCATTCTTCATGTTTTTTTTATTTGGGTAGGCCACTCATTACAATGAGACCATTCTTTCACCTAGGTAGGTCACCCATTACAATGAGACCACTCTTTTTTTTCTACTTGGGCAGGTCGCCCCTGAAAAGAGACCAGGGTAAGCGTAAGTGTGTGGGCTGGTTACCCCTGAAAATAGACCACTTTGAGTACTTGGGGCAAGTCACCCATGAAAGTTGACCAAGGTAAGTGTGAGTGTGTGGGCAAGTCACCCGTGAAAACAGACCAATTTTCTTCAAACGGGACAGGTTGCCCAAGATAATGTGTTCATTTTCTTTTTTTCTTCTTCTTTACAAAGCTTATTATCTAAAACCTTTTGAGAGATTTCAGTCGTAAGCATTGTAAAGAGAGGGGCAACTGTCATAACCTATTTTTAGGTTATTCCCTGATTCATATTTTTTCTCTGTTCAAAAAATACAAAAAATCAAAAATATTATCAATATATATATATATATATAATCACATTAGATATGAAAAGTAATGATAAATAATTATTAATTAAAAAGCTGATAACGATCATTATAACTAATTTTCATGTTCTTCCTAACATTGAATAAAGAAGTAGATTTATTATGATGCATATTTTGTATAATTAAATCGATGTAACCTGAGAATGCTATATTTTGTTGTAATATAATTTTGTAATCAAATTGTTATGCCCAACACTATGAACGTATTATGTTTACTTTTTGCCTAACCCCCTCCCCCCACCCCTTTTTTTTTCTTTATCACCAATATCCAAATTGTGATTCCTAATTCTCCATTCATTTGGATACTAATTTTCATTATCTAAGAGATTAGTTTGTTCAATTTCCCATTAACCAGGGCATCAATCACATTCTCCAGGGAAGTAAATTTTATTAATCGCCCACTAACCAGGGTACTAATCTCATTAACCAAGAGTTAGTTTTTTTAAATCGCCCATTAAACAAGGCACTAATCCCATTAACAAGGATTTATTTTTCTCAAATTGCCCATTAAATAAGGCAATAATCTCATTTACTAGAGAGTTCGTTTTCTAAAATTTCTTTTTCTTTCCATTCACAACTCTAGATAAAGATTCAATAGAATAAAACCATTGTTCAGAAACTAACTAATTTCTTATAAGGTGTCGAACACCTACCTAACATCTGTACACACGAGCTGGTCCATGCTGCTGATTAGGTCCCACAGCCTCTCCTGTATTAATAAAATCAACATATCATTGGATATTCATCCATCATATCACTCAATTCCTTTTTTTCATATAAATCTTGAATTCTCATTTACGTTGTATCAAGTATTCACATTATAGTCATATACGATGTCCATTTCCTTTCTTTTAATCATTTCCATTTTTTTTCTTCATGAAGTTAACCGGTTTCCTTTTCTATAATCAAAATAATTTTTCCTCTTGTTTCTTCTTGACTAATATTTTTTAAAATTTTCTCTCTTTTCCTATTCATCAATATTCACCTAACCTAAAATCTCCATCAATCTTAATTAATTTTATTAAAATTTCCAATCACTTAATTTTTTTTCTCCCTTGCTGAAACTAAGCCAATATAAGGGGCATTTATCCTTTCAACTTATTTATTTATTTACGTTAAACCATTACCTATTTTTAATTCATGCCAATAATCATTAACTAATCTCAATAACATTCATTCATTACATAATCAATACAATTTCATCCTCACAAAAGCATAACATTCAAAATTCATTAACAAAAACTCAAATCCAATGCAATTAATCTATTTGAAGATATTTCTTACCTTAAATGGATGATTTCTCAAGTGTTGGAAGCTTAGGAAATCAAGCCCCCTTCAATTCCCTTTTTTCCCTCTTTTTTTTTCCAAAACCCCAACCCTTAATTTACTCTTCAAAGCTCACCCAAAACCTTTAATCTCCCCTTTTTAATTTCTTAGCTGAGCTTTAAACACCCTAATATCTCTTTTTTTGGTTGAGTTTTGCAAGAATTTGGAAGAAAATATCACAATCCCCCCCTTTTCTCATTTAAATTGTCGACCAGGTGGAGAAAGAATGGGTACTTATACCTTAATTTTTCATTAATTACACATTGACCCCCCATTTATATTTAATTTCTCTTTTGTTCCACCTCATTTAACTCTAATTACTTTATGCTTCGTGACGTTTTCTTTTATCCAATTTTGCCTCTTCATTTATCTAATTTTATTTCATCTGACTTAATCCAATTTATTTCTCGGTTAAAAATAAATTTTTTTTTTTTTTAGAAAACATTTAGCCAGGTTTTCACATCCTCTTACTAGTCTTGACCCGCTAGTCTAGGGTCCCGCAACTAATGCCTCACATAAGGTCTTACATCAAATTTAGTCCTTAAATATTAACAATTTACTTCTTAATATTTTAACAATTTGAATACTTATTACTCATTAATACTTATGCCCTTACAGTATTACATATTAAGCTTTAGATTTCCAATACTTAACTTTTCAACATAAGAAATATTATCATGTAGGCTAATTCCATGCACACACATATTATGTTTTCTTTTTCACATAAAAATCACTCATCCTTTCCAAGATAATTAAGTTTTGGGATGCCCAAAATAACCCCCCTTACCTCCCGTAATAGGGCTATCACGATAGCCCTATATTAGAGTTTTGTTTACCATTAAGGAGTTTTTAAAGTCTTTCTCAATCAATGCTGCTACTTCAGCCCTTGTTTTTACTAACTTCGGGTGCCAATACAGCCATCAATTGACAAAATTTAAGCTATTATAACAGTCCTTATTAAGCTATATGTGTATACATTACTTCAGATTAAGTGTTTCAGTCATCATCATTAAGCACACTTATTATATTAAATTAAATCAAATAATTTACATCTCTTTTAAACAAATCTAAAAGAACAAAACAAAACACAAAACCAACTAAAATTAGACAATAGCCAAAACAGTCTAGCCATTTCTCAAAATGGCTCATTTCTAGAAGATTTTTTCTTCTTTCTTTCTCTAGCTAAAACCTTCATCCTTAAAATTCTTGAGTTTTCCTTTCAAGATCATTTCATACTCATTCAAGTTACATACTTAACACACCAAATGATGAATTCTTAAAGGACATACACTCAAATACTACAAATCCCTCTTTCCCTTGCAAAACTCATTATGGCCAAAACCTCTCATCTTCCTCCCTAAAGGTTTCTTCTCAATTCTTCCACAAGATTACCCTTAATTCTATTCCATAATCATAAAATTTTATTGTTTCTTATGGAAACATGATTTTCTCCAATATTATTCAAAACTTTAGAATTAAAGAATTCAACTCATTTTTCCATCTAGTTTCATACCTAAACTTAAGTTTATCACATCCTTGATGTTTGTACCACAATAATCATGCATAAATTCAAGTAAAGATTACACAAAGTTTTCCCTAATTGGCCAAACCTAATTAGGGTTTCTACCCTTGAATTTTTCTTTAATTTGTTGTTTATTTCTTTTAAATACTTCTTATTACAATATTATTTCACGAAATCTTTACCAAATCACTAAGGTTTTTCCAATCTACATGGACCCTAATTTTTTAAAACAAATTGGGGCTTTTCTCTTTCTCTTTAAGTTTAAGAAAAATAAGAGAATAAGAATGTGAAGACACTTTACCAATGAATCTTAAATATAAAAGATCACTTTCTTGATTTATTTCCCTTCTTCTCCAATTCTTCCTACTTTTCTTTAATTTCTTTGAATTCCTGCTTACGTAATGTTTTTACTACTAATCTCTCTCTATGTTTCTCTCAATTTCCTTTTCTGATTTGTTCGCTCTTAGAATTAAAAAGTCACAAAAAATTCTCCCTTCCCCTTCTCCCTTTTATTTAAGGTGACCGTTTCTCTCTTTACAAGAGAGGTCATTACTTTTTTTTATTCTATTATTATTTTTATTATTTTGTCTCTTATTTTTCTTAAATTCATTTTACTCCCCATTTTAATTTCCATCTCTAACATGCGACCCTAATCCTCTTTTCTTTAACAATTTCAGTCTTTCTTTCCTTTTATTTTAGACCCTCTATAAAAATACTATTTATATTGTATTATACTTCTTACAATAAAAGCATGGGGTTTTACAGAGTTCTTTGTGTGCAAATCAACATAAGTATTTCTTGATGAATCCTTTTTAAGTATATGCATCATCACAACATCTTTATGGTGGAATTTATTATTCTCATACTTCACACATGGACATCTAATTTTATTTGCACTAATATTTTTCATATTAGAAAGTACAAAATTAATAAAAATCTCAACTCTTTGAAGATAATCTTGCGTATACAACCTTTCAGGTAAATCTCGATACATCTAAAAATAATCATTTATTCCTTATGAAATGTATATAGAATAATATTGATTTTATCAATTCCATAAAAAAATCAATTTTCCCTAAATTTCTAACTTAATAATATTTATAAAATGTTTTTGGTGCCCATTAAAATAACCCATCATATTTTCAATTATAACATATCTAAGTTAAAAAATCAAATTTAATTTCATTAAATGACATCAAAATTCAATTTATGTTAAGTCTCAAATAAACCCTAACATACAAATTATACTTGAATACAAAATTCTTTAGAAAAACACTGTAAAACACTTATAAAATATATAAGAAAACTACAAATATTTTTAAAAAATTCAATAAACTAACTTAAAACATAAATAGATTGCAAAAACAATAGGTAGATTTTCTTATTTTGTGTATCGAAACTTCACAAAAAAATTAACAATAGATGTTAACACTACTGATAGATGTAGATCAACACCGACAAGTTAGGATGGTTGAATTTATGAGAAAATGAGAGAGCTGATAGTATATTTTTTAGCAGGAGAAAGGAGGAGGAGGGAATTGTTAGTTATAACTTAATTACATTTATCACGAAATAATTTTGTCAGCAATTTCTTCAATAAATAATGACGTGTCAACTTTTTGATGAAATTACAGATGAAGTTTTTATTAATTGTTTTATTTGTTTACTTTTTCATCAATTCCATTGAAAATTACCAACTAAAATGTGTTTTCCAAACTCATTACAAATTTCTGGATTGAGAAATACTGTATTTGAAGATAAAGTTCCAGTTTTTCTTTTTTTTACTCTATTTTTTTATCAGAAAAATTGGAGTATCACAGGGTTTATGAATAGCACCGTAAAATATTACTTTTTAGGTTTTTTTTTACTGACAAAGCATAAGAGATCTTCCAACGGAGACAAAGAAAGACGCCATTAATTTGGATGATGTTTTCGCTTCCGGTCTACAATAATATCTTCAGGCTTAATCAAGTTCGGATCCATCCTAAACCAAAGAGCGGGGCATAGCAACACAATGTTCATATAATTCTTTTTGCTAAAATCTATTAGGAACCTCAAATTAAAGAATAATATATAGGATGTAATGGGGGCTTGCCCGGAATGCAGTGAGTGGCCCGGAGCTATTGAATTATTTCATAACCGCAAGTCAGGTTGAAAGGAGAAGAATACGAGTCTTTAACTACCAGTGTCCTGAACTGAAACGAAACATAGATCATACTTATGAGTGGAATTTCATTGGCATTCCCCGGAAAACGGACTTTTCTCCAACTGCCTTCAGCAAAGCTAAAGCCGACCACCTGTATCAGTCCCCGTTGTCCATGGTTTTCTAGATCAAGAAAGGTCATGGGTTCAATCGAAGCCTCTTCTCTTGAATCAGTCTCCTTCGTCCGAGCCAAAGGAACTCTAGAATTTTGAGAAAGTTCCGCAGAATGACATGAGTAGCGAACCCTACGCTCAAGGTGGTCAGTAAGAACAGCTTCTCTGGCATCGCACCACTAAAAGTTCGCCTTTTTTCATTTTCTGCAACATTTTTTTTCCCTGAAACCCTTGCCTGACCCCTTCTGCCCTTTACTTTGTTCAAAGCTTCTCGTTAACCAGACTGTATCGCCGAAAAAAGGGAGAGAGGTTTTCCCAATTCTATCTATTGACTCGAACTCTACCTCCATGCATTAACAAGAGTCATGCTGTAGTACAGTAAAACCGGTGATGCCAAAAGGAGTTGATCGGTGTTATCAATTATGTTAATGCCACTTCTATTCTTGTTTTATTTTTATGTTTTCCGCTAGGAATCTGGGCTTCGTTGGGCTGGACTTTACATAGAAATTATATATTTGTAAGAAAAAAATAAATCTAAAAGGAATATATATTTTTTATTATATGAATTTTTATTTTCTTATTAATGTATTTTTTTATTTTTACAAAACACCTTTTTATGAGCATCATTTGTTTTAATTAAAAACTGAATATCATTAAAATATATAATTTGAATTAAGATGAAAAAATATGTCTTTAATCAAAAACTCTTTTTCCTTGTTCATTTGTTTCTTATTGTTTTGATCACATGAATCATTACTTTTCAAATATAAACTTTTTATGATTTGAAAATTATGGTTCAAAAAGATATAGAAAAATATCATGAATAAAGAAAATTAACTTAAAACTATGGTAAAATTAGATAATATTTTAAATATTATTTTAATTATTTTATTCATAGTAAATTTGATTCCCAATATAAAAAAGGAAAAGAAAAAATGAATGGTAATATAAAAAAGGCCATGCACTTTCTTTCTTTCTTTTTTAATGAGCGTACAATGTGTCTTTCATGCAATTTTTTAACATAAAACACAACAAAATCAGACCGATTCAAGAAAAAAAAATTCCAAGCTTGAATTTTTTTTTTTTGTAAGATAAAAGTTTTAACCTAATTTTGAATTTATTGCTTTCAAAATTAGTTTTTTTATTATTAGAATGTGGACAACAAAACTTTTTCTTTTCTTTTCCTTTTTCAGTGACCATTTATCTTATCTCTCAATATAAAAGGATCAAAGCACAATAAAATAAAATTTAGGACCTAGACATAAAAATTTTAAACAATAAAGATAAAATATAAAAATGTGAAATTTTAAAACATCAAAGATCAAAACTATAGTTTAACGCATCTCTTGAACAGTAAAAATAAATCATCTATTTTTTTAATTTTTATCTTTGTTCTTTTAATTTTTTTCTCAGCAATAAATTAATTTTATTTTATATAAAATTGGTAATTTTTATTTTATATAAAATTGGTCTTTAATTAAATGATAGAACACTCCTAAGCACAGTTTTAAAACCCGGACCGGCCAGGCGTGTCGACCCGGGCCTGGGACCGGTCCGGGTGGAGATAAAAACTCGCTTGGGAGTTGGCCCGGTGAAACCCAGTCGACCCGACAGGTTGACCCGGGACCCAATCCACCCGGGTAAACCCGTCTGTTTACACACACACACACCTCGAACCGGTCCGGGTGGAGATGAAAACTCGCTTGGGAGTTGGCCCGGTGAAATCCAGTTGACCCGACAGGTTGACCCTGAACCCGGTCCACTCGGGTAAACCCGGCTTTATATATATATATAAGTAAAACGACGTTGTTTTTGGCTTTGGCTTTTTACTATCAATTAACCAAACCGTTTGCATTGCAACGTGAAGATATACAGAATCACAATTCACAGAATTAGAAAACATAATCTCCATCTTCAAAGCTCATAGCCATATCAGTTGCAGAGGAATTTAAGCTACACGCAAGCCATACTAGGTAAGTCCCCGTCTCTCTTTTGGTTAGAATAACAAGAAGAGGCCCTCAGCAAACTCTAAATTTGTTTTTGCAGGGTGTTCGTGTTCTTTTCTTGATTTGGCTCTCTTTAGTTAAGATCTACAAATCAATGTTAGATGAAGTTGTTATTACTTGTTTCTCTTTAGTTTTTTGTTTATGAAAGCACTGGTTTGATATAAGATAGTTTTTTGTTTCGCTTCGGTTTTCTTCTCTCTTAGATTTATGTTCTTCATTGGTTTCATTTCTCTTCATGGATATAAGATAAGTTGTTTAATTTACTTGCTTTTCATTTATGTAAGATAGATTTTTGTTCCTTACCCTGTTTCTACCCAGTTTATATGTCAATCCTTTTTTGTTCCTTGCCTGTGTTTTGCTTGAATCTAGGCTCTATTTCTTGCCTTGTTCATGTTCTTGTTAACAACAGATTGAGATAATCTAATTATCTATGATTATAATCAGTTGATAAGTAGATCCAAGTGGGTTAATCAATGAAAACCAAGTAATAAAACTGATGTGATTGTAGATGCCTAATTAACAAGGAAAAATGCATTATCAATTGTGTATAACACAAATTAGAAAGGTAGGCAGAGAGTGGTGGATGGATGGGTGGATGGATAGAAAAAAAGAAGAATTACAATGATTAAGATTAGCAGCAATAAAAAAAATAAAAAAAATTAAGGTTAATGATAGGAGTAATTAATGGGGAGAGTAAGAGATGGAAAAAAGAGCAGAGACCTCGGTATCAAGCATGACAGCAAAGAGAATGTTGGTGTTTTGTATAGCATGAAATTAATTAATGACAATTATAATATGCATCACTTACGCACTGAGTAAAAGACATTGCTTTGTAATCTTGTTATGTTAGCATTTCTTAAGGGCTATTGTTAACCAATATTTTAACAAAACTATATGCTTGTTTTATTGTTAATTAGGTGAATATAATATGATAAATATAATATGGATTTTTTTTTTTATCAACCCATCTGACCCATAACCTGATCATTATACTAGATTGATTATCAGATCGGGTTTAAAAACTATGCTCCTAAGAACCTCGTTCTTACAATAAAACGCAAATAAAAGCAGAAAATAATATATAAATCGATACAAACATCAAGCAAGTGCAAGGATGAAATAGCAACAAAAAAAAAAAAAGTGATGACAAAAAACCACTGATATAGATAAAGTGTCATCTAGGTTCTGTTTTAGGTTTTTTTTTTTTTTGTAATTGTAATTTTAATGTAATGCTAATTTTGGCTAATGCCAAATGGTCTTCCAAAAAAGAAAAAAACGAATGGTAAAATGTTCGTATCTTTCAGACATAAAAAAGAAAAAAGAAATATATTAATATATGACAATAATAAACAAAAGTGAGTATAAATAACAATGCCCATGTTATCTCTCCCTACTAACACAGTACAGTTAGACTATTTCATTTTGCTGCAGATCATGAACTACAAGAGCTATATCGTAATTACCAACCCATCCTCCTCTTCATTTTGAGTTTTCTGCCTTTTTGTGCTCTTCACATCGGCTCCTCCTTGCAACCGAGTACTGTTCTTGACACCTTCACAATCCTTGCATTTCTTGATCTATGTATCTCAGCAAGAAACAATTAAAACTTTGATTTTCTTTACATGGTAAATTGAAAAGAGAATGCAAGACGTAACTATAGTGACATTATTTTGAGCAATTATATAAAAGAGAAGTGGTTGAAATTGAATATTATGACTAGTTTTGACAAATCATTATTGCTTTTGCTGCCATATTACCTCATCAGGTTGCAGCTTGGCCAACACCTTTTGGATTGCATCGAATGACCTACTCTCATTCTTAGTATAATTGAGCACAGAGGGATTTAGGTTTGTTGGAGGAGCTAGGACTCGCAACTTGCTGATCCGTTCCGTTGCCAGTGTCTAAGAGAAATTCAAAAGACACATGTGAAATCCAAAAAATAACAATTAAGCCTAACTTTTAGTCAATAATACCATTATACCTGCAACAATGGAACACATGCATTCAAGGACACGTAGAATTTGTTCTGACATGCCAACTTGCTTGCTGCTTTTTCTAGAGATATATGTAAATAGTCATATGCAGCCCGTCCCCAAGCATATGAGCCAAAATCATGTAGATTTTCCAGGAATTTGAGCGGCCACCAATATATATATTTGGAAGCGGATGGAAAGAAATATATATTGAACATGTATACAATGGATAGACGAAGGAAGTCCTCAGCTTCCTCTTTTCCACCGACACTCATCAGGTTTAGTTTTTGCAGAAGCAAACTTTCAGGTATCAAAAAGGAACTTTTGATTTCTCCATCATCCTTTTCGTTACTGGCATCTGTTGACTTCTCTTTGATTCTTGCATTTCCATTCACTATTTCAAAGTACTTCCATATAATTTGAGGATCAATATGCCCTCCCAAAATATTCATGTCCACCCTTTTCCCTTCAAAGCTGAGTCCAATGCATTTCTCAATTTCTTTGCCACAAAACTTGAGTGGCTGGCCTGCTACAATAAATGCATCCTTTTCAGAATCATAGCATTCAATAAGAGCTGCTGCCAGATTGCGATTAATGGGGCATCTAGGAATATCAAGGAAGGCAGAGAAGATTGAATTTTCAATTATGCTTCTCTTCTTCCCCTTTAAGTTTGAAAGAAACTCATACATTTTCCGCTGACTGCACCTCGTGTCCATGGCTTGTTTTCCCTCAAACTTAAGTTCTCGTTTACCCTGCAAAAAGAAAAGGAAAAACTTTATTAAACAAGAATATCAGCAACAAAGAACTGCTCCAGTAAATCATGAGGCAAGAGAAATCTCATTACAAAATACAATCAACCAAGAGGCGAAGAAGGCAACATCAATTGGAATACTAAGCATCTGGTCTTTTCTTACCCTTTCTCTACTTCTCACACGCTCCCTTAGGAAATGTACACCTTCCTTTTGACTTTTCTTCTCTTTGAAAACCTTCTTTTTGGCCTTCTTGCCTTCCTCACTATGGTACTCTTGAAAACCCTGCTCTTTACAACCTTCTTCTCTATTGATTTTCTCCTTTCTGTCTTCCTTGATATTCTCCTCTCCAAAAACCTGCTTTTCGCTGCCTTCTTCTCCATCATTCTTCTCCTTCACAACTGGCTGTGAAGCAAATGTATTGTAAATCCAACTGGACTGTAAAACTCAAATGCCTTGCTTCACACTTATAAAGTAATTTAACAGAAAAATCACGCAGCCAGAAAAACTCTTCCCAGCAACTATGACAATGGTCACGTTACAAAATTTAGATTTACAAAGAAGCAAGGAAAAAATTGTGGAACGCTAACCTTCTGCTTCGTTTTGACCCCTTTTCTACTTCTCTTCTGTTTCATAAACTCCCTTAGGAAAATCTCACCTTCCTCTTTAAGTGTCTTCTCTTTGAAATCCTTTTCTTTGATCTTTCTGCTTTCCTCTCTATTCCCCTCCTTCTCAAAAACCTGGTATCCACAGCCTTCTCCTCTATCACTGTTATCCTTGACAACTAGCTGCAAGGAGAATGTATTGTGAATCCTACTGATTAAAGTGATCCTATTTTCATGTGAAATGAGATAAATACAACAACCTCAGTATGACTTCCTGAATCCTGCAGCTTGCCCCTAATATGTGTCTGGCCACAATAATTTGCCTGAGGCATGTAGGGAGCAAGCTTTGATCCACAATTTTCAAATATTCTCTCTCCAAGCTTTTGTGCAATAGGCAAAACATCCTGGTGAAAAAAGAAGAAAAAAATACCTGATCATTTAATAATAAAGCATCTATACGAGTTTGACAGGAAAAAAGAAAAAAAAAAGAAGAAAAAGAAAAGTTGATTATATATTCACCTGGTTTCTGTTTCTTATACAGTCCAAAAGGAGGTTGACAATCTCCAATGGGATCTCTTTAATTTCGTCCAAGATTATAATCATAATTAGCCCCATAGATGAATATACAATGTCAGGATGGTGTTCCCTAAAAAATGTGCACATTCAGTTTAACAATTATAATCCATGCTATGAAAAAGAAATGCATTATACACTTGTGAGTTACAATCTTTTCCATGAAACACTCAGATTTATTGGCATACTATCATACTTAAATAAAATCAAGCACATGCAACTGATACATTATTTCCCATAGAAGGGGGAAGAACTCATTGATACTTTTGGAAATCTGCATATCTGCCTTTTTTGGTTCAGCAAGCATAGTACAACTGAAAGACGGACCAGAAGGTTTATAATAAAGGATACAATTCTTAAGTAACAGAAGCATGAAGAGTGACCAAAAAAAAGCATTGCAATATGAATCATTGCCAACAAGCTATGCTTCATGAGTGGATTACTTAGTGTGTTCCAAAAACAGATGGAAAAAAAAATAGCATTCGAGTCCTAATTATTTAAAACCAACTATATGTGGCAAAATATTAAAGATCGAAGACCACCTGAACAAAAGCTGAAAAAGTAACAAAACTAATTTACTCGAGAATTAGCTGAGACAAGTTGACTGAAAAAGAAAAAATTTGCACTCGGTCAATCTCACCTTATATTTGTCAAAAAATGTTTAAACATCTCCATGATCAAGGAATAACATTGAAGATCCACCATCAAAACGCAT
Source organism: Populus nigra (assembly GCF_951802175.1). Lineage (NCBI taxonomy): Eukaryota > Viridiplantae > Streptophyta > Magnoliopsida > Malpighiales > Salicaceae > Populus > Populus nigra. Next base: position 8,002,889 of record NC_084854.1, on the reverse strand, counting down.
GATCTGACATTTGCAAACTTTTCTAGAATCAAAACCCTTTTATGGTATGAAGGGCTTGAGGTGTCAGATATATTTTCAAATGAAGCTACAATCAGCTGTAAAATTTCCTGTAAAACAATCCAATGTTAGATAAAACACGTAAAAGCAAGATACACATACACAAGACTATGAAAATTGAAAACACAGTCAGTCTAAAGTATCTTGGCGTACACACATGACTATGCAATTACAATCATGCACCAAATAAATTCTTAGTCCCTTTGGAAATAGAAACATGAGACACATAAAGGGGTAGGTACCTTCATTTGTTCATCATCATATGAAAAAGTTTGTGCTGTTATTATTAAAATATGATTGAAGCATGATGCAACAGAAACTTTCACATCCACATCCGAATGATTCAAAAGTTCTTTGGCCATAAGTGCCTTCATTGCAAGCTCTACTGCCCTTTGCATTGACTTGGAAGGAGACTGATTCACTCTCTTTAAACAAGCCTCAAGTTTCTAAGAAAAAGGAAAAGAAAACAAAAGGAAAATGAATGAGACAATGCATTTGCATCTGCATTTAAACAGAGAGAGACAAGAAGAACTGAGCTTAACAGATAGTAAATAGAGGGTAATAGATAAAACACTCCAACCGACATCTTCACCTCGGAGGTTGAGACATTTAACTTTTAAGTATTGTGTGACATTTCCCAGTACAAGTCGGATAATCAACAAGATTACTAGGAACCTCAGGTTGATCAAAATTATTGACAGTCAAATAACCAAAAGAAGTCCAAAACGCATTCTAGATTGCATTCAAACTGATTATTGGCATAACCACAGCAGGACAAACTTCAACCAATTCCATTTCAAGAACTTTATTTTACTTCAAGTTGGACTCAAAACCCAAAATTAAAGTGTACATGCAACATCAACCTCGGAACACCCTTGTAACTTTAAAAGAAATGCAGTGCAAAATTGGAAAAGAAAATTTTATAATATCAACCAAACCAAAGCTTACAAGAAGATGCACCCGCACATTGAAGTCGAACCAAATTAATCTGATATAGTCACACCCAAGTTTCATTAAACAAACTTAAAAAAAAAAAAAAAACACCTCCTAAAAAAGAGCAGACTCTAGCCGATTCAAGAAGTTGTAATTTATTTCCCACCCACATAAAAAAATGTTGGCAGAAACAGAAAATTTAATTTAATAAAAAAGCTCAATTACTTAGAAAACAGAAACCCTAAAACACACCCTTTATTATTCCAAAAAAAAAAAATTACAGTAGAGAAAGAGTAAAGTGGAGAGATGATAAAAGAAAAAATAATTACCTCAAGCAAAAGAACGAGTTGTGAAACGGAAGATGGAGATGAAAGAAGTGCATATCCAGCCAACTTGATTTCATCTTCCAGCTCTTTTTCCTCTCTTTCCATTTCTCCTATCGCCTTTTCTGATTGCCTAGAAAAGGGTTACTGAAAGAAAACAAGAGAAGAAAGATAAAGAAACAGTGCCTGTAATAATAAAGCTTCTTTATAGTTTAAAGAAGCGTTGTACGGTGGCTTGTTAAGCGGATTATTTATAAAAAAAAAAATTGTTCGCGAAGAAGCACGTTGTGTTGTTGGAAAATCAATAACCCCGAAACCAATTCCATAATCTCTAACAATCCTAAATTTTAAAACCCTAATTTTTTACATTCAAACTTCAATTTCATAAACTCTGAACTTAAATCCATGAGTGTAATCCAAAACTCAAAATCAATATTTCAACATGGTGGTGAAAAAAGCAAAGGAAGTAGGAGAAAGTCCAATAAAAAATCTAATTATTAATGTTGTTTTTATTTGTTAATTATAATTGTGATATTTTAACATTGAATTTTTTGTAATTATAATGGTAATTTGTATGATATTTTTTTTTTGTAATAAAACAATGTGTCTTTTTTAACATGTAAATATCTTATTTGAAATTATAAAAAACATGTTTGTGATTTTCACATGTTCAATTGTAAATTAAAAATTTTAAATTCTATTTATCCAAAATAATTATGAAAATTCATAAAATATAAGACAATATTAAAATCAATTTAATAACTGGCCAAAATAACTTTACAAAAGTAATAAAAAAAACTTCATAACTAAAGAAAATAACACAATATAAATGTTCTCTCAACAAATATATGAGTCTATCTATATTTACGATGACGAGTAGTTGGGTCAGTTTTATCAATAGCATGGCTTACACTTGTCTATGTGGTCTTATCCTTTGAGACAACATCATTAAGATTTAATATCTCTCTTAACAACTAAAGTATAATGTGACATGTCTTGAGCCAAAAAAATACATAATAATAAGCAAGTTCATCATTATCTTCAAAATCATGAAGATTTACCATGATATGTCAATCATCATATAACAAAAAACCAACCTAATACTAAGCAAATACATTTATTAATTCATAAGTAAAACATTTTGGTTATAACATATTACATATAAAAAGTAACATATGCCTATAATATTTTGAATCCAACATACATGTGGCTCATACTCCATCTTCTCGTGTGGAGAAATATGAGCTAAGTTTGATGCAATGACTCAACGTGTTATACCCAAGTACTAGTTTATGTATTTCTCCTTGAAAATTACAAAATACACCTCTCTAAAAATCACATCTCTTTATCCTTTCTACATTGATATGTACTGTATATGATGGATCATCCAATTATAATCAATGTACATACCCGAACGACTAATGATATGCAATTTATCACTGATATCTATGTCATATGGAATGTATTGCTAGAAGTTAAATTGTCTTATCACACAATTCAAGCAATAAATCTCAACAAGCTCAAAAAATATAAGGAGAACCATTATTATTCATAAGTCATTGGTCATTATACATATAACATGAGCAACTAACAGATCATCTTCTAAATAAGGATTCCACACAACCTATTTCAACATCAACAATGCAATTTATCCAAACATTATCCATCATAAAAAAAATGCAATTATTTCCTGAAATTTCTCAACATCAACAATGCAACTAATAGATCATCTACTGGATAAGAATTCCACACAACCCATTTCAACATCAACAATGCAATTTATTGTCATATTTTTCAACATCAATAATGCAATTTATCCTAACATTTTTAAATATAAACAATGCAGTTCTCAAAATTTTCCAACTTCAATAATGCAATTTATCCCAAATAATTTCCAACATCAACTAATTTTAACATCAACATTGCAATTTAATATAACATACTTGGTTAGACTAATGTTTATCTAACTCATTATGATAAAATAACAAAACATGTGTTGGATTATTTTCAAAGTACCTACTATCACACCATTTGTTAATAAAGAACCAATCAACTTATTAAATAATGTTAAAATAAAAATTATTCTTAGTTTAAAGATTGCATTATTAACAACATATTACTTGTATGCTAATGGAAGTCGTAGCTCTACCTCCAAAACCTGAACAAACATATCAGGTTTCGACTTAATTCGGGGGACACTCCAAGTGGAGATGTTGGCATGACCATAGTTATATAAGGGGAAACAATGATTAGTAATCAACTCAAATATTGCTTGAAAAATACTAATACAAAAACCTTGTACATCGTTTAACTTGTAAAAATAGCAAACATCATCCAACTTGCTTTGTTTTTTCCAAGCTTACTTGATGTAGTTGCATATACAAATATAAAAGGATGTCTAAGCCCCAACCATACGGTGGAATGAAGTCGAAGTCATTCAACAATGGTAGGTATAACAATGGCACACACATTCCGCTGAAGTCCATGAAAAGTTTGTTGTTAAATATATGAAGTATGTATACTCTAACATACCTACACAACAAAAAAAAACTTAAAATCCATATTAGATCAATTAATATATTAATTGCACTATTAGTCTGTATTAACATACCATCATAGGATCTTGTCATCAACATGAACAAGTAATTTAGAGAAATTATCCTAAAGTCATCTCATATATAAAGTATTTCCCTAGAACATCTTAGGAGGGGGTGCTCATCTGAATGCACGCTCATATAAAACAACCTTATTTTAAATATCCATAACAATAAGTTCTTGACCATCTATAAGCAAACCAGGTAGAAAAACAACACCCTACAATATAAGTGTCCTCTTACCTACTCGAAGATGGAATGTATGAGTCTCTCATCTCCATCTTTTAATAAGTGCATTGAGCAAGTCATAATCCATGTTGATACATTTTAAACAGGAAATGCAATAAAAACTCATTTGCATAATGAGTGGGATCACAAAATCTAGAAACGATATCAACTTATGGAATTAAAAATACATCTTACCTAAAACCAAAAAACCAAAAAAAAATATTAAATGTATTAACATGATTTATAGGATATATGGTGAATATTTTATTATAATTAACATAATATTTTTATTTTTTATGATATAAAAACAAACTAACATTCTTATTCTATATGATTTTTTATTTATGCAACTTCTACAATCTAGAAGGGTCAACCGAATCGAGATTCATGTTCTGAGAAATTTTACATCTACATGCATATGAGAAAGCAACTCGTGTATGTTATATTCTAACCAAGTGTACCTATAAAACAAATATTTTTTAACATCACCATAATAAAATACAAAATAAGATTTGATACATCACATCACATTTGAAACAATAATAAATAAAAACGTAGCATGTTAACTTTGTAATAATTAGATGCATATGTTGTCTATATTCATATGTTTTTTTTATTATTATGCCCTATTTGACTACATATTCCATATCTATATTGGGAATGCCTTTTTTTTTGTGTTCATCTAGTTATACAACCTGATTGATTTATGGTTTGAATTATGTATCAGTTATATCTTCATTAGTTTTAATTGAGTTATTATTTAAAAAAAGTAACGAAATCAAGTAATATATTTTATATTATTGCTTCCAAAAATTAATCATAATTTAAAAATTTAAATTGGAAGTGCATCTAGAATTTTCATATTTATTTTAGAATATTGTTTTTGAAGATTATTCAATAAGCTCTTGTATAAATATTTAATTATGTTGAATAGATGTGTTTAGGTGGATAGATGTATGAAAATGTTTATGAATATATTTTTATTCAATGGTGGATAGATGTGTGAAAATGTTTATGAATAGATTTGCATTGGCATGTTTAGATTCATCAATTTATGCAACAAATAATGATATAATTTATCTTATTAATTTCAAAAGTTGAGAACAATTCAGAATTTAAATGGAATACGCATTGAGAATTTATATTTTCTTTTAAAGGGTTGCAGAAATCTTTACCGGAAGAGAACCATTCAAGAAATAAAGGTTTGTGCTTGCTGTTGTTAGATTGGCATCCCATGCATGTATGCATGGCGTGATTTTTTCTTGTGATTTTAACGATCAAGTAATATTCTCGAACCAGTTTATATCGACTCCATCTTTCTGGTTCGATCGAAGGCTTAGACTAATCCTCAAGGTTGTAATGTGGCATTAAACAATGAGGAACAAGCAGGGAATCGTAATTCGGATGCTTTCATCTGCATCATGTGATTTATTAAAAATTCCTTGCAGCCGCAGTTCCCTTGCCTCTCTTTGCTTTTACTCTTCAGATTCTACTTCTAATGGAGGATCCTGAAGAGCTTGAAGAAACAAAAAATGTCTAAAGGATCCGGCCAAACATGAGGAAGACCAGGTGGAGAACAAAATGATCAACACAAGCATCTTCATTCGGGAGACGAGTAGGCTAACGGGCTCCCGAACAACAAACATTCTTCTCAATTCCAGGCAGCTTACAAGGCCAACCTTATGCGCTTGTTTCAGCTTAATTAGCAGCTTGTGTTCATGTTCACAACAGAACACTGTTCCTCTCAATCGCTTCACAATGAGTTCAGAAATTAACAAGCTAGTGCAAACCAGTTCATATGCAATTGTTAAACACTACCATGCTTCAAATAAATATGATAGCAACAAATACAACTCTCATTCGTCTATTTATCAAGTCTCGTTGAAACATTTTCAGCGAAATCGGAAAGTAGGAGCACAGTGATAGAGCCCACGTTTTACAACAGCCGCACAACGACTAGCAATCTGGCAGCACACAATTGTGCAGTTGATTTATGCATCTTTATTCCGCGTCATGCTCTTAGATGTGAATTAATAAGGATGTAGTAGAAAAAGATAACTCTTCCTCGAATATTACTAATCAGCTAAGGATGTAGTAGTGATTATTGGTTCCCTTGTAGATAACACTAACCCATGGTGTAAGAAGGGCTTGGTAAGTTGATAACTGTGGTCTTGACTTTGGTCATCATGTTAATGCTATTGGTGATGCCTTGTGATCCAATACCGCTATCCTTCAAACCCTGTCAACAATGCAGTTGTTAGTCCTCAGGGTAATGCCACGAAGCAAAATCTAAGTAATTAAGTAACATAATCTGTAGCATTTTCAGAAAATTTTGGTTCACCTGGAAAGGGAAATGATCTGGTCCACGAGCTGGTGCCGAGTTGATCTGAACTGTCCCAGTTTCCATTGCATCGCTGATCAACATGGCTCTGTTGATGTCCTTTGTAAATACGCAACCCTGTGAATCGGAAACAAGCATTGATATCAAATATGGAGAGGGTGGTGGAAGTTAATCCAATTGAGAGGCTTCAGCTTTAACTCAAACAGAAATGTTGTGAACGAAGATGAGCTATACCTGGAGTCCGAAATTGCTAGCATTGCAATGGTGAATTCCTTCTTCCACAGAATTGATCCTTACTACTGGCAAAATTGGTCCAAATGGTTCTTCCCATGCAATCCTCATATCAGGCCTCACATTATCTAACAACAAGGGCCAGATGAGGTTACCCTCTCTCTTGTACTGCTGGCAGAAAGTTGCTCCCTTTTCTTTGGCGTCCATTACCAGTCCTTCGATGAAATTGGCCGATGACTCTGTGACTACAGGGGTGATATCACAGTCATTCTCTGGTGGCCCAACTCTTAATTTTGCAACTCTTGCTTTCACCTTTTCAACCAGAGCATCAGCAACGGATTCCATCACCAAGACAACCTTAATTGCAGTGCATCTTTGACCACTGTTATATATGTGGCAGAAAAGATATACACATTATATTTAATAACAAAACAAGGATGGAGACAGAAACAGATAGATTACTTAAGATGGCCTACTAAAGTGTGGTTTGAGTTGTGTTAATTATATCTAGATCACATGTAAATCAACATGTCATATAATAAGATGTCTATGTAATGTGTTCATAGCAAAATGAAGGAAATGATTTCATTGGCCAGAGTCCAGAAACTGGCTTCAAATATAGTGAAATTCTAGCCACCGTTATTGCATTGTGTTCCTTCAAAAAATTGGCAGTGAAGTTATCTCAACGAATTCTCACCAACATCTTTGATATGCTTCCAGTTTATCCTCGTTAAAGAAAATAATTAGCATGATTTATATGTATCTATCTATCTCTAGCCAGCCTATTGACACAGAAATTTCCTCATCAAATGTAGATAGAAGATATTTTCACTATCTTAGAGAAGTGTAACACATCGACACACACATCCATTTTTGGCTTTACGAAACAAAATGACAATATCTACATTTTCATCATCCCCATGCTAAATGCAACCTTAATGAGATTTATAGAAAATTCTCATGCCTGTAAGAAAAGCCTCCTTTTATTATGTTTGCTGCTACCAAATCTAGGTCAGCATCTTCAAGCACTATGCAGGCATCTTTTCCTCCCAATTCCATCTGAAGAGGAATCATGCCTGCCTTCTTTGAAATTGCGATGCCCGTGTCTCCACCAGTGAAGCTGAGGAAAAATAATGCAACTTGGGATTTACACACCACGTTATGCATCAAACAAGTACAAGGAAGGAGCTAATGAAGTTTCAGAAGAAGATAAATGAAAGATTACCTTATACAGTTCACACCAGGATGCATAGTAAGAAAGTCACCAATCTCAGACCCTTTCCCGGTGACACAGCTGATTAGGCCTTTGGGAAAACCAGCCAAGTGAAAACAGTGTACCATATGCAGGCAAGAGACAGCACCCTGAAAGAAAACTCAAAGGTGAGACTAAGAGGATCAACCCTTCCTCTATGATTAAAATAAGAGGAAATATTAGATGCATATTTGCTTTACTTTTCCGGTGTTTGAAAAGAGTTTATGTTTTATGTCCTTATGTAAAACCCTCTAAAAAAGCAGGTCCTCCAAATGCGTACAATTGAATCATTATTTTTAGGCACAACCTCAAGTCAACCAACATAAGGATCCTTAAATTTTCGATACATTGCCCATTGATGGAAAACATTATAATGAGTAAGATAAAGGAGACATTCATGTACCTGAGTTGGAGGCTTGAGCACGAGGGAGTTTCCAGCAATCAATGCAGGACCAATCTTTGAGACAGCTAAGTTGACAGGATAGTTAAAGGGTGGAATGGCTAGAACCACTCCGAGGGGAATCTGTGATTTTAGTGTTATCGAATTAGCTAACCAATATGAATAAGTTTGAAGACAAATATACTAGTGAAAGTTATGAAAAGACTTCTTTCACGCATATACTCTTCAGGAAAAAAGTTTCTTACTGGTCATGAAAAGAAAGTTGGATTGCTATATATGGATCCGGAATGGGGCATCATACATTGGTTATAACACATCCAACAGCAATGAATTTAAAAATATTGATACCATCTGGTTCCCTGTCCTTCGTGTATCTCATTTAACTATGCCGTGGAAAGTTATTTTAAGAATTCTAATTATTATCTACTATTTTCATTCATTTCCATGAAAAATGATTGAATGGATGGAGAGTGAACTACAACAGTCAACAGCTGCCCCCTTCACCTTCAGCCTATCATGATGCCATTGGTTAATCTATATCGAAGTAGAATCTGAAGAAGTTTATTAGGTATATAGAATAGGATAATCGATAGAACCTTAAGAGTCGATAATGCTAGTGGTGACAGATAAATCAATGATGACAGAGTAATAAAATGAAAAAAGACACAGAAAACTAGCATTAGCAGCAAGAGAACAAAGACAAACAATATTTTAGTGAAGAAAAAAACAATGAGAACCATATCTGTTACAACTTTTAGAATACAGTTCCAAACTATTGGCTTTTAGTTAATTTCTCCCACCCATTATCTCTTTAATGTAACAGTAGCAGACAAATGACACCAATATCTATCTAAACGAACTCCCTAACTGTGGCTACTCCCAAATACATATGGATTGATCCATCAGGTTCTAATTCCGGTGAGTAATGTTGTGTTCATGCAGATATTCTTACATCATAATCATTTATGACAATTTCTGTTCCTAATTACACTTGAACTCTTCTTCACCTTATAAGATTTTAATCAAAATGTTAGTTATGTTGACATCATCAAACAAACTTTTCCCCTGCATTTTCTGTTCACCAATGATATAAATACTATTAAAAGATATGGGAGTCAACTTTCTTTTACCTTTTCTTGGTCCTTATATACTCATCCTCACAAGTAATAATCATAAATTATACAGGTAGTAAGAAAAGAAGATATGTGAGCTGAGAATTATACCTTAGAAGTCAGGCAGTACTTGGTTCTGTCATTCCCAGGAAAACTGTCAGAGACCAAGAATTTTCCCTCTCCTAGAATTCTAACCCCTTCTTCAGCAGTGTAGGAAATAAGATCTCCTGACCTCACAACCTTCAACGAATCAAATAAGAAAATCAGATAAATCATTCCCTTCTATCATTAATTTGCATGGTCAAGTTCAAATGTGAAAATGGAGAAAACTAATTATATACCTCAGTTACTGAATCTTTAGCTGGTTTTGCAATTTCTTTTATCAAGCACTCAGCAATTGGGGCTTTGTGCTCTTTCAGGATAGCAGCTGCCTTGTGAAGAAGCTCTGCTCTCTTCCATAGTGGAGTTTTAGCCCATGCTTTTTGTGCGCTTTTGGCTGATTCCATCACTTTGTTAACCTCTTCCTGTGTACAAGCTGTTTCAGAACCATAACAAATTTTATACGTAAACTAAATTTTTCAGGTGGATCAGGAAAAAAAAAATTATGCAGTTCTCCCCTCTCCCCATCATTTCAAACTATGCCAAAAGAAAAATCAACACTCCCAAGATCAAATTTCCTAATTCTTAACTATACATCTCTTGCTTGAACAAGTTTCTTACATATATAAAATTGATTTTTTTTTTTCATACTCTCAGTTCATAAATAGAGGTAATTGCATGAATATAAAACATGCTTCATCATTAAGGAATCTCTCTATCCCCAAATAATTATTAGGCATGACTACGGTGGAGTAGTGTCATTCATGCACATTCTTTCAAGCACTAAGGAATTACTCCTGGGAACATTTCTCAAAAAAAGAACTGATCATGCATATTGTCCAAAGAACAGCGAAATGGGAGTGATCTAAATCTAATCAACTATACCTTGAACCTTGTACTGAGTCTTTCTTGTAGTTGGGTTGACAATAGCTACAGTTTTGCCAGAAGAAGACTTCTTCCATTCTCCATCAGAGTAGTACTTGTACACATCACCATCCAATATTTCAGAAAACATTCCAGTCCCGGCCATTATTTTTTACTCCAACAACCACAACCACAACAACAACAAAAAAATGAAAGTATAGTAGCTGGTAACTAATCCAGCTCCAGTCTCTTCCTCTGCAGAAAGAGCGATGAAGGTAAGAGAGTGATGAATGTGTGGCTTGGTTTTGACGGTGTACATATAAGAAGGGCAGCCACGTTTTGGCATGGTAGCTACTCGATACAAAAGAGGTTGATTAGATGGTTCAAAGAGTGCCATGTGGGCATTTAATTTACAACTTTGCCATTACTATGACAATTTCTGTTTTCAGTGTTGAAATTTTTTATCTGCGAAGAAAATTAATAAAAAATTTCTTACTTGGCATATGGATGCCCTAAATATTAATAAAATAAAATTTATTTATTATTATTTGTAAGGAAAATGTCTTTATCACGAAAACCATAACACGAACATATCAAAAAGAAAAATTCAGAGTCGTTTTTGCAATAGATTGAGTTGGTTAGTAGTCATGCAACATGGCATAATCCAAAACAAGCTATGTCACCGCGGGTTGAATAAAAAAAATTGAGTTAAAACAAATAATGTTCATGTGATATAATCATGTTTTAAAGAAAAAAAATCTAAATTTGAATGAAAAAAAAATGATGAAAAAAAACTAAGAAAACAATGATAATTCATGTTAATTTATTAAGCTCGTGACCCAATTTATTTGCGTAGAAGTAATAAATTTTAAAAATCTTAAAAGTCAATATTCAACTAATAAAATATTGAAAGATGAAAGTGAAAGAAAAAAATTCAGAAATATAAAACAATAAAAAATAGCCTCTTAAAATTAGGCAACTTTAACATCAGCATTGATGTAACATCCCTCTTCAGCTTTTTGAATGCATGTTGGCATCCATTAGACCAATCTCACTTCCAATTCTTCTTCAACAAGTCAGAAAAAGAGGCGGTCACTTTGCTATAAATCGACGATAGTGCCAATCCTAAAAAGGATTGTAAATCAAACACCGTCATAGGAGTTGCCCATTCCAATATAGCTTGTATCTTTTTCGGATTCATCCTAACTTAGTCCATACTTACCATATGTCCTAGGAACATAATTTCAGCACTTGCGAACTCATATTTTTCCTTATTAATGAACAACTCATGCTCCCTTAGTCGAGATAGAACCTTAGATAGATGCACCACATAATCATCTATGCTTCTACTAAACACTACAATGTCATCTAAATACACGACAACAAAGTCATCCAGAAACTCATCTAGCACATCGTTCATCAAGTTACAAAACGTAGCTAGAGCATTGGTTAAGCCAAATGGCATAAAAAAAATGCATATGATTCATACATTATCACACAAGTCATCTTATGCTCATCCTCCTCGGCAATTCTAACTTGCCAATAATCAGACATCAAATCCAGTTTCATGAATATAGAAGCCTTACTCAGTTTTCCATCAAGTCCTGTACCAGCGGCACCAGATACTTGTTCGTTATCATCACCTTGTTTAGTGCACGATAATCTACACACATTCGAAGACTGCCATCAACCTTCTTTTGAAATAAGACAGGAGCACCATACGGAGCTTTAAACAACTGAACAAACCCGATGTCTATTAATTCCTCTAGTTGTCTTCTCAATTCATCAAAATCTCTAAGAGACATACGATATGGGGGTTGCGACGGTGGTGTCGCCCCAAGCACAAGGTCAATTCAGTGATCAACAACCCTTCTTGATGGAGGCTTCTTTGGCAAATCAGGTGGTATAACATCTTCATACTCCTTCAATACTCTAGAAATGACATTCGACACTTGTATACTATGTCCAAAATCCTCACCTATTGCTATTGCCAGAAATACTTTGATGCCCTCTTGTCAATCAAAAGCTTGAATCTACCCCTACCAAGCTTATTTTTCTTACTTTTTCCAACCCTCTTATCCTTGGTTTTAAATCTCAAAGGGACAAGAATAGTCTCATCTCTTGTCATTGTCTTAAAATCAACCAAACTATCTGCGACAACAATATCAGAAGACAAGTCTTTAACTTTCTACCTTTGCAATTCAGCTTGAGCCCAAGATTACAAACCTAACATAAATTTGAATAACCTATCTTCTTCAAATATGTTCTTTATGTCCAAGATCAAAGAACTAAATTCTTTGATGTAATCCCTCAACGATCGGTCTTGCTTTAGCTTATTCAAATCCTTTCTCATTAGCCAAGATAAGTTCTTCGGTAAGAATTGTTCCTTCAATTCTTGTTTCAAATGATCCAAAATCTCAATCCTTATGTTTAGATCTTTTTTTATCCAAGTTCTTCACCACAACTTCACATCACCTGACAAGTACATTGTTGTGATGTTCACTTGTTCATCAGCCCCAATTTTCACCACATCAAAGTATTGTTCCATGTCCTCAAGGAAATTTTCCAATTCCTTCGAACTTCTTGTACCACCAAATGACTTTGGCTCTGGCAATTTTGATTTGGACGAGCCACCACCCCAGGGATGTTTACTATTGCCTTTTTTAGAACAACAATCTCATCTTCAAGAACTTGCATTTTACAACTTACATTAGCTGCAAGATCCACATACTGCCTAGCAGCCCTTTCTATCATTTTTATTACGTACACAAGCCTTTCATTTATAGATTGGTCTTTGTTTTCAGCCATGAGACCCAGAACATTTTTTAGATGAGTGAGGCTCTCTTGAATTGTCTCCATACCTAATGGCATTAATCCTCAAGCCAATAATTTTCTCAAAAAGAACGGACCGTGCTCTAATACCACTAGACACAAGGATAAATTTCTCGACACAATCTTACTCTAAACGTAGCAATCTAGTCTCACACTAGACTCAACCCACCTCACAATTTCAACTCGTGTTTAGCCTATATACTAAGGTGTTTCACACACTTAAAACATTTTCCCCAAAATCTTTCAAGTAATAGACAAATAGCAACAACACAAGTATCATAAATCAAAATCATAAACACAATTTATAGGAAAAGGCTCTCAACCTTTATTAATACCAAAACAAAGGACACACAAAACTATTTGTGTGTGCCATGCACAATTCTCCTATATGCTATGTAATTTTGGCCTTCTTTTATTACAAAAAAATACAGAAGTTACATAGAAAACTGCCCCTTAGACAAGTCTATCCAAATTGGACAGTTTGGCTAAAAACAATAACTGCAAAAAATTATCTTCAACTACCCACCACCCATGTTGTAACTTCTCTTGGTTTGTCACCTCATGGACCATCAAGCCAGTCAGCTAAACCCTTTCTGCCAGCTTAGTTGTATTTCTGCACATCTTGGACAACCCTCTATCCAAGTTTGAAGTTGTGTTGAATATGCACCCAATGTTCGCACACACCTGTTATGTATTGCTGCTGAATCTACCTCTACCTACACATGTTGCTACTACCTATGCATGTTGTCGAGATCCCAACAATGTTCTCGATAGCACGCCTTCGCGCATCAATTTAACAAAAGAGCTCAAATGTTAAAAAATAACAAATAAATTTTTTTTAATAAAGGATAAAATTAAAAACAAATGAGAAGTTTACAAAAGAGACAAGAAGAAAAATGAAGAAAAAAATCGGGACCAAATTTGAAAAAAAAATATTGAAGGATAAAATTGAAAATAAATCAAAAACTCACAAAAGAGCCAAGGATAAAAATTATAAATCAAAAAAATGAAGATTGATACTCAAATATCCCCATCTAAAAAGACTACCTTGAATTTTAAATAACAAACATGAATTTCGAGGGAGGGGAGAGGAAAGAAGAAGAAAGAAATGGCCGTTAGAGCCAAACTCGATGGCCTTTGACCACACACGTCACTTATCTAAGGAGGCGACGTTAAGATAATTCAAACACTGCTGCAGAAGGCGACGTTTGACAACTGAAGAGCCCCGCACGCGTTGCCCTAAAGGCATGAGGGCTATCCACACGACAACAATTTTTTTTAATAATTTTTGTATATACTAAATTATACAATTGCCCTTAAGCCAATCCTATAATTTAAAAAGTACATGAGTATAAATACAAAAAAACTCTTGAATGTAAGGCATTTAAAATCATCTCTCAAGGGCGTGTGAGTCATTTAATTGTTCATTAAAAACAAAAAAAAATAAAAATATCTCTTAACATTATCTTTAAAAGAAATGAGTCTACTGTACAAGAGTTTTTTCATTGTATATTATTAAACAAAAGAAAATAATTGCCCCCTTTTAAATTTTAGAATGACAAATAAACCATTATAAAAGTCCTAAATTACTCCCAATAAATTGGTTTTTTAATGGCAAAATAGATATTTCACAAAAAAATAAAAAGGCGCCTATTCCCATCCTTTTCATTTTGGTTCCCTCCTTTCATTATCATCTTTCCCTAGCAAATTAGCCTAAATTAGCCTACCATTGATGAGATATTGATCAATGGTAAATTTTGCTGTAAATAAACAAATCGTGCGGAATTTCCATCTCCATATCATCACAGATCTTCACAAATTGTTAACTTCTTTACTTTTATATATTAATGTGTTCCTTTAAGACAGGATGCATGGTGCTGGAGATGACTTTGTATCATTAAATTAAAAAAAAAAATTCTCCTAAAAAAGTTATTGTTCACTCATATTACTATTTATTATAATAATGTAATTATAAAATTATCAGTGAAAAAATAAAAAAGAATTAGATATTGAATAAAATAGTTTTTTTACCATGACACAATTATTTTTTACAAATTATATTGGCAATTTCATCTTTTTTGTATAGTAAAAAAAAATTAATTTAACCATAGAATAAAATAATCTAATTACTACTACTTAGGGATATTTTTGTGTTTTTAATTTTGTTTTTGAAATAGTGTAATTATTTTGACGTTTTTGAAGACAAAACTAATAAAACTATCACTCAATGATTTTTTTATTATTTTACATTGGTTATAAGTTTCAATGGTACTAGGAGCATTGTTGTAAATTAAATTTATTAAATATAAATAAAAAAAGAACATGTTATTATTTCCTCGTTCTTAACCTTTTAATTATTATTTTTTTTATTTTTAATAAGCTATGAAATTACATCCATTTTTAAGCCAAGTCGGTTTTTATAACTATATCCGTAACTTAAGCACTCCGTTCGAAAACAAAACATCAATTTCTTTTTTTTAATAAGAAAACTGATCTTACTATGCTTCTAGAAAAAAAAAAAAAAAAAGCTTCAGTTTAGCAAATAGCTGCTGCATAGTTTCCTTGATCCAAGATATTTTTGAAATTGGAAAGAAAAAAGGAGTGAAAACAAAGACAGTAGCTTGAGTCCAGACCAGAAAATTAAGGAAGGTTAGTTGAAGCCTGCATGGTATGGGGTGTCAAAGAACCATCTCAACCCACTAGCTTAAGTTATTAAGTAAGGTTTCAAGATATGATTTATATTATTCTCTAACACACCCCCTCAAGTAAAAGCCATTTGGACTTAAAACTTGCACAAGCTCATTTTACCTTGTGCTTAATTTTTATCAAATAAATGAGGATGGTGAGATTCGAACTCGTGACCGCTTGGTCATTAAGGCTCTGATACCATGTCAAAGAACCATCTCAACCCACTAGCTTAAGTTATTAGATAAAGTTTTAAGATATGATTTATATTATTATCTAACATGAAGTTGATAGAGGAAGACGTTGTCTTCACTTGTTGGAAGGGTGGCAGATGGCCGTCATCTCTTATTAAAAGGATGGTTGGGACTTGGGAGGGTGGTAGATGGCCGTCATCTCTTCCTGGAAGGGTGGTAGATGGTCAATATATTTTGAAACATAAGAAATTTGAAAATTAATCGGAGGACCAGGCCTGCCTCCCCAATTTTGAAACATAGAAATTTGTATTCCTCCACCAGGCCTGCCTCGGGAAACAAAAGCAATGTCATATCTTGGTCCCATTCCTTAAACGCCGAGGACGGACAGTTGAGAGGCTGCCTGTCCCCGCCCCAGCTACCATAAAGATGGAATTATTTGTGAGGTTCCATGTCTTCCTCAGACCACACTTTTCATCCATTATTTTATTGTTATTTTGGATCATCAGCATTTTAAAAAAACATTAATGAAATAATATAGAATAATTTTTTTTTAAAAAAATAACATAGTTTATAGGCGTTATAATTAAAAAATATGATATTTATAGCTTATTGTTATTTAAAATAGTAGTTTTTTTATAAATAAAGAAATATAAAATGGGCAAGAAAAAGGAGAGAAAAAAAATCTCAGAGCCACATCAAAATTCTAATTATAACACCATTAGTATCATAAGAGAGATCTACAATATAAAAAAAAGGTCAACAACGATGATCTGAATAGATCATACTTGTCACCCGAAGATTGTGGGTGGCTCACTTGACTTTGATGACAAGTGATGTTTATTTGGTCATCGTTGGTGATTTTTCTTAATATTATTGTAGAAGTTGTTATTTTGAATAGTGACAAATTATAAGTGTCATGTTTCTCAACCGTGACATGAACAAAAAATATTATTTCATCAAATTTTTTTATATTATGCTAATCTATTAATATTTTTAATTTATGGTGCTAATTTTTTTTTAATTCTTTTATCCTTATGAAATTTTTACAGCAATTATGCTCATTTTTTCTGTCTTTTTGGACATGGAAGCATGCTTTATAACAAATTGCTGCAGCCATGTAAATTTGGTATAATATCAACACGGGGAAAATATCATTCGGTTTTTTTGTACTGCAGAATGTGAAATCTAGGCATCTACCCTTTATAATTCCAAGCATTTATCTCACGAAATTAGGAAACCTTGTGAATCTCTATATATACGTATGAAAACTATTTTCTAGCTCTAATGAGAGGAATCATTGAATAAATTTTAGAAGGAAATCAAATTTAAAATAAAAATAAAAATATTAAAAATAAAAATAAAATTAGTCAATATAAATCATTAATTAAACTGGAATGTTTGGGCTATAAATTTATTTTTTTTAGCTAAAAAAATTGTTTAGACTTGCATAAAATATCTCTGAAAAAGGCTGTTAAGGTTCTAATATTAATGAGCTGGATTAGACAAAACATGTCCGAAAAAAATAATTTTTCATGAGTCAATTAGTTATAAATTCATAATTAAACAAAATCTTCCAACATAAATAGTTTTATAGGTAAAATGCAATATAACCATATAAACAAGAAAATATTTCAATTTCTTCGAATAAATTTTTTTAAGTTTTTATTTATTTATCAGATGTTTCAAAAGTCAAGGGAATCAAGCAGTCCATAGCATGGGATTGGCCCAATTTAAGATCATGGAGTACTTTGGAGCAGGATAAAAAGAAGCTAGAAAGCCCATTGTGAACAAACCAAATAAGTCCAGTAACTACCCAGAAAAGAAAACCGTAGGCCCAATGAATGGCAGCCCATCAAATCTAACCGGAAGACAGCAGTTTTTTAAACGACATGTCATTAAGTTGCTCGACGACAATCTTGTCGGTGACTCCGATTGTCGAATAAAATCCCCGTTTGACCTTTCTCTCGATCAATTCTCCCTCGCTCTCTTCCCAAAATCATCAAAATAAAAACCCTAGAAATCCCAAAATCCTTAGTCACCTCATCTCCCAAAATGCACACAAAAAGCCATCAAATTTTCATCCAATCCCAAAATCCCCAATGCAAAACCCAAACCCTGACTCTGGACCCAACTCAAACCCTAACCCTCCACAATCTCAAGCTCTCTCTTTTACCCAACAACCGAAACCCCTCTTCTTTCTACTTCACCCTTAATGGAAAACCTTTGAAAGACTCCTCCGTTTTACCAAATCCCCAAATCACCCCCCTCTCCACGCTAATTTTACAAACCCGGCTCTCTGGCGGCGGTGGCGATGGCGGTGCCACGGGGGCAGAGTCCAGGGACTGCTATCTCAACATGTATGCTGAAAAAAAGCCTGATAAAGTAGATCCACATGAGCAACGCCTATCGAAATGGCTTAATTGCTCACTTTCAAATGAGCCCTTGACGCAACCTTGCGTAATTGATCGCCTCGGTAATATGTTTAATAAGGAAGCTTTAGTTGAGGCTTTGATTGGGAAAAAATTGCCTAAAGAGTTTGGTTATATAAAAGGTTTGAAAGATATGATTAACATACAGTTAGAGGTGGTTCCAGGTGAGGGGT
Organism: Populus nigra; assembly: GCF_951802175.1. NCBI lineage: Eukaryota > Viridiplantae > Streptophyta > Magnoliopsida > Malpighiales > Salicaceae > Populus > Populus nigra. The sequence goes on along the minus strand of NC_084854.1, from coordinate 7,984,142 downwards.
TGGGTAATGCCCGATTTCAATGTCCAGTAACGGGGTTAGAGTTTAATGGGAAGTATAAGTTTTTTTGTTTAAAGAATTGTGGGCATGTTTTGAGTGCTAAGGCATTGAAGGAGGTGAAGTCGTCAGCATGTTTGGTTTGTTATAAGGAGTTTGAGGAGTGTGATAAGATTGTGATAAATGGGAGTGAGGAAGAGGTGGAGGTTTTAAGGGAGAGAATGGAGGGGGATAGAATGAAGGTGAAGGTGAAGGAGAAGAAAAGGAAGGTGAAGAATGGGGAAGTGGAGGATAATGGGGAGGAGTTTGCAGGTCATGGCGTGGTGTCTTCCCAGTTGAGTGGTCAAAAGCATGGGATTGTTGATGTTAAGGGAGTGGATAAGGTGGCTGGGAAAGTGAAAGGAAATGGAAAGGTTGATAATGTGAAAGGGGTTAGTCATGGTGGTTCGAAGCGGTTTAAGGCGGCAGATATGGTACCAGCTAATGCCACTAAGGAGGTATATGCATCCATATTTACTTCATCACAGAAGAAAAAATTCAAGGAGACATATAGTTGCAGATCCCTTCCGCTTGGTAGGAACTAATTGTTGAATGCTTATGAGGGCATAGGACCTCCTTTATGAGGTGATTCTTTGTTCTTCCTAATTAATTTGCTTACAGTTCATTGTTGTGAACATAAAGTATTGATATGTTGACTGGTATTTTCTTGTATTTACCTTGATTGTTTGATGTTAAATCAAACTTGCTCTGTACATTGTGTTTTTCATTATAATGTGCTACATAACACAAGTGTTGTTGGCAGATTTCTGTTCATGGTTTGTAGTTTATTGATGATCCGGATGTATTAATAGTTATACCGTTACTGGGCTGAAATTTACTAAGGTCATTGGTGCAACCTAGACAAAAGGTTGGTTAATAGACTATTGATATGTTGGGACTAATATACCCTTGTATTCACTTGATTGCAAGCCCCCAAATCAACATTTCTATGCATGTTCTATTTTTTTATCATTAAGTGTTTCACTACCTATTCTTACAAGTGCTGTTGGTAGATCCCAGGCTATTTTGATTTCATCATTTCTTAAATTAGTTCTTTTTATTTCTGAGTTCAGAGAGCCAAAATCAGTTACATAGATTCAGATGGGAGCGACGATAGAAAGTTGGATTAATAAAACATTTACCAAGTCAACATTAAAACATTGAGCAAGATTTCTGTAATTTTTATCTTACTTTGCCTTTATAATTATGTTTAATAATAGTGAACTCTTTTGTTTGAGATGAAGAGCATCAAGTCAATAGACAAATAAGGGCAATCAAAGAGAATGGATCCCATTGAACCTCCATCTTTCTTGGCCTTCATCCCATGACTGAGATCACCCTTGACTGATATACTGCCATTGGAAGGTTAGCTGCCTATATGCCTATGTACGAAACAAGTGGAACTGCTCCTTATCAGTCGCTCCTCGGTGTCTTTGTTCGTTCTTCATTCTTGCAACGTGCTACCTTTTCTTCTTGATCAGCCAGGATTATAAAATAATTTTATTAAATTAACTTTGGCAAAAATATATTAATTTAAAGTGCCAGTTTCTTAAAACTGGATGATAAATTGTAGCTTCATTTTTTCAACATGTAGTTATTTGGGAAGAGTTATTCAATGTTTCCCACAGACACCTTCTTTATTCTGACATTCATGTGGGGTTCATGGATTGCTTTTATGCTTGGGCTTTACTTAAATGTGAGAATATTGTTTGTGCCTGGTTGTCTTTGTGTGTGCTCTTACGCTGGCATCCTAAACTTCCCCCATAAAATAGCCTGCTTTTGTTGGAAATTCATCCAAATCATGGTTGCTTAGGCCGACACCTCTGAGCTACTGGTTGTGCATTCCTTTCCTGTAGTTCAAATATTTTGCAAGCTTTCATTTCTGTCTCTTTTAGGGTTTAGTTTTGCACAAAACTTGGAGTTTATTCTGATCAGGTTTGAGGGTTTTGTAAATTCTGAGGTAAAAGCTTTGTGGAGATGTATAATTTTTTTGCCGATGATTTGGCATGTGTGGTGTGAGAGGAACTCTAGAATATTTCAGGACAAGCAGCTGGCATTTTATTCTGGCTTCTTATGGTGTTTTGCCACAGCTGTTTTTAGAGATGTCTCTTGAGCAGATGCGCTAAGCGATTGAAAAGCTCTGTAGCTTTGCACCCTTCCTTCCTCAATAAAATTTCGTCTTTTACCATCGCCCTCCCCATAAAATTAAAGGTCAAGGATCAGTTTCTTATGGGGGAGATGATGCCTTTGTGAGAGTAAGTTATGGTTTGTAACGTATTGAGTATCTGGGATAAGTTTGGTAGTGATAACTTTGATAGGCTGAAGTCTGCCAAGGATGGGTATGGCAAAGCTTTTTAGACTGGTGCGGACTAGTCTGGGAGGACTTGATATTAACATTCCGACATTATAAAAACTGTATGATTTGAAATATATCTGGTAAACTGCAGTTTAAATGAAATGCCTCAAGGCAAAGTTAAAAAGAAGAGAAACATGAAGTGAAAGCACAGCTATCTGTGTGGGTGGATAACAAACCTATTATTAGTACAGTATGGTAACCAGATAGTTCTAGATTTTTTAACCTCAAGTAGTTAATTCCTTGGACTCACTAGTTCCTTTTCCCTCCAACTATGCTAATATTATGTAGTTTTAAGTTTTAACATATTTCTAGTCGAAACCTTCTTAGGATTCATCTGCCACATGAAGAAATTATGGTTGTGAGTTCACTCTCTTCGTGTGTTTTTGTCTTGCATTGAATTTCGTTTTATGTTGAGAGTGACCTTGTGTGAACACTTGATGCCTTTTAGCGAGGAAGGAGAGTATGCCCCAAGCACACTTGAACCTCTTCATTCGAGGTCATAACCCAGCAACTTATTGTAATTAGGGGGAGAGAAGGCTGTGCCACAAATGGGATTTGCTGCAGTTTTTGAAATCTGCTAACTTTGGTCATATTTGATTTGTGTCATATTTATTTGATGGATGACATTCGAATAATAAATAAGAAGTTTTACTAATTTAGTCGCTTGAAGTTGTAGAAAAAAAAACCATTTGCATACCCTCTTGTTCACTCATTTTGTAGGCATCTGACGAGAATTTCAGCTGCTTGTGTTCTCTCCCAAATTGTCCATTCGAGAGGTAGCTTCATCATTACCCATTAGTAGAATTGCAAAGTGAAACATGTTTCACATTAAAATAGAAAAAATAAAGGCAGTGCTTTCTGCTTTCATTGAGAGTCGAACTCAAGACCTCCCGCTTACTAAACGGGTGCTCTAACCAACTGAGCTATGAAAGCTTGCTTGCATCCATTTCTCGGTTAGCAATAAAAAGCAAAGGACATCATGGGTAATAATTTCACTCACTGTTCCCTGTTATCAAAGATGATTTTGGAGTTGGGAGTCTGTTCTCAAAAACATATTGCAATGTAATTTTAGTTATCCATAATTAATGGATCATATTATTATTATTATTATTAAATCTAATTGATCGTTAATTTTGGATACTGATTTATATTAATAACTTCCACTACAAATTTAGAAACCGTTTGAAAACATGTTTGTTTTCAAAGTATTTTTGATATTTTTAAATAGTTTTAATATACTGATATTAAAAATAAATAAAAAATATTATTTTTACTCAGTGCAGCCAGAGCATGAAACATATTATCAAGTTTGATTTTTCCTTGGAGGCAAAATCCCGGAGTGGTATCTGCAATGCTAATAATTATGCTTGATCATTGACTGCAAAGGATCCTGAGTCCCTAGTAACAAAAGATTTGGCTCTGCATCCCAATGCTTTCTTTAAGGCTGTTTATCTGGAAGAAGATAAAAGTATTTGCAAGCCATTTTGCAAAGTCAACCATTGCTACTGGCTACAACCGGTTGCTTTATCTTTTGACTTCCTCAATAAACATATCCTTCATACTGCGATTGTCCCATTACCATATTCTGCAGTTTAAGATCAAGTGAAACTGAGGTTATTTGTGATTTTCGTTTCTTTTTTCTTGGGATTTTGTTATTTACTTTCGAATGATTTCTAGATCGGTCATGGTTGCTATTTAATTTATCTGCAACCGGATTTCTGCTGTGTTTTCTTTTCTTTGTAGATGAAGATCCAGAATTTGCTTTTGTTTCTTTCGGCCCTGTTAGAGTTTTTCATGATCGCTAGCTTCGCACTTCCTGATGAAGACGTGTACCGTACATTGAGTGATCCTTCGGTTACTTTCACTTACAGCAGATTATCTGAAGTTGAAAAGCAGTGCCGCTCTCTCCTGTCGTCAGCTTCTGAACTGAAAACTGATGAAGACACAAAGTTTAGACTTATGGGAGGGCTCTCTTTCAGCAACGGAGATTGGGAGCAGAAAACTGGTGGGGTGCCATTGATGCCATTTTTTGACAGTGGCTTGCCAACCAGCTCTACTTCTCTCCCCACTGCCTTGAATTTGGTGTCATTTGAAGTCAAAGATGTTCGCGAGGTCCAGCATTTTCAAAACACGGTTAGTGTTGGAGGATATTTGGTAATCGGCATATCCAGAGAGAGCTCGTTTGTTCATGGTTTTAACCCAGCGCCAAATTTCATTAGACCTGGTACATCTGCCCTTACATTTGCCTTTGAGGGGCTTTATACCGAGAATGAACAGAATGGAGGGGAACGCAACTTGTGTTTGCTGGGAAAGTCAACAGTCACTAGCGGCATCGGGATTTATGTTCCTTCAGATTTCGCGAATCGCTTTGGTCTAGAAACTGATCAAATCTCACTTGTCCTTCGCTATCCTATGACCTTCAGTCTGCGAAATAGAGAAATCCATGGAGAAATGCATAGCTTAAATGAAAAGGCGAGTCCTAAGTACTTTGATACAGTATACATATCCTCTCAGTTGGGCCATCAATCGATGTATCAATTTAGCTCAACGGTGCAGGCGTCACCAACTTGTGAGCCATATCCATATTTTCATGATGAGGTGATGGAAGATGGAGTCCAAAAGTTTACTAGGTCAGAGTTCTGTACTATTCTCGATCAGGTTTCGTGGGAAGCTCTCAGTGTTTTTCCAGATTATAAACTTGGTGGAAGTTATGTAGAGGACAGAAAATTGACAGCCGTCTTATTTGGGAAGGACATTGGGCACATGAATTTGAGTTACAAACATATTAAGCTCATATTGCAACATGTCCAATGCAGTCAAGCAACTTCAAATGACAGTCATGGTGCAGAAGTTTCAGCGGTGCTGAGAGTAATTCCTGCAGAAATGGATCCAAATTTAGCACGAACATTGACCGGTCTTTCAGGCTTGGTTTTCAATGCTGAGGGGAGGTGGAATCCTTCAAGCGGGAAACTTTGCATGCTTGGTTGTCGTACTGGAGATGATTCAGAACTCAAACGATGCACTTTACGGATATCACTCTATTTTCCTCGAGCATTGTCGATCAAGCAGAGGAGTTTAGTGTTCGGAAGCATATCTAACATAAGAGATGGAGTAAGCTCAAACTATCATCTTCTTTTTGATTTAGTGATGCAACCTTCATATTTGAGGAACCCATTCTATTCGTATAATACCCGTTACTTGTCATACAATTACTCAAAGCTTAGTCTGGCTAGTTCCTTTAAAAAGCGAGCTCAGCGTTTCACTACCCTCAGCCATTCTCTGTCGAGGTATCCCGCTCTAAAAGGAGCAGAATCACGAGCTCAGCTTGATTCTTTCTCCTATGAGCTCCTCGTTGATGGCTGTATTGCCCCTGATCAGCTACCTGATGGTCTTGGTACACGTATCTCCATTCGTATGGAGGTACTTTCGCTAGGTCCACTAATTGAACACTTCCACGAAGATGGTTCAAGGGAGGTTGCAGTCAATACAACAGCTAATGTCACCTTCACCAACAGACAGCTTCTGAATGTCTCAACACATCTTATTTTCAGAGAATTGAAAGAAGAAACTCGGGAATTTACCATGATATCTTACAGGAATATCTCACAGGTGTTCTTGGAAGGTATATATGATCCAGTTATTGGTGAGATGCATCTTATTGGCTGCAGAAAGGTTGCAGTCGGAGGCACTGGTGTAGAACGGGGCCTAGATTGTTTGATTGAAGTTGAAATTCAGTATCCCTCTGAAAACATGGAACATACCAAAATCACCATCACCAGCCAAAGGGGTCGAGATGATCCCCTATATTTTGGCCCTGTTAGCTTGCTGACTAACAAGACTCCTTGTCAAGACCACTCACTCTATCGAATGGGTGAAGATCACCCCTTATATTTTGGCCCTGTAAGCTTGCCTCATTATCAAAACCATACATTGACTGTGGCCTTTCGAAGAACATTTGAAGGGATTCTTCGAATTCTGTTGCTTAGTGGGGTAATTGCAATGACATGGATCCAACTCCACTATGTGAAGAAACAAACAAATGTTATTCCTTATGTATCTCTTGTCATGCTTGCTCTTCAGGTTCTTGGTTATAGCCTTCCATTGCTCAGTAGTGCTGAAATTCTCTTCATATCTTCGTCTTATGATCTTGATTGGTATGGGCTGTTGCCAAAAGTCCTCGACTATGCTGGAAGATTTCTTGTTTTGGTTTCTTTGCTTCTCACTTCAAGGATTTTCCTGATGGTGTACAAATATCAGAACAAACCACTTTGTACTTCCAAGATGAAACATCTTTGGGTTCCTCACAATAAACTGGTCCTTCTAAGTACTTCGGCTGTACACACAGGTGTTCTTATATGGTTATCTGTAAATGGGCATCGAGACATGCTGTTTCATCCTGAAAATGGTTATAAAACAGGAGCTATTCATGTGCAACAAATTTGGATGAGCATCCTAAAAGATTTTGCAGGAGTTGTTCAAGATTTCTTTCTACTTCCTCAGATTATCAGCAACTTCTTGTTGCACACAAATGTTAAATCACTGCACAAAGCACACTACATTGGGCTTACCTTGATTAGGCTTGTTCTGCATCTTTACGACTATATCAGCAATCCTTTTCTAGACTCCAAATTCCAAGATTCAGAATTTGTGAGCCCGGAGAGTACTTCTGAGTTTAGAAAGTCTGCAGTTGTAATAATAATGGTTGTGCTAGCAGTAATAGTCCACATCCAGCAGAATTGGAAGAAGCTAAGACAGTCATTGGAAGTTGTCCGATAAGTTAGACGAATAAGTCTGAGATATAATTACTCCAGAATTGTAATCTTGTTGATTATCATGTTTCCTACTCAACAGGCATGTTTACATGAGTCATGGATGTAAAATTCCTTTGAGCATGTCCTTTGAAATTACAGCAACTATAAAAACAGAACAGTGCTGCACTGTTTACTCCCTTAAATAACATAACATTAGGGATGACTTTCTTCGTTCTACAAAGTTATATTTGCGTAGTTTTATGTGTCAAAGTTTTTTTTTTTTTCTTGTATACTCTCACATGTGCAAAGGATCAAGGAATTTTTGATATTATATTAAAGATTAATTTTATAAAATATAATTTTCAATTGTAATTAAAAAAATAAATAAAAATAATAAAAATCAAAATAAACAAAAAAAAATAAAACAGAGCTGAATGTTGAAAAGGTACATAAAACTACATTTTATTCCCTGAATTCTTAGTTTATACTATAGTTGGTCCTTGATGTTTATGAACATTGAAAGAGAACAAAGAAAGTCATCAAAAAAATAAAAAAGAGAAAAAGAGGTCGATCGGGCACATTTTAGTATAACTCTCTCACAAATGGGACGCCTCCTATACAATGGGGTTTGAAAAGTTTCGACACCTCCTATGTGATGGGACGACGCGTCAATGAGCGCACCTCTAGTTTGGCATTGCAATCATTTTTTTTTTCTTTCTCTCTCTCTCTCTTCATCAAATCTAGCGCTAGTCCCTTGAAGAATCCAAACCGGCCCCTACAATTTATTTTTTCTTTTTATTTGGTCATTGTTCTTTTAATTATTATTTTTTAATTTTCAATAATTTATAAAATTATAAATATTTTTCAATTGCACCCCTACCATCTTTAATCTATAAATAATCTATCAAATCACAAATGTTTTTCAATTGCACCCCCTATCATTTTTTTTAATCTTTCAAATTTGATACTTATTCCTTTGATTGCTATTTGTTTTGTTTGGGATCATTTTTTAGATTTTTTTACAATTTCATCCTCCTTGGGTTTTTTTTAAATCGAATTTGATCTTCAATCTTTTTATTGCTAACTTTTTAGCATTGGCAAGTTTTTTATATTGATAATGTTTTTCACAATTTTATTCTTTAAAATTAAATTGGTTGGAAATGAAACTTCTTGATTGAATTCAAATCTAATATTTTATGGATAACGAGTTTTAGAAATTAGATCAGGTTTAAAAGGATTACCCTAGTTTGCTTAATTATTATTATTATTTTGTTTTTTTAAGCTCATGTTTTCTTATTTGTTTAGAGTTTTGCTTTGTTATTTTTTTATGGTTTGCCCTCAATGGAGTTAGTCTCGGGTCCATGATTAGGGTCACCGATTTCAAAGGTTAACACATGTTGACTTTTGTTTTTTTTTTTGTTCTTTTTTAAAATTAATATATTTCAATTCTGTCTTTCAACATTTGATTTATTGTTAATTGATCTTCGTAATGTTTTCTCTTTCATTTCTATTAGGTTATCCAGATCGTGTGTTCATGATCATAGGGTTAACGAGTTAACTCAGGTTGATTCATATTTTTTTCTGTTGCTTTTTTAATTAAAGTTCTTTTTTTCATTTTCTTCCTTCTACATTAGATTATTCGATAATTAAGTTTCATAATTTTATTCAATTTGCTTTTGAATGGAGTTAACTTGGTATCATAACTGGGTTAGAGATTTTGAATCTTGACTCAGTGAAGCTCGGATCGAGTTTTTTCAACCTTTTTTTAATTATGTTTTTTTTTTAATTTTCTTTTTTTAACATTTTATATGCCAGAGATTGAACTTCAGTTTTTTTTTATATGAAGTTATCATGTTCTCATTTGATTTACTAGGAATTGGTCATCGAATTTTTTCCTGCTTTTCTTTGTATGAGATTCTCTCAATCTTATACCCATAGTTGTGAAATTTTTTAGTTAACCTTGTTTAACTCAGGCATTTGTTTTGTTTTTAATTTTTTTTTTAATTTTACCTTTCAACGTTTGGTTATTTAATAATCTAGATGGATTTAGGTCAAGTTTTTTTTTTATCAATTTATTTTTTTTTGTTGAATTTTTTATTTATATAATTTAAATTATCAATTGAACCAATAACTCAGGTCTTAATTTTTTGTCTTAGCATTCTTTTTATACATTGAAAAGTTTTTTGGTTAGCCCACAACATAGTGCCGGTTAAAAATCTATTTTAAATAATTATTCAATCATGCAATAGTTTTCTATAGCATTAGAACTTTTTATGGTATAATGACTTTATGATCAATTATATATTACTCTAATATATATAATTTTTTGAAAGTTTTGATCATTATATTCACTAAGAATAGAATATTTATTTTATTTTTTTATATGATTTTTTTCTAAATATGTTATTATTAGATTTATTTATATAGAAATGATCGGTTCATGTTTTTTTTTTAACTTCATTTAACGATTATAATAATTTTTTATTTAAAAAACAATGCTTCTAATAAATAAAAAAAACATCTTTTCAAAAACAAAATGTGAATAAGAAAATGAAGTTTTTGATTAATTTTTTTTCTTTTTAATTCAAATCATTAGAATTTTTAGGAATATTTGTTTTAACTGCCTTTAGTTTTATTTGATAATTCATATTGTTCATAAAAAAGAAAATTAACTTTCCCCTAAGAAAAGGACCTTTCTTGTATTATTGGGAGTCGAACTCGAGAGCTCCCCCTTGCTAAACGGATATAAAACTCAAAGCTTTTTGCTTTCACTGTGGTCAACACTAATCATTGAGCATTGCCTTTTTTAATTTTTATTTTAATCCTTGAACTTTGCTTTTTTGTCAATTCCATCCTTTCAAGTGATGTTTATGGAGTTTAATGTGTTGATATTCTCTTCTTCTTTCATATTATTGACAATACAAGGAGTTCAGTGAAATCTCAGTATTGAATTGGATGCCAATTTATGAGAATTAAAATTATAGTATTAAAAATAATTAAAAGAATAAAGAATAAAATAAAATAAAAACACTAATAGAACAATACAAGGAGTTTAATGTGTTGTGCATCTTTCTTCCATTTTTTAAATATAAACCAAAAAAAGGCGCAAACCTGGCGAGGAGCTTGACAAAGCTCCCAAGAAAATTAGGAAGACTGGTGGTGGGGGTAAGCTATCGTCCACTCAATCAACCATCCTTGACCCCAATAAAATATTGTGAACCTGTAACAAAAACAAAAATCAAATTGTGACTCTCTTAATTTCACATCTTTTTTAAGCCAGAAGAAGGATCAAAACTTTAAATCACTTGTAAATTCGAAAGATTGAAGGAGATAGAGATAGATATTGAAGACAAAAACCCATGTTTGGTATTGTATGTGTAGTTCTGGGGGCGTCAAAAGGGAGAGATTGTTAAGAAATGGTGCATCAAGCCTGCCACTACTCTTCAAGGCAATTGAATTAAAGACCTCATTCTTTGGCATATTGAAAGACAGAGAAATATTGAGAAAGAGAAGCACAGGCATGGTCAAATTAAGCGGTGAAGAATCAGGTGCGGCAGGGACCGCCACCGCCACCTCCTCCTCAAGGTCGCAAGCTTACCATCGTCTGATCTATCTGCCAACAAAACTCAAATTGCAATCGTCTTCTTGTTCTCAAAAAGAGATGAGTAGAGAGAGATGTTGGAATAAGAAAAAAGGGGTTTTGGTTTTTTCATCTCTATCAACCAGAGAGAAAGGAAATTGAATTGAAACTGTAAAAGGGCTACTAGGTGTTTTTTAATTAATAAAAGAAAACTCTAGTTGTTTTGAGAAGAGAAGAAAGATAGACATGGCGGTCATGTATAAAACCCAAAAAATTAGATAAATGGCCGGGAAAAAGCACACACAAAAATAAAAACAAAAACAAAGAGTTGTTGTAAATTACCAAATTGTTATTTCTACGGTGATTTAATTATTCAAAAATAATGTTTTATTTTTTAAAATTTTAGAAATATATTAAAATAATATTTTTTTTTATTTTACTTTCAAATACCCTTTAGCATGTTGGGTCAAGTGGCCGAAGACCTAATATGATGGTTTTTGCAAGGATAATTGAGTTTTTAAAGTGTTTTTACTTAAAATTTTATTTTTTTATTTTTATAAAATTATTTTTGATATCAATATTTCTAAACGATTTAAAAACATAAAAAAATTAAATTAAAAAATATATATTTTTTAAAAGTACAATTAGAATACACTCCCATAAAATTTACAGGATGGATACAATGGAAAGAAAAAAAGCTTTATTAATAAAAAAACTTGTTCAAAATATGGTTGTTTATCCATAGAATACTTGAGAATGTAGTAGTGGTTGTTTTTTAAAGTGTTATTTTGCTTAGAAATATATCAAAATAATTTTTTTATTCTTTTAAAATTATTTTTTATATCAGTATATAAAAATAATTTAAATATATAAAAAAATTAATTTAAAATAAAAATATAATTTAAAATTTAGCTAATCCCGTTTGGAGCACAATAACAGACAGGGGTATATGGAAATACTTTAATTTTTTTAATTTTTTATATATTATACAGAAAGTTTCTTTAAAAATAAATTTAAAAATATAAATATAATCCTTACTAAACATATGATTAATATAGAGCTCATATTATAATAGAAATTAATTTTTAAGGTGTTTTTTTATTTAAAAATATATCAAAATAATATTTATTTATTTTAAATTTATTTTTAACATTAATACATCAAAACGATCTAAAAATAAAAAAAATAATTTAAAATATATAAAAAAGTAAAATAAAAAATTTAATTTTTTTCAAAAATACTTTTAAAATATAAAAATAAACACTAATAATAAAAAAAATATACAAAATTATAAAAAGAAAAGAAAAGAATAAACATCATGTCACTCATATTTTCTTAATAATTAAATGATTTGAATATTTAAAAATCAAACTATCTCATTATGATATTTACGAGGCATCGGTATCTCAATCATTATTATAATGATTATGAAATGATTTGTGACACATTTTCTCTCTTTCAAATTTAATTATTGCTACATATCTCCTTTTAATTTTTTTCTTATTTATGATAAAGTTATATAACTTTTCAATTTAGAAATAATAAAGTCATACTACTTGTAATGAATATTACAAAATATATATTTTTATTTTTATTTAAAATATCTCTTATATGAAAAAATAACATTTAGCCCATAGTTAAGAAAAAAATGTAGAAATAGCTTAATCCGAATATTTGTTTTTTCTTAAAAAAAATAGAAAAAGAAAAGAAAGAAAAATCCTGCCTATATATATACACAGACGAGTAACAACTCTCGCAGTCTCAAGTCTCTTTCCATGTCTCTCTGATCCATATCGCAGCGCTTGGAGCATGCTGCCACCCAGCATGTAAGCAGCCAAGCAAAAGGAAGAGCCTTCAGCATTAAAATAAAAAATAAAAAAAATAGAACCCTATAACTCATTGACAAAACCCTCTGTTTTCCCTCTCCAAGAACATCGTCTTTCATCTCTCAAGGTAACATCTCTTTCTTCAAGTTTAGGGTTCTTAACTTGTGGGTTTCGTTTCTTTGTTTCATTATTTATTGAATTGGGTTTTGTTGTATTTAATTTCTTTTTTGTAAATAATGGGTTTCTTTTCTTGTTTCATATATTGAATCGGGTTCTTGTTTCCTTTTTCTTTTCAGGGTTTGTTTGGCCTTGAACTCTAAAATGTCGGTTGTGCATAACAAAGATTTGGTTGTTATCAGGGACGTATGGAATTATAATCTTGAAAAAGAATTCAAATTGATCCTCAATATTGTTGATGATTTCCCATACATTGCAATGGACACTGAGTTTCCTGGCATTGTTTTACGCCCGGTGGGGAGTGTCAAGACTGGCTCTGATTACAACTATCAAACCCTTAAGGCAAATGTTGATCTTTTGAAGTTAATTCAACTGGGCCTTACATTATCCGATGAAAAAGGGAACTTGCCAACCTGTGGAACTGATAAGTATTGTGTTTGGCAATTCAATTTTTGTGATTTTAACCCCAATGAAGATGTCTATGCTAATGATTCTATCGAGCTTTTATCCCAAAGTGGCATTGATTTTGTGAAGAATGCAGAAGTTGGTGCTGATGCTACGAGGTTTACTGAGTTGTTAATGACGTCTGGGATTGTTTTGAATGATGATGTTCATTGGGTTACATTTCATAGTGGGTATGATTTTGGGTACTTGCTTAAGATGCTTACTGGCAAGAAACTGCCTGATACACAAGCAGATTTTTTTGAGCTGATCAAGATATATTTCCCTGTGCTTTATGATATTAAGCATTTGATGAAGTTTTGTAATGGTCTTCACGGTGGGTTGAACAAGCTGGCTGAGCAGTTGGGTGTGGAGAGGATTGGTATTTCTCACCAAGCAGGTTCTGATAGTTTGCTTACCAGTAGCACTTTTATGAAATTGAAGGAGATTTTCTTTAGTGGCTCCCCTGAGAGATATGCTGGTGTTTTGTATGGTCTTGGTGTTGAGAATTGACAGGCTTAATACTTGTTACCAAAAGAAAAATATGAAATAAAATCATTTTTGTTAATCTGCACATATGTTCTTGATTTTCTTTGTTTTGCATGTTTCCTTTTCTGCTTATTTATCGTTCAGTGATGGTATTACCATTCCATATCAGTCTTTGTAGTGATGAGATGATAGGTTCTGTAACTTTGAGGGGCTCATGTTTGGAAGAGGATATATTGATATTCTAAGTGTCCCACTCTCTGGGACTGGGATTCTTGCATGGAGACTCTCCCAACCGCATTTCCATATCTCCTGGGAGTTTTTCAGTATAATGTGGCATTTTAACTCTGATAACAAATGAAGCAGTCAGACCTTTCAATTCTGGACACATTCTAGTTGCTTGATTCTGCTCCAAGTAAGTTCTGATGTTGCGTCCTGTTATTCTTGAACCTTTATCAATCTTAATTATCTTGCTATTTATTGAAGACATTCTTGCATCAATTGTGGCTTACCATCTTTTGCCCCCACTTCATATGCTGATTGAATTCCTGGAAAATTTATGGTGACGCTAGACATATGATATATGATGTGCTAAGTAGGAGGGAGTATTAGGTAGCGACAGACCTGGTCAAATTGTTTTGAATTGTTGATTGGTCATGTCTATTTGGTATTTCGCTGACTTTCCTTTTGTGTTTCTGTAATGGTCTTGCAAGAATTGGGTACTTTTTTTTCTGCCATGGAGGTGAGGACGGTGGTAGTTCTTGATCTAAAGAAGAAGAGGTAACAGGCAATGAGGCTAACAAAATAAACTAAAACGGAACGGTAAAATCCACAGCGCCAATTATTCTGGCTGTATACCTGGTGGCATTGTAGATTGTAATAGTTAAGTTACGATTTTCCCCCTCGTAACCAAAAAAAATTGGCCTAACGGGGGTAATAGGGTCTTTTATAGTTTTTTAAACAAGAAAATATCATAGAAGCTTTACCTTTTGATCAGAGTTATTTTTTTGTCATTTTTCTATGGTTTTTTTTTATAGGTGGGCTAAAGGACAGATTTGTATTTTAATATATAATAAGTATTATTTAAAAATTAGTATATTATTGTTTTCAATTTGATATTTATTCCTTTTGTTTTCTTAGAGTTATTTTTATTTTTTTATTTCACTTTTCAATTTAAAATTTGTAGTTTACCTTTTATTTTTTTTTCTTTTAATTGTTATTTTTTGTTTAATTTGTTAGGAATTAAATTTTATAGTTTTTTCATGTATAGTACTTCCAGTCTAATGACTCGAGTTACAAATTTGAGAAGTTGGTATGTTTTTTTTTATTTTATCATCTAACATTATTTTTTAAAAAAATATTAGATTTATAGTTTTCTCAATCTTTTTTTTTATCGTGCTATTATGATCTTATTACCTAATATAACCATTAACCTAGGTTAACTTGCCCTTTATTACGAAGTTATATATCTATCATCTTAACTTGGGTTGACCTAAACTAAATTTGTTACAAAGTTCAACGCAATTTGTACTCCAAAGTAAAGTCAAAGGTGTTTGAAAATATAATAATTATTATTTTTTTAAAATACATTTTGTTTAAAAATATATAAAAATAATATTTTTTTATTTTTAAAATTATTTTTAACATTAACATACAAAAACACCCAAAAAAAAATTTAATTTATAAAAAAATATATATTTATAAAAAAAAAACACTTATAAAATAAAAAAACAAAATGTCTATTCAGTCATGACTAAGATCTTATGTGCAGTGAAAAAAGGATATCGTTTACTTCACATCAACTGAAGTGGCAATAATTGCATTTACAAGATCATTAAAATTTCCGTGCTTTGAAGAGCATACACAAAAATCAGACAGAAATTGAATAGAGTCACAAGTATAGCTGACAGGATTGCCAGGTGAAAATCCTCGTTTGTTGACAAACCAGCTGAAAAGTTCACTATTCGTCACCATGTTGTTGCAGAAGACTGAAGGTTACATGATGAAATATTCGTACAGACATCAACCTAGTCTTGCTTCTCTTCTTAGTACCTGAAATAAAGAAATGAGAAAAAAGCCGTGACCAGAGTGAGGTGAGAAATATCGCAAGCATGGGTCCACCCTCCACTCAACAGAGCAATTTTTTTGAGACCACGAACAACAAGCTAAACTACACGCCAATCTTACAAGCAGTCACAAAAAAATATAGACTTGGCAAGATAACGCAGAAAAGTAAAACTGAAACAAGTTGAAGCTTCAGGGTCCTTTTCAGAAGACAAGGAAAACATAATCCGGACAAGAATATGTAATAAAATGAGTGGCATTGCTAGGTGATCTCTAATCAGATATGATCTAATCATCCAACTCAGCCTGCAAGGCTCATGCAGCTCTCAGATAAACCATAGTGGTCTTCACAAGGACAAAACAGATGGGCACAAAGATGTCGGCAACCAAAAAATGCAAGGGTGGAGCAACCAGTAAAGGCAATGTCCCTATGTAAGTACTTATTTTAAATTTCATTGATTGACCAAAATGGACAGTTCTACTGAACACCTAATGCATACCCTTGGAGTAGTAATATGCAAATGTTAATCCAGTTTCGTAACAGGTTATCTGCAATCTTCAGTCCAATTCAAAAGCAGCAAACCAAAACTTCACATAACATGACAAGGATTCAAGACAGGGGATGAGAAAGAATATTGCAAGAACTGGAATAGAATAGGCAGAATTTAAAGCAAAATCAATCTTTGTTGATCCATTTGCCAAAGTGAATGGGAAAGGAAACAAAGTAATCCTTACCTCTTCAGCAAATTTTATCAAAATGGTCGTCCTAGGTCGTTGCTGGCCCTCCATAGGTACAAAATGAGCTGTAACTATAGCTGGAAAACCTGCACTATCCAAAACACCCTACAAAGGGAAAAGGGAGAAAAAAGCTCATAAGAGATTCCGCCAACCAAAAGGTCGTATGAATTAAATTTAGTACTTACCCTTACTATTCCAGCAACAAATGCCCCACAGTTAAATGTCCCCATGTCCTTTGGAATTGAAATGAATCTACAGCACAAAGACAGTTCAGCACCTAGATCATAACTTATAGCCTCAAATCCAGCTACTTGTGACAGCAATTGTCATATTATTGAACAAAAAAGGGCAAGGATATAATTACTACCTGTTGACAAGGAGCTCCTTTTCGCTGATCATGTATTCATCTTCATGTTCAGTGCCTTTCTCAAGGGAGTCAGCTACCTAACATGATAGCAGGAAGGTAAGGTCCAACTTCGAATTTTTCATGAACCTATATTTCAACCATATGTATAGAAAAGAAAATGAAAAGGGTACACAAATAAATGCTTTGAGAAGACAAAAATGGGTGAAACATGCTGAATTGCAGGTTAGAAATGGAAATAAAATAATAAAGAAAACACCCTGGTATGACTTTCCATTTTCACATAAAATATAACTTACGGAGTCATTGAACTTTCAAATACTGCAAATAAACTTACCTTTCCAAATAACACTTTCCACACAGTGCTGTGCACAAAAGACAAAATACCCAACAATCGTGTTTCCCTTCTGTTGCCCTGTAGCATCAAAAGAAGCATTGATATAGCACTTGTAGAAACCAAATGCAATGCAAATTAAAGTTCAATGAAGCAAACCTATTGGTCTATTTCCAGAGGGAAGCCAAATCATATTTGTCAAATCATACATCACGCAAGTTTACTCAATAGAATCCTCCTGAGGCAAGCTAGCCAGAGCTCTAGACAACTTAAATCACACCCCTTGTATAACCACAAACTAGTTGCCACAAGGGTGAGAAAGATAGGAGGGAAATGCAAAATGAGATCCTTGGAGAAATGCAAATAAACTACAGTGAATGACCACACCACACCATTGACTCACTGTATGGACAGTGCCTTTATAGCATTTGACTGAATATAAACATCTATGCAAAGCTCAAAGTTTAGCAAGTCACAGATTTCACAGACAAAAACTAAAGGTTGATGATGTTAAGATAGCTAACAAAGCAATTTTCTGGATTGATGTCATGATCTAGCTATAACATGTTAAAAGTTATTTCGTAAGTAAATCCATTCAGCATAAAATAAGGTATCAATTCTGTGGACAGCATGAAATTCTAAGTATCCAGTCAGCAAAATGTAGAGCCATTAAAGACATCAAATGTGGAGTGGAAGATCAAATAACAGATAGCTACTCTAATTTCAGCAATCTAAGCATGCTTTCATGCACTGAAATGGACTGTGACTCCTCTCCCAGTAATTCTAGCACAGGAACATTGATTAAGTAATTCATTATTCACAACTAACCCACAAACTGCAATTCATATCACATGCTACTCACGCCCAATTCAAAACCCCAGTCATATACAATCATGCCCACAAACTCTGATCAGAGATACAGATGTATAATGCCTATATTCCTGCTGCCTCTGAAAGAAAAATTAAAAAAATCCAGATAACATAATCACTATATTGGGGGTGGGGTGATGATATTAATATATATAATGCCCCTGCTGCTTACTGCCAAAGAAATAACTAAAAGGTTTCTAACCGAACTTGTCTACTTCTCATGTGTGTGATTGTTTCAGAGAACGTGGCTAAGAAATTGCATTAATATAGGCATGACCAACAAATTTTTAACTGTGACAGGAGTTCCAAGGAGAACCCTTAGCAATGTGAATACCTTGTCCCTATGACAAAGAAGTTCCAGAACTCGAGCCCCCACAGCATATCCTGCATCCTCTAGCCTGCTCCGTTTCTCACAAAGATTATTATAACAAGTGACAACACCCCGAATACTTGATATAAAAAAAATATATAAATAGAAGGCCACGTACAACAGTTACGAAATTAAATTACAGGTGTCTAGAGTAAACACTTCTAATTACACTAGTTTCAACCATTCCTTCTTTTTTTTCACTTCAAAAACCACACTAAAATTTATTAATTTATATACTAATATGAGATTAAAATAACTGTTTTTTTTCATCAAAATAATCAATTACACATTCTTAACTATATAAAATCGAGCAATTTGCGAGCATAATGGAATTGAAGTAAGAAAATATTGCAAAAACAAGATGTTCACCTTCGCTCTAATTCAGCAATGTTATCAACCTGTGTTTGATTATACTGGACAAGTTCCGAAAACAAAAATGCAAACGCACTCAAACTCACCTGCAAAAAAAAAAAATCCCTAACAATCAATTGAATGCTCAAGACTTCGAAACAAATGAAAACCACACCAATGGCTTGAGTAGGTTAGAGATCGAAAACTCGAACAAGAAGGTTACCTCTTGTTTGCCTTTGCTGAGAGGTTTTTCGAGGACGTTAGAGTATTGCTTGATCTTGCCTACTCCGATCATGTTTTTTTAGGGTTTGATTTTCTTTCTTTCTACGGGAAATATTTTTTGGAAGGTGAGAAATTACAGGAACATGGAGGGGTGGTAATTGGTTGTGCTCTGTTCTGTGTTGCTGCCGTTTCGGTTGTATTGAGCCAGCGGACCTCGGGTCTTTTATGGGCCTGGGCCTGTTGAGGTATTTGCATGGACCACCATCAAATTTATTTCTATCTATCCACTGCCATTCACCTTTAAAGTGTAAACATTGTTCATTGAACAGTGTTTTTACAGTTCTACCCCTCACATCAAAAATTTAACACTACAATTTGGGGTATTGAATTTTTAAAAAAAAATATATTGGTCATTATCAAATTAAAAAAAAAAAATATTCTAACCGCATAGTAAAACGTCTAAATAATCAAAACAATTAAAACTATAGTCAAATGATACTTTGGTATTTTCACAATGATATTTACATAATTATAATGTCAAGTGAGGAGAAATTTGGTGTTTGACTAGGTATAAAAATTAAAAATTAAAAATTAAAAATTAAAATGCACAACAAGATGACTAAAATACAATTAAAAGCAAAAAAGAAATTAGCCTTAAGTGGCCATTTTTTCACAAATATTTTTTGTTATTATTTGGTCAATAAGTTGTTGGAGGGTTGGCCACACAAGAATATATGTGATGGTAGGGAGATTACTAACTCATTTAAAAGTGTCTTTATTATTTGTTATTAATTATTATAAATAGAAAAAAGAATTAACTAATTGTATTTATGACTTTTTGAAAAAAACATTCCACAAACACTAATATTTTTCTAAAATCCAAAATATTCAAGTAATATGGTATTTAATATTTGGATAGTGATTAATCAATATGTTTAAGAACACAATTTTCTTCTCCTTATTTCGGAAAGTACCAAAATAATGGTAAAAATCTAATTACTTGCAAAAACAATCACATTTAAGAGTATTTAAAGACCTTCTAATTATAAAGTCTTCGATAATAGTGGTTAATCAATGTGTTCAATAACATTATTTTCCTCTCCTTAGCTCGGGAAGTACCAAATTAATGATAAAAACCTAACTACATGGAAAAATAGTCTTAATCAAGAGTACTTAAAAATCATCTTATGATAAAGTCAATAACTTTATGGAACAGATAATAAATGATTTAAAAAATCCTTAAATTCTAAAAATAAGTGTGTTTGTTTTTATATTTTAGTATGATCAATAATCTGAAATATATGGAAGCTATTTAAAGTTGAAAAAGTTTTGACTCTCTTACCTGGATGGTTCATAGGGTATATATAATCCCTGAAGTTAGGGGTGAGCAAAAAAATAAAAAAACTGATTAAATTAAAAAAAACCAGAAAAAAATAATAAAAAAAACAAACCGTGAAAAAAACCCGATTCAATCGATTAGAATTTTTAAAAAATTGACCAGTTCGATTTGATTTTGGTTTTATAAGCCTAAAAAAAAACGATCCGAATCCAAATAGAAAAAAACAAGCCAAACAAGAAAAAAATGAGCCAAACATGAAAAAACCAAGCCAAACCGAACCGAAACAGATCAGTTCGAACCGATTTTTGTTCTAAAATAATCGAACCAAACCAAAACCGGTCGGTTTGAACTAATTTTGGTTTTTTAAAAAAAAACAGGTTTAATTACTTTTTTTGATAAAAACCGAACCGAACCGAAAATGATCACTTTTATCTAAAGTCGTCTTCGAGAAAAAAGAAGAACGGGGAAGTCTTATTATTTTAATAGCATTAATGAGGGTAAAATACCCCTTATATATTATTAATGAGAGATAAATATCTATCATATATCATTAATGAATTGTTAAGTATGGTAAACCCTTAAGAAACTTATTTTTCATCTATAGATGTAGGGAGATTATTACCTTTGATATAAACAATTTATGTAATTAATATGAGCTTTATAGTCCTAGATTTTTAAGATCAATTAGACCGTCATGTAGCCAAACTTAGATAAAAAAAAGTGATTTGTCAGACCGATATTACTTTAGATTTAATATTATATTAGATTCAATTAAATTGAACTCAAGTGTATTGGTTCTAGCAATTTATCCTACCCAATAAATATTGGTTGAACATTAAATCTGGTTTATTGCCAAATCTACATTGCACTGGACTCTTCCAAGCTACAAAATATCGAATAAAAAATACTGATTCATCAATTCTCTTATTCCTTCCTTTCTCACATAAGCTTGATTTTTTTCTTAACAATAGCAGACTAAGTAAATTGTATCTTTTTAATAGCTAAAACCAAATAAATTTAATATTTTTAAAATTATTCCAAATAAAGATTTTTAATTATCAAAACAAATCAATTTAATTCAAGAAGTTAACCATTGATTGTTAGGTAAATGTCTAAAATTAAAACAAAAAACAAACCCAAATCTAAACTATAGTTATTAACAGCTGATCATTTAAAACTTGAGTTGTAGGTTAGGAGTTAACTTAGAATCTGGGTTAGGAGTTGACTTCTATCAACTCAACCCGACTTTAACTTTTAAACAAAGATTACCATGTTGAATACAAAAAAAGATTTTTCCAATAACTCGGCTTGATCAAAACTCTAATTGATCCATTAAGTGCCTGACCCAAACCAAAGGAAGCTGCCGGGGCTCGTAACTACGACCCAAACCAACCGCCTCTCGCCATTCTCATTACTTCACAAATAAAACACGAAACAAACACGTCCCCCGAACCTCAAAACCCTTTGTCTCGCTAGCTTTCTTCTCTTTACTTCTCTCTGAAAAACCAAGAACTCTCTCTATCACTCTCTCTCTCTACGATGGAAGACGACGACGAATTTGGAGATCTCTACACTGACGTCTTACGTCCATTCTCTTCATCCTCATCCTCTACTCCGCAACCAACACAACCTCTCTCTGCACCCTCTTCTCTCCACCGTCCGATCGATATCAACGACGCCGTCAAAGACGACGATGACGAGATCCTCCACGGCAATCCTCCTGATCCATCCAATCGAAACTCTATTCAAATTACCTCTTATTCAGCTCCTCGAATTAGGGTTTTGGGAGATGCAGAATCGCCTATTAAAGGATCCATTGGCGAGGACACAGAGGTCAGTTTTGATATCGAGGAGGTCAATACTGGGATTCTTGAAGATTCGGGCCCGATTATCCCTGGATTGATGGAAGATGATTCTAGAAAGAGGGAAGCTTCTGCTGAGATCAGTGGCGGTGGTGGCGATTGGCAAGACGAGGAGGAGAGTGATAGCGAGGATGATTTGCAAATAGTGTTGAATGATAACACTCATCCTGGCGGGACCATGGGAATTGATAGAGAGATCGGTGATGATGACGAGGATGGGGACCCGCTTGTGATTGTCGCTGATGGAGATGGACCGAATCAAGCGATAGAGGAGCAGGATTGGGGTGGCGGTGAGGATGGGGTTGCGGCTGCAGGAGGTGGGGCAGAAGGCGAGAGGAAAGAAGTAGGAGAAGCGGTGGGGAAAGGAAATGCAGTGGTCGGACCGAAGATTGGGTATAGCAATCATGTGTATCATCATCATCCGTTTCATTCTCAGTTTAAGGTCAGTGTTGTAGTTGTTGATGTTCTATGTTGAGCTTTAAAAGAAAGAAAGAAAGAAAGAAAGAAAAGCAAGTCAGGGCTTTTGTAACTATTGTACATATGATATGAGTGGGTTTTATAGTTCCTTTTCTTATAAATGTATGATTACTTGAAAAAGTTGAATGAAAATTCTTAAATTTCCTTGATTATGCTCATGAATTTTATGTGCTTTTTTCATCGTATTGCTTCTTCTAGATACATTATCTGGCTTCAAGGTTCAAAATTTCCTAAATACTGTAAGCCACCGAGGATTAATTGGTTTGCAAAATTTCATTCACCTCAATTGTTGATATTTCTCGAACGAGCTTTGGTGTCTGGGAAGCATGTATTTGTGGAGAATTTTTTAGTCAATTGTTAAACATGTTTCTCTTGGGTGAAACAGCCGTGGGATTTTCATAAAGTAAGCACTTGGGTAGATTCCTAGTTGTTATGCAAATATGAAAATTTGAAAAGCTTTTCTAATTGTAAGTACTTTTCCTTGGATTCTCCTGCAATGACATTATTGCTCGGGAACAGATGCAATGGACAACGATGCTAGCACCAAGATTACATCCTGTGGAATTTTTTGGCATGCCAACAAACTTTGGCATTGGTTCCTCTTAGATTTCGTGATTGTCATTTTACCTCCCCTGCTCAAGTTTAGCCTTTGATTATGAAGGGCTCCTTTGCTCCACCATGTCAGAATGCCCTGCAGTCAGCATTTTTTCTCTGTGGGTCACAATAACAATCTTTGGCCTTTGCAATCATCAGTTTAAATAGGTGGATATTGTGAGGATGAAAATGACGATCAAGATATCTTTGTTGTTGATGCATGGGGAGCTGTTATAGCTAGGCATGTCTCTCCATGCTCAAATGTGTCAATTAAGTTCATGGTTGTTGTAATCTTTATCTGGGTTGACCTATTGCATTTGTATAATAGGGGTAATGCTGTGGTAGGAACAGCCGAGAAGGTAAATAATTGCTTGAGATGCTTGGTAAAATTTGCTCCATTTTCTTATGGCCAAGAAGATGTGCATGTAATTTTGCAAACAAATGGCCTGCAGCCCATTATTTATGTCTTGATAGTCCCCAAAAAAATTATTTAAGTGAACATCTTCCCTGGTATATTAGAGGTAGTAAGTAGTATTATTTGATGCACCCTACAATGACATAGGATATGCTTATCTTTCTCCTGGTATTATTTGCTTCAGATAGCCATGAACTATACTGAGCTAAACTCATTTATTCCTCTTCATTCATTGAATTGTCCAACTCAAAATCTACAACTAGTTAATTCCATTGACATGTTACTTTTTGGAATTGGAATCCATATGTTTGAGATGCCTTTCCATTGAACCTTCATAATAATTTTTCTTTTGGTTGAAAACTTGTAATAGCCCCAGTGGTCAAATTGATATGTGGTTTCTGGCCTGGTCTTTTTGAAACTATCCTTACTGTCTTTGCTCTTATTGCTCACTTCCTCCTTGGCACCCAGCTGTAAAGTTCCTTTCCATACCTTGAGTCTCACCATCTTGCCTGTCTCTTTGTGCAATTTTTTTTTTTCATTTTCTTGCCAAGGGAACACGTCATAGGGAAAATTATAACTTCTTTGTTGTTGCAGATTCTATCTTGGGCTTGAACTTCATATATTCTAAAGCTGAATAGGTTGACCTTTTCCCATGTTTTGATTTGGGCCAATTCTGTTGTTTGTTGCTAGCATGATGAAAAGTAGCCTTAATTTTGATATGCATGTTCCTAAATTGGAAGCTTAATTTTGATGAGCCATGCTTAACTTATGCCAGCTTGTAGTTTCTCCGTGCAAATAAGAATCATTGTTGCAAGTTAATTGTGTATGTAGAGTTCTCTTCACCTGCAATTGTTCGGTGCCACTGGCTTACTTTTGTTTTTAATTTGGTGCCAATGGCTTTTCATTTATTTTTACTTTTTAATTTGATGGGCTAGCCTCTTATTTTCATTTCATCTCCCTGTCAACATTATGGCTTATTTTTTGTTGGAATGCAGTATGTAAGACCTGGTGCAGCACCGATGCCTGCAGCTACTAGTGTTGGTCCCGGAGGAACTCCAGGTCAAGTCCGTCCTCCTATGAACATGGGTGCTATAGCTGGTCGAGGTAGAGGTGACTGGCGACCAGTAGGAATAAAAGGTGCCCCTCAAAAGAACTTTCATCCAGGATTTGGGGGGTCTGCTTGGGGTGCAGGGAGGGGTTTTGGCAGTGGAATGGAATTCACGCTTCCTTCCCACAAGTAATTTTCACTTAAATTCATCAACTGGTTTTTTCTCTCACTGAGTTTCATTACATTATTTTGTTTTTATCAATTATCTTGCATTTAAGTTGTTTGTAAATTATTTACATCATTAGCTGGATTTTTACAATGTCACAGCTAGTTTTTTTGGTCAATGGTCCTGTGACATTCTATAAAAGTTGTTGACACTATGTGTGTGTGTGTGTGTGTTTGAGGCTCCAAGCATCTGAATTTGACTTAATCAAATATATTTGAATATGATGCTCACTGTCTCTCCGTTGAGTTGAAATTTAATTTCTAAACTATGCTGGGTGTTCAAGATCTTAGCTGTATATTCTTAGGGTTTCATGCTTTTCTTTCATCTTTGTTGTCTGCATCTTTCTCTCTCTTACCTGCATATGTGGATAACACATGCAATGCTATGGACCCATGGCCAAAAGAAAAGCGCTAAGCCAAGAAACTTTCTTGCTCTTAATCTTTTTGGGGGTATCAATTCTTTCATCTTCTCTCCCTCCCTCCCTCTCCCTCTCTGTGTGTGTGTGTGTAGAAATTCTCTTTTCTCTCTAATCATTATAGTAGGAGAAGCATATATATGTGCTGTTGCTTCATTGTCTGTTACCATGTTTCATTGGGTGTTCTGGCTGACTTGCTATTTGCTAGAGAGGCTCAAAATCTCATGTTACAAGAGTAATAAATGACAAGTTCATCAACAATAGATCAAAACCTTCCATCTTTACATGATTCCATGTTTGGTAATATTTAGGGTTACACCATCATTGATTTTCTTGAATCATCCTCATGCTATAGATTCTACCTTGGGTTTGGATTAGATGTATGTGTTCTTAAAGCCTTTGTAAAAGAGTACTTTAGATGATTTGATTTTAGAATCTTTTCCATTTCCTTAAGTTCATTAAATAAGGTGAGATGCAGCAAGCTCTAAGGCATTCCTGAATTAAATGAAAGTATGAGATAGATTTAGGGTTCTCATATGAGACCTGTCATGGGTGGCGGATGGGATCAGCCATCAAGGGGAGCTTCTCCATTTCAAAACAGCCTGTAGTTTTTCCTGCATGCTCTCTTCTGGATCAACTATGATCCTGATGATATTTCTCAAATATGGTGGAAATTGAACTTGAGATCCACCACCTTGCAGGAGACACAGAGCCTGTTGAGATGGTACAAAATGCAGGTGCTGTTTCCATAGCCTAAAAGGCTGTTGACGTTGCCCTTCCTAAAAATTATATGAATAAAAGCAATTTTTTTTTTAGTACGGCTCCATTAAGGTTGCATATATGAGCCCTTTTCCTACATTTATGTGTTGTGTGGAATACCATTATCTGTGTAACATATTAATTTTAAATCTGTACTTTGGTCAATCCATATTCAATAATTAGATAGATTTATAAAGCAGATGCTTCTTGGAAATGGGAAATATGTACCCCACCCCTCTGAGACTTGACATCTTCTGATTGCCATCTGTGCATGTACTGTACCATCTGACCTTCTACCTCAGCAAGCTGTTTGTTTGGTTTATAATCGCATAAACTCCTATATGGAATAATCACTACACAATCATCCTGCTCTTCAATCTTCACCTTATACACTGTTTAATCCCAGGCCTTGTCATGCTGATGTCTTTATCTAGTGAGTTGAAATTAACTATAGTTGTTAGGTGATACCCAAACTTTTGTGTTTGCATGTCACATAAATCCTTTTGTTTGGTCTTTAATTTGTGAGCTGTCCATTTTAGTATGGGACTACCATGCATTGTCCAATTGAGCTATGTGGTTTGACCTGACTCCTGATGAATGATTATCAATCCTCAATATTATTTTCAGGACCATATTTGATTTTGACATTGATGGCTTTGAGGAAAAGCCATGGAAATATCCTGGCGTGGACATATCGGACTACTTCAACTTTGGTTTGAATGAGGAGAGCTGGAAAGATTATTGCAAACAGCTGGTGAATATTGTATTTTAAATTGTATTATCTATTAGATATATGAATATGTAAGAGGATCATTTCAATTGTGCAGGAACAATATCGACTGGAGACTACAATGCAAAGCAAAATTCGTGTTTATGAAAGTGGGCGGGCAGAGCAGGTAATTGTATGCTTAGGCATCATGCATGCTATGGTTTATGGATATTCATACAGTAAAATAAATCGAATATTTCAGTTTTTACTTGGTGAAGAGGAAAGTTTCTGATTTTCTATTGAATTCACTTTAGGAATACGATCCTGATTTGCCACCAGAACTAGCAGCGGCAACAGGTTTCCATGCTCCAGCTGACAATTCAAATGCTGGAAAGTCAGACATTGGACAGAGTGATTTGGCTAAAGGATCTGCTCGTATGCGGCCACCAATAGTATGCTTTGACTTCCATTCTCTTCTACATGTTTAGCATAAAATTTGACCATTATTTTTTCATAATCAGAGACAAAAATCCATGTCTTTTTGAGAAGGCTCTCTTGTATAATTCATCTACTGCCTGCAACTTAAACATATCCGTTCTTGTTGCATAGCCAGGAATGGCCCTTCCTTATTGTCCAAATCATTCAAACATGGTTTTCTATTTTTCCTAGTGGGACACTCTGTCTGTTAAGACTTAGGATTTTCACTAGGAGGTCTCAGATTCAAACCTTGGGAGTGATGGCATGGAGTGTGGATTTAGGGATCGGAGGAGGGCTACTCTTATTGTGTAGTCCAAGGCCCATTGGCCTCCCAATGAACCAAAAAAACACGGTTTTCTATAAAAATGTTTTAAAGATGTCAGATTCTCTACATTTATCATTGGTTCCGTGTTGCTTTGAGGACTCAATGGTTTACTTTATTTGCTTTTTAGCCAACTGGAAGAGCAATACAAGTTGAAACTGGTTATGGTGAACGCATCCCCTCCATTGAAGGTCGAGCTCCTCGACTTCGTGATTCTGATGCCATCATAGAGGTAAATAAACATTTTTCTTTAATTGCACTGATATAGCCATATTCATTTGATTGATATCTGCGCAGTACATATGCAGTGTAGATTAACTAAAAGTTTCTTTGATGAATAGATTGTCTGCCAGGGCTCTCTAGATGATTCCCCCCCAAGAGATGGTGTCCAGGATGGAGCACACAATGATACTCAAAAAGATGACTTTAAAGTGAGCGATGCATCTGAAGATGACATGGAACAGACAGAGAATGAATATGCTGTTGGTTTTCCACAGGCCTACAATGGTCGAAAGGGTGGGAGGAGAACACCTTACATGAATTCTGCCCACAACATGTCTGAGGGAGATGTTTTGCCCTTCCATCCCAAAGCACCAGCTCCATACCACCAGACTGGTTCTAGGGGTCACCCTCCTTCCTACCGTGGTAGGGACTCTGGCACCGCTCATGAGGAAAGGTATGAAATAAGGCTTACCATAGTCAATTACGCTATTATGGCAATGCAGGACAGGTTCGAGGAACATGCATTTGTTTGTTCTGTGATGGGCTAGGGTTGTTAAATTGGGAAATTTAGGGTTTCGGATTGATGCAGAATGTATAAATTGTTTTAAGGTTTTGCAAGTGGTTGGACAACAATGAAGTTTGGTGACAAAATGTTGACAAATTGAAAAAAAAAATGGAGAAGAATAAGTATGGTGGTTAAATGTTGAAGATTTAGGTTTTCTTTTGAGTGGTTTAATGGGTATTGAGTTGAGAAAGAGTTGGGGTAAAAAAGTGAAAATTAGGGCTGTGCTGGCATAATGGTTGATAGTGGCTACTGGAGGATACTTTGGGGGCTGTAGAATAATTATGCAACATTTAGAGAAGAAGAATAAGTGTTCAAAACAAAATGAGAGAATTCTTATAGAAATGCCTTTAACTAAACCAAATACTCTTGATACTTCCTGTGCCGCTTTATTCAATTTGGATAGAGCTAATATGCCAGCATCTGCTTATTTTCTCTCTTTTTATGAATCTTTTTGTATTTCAGATATCAATTGATAGGCATTTGACATTTGAAAGCATCTGAAAGAGATGATAATCTTGATGAGCACCTTACAGGAGGAGATTCTAGAGAATATACTTAGGATGCCATAAATAGTGGGTAGGGATGCACAACCTCCGGAGGTTCTTATGTGTATATCAATTTTCACAAGAGTGAAATTTGGCCACCTTTCATATGCTTCACTGAAGCATGGTCAGAGGATTCTAAAAGATCATCAAAATAGTGAATTATAGATTAAATGTAGACTGAGTTGTGGATAACTGTAAACTGAGTTAATGATTTCTTAGGAGAGAAACTAGAGGTATGCACATTTCTATGTTCAGTTATAATTACACTCTTGTGTGATACTGCTGGCTATAGTGTTTTACTTGTCAATCTGAAAACTCACATTTGTCCGCCCCTGAATTTGGAGTACTTAATGGACCCATGGATATTTTCATCTTTAACCTATTCAGTTATAAATTGTGATGAGATAGTTTTTTTTGTTTATTAGAGAATTTATTTTAAGCTGTAAATCTTGTGTTTAGCAGGCCATAGGCTGTTGCCATAGTGAATGCTTGATGGATCAAGAATTCATTAGTCGTAGTTTTCTTTTAGTTTTGATATTGATTTAGTCTTCACTTGTTAAAACTGCACCTGAACTACTGAAAAAATTCTAACTCTTTCCTCTTCTTCACAGGCGGATGCAGGGAAGATCATGTGATAGTTCTCCTCATTTAACTCCTAGTCAAAACTCACGAGACAAGAAATTTCTTGATGATGTGGAGGAAGAATCAACTGAAAGTATGGACGCTAAACTCAGTCCACGGATATCATCTCCTATCACAGTTCGAGATGCAAGAGAGTTGAGTTCTGAGGAAAAAGATGATGTTGAGCCTTTGCAAGCTGAGGGAAGCTCTAGATTGGGAAGGGATGAAATGACTGAGAATGAAGAAACCACTAATGATAAGGATGGAAATGTGCACCATTCTACAAGGAAACAAAAGGTAAGTTCTCATGTCGAACAGCCTGCATTGCAACAGCTTGATGATGAGGAAGACTCAAAGGCTGCAAGAAGCAGTGAAAATAGCAAAGCAAGATCAGGCAGTAGCAAAGATTATCAGAAATGGCAAGATGGTGTTGAGGAGGAAGTTGTTCAAGATAGACGTTCTACACGCTCAGGGAGCATCAGACGGCACCTTGATGAAAATGAACAGAATTTTCAAAGAAAGGATCGTGATGTGAGAAGAGAGATGGAAAGAAATCGTGGTGTGATAAGAGGGAGGGAGGATTCTTATCCTCATAGAGACCTGGATCCTAGCTTGCCCCATCATTTGCATACGAAGCATGAGAGCTATGATAAGCGAAAGGAGCATGAAAATCCAGATATCTCTTGGCAACAAAGAGATGAAGATCCACATAGCAGAAAACATAGAACTGAAGACAGGAAGAGGGAACACGGAGATGAAATGGGATCAAGGCACCGGGGTAAGATTCAGGAGACTGAGAGGAGTGACAAAGGTGAACATCTTCATTCAAGGAAACAGTTAGAGAATGGCAGCTACAGGATCCATCATGATAAGGATGGCAGTTCACGGCACAGGGAAAGAGATGACAATTTGAAGAGTAGGTTTGAAATGGTAGATGACTACCATAGCAAAAGGAGGAAAGATGAAGAATATGTGAAAAGAGAATATGCTGATAAGGAGGAGATACTGCATGGCCACAGAGAAAATACCAGTCGACGAAGGCACGAAAGAGATGATCAGCAAAGGATTAGAGACAATCTTGATGGTTATCACTCTGTTAAGCATAAAGACGAGGTCTGGCTCCAAAGAGAGAGGGGTGAGAGGCAGAGGGAGAGGGAGAGGGAGAGGGAGAGGGAGGAGTTATATAGGGTAAAACAATCCAGTGAAGAAAATTTACCAAAACGAGAGAGAGAAGAAGGACGAGCATCTGCAAGGAGTGGGCGTGTTGTGGATGACAAAGCATGGGCTGGCCATGCTTGGGGGAAAGATGAATATAAAGTTTCTGATAAAGAGTACCAACTTAAAGATACAGTTCGAATCAGTGAACACCAGAAGAGAAGGGACCGAATGGAGGATGAAAGTCTTTCACATCATAGGGGACGTGATGATGTTTATGCACGAGGAAATCAGTTTAGTAATGAAGAGAGAAGATCCAGGCAGGAAAGGTCAAGCTCTCGTGTTGATCGCACTGGAGATACTTCTGTTAGCCAAAGGGTGCATGAGAAGAAGCATAAAGAAAACCCAAGGAAGAATAAAGAATCTGATGGTGGAGATCATGGCACTTGGGGCCCTTCCAAAAGAAACCAAGACAACCTGAATGGTCACAGTGATGAAACGGTAAGTTCCATGCTTAGCTCTAGAAAATAGAACTTAAGGAATACCCTCCTCAAGGCAGATAATTGATAAATGAAGTAACATATAAAACTGTCTTTGATAGAAGAAAACTGTATTAGTGGAAGGTAAAACAGAACATAAATACAAGGATGCATCCTCCTAATGACAAAACTAAGCTAGCAGAAAGCAACTGGGAGATATCCAAACAGAAAAGCCCTGAAATTAAAAATGCACAACAGCTGCTGAATAGCTACCAATTCTCTAATCTGCTTTATCTCCAACTGCCAAACTACCCCATAGATACCGCACATCCACAACATTTTCTCATCCTTTCATTTCCTAAACCCTTCAGGTGGATCCGAATGACTCCACCCTCCATGCCACAGAACCATGCAAAAAAAAAAGGTATAGTCTTCCTGTTACTGAAGTACATCATACCCGCTCAAGGAGATAAAAGCCTTGTGAGGTCTTCTCACTTTAAGCAAGTCTGATAAAATCTGAACTGATATTCAACATGATGCAGAGCTCACTTTAAGATATGTGTTATATAGTCTCTCACCTTCAGTATCTAATACTACCAATGACAGGTACGGTGGAGATCTAGGTACTTGGGCAGGCAGTGCTGCAAATTCCTAGGGTTATGCTTAGGAATGCCTAGCCATTTTGATTGTTAAGATTTCTTGAAATTAGTTCACAATGGTGGGCTACATTCAGATTTGATTTTCTTTATGGAAACTTTTTTACTGTTAAGATTTCTTGAAGTTACATCGAGAGCATAGATGGGGTGTGGTCATTAATTTGAAAATCAAGTTTTCATTCATGTACTCTTTCCCTTGGCAACTCATTTGGTTGTCAACTAGTTGACCACTTGCTGATTAATTTAGAAAGTGCCTTGAACTGAGCTGGTGCTGTTCATCTTTTACTTTTTCTAGGTTTTAAAACGCTCTCGTGAGCCAGGAAGCAGAGAGGCTGAGATCTTGATGCAATTGAACTCTTCCAAAAGACTCAAGAAAAATGCTTCCTCGGATGATGAACAACAAGATTCCAGGAGAGGACGCTCAAAATTGGAGCGTTGGACAAGCCATAAAGAGAGGGATTACAATATCAGCAAGGCATCAGCTTCCTTGAAGTTTAAAGAGACTGATAGGAATAACAATGGTGGATCTTTACAAGGCAGTAAACTTTCTGATGAACCCCCTAAGAAAGTTGAGACTGTTGAGAAGCAGGCAAAAATCGAGACTGTTGAGAAGCATTGCACAGGTGAAGAGAAAGATGTTGCTGATGCAGAGAATAAGGATACTGATACAAAGCCATCGGAGGACCGGCACTTGGACACGGTTGAGAAGTTGAAGAAGCGGAGTGAGAGGTTCAAGCTTCCAATGCCAAGTGAGAAAGATGCCTTCTCAGTAAAAAAGATGGAGAGCGAGGCAGTGCCTTCTGTCAAACCTGAGACTCCTGCAGATTCAGAGATTAAACCAGAGCGGCCTCCTCGAAAACGAAGGTGGATCAGCAATTGAAAGCGAAGTTGAGAATACATGTTCAAGTGCATTGCTCTATTGATTTTGAGAGCCTTGTTCCTGTCATACGCCAGTGATTTAAGATGGCTTCCAGGGATGGGCATGTACCTCTGCGACAGTGATAAAATCTTGTAACCATGTTGTTTCCATACTTATTTAATATCTATGTGTACATACTAATAGATGTAACATTGAACTGGTCACTGATGCTGGCCCCAGAATTACATTTAGTGCCAATCTGAACTGCAGTACTCCGATTTAATCTGCGGTGGCGTGAGGGTGAAATACACGACCAACAAATGCTGTTAACAGGATAGTCCTTGAGATGAAGCACTAGTTCAAAGAAATCTGTATGGAGCACTGGTGCAATACTTTTGTATGCTGGTAGAAATTCTCATAAATGTAGATGTGGACTAGTGATATTACACGATTATCTGTATTTATCATTCCTTCCCTCTTTATTTGGGGCGGGAAGCGGGAAACAGGTGATCAGAAATCTGTTTTTGTATAAGAGGAATGAGTTTCTGGAAATGATCAGAGGAGAAAAGGAGTCCTATTAGTGGGTGTCTGTTGACCTTTTATATTTCTGATGGAGTGTTTCAGTTTTCTATATAAAGCCCTCTGCGCTGGTCTTGCGGGAATCGCTGTAGTTTAAGGCTTTAAGCAGTGTGTATATCCTAGGGGGCTTGCGCAGTGTCGTGGGTTGATTTAACTTTCTTTTTCTAATGTAAAAAAATAATGCCAAGACAATGATTGTGTTTCTAAGAACATAAAAAAATAAGTTTGATTAATTTAAATAAAAAAAATACAATGATAATAAATAAACAAATAAAAAATTAACAGCATAGAAAATGTTAAAAAAACTTGACCTGAGTTTATTTGGGTTAGCATATTATATCTGCGACTGCGACCTGATCGTGATACTGGAATAATCTTATTAAAAGAAAACTAAATAAAATTATGAAGTTTAATTATTAAATAATCTAATATTTAGAGATGAAATTAAAAAAAATTAACTAAAAAAATAAATGAAGATAAAATCCGAGTCAACTTGGATTAACCTGCTAACATTATTTCGAGTGCACTTGAAATAACTTCATTGAAAAAAAATTGAAAAAAAAACATGAAAATTGATTCCCAATAAATCAAAGATGAAATTGATTTTTTTTTTAAAAATAAATCTAAAAAAAAATTTAAAGTCAATTTATGTTAACTTTTGAAACATGTGACTCTGGTTATGAGTCCAAGTTTAACCCTATAGAAAGAAATTCCTAAAAAATAACAAAAGTAAAATTTTACATCAACAAAAAGCTGAGGGATGAAATTGAAAAAAAAAAAGATATAATAAAAAAGCCATGAAACAAAAGAAATTATAATAAAAAAAATAAGGACTAAATTTGATATAATAATAAGTAGATTAAGAAGTAAAAAGGAGAATTGAAAGTTTTAGGAAGGGTATTTATACAAATTGAGAGGAATTAAACTTACGAGAAGGAGAAGAATTTGGGGAAATCAAGGAAAAAAGAAAGGAGGGGAGAAAATCAAGCAATTCTTCCATTCTTTTCACGTTAAGTCTTGATATTAAAAGGTAAGAAACTCTTGTCTTGGTTCAATTAATGTATATATTTTATTTTTAAATTTATGAATATTTTTGTGTATGGAAGAAATTAGGGATTTGATAAATTCTTACTT
Source organism: Populus nigra (assembly GCF_951802175.1). NCBI lineage: Eukaryota > Viridiplantae > Streptophyta > Magnoliopsida > Malpighiales > Salicaceae > Populus > Populus nigra. Next base: position 7,949,721 of record NC_084854.1, on the reverse strand, counting down.
GGATTGTTTAATTTACTATGGAATCATGTTAACATGCATATTTAATTGATGGGACAAGTTAGAATTGAAGCAATTAAAAAAAAACAAATTGCCGATTTTTTTTAGTGTTGGTGCCGACCTAGAGGCACCAAGGAAGGGGAGGGATGTCTTCTTCAAATTGATTATTTATAGGACATGTAAGTTTGTTTTCATCCTACAATTATGAATTCATGCAAAAACTCGAAGAAAAAATAACTAGAAATCTACTATTTTTTTGGCATTTAAACCTCGGCCTAAAGGTCATTGAATAAATGAGTAATTTTAAAATTGATTAGGTATTATCACACAAAATATATGCGTAGTAAATAATTATATTTTAAAGGATGTTTTGAATGATTTTTTTTTTCAAGATTCTATGTAAAGGTTAGTTGAAATCTATTTGTAACGTGGGAATGATGTAATAAATTTTATTGGTATATTTAACATAAAAATATAATAATAATTATGTGAAAATAATTGAGTAGCATGTTATATAAGTTCAAGAGTCGATATAAAATGGTGATAATAAAACATTTTGGTTGATGACAAGAGTTATTGCTCTGGTTAGATCTCATGATGCGAGAGATTCATGATCAGCACATCAAACATGTATAATTTCTCCTCAATTCATTCTCAATAATAAGAATTGAGAAAAAAAGATACTTTGTATATGTTTTATGAAAGTTGTAGATACATATTTGAATTATTATTATTTTGATTATGTTGTAAAAGAAAGGAATATAAAGAAAACTTATAAACAAGAACTTAATTAGCCTACTAGAAACTTGGGGGTTTATGATTTCAACATGGATTATGTTGATATTATCATTACTTGGTATTTGTGTATTTCTACCAGATCATGAAAGTTAATGATGTCGACAAGGTTATTTTAATATCGGTATTAATAAAAACTTGATTAACCTATTGGAAACTTAGAGGTTAATGATATCAGCATGAATTATGTTGATATTAACATTACTTGGTGTTTGTGTTTTTATTTTGGATCATAGAAGCTAAAAATATCAACAAGTTTATGTTGATATCGGTATCATTAAGATCTTGATTTGCTTACTGAAAACTTAGATGCTAGTAATATGAACTTAGATTATGTTGATATTAGAACTATCATCTTAAGGATATAAAATAATGTGATGAAAAAGTAAAACATTGTATTTTAATTTTTAAGATTCATAATTTTCATTTGAGAAGTAATTTAGATTTATATGTTTGATTTATAGGTATATCTCACTTGCGACAAGAATAGTAATTTTAGCTGAAAATATCTATTTTGTTATAGATAACTAGATGCATGTTTATGTAAATTTTTGATGTAACTATTGACTAAAGCTTCTATGTTTAACTTTTGAAAAACTATGTAATGAATTAGACTTCTTTAACTGAATTTGGTAAATATTATATATCTTATGGTTAGATATATTAATTCTTTTGTTCTTACTTATTATGAATTTTACTCTTCTTGTACAATTAATCAATATTAGTTAATGTATTTGTTTTCTATGTTTGGAATATTTCTTAGGAAATTATTTAAGTTTTAATCTTGAATGATTGTTTTATTTTACTATAAAGTTCTTCTTACCTTATGAATAAATTTTTATATGGTCAGGTTGTTGTTTACTTTTAATTTGTAAATATAAGAGAAGGAAAATAGAGTTGGAGAAAATATATGACTTGTGTTATAGATGTGGTGATTTTGATCCGGGGTGATCGGATTATGTTTGAAAAATAAGTTTTTTGGAATTATAAAAGTTTAGTCGATAACTTGAGATATGAATAATAATAATAATAATAATTTATTATTTTTCACCTATGTGATTAATAAATGTTTTGTTGAAATGCCATATTATTCCTAAAATTGGAGTTGTTATAGTCCACCAAAGCCCAATTAATATGATGTTGTGTACACGCACCACATCACTAAGAAGATTAAAACAAGAGGCTTCCAATGATGATTAGATGTGGGATAACACCTTACGCGTCGCCCATTTGATGACGTGTGCATCACATGTACCAACCACTATTCTTTTTAAATTAATAATTATATTTATGAAAAGACTAAATTGCTCCTAAGTCAAATTGTTAATTACTAAAAAACCATTTTGAAAATATAAAAATGCTCCTAGTTACAAGTTGAAGATTTTTGCTTTTAAGAGTATAATAGTTTTTACACTATGCTTTCACAATATAAGAGATCAATTTGCCCCCAATCAACCTTTTAATAAATTAGCTTTTAAGGATGATATAGTTTTATTCACTGTATTTTTAAAATATCAAAAGATCAAATAATTTCCAATTAATCTCATAATGACAAATGTGTCATGTAGAAAAAATCTTATTACCCCTAGCAAGTTCATTAATTTTTTATTGAAAGGGTAAAATAGTAATTATACTATTATGATGAATAGTGATTTATGTCTAGGGATAAAATGAATTTATCAAATTTTATTTAAAGGGCAAAATAGTAATTATAGTATAATGGCTTCCCATTTTGTTTTTTATTTGATTTTATTTTTTAATGACAACAATTCACAAATTTCTTTCTTGATAAAAAAGGTATTTTATTATTGCATTTGGTATTTGATTTTTATGCATTGAGGGAATGCCATTCTTATTATTATTTAAAAGGTTTTTAGGAATCTTATATCTTGAAACGATAAAATTTGTAGTGGGTTAACTGACGGAAAAAAGAGAGAACTAGATACCTTTCTACAAGAACGTGCGTTGACTTTAATATAATATAATATGAGCACTCAAAAGTGGATGCTGTTTTTCTTTGTTTTTTTAGTCGGTTTCTCTTTAATTTATCGAATTCTGCTTTAAAAAAAAAGAAAAACTATAATTTTAAAAAACTGTCTAAACTAATACTGTATGTTAAAAAAAAACTAAAGTTAGAAAAGAAAAACTATAATTTTATATTCAATTTCAATAGTTTCCTATTTAAAAGATTAGAAATATTGAGTTTGAAAAACACAATTTAAAGGTTTTTTTTAATATAGTTTTTCAATAAAAATTTTTCACAGTTTTCTTTTCAAATGAAAAAAAACAGGAGTAATATTTTTTTTTTATAGAGAAACACTTTTGAGCGTCTAAAAATATTTTATTTTTATTTTTATATTTATTTACTGTTATAAATGTAGAAAAAATGTTTTTTTTAATATATTTAGTTAGTGTCATGAATTTAATAAAGAATATTTTTTATATTTTCATATGTAGTTAGTTTCATAAATTTAATTTTTATAATAAATCTAATATAAATATTTTTTTAAATTAGCAATATAAATTATTTATGATAACTTTTAATTTTAATAAAATAAAGTTAATATATTATAATTAGATTATCACAAATATAAGAATATTAAGATGACTATTACAAATTATGGTTTTGATTATTATGAAAAATAATTTATTCTTGATGTATTTATTCTTCTTTTTTTGTTGAAAAATTTCAATTTTGTTTTCAACAAATGAATTTTGTTTTTCGATCTTTCATTGAAAATAAAAAATTTCTAAAACAAAGGCAATTTTTTTTGTAGTCGACACATTACAAAGATAAACTTTTTGTAGCCACAGACACATTTTTCTATCCATCGATATAGTGTAATGATGCTTTTGATATTTTCAAAAAAATTCATAAGCCTTTGTTTTAGGGGTATTTTGATCTTTTTACATGACTTATTCATCATTTAATAATTATACAAGGTTGTTCGAACAAGCCCTTCTATCTTGTTGTTGGATGAATTGTTACGTCCTTTCTACTAGGTGCAACGTGTGTTGTTGCTTGTTGGCCTTCTCTTTTTCTCTCTCTCCCCTCTCCAAAAGATACAGGCTTGTCCTCTTTTTGTTTACTATTTTAATTTCAGTCCTTATTTTTTTAACTTTTATTTTTGATCTTTTTATAAAAGTTTTATTTGTTTTGAATTTAGTTTTTCAATTCCACTTTGACATATATTATCGTTTTCGATTCAGTCTTTATTGTTTTGATTTCTCTTTTTTTTTCTTGATCCTTTTGTGAAGTTTTTGTTTATTTTCAATTTAATCCTCAATTCTAATTTGTCTTTTCAATTTTGTCATTCTTCTTTTAATTTCAGTTTTTTCCTTTGCTTTTTTGTTAAGGTTTTTATGGTTTTTAATTTCTTCATTCAATCCTAGTTTGTTGTGTTTTATTTTTTTTTATTTGGTTCTAATACTTTTGATTTTTTTTTTGTCATTTTTTGTTTTTTTTTGTTTTTAATTTAACCCTTTAATCAAAGAATTGTTCTTGCTCTCTAATTTGTTTTTTGTTTTGATTTTCAATCGTATTATTTTAATTGCTATTTTTTTATTTTAAATTTTTTCGTGTGAGTTTTTCTTTTTTAATTTTATCATTCGACATTTGATTTGTTGAGAATTGGACGTCTAGGTTTTCTCATGTATGGTACTTCCGGTATAATGACCCGTGTCACAAGTTTTAAAAGTTATATATAACATAACTTTCAAACCCGACCCAAGCTACGACCCAAGGTAAGTCACGGGTCAAATGGGTTGACTTGTGTCAAGTTGAATAACCCAAGTCAACCCATTTTTTATTTTATAAACATATAAAAATGACAACATTTTGAAAAAAATAAAATAAAAAAGGTTAAATGATTTTAAATAGGTTTCTCAAGAGCTAATTGGGTCGCGGGTCAACCCTTTTTTTACTGGATTATACCAGATCAATCATCCCCCTATTTTTGTTGGATACCAGCCCAGGCTAGGCCTCGACCTTGGATCACCTGGGTCACGTGTCAAATTGTCAGGTCGGTTTTTAAATAAGTGATTTGTTGGGTTATCCAAATTTATTACCTGGGCTATAGGTTTGTTGTTTAACTCGAGTTGACTCGCCCATTTTTTAAAAAGAAAATGTATGTTTACCATCATTCTAATTTTTTATCGTCTCATTAAAATAAAACCGGCTTATTCAACCTGGTCGAGACTATAAATTGGTCCTTGTTCTTTTTTTTAATCCTTTTATTATATTAATTTTTGTTTTCAATTTAACCATTTGATTAAAAAATTATTCTTTCCCTCTAATTTATTTTTTTATTTTGATTTTCACCTTCATTCTTTTAATTGTTTTTTCTAGATCCTTTTGTGTAATATTTTATGTTTTATCATTTGACATTTGATTTGTTAAGAATTTGATTTTTTTTTTGTATAATGCTTATGTTCTAATGACCTGTATCACTGGTTTTAAAAGTTATCTATCATATATTTTTCAAACTTGATTCGAGTCCTAGGTCACGAGTTAAATGAGTTGATATAAATTAATTTAGGTCAAGTTTGTTTTTAATAAATATTTAAAAATAACATTTTTTTTAAGAAAAAAATCACGAGTTTTGATTAAACTTTTTCAGGGCTAATTAACCACTTAGAATTATAACTCAAGTTATTAAATTTAGTTATTTCTTTAAAACATTTGCAAAGATTAAATATTTTAAGAAAAAAATTAACATGTACCATGCCCTTGAATGTGAAAGTAATTACATCAATTAAGTTGATATATTACTTCAATTAAACAGAGATTTGATGAATTAGAATTCAGGTGATTATACTAGGATTTAGTCAATTAGGTAAAATTATGTTAATTAGATATAAATTATATCAATTGAATTGAAAATAACTACTTCAATTAGATATGGATTTGATGCATTAGGGTTTTATTGATTATTTTAAAGTTTTTTTTTTGAAGTCGAGAATAGATAAATATAAAAAAGAGAAAGCATGAACAGTGTGAGCAGAGCTTTAGCTTTAGCTACATAGATTGTAGCCAGGGCATCAGCCTAGTTACAACAAATAAATACAAGAAAACCTAGAACCCTACTATTTAGCCAAGCAAAAACAAACCCACACTAAATCAGAAATTAAGCAGACCATGCCGAAATACATTCATGATTCCTGTATAGATCAGCACCAGTATACCAAAAAGAAGAGTTGAGATTCCTGATCCATCCTGCAGCAAAGTAAAACAAAAGCCATAGGATATCTTCCCATATTGGCTTTTGATCCTCGAATATCAAGTTGTTCCTAGCTTTCCATATAGTCCAGATAGTGCTAAACATAAAGCCCCCCCAAACAGATCTTTCAAACTTACAGTGGTTGCCCTGCAAAAGACCCAGCCAATGACATTGAAGGTCGTCAAGGCCATACGACATTACCCAGCTCAAACCTCTCCAAGCTACAATTTTGTTCCATAGTTTCCAAACCACTTGGCAATGCAAGAGGATGTGGGATACAGTTTCTGAATGCTGCTCACAAAAAGGACACATGTCCTCCTGAGGGCTTAGAACGTGCCTCTTCACCAGGAAGACTCTTGTGCAAAGGCCTTCATTTAAGGCCAGCCATAAAGTCATTTATGTTTTTGGAGGGCAAATGGATTTCCATACATTTGTGACATAAGTTGTAGAACCAGCATACCTGATTCTTTCAAGGGCAAGCATACAAGAGTTGACAGTATAGTCTCCGTCTTTCCCCCACTCCCAAATCAACCTGTCTTCTTTCAATCGATGAATAACTGCAAGATTAAGATCAGACATTAATCTTTGAACCATCAGGGTCTCACTAGCTTTGAGGGGCCTTCTCCATTTCAGATTCCAATACCAAGTATCCTCTAACCAGTATCCCATCTGACTAACAAACCCTGATTTTAAGGAGGACAGGTGGAAGAGGGCCGTATAAGAATTAGCTAAGCAAAAGCCAGTCAACCAAGTATCTAACCAAAATTTAACATGATTACCATTACCCATTTTAAGTTTACAAGCAGCTCAAATAAGAGAGATATCAAGATCCAAGCTGGTAATAGTAGAGCTGATTCCTCGCCAAATCCCTGAAAGTTTTTTCTTGAAAGTGGGCATCCCATTTATAAACTGAGGTCTGTATTTTGCTTTAATAAAATCTGTCCAACTAGCTTTATCATTGCTTCCCAATTTCCAAATCCACTTGAAGAGGAGAGCTTTGTTCTTTGCTGATATATTCCCAACGCCTAGACCGCCCCTTTCCTTTTCTTTTGCCACTATATCCCAAGCAAGCCGATGAATTTTCCTATTATCAACACTCCCACCCCATAAAAACCGAGCCTGCATGGTTGTGATCTTGCGTGCCACTATCTTTGGAATGCAGAAGATAGACATGTAATAGAGAGGAATGGCAGAGATTACACTTTTAATCAAAATTGTTCTCCCAGCCAGTGATAATAACCTCCCCTTCCAAGAGTTGAGCCGTCCTCTAATTTGAGAGAGAACAGGTTTCCATGTGGAAATCCTTTTGGGATTAGCACCTAGAGGAAGAGTATCACATCTACACCTGAGAACACCAGCAATCCCTTCAGCATATATCCCATCCACCCCTACACCCACCAAATTACTCTTATGGAAGTTAACATTAAGCCCTGAGCATAAACTGAACCAACGTAACATTCTCTTGGTATTTAGCAGACATTGAAGATCATTCGGAAGGAAGAGAAGAGTGTCATTTGCAAATTGCAGATGATGAATATATGTTGTTCCTGCAGATTCCACACCATACAAAGCACCCATTTTCAGGCTCCTGCTGATGAGAACTGATATGCCTTCAGCTGCCAAACAAAAGAGAAAAGGGGAGAGGGGATCCCCCTGCCGCAGACCACAAGATGCTGTAAACTCAGAAGTAGGTGAACCATTGATTAAAACAGATAGTCTTGTAGACGAGACACATGCCATAATCCATTTCCTCCAACGAGCACCAAAATTCATGTAACCCATAACATCATTAAGATAGGACCAGGACACAGTATCAAAAGCTTTTCTGAAATCAAGTTTAAGAAGGAAACCTTGACAGCTTCGAGATTTCATGGAATCCAGCATTTCATTGGCAATAAGGACTAAGTTCAGAATGTTTTTGCCAGCAATGAAAGCTGACTGGGAGGGACTAACCACACTCTGCATAACTGCTTTTAGTCTAGTGGCAAGAATCTTAGCAATAATTTTATATAGCCCATTTAATAAACTAATAGGTCTGTAGTCATTAAAAAAGGAGCTGCCGGTAACTTTTGGAATTAAAGCAATATAACTGGTGTTAATACCTTTAGGAAGGTAGCCTCTCCTGAAGAATTCAAGAACCATTGTGAACAGGTCATGTTGCATTAGCTCTCAGAATTTCTTATAAAAATTGAAGTTGAACCCATCCGGTCCTAGGGCTTTGGAGCCTTCACTGCTGAATATGGCCAGATGAACCTCTTCTATAGTAACCTCTCTTTCAAGCCAGGCTGCTTGGTTTTCACTGAGCTTCATAAAGTCTGCACTGCCCATCGTGGGTCTTGTAGTCAAAGATTCAGAGTAGATGTTTGAGAAATATGCTTTGGCTCCTTCTTTAATTTCATATGGACTGGAGAGAATCTTCCCGTTATATGTGAGCTGACGAATATAGTTTTTGCATCCCCTAACTTTTGCTGAAATGTGAAAGAACCGAGTGTTTCTGTCCCCCAGCTTGAGCCAAGACTGTCTTGCCTTTTGTCGTCATATGGATTCAACATATCTACGGAGTTTCCATTGCATTCCCTTTAGCTCATATAGCCTTTGTTGTTCTAAGTCAGAAATCCTGCCACTTTTAGCCTGATCCTCAAGGACCCGAATAGAAGACTGGATATTTTGCAGAGCCCAGTCTTGATTCCCAAACTCAGTTTTATTCCACTGGCCTAGCTTCAGACGCAGAGCACTAATTCGTTTGATCACCTGAAAGTCACCAGGGATATCATGCACAATTTCCTGTCAGAAGGCCTTCAGAGTGTTTTGGAAAGATGGTGCCATGAACCAACAGTCTAAACATTTGAATGACTTCCATCCCCAGTTAACTTGTTCCTTACCAACAATCAGGGGACAATGATCCGAAAGACCATGATCTAGTCTAATCAGCTTCACTGAACTAAAGTGAGATATGCATTGTGTGTGAGCAAAGGCTCTATCTAGCCTACTCATAGAACCACCTCTAAACCAGGTAAAACGATGATTCACCATCGGGTATTCTACCAATTCATAGCCATCAATAAAAGTTTGGAATTCTGCAGCCCCTCTCTTTTCTAGCAGACCACTACTTCTATCTGTTTTGGATAAGGTCTCATTAAAGTCACCTATTAAAAACCAAGGGTAGTCCGAAAATGCATGTTTAAGTTCAGTAAGTTCTAACCAGGATGCTGCTCTTTCAGCTCTAAAGCCAGCTCCATAATACCCAGTAATCACACAATCAAAAGCATCATCAACAAAGGAGCCATATAAGCTAATCCAGCTCTCAACATATTCGATTGAATCCACCCTGAAAAGATCCTCATCCCACATGACTAACAACCCACCTGATCTACCCTGAGCCTCTATGCTGAACCATTTAATATTTTGGCCATGCCACAAACTATAGACCAAAGAGTTCGAGCATGAAAGTTTAGTTTCAATAATAAAACATATAATAACATTAAAATCTTTAATGTATTTGTTAATAGCCTTTCTTTTAGAACTAGATCCCAACCCGCACACATTCCAGCTAAGAATCATAAAAGGCATATAAAACCATGCACAGATGCATAATAGCCTACTGGACATACCTGTCCCAGTGGTCCTGCTCTGCGTCAATGGCCTCTTTTATCATGACTTCAATACTCTCTCCAGTTGTTCCTATTTCAATACCCAATTTCTGGCCAATTTCTTTCATAGCCCCAACCTCATTACAAGTTGTAGGAAGGTCTGGTGGTGGCTGAGATAGTTGAAGTCTTTGGTTGACAGCTCTGATGCATGATGCATGAGTCGATTGAGTCTTCATTTCTAGCACTATTACTAGAATCAGTTGAAATTTTATGAAATAAGGTTTTGTTAAATTTAGATCAATTAAATATGCATACAGCCCGCTAAATAGTACAAAAATCAGAGCTTTCTCCTTCCCTTGCATCTCGTTCTCAGATCATTAAAACCCTAAAGAAAACCTCGAGCTCACGGCAACGGAGGTCTGTACATGACGCAAGGCACACCTCTCTCTCTCTCTCTCCTTTTCAATTGGGGCTGAATCATGTGCGTGATTGGTCTTGAAAAATAATGTATGGTGGTATTGGTTTAGGGTTGAGGAAAGCAATTATGTCATTTGGGAGACACCTTGCATACAATAGTGTTCCGTGATGGTCCCAAAGAAAAATTGAAGCGAAGAATCACGGAATTGGAGAAAATAAGGAGGTCAAAGAAGAACTTGAAAAAAAAAACGACATTTTTGTCCAGATTCCAGAATCCATGTCATTTCTTGACACTGCAACTATGCCCATGATATTTCTCAATCTTGTTGGAACTGCACTCTTTGCAAAGTTACTCGTGATGGTATGTCGTGACATTCCGATCTTGATTGATTTTGGATTTTAATATTGATTGCTGAATTAAATGGCTTGATTTTGTTTTTGGCAATTGAACTCAATGGATTGCAAAATTAACAATTCTCTAGCTGGTCAAGACACATTTAGGATGCCTGCTCACAAAGAACGGGAGGAGTTCAGAGAAGCAAGGCCTGGAAATCCCTTTTGAACCCACGCTTGCTTCTCCTAATGCACGCATAAGAACTGAAGAACCAGTGCGCATGGTGAAGAATCCTGTTCTTTTCATTACTGATAAACACATAACTGTGATTTGTCACCCCTTTTTTAGTTAAAGGATGGACTCTGATGTTGTGTCTGCTGGATTTTTAGTTAATGATTTGTCTCCTCTACATATTCACGGATGCCCTCACTCGTGTTGAAGAAAGTGTTAAGCGCAATTCAAAGAGTCTCACCGCCGGCCGACAGTTACATGAATCACCCTCCCTCCTCATGCTCGAGGGCCAAAGCACTGCAAATAAAATTGTATGCCATCCTTCCATTAACCATGTAACATTACTTGCTGGAAGCATTACAAATTACAATTACATTACAAAATAAACTAAATATTAAATATTAAATTGCTCAAATATAGCATATAAATTGAACATGACTCTTTCTTTTAAAAAAATAAAAACAAATAACGTGCTATCATAATTACAGATCAATTTAGGCCTACTAATATCAACAAGAAATCTATAATTAATAATTGATCAATTTATTCTGTATAATTTACAAATTATTTTTATTAATTCGATTTTAGATTAAGCCATTATATCTTTAATTCTAAAAAATTTGTACGCTAAAATGTAATATTATTCATATATACGTTAATCTCTAATTAAATATAATGAAAGAATTCCAATCAAATTTATCATATCGACAGCAAACGATTTCTTAGTTAAAAATTATCATTTTCATTATGTTCTCAGGTGATTTTTAAACCTTCTATGTTATGGGATCGGTAACAAATGTTCAATTTAACTACCATTAATTTATTATTTGACAAGGGAAGGGGGTAGGAGAATTAATAATTTATATTTTAATATGCATTATTTAAAATCATTTATTAAAAAAGATTATATTAAATATTAAAAAAATGAATAAAAGGTTTAAAATAACACTCTTAGATTATCACATGCGAGTTATTAACGGCTAAATTGTGATGATGGAGATTTTAAGATTATATATACAATCTATAAGTCGATACCAAATTTATTCTTGATATATAATATAAGAAAATATTTGTTATAAATTATATATATGTGATAATCTTAAAATTCTCATAATCATAATTTAGCTTTAATAACTCTTTTAATTAAGTGGTATAGTCCAATGAATATAAGATATGTGATTAAAATAATTTTTACGGCAGAATTCTTAAGATTTTTTTAATTCAATGCAAAATTCATTCATTTATTTTTTTCACATAATTTATTTGCAAACTTAATTTTCTTCATTTAAATTTAATGAATTAAAACAGGTTTCTACAGTGGACTGGGACAACGCCCGTACCATCTTGCTAGCTATATTTCTTTGGATTCTCCTTAATCATATCATGTACAAGCTTTAGATCTACACAAGTAAACTGTGATCAACAAGAATTTATCAGCAGAAGAGAAGTGGGATTTAGAGAAATTTGTGTGAGAATGGAAAAGAAACGATCTTGGGCTTGTACTTTTGTTTTGCAAGTTTCTCTCTTTATTGCCTTCTACCTTGCTCTCAACTTGGATCAGCCTCAAACGTCCCTTTATAATAGCAGAAAAGGCACTAGAACACCTCTTGATGTTTACTTTCTTAGTGTTAGAGGAGGATATAGACCCCTTAAACAACGAGCCCTTCTTCTCAAACAGGTCAATTTCTCTTCTTTTCTTCGTTGAACATTGAAGCACGCTTCTTTATATTTTAGAATTTATCATAATAATTACCAATTCCTAATGTTACTAATGGAGGTTGGATTCTGTTCTTATTTCCCTTTTTTTCACATGTTAAATGGTCTTGGCTTCATTATCCAAATTTCTTGAAATGAAATCATAGCTTCAACTTTTCTCGTTATTTTTCCTTGTGGGCTTCTTTTACAATTTTCTCAGTTGTCTTGGTTGTGTTGGCATTACCGGTTTGGTTCTGTTTGTGGTAAAGAGATTTGGTGTGTATCCTTATTTGATGTCATAGGAAGTAGTTGGTGTTTATGTTCTTTTTTATATTTCATACGCTGTACCTAGTTTGACTGGATATCCTGTTATTGATGAAGATGGAGAAGGTGGCTAACATTTACAAGGCAAGGTTTGTGGTGAACATTAGTGAGCTGGGAGAAGATGATCCGCTCACCCAGAATGTAAGATCTCTTTCTTTTTCCTGTTTTTATCAATTTGTAATAATCTCTTTCCTTGGTCCACGAAACTTTCAACTATTGGAAACCTTGATGTACACTTTTTCGTACTTGTCAAATGGATTTCTGGTGACACTTGGTTCATGATCATGTGAAAATCAAACTGTTATGCAAAAGCTTACTATGGACTCTTTATGATAGAATCAAGTATGATTACATTTTCATTGAAATCAACAGGTAGCAACAATCCTACATGTATCTTTTGCAGGCAAGCAGGCTCTTCCCACCACAGAAAATCCCATGGTATTTGCTCACGCAATTGGTACCCGTCTTGGGCAATGCAAATGTTTTTTTCCTTGAATTGTGATAGATGATAACCTTTTTTAATCCAATTGCTTCAAATCACTGTTAAATGGTAATTATGAAAAGGAATGCTTGTAGGTATTCTACGAGAGTCTCAAACGGCAGGGAAGGTGGATGCTTCCTGGAGCAGATCAACATAACTTGTGGGAAAACGTTAACAGTTGTTGGTTTGGATACCGGGCTGTTACAGGTATAAACTTGCTTGTGAAATTCACTATTTGCATTTGCTTTTGACGTAAATGATGTATTATCTGTCTGCACTATTCCCCGAGATTTATATCTGAGCTCCACAACATAAAGTTGTTAGTGTCAATTGCTAAGGCCTTTGGGATGTGCATCTTTCTGATGCTGCTTGGTTGAACTTTCAATAGTTATGATTTGAAGTTATTGCATCTCCTCTTTAATCCCTCATCCAATTCTTTAAATGGATTAACTATTAACTATTATTGCATCTCCTCTTTAATCTACTCGTCTAATAATATATCACAGTTTGCCTTCAGCAATGAGGTCCTTGGCAAGTTCGAGAGTGAAAATAGATCTAATCGAGCTATGGATTATGTAGAGATATTTTTTTGAAGTTGGATTTAAAGCACAAGTAGGAACATGGTTATCGATTTTACAGACTTGGCATGAAATTTGTCAGGGACACTTGCAATGCATTTTTCAGTTTTAGGGCCCTACAGGGTCTGTTTGAGAGTGTAGTAGAGGTTGATTTTCAAAATGTTTTTTACTTGGAAATATATTAAAATAATATTTTATTTTTTATTTTTAAGAATTCATTTCTTATATCAGCATATCAAAATAATCTAAAAACATAAAAAAAATTAATCTGAAGCTAAAAAACAAATTCAAAAATTTTCAAAAGCGCGGTTAAATTGCAATACCAAACAATGTTATTTGTAACAAATAGTTTTGCTGGTTGGTTAATTGATCACATTTTATTTATTAAATGGGTTGGATTTATATTAGTATGGAAACAACAAAATAATTCTCTTAGATCAAATAAGTACATTCGATCTAATAAGTACCTTGTGTCAGAATTGAGAAATTCTATGGTTTGAATCTTTAGTATTCTCTTATTTATTACCTGTGTCTACTCTTTAGGCAGAATACTGTCACCCATTTTTACTAAGAAACTGAAAGAAATCTCATAAACAAAAAAAAAGAAAGAAGGAAGAAACAGATGTAAAAATAGAAACAACCCCCGAAACAAAGAGGACTAAACAGGAACAAGAGGGATCCACCAAAGAAGATCCTTCTTCTTCCTTCTTTTCAAAAGAAAAGGAGAATCCTGACAAAATTAATGAAATGGAAGAGATCCGAGTGAATGGAAAGGAAAAAACAAAGGATGAATTCCATTTTCACTTTAAAGAGACATTCTATATACATTATCAGAACATTGACTTAGCTAATTTCTCTTCAATGAAAGTGTAGATATACATTTGATGTTTTTGGAAGAGTACCTTCGTAGATTCTTTTTTCTTATTTTTCTTGTAGTATTTCCTTATCTCTTCCTGACATGTGCCTGTTTTGAAACTTCAAGGATTTCATGGGATCAACGAGTGGCTTTAAGAATGGCCAGTTAAACTGGCTGACAGAAACACTAGAAGCGACCACTAATAGCTGGTAAAATCAGTCTTTATCATATTGTTTATTTATAGCTTATTTGGCCTTTGCAACTCAAGCACCAGCAGGTTGTGTAAAAGGGAACGCAATTTTGAAGATTTGGATGTTGTCCAAAGTTGGGTCATTTTAATATTCATGTTTAAAGCCTTAAGCTTTGATAACTCGTATTATGATTTCAAAAAGAACTGAAATTATTGTAATACACAAAAGGTTTTCAAACTGAACTGGGATCTGACCCACTCACAATTCTAGCTCTTCTTCTTATTTACTCTTTCACACTTGTGCAGGGTCATAGTTTCTGGATATCACCCTGTGGTTATCTGTGACAAGGAGCGAGTGGAAGCAAAGCAAATTTATGGGGCTTTGCACAATATCTTTATGAAATATGGAGTGGTAAGAAGTGAATGTCTTCACATTTTGACATCTATGGGTGAATCTCCCATGTTTTGTGGTTTTAAATTTCAGGATCACATCAATAGACATTAATGCTGCTAACACAAATTAAAAGTGCATCATATTAACTTTGATTTTGTATGTATTTTCCTTAAGAACGAACTCACAGCAAACTAGATGAAGCTGAATATCAATGACTTTTGAATATAGTAAAATTTAATAACTTGCATGTGGCACGTTTATGAAGGTAATTTGTGTTTCTTTCCTTTTCTCTCTAGAATGCTTACATTAGCAGGCAGGGTTGCAATAGTCATACCGTTCAAGGTGGTGTGGCATACATAGGCATTGCAGACTCTATTGAGAGTGAACCTTTGAATTCCTCAAATGGAAGATTGGCTTTCCGAAAGTGAGTACCTTGTTCTCCTTACATTACGTTCTACATGCATTCCACTCATGCAAGTTGAGCTTACGTTCTTCCATCTTCTTTTTCAGCTTCCACAGAGATACGGTGAATGATTGGTTTCTTCTCCACAGAGTTGGCTCCCTCGAGATTGTATGTATTCCATCATTTTTGCAGTGGATTAGAGTTCATTTGGGAAAATTTGCTGGTCTTCAACAAATCCTAATGATATGCACTAGTTATCATTCTAACATGATAATATAATGCTCTCCTCCTCGTTCCTCTTAGATGCACTTTGTGAATCATAATGGACTAATTCTGAATATTGAAATATGCTCTTTTCCTCTAGAGGACGTCTGAACTCTTCATTTTTTTTTTGCAGACAACCTATTTTGTAAGCTCAGCAGGGAAGATTGTGAATAAAGCTGTAATCGAACAGCGTGGTAAGGTGGCCATGTAAATTAAGAATTCAGAGGACCAAACTCCATCCATTATTGAAGCCTTGGTGCAGCTGCGTCCATATTGGCATTCCCTATATTAGCTTCCTACATTGAGAGGACGACAGGATTTCTATATACGATATTTTGCCAACGTCTAAAGCACCAAAAATAGTGGTATATATGAAGCTTTTTCTGATCATGTGAACATGGATTGTCAAGCAAACTCTCAAGTTTCATTTTAGAGCGGAAAAAAATGGCAATCAGAAATCATATTAATGAACTAGTAACTAGTTGCAGGCATTGTATTTGATATTGCTAAATTATATCTATGGCGCATTAAAAAAAAAAAAAACCCTAGCCCTTCAGGGCAGCTCCAAACTGCCTCCCTCTTATCAGGACAAGACCGTTCGGTCTATGTCCAAGCTCAACGGGCTACCCGCCGTATTCCTCTGCTTCACTGAGTACCATATATATTTCACGGCACACCTCTAGCAAAATGTTGAGATTTGACGTTAGATGTTTGGACAAGGACTTCCAGCTTGAAAAAGTGATTGGATGCATGATTATGGACTGCTTTGTTAAGGTCATAATGAACTTTGCCTTGATAGTAACCAATGCCTTTCCATAATCACCATATTTACTGAATATTTATCTTGTATATAATTTGAATAATAAGAAATTAAAAAAAAATATTAACACTCCCTGTTTTAAAGACTGTGGATGTGATTATATTTCTTAAAGATTTAGCTAAAACTAGCTAATTGATTTTTGCTACGTTGTGAGTCAAATATTGTTTTTTTATGAAAACAAAATTATATATACATGTTTTTTTGACGCATATTTATATATAAATAAATTATAAGTGTAAATTAAAAAAAATTATTTTTAGATATAATTAAATAAATCAAGAATTATATATATTTGTTTACATTTGACTCAATTATATTGAATGAAAAATAAAATTTTTATTTAATCAAATGATAATATAAATAGATACACATAAAATTAATTGAATAAAAAAAATATTATGTAAGGTTACACATATTAGAGATATTATCCAAAAATAAATATTTTTTATTTATATAAAACAAAAAAAAAATAGATGAATTAGAATATTCTTTTCAAAAATTAAATGGATACAAAATAACTAAAAAATAACCGTAATTTACAAGAGGATATATAAATAAAATAAAAAAGAGAATGAATATTAATTTAAATATATAAAAAATAATTTTAAAAAAATACATATAAAAAAGCATCAATTAAAAAATTAAATTTAGAAAAAAATATTATAGAAAAAAAAGGTCAAGCATTGCTGAGTCTGATAAGCTAGACTAGCTTGCGTGACCTATTTTATAAAAGACCCGTGTTTGGGCCCTTAATATTATTTTTTTTTGCAGATGATCCAATTTTTTATGAAAAAAAATTAAATTAGGCGATGTGTCGTCTGAATTTGCTAGTAGCTGGAAAATCAGGACTAAAAGTTTTTTTTCTTCTAAAAACTCATTTTCAACTCAATTTGATACAAAACACCTAGAAAACACCATAGATATTTTGATAAACATATTCATGATCTAAAAAATATCTCAAAACCTGAAATAAAAAATATTCTCGAGTTTAAATATATATTTCTAAACACTTTCAAGCTAAAAAAAAAAGAAAAAAGAAAAAAGAATCTATGCTTAACTCTTCTCAATAATTTGAAACAAAAATCTGATATGTATGCTCGACAACCAAAAAGAAAAACAAAGAAATCAATGCAATCTCTCTCGCTCTATGCATGCATGCATGTATGAGGCAGTGATGGTGTTCGAAATGAAAACTCAGATGGAAAGGGAAATGCAATTTTTGGCAGGGTAACCTTATTAGGTCTGTGAAATGAAATGGGTGTTTTTCAAGTCACTAGGAAGACGAAACATCATTGTTTCGTAGGCATAAATATCATTGTTGCAGCCATGGGGTCGTGTCTCCTTTCCGCGCTGACAAACTGCGAATCTTAGCCTCCAGTTCCCTCCCCTCCTCTAATTTTTTTAAACCTTTATCTGAATGTTATTTAATCCTATACAAGTGTTTTTCTTGAGATATTGTTTGCCATTTTGAAGGTTTTTAAAAGTTCTCTTTTGTGCTGTTAATTTCTTTCAACCACAGATTGCAACTGATTATTTGATGTTGGAATTTTAAACTTCGACAGATTTCATCTGATAAATGTGATAATGGATTGTTGGGTTGAATTACTTTGAAAATGTTGGGAATTCCGACCGGTGATGTACTGATATTTGCCCATTGGAGGCTAAGCACACTGACACAATATTTAACGTGGTTCGGCAAAACCGCCTACATCCACGGGAGAGGTTCATTTTATTAGAGATAGAGAAAGGATACAATAAATACATGTAGAGGAGGAGGATTACATCCACTCTACTCAACTCATCAACTCTCTTGCTGCATTTGCAGCTGCTGCAATGGCAGCAACCTTGCTGCCATTGCAGCCCCTCACTTTCTCTCTTCTTCTCTACATTTCTTACAACTCTCACAACTCTCACACTTTGCTCTCACATAATGCCTCTATTTATAGGCATTTCATGGCAACTTTCTTGCTTTGTTGTCAACATTGATGGCTGCCAACTCCTACTCTTCTTCAACAAAGGTGGCTGCCAACTCCTCTTCTTCTTCAACAAAGGTGGCTGCCAATAGTCAATGGTTGGTGCCAACCATTTGCTGCACATGCAATGGCAACCAACCTAACAATCACCCCCTTTGCCATTCATGTGGGGCAACTGTCCTCTTGCTTCTTCAGCACAGGCTTGCATCTTGCAGCTCTTCCAAGCTTACCATTCTAAGAGCGTCTGTGGCCGAGTTTACAAGTACTCGCCAAACCTTTCAATCATCAGAGTTACCAAAGCACACCTTGTCTCACACAAAAGGATCACTACAACCAGATAGTCTGCCACTTCACATCTAAAGAGTGTTAACGCTTGTCTCTGGTACACAACATTCCCCTTCGAGCGTATCAACCATGCTCAGTCCGGAATGATTCATCAAGCCTTACACCAAGGCTTACAACACCCCCTCAAACGGAAATTTCTTTTTCCAAGTGCGACAGTCATTATCTGAGTATCTCAATATGATCACGAGCTCACCACTCTTCCAAGAGTCTACTCATCCAGGAGTTGCGTCTGCCCTCTGTTCCACCCTAGGAACCACGCCTTACTTCTCCGTGAGTCTCTCGCTCTTAGTCGTAAGAGTCCAGGTAGCTCTCCACCTTCACCTATGGGGGCAGCCCATTAAAGGTTGATCCATATCTGTCTTCATACTCTGAGTATTACAATGCCATTACCGAGCTCACCACCTTGACAAGAGTCAACTCGTTCCCGGAACCTGCGCATACCCTTCTGCTTCTTCATAGCAGCCGCGTCTTAGTGCTCCACAAGTCACACACTTATTGTCCAAGGCAAATGTCTTCTAGCTCATTGATCTTTAGCATGGGGGCAATATCCATGAAAGTCAATCCTGCATTTGTCTCCATACTCATCATAGCCACTTCATTGGCTATACACCTGTCCACTCATATCTAGCCATCACATTGGCTCTGGGGTTGTTCTGAACTGGGCCTACATCGTGGCCCACACACCTTCTCCTTAGGTGTCTCCGCTCCTCGTCATGCGGCGGTCTAAACTGGGGCTTCTATCACGGCCCTCACACACCTTCCATCTAAGGTGTCTTCACCTTTCATAGGTGGTCGCATCCTCCTTCAGCTGAGATGCTTCAAAGTGGCTCCAGAATTCTCTACCACCATGTGCACTATGGGAGAGATAGCTGCCACTAATCACATAGAAAGAGAAACTTGCGGTATACTCCTCGCAATCCTCCACCTCGATTTCTATGTTTGGAGCTTCTATGCCTTTCTGCTTGACAGCTCCACCTACACCAACTCTCTCTGGTGTCTTCGCCTTTCGTCATAGGCGGTCGCCTTTTATCACAGACGTTTGCACCCCCTCAATTAGGTGCCTCTGCAACAGCTCTCTTTCCATCCTTGCATGCATTGGAAAGGTCTTCGCCTGTTGTCTTCATCAAGAGCATAAGAGACTTCCTGTTGTACAAACTTTAACAGTCTCTGCTCTGAGCTTCATCTGGGAACACTTCTTCTCCTTGCACCTGTTGTCTCAAAAATAGTACCTCCTTGGATCCTACGGGTACTCGTGCACAATCTCTGCGTGCCCTCGTGCAATTTCTGTTCTCCAGATTTCTCCCTATTCCTTGCTTATGTTTGACAGCAGCTCATCCTGTCACAACACTTGTCCAACTCAAAATAGGGTGCCAATCTTTATCCCATTGCTGTATTTCTCTTTCATTATCAGGGTCTTCATCAATTCTTCCCTTGAGAAATCACAATCACCGAATCTAACTTCATTGGAGAAATCACCACTCCATCAGATCCTTGAACCTTCGGAACCCAACTGTTCCCTTGTGCCGTCATCCTGCTAGTCTTCAACTGTTTCATTACAAACTGCTATATATACGAAAATAGTACCGTATGGATAATCCTTCCACTAAGCAAGTTCCCAGGAAAGATTGGAGGGGTCACACTGGTCCCGCTTAAAACCCAATCTCCTAGACAGAACTTCTCAGGCCATATCTATCCATCGTACTGTCTTTCCGTATATACAACCATTTGCTAGCTTTGTTGCGGCTTTCCTTTACAAGTGATCTGGAATATACTGGTTTAATACATGATTTCTCAACATCTGCGAGACTACAAGGTCTTAGATTCATCAAGATTGGTCTTCGTCAATTTCACTCTCTCACCTCAAATTGTCCACATAACGGGTGTCCAGAGTGTCCCAATTTTGCCCTCAAGGCATTAAAATTCTCCCCACTTAGCAGTTTAGCACATGTAATTGTGACCTCGATGCTCGGGGCAATCTCTCTTTAATAATTCACCACCACCACTTCGCTGATCTCAAGATCCTCAATCGCAATCCTTTAGGAAATAAAACTTATCAAATTTAACATGGTAACGATAGTCGAAATTAGATAGGAACGTTAATGTGCTGAAACAAGAATCGATTCAGACGGCTAAGATTTGATCAAAACAATTCTGGCTCTGATCAACGGCTCAGATTGAATCTCAGATCCGGTTGCACGATAGGATCAGCTACACTGAATCCTGTCCCTCGGCTCGCAGCTCGGCTCGGCTCCAATTCGGCTCGGCTCACTCGACTCGGCTCGGCTCGGCTCGCGACTGATGATGTGGCAGGTGGGTCCCACTTTGCTGACGTGTCTGCTGACTGGTCGATGATGTGTCTGTTGACCGTCGCTGAAGTGTCTGCTGACGTGTCTGTTGACTGGCGCTGACGTGGCACGCTGACTGGGCAGTCTCTTCGCCGGCCCGTGCTGCCGTTTTCCGACGTCCGATTTTGACGCCGTTTTCACCAGTGGCTTCGTCTCGGCCTCCTCTACACAGTGGTATGGTCAAAACACAATTTTGACAACTTTCATTTTTGAGCAAAAATCAAACACCACTTTAAACCATGTGCTCTGATACCAATTGTTGGGAATTCCGACCGGTGATGTACTGATATTTGCCCATTGGAGGCTAAGCACACTGACACAATATTTAACGTGGTTCGGCAAAACCGCCTACATCCACGGGAGAGGTTCATTTTATTAGAGATAGAGAAAGGATACAATAAATACATGTAGAGGAGGAGGATTACATCCACTCTACTCAACTCATCAACTCTCTTGCTGCATTTGCAGCTGCTGCAATGGCAGCAACCTTGCTGCCATTGCAGCCCCTCACTTTCTCTCTTCTTCTCTACATTTCTTACAACTCTCACAACTCTCACACTTTGCTCTCACATAATGCCTCTATTTATAGGCATTTCATGGCAACTTTCTTGCTTTGTTGTCAACATTGATGGCTGCCAACTCCTACTCTTCTTCAACAAAGGTGGCTGCCAACTCCTCTTCTTCTTCAACAAAGGTGGCTGCCAATAGTCAATGGTTGGTGCCAACCATTTGCTGCACATGCAATGGCAACCAACCTAACAGAAAATGCCAGAATTCACAAATTCTTGTTATGGGACGTTGTGCACTCTCGTCATGACACTGCAAAATGGAACAATAAGTTCTTTCCTTTCCTCTCTGTGTTGCTGGTGCTTTGCTGATACCAATGAACCCTAGTTGCTAGGGCTTGGAGCCAAACATTCAAACCACGAGAAAAGACAGAAGGAAACACCGGCGAACGAGTTCAAATTGGTGATAAGCTGTTCAATCTCAGTTTTAGTATTGCAACTAAAACATGGATGAATCAAGCATTGATGTTACATTTCCAGAGAATGCTGTCTGGCCTTCTCCTCAGCGGGGAGACCGTGGACCAAATTCATGAACTGAGGCGGCTCAAATTAATCTCTACTTGCTGGTTAAACTTGAAGTTAATTAATCACAACCTGTGAGTGTCTACTTTACTTTATTATAATCAAATGGATTACAATGTTAAAAAGGATAAAGAAAGGGAGGAAAAACATAGATTATTCTTGGGCATATATATTGCACCCCAGAATTTTTAGATTTAGATTTACGTACTGATAGATTTTTTTGTCAGATTGTCGGCATGAATTTTATTAAAGATCTAATGAACGGAAAAGCTCTCGCCGGTGACTTTCATATGATTAGTTAAGGACTAACTAACCATTTTTAGCACGATGAATTGAAAGAATGAATAGAAGTTCAACATAATTAAGTTTCCAAATTAATCTCTAGCTGAAATGAGAAATCAATTAATTTACTTCAATTAACGCCAGGGATATCAACAAGTAAACATATTATATTGTAAGGTCTTTTTATGGAGGTTGAGATGATTATCTGCAGGCAGCTCCCAAGTCATCATTAAAAAAAATAAAAAAAAATTTATGAGATTATTTTAATTCTGTGCTCGTGATCACAAGATTAATCTGTTAACTTAAATTGACTTAGATTTTTTTTTTATTTTTTTAAGTTATTTTTAAAAATTTTCTCTTTAACTTTGAGTTGTTAGATAATTAAGTTTCATCAGTATATTTAATTTATTTTTAAAGATGTTATTTCAGTATTACAACTATATCATAAATTTGATATACTAATTCAGATATGCTCGATTTTAAATTGTGTTTTAACCTTTTCTTCTTTACATACTTTTTTGTTATTATTATTGTATTTTTTATTCATATTTATCAAGATTATACAAGCTTATTAAATCAATTGAAGTATTTTTTTTTAACCAACGTTTAGCCTTTTCATTGTTTTTCTTTGAAGCAGCCAGAATTCCTTTCCAAGTTCTTGTGCTCAGAGACTCCGACCCTGTACCTGGTTTTGTGTCTTTAAGTAATGCCGCTCATTAATCAAATGGACAGTTGAATTGAATTTTGAATGTTTGTTGGAAAATTTGCTAAAAATCATAAGCATATTTGAAATTTAGTACACTCATTTTTTATTAAAATTTTAATAATCTACATGTATTTGCACATATAACATGATTTAAACAAATTATAAATTAATAATAAATTGTTTTAAAATAATCTTGGTTGATGAAATACAAAATACTCTAAAATAATTCTATCTCACTTAAAAAAAAACAAAATTTTCTTGGTGTTTATAAAACAAGAAATTAAAAAGTTAAAATTGAGTTCAAAGCACACCTAAACTTTTTGGAAAAAAAAAATTCTAAATAAAATGAGCTTTAGGCTTAAATTCACATACATATGTGTTCGCTCGTGCTTTGGGTTGGGCCTAGTTTGGATTTATTGTAAAATATTATTTTGAACTATAAAATATTATTTTTTGCCAACTAAAACTTGGACTTGGACTTGATTCATGAAGAATTATTATTTATAACCTATTATTTTGTCCTATCTACAAAATATTAATAGTCTCTTCCAAAAGTTTTTTTTTTTTGCAAATCTGAATAATTTTCTCAACTCAAAAATAATTTACGACTACCGTGTTCATGTTTAATTCTTGATTTATAGTGGCTAATTAAATATTGATAATGAAGAAAATTAATTCTAATTATTACTAAAATTATTATTTTAATTTTTTAGCTTTCAAAATCCACTATAAAAAGAGATGAAGGAAGAGCATCACTCGTTTTTTTTCTTCAGATTTTTACACTCTCTTCCTCTCTTTATTTTAATGTTTTCCTTCCCTTTTTATGCTTTGTTTTCTCTCTTTTAAATTTAGAGCTTATATTTACTTTATTGAGAGATAATTGAGTCATTTTATTTTGGTTAATTTAAAAATCTTATTTAAAAGTACTTTTAAATTAAAGCGGTGTTGATGGAATCTTTGGTAACTTATAATAAACATCATAGTTTCACTAATTGAGAAGCAATAAAATTTTAAGGACAAATGATTTATTTTTTACAATAGCCAAAAAGTTTAATTGCTTTAAAATGCTTCAATAAATAAGTACTTTTTTTTATTTTAATTTAAATATTGATATTTTTATTATTAATATGCATGCTAAGACTTTAAAATGATATTGATTATAAGTTTTAATATATGTTTAGTATGCATGGTAGAATTTTATTATTATAATTATATTAAAACTATTTTTTTCTCGAACTTTTATCCCGCATGCATATAGATTTAAACTTGCATGAACTCTATGTTTTATTTAAATATTTTTTTTTAAAAAAAATGAAACATAAAGTAAACATCATTTCTTGCCTATTAATTCTATACATTTACATCAAACAAATGAGAATAAAAAAAAGAAGAAGAGGAAGTGTTTTCTCTTGAAGAAATCCAAACGATAATGAACTTGCTAAATCTCGTTTCTATATATGATCAGGTTTGAAACTTGGACATGGATGATGAGAAATGATTTACATTGCATAGTTAATGTTTCTGTTTAGCTGCCTTGCGATTTGAGAGATTGAAGGTCAAAACGTGCATGGCACCTGTAGGCCATCCAACTTGTGTTTTGCGAGTTATAATGCAAACTCGTACACAGATTTGATCAAGTTGCTAGGAGACAGGTAAAAAGAAAAGGTTGAAAATCAGTCACAATCCTTGCCATGTTAACTAATTTTACATCAAAGACAGCGAACTAAACACCACGATTGCTACTAAAGAAAGGCCCACGTTAGCAATGTTTGCTAGGGCACTTGAACGAGGAGAAGTTGCAGGAGGAGGGGAGGCAGGTTTGGTCACTGCAGGGAGTGGTGGGTCGACAATATCTGCAACATCCAAGGCTGGTGTTGGGGAACTTGCTGGGGGCTGTGTTTCTTCAGGAACTGTCTTCAGCAGACTACCAGCTTCAGCTGGAATGATGCTGTATGAGCTCTCGGGCATGGAATCAGAAGAACATGGATTTCCTGCAAGCGATCAATGTAATATGTTAGTGTACAAACTTGTGAACTGAAGACTAGGCATTATTGTTCATTAGTACGAAATAGCGTAAGAATTTATGGTTTTGGCGTACGAAATAGCGTAAGAATTTATGGTTTTGGCGATTCTATACTTAAATATCTGCTTGCAGTTGCTGGGTACTCGGTTATGATTCCATCAACGCCAATCCCAGAAGTGTAAGTTGCAATCTCTATTGTAGGATCCGCAAAGTAATCAAATGCAAGGGTAACAAATTCATTCCTTAGAACTGTGACATATACTGAGATATTCGCAGCATGCATTTCATTTACGACTTTGGTTGTTGCTGTAGTGAAGCCATCAATGGTGGGCACAATGGAGAATCTTGGCAGAGTAACCGCATCTGCATATTTTTTTATCTCACCCACTGGTGTCTTGGGTGCATCACTGATTTCATCTTTAAGATATAGTACTCTACTGTATGCTGGGACATTCTGAAACTTGGACAACACTGAAGTGTCGTCTGATTGGATCAGGACTTTTTGAGTGGATTGCTTGTCAAATGTGGCATTGCTCAAGGCAGTGTTAACAGCAGATACTATGTCAAGACCCTTCTGTGATGCTAGGTAAGCGGCATTCTGAAGACCAGTGATGTGCGTTAGAAATTTGTTTTGTGGATGATTTTGAATATGAAGCTAACACTGCTAGAACATAGTTAAAATTTATGAAAGAGGAAGGCTCACCTCTATGTTGATTAAAATCCCGGTAACTGCCTTTACTTTAGCCAATTCTAGAAATTCAGCAAGAGTTAAAAATTTACCCTTGTTCTTGTTTGCAGGGTTTCTTGGCAAGCCACCCTTATTCTCAAAAGGACTTGTCAATTGAGCTGGAATATGAGAATTTTACTGTCAGGGACTTCAG
This sequence comes from Populus nigra, assembly GCF_951802175.1. Lineage (NCBI taxonomy): Eukaryota > Viridiplantae > Streptophyta > Magnoliopsida > Malpighiales > Salicaceae > Populus > Populus nigra. The sequence continues at coordinate 7,923,490 of NC_084854.1, read as the reverse complement.
AAGATTACTTGCAGAAAACTGTTAGCAAATTTATGGAGGGTAGAAGAAGGAAAGTTTACGTTGCAAGGTTTGAATATCGCTCCATGAAAGGTCAAACGAAAAAATTCCAGAAGACTGTTGAATTTCAGGGATAGTGGTAGAAAGAGACATAAAGGTAGCTGCAGCAGTTGTATCTCTGGTAACATCCACCGAATCCAAGCAGAAAGCCACTCCATCCTTCGACATTTGAACAGAGCAATCTATTATGTCAGCTCCATCTTCTAATCCTTGCTGATAAGCAAGATCGGTGCTCCCAGCATAAACTCCACTTGCTCCATTGTGAGTTATGATCAAAGCTTGTCCTGCATATACATTTTTTGTGCATCATTAACCAGTTGCTCTGCTATCTATTTTGCTCTTGTGCAGTGTGCGTAGAATATGAAAATAGCATGTACCTTTTGTAGGTTTGATATCAGGGTACTGAGCAAAACATGCTGCATAAGAAAAATAAAATTTGGAGGGTTAGGTCAGGTTGTATTCCATGCATGTTTATCTTGACAGTAAATTAAGATGCTTCCTAAGAAACCAATGCTTAGATGGCAAAATCCTTTCTTTTAATGTTGTTTTTATCTGGGAGAAAATGAAAAGCGGAGAAGGCATGAGAATATTGTATAGACTTACCAACAGCTTCTGATGCTGTAGGAGGAAAATCTGTAATCAACCCATCAACAGAAAACTGAGAATTATCAATGAATTGCAGATACTCGGCTGATGGATCATAACTATAATTATAACTTGTAGTGAAGTCGTTCGCGAAGCCAGAAGCATATACTTCAAGACCCAGTTTATGAGCATCATTTACTAGACTAGTGGGAGCAGCGAGATAATTAGCCGTATTAACAGGCCATATGTAATCTTTTGGGACAACAATCCCGGAAGCGAATTTCTTGATCGTGGCAAGATTTCCCAATATTGAACCATAAGTTTGACTGCTTGTGGGTTCAGTTGCCTTTTTGTCCAGGAACACAAAGATGAGCTTGGTCTTAGCCTTGTTCACTAATCCATTCATTCTCTTTAAGAAACCAATCTCAGGAGAAGAAATGTAATTTACACCCTGCAGTCTCGTTGCCTTTTGAATGTAATTTGTGACACTCAGTTTGTTTTCCGTATAGAACGCATCGTGCTGCAAACCAAGAGCATATAGAAGGCAAAGGCATTAATTAGTACTGCACATTCTAAAATGTTAACTAGGAATTAATTAGATGCATGTAGATTTCTGGGCATGCACTCGGTGACACTGTAGATCTTGAAATGAGAATTCAAACAAAGTTGTTATCAGAAACATCCACAGAAAGAGAGATGGACACCTGAACATTCAACCAAAATGCTGGGGGATTGGAATTTCTGACATCGTCAACAGTAGACATGGGCAGCATCCCGTCGAATGCACTCGGCCGAGAGAATATATTCTGCACCACTGCATACGAGCCAACGCCGAAGAGGAATTTTAATCATTTCAAGGCACAGAGTAATTTGCAGAAGCTTGTTTACTCTTTAATTTCCATGCCATGAATTCTTTCTTATGCATAATCTTATTCTTTCTTATATGCCTATTTACCATTCCTAACTTTTCTTGTAAGACATGGCATCTGGATTTCAACAAGATTACGAGAACACAAGAATATCTCTCTATAAAACAAAGATTTAGTTTCTGAGACTTACAAGATACATTGGCAAGGAGCTGATCAGCTGTAAAATCTAATGCGAACCACCCAGTAAGATCCTGCCCATTTACCTTGTAGGTTTTTGATCCCTTTTCAAATAACATTGCTATATTTGTTGTGTTGTCAAGCCTGATATCTCCCTGGCAAATCCCAACCCCATCTTTTGTTAGTTGTAAATTGCAGAGCACAACCACATCATGGACGCTTGTCCCAAGCGCCATTTGATTTGCAAAGTCACTGGATTCAGGGAAAAGCCCCGAGAACCCTCCGCGGGCTATCACAGAAGGTCGCTGGCCTGCATACACGATGCACAATTGTGTTGTCTTATATCAGACAGATTCCAGTTGGTTTCTAAAATATATGCAAAAAAAAAAAAATGCAGCTACCATTTAGTGTTAGCCATTTCTTGGAAGCAGATTCCGAATTCGCCAATGTTGCATGGATAACCAAGGAAACTAAAAGCAGATACTTGATCATTGTCTTCTAATCCCGTTAGAATAAGGGTCAAACAAATTCAACGGGCCAAGGTTAATAAAACTTGAAAAGAAAAGGAACTTGATTAGAATCTTTTAGAGATTATGCATAGAACACGAGAAACGTTAACTAGTTCCCTTGCAAGTTCCAGTTAAGAATGAAGCTCTTCAAGGGAATGGAATGGAAAACTCAAAAAGAAAAGGGAAAAAGAAGAGAGGAATTAGGATGACAATTAAAGCAATGACAAGGATTCAATGTTCTTTTTTTAGTTTTGCTAAATTAACTCCAACGCGTTTTAATCGCATTAATGGCTGGTGCGAACAGTTTTGCTGTCTTGTTGTAATGGTTTTATTTATGAACTTGAGAGTTATTTACTATTTTTGATTCCTAGTTTTTAGTTTAGAACCCTTTTGCTGTTGATTTATATCTCTCTTTCGCGGCAGAGATGACAGCTAAAAACTTGAAGACTTGACTGTTTTTTGAGACCCTTTCTGATTTAATGTGTTTATCTCAAGGGCTTGTTCTGTCTTCCATTGAAATTCACGAGTTTGATAGCGACGAGGATCATATAGAACTCCCACAAAAAATGTTCTTGTCAAGGCTAGTTGATAGGTTGGAAGGTTTAGAAGGTAGCACAAAACACTCGCAAAACAAATAATCTGTTGTGTTTAAGGGACATTTCAATATTTAGTTTGCTGGCATAAAAGGAACGAAGGATTGTTTTGAATGTTTTTATTAACTATAATTAAAAGATATAACTGTGTATTTCACTGTATAAATTTACAATTAAATTAAAGGGAATGAATTTTAGTTATAGTTTTTTTTACCATGAAGTTGGTATGCGGTTTACTTCAAAAATCTGATAGCCTGTGGATTCCAGTTCTGCGAAGTAAATATGTTACCATGGGTGAAGGCATTTCTCAATTACAAGCCAGAAGAACAGTAGATATTGTGAAAGAATCATTTTAATTTAATAATTTAAAATCTAATAACTTAAGAATTTAATTATTTAAACTGTTAGGTGAGGTCTCAGAATATGATTTATATTATTCTCTAACATACCTCCTGAAACTTGCACAGATTTATTTTATCTTATGCTTAATTTTTATCAAATAAATAGGGATGCCGAGATTCGAACTCGTGACCGCTTGATCATCAAGGCTCTGATATCATGTCAAAGAAACATCTCAATGCAATAACTTAAGCTGTTAGGTAAGATCCCAGAATATGATTTATATTATTCTCTAATAAAGACATTAAAAAAAAAAAGCAACTTCAACTTACTTTAACTTTGGGTTTTCAAAGTAAATAGTAATAGATCCCACAGTAAATTACATTTAGTAATTAATGAAATGATTTATGTCTGTTTTAAAAATAAAAATAATCATGAAAACAAACACTCTCTTCATTTTTTTATTACTAATATATTATTTCAATTAATGGTTCACAAATCAAAAACCAATATACAATAATGATAATCATATATCCTTACATTATTAAAACATCAAAACTAACATATTTTTATCCAATTTAGTAAAATCCACAATCCCAACCTAATAAAAAAAATTTTGGTAAAAAAAAACAGATTAATAAGTAAAAGAGATATTGATTAAAAAGATATCTTTTCTATCATTGTTTTAATTTATTATAATTTTTTTAGATATTGATTTTAATTTCTTACCATTTATATTATATAAATGGAAAACAAAACTAATCAAATTTATATTTTTTTTGTTGAAAAAATAGTTAATAAAAAATATACTAGCAATTACATTTTTTAAAAAATTTAAAATTTTTATATTTATACGGTTAAAACTCCATTTTTATTTTTATATAATTAAATAAAAGGATTTTTAAAGAACGCCCCGTATTACAAGATAAAAAATCTTTATTTGTATTTATATTTTAATTGTTTTTTTTTTTACTTCAGCCTTTAATTATCATCAACAACACTTTTAAGACTTGTTAATTCACATCCTTTTCACTTTATTTTATTAAATATATGTAACAACTTTTCAATTCTTAATTAAAATTTCTTCTCTAAACTGCAGAAGCGGTACAGATCCATTCCTCGGCGTCAGCAGCTCAAACACTTCATCGCCAGTGAGGCAAGCTCAAATGCCTAAAAGTAAGCTCACCCACATCTAATTAAGATCCCTTTCTTCTCTTTGGCGATCCCGATAGAGAGATCAGAGAAACCTAAATTCGAAAAAAAAAAAAAAGAAGGAAAGAAAAAAAGAAGAAAAGGAGGAACAGAGCAGTCTCTTAACACGAAACCGAACAGAGTTTTAGAAAGATAGAGAGAAATTCAATTTAAAAAAACAAAAAAGAAAGAAAATCGTAGAAAGAGGGAGAGAGATGAAGATCACGGCGCTATTGGTATTGAAGTGCAACCCGGAGGGATCGGATCCGGTTATTTTAGCAAACGCGATGGATGTGAGTCATTTCGGGTATTTCCAACGTTCTAGCGTTAAGGAATTCATATTTTTCGTCGGTCGAACCGTAGCTAAGCGGACCCCACCCGGCCAACGCCAATCAGTCCAGCACGAAGGTCGGTTTCAATATATTCTCTCTCTTATTATAACCTTTTTTTTTAAGATCTCAAATGTTTGTCATCTCCTTTTCTCGTTCAGCTTTTCATCGAATAGGAGGTTTTTTTTTTTAAGAAAAAACAAAATTTAGATTGATGTATGGATCCAGTTTTGATGTCTAATTGTGTAATTTCGTTAGTATCTGTGGTGATTTTTGGGATCTTGTGATCAAGATAATTGAATTGAATTATGTAGAGTACAAAGTGCATACTTATAACCGAAATGGACTATGCGCGTTGGGATTTATGGATGATCATTATCCGGTTCGCAGTGCATTTTCCCTTCTCAATCAGGTAATAATACTTGTTTTTGTGGCTTGGATTTTTTCTTATGTTAGCTTTGAAATGCAGCTGTACTGTGTTTTGTGCCTTATCAAGACTACGAACTTTGCATGTTATCATGTAAATAGATTGATGATGTTGCTAGGTTTCTTTGTGTTTCTATAATGCAATGATTCCGAGTGACCTTCCAGCATGATACTGTAACTCGATAGGCTTTTTTTTTTAAACGCTGAAATCATTAGGTTATGTGATGGATAACATTTGTTTCTGCCTAAAGTTTATTATATAGGCTGTTTTTGTAGTGCTATTGTATTTGGTGGAATAAACTTAACTGCACTTGCTATGTTATAGGTTTCATTTTAAGATGGTATATTGTAATGTTACAGGTGATTGATGAGTATCAAAAGAATTTTGGTGAATCTTGGAGGGCTGCACAAGCGGATAGCACTCAACCTTGGCCGTATTTGAATGAAGCTTTGACCAAGTTCCAAGTAACTTGACATCTTTTTATCCTACGCTCAACACTGGCTGCAATTTATTTACATTTTCTGTTTCATTCTTAATTGAAAAGTATGATGTTGTTTATCATCAAATCTCATGAATCTCGAGGCTTCTTTGTTTTTCATTTTTCCTTCTAATTTTTAAAATTTTCAGGATCCTGCGGAGGCGGACAAATTGTTAAAAATCCAGAGGGAGTTGGATGAGACAAAAATTATCCTTGTGAGTGGCTGTTGATTACATACGTTTTAGTTTTGCAACTCGTTCTTTCCTATTCTCTTTCAGTTAAGATGCCTGGTCAAATCTGTTAACTTTTCTCTTTCCTGTTTCTATTCTTAGCTTTTGGTTGGAGGTATTTTAGTTACATGGTTCTTGCATCTTGGGATTGCTGTTTTGGAACCTTATCAATTAGAAATGAAATACTGCTACAATCAACTTACACAAAAAGCATATTCTTCTTCTCCATGATATATGCTTCTTTTTTCTTCCTTGGGCTCATATGGCAATTGGTTGATTAAATTGTAATCACATTTTCTTTGGATAGACCCAAGTGTGGGAAACTAACCCCTGGAAATCCAAATTTAACAGCTTACAAACTGAAAAGGAGGTGATTAAGTTGCAGTAAAACTAGTAGTAGCCTGAACTCCATCCCTGGAAAATGCTGGTTCTATGTTGAGTCTGTGGATTGTTATCTCACCCGTACTCAGTAGCCTGAATTTGTGATATATCTTAAATCAGTATTACCTTACCATTGAACCAAATGGCAGCTTTAATCTCATGTAGACTTGCATAGCCCTGGTCCCTTTTGCAGAATGTGTTGGTGCAATATGCATAGCATGCACGTTTTGTTTATAAGCCAGGATCTTCCTTGCAGTGTAGCAACTGACATGAGGTTTTCTTGCTGAATACGTCACATATTTAAATGATTTTGACCTCATAGGCTTGGTGATTCTCAATTTTCAGTCTCATTTAGCTTGCATTCTGATTTGCCATTGCTTCCTGACATATGGATGGTAAATGAATTCTTTTTTATTCTTTCACTAGCTGTTGAGACGAACATCATGCCAAAGGACTTAAAAGTTGAAAGTTTAGGCATAGATTACTTTTGGTGATTCATAAGTAATTTACTGAACTTTATCCTTGTAGCTCTTACCTTCCTATATTAGTCTCGCTGTGACATGTTTGTGTTTATTTTTTGGTACAGCATAAGACCATCGATAGTGTGCTTGCACGAGGTGAGAAACTTGACAGTTTAGTTGAGAAGAGTTCTGATCTGAGTGCTGCATCACAGGTACACATACAAATATGTAAATTACCGTTATGCTTTTTTCTAGTGTACAGGTATCTGAAAAATGTACTTGTGCATCTCTTGTATGTGTATTTATTGGTTTTTTCCTCCTAAATCAGGCTATGCAAGTTTAAGAGTCGTCAAATTTGTGTTTTTGTTGCTTCACTGCACCATCATTCCATGTACTAGTATGGTTCACTGTTGAGAAAGTAGTCAGGGTCTCTATAGAGTTTATTGACAAAAAGGTGTACAACTCTACTACATGATTGTTTATGCTGGGCTTTCCGATAACTAAACAGCGTGTTAACTAACATCCTAAAGATATTTGATCATTACATATTTCAAAAGGGCAAAGGACCTTTCGGAGGAAAATTGGATACAATTATTTTTTAGCCTGGGGAATTGCTAGCACTTCCATTAACCACATGCTGCTTGAACTTGCATTTGTCATACTTCTCACATTTTCATTATGGTCTGTGCAGCTGCAGTTAGTTTTGTCTCTTAAAAGAAATTTTATGGTGATTTATGAATGCACCATTTAGTTTTTCTATTGGCTTCTAAAAAATTTGACCTGGTGTTCTGTTGTTTTCACTTCTCAGCAATTTGGATGCTGCATTTTGAAAGTCTACATTATTAGCTTGTCTATTTTTTTTTAATTGGAATCCTATATTCTTCAATGTTGGAAAAATGATTCTGGGATTGAGAGCCTTTATAAAATTGCCCCTTTCCTTCACTTCCTCTGGCAATGAATAGACCTTTGGTAATTAAAAGCAGGAAAACTTAGCCGGCTGAGTCCAGATTATCAAACAGTTCGAAAGGGTGATGTTGTACTTGTTTTAGAAACCTTTGATTTGTGTTTTTCTTCTTCTTAAAAAAACAAAAAACAGGACTGTTTTTGCTTTGACCTTATTTATCTACTTATGCTCTCTATCCATAATCTCTTAATGGCTGATCTACTTCCTATAATCCCAGACTGCAAGGAAATCAAATCTACGAGTTACCGTTTCAAAATGGAACTTTAGCACTTCTGTTAATTTCCAAGTCTTGAATTCAGCAACGTTTTTTTTAATTGCATCTTCTGGAGCTTAATGCATGAACTTTGGTTGATTGTCGAAACAGATGTTCTACAAGCAGGCAAAGAAAACCAATCAATGCTGTACCATACTGTAGGCTTTCAAGGGAAGCAGCCCAACGCAACGGCTTCTCATTTCATTTGTCGTGGTGTTGAAGAAGCGGGTGGATGGCAAAATTGTGATTGTAACATGTCCATATCATTCATCAGTTGTTTGTGGCAGAGTTGTGGAATTTCTCCTTTCTGGATATTTGTCTCTGGAATCAAAAAGAAAGGAAACCAGATATTGACGAATGAGTTTCTTATTAGAGCTTTGTATCCTTCGTGTTGCCTAGCAAATATCAATAGTTCTCTTCGAGTGTTGCATGCAATTCTCTAGCGTTTCTACCATAGAAGTCAATATATAATTTGTTTCAATCGTGGAAGTTAATTTTTTGCTACCGAATGTACCACAATTTATTCGACCGAATTTGACTATGTTGTATTAGAGATGATGCACGAAACATGCGTGATATAAGTTTGCAGTCAACTATGCCACAAACGTTCATTGTCTTTTGCTCGCTATTATAGATTTTGCCTGTCAGTTTTAGAATTAAATTCAGTTTAAAATCCACTAACTAATAAAAATCCAACAAAAATCCACTAACTAATAAAAGCCCAACAAAAGAACATAAATTAAAATCTAATAATAAAACTAAATATAATTCAATAAATTAGGCTTGGTTGTGCCCAATCTCCCAACTAAAGAGTAATGCGTTAGGTTGTCCTCCACCATCTTTGTCTATGTTGCACATCTTTGTCTATGTTGAATGTGTGTAGTGTCACGACGATTATCCTTCTAGATCAAGGTTATTAGGATAGATATGGGTGGAAAGGACAATGAATTCTTGTTCTTTACCAATTAAAAAAAAAAAAGAGTTGTCACTTAGTATTATGGTTACTAGAAAACCTAGACTCCGCAAGAGTCTAGGTAAGGGGACAAGTTGTGCAAGGAAAAGATGTATCACTACTAGTGCACCCTACATATAGTAAGCTGCTTTGTTGTTTGCTCTAAGTTGTGTTTCTATTCATTAGTCTATTTGAGGTTCGAGAAAAGTCCTCCTTGATAAGGATATTCTTATCTCATCAGGTAAAAACCTAGTCATTCTAAAATCTAAAATAGTTCATTCAAGGTTTAAGAAAATTCCTCCTTGATAAAGAAATTTTTATCTTATCGGGTTAAAACCTACTATTCTAAAGGACAAGAAATAAAAAGGTTTTCATTTGAAATTTTGGTCAAATCCCAGTGGATATCGCAAACTTGTTGTGATACTAATTAACTAATTTATTGTATTTTCAAAAGTATGATGAAAACATGATGTTTACTTTTTGTATGAAATAAAAGAGATTATTGTGTTGAGAATTCTGTCCGTAAAATCTAATATAAAAGCTCCACGAGCACAACAGATGATGCTAATTCATTTTGTTCTCTCTAAAATCTCTTGACACAATTTTAAACTGTTATTCTCTTTTCTTCTCTATTATCTTCTCTTCTTTCTGTCTCTCAATCCTTATAGATATCAAGTTTCCTTTCTCTCAACACAATCAACATGTTATGTTATCTTTCTTAATTTTTCTTTTTCTTTTTCTTTGTTTTTTGGTTTTTTGACAATGTTTTTTCATTTATTTTGTTTTTTTTTATCACACCTAGTTCAACTCCGAAATTAAGCATGTCATTAAGGTAATGATTTTCATTCCTTATCCATTATTTGTTTTTGCATTATTTTTTCTTTTTGTGTTTGTTTACGTTCAATTATTTCATCTTAATAATTTTATGAATTAATAATTGTGTTGAATTTTAGTTGTTATTGAAATAATTTTTGCATTACTTTGTTGAATTAGTTTTTTTTTTCAAATTTGTTGTTCAATTTCAATTAAATGTATAGGATTAATTTTAATTATTATTTTGTATTTATTCTATTTAGAATAATATTTTGTGAATTTAGGATCACAAGTATTACCACTTAGAAATAATTGTGTTGAATTGTAGTAGTTATTGAAATAATATTTTCATTTTATTTGTTAAATTTTGTTGTTAATTTTTAATTAAATTTGTAGGATTAATTCTAATTATTATATTGTATTTATTCCATTTAAAATAAATTCTTGTAAATTTAGGATTAAAAATATTATCATGTAGAAAATGAGAATTTTCTACAAAATTGAATTATATAAAATTGTTGGTAGAAATTGAATAAAATCAACTGGTTTGTGGCATATTTGTTGTCTATTTACAAGATTAAAATTTTTGGGTAGCTTCCCATTTAGGGAAGGTGCCGCCAAAACTTTTTTGTAAATAGAAATTATTTATTTTTTTCGTGAATTTATGTAAATACCTAGGGAAAAGTCTATTATACGTCGTGAGGACAAGATAACTGCTAGTTCTTCTAGTAACAATAATGACAACCACAAGTAATTAGGTGCCAATCAAGAAAAGGCACTTGAGGCACCAACATCGACTCATGATGTGGCTTTGTTAAGTGCGATGCCTCAACATCGAGGGGGGTCCTTCATAACGGGATTCATTTACCCGCAAGTAAGAGGTCCAGTGGAAAGATGACATTTCGATATAAGTTTGTTTTGCTTTCACAACAACATGTTTAATAATTTTTTAAAAATAATATTTCATTAAATTTATTTAATTTCAGGTTTACAAGCATTGAGATTGCAAGAACAATAATATTGACATTTAAATCGCCGATGAAAATTTCATTGTTTCATTGGAGCCAGGTTTCCAAGCATTCTGAATGGAAACCGCAGGATGATGCATGGTTTCAAGGTTTAAGGTTAATATTAACTTAATTTTTTTATTATGCTAATTCATTTACTTTATTGAAATTGCTGAAAAAAAAATTTATATAAATTTTTACTACAAGAGAAAATTTGAATGGGATAGAGCTGATGATAATGTTGTAATGAGGGTTTGAGAGAATCACACTGCAACTAGGTAACATCAAAATTAGGATAATTTTTTATTTCAAATATTAAAATTTTATTTTTCATTTATTTATAGATAATTCATTTGTACTATATAGGTTGCATGATTTTTGGTATAAAGCATAAAAAATCCAAAAAATATACGAAAGAAAGCGATCTACCAGGCTGGAATGACATGACAGTTTGGAAGGATTTCAAGCCGCCATACATCTCGGAGACTATATGAGTGGAATACATTCAGCACATGATGTACTTGGGTTTCACGCGATGATCATAGTTTGGAGCGAGGAACCAGAGTCAGCAAATTCACAATTCCATTACCACGCACATTGACAGCTTCATTCCGTTTGTTTTGTATGCGAAGCAGATGGTAAGATTTTTTTTAATTACATCTATTTTTAATTTTTTTTATAAATATATTTAACTGACAATATTTTTATCTTACTAGCTACGGTTCTTGGACATGAGCCAAACCCAATATAGCTTTTTATGGAAACGCACATGCAGAGCGAGGACCGTAAAAAAGGAGTGTAGCAGTTCGTGGATAGTCGAGTTCAACAATTTATGGTATATTGGTTTTCAACCATTTTTTTTCTTAGATTATGATTTACTTGAATTTGATGAATTTATTTATTTTTTATTTTTAGGAGACATATAATAGCCAGTTAAAGAAAAGATACGGGAACAATCCTTTAACCCACACAGATATCAATCTGGATTTGTGGTTAGAGGTGTCCGATAGACCCGATAAGAATTAGGTGTACAAACTCTCTAACACTACGACTGAGAACCTGTGGACAACCCGTAGTATTTCACCCGTTGGATGCTCGCAATCAGTCCTGAGTACTCAATCTTCGAAGTTTGCGGCTTTGTTAGATCAAGGAGTACATGAATGTATGACCTATCTCCATGAAAAATATGAATGACTCTCTGCGGATTATGAAGAATTTTACTGAGTGGTAATGAAGATGAGATTATAGATGGGTGATACATCCCCTTTATTGGCCCCTCAATCCCAGCGCCACCTTTATTAAGACTGGATATTATTAGAGTTGTGGAAACTAATACATATTATGTTATTTTTTTTTTATGAAAAGAAACAATTATTTTCATAAACTGAGGTATGAGGGATACCTAGAACTAATATGTAAGTGCTTGTCAGATGATATGTACACTAAATAGACCCGTATGAGAATTTCATATGTAGAGATCATATATGTTTATGAAAAAAACTCACATGACGGTTGTGTAAGTGATCTTTAAACTTGATCAATAAGTTATCTTATATAGGGAGTGTTATATTTTGATTTTGCTACATGTTGTCCTAATTAAAGGTAACAAATAGATAGATATTGAGTATAACATAAATTATATAGAGGTATTTGAATAATCATGAGAGGATTCATCACCCTTGGTGAATTAAAAAAAATATTCTATTTATTCTCAAATAGTATTGATTATAAATCATTGCACAAGGTGAAATGAGATTTGAAAAGAGTTTCAAATCTTATTTAAAGAATCAATGAATATGGTGTTGAGAACAAACATGATTTGACATAGTAGACACACTTCATGCTATAATATCTAAATTAGAACATTGTTGATAAAGAGATAATAATTACACTGAGAAACTGATCACTGAAGGTTAATTCAAATCACTTATAACTTTCCTAATATTTTGAAGATCATAATAGGTTGCTAGATATTATACTTGATCTTCAAATATAAATCAATTAATTGTTGAATTGATAATAAATTAATTTGTTTAATTTATCTAATCATATTTTTATTTAGAATTGTGATTTATATTTGAGCTAACTTATTAGAAAACTTAATGGGTCATACACATAAGAACCATTGGTTAAAATTAAAATGAGATAATTAATCAAGTGTGACTTGATTGTAAATAAATTTTAGAAATTGAGGACAATAATGTAATTAATATAAGAGGTTACAATTCTAGACCTGAAAACAATCAAGTAAGGACTTGATTGAATAAATTTTTAAAATTAGCCTGAAATAATATAAGTGATATTATTTAAGGGACAAATTGATATTTTGTCTTTTATATGATTTTTAGATTTTTCTATAAATAGAATGTTATGCCTCGTATTTATTATGAGTAATGATATAATTGTGAGTAGAGTACAATACGTAAACACCTAAAACACAAAAGAAAAGAGCTAGTACTCTAATGTATAACAATTCATCTTTCCTAAAAGAGTTTGAAAGATTTCTCACTGGTGGTTCATGTGAATTACCGTTAGAGACCGAGTATTTACACGCCTTGTGATTTGTGACAATCCAGCCTTAAAGTAAATATTCAAATTCAAAAAGAACATTTAGTCCTCAAGTAATCTTCACATAAATTCTAAATAACTCTAGATTGTTTAACAAGATCCTTGAAACTCTTATAAAAAAAAATTAAACTTATAATTTAAGCTGCATCTATATATTTCAGAAAACCTAACACTCGAAAAGTAACCGTCTATTACTCTCAGCAAATATAACAAGTTGGCTATGACCATTATATGACAAAACTGACCGGTTTGGTTTAGTTTTGGTTTTATAAGCAAAAAACTGAAAAAACCAAACTGAACCGAACCGAAACCGAAAAAAAAGGAAAAAAAATTGAGTCAAAACCGAGTCAAACCAGAAAAACCGAGCCAAACTGAAAAAACCGAGCCAAACCAAAAAAATGAGCAAAAACCGAGAAAACCGAGTCAAACCGGTTTGAACCTGGTTTTGCCCTAAAAAACTGAACCGAACCGAAACCAGTTGGTTTGACCCGATTTCGGTTCGGTTTCGGTTTTTTTTTTCTAAATTTCAGTTTTGTTATTTTTTTTTAATAAAAATCAAACCGAATCGAAAATAATCACCCCTAAAATGTGGTACTGAAAATCTAGCAAACATATAATTTGTTTGAAAAAAATTATTTACTGGAAGGTGACTGTGTGTTAAAAAGATTCATTGAGATTTAGAAGTTAGATCTCTATCTGGAATTTTACTTTTAAATTCTCATAATTCGATCTAAATCTTACCATTCATATGGCTCCTTGCATTTCAACATGGAAAATTCAACGGTCAATATGGTCTTAAAATGATGCCAAAGTCAACCTTTTACGGACCCTTCAATGTCATTACCAGCTGGAATTTTGGCACCGACAACAATAAGAAAGCGATGTAACGTTTTATGATGTGGAATATTTCAGCTTTCCCCAGACAAAAGAGGAACTGGTGTCAAGTTTTGACTTCCTTATCTAAATAAACTATGTATTTAAGATTTCTTTTCACACGAAACACCGGTTCCTCTATTTATGATTTGATTTAGTGTTCATGCTATAAATTTAAAAATATTTAAGTTTTTACATTTTAAAAATATTTAATTTTTTTTTGTTTTTTTACTTCAAATTAATATTTATTTAGTATTTTCAAATCATTTTAATTAATTGATACTCTCAAATATCATTTTAACACATTTCAGAGTTAAAAACATTTTGAAAAGTAAACGCAATCGTACTCTCAAATAAACTCTTAATTAATATATATATTTATCATAGTTTTTTACATATATTTCATTAAAAAACTATAACTTGTAGCTAGCTTATTTAATATATATATATATATATAATGTAAAAACTACCATAATACTATAAACAAATATTTTAAAACTGAAAAAAGAAAAAGGAAAGAAGTCCAATTACCATTGACAAAGGCCCACCATGGAGCCCAAGATTTCAAAAGTAAAAAAACCCAGATAGATAAAAATCAAAGCATCAGCCATTTTTCTTTATTTTTATTATTCTTTTCACATGCAAATTTCTTTCGTTTTTTGTAATTTATTGCCACTGATGTGGTGATTTTCAGCTTGCCTCTCCCTCCCTGCCAAATGGTGAAAGTTCCTCTGGGCGCTGACTATTGACTCCCTTGAGTACACGAAATAAAATAAAATTATTTCATTGCATTTTTTATTACATTTTGCAGCTTATTATTAAAAAAAAAAAAAAGAACAGTGACGCAAACTCCCTCAAATAATAAAAAAAAAACAACCCACAGACAAAACAGTAAGGATTAGTAGATTCATTTTCCTTGATTCAGCCTCAGCTATCAATCAATGCATCCACGTTAAATATAGATAGATCATCATTAGATCTCTATCACTTTCTCTCAAGACATAGAAGCTGACAGCACCACGCATACTGTGTACTTGATACGAGAAAGAGAGATGTCAAGGAGATCAGGGACTTGCATGAGGTGTTGTTTGGTCTTTTTTGCAGTTATTTCAGCTTTAGGTGTGTGTGGTCCTGCTTTATATTGGAGATTCAAGAAGACTATTGGATTTCCTGATTCTAAAACCTCTTCTTGTCCTCCTTGCATCTGTGACTGCCCCCCTCCTTTGTCTCTTCTCAAGATTGCTCCTGGTATCAATCGAACTCTCTCTCTTCTTGTTTTTTTTTTGTGTGTGTTTCTGTATCTGGGTTGTCGTCATCCTGATTGAGTTTTATTGAATTTTAGTGGAATTAAGGTTTCATCCATTTGTGGTCTCGATCTATTTCTGTTTCTAATTTTGGATCTTGAATTCTCTTAATTGCTTTATTATTGGATTGTTTGCGTGCTTGGTGAAGTTAAATTTAGGGGATACCAAGTTCATCAACTTCTATGGTTTTGATCTGTGATAATTTCAGGTTTTAGATTTCAATTTCTACTTGCATATAGCTGTAACCTTTATTTTGAGAAGAGAAAATGATGGCAGAGTTATTAGTGATGCATATTAAATGAAGTAAAGCTTGGATGAGCTCACTTTGTTATTGAGGGAAGTTGCAAGATCTGTCTTTGAACTTGCTTTACTTACTGTATATGTACATAACAGTATTGTTTTAATTTTACTGATGCATGATTTTAAGTGCAGATCTTGCATGCTACCCCTCTTATTTTCAGGTGCTTTAATTGCAATTGAATCTGATTTTTTGAACTCTAAGTGACTATGCAGTATGCCCTCAGTTTCTGTAGCCATAAGAAGTTGTGATCTTTTTCAAGGCCCCTATCTGTTTGCAACCAACTGCTTGATTAACCTTGTGGTGAGGATTAGTCCTTGCATGCTGAAAAGATATTTGAATGAGCATCGAAATTTTCCATGAAAACATTTGAATTGCAAAGCTTGTTTGCTAGCAAATATTTGAAAAGGTTTTTACCAGCACAATGCTACCAGCTACAGCATTCATTGTACTCTCTATTAGAATTATTAGAAAAAAAATTCCATTTATTTTTTTTATTTCACATAGTTCCTTGCCTTTCTTGATGCAATCTCATTGAATAATTCTTTGCATTGTACTTGATCTCTTAGTGCTTATGAGCTTATCATTTGTCAAATAGACCATGTTTGGGAGTCAAAAGTTTATTTTTGAGGAAATTATGATCTTATCTACTAATGCTTGTGACTTCTGTTTTGTTTTATGGTTACAGGGTTGGCCAACCTTTCAGTCACAGGTTAGAGCTCATTCTAAAAACCCAATTTGTTGGATCACTTTTATTTGTTATTCTGAGAGCATCACGTATTTTTCATCCTGCACTTTCTGAAAGCCTCTTGTAAAATGAGACTAGGGTGTAGCTACTTTATCAGACTTTAATGATTTCTTGAGCTATATATTCATATATTTTAACCTTGTATATGTTATTTCCGACATCCAACCGCTAAGAACCTTGCATTTTGTTTGATAAAAATGTGGATGTGCCCCATAAATTGTGTTGTCTTTCCTCAGTCTGCAGAATGGGAATTTTGGTTTTTTAAGTTATTGGGTTTCTTCCATTTATGATTTCAGTTTATAAAATGCTTTTTAATTGATCTTAATTGCTCTTTCTTGAATAATCTTATTCATTCAAATTTAGAATATGCAATTTCAATTGACAACCCCAGTGTTGCTATTGACTTCCAAGAGTTAGGGCCTATCTGATTCACTGACAATTTGATGAGTGAAAAAAGCACAATTGCTTGTTAGTCAAATGTCCTCTTTAGTTTGACCTTTGATCCAGCTGCTCCCTTTTCTCTTTTGCTATTTCTTACTATTTCACTTTTTCTGAAAAAATTTAGGCCATGCAACAAAAGAAAAACTCAAAAGAACTGCTTTAACACTCCTGGTGCTTGAACTTATTCCAGTCATTCATTCACTCATTCACTACACATCTTGTTTTATAATGGATAGACAGAAGCTTTTGGCGACTTCTTTTTCTCATTTATGTGCTTCCTTTAATTATGACTTGTGGGATCATGGTCTCGCTGACATGACATAACTTTGGGGTCATCATAGATTGTGGAAGTAATGACCCCGATCTCAAAACGGAGATGGAGAAGCAATTTGTGGACCTTCTAACAGAGGAGTTGAAATTGCAAGAGGCTGTTGCTCAAGAGCATGCTCATCACATGAACATCACGCTTGGTGAAGCAAAAAGGGTGGCATCCCAATACCAGAGGGAGGCAGAAAAATGCAATGCTGCCACTGAAACATGTGAGGAGGCAAGAGAGCGGTCTGAAGCATTCCTGATCAGAGAGAGGAAAGTTACTTCCTTATGGGAGCAACGGGCCCGTCAACTGGGCTATGAAGGAGAGTAATTGTTATACAGTTGATATTTGAGTATTTACATGAATCCTTCTATCATTAGCGTTCTTACTAGCAGGCGCAATCAAATTGACTGGGATCTTCACTTTCTGCGCAATCAAATTGATTGGGATCTTCACTTACTCTGTCACTCGCAAATTGGTTCAGTTTTCTTGTGAAGGCATGCAAATGGTATGTATCTATCGATTTTCACCGGTAATCTTTACCTGCTCTGGATCTACCAGCTCAACCATTATTTCTAGTGCTCTCTTAATGAGTTACTTGATACTGTGCTATACTGCTATGCATGATGTAATGAACATGATTTTACAAGGCTTGTTTTGTTACCCTGATATAAACTTCCTGGACAACTTAATCTCCATCCTTAGTTTTGAGGGAGCTTTGTGGATTGTTTTCATACTGCATCTGCATCTTGGCTATAGAAAGTAACAGCTGTTCGCTTTGCCATATCTCATTTACCTCAGCCATGTCGTTTCCTTGCCTGCAATCCTCCTTCAACATGTCACTTTGGAAGTAGGTTTTGCACCTGATCACATCTTACCGTAACCTTGTCCCAGCTGCATGTATTGATACCACAGCTCGGCTCGGCTTGGCCCAGCTTGGCCAACAACTTTTTATACCAGACTGGACCCGCCACGTCTTTCTAACAATTTGGACAAACATTTGCATTTTTATGACATTGAAAAACCATGTTAATATCGTAAACGCGTCCCTGTTATGATAACTTCCAAGTTTTCATACCGAATGAATGACTTTATCATACCTAGACAACTATGAAGAGATAAAACCAATGAATGCATAGATTTTTCAGATTAAGCGATCACTAATCAAACTTACATTGTATTCCCAAACCCCAAAAGATGGCGACAGTGATCGAACTTCCAATACTCCACCAGCCATGAATATGCAGCCATGAGACTCCAACCACGATGCTTCATTGACATCTATAATCAAAACCTCAGCCTGAATCAAGATTAATATAAAACTAATTTGATATTGGAAATGGAGCAGAAACTGCTTATGGCACTTTGCTTTAAATTAAAGTTCAACTGTAGGTGCCAGGTTCGGCTGCTTCAGGATTTAGATAATGATTCACATTGTCGTCTAATTGTATTTTTTAAAAATTTTAAGGTTTTTTAATTTTAAATAATTTTATATATTTTTTTAATGTGTTTGATGTTAAAAATAAATTTTAAAAATAAAAAATATTTTAATATATTTTTAAACAAAAATAAATCGGTAAACACCTCATGTAAATCATTAAAATAAAAAAAAAAAGAGAAAAAACTGAAATTTTTTTGGAACATCTACCCTGTTGGGATATCTGGGAGGCCCAGTTAAATTTTGTAACGTCTGCAGTTAAATTTTGTAACATCTACTGACAAAATCCATTTCAAGGGACACATGGGAGGTACTGAGCAAAATCAAACAAGAATAGAAGCGACGATTTTGTATCCAAAGTTTGGATTCCAAACAGCACAGAAATGGTCAACTTGTTACGGTGCATCTACAAAAAGTAGATATATATGAGGTAGTTTGCTTCTGTCAGGCCAACTGACCAATCTAGCCATCATCACCAATTTGACTTTCCTCCAAAAATAAGAAAAGAAAATCACAAACAGTCAAAAATCACATGCTTGCCAAGGACACAGACGCGGTTTCAAGACTTTCAAAGTCCATGCACTCACTGTCATGACTGGTCTTAACCTTAATTTTTTATACGTAGAAAGAAATATTTTATTATCTTAGATCATAAATAAAGAAAAGAAATCAACTTGGATCCATCTAAAACTAAACAAAATACATCATCTTTGCAATACCAGATCCGGAAACTGTCTTAAAAAGCTGTTTCTGCTCTTTTTGGGGTCTGAAACATTTATTCCATTTCTCTTCAATTGAACATGGTGATGTGTAATATGCTGTACGATATAGGGTTTTTGTTTGTCTTTCTGTGAAGTTTCTCGGGTCTTCGGACCAATCTTGGGGACCTCTCTACATTTGGAAAGGTAACTGAGATTTTTTTGGGTTCTGTTAAGTTTCTATAAATGGAAAGTTCAAGAGGCAGGAGGGTTGAGAAAAGAGGTTATGATCAGAGTGTTGATGATGAAGCTGACAACCTGCCAGAATCAAAAAAGGCAAAATTGCCTGCTTTAGCAAGGTTGGTCTTTGTAACTACTTCATGAGATTTATTGTTTCCAATTTTGTGTTTTGGTTTTCTTTCATGGCTTTGAAAGATAAGTTAGGACAACTCGAAGAGGATTGAAAGATAATTTTGTTAATTATAGGAGGATTGGCAGATTGGATATATTCCCTATGATCCATTGGATTGAGTTTTAAAATTCAGCACTTGTATCAGTTTTATTCCTTCCAGAGCTAAATTAAGTCTTCTCATTTTAATCTGATGCCTAAACCATACATGGGTGTCACTATTTACAATGATTCTGGTTCCTTGATGATTTGTGGATCTCATGCCAAACCTAGCTATGCCTGGTGAGATCTTATCTTAATTAACAATATCATAAGGTAGGTGATTTGATAGACTTCAAGAATGATTGAAACTGCTTGGGCTGATTTCAGAATCAAAGTCTCCACTGGGTTACTTTACTAAATCGGATCAATGATTAAGAACAAGATCATAATTTTTGAAACATCAAATATGTACTTAAGCTTTTGGATTCAAGTTTCAAACAGCTTAAACTTATGTGTGGAATTGGTTGAATATTCAAGTCAATGTTTGGTGCTGTATTAATTCAGTTTGTCTAATATCTTCTTTGTGCATATGTTCTGCCTTAGCATCAGTTTTTAAGTCCACTCCAACTGATTTATGACTTAATATATCTGCAGTGTAATTGTGGAAGCTTTGAAGGTGGATAGTTTGCAAAGACTTTGCTCATCTTTGGAGCCTTTGTTTCGCAGAATTGTGAGTCATGGATTCTTTCTTTAATTCGTTTGTTCTAATAAAATTTGGGTTGAGTTGTGATATTATTCTAAACCTGTAGAAGATACAATGACACTGCTGCTGTTGTATATTTTTAGCTGATTGTATCTCATGAGAATCATGACTCGGGTCTCCATGTAGGGCTCACTTGTAGACATACTGAAATAATTGCAGAGACTTCTGTGCAGTAAATCTTACATCAATTTACAGAATGTTGATAAAAAGTCAGCAACATTCAAGCATTTTCTTGTCTACTTGTCCCCTAATTTGTCTGCTGTTGGTTTAATTTATCAAAGGCATTGCATATTATGCGATCCTAGGTATCTTCAATTCCTTCGCTGATTTTGGCATTATGAATGAATGATCAGGTCAGTGAAGAAGTGGAACGTGCTTTGACAAGGTTAGGCCCTGCTAAATTGGCTGGAAGGTAGGTTCTTAGGTATTTTTGAATTCTAAAAATTAAAAATTCCTTTCCTATCTGCCTTGGATCTTCATGATGCTGGCAAACAATGTAGAAAAAATCATTGTAAATTTCAGTTATACTCCATGTTCTCCTGGTGGAAATTGGGATGTCATTTGTATAAAAAAAACTGCAATGTATAGGTATTGATACGATGAATTATGATTCTTCCTATGGCAGGTCATCACCACCAAAACTTCCAGGCCCAGAAGGAAACAATCTACAACTTCATTTCAGAACAAGAATGCCTCCTCACCTGTTCACAGGAGGGAAAGTTGAGGGGGAGCAAGGGGCAGCTATCCATGTTGTCCTGTTAGATGCAAGTACTGGAACTGTTGTGCAAACTGGACCAGAATCAGCTGCTAAACTGAATGTTGTGGTTCTTGAAGGTGACTTCAATGAGGAAGCTGATGAAGATTGGGCAATGGAGCATTTTGAAAGCCATGAAGTAAAGGAGCGTGAAGGTAAAAGACCACTGCTGACTGGGGATCTACAGGTCACTCTCAAGGAAGGGGTAGGAACTCTCGGAGAAATTACTTTTACTGACAATTCTAGCTGGATAAGGAGCAGAAAGTTCAGGCTTGGTGTTAAGGTTGCTCCTGGATATTGTGAGGGGTTTCGTGTTCGTGAGGCTAAGACAGAGGCATTTGCTGTTAAAGATCACCGAGGAGAATGTGAGTTTTCAAATGGTTATAACGCATGGTTGCTAGTTTAGAGACCGTGCAGCACACATCTGTTTTGGAGAGTAGAACATTAGAGTATAAACATTAAAATTAGTGCTCAACAATATTAGAATCTAGATGCTCTTACTTGGCTAGATAGATGACTGCCCACTAAGCCTCTCAAACAACACCATCTTCCTGGGTTTCTCTTTTATTTAATTGAGAAACAATGATATCACGCAAATATAGTACAATTATCGGTAAAGCTAGTAGCCTTCCACTGCATAATGTGGTGCATATTGGATGGTGACAGGTTGCCGGAATAGCAGGAGAATAGTAGTTCCTTCTGCATTCTTCCAAGCTGTGAGTCTTAGCATGGGTTAAAGATAACTCGCTATCAGGTTATAAATACTAGTACAGAATGTTTTGACTAGGGACGTCATAGTTCGGTTATTTTCTTGGAACTGAAATGCAAAAACCTTAGAAATCTAATGGTATAAATAGATGCAACAGCCAGTTCTGCAGCTTCGTACAAAGAAACCTCCAATTTTTGGGCTATCTTATAGTTTGGGTAACTGTATTCAGTTGGAATTTGCAGCCTCTTACATTTTATCAAATTTCAGATGAATTATTTCCAACAAGTTGTGGTAACCAAGATTGTTTATATAAATTTCAGTATACAAGAAACACTACCCACCAGCTTTACATGATGAAGTTTGGAGATTGGACAGAATAGCGAAGGATGGAGCATTGCACAAAAAGTTGGTAAAGGCTTATATTACAACAGTTGAAGATTTTCTCCGTGTTCTCATTAGAGATCCACAGAAATTAAGACATGTAAGAATCCTTTTCTTTTTCCCTACATATGTTTGAGAAATCTATTATTCTTTTCAGTTCATATCCCTTGTTTCCATATTGATTGTTCTTCAATTCCCTGTTTTCCACTTTGATGTTCACATAGATCCTTGGAAGTGGAATGTCAAATAAGATGTGGGAGAATACAGTTGAGCATGCAAAGACTTGTGTCTTAGGAGGAAAGCTTTATGTTTATTATGCTGATGGTAATCATAGCACTGGTGTTGTTTTCAATAATATATATGAGCTCAGGGGCCTTATTTCAGATGGGCAGTTCCTCTCATTGGAATCGCTTAACGACAATCAAAAGGTTTGATATTCTCTGCCATTCAGAATCTACTAAAACATTTGCCCGTCATTTTACACTTCAGTTTTGCCCTGATATTCAGCTGAATCCGTCTATACAAAGTGCCATACAAAAATAGTGCAGTAAAACGTGTTGCAATATTACTTAATGATCTAAAGAAAGATGTTTACCAAAATTTGTTGCAAATAATCTTGAAATCAAACATTCAAGAACATTCAAGATGTGATAATTTTCACTGTATGTGGTGTAGAGTCAATACAAATTGTCCTACTGATGTGTTTGACCGATAGACATCAGGATCTTTTACAATGGATTGTTATTCGCTACTCTAGGCATAAGAAATGGTCTTATTCTGACACATTAAATGTGGCAACTTTAGCTGCCCCAACACCATGTTCAGAGTCTTAGATGGCATGCGTCCAAAACCTCTTTTAGAGATTGAAGAATCTGTGTAACTTGACGGTTGTCACTACAAGTAAAGTTTGCTCATTCATGCTAGTGTTTGCTCACAGGTTTCAGTGGATTCCCTGGTGAGACAAGCATATGAGAATTGGCATCAAGTTGTAGAATATGATGGCAAAGTCCTGAACTCCCTAGATAGCAATAACAGAGGCAAAGGAGCCTCCACTGCGCCCCTTGTTGAAAACAGCTACGAGAGAAATGACTACATAACATCTGCTCAAAACAAGCAGCAGTTTGATCCTTCTGAACCAAGTCCACAACACCAAGCCATAAATAACCACCCATCAGTCCCTCAGTTGATTGAATTTCCATTTGTTAGGTCTGATCAGAATGCTGTAATGACCCTAAATAACATAAATAATCCACAAGCAGCATTATCTGGCAGCGTGGATTATATGTCAGTTGGAACTCCTTCTGTTGGGGGTGTTTACTTTCCAGGAGATTGGTCTCGGACAAGGAATGAGAATGGATTGGAAGACTTTTTTGCAGAAGAAATACGGCTAAGGAGTTCAGAGATGTTGGAGAGTGATGACATGCAGAGACTGCTAAAAACATTTGGTGTGGGTGGAGTTGGGATGGGACCTGGTTTTGGCCATTCTGACGAGGCTTGTTACTCTTACAGCATTCAAGCATATGAGCCTCGGATGAATCAAGCATATGCGCAGGAGCGTGGAAAGGGCTCAGGGAAGGCTGTCGTTGGATGGCTTAAGCTGAAAGCAGC
Source organism: Populus nigra (assembly GCF_951802175.1). Classification (NCBI taxonomy): domain Eukaryota; kingdom Viridiplantae; phylum Streptophyta; class Magnoliopsida; order Malpighiales; family Salicaceae; genus Populus; species Populus nigra. The sequence continues at coordinate 7,899,588 of NC_084854.1, read as the reverse complement.
TCTACGTTGGGGGATATTTGTAAGGAAGAAAGCTGCAGAGAGAAGAGCTCAGCTTGTTGAGCTTGATTAAGTTGAATATTTAAATCTAATTTAACTCGAGTTCTATCGACATTATATCTGTTTATGTGCCTGTGAATCTTTTAATGGTTTTTTCGATTGTTGAGAGACATAGTGAATACTTGCAAAGTTTAACATATTGGAATTGAAAGGCACGCTGGATTATTCCAGGTTCTGCTCTATTTGCCTATATTCTCATAGGCCAGACAAGGCAAAATTTAAGGTGAGAGGGGGAGAGGGGGAGAGAGAACCGTTTCTAACCCCCATTATCCTTGTTTAAAATTTAGGGCTCTTTTCCTCGTTTTAGCCTGTAAAAACAAGGTATTCATTATCATGTTTAAATGTTACACTACTGTTCTCCTTTCATATGCGCATCACTTTTCCATAACTTTTCTTCACAGTGAATTTGTTAAGTTTCATGCTGTTCTGTAATAATTATCCGCTAGATAGCATCAGACTGGAGAATTCAATCATTGATATTTCCGAAAGCTTTGTCGGATTTGGGTTCATGGAACTAAACTCTTTCGATAAATGCTGGCGTTTTATTATGACAACGTCAAGAAAGCGACACTGTTACTCTCCTCTAGCTTTCTATTCCTTGCATTTGCATATAAATAGGCATCATTCCACCTTTTATAAGTGCAATAAACTAAAACAGAGATTTTCAGAAATTGCTCAAACAGAGATTGAAGATAACAAAAAAAACCAACACAAACCTCTCTTGCTTTCCAGAGTAACAAAAACACTCCTGCTAAGCCCAACTCCACACACAAAACGACAGATATGAGAAAAGTGCTCGTGTGCCCGTGTCTGTCACTACACGAGCACAGATAATTCTTAGTACATCCAAGGATAATGAATCTCTTAAAATCAGCATAAGAAGGGACAATTAATCCCATCTAATGGAGGCTGTTTAAAGCAACCGCGTATCTGTTTTTCTTTTTCTGTAAAAGGTTAGAGCATTTTAAGCAAAAGGTCTACTTCTGATAGCAGATTCACACTCCAAGGCCCAAAAAAAGCATTCTGGAAAACGTTTATTAACTTCCAAGGTAAATTTACAATTAGTAAAAATTAATATTTTAGAAAAGGGTGATGAATTTAACATGTACGATTAATTTATCAATAAGAATTGAGAAGAGGAGAGAGATCAAAAAACAAGGATCAGGCTATAAATGTTAACCGGTAATTAACTCTGGTAACGGAGAATAAGAATAGAAAGAGGAAGATGAGATTACATTGGGAAAACCGAGAAGGGAAAAAACTAAAAAGAAAAGGAGTAATCAATTACAAGATACAATTTTTTCCATGAGAGGAGTGAGAACTCAGATATTCTTCTCCTTTCGAAGACTCACATGCATGATCCAGGTGAGAAAGATCCAAACCTGAATTCTCCATCCATTAAGGAACCATCATTTTGATCCTGCATCAAGTACATTATGAAGTGTCAAAGAATGCAACTTAAATTTTAACTCTCTCAAGAAAAGATTGGAATTTTTCGGAAGAAACAAGCACAAAGAAAATGAAACAAGCAACTACTAATTCAAAACTTTCATAGGAACAGTAATAATAGGGAGTTTGGCTACAGAAATGATTCACCATTCCTTTTATCATTACGCATACAAGTTGGCTTTGAGTTCTATCGATCGAATAGGATATAATGATTGTCGATTATACAAACTTGCATTCTCTCCTCTCTTTCATTCGCCTTTCAGTCACTACAAATGTTTGCAAGGTAGCATGAATTTTTTAAATTTTTTTTTTTTTTTTATAAATGGAGACTAAGAAAAAGCCTACCCATCACATAATTATTATTTATGAAATGGAAGTAGCTAATTGATATGAATAACATAGTCTGTCTATCACAACAAAGAATCCAAACAAGAATGTAAATAGGTGCAACCACAACCAACTCCCATTTTATCAACTAGATAATAAAGGTTATCTATGTTGTCAGTCTTGAGCTTTTATAGTTTTTACCAAAAAGAAGAAAAGGAGTCATTTAAAAAAAGTTTCCTAAACTTCTTTAGAGCACGAAAACTTGAAATGGTGACTGGAAAAGCTGAAAAGAACGCATCTGAAGTGTGTAATTGAGATGGATAAAGCAAAAAATATTCTCGTACCTGTTTGATCATTGCATTCATTATATCATCCATAGACTCATAATTATTTTGAACGAAACCATTCTGGGACTTTGCTTGCTCCAAGATAACATCCTCGTTAGACCTCATTTTTGGGTCCAAAGCAAAATTCTCAACATCAGGATGCTGAAACATGGATAGAGTCCCACTGTTTGATTGACCAATCATAGATGCGCCAAACCTTTTCCTTTGGTCCATACTCTGGTTCAATGCACCAATGGAACCATTGCCAGAAACCAGGGAATTCATGGCACCGAATGAAGCATTTAGACCAGGATTATAGTTTTGGCTATTTTCTTCCCATCTGTTCTTTGAAATGTAATTTGTTGTATTCTGAAAAATATTACCAATAAAGTCTGTTTGTCCTTGCATGTCTACTCTGGAATCTTCTAAAGGTGCTGTGAGAGAACCCGTAGAGGAAAAATCAATGGGGCTATTAACAATGTGAGAGGTAGTGGAAGATATATTGCCTCTCAAGGTACTGGAAGGTGATCGATCATGCCGGAAAGGTTCACCAATTGGCAAAGACGGAAAAGTGGACAACTGAACTGCACCCTGCCAGTTATCATCACATCTACTATGATCCATAAAATTTGAAGAGCCCTGGACACCAACATCAAAAGACTCCTGATTCAACGAAGGCATGCTTAGAGAAGATTGAGTCACCAATGATCCTCTACTCTGATTTTGTTGTGGGTTCACTTGTAATATCGGAGGGCTGCTGGTGGCACTAGATATGGTGTTGCTCAAGCTACCAATAGACACTTTGACATCCGGGAAGCAACTTGCAAGTGTAAAACCTGCTGTATCACCTTTGTGATTAAACTCTCCAATATGGTTAATGGACTTCATTTGTAGTTGCTTGGGCTCCAGTGCTGATGAAATCCCTTGAAATAAATTTGTACCCTGGTTTGTTGGTAAGAGACCTGGCTGGAGCAGCCCAGAAGAAGCTATTCCCTGTAAGGTTAAACCCCCAGGAGAGTTCAATCTACCAAGAAAAGTCCCAGATGGATATGATGAAAGAGAAGTGGTTGAAAGCCTTCCTGGTCCATGCATAGAGCGAAAATCTCCAAATCCATCAACTGAACTCATTCGCAAGTAAGATGAGTCTTTAGCACCGAATGCAGAAACCATGTTGCCTTGCTGGTTTCCTCCACCACTTAGTCTTTTCAGGTAAAGCCTAAATTTCTGTAAGAAAATATAAACAGGAAGCTTCAAAATGACTACAGCAATAAAACTCTTCGAAATTTTAACACGAGTTCAGAATTTCATTAAACACGTCTAACTACTTGTTGCATAAAAAACCAAACCTGGTCACACTCTAACTACCATGTGAAACAATAGTTGAATTAACATTTCTAATTTACAAAGATGGGCCTCGTTATTGTTAAGGATTTGCCGAGTTTTCCACATTAGTGTTGAGTGCACAGTTGCAGAATTCACACCCAATATACATCCCATTATGATGTCACCCCAAGCACAGGTGCAGAATTCACAATCATAGGCATCATTTCTCATGGAAGGTAGGGAAGCAAAAAGGAAATATCACTACCTGCAAGTGACTTGCCACGTTTTCCCTTGTAAGCCCGTCAACATTCATCAGGTCAAGTATTTTCTTTGGAACAGCCTCTGCAAAAGATTTAACAAAAAGAAAATGGTAAATCAAACGGTTTTAGGATTGGTAAGTATGATAACAGAAAAACAAAAAATATTGCTTCTGAGTTGAGGAAACTCACTGTCAAGACCCATTTGATTAACAGCAGAGACAAACTTCTGATGCAAATCAACAGACCAGACAACTCGAGGCTTCTTCTGATTCCCAGATACCTCATTATCATTTCCATCTTCACCCTCTTCTTCATCCTCTTCGTCTTGGTCCTTACGTTTCCTATTTAGTTTTTCATTTTGATCTTCACTACCAGTTGATGTCACTCCTTTTTCCCCTTCTCCAGCTCCGTCATCACCCTTGTCTTGATTTGGGGACCTGTTTTGGTCCTCGGGATACCATTTCTTTCTCCTGATTACATGTTGCCATATGTTTTTGAGCTCCTCCATTCGAACAGGTTTTAGCAAATAGTCAACAGCACCATGTGTAACGCCCTTGTATACGAACTCTTTATCACCATAAGATGATAACACTGCAACAAAGTTCTTGTGAGAAAGAATTATATTCAAATCCAAATTATACAAGGATTTAAGCCAATTTTCATCTATTCCCTATGTGAAGACTACACAGTAATTATAACATACAAATTTCTCAAGACCAACAACATAGCCATTATAAGAAACACAAACAACAACGAAGCCCAATCTAAGTTAACATGCTTAATCAGAGTTCAAGAGATCACGGTAAATTGTGAAAAAAAGAAAGTGAAGATCATTTACCACCTTACAAAAATAGTATTTGCTTACTTATGACAGGTAGGTCCATTTCGAGCCCCACGAGTTCAAGGAGCTTAAAGCCATCCATGTCTGGCATGTTAACGTCACTGATAACCAAGTCATACTTGTTTCTGTTTTCTCTCAACATTTCCAGAGCAGTGACTGCTTGATTGGTAGTTGTAACTGCAAACACCATACGTAAAATGTAAGAAAAGAAATCTGAATTTGAACGAGATTTGACAGTAAAAATTCAAAGTCCCATATACTATAATTTAGATTCAAATTACATGCACTCCAAAATTCAGGAGTATAATTGAGTAAGAGAACCCGATTACTAGCAACAGTCCTATAAATCTGCCAATCACAATTAAACAGAAAATAAAAAATATTTTAGTTCTAATAGAGGGAGTTAATGAACAAACAATTAGAATTAGTCCGAACCCTCTAAAAGGCAAAAAACTGAAACTCGAATGGACAGAAGTAATGAATTACAAATTCAAACTATGCATACAGAGACAATTCAAACATATAATTCCGCAAACTCCAATCAACAGCAAATTAATAAAGCAGAACAACAAAACTTAAGAATACAACATATCAATAGTTAATACCACACTTTCACAAACACATGTAGAATTTGTTAAAAATCAAAACTGTTTACTAACAAAAAAAATATTGATAAATCATGTTCCAAGATCCACACAAGAAGAACGAAAGAGAAGAAAAAATAACAGGTTGAAACATACCCTCATACTGGCATTTACGAAGCAAATTCTCCAAAACTTTGAGGCAAATTGGGTCATCATCAACAGCTAGAATACGCATTCCAACAGGAAACTTTTTTTCATTAACTGAATTACCACCCCTTTGGTCGTCTACAGCCATCATGTACCAAACAAAAAGCACCCAACACAGAGATCACACACAAAAAAGAAGAGAAAGAGCTAAGATTTTATGAGTACTTCAATTAAAAGATGTGTTCTTTAAGCCTTTCAGACAAAACCCAGATGGCTAAACAAAAGAAAGAGAGAGATTCCATGGCGCTGGATCAGAACAAGAATCGGAGAAACGGATAAAGAATGGAAGATAGTAATACCAAAAAGCTGTACAAAATAGGACAATGATGGTGATGGGCCAAAAGAAAGAGAGGGAAGGGTGTTCCTACCCAAAACAAAACAGAAATCTATAACTAGTTTTTCCTCTCTTTTTCCCCCTTTAAGTACACACAAACTCCCCGTCCCTCCCTGCCCTATGTATTTGTCTTTAGCTTTTTCTTCTTCAGTTCTCAACAGAACACAAAAACCTTTTACTTTTTCTTGCATTAAATATTTTTGTCAATATATATGATAATGGGGTTTTGTTTATATGAGCCCCCCTCTCTCTCTCTCAAGCTTTTTTATTTTCTTGATTATTTTATGGTAAACTTCTTTCTTCCTTTGTCAGAGCTGTCACCATATATGGAAGAGGTGCAAGACTTTTGAGGCTTTGATAATGTGAACGTAAATGTCAAAAACATTTGCAAATGGTAACCATGTTTGTTGCTATGTGTGATGTAAGCGTTGATGAATCAAGACCATCCATCGATGATTGTGGGCCATTTGGAGGATCAAAGGATGGGAATTTGGTGGCATTGGTTAAGGTGAGGGGGGAGGGGTCCTACAGAAGGATGAATGGATTAATGATTATTCCTATCATTTAAGATGGTGACTCTTTTGGTAATTAAAATTGTACGGTGATAAAGGGTGCTTTAGGTTCGTTAAGCTTTGATGGACACTAATGGCGATCAATCAATGACTAGATTTTCTTCCTGTAAAATTTAAAATTTGAATGTTTAATTTAGGGAAAGTAGACATAAATGGAAATTAAACAATAACGCCGGATGGAGAATGTGTTTCTTGCACTCTTTTGGTAATGAAAGTTGTTAAGGTGCGGTATTTGGAAGAAGAGAAGTAAAAATATTTTGTGTAAAATTTTAAAAAAATATTTTGTGTAAAATTTTAAAAAAATATTTTGTGTAAAATTTTAAAAAAATATTTATTTAAAATTAATATTTTTAATGTTTTGAAATCTATTTAATGTATTTATATCAAAAATAAATTTAAAAATATATATTATTTTAATGTATTTTCTAATAAAAATCACTTTGAAACGCAATATCTACCTCATTTTTAAATAAATCATAATAACAATCAATGACTTCTTTTTTTTAAGACATTCCATTAATAAATGTTTTCTTAAAAAAAATCAAAATGATATTTTTTTATTTTGTAATCACAAACAAGTAGTATTATTTGTCCGGTTTTCATATATCTAAAAAAAATCATCCTCTTGGCCAAAAGAAAATATCTAATTTAACTCTCGAAGACAAATTATTTACAACAAGGGCTAGGAAAAAAAATTAAACTCTGAATACATAATTAAGTTTTTTTTGTCTTAAATATAAATGTAAAGGGTATTCTCCTCCTAATTTTCACATATAAGAACTAAATTCATTTCCAATTAGGTCTTGATCATGCCATTTATACACAAACTAATACATTCATATAAAAATAATTTTATGGATATTTAGCATTTATTAACATAAAAAAATTCAACACATGAGTAACATCTTTGTATAGTTTTAGTAGAGTTAATGGAAAACATGAGTAGTAACTGAATATGTCACAATCAATAGCGACATGGTCATATCCGAACGGAATCCGGTGATCGGTTGGCCTTTAATTAATTGCTTGAATGATACTGCCTTTTCAAGTCTTCCTGAATTGGAATGTATATATATATATATATATACAGCCTCCGTCAAGAAAATTACTTTTATTGATTTTGAAAGGCATACGATTGGAGAGGCTTATTAGGGGAAATACCCGTATTGGGTAATGATCTTTATAAAGATGATTTAGCCTTTAATTTGTATCCATGTAGGAATAGAATAGCATTATTACCAGCTCTTTGTCGCGGAGCTGGATTATTATTATTTTTATAAAAAATAATATTTAGATGTCAAAATTGAATTAAAAAATATAAAAAAATCAATATTTATCAATCCGAGTTAGCATAACAAACTTGTAACCATGATAATCAAGGTTGAGCCAACCTGGAATATCTCACCAAACTTGCAACCCAAATCATGAGATTGGAATAACCCAATAAAAAAATAAGAAGGATTATAAAGCCCTTAAGAAAAAACAATTTGTGTTAACATTTTAAACCCATAACCTGAGTTATTAGACATGAAGCACTCAATCTAAAAAAACAATGAAATTTAATTTCCAATCAATCAAATATTAAAATATTAAATGATGAAATTAAAAAAAATATTATACAAAAGAATTTAAAAAAAAAACATAGCAATTAAAAGAATGAGGATCAAAATTTAAAAAAAAATAAATTTTATATTTTATTGAAGGGTGAAATTGAAAAGAAAACAAATTTAGTTAAAGAATCAAATAAATTTAGAAAGAATGAGGATCAAAATTGACATAAAAACAATATTTTGATTGAAAGGTGAAATTGAAAGGAATAATAACAACAAAAAGGCCAAGAAAAAAATAAATAATCAAAACAATGAGAATCAAATTGAAAAACATAATATCATCAATATAAATTAAATGATGAAATTGAAAACCAATAAAAGTTTTACAAAAGGACCAAGAAAAAAATTAGAAATTCAAAGAATAGGGATGAAATTGAAGAATCTAATATTTGATAAATTGAGATTGAATGATAAAATTAAAAATAAATAAAATTTATTCAAGGGGCTCAGACTAAAAATTAGAAATCAAAAGAATAAGAATTGAAATTGAAATTAAAAAAAAAAACAAGAGGGCAAAACTATAATTTCAAAGGGTGAGAGAAAAGAAGAAAAAAAAAAGAAAGGTCTACCAGCAATAAACTAGACCACCACCAAAGATACGCACCACACCAATACAAAGAGGACACGATGGTGCTTCCAACGACACATCATAATGGATTTTTTCGGGTGTCAGGAGACATCGAGGCATGGGCGCCTTTCATTCACCCCTAGGTCTGTCATAGGCTCCTATTCTTTTTTCTTATTTAGTTAAATACCAAATTATCCCTCATCTGACAAGTTAATATCGAAAAAATCTTTGGGAAAAGATGAAAAAACCTCTTTAGGTCAGTTTGATTTTTTTTACTTCCAATGACATTATGGTTATTTCATTATGCCTTTTATTAAAAAAAATATTTGTCCAAATACAAAATCTCCTCTCACCTTAAATGATAATCATGGAAAGATCTATTTTGAAAGTACTAAAATTCCACTTGATGCTAGTATTGAAATTTTTGCTTTTAAGGGCTTTCTGGTTTTTCATTGTGCATTGAAATGGAAAGAGACATAATTACCCCTGATCAATTTAGAAATGACTAATGCGCTTCATGAAAAGATCTTAATGTCCACAATAGCTAGTTTTATATATATATATATATATATATATATATATATATATATATTTTTGTGAAGTGTAAAAACATTATTACACTGTTCCAGTGAACATTGCCAACGAGTTTACATCAACAGTAATTTTCCAACCAGTTTTAGCTTTTATGAATAATGACATTTTGAAATATCTATACTTTTTTATGTTTTTTATTTAAGTATTTATATTGATTCTTTTGTTTAAGTATTTGCACACATAAAATTTGATTAATACATGCTTTCATAAAATTTAATTAAGCAAGTACTTTCATGAGCTTTTGTTATAAATAACTTTACACACTACTATAATTTTTAGATTTATCGACGGAATTTCTTGTCGATATTTATACTAACAATTCATCAGCACAAAATTTATCGACGAGCTCACATACAAAAATAATCCATCAGAAAAACTCTCATCTATGATTTATGGTATACTAGTGAGTCCATCGATAATAATTTTACATATGGATTTACTGATGGAGAAAGCGCGCCAAAAAACTTTTACCTGCTTCATTCCATCGATATTTCCATTACTTAATATAACATATCACCAACAGAAAAACTGTATGTCATTTTATCATTGATTTGTTTTTGTCTGTCGATATTTTCATCGGTGAAGTTGACATATAACCATTAAATAAATCGATTGTTATTCCGTCAATAAGTAAACAGTAGCGGTGGCATTTATAGTAATTCTTTTTCAACTCTCAATAATATACCAACAGGCTTAGGCCGTTAGTAACCCTATCAGTAATAATTAAAAAATATCTTTTAATATATATATATATATATATATATATATATATATATATTAAATAGAAATAGAAATAATTAAAAAAAATTAAATTAATATAAAATTCAAATATTTATTACAAATTTAAACATTTATAAGTTCAAATATAATTAATCTAGAATAGAGGCGCTAGAGAAGGAGGAGGTGGGTCTTCGCCTAAATTGTGGGGCGAATAAGAGGGAGCACATGTACCACCCATTTATGATCTCATCTACATTACCGATTGACGAAGTTCAGCCGTCTCAGCACTAAGTCATTCATAAATGTTGAGATCTCTTCAACAATATAAGTCTCGTTTATCGAAGCCACAACATGTGCTTTTTTACTTTTCTTTTAAGGTTGAACAAGTACTTGCATGGAATTAAATGAATGTTTTGAAAAAAATTTAAAAAAAGGACAATATAATTTTAATTACGATGCATGTGTAATATCTTGAATGGATATATTCATCTATATTAGATCGGACCTCCATCTTTTTTCTCAAACGGTAGATGTTGGTAAATTCTCCATTAAGTCGAAGAACGATGGAGAAAATATCATCTCAATTTTCAAGTTCTCATATTGTCTAAACATTATTCGTTCCAAGCCTCTCCATATGTTGTGTCTATAACTTATAGGAGCATATATCTTTTAAAAAGTATCTGATCTTCGTGAATGCATCTCATATCTTTTTTTACAATAAATCTCGATAAACTAGTGGAATGAGTGTTTTCATAAACACGTGGCAGTCATGACTCTTCATTCCATACAATCTGCAATTCTCATAAACCAACATTGATATGTTCGAAGTATATCCATCAGGAAAACACGAACTCTTAAGTCATTGGTAGACAAGATATTTTGCATTCTTGTCAAAGGCAAAGCTGGCTTTGGGCTTTGCGATTTATAACCCATCATAAACCAACTCTATATTTTTACGATGATAATATATATATATATATATATATATATATATATATATATATATATATATATATTAGCTTTGATTTTCCAATAAGAAAGCTCTTAGAAAATACTTTGCTTTACCTAATTGTGAGTCAAACCAAAACCAGAAAACTTCTGCTTACTGGAATGAAAATCAAACACAATGTCACTATACTCTAATACCATATCATACAATTCTTCACCCAACGATAGTGGCGGTATAACATCCCCTTCAACTCTGTCAACAAAGAAGTCTTTTATGTTCTATTTGTACTTGTGATTCATTAGCAAGAACCGTCCATGATAATAAAAGAAAGACACTTTACTATCATTTATTAACATGATGGCCTTGTTATTTTTTATACAGTATGAACATGCTAGTTTTTTATGTGTGCTCCAACCAGAAACCATTCCATACACATGAAAATCATTGATAGTCCTTATCAAAGTTGCCTTTATATGAAAATTTTGTCTCATTACTACATCATATGTCAAAGCCCCGGAAGACCATAACTGCTTCAACTCATCAATCAACGGACAAAGACAAACATCTATATTCCAACCTTGACTATTATGATCGGAAATGACTGTATATAAAAACATGAACTCTAGCCTCTTACACATCCCTGGTGGCAAGTTGTAAATCATGAGTATCATCGGCCAACAAGAATAAGAAGCAGTAAATAACCCGAATAGATTGAATCTGTATGAACATAACTCAAGATGAATGTTCCTTGATTCCACTGAAAATTAAGAATGCACCATATTAAAAATTTTCTAGGCTTTACCATCAAAAGTGTGTATCATCACTTTATCTACAACATCATGTGAATGATGTCATGTGATGTGCTCAGTAGTTTTTTGTGACATGAATAATCTATGAAGCCTAGGTGTGATTGTGAAGTATCTAAGTTTTCTATGTGTAACAAGAGTCATTCCCTTACGGATTTTGGGTTTATAACGAGCATGCTCATATGTTCTGCACTCAATCAACTCTGTATTTTCAAGGTACTATAACATGCAAAAGTTTGGACACATATTAATTTTCTAGTATCCTATACTGAGGGGTTTCATCATGGATTTAGCAGCTTAAAAGTTCTCTTTCAGCTATTCTCTTGGGTAAAATGCTCTTTGCTCATTTAATAATTTTGTTGTAATTGACCTCACTCAACCTATGATCTAACTTGATGGTGAACACTTGTACAACAACCGATAATTTATTGTGACTTGCGCACCCATCTCATAATGGTTCGTTGGAGTCTTCTAAAAAATCAAAAAACCTGGTCGCGACTGCATTAGGTTCTTCATCTATTATTGAGCATTGACCGGTATAACCCTGATTCATTCTCATCGCTTCTATGACCATATTTCTAAAAGGATTATTATTGTCATCTGCAACTTTATGCACGTTGTTAGAACTAGAAATTCACCCAGCCATTTTTTTTTACCATGGTCTCATGAAGAATATATGGTTCTTCATGTGCAAACCAACACAGTTATCTCTCCATGAGTTCTTTTTTGTAGAAGATGCATCGTTATAACATTTAGATCGAGAAACTTTTTATTTTTACACCTCTTATATGAACATCTAATACCGCCTCTACTAATATTTCTCGGATTAGATGGTGCGTAATTAATAAAATCCTAAACCTCATTATAATTATTCATCATACGTAACCCTTCGAGTAAATCTCGATACATCGATGAATGATCATCCATTACTTATATTAATATATAGAATATTGATGACAACATGTGTTAATTAATTACATAAACTAAATAAATAACAGAACATGTATTTGACTCAAACTTATTCAAACTATTTTAATAGCACAACTAATTCATTATCAATTATTTATATAAATTCAATTTTCTATACATTTACCAAATTCCAACTCAACAATAAAATTAACAAAATATAAAACGGACATGTTAAATAAGCCATTATTTATTTCATAAAAAAAACCTAAATCACAAATTCAATTTCAATTTCATCAATTTAAAAACAAATATAATTTTACAAAATCTCAAACAAACCCTAACATGTACACATCATACAACAAATTTTTATGGGAAAAGACTATAAAATAAGTAAACACCCAAACGAAATGCATATACTACAAAAATATACAATAAAAATTAACATTTTAAAATTAAGTTCAAATAAAAAATGAATAGTTTATATTTTTCTTACTAATTAATTAAGTTTATATTTTTCTTACTCATCGGTTAGAGTTTAATTTAGGTAAAGATAAAAAAATTCAGAACTCTAAGTAATGAGTAAATTAAATAAATATTCTAATATAATAAAATATATTAATGATATTGCAATACAAACGGACACCTCAACAAAATATATTCTAATATTTTTAAACTTGACGAGCTATATATGTATACTATATGCTAATATAATGGATACAAGACTAATAATGAAATAGATAGGTAGGCATGGGCCTAGAATTATGTTTGATAATATTGCTTCAATACTCCTCCACAAGTTTAATGGGAAAACACCACATTCAACTTGAATTGTAGAGAAGTGTAAACTAAGATGATGAGAGAGATGTAGTGAGTATATCCCCAATATGATCACAACAAGCAATAAATTGAACTTCATGGGCAAAGTAAAAATTAAAACAATTCTCAACATGTTTCATACTCGCATGAAAATTTGGATTAACGTACAAAAGAGTGGCTCTCAAGTCATTACAATATCATAGAAAAGGGGGAGTTGTTTTGTAGAAATCTAACTCATTTGAGTTCGGCAATGGCGGCATTAGCAACATCTTTATTTTCAGCTTTTGTAAAAGAGAAAGAAATGACATAATATTGTTTACTAAATTTTCAATATATAGATCAAGTTGCAACTGATTAAGGAGGATAGCATATTCTATCCTCAACACTACTAACTCAGTCAGAATCACTAAATTACTCCGACGAGTCAAGTGCGACTCAAAAGATGAATTTAGCAGTATAAAAGTTCTCTTTCGGCTATTCTCTTGTGTAAAATGTTTTTTGCTTATTTAATAATTTTGTTGTATTATTATTATTATTATTTTATAATAACTTTTATACCATTAACATCACCATCGGTACTATTATTTAATTACTATCACATTCTATTTAAAAAAAATGGTTGCTTGAGGCAGGTGATAACTAATGAGTTTATAATATGGTAGTGCATTTCAATTTATCATTATTTTTTCCCCTTCAACCAAGAAAGTAATTGTGCGCATAAAATAAGAAATCATATGTTTTTTTTGCAGCAAATAGAGTACATACCTTGTATCCCTTCACCCTCACAAGTGATATTATTTTGTAGAGCTTAATTCAAATGTATTGATTAATTAAATATTTTTAAAATTATAGCCGAAACAAAATACAGTCTCAACCATATTAACAAATTAATTTTGAAGGTTTATTTGAGAGAGTAGTAAACAATGTTTTTTAAAATATTTTTCGCTCGGAAATGCATTATAATAATATTTTTATTTTTGAAAATTTATTTTTTATATTAACACATTAAAAGCGATCTAAAAATATTAAAATAAATAAAATAAATAAAATAAAATTTTTTAAAATATAGATAAACTTGAATTCATATAGTATTTAAAAGCTTGCGTACATGTCCCTCGTGTATCAAGACTAATTGCGTTTGAGAGGCTAGACGATACAAGGGAGTCTCGCAGCAATACACATCTTCTTTTTCAACGGTAAGGTATTCTCTCAAGTTAACTTTTATATATTATTATCATATTCTAAAAGAATTCACTAAAAATTATTTTATTGTAATATACTTTAGGGCTCGAATCATGAAAGATAACATTAGGAACATATCTAATTACTACTTTCCATTTATATTAAACCTTCAAGAATACCAACTTACCTATCTAATTATGATAATATTATTATTACCAGCATTTTTCTTTTTTGACAGTCAAAATGTTCTCAAGCTAGCTTGTACAGGGATAGTATTTGGGAACGCAATTCAAATGTAATTTAGTAAAAGTTTGTTTTTTCTTGGTTAAAATTAATTTTTTATATATTTTTAGATTATTTTAGTGTGCTGATATTAAAAATAAATTTAAAAAAATATATTAAAAATAATTATTATCACAATACTTAAATTACTCATGTTATTTTTTTTATATGCACCTCAATATATAGTCGGAAAATAACTTCTGTCTTTGTTTCTTATTTTGTTTTTAATTAACATTTTTAATATAAGTTTTACTAAACACTTGCTTTTAAACACATCATCACATAAACAATAATTCAATAATTGTAACCAAACATCCATTAACTTTTATTAA
Source organism: Populus nigra (assembly GCF_951802175.1). NCBI lineage: Eukaryota > Viridiplantae > Streptophyta > Magnoliopsida > Malpighiales > Salicaceae > Populus > Populus nigra. The sequence continues at coordinate 7,884,540 of NC_084854.1, read as the reverse complement.
TGAAACAGCCTCTTCTCAATCATGTTTGAGAAAGACCATTAACATTTAAATTAATACTAGTGCTAAATATTGTAGAAGAAAATTATAAAAATACTTGAAAAAATTATGAGTCATTAGATCAGTGGTGGAAATAAGGGGGCTGGCAACGATCCCAACCCCTGCAAGGAATTTTTCCCGGCTCTTTCCTTGTATAAAATAATTAAAATTTTAATTTTTTTACAATAATTCTTTTAATTTGCCCTCCTTAAATTTTTTTTTTACATACTCTGCCCCTGCATTAAATCATGATCTTATTATCGGTTCCAATCCCACTAACCAATGACTCATATGTATTCTTAAAGTTTTTTTTTTTTTTTTAAGATTTAAGATTGGCTCACCCGTTGGCAGGGGGTGATTTATTATCATCTCCTTTTTTATTTTAGAATTTTAACTTAATTTATTTGTAGATTCTCAATATATAAGTTCGTCATCTACTTTTAATTTCATAATCAGTTCTACTTATCATTGAAGTTAAAGTCATTGCAAGCACAAAAAGTTATATATCAGTTTTTTTTTTCTAACATTCTTTGAGCTATGTTATTTATCAATATATATTTTTTTTAACGTGGATGTTCGGGTTAACTTACGCGCACTTCGATTAATTCCACGGCACCTGAAGTTAACAACCATGTAAGTTTTCAGTGGTCATCATATTAACAACCACAGGGTTTGAACCTGAAATTACAGGGGAAGCAAACTTCTTGAACCTAAACTCTTATTACTGGCCATCTATTACATGGATTCCTATTACATGGATTATTTAACAATATTCTTGCAATGCTAAGATGTTTCAATTTTGGTAATCTGATTATTTGCAAATCGACTAAAATTTTACCATATTAATATCTTGTACGGTGACCTTGTTGAAACATCATGTTAATCATATAATTATTTTTATTCGTACTACTCTAATGGTATTTAAATAGAAAAGGATGTTTATTGACCCAAATTCTAAAATTTTATATACAGACGTATTAAAAATATAAATTATTTTTTACTATCGCAAACATATTTTATATATATTACACTTATTCAATCCAAACACTTTTATTCATCAATTAGTATTGGTTGAAATGAAATATTCATACAAAAAAACAAGTCATTATAATGGGAAGAAACAAAAAAATCATTTTAGGATGTGTGTATATTAAATATTCTATATTAATTCTAATCTTCATACAATTTTAAGAAACATTACAGAGTTGTATTACATGCACTACCAAGAAATTAACAAATAGCAATGAAAAATATTATATCCGTAATAGAATTACTGACAAAAAAAAAATTAATAAATATTATGTTGGTAATTTCATCGACAATATAACATGTCATTATATTTCGATAAAAGTATTGTAGCATCATTTTCAATCGAGAATTTATTCGGCACTTTAAAAGTGTTATAACCGACAATAGCCTCTCCCCTTTTCCTTTCTTTATTTTCTTCTTCTAATGGAATCCACGATAGTGATAAAAGAATTTATCGATGAATCTATCAAATATATCCAAACCAATTTCATGAAAGAGTTATAGAATGTTTTTTAGTTTCTAGATTGTTCGACGGAATCCGTGATGAAACCTTTTATATGTAATTCCATCAACAATATTTGATTCATGATTTAAAATATCACCGCGACAACATATTCTGTTAATAATTATTATAACAACATATTTTTTGATAAACATCAAAACACGTTGCCATTTTTTTAGCACGAAAAGTCTATTGGTATAATAAATTATTGAGAGTCACCGATAAAAATAAAATCCCAATGAAAAAATAGTCAATGAAATTACTCCATCCAAAATACCGTAGATAACTACAACTAGTAGATGTCAAATAAAAACAATAAAAAATAAACATATTGTAAGAAATTTTAATCTAAAGTTTTAGGTTTAAAAAATCTCTTACTTGCTCTCTTCTCGGAGCTTTATTAATGTTTTATTTTTTAACATGAAAAAATGACAAAAGGAACCATCTTATTTTAAAACTTTCACTCATCACATAATATGATTAACCAATAAATGGGTCCCTGCATACATGGCCATGTACACGTGTTGAAAATCAGTCACTCATCCTATAATTCTTTGTGAATTGCTACATAGATTAATTAATGCATTCATTATAAATTCATTTATTATACTTTCTTCTTATATAAGTATAATAATATAAAAGGCAAACTCAATGCCATCCATGTCAAACCTAAATGTTTGCATTCGCAGTATTCTTCAAAGGAAAATGCCATCTATTTTTTTTTAAATTTATTTTTTTTAATTTGTTGATATTAAAAACTAATATTAAAATAAAAAGTATTATTTTAATATATATTTTTGAAAAAAAACTTTAACGAAATCTTTAGTAAGAGAGAGGAATGGGTACAGAAAACTTGAATATTGAATAAGGTCAGCGTGTCCGATGACCAGAAAAGGTACCGAAAAGGACACCTTTCTATCTCTCTCTCACTTTTGATAAAGATGACAGGCACATGGCCCACATAACCACGTTTCAAATTCTTATGGGTTTTTAACTTGTGAGCCCCCCAAGAACCTCGGGAAAAAGAAGAAATGCAGCAGCTCCCTTTTTGCCTTTTCCGTGTCGGTCGCAGCTATGGTGTCTACGTGCTGCGGGGACCACATGAAATGTTCCGGTGCTCCGCTTCGAGGCTGACGCTACGGCGTGCCCCTGGGTGCCAACCCAGTTTGTGTTTTTGAATCGTTCGTTTGCACAGGGGAGGAGAAAAAATCCCTAATTTGTAAAGATTTCTAGGGTTATAAAGAAATTTGGGGGGAAAGTTGATTGGTGGATGGGTGATTAAATGGACGCGGACAGGGGTATAATGATGATAATTCCAAGAGAAAAATTGAAATAAATCAATGAGTAATTGAGTTATATGCTTGATGAGTGAAATCTAACTGTTTGGAAACGCAGTGCAAACTGATTTTATAAAAGTTAAATTTTATTTTTTTGTTAAAAAATAATTTTTTTATATTTAGGATCATTTTGATGCGCTAATTTTAAAAATAATTTTTTAAAAAAAAATATTATTTTGATGCATTTCAGTAACAAAAACACTTTAAAAAGCAACCGCAACTATACTCCCAAACAGGTATAACAATTTTAAGGAGTTGCCAAATTGACAGAATTATTAATTTAGGGAATTTTAGAAATTTGGGAATTCAATCTTGATTTTTTATTATTCTATGTTTTTCTGATGTTTATGCATGCTGGATAATAATAGTAAATGGACCTACATTAAATTAGTGTGAGAAATGTGAAATTAAAGTATACAAGTTTAGAAAGAATTGGCCAAGTCATTAGTTTTTTTGAGTTCAAATTGGGCCATCAATACTTGTGAATTTTGGTATGAAAGAAAATACAAATGTGTTGTATACTGTGGAAGATATGAAATTAAATGTTAAATACAAATTTGTAAGGGTAAATAAGTAAATAGCAAACTATGGAAATTTAATGTGTTGGAATTAGATGTAGATAATTATGAGTGTGAAAGGCTTAGGTACGGACAAAAGTTTGTTGGCATGAATATGAACTCATGAGTTTTAGTGGTATGCTAGTAAAGATACCTCTTTTAAAATTTGGAGGGGTATACAGAGCAAGATTTTCAATGGAGGGAGCTCGATTGACAGGAGGATCAGTAAGGTACCTGACACTTCATCTTTATAAAATTTTGCAGTGTCGTTTTAGTACTTTTGTTTATTTGAGAAATAAATATTGGAAAGAAATGTAGTAATTAATATTAGAAAGAATTTAGTCATCCCCACGAGTGAGGGATATTGATTTAAAATAGTTTAGCTAGCTGCATAGACGAAGGCTAATAATTAATTATAGGTTAAAGTTTGCTATTTGGACGGGGACCTAATTGACAAATTGAAATGGAAATAAAAACATGACAATTATTTGGATGGGATCTTAATTAAATGAAAACTAAATCAGCCATTTGGGCGCGGACTTGATCGATTAATTAAAAAATAAGTCAGTTGTATTGACGGTGCTTGATTAAATGAAAAATTAGTCAGTTGTTTAGTCATGAATTTGATTTAAATGAAAACTAAGTCAAAAATTTAAACAGGGACTTGACTGACTAATTAAATAATAAGTCAACCATATGGATGAGGACTTGCTTAGATAAAAAATAAGTCAGTTGTTGGATGTGGACTTTATTAAATGAAAACTAAGTCAGTCGTTTGGACGAAGACTTGATTTACTGATTGAATAATAAGTTAGTTGTATGGATAGGGATTTAGTTAAATGAAAAATAAATCAGTTGTTTGGATGAAGACTTGATTTAAATGAAAAATAAATCAACAATTTAGACGGGAACTTTATTGACTAATTGAATAATAAGTCAATGTGGACGATGACTTGGTTAAATGAAAAATAAGTTAATCGTTGGACAGGGATTTAATTTAAATGAAAACTAAGTAAGCCATTTAGACAAGGACTTAATTGATTAATTGAATAACAAGTCAACGGTTAAGATGAGAGCTCCATTAAATAAAAAATAAGTTAGTCATTTGAACAAGCACTTGATTTAAATAAATATTTAAGTTGATTGTTTAGACAGGGACAAGTATAAGGGTTAGAAGCATGTGATAATCAGGTTATAATATAAGACTTCAATGTTGGAATTAATAGATATGATTATCTAATTGGATAAATGAGCACTTAATTACAATTATTAGAAGCAAATAATAAATACATAATAAAAAAATAAGGTATGAGAGGTGATTTAAAAAATGAATAAAAAAAATGTGTTTGATGTAACTCTTAAGTTATGGTCAAGAATGATAAATGTAAATTCAAAGTAATGATTTGATTGGTAAAATGCATTGTTGGCATAAAAGTGTACAATATGGGCACTAAAATAAATTGATGATATTGTGTTGTTATCTAGGGTAATTCTATACAAGTACAACTAATGAGTAAATTGATGTGGTTTTCTTTGTTTACGAGATGTGTGGATGTTTACTTGGTATTTATTGATTACTAACATGTTTATCTTGACAATTGGACAACACTATTTTCATTGTTTTATTAGTCAATTTTGTTGAGAAATAGAAAATTTGACCGTTTGACACAAATATCAATTGTTTTAGTGGCTTAAATCGGTGTTAATGACTCTCTCTACTGCCGGAATCTGATGACCTCTCTCTCTCCTCTTTCAACTAGGGACTAAAAAATAATAAAAATAAACTTTTATACCAAAATTAAATTGGAAAAAAACTGAGGTACAAAAATTATATAATTTACACAATATTTAAAGTTAGAAGACCAAAGTGTAGCTTTTCAAAAACTTTTAACACGCCACCCATGTTTGGCGCCTTTTTCATTTTAGTACCTCGTCTTTCAATTCCACCATTAACTAAGAAATCAAAAGCAAATGGCATTCAATTAAAAGCAAATCACACAAAATAAAACTTTGAGGATCAAAATAAAATATAAAAAATATACAGTGTCATCCACAATGTTTGTGTTTGAGTGAACAATAGTGACGCCTATAGTAAACATCCAACGTGTTTTAGATTTTAGGTAGCTACTCATGCTATGTCGTGGATGTGAGTAAAAATCATTTTAAGTACAAAACAATACCTAGGCATTGGAACGTGTCTTCTAAAAAAAAATAGATTATAACAAAAAAATTAAATGATATTTTTATTTAATATTGAGATGGAAAAACATTTTATCTACTTTAGTTAACTTGGGCTGACTTGCGAAATTAGAGGGGATAATCTTTAAAAAATAAATTTGAAAGTTGTATCCTGAATTAACTCAATGTTAAATGATAAAATTCATAAAAAAATAGCATTTAATTAAAAAAAGAAGTAAAATCGAGTCAATCATACAAACTCGTAACAAAAAGCATACACGTAATTAGATTCAATAGATTATTTATTCTAGAGATTTTTTTTTTGTTTAATCATTTGATAATAAAGCACATGATAATTTTTTTGTATGAAACATACTTTTTAAAATTAAGAAAACAATGATAGGCTCGTGGAGTAGAGATAACAAAAGTAGATCATGACAAAAAAAAATGGTGTACTTGCATTCTTTTAGGTTTGAGTTAAATAAAAAAAATAGATCACCGATAACAAAGGAAACAATTGTATTTTTTTTTTAACTGAGGGAGAGAAAAGGCATTAAAGAAAACAAATAATAGCTCGGATGTTGTAGATTAACCCATTAAACCTGCAACTTGGCTAATAGACTTAATTTGGTTCAATAATTTGTTTTATCATTCTTTTTTAAACCAAATATAAATTAGCAATTAAAAAAAACAAAAAGAGTCATACATGCCATCATTCTAGTGATTCCTTAAGCAATAAAGATATCGAATTTATTGATCAAACAATTTGGATAATCGCAACTTAAACTTAGTAATGTAAATAGGGGCATTATATATAAGTTTCTAAAAACAAATTTTAGCATAAACAATTGGGATATAAAGATTAAAATAAACTTATTTGTATGATACTATTCAACATTGGTGATGAAGAAAGGAATCCAAGGTGAGAAATTTTGATTATTTTAGGGAATTTATTTTATCTAAATTTTCCTATAAAAATGTGTTTTGTGCACATAATAGAAATTAAACCGTATGTTATTACTAAAACATACATATTTTTTTCAGTAATGGTATCTTCATATAAGCTTCCGTGTAATCGAGAATAGTTTTTTTATCAAATCATTTTAAAATGCATCTTTTATAACATACGTTTGATCATAATTCTTAAAAATATATTATGTGTTTGATCAAGCTGCTTAAATGCTTAATAGTTAATTATTGCTCTAGGTTTAATACATGGGCACTTCTTCGACAACTAATTGCCAACCAAATTAACACCTACATTAGCAAATTGTAGAGATTTTAAGCTCATATGATATAGCAAGCATTTTCTTACAGTAGTTACAAAACCGATCATCTTTAGATAATTTTTTCCCTTCAGTCTTCACCATTTATGCATTATTCATGGCCTTATTTAGGTTCTTGCTATTAGTTATCATCATAACAGACCCTTTGGTATTAAAGACATCAAGCATCGTAGTTCTCCTTCCTTCTTCGGCCCTTATCAATGAGAATACCTCATTGAGTGAGGGTAGGGATTCATTTCCAAGTATTTGGATTCATATTTGATCAAACTCTATGTTAAGTCTTGCAAGAAATTCAAAGATACTCTCCATTTCCACATATTTTTTTTTAAACTACAGCATCATGATTACACTGCATCTTAAAATCTTGATAATAATCTAATTCCAACGAGAAATTTTTCATAGTATTGTAATACTCAATAACCATCATAGTACCTTGTTTGGTCATTAAAAGCTTCATTTTAATCTCATAGATTAACACAACATCTTTAACTTTGGAATAGGTTTGTCTCATTGCATCCTAATGTCCTTTGCTGTGATTAGAAACATGTAAGATCTACAAACTTCTGGCATTATAGAGTTCCATAGCTATGATATAATCATGAAGTCTTCTTCATCCCAGAGTATAAACTTTAGGTCTTCTAGACTAAGAGGATTGTCCATCAAATGGTTGGTCTTTCCTTTTTCTTTCAAAAAGGTTTTCACTATCCATGACCACTTCAAATAGTTTCTTTCATTTGGCCAATATGACATCTATAAATTCTGGAGTTCCTTTGTTGATGGATTGATTTGGGTTTCTTTTGTAGTGTTTTCAGGATTGGGCAAGTTTACTAGATTAGGTAACTAGAAAAGTCAAGACAGAGGATGAGAGAAAGTAGGGTTTTTTTCTTTAGATCTTTGAACTTGGCTCTAATACCACGTGGAGAATTATCTATGTATTTCTCACTTTATTTCAGAACAAATTTTTGAATATATACAACATCTATGATTCTATATTAGGACAACTATTAACTACATATAAATATGTATTATTACTTGATTCTGATTTATAGAAAAGAATATCTAACTTTTTGTTATTATTTCCTACAAATTAAGTTCAAATCAGCTTTAATTATTTCAGAATCTTCAACATTTTTCAACCCATTTTGACCCAAAACACTTAGAAAACATCTTAAAAACCTTGATAAATTTATTCATAGCCTAAAAAAGCCCAAAAAAAAAAACAGTTCAAAGAACCTAAAATCAACCCAAACCCAAAAAAAAATGCTTTTTTTTTCATTTGTTGTTGTTACCTTATTTTTTATCTTATTATGAAATTAATTAAGATTTAACTCAGTTATCAAGTTTCTTTTATTTCTTTAAAAACATAATCGTCTACTAAGTTTTTTATTTTTATTTAATTTTTTTTATCCGACCCATAGTATCACGCAGGCTACCATTCTAGTGACTGCTAATCGTTGTTCTTAAACAATAAAGATAATGAATTTATTGATCAAATGATTTGGATAATCACAACTCAAACTTAGTAATCTAAGTAGGGGCATCATAAGTAAGTTCCCAAAAACAAATTTCAACACGAACAATTGAGATTTAAAGATTAAAATAAACTTATTTGTGTGATGCTATTCAACATTGGTTATGAAAAAAGGAATCCAATGTGAGATATTTTGATTATTTTAGGGAATTTATTTAATATAAATCGTCCATATAAAAGTTTGTTTTGTGCACACACTAGAAATTAAACCGTATGTTATTATCAAAACATACATATTTTTTTTAGTAATGGTATCTTTATATAAACTTTTCTATCAAACAAGAATAGTTTTTTATCAAATCATTTTAAAAAGCATCTTTTATACCATGCTAGTAAATTCAAAAATATCATATGTTCTTAAACAAGCATTAAACATGTACCATGTGTTTGATCAAACTGCTTAAATGCTCACTAATTAGTTATTGCTTTAAGTTTAATGCATTGGCCCTTCTTGGACAACTAATTGTCATCCAAATTAACACCTACATTAGCATTTTCTTGTCTTGAAAATCATATGGTCATTGATCAATATTCATCATCATCCACACTAATTTTCTTGTCTTGAAAATCATATGGTCATTGATCAATATTCATCATCATCCACACACCATGAGGAACAACATTAGAAAATGAATTGGTTGGATCATTATGGCAAAAGGTGAAAATATATAGGGATGATGCCATGTAATAATACTTAGTTGAAGGTAATGAGGTCAATGAAGGGACAAGAATGGTTAGTAAGTTTGTAGTTGAACATGACTTGTTGAAAAAATAAAGATGCTTGATTTTTAATAAATTTAATGTTAAATAATGAAATTAAAAAAAAATTCATATCGACTCAGGTTAAAATCTCATACTCATGACCTGAGTCATGAGACCGAGATCATCACACTGAAAAAATTAATGAATCTCAATTCTAAATAAATCAAATATTGAAGGACTAAATTGAAAAAAGAAAATCAATTTCAAAAAAGGAACCAAGGCAAAAAAAAATTAAAAGAATAAGGATCAAATCTATATAAAAATCAAATTAAGCAAATGATAAGGGATGTAATTGAATTTTTTTAAAAAAATAACATTCAAAAGAATGAAGACTAAATTCGATATAAATATCAAATAGGACAAAATGTTAAGGGATGAAATTGAAAAAAAATAATTAAAAAAAAATAAAAATAAAAATAAAGGCCACAAAGACAACTTTTAATTTTGGCTAGTCTAGCATGTTTTATGAGAGTAAGAAAGAGAAAAGAAGGAGACCTCCACCTAATCACGGGAGAAGCCTTACATGCGCCTCCACGTGAACCTTTGGTAAGAGGTGTCGTATGTGCTTTTTAAAGGGTGTAGACGTCTCCCACATATTGGTGTGTACATCGTACTTACTAATAATTTTTGTTTTATTTAATTTATTAAAAGATCTAGATGTTTTTGACTTCACATGGTTTTAACGAAAAAAACATAACAAAAGGGCCGAAAAGGTCCTTGACTGGTCCTTAACTTAAGTTATTGGTTTTTTATTCCTAAAATACCTTAGTAATTACACTATGCTAGGAAAGATTAAAAACGAAAATGCCCTTGTTCAACGAGTTAAAGAAAATTTAACTTTTAAGAGTATTCTAGATATTAGACTGTGTAAATAAAAATTAAAAAACTATTTTATCCCATTAAATTTTGAAATTACAAATGTACCCTATAAAAAAATAATAATTTTAGACATGAAAGCAAGATATATGATTTTCCTTATGTTTCATAGCTTTTGTTGTAATTTTAATTGCAGATGTCTTGAGCAGCCACAGAGAATAATGGAGGAAAGGTAACAATTGGAATCTTTAGCCTTTCTTGCACTTTCTAGCCAATAGGAGCTTGACAACATAAACCTTGAAAACGACATAGAACAGGTTGAAGAGGGACCCATTTACTTGAGCGGTGGGAAGAAAGCTGCTCTTCAGGTGGAGGCCAATCACTGAAATCAAATCGATGGAAAAGCAGCAAGAAAATCATCTTGAGTTTTAATGCCGATTGAAACTTTTAGTAGGATGAACCTTTGCCATGCGCCTTAGAGACTCAATTATTAAAAGGGCTTCATAAAGTTGAGAATTTGGCATCTGAAAAGAGTTTTCGGCAGACTTTCAAGCCCCACTTAGGGTTGGTAATTAATGAAGCTTTAATCAAACTTTATCAACTCATGACATTGAGAGTTCGAATTTTACGAGACAAATTGCCTACCTTTCCATTTTTTTAATTAAAGAATCGGGATAATAATCCTGCAACTGATTAATTTGACAAATGACTTCTGTTCTTTAACGTATACATTTATGGTAAAAAGGCAAAAGAGATGCCAATCCTTGATTTTAATCAAGGTCTTTTTCTTATGTAGGATGATGCTACAGTCCAAAGGGCCTTTCAAACTCTTCTTGTTTATGTTGGGAATCTTGCAAAGAATCCTGAGAGGGAGAAATTCAGGAGAATTCGCATTGGTAATCCATTGTTCCAGATCAGACACTTACCTGATTGATGATGTTGAGACCATTTAAATCCTCCAGAAGAATTTAATTTTTCCATTAATTTGGGCTGAGTCATTGCCCATTGGGGTGGATTGTCACCACAGCTCCCGGCATACTGCATAATCCATCGGCTAACAGCATCAAACACAGTTCGAGCACATCCTCTTGCTCATGACCAAGAACTTTGCCTCTCATGTCATATTCACATTGAGCACTGACTGTGAAGGCATTTAACTGTGTGAAAGAAAGCTCTAATACATCCAAATTTTCTTTCCAGAGTAGATGATTGAACTTGCATGCTGTTCTATAAACACTGCTGTGTGATGAAATGCTCTATTTTTCTATCAGTAACTATGATGTTTTTGGTAAAAACAGATCATGTTCGAAATAAAATCCAGCCTGAGAAAAGTTCTGGGTTGACAGGTTATCGGGTTAACATGCTGCGCTGAATCGAGTTTTAGTGGCAATCAGGATAGTATTTACAGACATGTTTAATGATTCTCAAGATCTTTGAAGGGAACATTGCATGTTAAATATATGCGCACGCATGTCATGGAAAAAACAAATTTATTCGGAGTTAATTTATAGTGTTTTATATAAGCAGTTAAGCCCTCAGTTCGTTTACATTTTTGATCTCTCGTCTAATATTTTCAGTCGACAAAAAAGAGTATAATTAACTCGACGTGCCCTTCATATTATAGCAATATTAAATAAAAAAAAGGTTATTCAATTTAAGAAAAAATATTACTTGTGATACCGTGTATTCTTGTGCATGTTTTTTAAATTAAATGGATGTTTGGTTGGCCGGTGCAACCATTGTTTTATTAATTTTTAATTTTTAATTTTTAAATTATTTATTTTATATTTTATATATATTAATATTAAAAATAATTTTTTAAAAAACAAAAAAATATTTTTTTAATATATTTTTAATAAAAATATATCGTAAAAAACAATCACCTAATATAATTCGTCTGCCATAAAAGCAGGGTACTTCCTTAATTTGTGGAAGTCAGCACCCAAAAATTCTCTCTTTTCCCCCTGAATTGTGAAGGTCAACAATAAACTATTTTGAACCTGCGAAGCAATATACTTAGCAAGCAATGTTTGTTAGGAATTGGTTGTATGGATATGCTTTCTCATACAGCTATTAAGTCAAATACCATAGTTTATAAGTACGGTAAATATTATTTTTAAATTTTTTTTATTTATAAATATATTAAAATATTTTTTATCTTTAAAATTTATTTTTAATATTAGTGTATTAAAATAATTTAAAAATAAAAAAATTAATTTAAAATAAAAAAAAAATCAAAGATTTTCAGTTGAATAATTCATCCCCACTTCTAAACACACCCTAGAAATTAAGCAATGGAAACCTTAATTATGACAAGAAGCAAGTGGGAGTCCCTTAACCATGTGCCTATTGTGATTACTTTTCCAACATTTCACTAGAGATTTTTGTAAGTTGTTGGGAATTGTCTGAGAAATTGCAGCATCATCATACAGCACTCGGATCTATTTACTATTACTATTTGTGATGTAAATATGGGGGCCAATATCCATTTAAAAAAAAAAAAAAAACATTGCAAAATAATTAAAAGCTTCACTACTCTAAGACAAGAGAGGGAAGGGAGCACAATGAAATTTATCACAGTAAGTTTTTGTTTGTTTTTTTCCAGGTTTGTTGAGCTTGAGGCTATTTATTAAAGTTTCCACTTTCCATTTTCTGCATCCTCCACCGTTTCCACTTGCCTGAGGTTTGACAGAGGAGTAGAAGAAAGTCTATTGAGCACTTGGGCTGACAAATTGTTCCCCTGTTTGAGGATGCTCCCTGGAATTTGCTTGTAATTCAGGCAAGAGCCAAAAACGCAAATTGCCTTGTCTGGGTTTCAAAGTAGTTGGTCTAATGAGTTACGGAGGACACTGTTTGTGAGGGCTTGAGCCCTCCTGGAGATTGAGCTTGGGCCATGGATGCTTGTTCCTAGACCAAATATAAAAGGCACAGACAGGACTATTTGTCCCTTGATTTTGATAAGGTTTGTTCCTTGTACCAAAGACCACTCGACTAGATTTTTATTTTATTTTTTTGTAGCAGTCAAGGGTTAGATTTGCTTGTAATGATAAAAATGATATTACGTGGTCCTCTAGTGTTAAATATTAAATGTATCAGCTGTTCTGTTCTTGAGAGCCAGCCACCTAGAGCGCCATGCATTTCAGGTCCTTCCAACTTGTGCCGTCGTGTTCCATGGAACCAGTTAGAGCCCCGACTTTGCTAGATTTCATGACTTCAGCGATGTATGTCAAAGCTTTTACTTCTCCATGTTCCTAACCTGTGCCATAATCACCAGCACTAGCGATGGCAAAATACTACAAACTCAAGGATATCGAGGCTTAGTTCATTGCCTTTGCACTTGACTGCAAGAATGTTTGTCCAAGACATTTTGCAGGGACAGTTATCAGTTGTACACAAGGAAGATGCTACAAAATCACCGCCGACAGGTGCAAGTGCTTGCAATTGAAGACAGATAGATGGGATAGTTTTTACAAAGAGCCACTCAGTTCTATTTTACAAGAAAACCCAGATCGGGCATATTTTCTGACAGGACACTTTGACATCACTAACGAATAGTTACATGAACTTGATTCCTGAAAATGCCTACCTGAACAGGATCTGGAACAAACAAGTATACTTCCTATAAATCCCTGATCCTTAGAAACATACTGAGCAATAACATGCTTGGCCACCAACTGCAAGTCCTTCAAGCAAGCATATTCAATCTTGGTACGGGTTCATCTTTCAAAACAAACTACCTCTTTTGACGAACTAAAATTCAACTGGCTAAGTTTTACCAAATCTTAAGCATTTGTTGTGTTTGACTTCAATACTCTGGTTCTGAGTGAGTTTCTTTGATGGTTTCACCATGGAGATTTTCTCCATGGAATTTATGAACTTTCGCAAGTGCTTGATGTACTCTGGATAAGTTTCCAGGTTGCAATGACCACCACCTTTGACCCACAAGGGATCATATTTTTCCTTGGCAAGTTCCCACAGGCGCTTTCCATGGGACAGATCAACAATATCATCATTTGTTCCCTGTAGAGTTTCAACAACAAGTGTCATCCATGACCACAGCAAAAAATGTACTAATTTAAGCTGAAACCAATAATAAAAATCAACAGTATATAGAAATAATCACAGATGATTCAATCATATCTTCAGCAAGAAGGGGTATCTGATATAACCACAATAAAGAACGTGGCTTCGCAGCAATTCTTCTAAACTTAGCAGATGAAGTTGTTATGGTACTAGCTAATGAAAGAAAATGAGAGATGGCATTCTTGTTCTTCCAATTTCGATTGATTTGAACCAAGTGCAAGCAGGGTTTCACTCATCACTATTTCCTTCTGAGCAGTATCATTCCAAAGAAAGTCATCGATTGTTTATAAGATTAAGCTCCATGGTTGCCTTGCTTCGTTTACAAGCCAACTCAACCAGCTTCATCATCTAACAAGTCCATTGCATCTGACTGAGGCACCTAGGAAGTAAGAGAGATCTTAGGAAAAAGTCATAGGAACCCTCATGTATCTTGGGTTGGGTTCATCTGATGTCCCTGGATAGGAATATTCAGGTGTCTTCCACAAAAATGTTTTCACATCAAATGTAGATTTAGGCCCCTTTTGTTTCATAGAAAGTGGTTTTCTAGAAACCACTTTCTAAACTTTCTTGTGTTTGTTCGTCATTAGAAAAATTAATCAACGGAAAATTTGGCTTAGTTTCCAGGAAAGTGTTTTCTTTTTGTTTTGGACAGAAAACACTTTTCAGAAGTTGTGAAAAATTTAGAAATATCATATTATTTTCTGGTTACATCAAATTTGATCCTCAAACTTTTGATTGTTATATATTTTGTTTTGAATCTTTTTTTTTCAAATTCATCCTTTAAAATTTGATTTAATTTGATTTTTATATTAATTTTGATCCTCATTTTTATGATTGTTATTTGCTTTTCTCTTATCATTTTTTTAATTGAAATTTTTTATCTATCAAATTTGATCCTCATTCTTTTTATTGTTATTTATTTTTTATATTTTAGATTTGATCTCCATTATTTTGATTATTATTTATTTTATTTGAAATAATTTATGAAATTAGATTTTTTGTAATTTCATTTTCATTCAATTTTTTAATTTGTAAGATTTGTTCCTCACTATTTAATAAACTTGAAATAAAAAATAAAACATTAATATGTTATTTTTCAACTCATTTTTCATGACATAACCAAACACTGGAAAGTATTTTCCAACTTATTTTACATGATACTATCAAACATCGGAAAATAATTCACTTTCCAGAAATCCACTTTCAGAGGAAACCACTTTCCAACAAACAAACAGGGTGCTAATTTACCCAATCATTAGCAATAATATATAGTCATCCATTAAAAATATGCAAGTTACTAGTTGCTTTGACAAACCTAGGTGTGACACTCAATTCCATTAAACAATTTGCAAAACCTTTCTCTGCTACTGGAAGGAAACTAGAAAGATGGACAACACTTCTCAACAATTCTAAAGGAAAATGAAACGAAGTCCAAAAAATTCCCAGTTTTTCTCTACAATTTTCAACCGAACACATCTCTAAATGGTCAAACTTGCAAAATAAGATGCACTTAAGTAAATACAATAAATATCTTTAGCAATGGCATGCAGTCACATCATGAGAAGCAAAGAAATGGAGAACCCAACGTCTAAGTGTTTGCATGATTGGAATTACATGCAAATAGAAAAAGAAAATTCGATGGAAACAAAATGAAGAAGCTGGACAGGGTGGCCAATTAATAAAAGAGAGGGACTTACATGGATAACCAGAACAGGGCAGCTGACAAGTCGTATTTTGTCTATATTCTGTCATGTTAGATACAGCACGTTCAGTGCAAAACTAACTTAATTTATATCCAAAGAACAGGAGATGTAATGATATCAGCTGCTAAACTTACCTTGAAAATGTCAAACCAAAATGTCATCTTGACAGGATACAAGACCCTTATGCCTGAAAGAATTGCACTGTGAAGAACAACACCTCTCAACCTCTGTAAGCGAGAAGCCAAGTGCAGGGTAGGACCACTTCCAACTGATTGACCATACACGATCAAGTCTTCCTGCTTTATCCCATAATCCTTCTTCAAACAATTGTATGTAGCCTCAATGTCGTGGTATGTGTTGAACTCAGATGGCTGTTACAGATACAGATGAAACAATTAATTAGGTATAGCATTGCATTAGCCAGGTAGCAGAATAGACAGATCGAAAAGGGCTGGACAATTAAGATTAGATACTGTTTTCTTGTTACTACGAGCCTTTTCAGTAAAATTTTGGGCAATTCGACATTTAATTCAAAGAAAAAAAATGCATATTGATCTTATAGATTTTCTTTACCTTGCCAGAAGATGCTCCATATCCAGAATAATCATAGCTGCAAAACAGCAAAACACAAACTAAGTAACAAAGTTATAACCACGATTATTGTAAGCATACAATTGGCATAGCTGCTTCATAGAAAAGCATTTGTATCCTGAACAAATTTTTCAGCTGAATCTTAACATTAGCATACCAATTGATACTGCGAGTAAAAATTATTTTCCTATCAAAAACATCCCTCACGAAACGCACCCAAAAGTAAATACAAAAAACAAAATCAAGAAAATTTCAAGTAAAATTTTAATAAGTTAATGCAAGAAAAGTCCATGTTAATGTGAATTGAGGCCGACAGTGACAAATCAAGCCCTGCAAAATCCAGCAGGATCATGACAAAAATATGAAATATCTTTTTGGGCATCATGTATTTAAATCAGAACACTAGGGATATATTTTCTTATTTCTCTATGTCAAGTCCATTTAGACTTATTGTAAGGTCACAATAGAGAAAATGAATATACATTCGATGATTACAAAGCCAGCACAGATTGACAGATGAGTTTATCCTTAATAAAATTCACAGATGATATAGCTCCAAACATGCAAAGACAAGAAACACCTCAGAAGAAGATGAGAGAAATGGTCCATCCGGCAAATCCACAATTCAGTGACTTGCTTCTTTTTCAACACCAAAGGAAAATAAATAAAAAATGGAAAGAAATCACAATTAAGAAACAGGAGTTAAAGTAATTGTACAAGCAGAACAAAAAGGGAAACTAGAGTCAGAAGGCAGCAAGATAAAGAAAAAACATAAGCAAACCCCTTAAACCACAAAATGCTCTTAATCAATCACCAATGAGAGAAACCATAAAGTTAGAACATTCATAAATAACCAATCACCAAAAAGGAACATGTATAGATACAGAAAGAAACATTAGCACCAAATTCCACCATGAACAAATAAGAGCTAATTTCATGAAATTCAAAAGCAAAATCATGGAACCCAGAAAAAAAAAGATATTGAATTAATTTCCAAAAGAGCCAAAAAATAGAAGAAATTAGACAAGCCTAACAAAATATCCAAAAAGGAAAAAAAGCCATACCCAGCAAAAATACCTCATAATATTGACTCTCAAATGAGCTCTAAGTTCAATGAAAAGCTCATGCATTTGTCCAAGGTCTGCAGCATTTCCATGAGAGTACAAAACTGTGAATCTTGCAAAAGGGTGTTTCCAAAACGTAGCCACAATCTTGTTTCCAACTTTAGTTTCCAACAAGTGAACATCCATGTTCTTGTCTGCAGTTACACCTGGTAACGCCAGCCTCCCATCTCGCTCTCTAAACACATCATACGTTGGGGGGTCTGGCGGGAAGAACGCAAATTTTGCTGCCACACTTGACGTTACATTTCCCATTTATGTCAACGCAAACGTTGTATCCTCTTTGTACTCTAATATTTAAGACAAGAAAGTATAAAAACAAATTAAGCAGAGGAGAAGAAAACAAAAAAAAACCCAGTTGAGATTTTATGATGACAAAAAATGGGCGTGAGTTAACATCGTCATTTGGTGATAGAAAGAGGTTAAAGTTCGAAATTTTTTTGTTATTTGGTTATGGTGTTTATAGGTTAATGTGAAGGGATCCGATCTAAGAGGATGGGCTGGAATTGGTGGTGGTGGAGGAGGAGGAGGAGCGAACAGAAACCCAGAGAATGAATAATAAGGATTTTTAGGGAACAAAACATGAGAGAGGGAGAGAGAGAGAGAGCTATTTGCTTGTTTAATGTAGTTTAGCCATTGATGATGAAGCGATGATCTGTTTAAGACCTTTCTTCTCTTTCTATTTTTGACTGGATGACACCCCTTGTTTTGAGATGGATGATTATATAGATGGACATTTCTGACCTTCCGTTATCTTCAGGTGAATATTTATTTATGATTGCCGTCTTGATCAATGGATAATGGGAGCCTGGTTGCTGTTCATGGAAGGCTCAGATGATCTTGACTGTGTTCACTCGAACTACGTCTGAAAGGAGGAATACTCTCAAGAATCTGAAATGGTCTTAGGATTTCATGTAGGGGCATAGAAGCTCTCTTGATTTCGGCAGAGGCAGGCTGTCATCACTCCTTGCATACCACTCGTGAATTCAATTTTCAACTCTGGGTTTTGAAAGGTGATCTTGCTGAGAATAGCAGTAATAATTTGGTCCCTTTTAGAAGGACAGTTTGGTCTTTTAAAGCAGATCCCTGTATAAGCCCACCTGATCTACAGAAAGGTCACCTAAAACAGGTGCCCTCGCAAAGATCAGGAGCTCAAAATGAGAGTGGAAGCTGTATAAAAAATAAAAAATAAAAAGGTTGAAATGAGAGGGTAAAAAAGAAAATCTAAAGCGGAGCTGATGGACGGCTAAGATTTGGTCAAAGGCTGCTGGGGATCTTAGAAGAAAGAGAGAGATCGAGCGTCATAAATTGTCAGAGACGGACATTCCCTCATTTGATTTGCTCACCCTCTGTATGTGTATCTTATATGTGCTTACCACATTCTGACATTTACTTTCTCTCTCTTGGGTCTTTTATGATTTAACCGTTGTCCGAATTGGAAAAAATATTAAATTAATAATTTTTTAAATAATTTTTATTAAATAATAATAAAAATAAAATATTATTTTAATATATTTTCAAATAAACATATTTTAAAAAAATAACTGCATCACCACAAAAACTTGCTTAGTATTGTTTTTTATTTTTTTTATTTTTCACTTTGAATTATTTTTATATTTTTAGATTATTCTAATGAGTTGATATAAAAATAAATTTAAAAAATATTATTTTAATATACCTCCAAGAAAAAGTATTTTGAAATGTAACATCTACCGCACTAGTGTTTATGAGTGTGGTTCAAAGTGTTTTCTATTTAAAAATAAATTAAAAAAAATATATTTTATTTAAAAAATATTTTTGATATCAACGAATTAAAATAATCTAAAAATATATATAAAAAAATAATATTAAATAAAAAAATTTAATTTTTTTTAAAACACACTACGAGCACTAAACACACCCTACACTTACCATCCATACTTTATCCTCTCTAACGCCTCCTTTAAGCTGGAATGAAGCTTTCAATATCGAAAAGCTTCTTTTTGCAAGGGGAAATTAGAAGGAGTAGGAAATGGTGAAAATGCCCCCTTTTGTGAGGACAATTGGGTAGCAGGTGGTATATCTACCTCATACCTTCTTCTTTATCAGTAATTACATTTATTTTTTAAAATAATTTTTATTTAAAAATATATTAAAATAATATTTTTTTATTTTTTTAAATTTTTTTTAATAACAACATATCAAAATAATCTAAAAATATAAAATTTAAAGTTCGAAACCATTTTCAATAGCTTAAATCTTTATTGGCGAACAACACATGATATACTTTTTTATCCTTTAAAAAAAAAAGATTATGTCGTAGGCATTGTCTGTGGGTATTAATTGTAAAAGAACTTAATAAAAATAAATTACTAATTGTATTCTTAATGTTCTTTTCTAGATTTAATCCAAATATGATAATATGAAATGATATGGAGAGCAAATCTAATTGCCATTTGACCAATTTTTAAAACTATTTCTATCTAATTTGTGGAGAAATTACTTGTTTGTTGTCATCTAAATTAACAAAAAAAAGGAAAAATGGTAATTCACGAATCAGAAAAAAAAAACAATTTTTCTTAAAAAAAATTGAATTTTTGTTTACCCTTTAATTGTTACCAAATAAAAACTCTAATTTTATTTTTTAGCATAGTTGTTAGAATATTAAAATAAGTGTTTTATTATTATACAAACTCTACAAGTAAAAAGAGAGTTATGATTGAATTAAAATTATTTTGAAGAAAAAAAACAAAACTTGAGATAAAATCACACGATTCCATCTGTTTCAAAAAAAAAAACATTTTACTAATAATAAATAAAATATTATTAAATTTTCTCTCCATGTACATTTTTTCTTTTAAAACATATTTTATTTGTTATTAATAGATATTTTATGATTAAACAGATATATTTACATGAATTTATCTCAATTAAATATTCTTACATAAACTCCATATTACAAGAATCAATATTGTATTCTATGCAAGCTCTATAAGTAAAAAGCGTTATGTTTGACATAAAATAGAATTAAAATTGTTTTGAAAGAAAAAGATTATAACAATTTAATTAAGATAAATTCATGTGAATCTACCTGTTCAATAAAAAAATTGATTAATAATAAATAAAATATTTTCTTCAAAGAAAAATGAGTATGATTGAAATGAAAAAAAATCAGTATGAAGAGAAATAAAAAAAGGTATACTCGATAATAAAGATAAAAATAAAAAAATTAAATTCAGTATCCTATAATTAGGTTATTTTTTCAATTACCTATTATAGTTTAAAAAATTACAATTTATATCTTAGGTTAACATAAATTCTCAAATCTAAAGAAATGATCAAATAACTATTTTACATGGGTTATAATGACAATCTTGGAAATGAATAGATTTTTTTATTAATTTCTTTTTAAAAAAATTGTTAAGTGTTATCTTGCTTATAAAGTTTAGAAAATAAAATGTGATTTTTCAAACTATAACAAATAATAGTAATTTCAACCAAATAATATGATACTAAGGGTAATTAAAAGAAAAACTAAAAGAGATGGTGAATTCACTATTAATCTAGACACAATTTATTATGAACAAGAATAATTAATTTATAATCTTACCCTTATAAAAAAAAAAGAGTGTAAGCTAATGATTGGAGGTATGATTGTCTTTGTAATATAATTATTTTGGCATTTTAAAATTGATCAAGGACAAGATAAAATTTTTTATTTTTTTTCATAATTAAATTACAATGATGTCTTTGGAAGAGAGAGTTTGTTTGCTTGCTATAGAGGAGTATTTATGTTTTTTTCTTTGTTGTGTATATTTAAATTATCATATTACCCTTGAATTTTAAAAAAACAATTAACCAATAATGAAAGCTTTTTTTGTCTTTTTATTTCTAGAAGTACAATTAAGAGACCAACTTACCCTTTGAGCTTATTTTCTTAAGCTTAGGGTCAAATAGTGCTTTAGTTATTTCATAACTAGTTTTTTTGTTGTTTTTTTGGGGGTGGGGTAGGGGCAGGGGCAAGGGCAAGGGCATTCTAGTCTTTTAAAAATTTAAAAATAAAATAAAAATATTGACATGTGCTGAGAATGCGTCAGCATGGCAGTTGTTTTTGAATGACGCATGTTGTTGATTCTAGCGATCAAAAAGGCTATTCTGAGGTTGCTTTAGCTTTGTCTCGGTGTTTTTTCCATGGATATGTGGATCATGCACTGATAAGAACTATGGTTTGTTACCAGAGACCATTTTTTTCTTCTTCTTCTTTCTTTCCTCGTATTTCCTCAATCTTTCATGCCTTGCCACCTGATTTTTCAAGTTAGCCCCTAAACTTCTATTTCTTTTTTATTTAGTCCCTGTTCTTTTGGTTATGATTTTTTTCTTAGAAATAATTCATTGACATGGATTTTTTTTATATCATCTTGATTCAATTTTTTGCTTTGTCAAATTTGATCCTTATTCTTTTAATTGCTATTTTTTATAATCCGAGATAATTTTTAGAGTCGTATTTTTTTGGCGATTCCACCCTCCATAAAAATTGTTTTCCTAATAGATTTCATTCTCATTCTTTTAATTATTGTTTTTTTTTTGCTTTGTAAAATTTTCAAAATTTGTATTTTTTTAGCTGATTTAATTCTTCAATATTTAATTGGTTTGGATTTGAACTTCTTGGTTAAACTCGTGTCTGAGATCTCATGGGTTACAAGCTTTGGAAATTAACCCAGCTTCATGAGATTTGCTTAAGATTGCTTTGGTTTTTTTTTTATATGATTTTTTTATTTCATCTTTCAATATTTATTTAATTGGAGATTGAGCTCTATTTTTTTTTATTTAATTAGGTTACCTTAGGTCTTTTTATTTGTTATTTTTTAAAATTTATTTCTTAAAATAAATTTTATTCTTGGATTAAATAGAATTGATTTATTGAATATAGATAGATTTTCACTTCATTTTGATTTGTTCGATTTGCTTTTTCAAGACGTTTCTCTAACGATCCATGCAGTTTCTTCTTATGTTGTTGTCTAGAATGTTGTAGATAGGTTTGAATTGTCTTAATAAGTTTGTTTGTTTTTTTTATGATGGACGATATTTATAATGGAATGACAGTGAGTTTTTAACAATATTTTCTTTTCTTTTCCTTTCAGGTATAATATCAGTGGCTCATTTATTTAGATTGATTATTGTCAAATGTTTTTTTTACAGTTTATTTGTTATCATTGTTTATAATTTAAATCAGATTATTAAATTATCCAATGTTACTGGATCTAGTAGAGTTAAAAATTCAAGTATGAAGTTTTTCTTGCTTCATTGAAAACATTGTTGTCTAAATACCCTTTTTGTATACACAAAAAAATTTTAATTGAGCAAATTTTAATTGGCTCAACATCATAGCACAGCGTGGGTCACTGATATAGTTTTTTGTCTAAAAATAATTGGAGTATCTCCCTGAAGAAAGAAAGGTTGGTGGCATCCAGACTGAAGACATTAAAAAGACTGGGCGACCTCATGGACCACAGACAAGGAAAACTCTGGCTATGTGTATCATTTTAGGACCAGATGCTATGTAAGGCATTTCGGCCCCGACAAGATCCGACCCATCAGGATCCATGCAAGGAAGTTCAATATCAATACAGCTGGAGGAATGATA
Organism: Populus nigra; assembly: GCF_951802175.1. Classification (NCBI taxonomy): domain Eukaryota; kingdom Viridiplantae; phylum Streptophyta; class Magnoliopsida; order Malpighiales; family Salicaceae; genus Populus; species Populus nigra. Next base: position 7,861,385 of record NC_084854.1, on the reverse strand, counting down.
GGGTCAGAAATATTAGCGAGAGAAGGGGGACATTTTTTGAAAGGTGTACTGGACGCCAAGCCCAGTTGATAGCTGGATAGTAATGGGCCCATTTAGCTGCCAAAATGTCCACAGAGAGAGAGCGAGAGAGATGATTAAAGACAGCCATTCTTTGCATTTTTCGTTTCTTTTCGTTAAATTGAGATGCCACAGAGAATAAAAAGTAAAAGGAAATTGTGAAATTGTCGAAGGCAATACATCCAAGTTATAGCATTTAAAGTTGAGCCATACTGTCTGGTTGCTGCTTCAAGCTGTGGGAGAGGAACAAGTCAGTGTCAAAGCCAGTACTGCAGAAATACATTTACTCCATCAGATTATTCAGAGTGTCAGTGACAAAAGGCATTATCTATCTTGCCAGGGAGCAACAGACAACAATTCACAAGCGCTAAGTGGAACTATTTTGTAACATTCAATTACGGACAAAGCTAATTGCCACGTTGAAATAATACATGCTCCTCTCCGATAGCAGTCTCATCTTCAATAACAGAAACCCAGGTCTCTGCAATTTTATCCACTCTCCCTTCCAGAATCTCCACTAAAGTGAATGCTCGCATTGTGCCTCTAGACCCTGGGGAAAACACTGAAGTTTCGTTATTCATAAAGTTTGTGTTGTCAGTTCCTCGTTCAGCAACTAATCTTCGAACTCGAGGAACGATGGCCCCATTCAGGTATATAGTCTTGTCAGCACCAACCACAATCATTTTCCGAAGACCATTTCCATATGCTAGCTCTTTATGCATGTGACCAAACACAACCAGGGGAATACTGATCTTGGTAGTCTCTTTTAGATGGGATATGGCTTGTGCTAGATCTGTACATGGTGGAGTGAAATAGTTTTCCATAATACAGGACAAATAAATAGCATGTTGTGTCTGTAACAGAAGATACTCATGACCACAAGCAGCTCAGTACCTGGATCACCATGGTCACCACCTCCAAATACCCAATCTTTCCCGCATATGTCATTCAAGTTAGAACCAAGGCCTGAAAAGAAAGACCAAAATGTGTCATTAAAAATAACCATTTCTTTCTAAATAACTAGTCTGGAAGTAACTTTGCCGGTTATACACCTGTTGGTCCATTATGTGCAAGAAATATAACCATATGGTCTTCTGGAGTGCCCAAAGCAGCATTGTAGATTCTATCAGCACTTCCATCCATGTCTTGGACTCCATATCTGAAAGAAAATCTTTTGAACTTAATTTTTTGCTATATGGGCCACAATAAGGTCAAGGGAGAGACTCAGGTTTTTCTGAATCCAAGACAGGAAGAAAAGAAAATTAAAAAAAGAAGAAGAGAAGAAGAAGAAGAATGAGGCTCCACACCACAATCTCATCCACACGGTACAGAAAGTTGACTCTTTTGGTTATATGCTTGTACAGTTTTTCATGATTACATCAGCAAAGCAGAGACAACAAAGGAAGAGGATTAGGGGTTATAGAAGAGTGAGGCACAGTTGAATATATTCGTGTGAAAAAATCAACACTGTACCTTACAAGAAACAGTTGAGAATGTAATGAGCTCGATACATTTATGTCCCCAAACCTTATAAGTGTTATTTTGGATTTCATTTTTTAATAATTAGAGATGCATGTAACAAAATGAAGAATATAAAAAGGTTACAAGAATGCATATTCCTGTCACAGAGATAGCAATACAAACCTTGCAGAGAGAAGACTTCTCCGGAATATCTGCTCACCACCGCAAGAAAATGGCCGTCCACCAACTACACTGAGTTTTAGTGTAGGGAAATCTAATCTCTTGTAAGCTACATGCTCTTCGCCAAGACTGCTTGTTGCAGACAGAACATTTCACAACTGAATTTCATTTCAGTTTTGCGTGCATGATGTGTAATGTGCTAAAGGAGAAACATTTTCTATATTTTGTTGTCCCCATTACATGCTAGTTACCATAATGTGAGATTATATAAGTGACGGGACATAAATAAGTTAGCTGCCAGCAGGAAAAATGTGTATATTCTCATATTTACAGGCTAAAAAATTCCAACATTCCTATGAAAGTGATAATGATAGATCCAAGATAATTAAAACATTTCCAAGTATATTGTAGAACATCCTGGATCACATAGTAGATTCAATAGCCTGAGATGCATTGATTGCATGGTTATCCAAGCATAATGTCATTTTGATTAAATATTTAATGCTGCTGTCCTGTCCCTCAATTTCCCCACCACACCAGTATAGTTAATGACTGATGAACTTTTTACCAAGAACCAAAAACCTGAAAGTTATCTTGAAAATGGTGGCTCATACAGCCACATTTATATCTATTTCATTTTCCTTTTGTTGTAAAAGATCGACCAAGTAACTAATCCAATCTCTTATTTCAAAGAAAATTGCAGCCATTACATAAGACCATTTATTCTCTTTTACTCTGTCAACATAAACAGAGTTTACTATTGACCTTTATCATCAAAGGCTTCCTGTATTAGCCAGTCTAACTTTCAAGATTCAATCTCTCGTATTATGTCTACCAGTCAAATAGGATACATTGAATCAAATACAGAAATAATTGAAATGGATACAGCCACATGCGTTCTAACCATGAAATATTTTAGAGAACAGTGCGACAAAATAATTAAAAACCAAATATAAGCAATTAGAAGGAACAACAAGATAAAAAACATGACATCCTGTAATTTAGCATGCTTGCAGATAAGTTATGCTCACCATTCCAGCTGACGTTGAACACCATCCTTCCTCCTAATATTCAAATCAAGGAAACCAATTACAAATTTATGAAGGATTAGAAACTGCACTTGTATTATTATTTACACAACACAGTTGGTGATGACAAATCCTATGGCTTGCCTAAACAACAGGACTGCTAGTCCCAACAAATCACATAGCGTAAAATCACCAGCATGAATGCATGTGGATGTAAACAAGCACACACACCAATGCAAATAAATCTTTTACAGATGAATATTCTGCAAAGTATATGACAATTCTTGAAACATTACTAATGTATAGAATCCACCCAACATGGATACTGTTTAAGCATAAGGCAACAGCAGAGTTAACTCACTTTCCCGAAAAATGTTGAGTCTTCCATGAATCGTGGTTTCCTAAGATAACTACTTTAGGTAAATTAAGATCTGCAATGCTTTGGACGAGTTCCACATTCTCATTACCAAAGTCACCTGAAAATAATCAAAGAAACATGTTCAAACAAAGTGAAAAAGATGACCGAAGGACAATCACTAAGAATAGAGTTTCCAGTTATGTTGCATATGTGCAGTCAGAATGGCAAGACCACACTGAATGAGTGAAACAGATAATGAAACAACGAGGGAGAAGAAAACCTGCCTGTGAAGAGCACCAGATCTGGCTGTATTGGACATGCAAACACATGTTAGATTGACTGAGAAAATCCATGAGCGAAACGATGAGTTCAGAAAGCTTAAACAATTAAAGCAACCACCCCCCCCCCCCCCAAAATAAATAAATAAATAAATAAATAAATCAGGACACAACTAAAAGTAAAGTGCACATACATATATAGATACATACATATCAGCGACCTACTGTTCTCTCTCACAACCGAAAGCTCCTTTTATCCATTGAGGGTCGGTCCTTTACCAAATATGATAAAATTCACAAATACTAGCATCAACTGTCCGCTTTAGAAACTCCAAATTTCACTCTGAATAATTACACTGAAAACCATTTTTAAGCAAAACACATCGCCGCGACAAAACCCACTTTTTCAGTTTTAATTACCCCTAATTTCCAAAACCGCTGGCATAATATTATGTTAACCAGAAGCAGATTGAGCTTCAATCATATCAGAAAAACCCATTTAAGCACTTCCATTTTCTTATAAACAAGATTAAGAAAACAACATTAATTTGTTTGATATTTTACACTTAATTAAGCACCATGAGCAACTCGATTTTTCTTTTCCAAATCAGTAAGCGATGAAGTAAAAAAAATGCTTTAATGAAGACAAAAAAAAAGGAGGAAAAAGAAAGTACCTGCAAAAGTTGAAGTGCTTTTGAATCTTCTTCAAGATTCCAATCATCATGCTTCGATTACCCAACAACAACAACAAAAAAATTTAACACTGCATTAATTTGGCATGTAAATAAGTGAAACTAATTAAAAAGTTAGGGTTCCTAAGGCTAAAATCCAAATAAAAAATGCAAGCTTTAAGGAACCGAAACCCACGACGTCTCCAACGACTGCTATTCGGGCGGAGGCTGCCATCGAGGAGGAGCGTACGGTGGTCGGGTCGGGGGACGAAGTGGAGCGTTGAGTAGTGGAGATAAAACAGGGAGCTGGCGCGTGTATTAACGCGCTTAAGCTTATCATAACCTTTGCTCTGTTTTCGCGCGCTAATATACCGGTAAAAAGAGCTGACTAAATTTTTCTTAACTGCTGTTATTGGATTATTGAATAGCGAGCGAGTAATTAACGAACTCGATGGTCTCCACGTCATGAGGAGATGCTTTATGCCTTTTTGAACCGTTAGATTAGATAAAAAGGATTAGTTTTATATATTTGGAATTAAGTTCCCCGTTACGATTATGAAGACTTTATACAATTAGTTTGACTTTTGCTTAAATTTTCTTCTCCTCTCTTACATCAAAATTAGTGTAAGACTTTGAAATACATTTAGTTTTATATATTTGGTATCAAGTTCCCCGTTACAATTACCGAATGCTCCCAGCTGATAGCAACCATATTAAAATAATATTTAAAAGTGTAATAATAATTATTTTTTTATTTAAAAATATATTAAAATAATATTTTTTTATTTTTTAAAAATTATTTTTTACATCAATACATCAAAACGATATAAAAATATTAAAAATATTAAACAAAAAACATTTAAATTTTTATGAAACACGGTTTGCATCGCATTCCCAAATGATCTCCTCTATTTCTACACAAATAAACATATGTTTTTCAAAGATTTAATAATAATAGACTAGTGGGTAATGACAAATAATTTATCGTAATAATAACATTCAAAATGTAATAGATATTAAAGGAAAATCTAGAGTTTATATAAGTTTAAATCTACAAGTATATAAAAATAAAAATTTATAGCAAACATGTTTTCAACACAAATATATTAATAGAATTCTAGCATACATACTAAGAATATATTCAAACTTGCAATTGTTATTAATTCAAAGTTATAGTATGCATATTAATAATAATAAAAATATATGTTTAAATTAAAAAAATAAGAGTACTTACTTGTTAATGCACTTTAAAATAATGCAACTTTTGTTGTTGTGAAGGATAAATCATTTCTCCCTAAGATTTTATTACTCTTCACTTTGTGCAACTATGATGTTTAAAATATTTCTTTCAGGATTTCAACACCACCATCTTAGTTTAGATGCATTTTTTTTTAACAAGATCTTTGAACCAATATAAAATGACTCAATTATCTATCAACAAAGTGAACCTGAGCTTAAGATTTGGGAGGAAACACAATGCATAAAAAGTTGAGAAAAACATTAAAAATGAGGTAAGGAAGAGTGTGTAAAAGTTTGAAAAAAAAATTTGTAGGAAACTCTTCATTCACCTCTTTTTTATAGTTAATTTTGAAAGTTAAAATGTTAGAGAATTAATTATGGTAATAATCAATATTGATTCACAATATTATCAACTTTTAACTAGCCATCATTAATCAAGGATTAAATCTGAACATAGTGGCCACAAATATGAATTTTTAAGCTGAAGAAACTGTTTAAATTTGCAGAAAATACTTCTGGAAGAGGCTAATAACATTCATGGGCTCAAGTCCAAGTTTCAGGTGGTAAAAAATAATCTTTTATGGCTTCAAATATTATTTTACAATAAACTCAAAACTAGGTCTCGGTTTGGCTCGAAGCATGAGTATGAGTAGGGACGGTATGCACGCGTGTAGGTTTAAGCCCAAACTCCACTTTGTTTAGGATATTTCCCTTCTAAAAGTTTGCGTGCTTTTTGGGTCCAATTTCAACTATCCAATTTCTTACTTTATAAATATCAAGAAAGTTTTGTTTCTTTCTTATATGAGATATAGTTTTTTTAGAGGATTTTGAGTTTCACTAAAATAAGTCAACCAAGGGTTCCTTGAGACTAATTACTCATTCATCTATAATTTATTTAAATCATGTTAATGTTCCGTGTTAAAAAACCTATGTTGGATATTAAATTTCAATAAATTTTTAACCTAGAAATTAAATGGATCCTATTTTTAATTTAGCTTCAAATATGCTCATTGATCATATTTTAACAAATTTTCCAACAATCCCACGCATTAATGGAAATTTTCTAACCAATTTGAAAATAACTTAAAGATTTATTGGGATATACTGATTTTGTAGATTACTATATAAGGATAAGTAACTTTTGATTTTGAACTTTCCTTAGTGAAATATTATTAAATTTACTCGGCTAAATAGTAAACACGATGTCTTGAACTATTCAGCCTTTTATGTAAATCAAGACAATAGTACTTACATAATTCTTTGCCTAGATGTTCCTTGTAGTTCTCATTATTGTGTTCATTTTAACTTTGAACAACTTCTAGATTCATGAGTGCTTTAGAGAATTCAACTTTTATCAAACTTCTTAAATAAATGACCATGTTTCTCACTTACAAATGTGATCTTTTATTAAAAGTATTACGTTATACTTCATTTGGTGTACTAAGATATAGAAATTATTAAGAGCACAATTCACTTTTCATCACACTACAACTAACCTTATTTCATTTTAGGAGTAAATAAGAAATAATATGTTTCTACTGCTATTGAGAATGTTACATGATTTAATTTTCTATTTGAATATAGATTTTGGAATCTCCAATCAATAGGTATGATTACCATCATTATACTCTTTCATCTTTAAAGGCTTTAATCACATTCCCCTCAATGAATTATACATAAGCTCTCTCGACAAAACTTTAGTTAAAAAATCCATAATATTTTCCTTTGATTACATAGTCAATAGAAATAATTTCAATCAAGAGCAAGTATTTAACAATATTATATCTACGATGTATATGTCTATACTTGTCATTATACATGCTAATTTATGCCTTTTCAATTATTGACCGACTATCATAATAGACATAAATAGTTGCATTGGTTTTGGCCGGCATAAAATATCCTGTAAGAAATTCTAAATCAATTTGGTTTCCTTTCCAACTTTATCAAAAGTAATAAACTTAGATACCATTATGGATCTTACAATACATGTTTATTTAGAGAATTTACATGACATAGCTACTCCAAAAAGTATGAAGATATATCCACTTGTGGATTTTAAATCTTTAGTGTCAGATATCAAATTAGCATCATTATACTTTTTTAATATCATTAGGTAACTAATATATTATAACCTATAGTCAAAGGTGTATCTCAAATATTTGAATGCCCTTTTTATTATCTTTTAATGACCCTTACTTAGATTACTTGTAAATTTACTTAGATTCTAACAAAGTAAGCAATATCAGAGATTATGCAATTCATGATGTGCATTAGGCTTCTAATTATTCAAGAACATTCCAGCTGATTTATTTTCTTACCTTTATTCTTGGACATATGTATACTTATATCAATTGGTGTTTTGATAGTACTATTATTACCTCTAAAAAATTTATCAAAAATTTTCTCAATGTAATGAGATTAAGACAATATCAATCCATCAGATATACTAGAAATTTTTATTCCTCATATGACATTTATAACACCTAAGTCTTTCATGTCAAACTTGTTAATTAACATTTTCTTAGTAGACTTGATCACGTGATCATTATTTTCTAAAATTAATATATCATCCATATAAAGACATAAAATGACATAACCTTTATATGTATTTTTTACATAAATACATTTATTAACTTTGTTTATTTTGAACTTATTTGACAACATAACCCTGTCAATTTTTTTTTCATGTTATTGCTTAAGTGCTTATTTTAAATCGTATAATGATTTGTCAAGTTTATAGACTTTTTTTTTCTTGTCCATTGATAACAAACCCCTTAGGTTGTTCTATGTAAACCTCCTTATCAAGGTCACCATTTAAAGAATTTATTTTTACATCTATTTGATGTATTTCAAGTTTGTTAATAGTTATAATAACTATTAATGTTTGTATAGAAATTATTCTTGATATATGTTAATATGTGTCAAAATGCTCCACCTATCTTGTTGTCTAAATTCTTTGATAACAAGTCTTACTTTATATTTATCAATAATACCATAAACTTTCATCTTTTTTTTGAAGATACACTTATAGCCTAATAATTTACTTATGAGAGGAATATCTACTAGTTCTTATATATAATTATTCACAAAACATTCAGTTTTATTATTGTCTGTTTCCTTCCAATAAAAAGTTTTCGAATAGGATATTCCTTCATAGTAGATTTAAGGTTTATTTTCTAACAAGTATATTAAAAAATTAGGATCAGATGAAGGGGGAGAATTGTTAATGTGGGATTTTGTTTGGAATGTGTTAGGTTGACCATTTGATAAATGGGAAAAGGATTAATGAGAAAAAATCCGAAAGAAAACATATCCTTTTTTTTTTTGATATTTTTGTCTAAAAGATAAAGGAATTATATTGTAATAATAATTATTTATGTATTAACTTGATTGCGTAAAATGAAGTTAATGCAAGGGTAAGAAATGTTTAATATTGAGTTGTTAAAATTACACAAAAAATTATTTCAGGGTATCGGGATAAGATAATAATATTAACATTTAACTTGTTGTATGAATAATTCAATTAAACTATAATATTATAAAACTTGAAGGGCTGCAAAAAGAAAAAAAAGGTATTTACTAAAAAAAAAAAAAACTGCCATGAACTAGTCATAAGTGTGTCGGTACAAAATAGAAATTTAAAGTTGGAACTGGTTCATTTTTGTTTTAGGGTTTTAGCTATATGTTGCTGCTGCTGATGTGGTTCGGATTTAGATGGTTACAAGCTAGTAGTTTTTATTGTAAATCAATCTTTCCAGTTATTTAGTTAACAAAAATGGGTCCATCTCTGCTGCCTCGTCTGTCTTTCTTTCTTCCTTTCTGTCTGTAATATCTTAATCTATGCAAATTCTTCTTCTATTTTCTCATTCAAATCATGCGGTTAAGAAGACATGGGTCACTCTGTCTTTTGTATTTTCTCTTTCAAATTACTTCCGGAAAGAATCTGAATATACTTGGAATTGTATTTTCCCTCTGTCAAGTTTTGTAGCATGAAAAGGAGAATAGCGTAGCAAGCATGACCCGCCTCTCTGTGTTTCCAGTATTAACATTACATGTATAGAAAACAGAAGGTGTGGAGTCCTAAATGCAGAGCAATGATAGAAGCCTAGAAAGAAAGAAAGATGAAATAGTGTAAAAACAAAGTCAACGAAAATACAAGTAAAGACCTCAAACCTTCTGCAGAAAGAAAAACAAAGAGACCTAAAGATCAGTTCAGTAAAGGCTGCGTTTGAATAAAACGAAATTAAAGGCTGCATTTGACTTTGAAATTCTGCCATTTGCAAGTCTCTCTCTCTCCCACACACACACTGACACACATTTATATATTTTCAATGCACTAGAATAGGAAAGCACCCCTAAACCGTCTCTGAGAGGTAGAATAGTACTGGATCCACTAACATCAACTTGCTATGCCACTATCGTGTGCCAGCTACTGTCCACATGCCTTTGATCCTGCCTATTGTATTGTGGAAGCATTATGGGAGTAGCACCGCCCCTTTGAATTGTAGCCATAGGCTGGCTAACTGCATTCAACAAAATCATGGCGGATGTGTTTTTTTTTAACTGTCTACAAGTTGATCATCCATATGAAATACTCTATAAATTGTTAGTTTCCTAGCAACTTCTCATCAGCTATCAAGGGATATTCCTCATCTTCAATATGGCAATCAACATCATTCCTCTTTTCTTCTCCATCTTCCTTGTTTCATTTCAGCCCTACTTCTCCGTCGGCCAAACTGTCGTCAAAGGTGGTTACTGGTTTCCTGGTAGCGGCTTTGCAGTTTCTGACATAAATTCTACTCTTTTCACTCACCTTTTCTGTGCATTTGCCGATGTCAATAACCAAACATATCAAGTTACAATCTCATCTTCAAACCAAGCTCAATTCCAAACCTTCACCAAGACGGTCCAACAAAAAAACCCTTCAGTGAAAACCCTTTTATCAATTGGTGGAGGTGGCTCCGATGTAAACACATTTGCTTCAATGGCTAGCCAGTCAAGTTCTCGTAAATCATTTATTGATTCCTCCATCAAGTTAGCAAGGTCTAACAATTTTCTTGGCCTCGACCTTGACTGGGAGTACCCTTCTGATTCTACACAAATGAACAATTTTGGCACCCTTCTTACTGAGTGGAGGGCTGCTGTGGTCACTGAGGCCAAAAGTTCTGGCAAGACACCATTGATGTTATCTGCAGCAGTTCTTTACTTATCATATTACTACTCATCCTCGGTGACGTACCCTATCCAGGCTATATCAAACAGCCTGGATTGGATTAATCTAATGGCATATGATTTTTATGGCCCAGGATGGTCTCCATCAAGCACGGGACCTCCTGCTGCTTTATACAATTCTGGGAATCTAGAAAGCGGAGACAATGGGGTCAGGTCCTGGATTCAGGCTGGCATGTCTGCAAAGAAACTAGTACTTGGCCTTCCCTTTTATGGCTGGTCATGGCGTCTGACAAATTCGAATAACAATGGCCTTTTTGCACCGGCCAATGGACAAGGCCTAGCAGGAGATGGATCAATAGGTTACAATCAGATCAAGCAGTACATAACCCAAAATAGAGCTACTAAAGTGTTCAATGTCACTGTTGTTACAGACTATTGTTACAGTGGAACTACATGGATTGGCTACGATGATACTCAGAGTATCTCCACCAAGGTTGCATATGCTAAAGGGAAAGGCTTGTTAGGTTACTTTGCCTGGCATGTAGGTGCCGATGACAATTGGGCCCTTTCTTCTAAAGGTTAGTGTGGATTAGACTTGTGTACGTTGAAAGGGTAGTAGCTCTACCAAAAAACTTCATTGTTACAACAACACTAAGAAACAGCTATAGATGTAACTGCTGAAATTAAAGACTTTACACAGCACCATAATTTGTCCTTTGATTATCTGTCTAGTTCATGTCTTTCTGATATGAGATTCTTACTGTTTTGGCAGCATTGCAGACATGGGGAACATAGACAAGAGCTTGTTCCTGATCAAATAATAACCAAGAGACAGAAACACAGAATGTTTCTTCGATCAAATATATATCCTCCGGCTTGTCCTTTACGGCAAAGTTAAAGAATTAAACATATGTACTCCTATCATGCTTAAATTGTCTTATAAGCCTAAGTTAATAAATGAAACGGTAGGGAAACTTTTCTCTATTAATTAAAAAAAATTGCATATATTTTTCTAACATTTAAATTTATTATATACCCTTGTATATTATATTATTACCCCACTATACTAAATGACTTGAAAAACTTAAAAGAGCTGCTGCTGGTATTGCTGTTCTTCATTTTCTTCTTCTACGGTCTCATCAGATAGTGAACTGAGAATTGATGATTTTATTTGGCTCAAATTGTTAACATATGTAACTAATTTTGAGAAAAAGAAAACTAAATTTTTATACCTATCATTTTTGAAAAGGAAGAGATAATTAATTTCTGTGACTTTATTGGTTATGGATTTTTCTAAAGAGCGTGAGAAAAGATTAGGTGGCTGAGAAGCACACAGAAAACAAGATAGTTAAGAAAATTACAAAGAAACCACAGCATAGTGAATCCACAATAACTAGACAGTAGGTAAACAAGACTTCTACAATACCATGTTGTTTAGTGTGTTTTGTTTTTAAGGCTAAGCCAAATGAGCATGTATTTATACATGTCGTGTTGAATTTTGCCTAAAATTTGAAAAGTCTTCAAAAGTTCGTCACAGGGAAGATCAGCAGAATTATCCAGTTGTTCCTGATTCATGCGGTTACCTGAATTAACTTTGACCAAGACGTTATCTAGATTTTTCAAGAATCACTCTTCTAGATTTGTTTCAGACTTTCAGCTGATTCATTTGACCATGGCATCAATCACTGTTGTATCTTATTTAGATGTTTCGTGTGAAACTTCAACTTGTATGACTCAGCCACGTTATTTAATGGAAATCAGGAAAAGCTTCTCCAATCTCCAGATTTCCATTATTTAAGGTTATCCTGCTTCAAAACAATGATAGATTGATCTATCATTCGTCAATCACGGAATTGACTACTGGATCCATGAGAGCATAAGCTAGCTAGTTACGCAGTTGAAAGTTCACACAGCTTGTAATATCAAGCAAGATACGACAAAGAGTTTTTCTCTATTTTAGTTAATAAGATCATGGACGCAACTGGATCATGGAATGCTTTTACAGAAAATGTCAAAGTTGGCTATATAAGAGGACATTATGTAATTTGTAGAACCAGCTTTACATATCAAGCAAGACAGCTTAGCACCTCTGATCAAATATGGCTGCCAGAACACTTCCATTCTTCTTAACTCTCCTATTTCTGCTTCAACTCCACTCCTCAGCTGGACAAAATGCAGTTAGAGCTGGATACTGGTTTCCTGGTAGTGGATTTCCAGTTTCCAGCATCGATTCCACCCTTTTCACTCACCTTTTTTGTGCATTTGCTGATCTTGATCCCCAAACTAATCGGGTTATCATCTCGTCTGCAAACCAGGCTCAATTCTCTACCTTCACGCGAACTGTCCAACAAAAGAATCCTTCTGTCAAGACCCTCCTATCTATCGGTGGAGGAGCTGCAGATGAGACGGCCTTCGCTGGAATGGCAAGCCAAGCCGGTTCACGCAAATCATTTATTGACTCTTCAATCAATTTAGCAAGGTCTAATAACTTCCACGGCTTGGATCTTGATTGGGAGTATCCATCCACCACTACTCAGATGACCAGCTTGGGTCTACTTCTTGCTGAATGGAGAGTCGCCGTGGCCAATGAGTCTAGAAGTACAGGCAACACTCCATTGCTTCTATCGGCAGCAGTTTTCCGCTCATCAGATTATTACACCATCAACTATCCAATCAGAGCCATATCAAACAGCTTGGACTGGATCAATGTAATGGCCTATGACTTCTACGGTCCTGGTTGGTCAAATGTGACAGGACCACCTGCTGCATTATACAACCCTGGGACTACAATGAGCGGGGATTATGGAATCACAACTTGGATCCAGGCTGGTGTGGCAGCTAATAAAATAGTTCTTGGATTTCCCTTCTATGGCTGGGCTTGGACGCTTGCAAATGCTAATAACAATGGCTTTTTCGCACCAACTGTTGGACCCGCTATATCGAACGATGGCGACATAGGCTATGCACAGATCAACAATTTCATCGCTCAAAATGGTGCAAGCGCACTTTACAATTCAACTTTCGTTTCCAATTTTTGCTACTCTGGCACAACCTGGATTGGATACGATGATAAGGAGAGTATTTCGACTAAAGTCACCTATGCCAAGAACAGAGGATTGCTCGGTTATTTTGCCTGGCATGTTGGTGCTGATGACAACTGGGCTCTTTCTCAACAAGGTTAGTATGGATTTATCGGTAATTCAATTTTGTCCCATCCCTTTAATTTACCTGTAGGGTTCTTCTAACAATGCATTAACACCATTGTTGTGGCAGCGGCATCTACATGGGGAGCATAGACACAAAATGCTGACAGGATAAGCATATAGGTATCAGTATCTGTATACACCATCTTAATAAGACGAATAAGCCATATTAAATAATCAATATGTTTCCTCGATATCCTAATATTTACCTATGGAATTATAAATTACATATTTTTCCCAATTAGATTATCAGTTTCTACTTACTGAGGCAGAGTCGGCTGCCCGCAGCTCCCAAGACTTCCATGCTTTGAACTGGATTTCTGTGATGATTTATAGCTTACCTCCAAAAATCTAGAGGTGTGCTTTTTTGTGGTTGAAAAGAACTATTAATTAAAAACAAATTAATAAAATTACATAATGGGGTCCAAAGCCTGAAAGGAAAGAACCTACACATGTGATTGATACGAGGAGTCACATCCCCCATCATGTCACCATACGATAATCAGATAAACCCTACATGTGATTTTTTTTTATCGAGTTCTTTTATAGTTAAATTGATGGCCAATCGCATGTTGTTTGTTAAGAATACTCTCATGGACTTAAAGAGACGGGAGATCAAAGATGAAAAGGCTGAGAAATTAGGTGATGATTTAGAAGTTTTTGCAAAATGTTTAGGTTGGTCCTTATATTTTTCACTTTCTAATTTTTCAGTCCCTTTGGTTTTGAAAAATTTAATTTTGATGCAAAACTTTATATATTTTTTAATTTTTAGTCATGGTTTGAGAAAGGAGAGAGAGAGAGAATCGTCATGTTTTAATGAAAAAAAGAGAAAAAAATTGATTGGTGTTGATTTCAACCACGTTAAAAGCCATTCATAGTATCAACGATATATTCAATGAGAAAAGTTCTCCTAAGGTCTTACTTACCCTTCGTCTTGCTTGAGATGGTAGATCTGGGCTCGATAAAGTTTTTAGTTTTCGGGTTAAGTTTTGTTTTTTGAATAGACGATTTGCTAATTTGAACTCATATATGGATTTATTTAGATCTTTATGGTGACTTTTTGGCTATCTAAAGTGGTCTGCGACCGAATAAGAAGTGATGCGTTATCTTTTTGTTTGTAAAAAAACCTAGGTTGGACAAACAATATGTCATATACCCAAACAAGAAAAAAGTTTAATGAGCAAGCATGTGAGCTTGCTCTTTATTTTAGGTCTAAGAGCTGGTCAATTAGGCATAAAATCCTTTTAAAAAGAACTTTACTCGGATAAAATCAATGAAATTGTTTTATTTTTAGTCATGAACTAAAAAATTATTTTTTATTTTGAACCCAAGAGCTGGTCCATCAGGATATTAGTTTTATTGATTGATTTAAAAAAATATATATCATCCAATTCTAATATGTCACGGCCTTATTAATTTAAAAGTGTGTTGTCAAGTATGAATCAAATTTTAGATATATGATTTATTTTTTTAAAAAATATGTTAATAATACTCTTATATATTTTTATAGCTAGAGAAAATGATCTGACTTGCGACATGGCTGAGACAGTAAATTAAGTTCATGATTGAGATTAGCCAACCAATTATAAATAATAGATTGCTTGTTAATTTTTAAAGTATTACTACTTATATTGTTCATTTTTTGTACTAGAAGACTTATAAATTTGAAAGTATATATTCCAAAAAAAAGAGAAGGGTAGTTAACAATTTAAGCATAAGATCTCTAAATGAAATACAAAATTTAATTCTTTGGGTCGCGTTTAGAGACAATATTAGATCATTAACCCATTTTGTGCTCCAGGTCAGATTAATTTTTTAATATAAAAATATATTTAGACATTATTAATGTTTTTTTCTAATGGAAAAAAATTAAATTATAAAGGGATTGATCAGATATAACCCAGTTCACTTGACGAATCTAAAGATAACATAGAAGATCGATAAAAATCTAGTTTGACTGAGCAAAATTTCAAGATGACATAGTTTTTTAATATTAAAATAAAAACATATTGGATTGACTTGATTCAACCCAAATTAACATGTCAAATCTACATCCTTTATTATGAGATTATAATAACTCCATAAAAAGCAAATCAAAACAAATTATGAAATCAATTCTTAATAAACTCAATGTTGAAAGATGAAATTGAAAAAAAAATCAATTATAAAAAAGATATAAAAAATGAGTTGGGTTAACCTACTAAATCCACAACTTAGATCATAAGATCGAAATAACCATATAGAAAGCAAATGAAAATAAATTACAAACTTTAATTCCCAATCAGATCAATGTTAAAGGATGAGATTAAAAAAGTAAATCAATTAAAAAAATATAAAAGAACAACCTAAGTCAATCTATCAAATTCATAACCCAGATCATGAGACCGAGATAACCTTATAGAAAAAAAATAAAAAAAAGAGCTAGTTTATCCTGAGTTAACTTGTCAAACCAGTGATCTTGGTTATGAAACCGAAATAACTCTATGAAAAACAAATCAAAAACTTATGTTTATTTTAATCATAGAGCTTATGTTTATTTTTTTATTTAAATTTGTTTTAACTAATTGCTTTTTTTTTTTTATATAACTAATACCCATAGAACATTTCCGCGGGCCCCTCTTTCCTCCCCTTAGCCCAACACTAACTCAAACACCACCCGACCCAATATGTAAATCATATAAACGACGACGTTAACTCCTCTCTACTATAAAACATCCAAGCACTGCAATTTAGGGTTTCTATCAGCGAGGGTTTCATATCGGCTGCTTCAGTCTCTTGCCTCCAAGCCCCCAACTCGGGAAAATGGTTCTTTCCTTCTCTCCCCTCTCTCTGTTTCTCGATGTTTCCGTGTCTGTGTTTATGATAACGGGCCTTACGTAAGTACTGATGTTTGATTCCATGTTTGTTTTGTAGCCGTCACACAAGACCTTCAGGATCAAGAAGAAGCTGGCGAAGAAGATGAGGCAGAACAGGCCTATCCCTCACTGGATCCGTATGAGAACTGATAACACCATCAGGTACTAAATCCTTCAATACTTTTTTTTTCTTCTTTTATTTATTTACTCATGTTATCCCTTTTTTATCGTTCAAGAGATAAAGATTTTTGTGTTTTCGTTGTTGTTGTTGTTGTTGTTGTGAAGGTACAATGCGAAGCGCAGGCACTGGCGACGTACCAAACTAGGGTTTTGAGCTGGAATAAATGATTTGAAGTTCGAACAATTTAAGTGCTATGTAGTTTTTAATTTTGTCAGACTTGAATATCCAGAGGAATTGTTTTGTTGTGATTTTGAAGGGATTGCTGTTTATTTTTGAGCTTGATTTTATATTTGAAGAAATGTTTTAGACCAGTTCAAGCTTAATGTGATGACCAGTTATTTATTTTGTGTTGTTTGCTTGTTGAGTTTGTTCATGTCGTAATTGCCCTGATCTCCATTATATTATCGTCTCAAGCAGGTTTTGATATCAATTAGTTTTCGGGTTTGTGATGTTTTCTAGTATTTATTTGATGGTCAATTCTACCAGTGGAGGCTAGAATAAGCTGTTAATATGCTGGTGAAGTCTTTTATAGAAGGAAGCAATGGGTTAGATAGTGGTTTAACAGAGGGTCCCAGATGATGAAGAAAGTTGTTAGATTATTTGTCAATAGGAAAATACAGAAGTTTGAATAGCCTTAAAAGCTGAATAAGGGGTATTTGGAAATGAGGTCATTGTGCCTGTCAAAAGAATTCCGTTGTTGTTGAAGTAGGAACTGTTGAAATAGATGTGATGCTCATTGTTACTGCTTTGAATTCATCTTGAGGTTGCAGGACTTGGAGCAAGAGTTTAACGTTGTAATTATGCTATATTGTGGCTAGCCTCAATGGTTTTATTTGCAACTCCTGTCATATGTTTTATTTCATCCTTTAAGTTTTGGGTGAAGTACATATAGAATGGATTAAGTTATCCCAAGATTGTTCCTTTTTTGGTGTTATAGTATAAAGAATTAGAAAGTAGTTAAGTCAACTGGTAGAAAGTTGAAGGAGTTTGTGCTTTGGATTGATGAATTTCAGTTGGACTGTTGGATCAGAATTTTTTCTGAATCAGCTGTCAAGAGTTATTCATTTGGGTGAGGCATAACATTTTTGTGCTTGGCTTAGTTAGAAGCAAGATTAAACTTGCTCATGTAATTAGGAATCTAGTCTCAAGGTTGAGAAATAGGCGAAGGATGGTATGAAATGCTACTGCATAAAACCAGAAATTAGTGCTAAGTCCTTTTTGTGAAATGTAATTGTACAATCATATGATATCAGGTTGATTGGTTGTAATAGCGTCAGAGTACTTATGGTAGTTGTACACTGTCTACATGGTGTTAGAAAATATGGAGGAAAGATTAATGGCTTAGTGAGGGCACTGCAAGAGCAATAAACTTGTATTCTGTTGTGGAATAATAAGATTTTGTCTGTAAAAGAGGAATAAAAGAGTCCTCATCTTCTTTAAGTTGGAGATATGATTTTTGGGATTGGAAGTTTAATGACCGAATGCTTGTTAATTGTTTTGATATTGTAGTCTCTATCAAGGAGCAGTTATCTGTCAAGACTGTTGCCTGCCGTATGCGTGTTTTCTTATTGAAAATTTTCGCCTTTAGGGTTGATTGTTCCTGGAAATGGTGGAAGTCCACTTCCTTGGATTTGGGACCCGTGCTCAGCAATGACCTCTTTAACTTGCAAGGGGATAGAGTTTGTGTACTTGTGAATTGTTCTAATCCTTGATCTGCGTCTTACAGGGTATGGGAATTAAAATACAGAGAGTGAGTTCTTCTCTCATGCAAGTTTTGCCTAAATGCGAGTGCTAAACCTGTGCTCGTTGTCTACAAAGAACAGCCTTTTTTAATTTCATTTTCTGTTCTGAATTCTCATTTTCTGTCGTTATGGCATTCTTATCTTAGCAAGAGCACAAGCCCTGTTCGATTGATGCAAGCCTGTATCGGTGGAAAGGAAACATTATTCTGGCGATTTAGATTCTGCCCAGTTCATAATGCTTCATTCTGATTGCGTAATTATGGATCATTGGGAAATTTGCGTACAATTGGGAAATTGCATAATTATGTTGGCTGCTGGGTGGAAGCTTAACAGCCAAAACAGTATATTCACAAAATTTCTTCCAGAGGCCGAGTATTGATGCATGCATGTGTCCAAAAACCCGCATGGATGTTGCCAAAATAGCAATGATAACAGAAATCTGGTGCCGAACCATTAGATTGGATAACAAATGTTATTGAAGGGATAGGACGATGCAAACCCCTGTAAGTTTGAATACAACTGTAGTTTTCCATAATTTGAATGGCTGTCATTTGTATTTTATTTGCAGCCAAATAATCCATTTTTTGATGACTTCTAATCAATAATTTGCTTATGTATGCATGCATTTCCCCCTTTTATTGGGTTTAAAATCCACGAGGATGGTTTATGGCCCTGAATAATGACAGTTCCTTACTATTCATCCCGTGAAACTCTGAACCTCGTTCTGTCAAATCTTGACATGACAGTAGAGTGATAATATTGACAACACTGTTTTTAAGAATTCTAATTTGTGGTATTATTGTTACCACCAAAAAAAGTGGAAACTTTGGCATGCAAAAACCACAAAGGCAAAACAAAGAAAGCCGAATTACTCGAGCTTTCACTCCTTCCATGCAACAAGTTGGTTATAAAACTTAACTACCTTCAACAAAACAAAAAACCAAATGCTTGCTGTCTTCTTAAGGATAACAAACACATCTGATTTCTCTCCTTCTCTGTCATTTGTCTCCTTGATAGGCCAATGAAGGGTATATTTTCAGGCCTATTGAAGGAGACTCTCTGACCCCAAGAAATTGAAGTGGAGGTTGACATTTTCTTGTTTTGATCTTCTTGTTCGGTTTCATCTTTCATCATGGGCGACGTTTCTTTGGAACAGATAAAGAATGAGAATATTGATCTTGTAAGCATTTCTCTTCTGCACACACACATACACATACATGACACATGTTTTTTATGTTGTTGTTGCTTCTCATTTCGATTTGACATGTCAATGTTTCTAAAATCACGGAAAACAAAAATGTTTATCATAATGCTGTGTTTATGTTTGTGTAGGAGAGAATTCCTGTTGAAGAGGTATTTCAGCAGCTAAGATGTACAAAAGAAGGATTGAGCACCGCACAAGGTGAGGAGAGGCTTAAGATCTTTGGCCCAAACAAGCTTGAGGAGAAAAGAGAGAGCAAATTCCTCAAGTTTTTGGGTTTCATGTGGAACCCTTTATCATGGGTCATGGAAGCAGCTGCCATAATGGCCATTGCTTTGGCTAATGGAGGAGGCAAGCCTCCGGATTGGCAGGATTTTGTTGGTATCGTTGTATTGCTTATCATCAACTCCACCATCAGCTTCATCGAGGAAAACAATGCAGGCAACGCAGCTGCCGCTTTGATGGCTGGTCTTGCCCCCAAAACCAAGGTACTTTTAGTCTAATCCTTGTTCATGCCTCCCGCTTTCATCAGCAGCTCATGTAGCATAGAAGATAACTCATTGTTTCTAAAATTAAATTTGCAGGTTTTGAGGGATGGAAAATGGATGGAGGAAGATGCATCAATTCTGGTACCAGGAGATATGATCAGCATCAAGTTGGGAGATATCGTCCCAGCTGATGCTCGTCTCATGAAAGGAGATCCGCTCAAGATTGATCAGTCTGCACTGACTGGTGAATCCCTTCCAGTTACAAAGCATCCCGGCGAAGGGGTTTTCTCTGGCTCAACCTGCAAGCAAGGTGAGATTGAGGCTGTTGTTATTGCTACTGGTGTTCACACCTTCTTCGGCAAGGCAGCTCACCTTGTTGACAGCACCAATAACGTTGGCCATTTCCAAAAGGTATTGTTTGCTTTCATTTTGTTACATAGGATAATACAAGTTGATCGTTACTTCTAATTTATCACACAAGATATAAATTGGTCTTGGTCATATAGATCTCTTATATAATTCTTGCGTTTTACTGGCACTCTTTTTATCAGGTGTTGACAGCTATTGGTAACTTCTGTATCTGCTCAATCGCTATCGGTATGCTGGTTGAGATTATAGTGATGTACCCAATCCAGCACAGGAGGTACAGAGAGGGTATTGATAACCTCTTGGTGCTTCTCATTGGAGGTATCCCAATTGCTATGCCTACAGTCTTGTCAGTGACAATGGCTATTGGGTCTCACCGTCTATCACAGCAAGGTGCCATCACCAAGAGAATGACCGCTATTGAAGAAATGGCTGGAATGGATGTCTTGTGTAGTGACAAGACCGGAACTCTAACCCTCAACAAGCTTACCGTGGACAAGAGCCTTATTGAGGTTAGTGAGCTAAGCCAAATCATATAATTCTCAAGGAGATCTGGGTCACATGATTCTGGAAGTCTTAAGGTTCTGCACTCACTATCTATATTGGTAATTATAGGTGTTTATAAAGGATATGGACAAGGATACCCTTGTATTACTTGCTGCTAGGGCTTCCAGAATTGAGAATCAGGATGCCATTGATGCTTCAATTGTTGGGATGTTGGGCGACCCCAAGGAGGTAAACAATTCAATCCCCTTTCTTGTGAACACTTGCGGTTCCTGTCATTCCACTTTAGATATAAATTTCATGGATTCAATGAAATGGGAACTTTATTTTGCTTTCTTGTGATCTTTGCAGGCAAGAGCAGAAATCACCGAGGTGCATTTCTTACCCTTCAACCCTGTGGAAAAGCGCACTGCAATCACTTACTATGACAACAACGGTGATTGGTACAGAAGCAGCAAGGGAGCTCCTGAGCAGGTATGCATTGATTGGATGTTTTATCTGAAACTAGCCCTTATGTTGCGAGTTCTAACTTCCTATTTATATGCCAGATTATCGAACTCTGCAACCTAAAAGGGGAGACGAAGAAAAAGGCCCATGAAATCATTGACAACTTTGCCGAGCGTGGCCTTCGTTCCCTAGGAGTTGCTCGCCAGGTAGATTAATCCACTAATTTTCTTGCTACTCATCTCATATGATTCCTCAGAATATAGAAAGCTAGATGGACTTTCTATCTGAAACATTATTTATTCGATGGCATGTGTATTTTCTCCCTGTTTATAGAGAATTCCAGAGAAGACCAAGGAAAGTGAAGGAGCACCGTGGGAGTTTGTGGGTCTCTTGCCTCTTTTCGACCCTCCAAGGCATGATAGTGCTGAGACTATCCGTCGAGCCCTTGACCTTGGTGTCAATGTTAAGATGATCACTGGTGACCAACTTGCTATTGGCAAAGAGACTGGCCGCAGGCTTGGGATGGGCACGAACATGTATCCTTCATCATCTCTCCTTGGTAATAGCAAGGATGAGAGCATTTCTGGCATTCCAGTTGATGAGCTCATCGAGAAAGCTGATGGATTTGCTGGAGTCTTCCCTGGTAATGGAAATTCTCATTTTAGCTTAATATATATATGTATGTGTGTATGTCTGAGTAGTCTCTAGAAGAACTGCTGCTAATTTAAATATTTAACTTATGTGAAACATTGAATGCAGAACACAAGTATGAGATTGTGAAGAAGCTACAAGAGAGGAAGCATATCTGTGGTATGACAGGAGATGGTGTTAATGATGCCCCGGCATTGAAGAAGGCAGACATTGGAATTGCTGTGGCAGACGCAACTGATGCTGCCAGGAGTGCTTCAGATATTGTCTTGACAGAACCAGGATTGAGTGTTATTATTAGCGCTGTATTGACAAGCAGAGCCATCTTTCAGAGGATGAAGAACTACACAATCTATGCTGTTTCCATCACAATTCGTATTGTGCTGGGATTCTTGCTTGTTGCACTTATTTGGAAGTTCGACTTCTCGCCATTCATGGTTCTGATCATTGCTATTCTCAATGACGGAACCATCATGACCATCTCCAAAGATAGAGTCAAGCCATCTCCTGTGCCCGACTCATGGAAGCTCAAGGAAATTTTCGCCACAGGCGTTGTCCTTGGAACTTACATGGCAATCATGACTGTGCTGTTCTTCTGGCTTGCTCATGACACTGATTTTTTCCCCGTAAGTCAATCACTCTAAATGTCTCGTATCAATGATGTTTAGTTGAATTTTTTTTTAAAACGTTTTAATGTCTGCAGGAGAAGTTTGGCGTGAGGACAATCAGAGGTAAACCAGATGAGCTTACAGCAGCTCTTTACCTTCAAGTGAGCATCATCAGTCAAGCACTCATCTTTGTAACCAGGTCAAGGAGCTGGTCCTTTGTTGAATGCCCTGGTCTCTTGCTTGTCAGTGCTTTCATTGCAGCACAGTTGGTCAGTATTTGTTCTATTCTCTTCTTATCTCAACTTCTATTTATCTACAGTAAAATCTTTTTTATGAGTTGAATGATGATGGTATGTTGCATTAACTTCCAATACTTTTCAATGAAGGTGGCGACTCTCATTGCTGTGTATGCAAGCTGGTCCTTTGCAAGAATCGAAGGCATTGGTTGGGGATGGGCAGGAATCATCTGGCTTTTTAGCATTATCACCTACATCCCTCTTGATATCATAAAGTTCATTATCCGCTATGCATTGACTGGGAAGGCCTGGGATAATATGCTACAAAACAAGGTTTCTAAACAATGAAAACATCAACTCTTTGTTGAATTCTTCTCATTTCTTTCTTTTGAGTGATTGCATCACCTTTCTGCTCCTTTTATAAATCAATTCAGACTGCTTTCACAAACAAGAAGGACTATGGAAAGGGTGAGAGGGAGGCTCAATGGGCTACTGCTCAACGTACTCTTCACGGTCTTCAACCTCCAGAAACCATGTTCAATGACAAGACCACCTACAGAGACTTGAGTGAGCTTGCAGAGCAGGCTAAGAAGCGTGCCGAAGTAGCAAGGTAAAGTATTTAGCTTACACATACAACGACAGAGGTCCCTTTCATAGACACATGCAAATACTAGAAATTAACCTTCTAAAAGGGCAGGCTACCTTGAACTTGCTATAACAACATGACATCCACTAAGATTTAAGCTAGCTGATGACATTCCATTTCTTCACTTGTCTCCAATTTCTTTCCTTGAAGGATACAGTGCTTATGAATCGGGGTTCATTTTGCAGGCTCAGAGAGCTTCACACGTTGAAGGGACATGTTGACTCAGTGGTTAAGATGAAGGGACTTGACATTGAGACCATCCAACAACACTACACAGTCTAAGGAAATAAAAGAGATGTAGAAAGAAGCACATGCAAGTAAGATAGAGACAGAGTTCATAGAGAACAAACAAGAAAACTAATGTCAGAGCTGTTTTTTCCTGTTCAACATTTCATTTATTATTTATTTAAATTATAGGAGGGGATCTTCATAAGGGAGATTTGCTGTAGCTCCTTTGGAGAATGGAAGAATTCTAGTGGGAAATTTGAAAGCAGTGAAGAACTCAAGGGGCTACATATATAATATATACAATATCTGTTTGTTCTTAGTTTCCTTCCCTTCACAAGTTTTGGTTAGCCACTTTGAATAAAAGATTGATGGGCTTCAAACCCTAACAACCATCTTAGTTTCCTTTAGCCACGCCTGATCTATCACTCCTTTTGGTCTTATAGACTGTTTTTGCTTTCGGTGTCCTTTCTTTTCTTTGCTGTTGTCAAACACACTGCGCGGGGGTGTTCTAATTAACAAAATAATATATATATATATATATATATATATATATATATATATATATATATATATATATATTTTTCCCACCTCTTGCATGTTTAATTCGCACATGCAGCAAACAAGCAAATTTTCCCACCACTAGTATGCCATAAATTCAACACATTTTTGTTCCTTTTTTTTTTTTAAAAAAAAAAAAACAGTCAGGGTATTTCAAACCAACTTTTATACTAGATTATTTTCCCCTGAAATAGTTCATCAAATAGTTACATACTAGCCAACTTATATGCTGAGGATAGGATAGAAGTGTAAAAAACAATATATAGATTTTGCTAACAAAAAAAAGTATACACGACAATAAATATTAAAAAAATTGTTAATACTAACTAAAAATTAAATTGAAAAGATGAGAAATAGATATAAATTAAAATATATAATATAAAAGATAGATATAAATTAATTAAGATATATGATCTAGTAGTGCATGAGGAGCAATTCAAATTTTTTTTATTTAATTACATGACAATATTATTTTTGGATAAAAACTAAAAGCAATTAGAATAAATGTATATATATATATAAAAACTTGAATGATTTGAAATAAATATGGGTGTTTAGAAAATCGGCTCATCTATAGTATTTACATTATCTGACCCGACCTAATCCGTTAAAGTTGGATAATGTGAATATTACAGGTAATAGTGGGTCAAAAAAAATATAATAAATGGATATTACAGGTCAGGTGTAGGTTAAGATTTTTAAAACTCAATCAACCCAACCTAACTCGTATAACTCAATATAAATGACCTTATTCCTTGATATAAATAATATTTCTTTCTCTCTCGCCTTCAAGCTCACAATCGCCTCTATTCGCTTTATCTCTTTCTCTTCAATTCTCTCCTTCAAACTTCATCTTCTTAATTATTTATCAATTATTTATCTCTTCCTGTATAATTAATTCTCTTTTGTAACCCAATATTTTTTTAGATCATCAAAGAATAATAAAATTAATATGCTCAACCCATAAATATCTTTAATATCCATAAAATTTTTAATCAACTTGGTATATCCAACTCGCTCGGGTAAAAAAAACAGGGTCAGGTTTATATTATATATAATATCAAAAGTTGAGTTAAATACAATTATGGATCAAAACCTGACCTAGTATATCCATGAACAACCTTAGAAAAAGGATAAAAAAATATCTCTTTAATTAAAACCACTTTATCTTATTACTACTTTTTTTTTACATTTTTTACCCAAATATTTTTTTTTAAATAACAACTTACTAGAACTATAAAAGCAAGTTTAAGAAATTTTTTTTTTTCATAACTTTGATGTTCATCCCATCCTTGAAAAATTGTGTAATCACACTAGAAAGATCATGTTAATCCCTTTCAAGGTAAACTGTGCAATCACATTAAGGAGACTAGTTTGATCTTTTCCAAGTAAGGGCAAGCAAAAAACTTGAAAAACCGATTAAATCAAAAAAAATAATCGAAAAAGCTAAACTATGAAAAAAAACTGATTAAAATATTTAAAAAAATATTCGTTTTGGTTCTGTTTCGGTTTCATAAGTCTGAAACTGAAAAATAAAAAACCGAACTGAAAAATACTGAATCAAACTAAAACCAAGCCCATTAAAAAAGTAAAAAAAAACCCCAAAAAACAATATAGTTTCTGGTTTTTATTATAAAATAATCGGACCAAACCGCACCAAAACTGAATCAAACCGAAATCGGTCGGTTTGAACTGATTTCGATTTTTTTTTTGTATTTTACAAAATTTTAGTTTGATTGTTTTTATAGGTAAAAACCAAACCGAACCGAAAATTATCACCCCTACTTCCAAGATAAATTGTGCAATTGCAATAGAAAGAATGAGTTCATCCCATCCTTAGAAGACTATGGGCTGTTTCCCTGGAGCATCACTTGAAGAAAAATAAAAACATCATTATTTTGAATAAGTTAATTAATACACAAGAAACTTATATTCTTAATCATTAACTATAGTGTATTTTATTGCCTTTTAAGATCATAATCAACTCGATGAATTGGACATCTTCTTTCTACTAAGATCATGGTCTTAGTTCTAAAGGTGAGGAGAGAATAAAGTTTCTCTAGTAGATTCTTTTAGGTAGTTGACTCACTTTATCTTAGATAGTTGTCTAAAAGACTTCACATGTTTTATGGTTGAACCAACTCTCTATTTTCACTTGTGGAAAGGTTTTAAGCTCTCAAGGTTCCGATAACATTTATGAAGTAGATAAAAATATATAACTTGAATTTACTTTTCTCACCAAAGTTCCTAGGTGAAATAGGAGAGATTATGTTCTGACTTAAGAAACAAAAATGCTACATAACCTTCCGATTCTCTTGCAAACAATACACATCCAATATTCATTGTAGATCATGTCTCTCAAACTGATTTGGAACATTCTTGATCATTAAAGTAGTCTCTTCTACTAATAAACTTTATTGATACCATCAACAAGATCATAAGAATGAACATCATCATTTAGATGAGTGATGTTGTAGCTTTGTGCAGCTTCTCTTAACTAGTATGCCAGTGCTTAAAAATGATACAAATTTAACATAAAGGGCACTAAAATCCATATTAGAGGCCAGTTCTCGGTTATTGTATTGGGCTCATCGAGCCTGACGATTTCCTTAACTGACTAGCACCTCAATAAAGAATCAGACTTGATTGATAAGTTGTTGATGCTCTGATAAAGTAGTTGTGCCAACAATCGCAGGGAGGTCCATGACACATTTTATTCAAAGTGTGTCTTGATTATCTGCTATTAATATCGATAAAGGATGTCAAAAACTAATTGTTGGCTTTTTTATCAGTTTCCCACAAACATTGCCATTGATGACGTCTTAAAAAATCTAAGTAGCTTAAGAACAAGACTTAAGTGTTGGATAATTAGATAATCTCTTGGTTTTAGCAATTTGATCTATTCTTCCTAACTACGATGGTTAGTGCCTGATGCTTGGTATCTGATAAGACAAGATGACTGATGGCCGATAACTACAAAAGATCTTTTTTGGTAGATTTGAAGACTCTCCAATATTTAAGTGTTGTTTTGACAGAAAAGACAATGATAATTTAAAGAGAGATTACAAAAATAAATATGTAATAAAAAGTTGAGATTGTGAACCTTATTTCCTTGAAGGATTCATAAGGTCTTCAAAGCCCATAAATTTTGTTCTTTTATGGAGAAGATGGTTAGAGTGTTATTTTACCCTGATATCATTACTAAGGGAGAATATCTCTGACACATGCATTAAAAAGAGATAAATATCTTTTACATATTATTAATAAGAAATAAATGACATGTCTTTTTGAAAACTTTTATATACTTAAGGGTGTAGATAGATGAATACCCTTGACCTTAACATTTTATATTAAGGGTCATGAAAAAAAAAAAAAACAAATGGAGTCTTATGGCCGATAGAGAGCCTAAAAAGATAATTGGTTTTATATTTTTCTAGGCTTAGTGAGATGTTAAACCTAGGGATATTAGTCTGGTAGGCTGCCAGACCCATAGATTCTCAAGCTCAGTACATAGTTTGATTTCAAGGATATTAAGTCTAGTAATTTCCTAGATCCATATGTACAAGGCCTCAATATATAATCTGAGTTCAAGAAAGTTAGGTATACCAGCTTGTCAGACTCACATATACATGAACTCAGTGCGTCGCTAAGTTAGAGATGTTGAGTTTAACGGCTCTCTACGTCCATTTTTCCTTTGATTTTTTTTAACATGTATAAAACACGCTAATCTATCATAATAATAATAATAATAATAATAATTAAAAAAAATATAAAAGCGAGAGAAGCGAAGCGTTTACCTTCAAAAAAAAAAGAAAAAGAAAGAGAATAGAGGTGAAGAAGACCGTCTCATCATAGGTGTCCTTCTCTTATGTCCTTAACATCGTTTGGTAAAAACTTAAATTTATTTTGCTTGAAATTAATTTGTTTTAAAATTAGCTTTTCTATCGAGCTTTGTAAAAAAACTTGTTTTGCTTCCCTCCCTTGTCTACATCGAACGAAGTTTGCAATTTGTTGTCATTTATATCTGGAATTGCAACATAGAAGATTCATTATCACCCTCAACTAGAATGATTAGGAGAAGTTATTCCCATTAATCTTTTAGTACACTTGTTGATTCGGTCTCTTCTGTACAATTTATTGCCTTGTACTTGATCTGTTCAAGCTCATTAGCTTATTAGTATTCTGTTAAATATAGTGGAAGGGTTGGCTACTGGGCAAAATATAATTTAACTCTAGTGTCAGAAAATTCTAGATGGAAAAGGAAAGTCCCTAATTCAATTTAATGCGCACTATTGTTAGAAAGGAAGAAGCATTGTTCCCGGACCTTCAAAAAATAATTTACAGAAATACACACAGCCTCCTATCACTTCTGCAGCCCTGCCAATTCTACATTTGCATATGCATATCTTGAGGAGTACACCTTTTAACCATACTGTTGCCATCAAAATGCATGAATCATGCTTTAGCTGTTAACTTCCCATCACTGAACAGCGGCTTCTCATAATTTGCTTCCAATCATGAACAGCACAGATTATACTTTCCGGACAATAACACGCCTTTCATGCTTATATTCTATTTCATCCCTTTGGTGCATTACTATTAGGGCTCGTCTCACCTGCCAAATGCAATCATAATAACAATGAAAACACTAATATGTATAGTATCTATGATCTCAGATCTCAGAGAGAGAAAGCTGCTACTTGCTAGGCTTAACCAGTAGAGGCCTAATCCATGGAGATCATAACAATGTGAGTCTATTATAAAAAAGGACAGCAGTCAGGCTAATAGGTGTTTTCAGGCATCAGGCTTTGAGAACTTCAATGGGTTACAGTATGATTTTCAGTAAATCACATTAACAGATATGTAAAGTAAGAAGCAACTAAATGGTATTGAAATTAAATGCTTACAATTGATTCATTCATTCCCATTCTGGCAAGTTCATCAATCAGCTTTCTTTCTGATATGCGCATACCAATTCCCAGTCTTCTCTTTATCTGAGTTTCTGCTTGCTGTTTGTTAAGAAAAAGAAATCATTAAGCAGGTGAGTGACAGACAACAAACCAAGGAATATCAGAACAGGTTGTTGAGAAACTCATGACTGACAGAAAACAGAACAAAGGGTAGCAATGTCATTGACAAACCTTTATCTCAGGAGTAAGAGTTACTTGTTGATTTATTCCCGACTGTGCTGCTTCGACAGTAGACACCTTAAAAAGATTTACTGCTTCAATAACATCCGCCTCAGTGGCAACATGGGACCTAATTAAAAGTTCATGAATGAGTGGCAAATCAATATACCAAAATAGAGACAAAGGGAAAATAGTAAAAGAAGCACGCAAATCTGTTTCAGCATGCTCTCAAACTTGTCAACTTTAATAAACTATACTTACAATTTCATTTTTGCAAGAGCCTCACTCAATCTTATGATAGCTTCCAGCTGCCTTACAGTAATGGGTACAGCAGATGCCTCCCCAGTTTCATTTGCCTGCTTTCTCATATCCTAATCAAATTTCCAGATTGATAACTATCAGACTAGCAGCCTACAGCGTTCTTACCAAATACACATGGTGATAATGCATAAATAATTTAAAACAAATTTTCAAAAGAATTGCTTTGCAGTGTTGGGCTGGCCAATAATCAAGTCAATTTGAGTAATTAGATCTGGGCAGTCAAAACTAAATCTTGGAAGAGCACGTGGACTGGAACAAGTGTGAACACCGAGTTTCACAGAAAATGCATCCAATTTTATCCTAAGACAATCAAATAAATGGCAGCCTTTTCTAGAAAAGAATTAAAAAAACAAATACCTGTCTGAATCTGACGTACTCATTTTGCAATCTACTGGATGCGGACTCTGACAGCCGGGGATGGCATTCAGTTCGACAGTATTGTATGTACCTGTGAGAGCCAAAACCTACATCGTTTAGCTTCTCATGGTTTCCTCACCAAAGAAGGATTGTGAAGAGCATATTCTTGAGTTTGACAAAAACATACCTTTTCAGCCAATTCTCTTCTTTAGCAGTTCTGCTATCACCCGAGGTTTTATTAGCAGAAGCATGAACCTTAATGATATGGCTAGCTATAATCTGTAACAGAAGATTTTTGGTTCAACCATTACATGGACTCACAGGAGTTTGGAATCGACAATAATGCATGTGATACGTTAGCTGTTCTTTTTCAAATCCATCAAAATGAGCCTTCTTGATTGGTGAGAAACAATCATATTTAGTTTTCAACATATAAACACGTAATTTTATGATTATATGGTCTCGTCTTTAAATCCATCAAGAAACATAATGGAATCAATACATTTCCTTGAAAAGCAAAATATCAACTCACGTGAAAATGCTTCAGATGAGTATGCAAATTACCTTATCTCGACCATAGTCTCTTTTATCCTTCACAATGAAGATTAAGTCAAATCTAGAAAGAATTGTTGTCTGTAAATCGATATTCTCTTGTGCAGTCTGGAAGGAGAGCAATAGTAATATTATCTTATGCCATCAAAATTTTGCTGTGAGAAATTGGCAAAAATGAACGAGAAACCATAGCTACTAACCTTGAGATCATCATAACGACCTGATGGAGGGTTGGCAGCTGCAAGCACTGATGTCCTAGAATTGAGTACGGTTGTTATTCCTGCTTTTGCAATGGATATTGTTTGCTGCTCCATGGCTTCGTGAATAGCCACTCTGATCCACACAGACAAAATCTTAAGCATCCCCCAGGAAACACAATTGGCAAGGTGCGGCATTATCTACTTTGAGTTCAATTACCTATCCTCTGGCCTCATTTTGTCAAACTCATCAATACAGACAACACCTCCATCGGCCAAAACCATGGCTCCTCCTTCAAGATAAAATTCACGCTGAAATCCACATATTTATGATTTAAGTTAGAAGACTTTCATAGTGATATGAAGGAACAATATTGACTATCTAAAAAAATACACTACATCTAAAGCAATGGGTGAAAAACAAATCCCACTTCTATACGTGCCAAAGAAGATTGAGAACTTACTGAGCTGCTATCTCGTATAACAGAAGCTGTAAGACCAGCAGCTGATGAGCCTTTTCCAGAAGTATATACTGCTACAGGAGCGGTCTTCTCAACAAACTTAAGAAACTTTACAAGCAAAGAAATTCTAAATCAGAACCTCACTTCATACACACACAAAAACAAACACGCAACACACAAAGCTGAACTTTTAATATAATTAAGATTTTCCATGCTAGACAAAATAAAACAGTGGAGATTGGAGAAATCCTTTCAGTAGAAACATGTAGAGATGCATAAATGAGATCACAACGCCACATCCCACAACTTCTAAAGAGCTCTTAACTCAAAACTCAACCACATATAGAACTAACCTGTGATTTTGCAGTAGATGGGTCACCCAAAAGTAACACATTAATATCACCTCTCAACTTCACCCCATCTGGCAAATTCTGCACTTACAACGCAATTGTTCAAACATCAATAAGCAACATACAATCAACTGATTGAGTTTCAAGATATGTACCTTTCTCGATCCTCCAAATAAAAGACAAGCCACAGCTTTCTTCACATTCTCTTCTCCAAATATAGAGGGAGCAATCTTGGAGCATATGACTTCATATGCATCTGTTCTCGAGGCAAATTTTTTGAATTCTTCTACCTGCTCATGGTACATAGAGTCACTTGTCCACCAGAATCAGCGCCCAAAACACAAGCAAGAGGTTTCCTAGCAGCAAGGAAATTGGTTGCCGCAAGGCAGCATAGAGTTTAAGCCAGAAAAAAGCAATAAGAAGGGCATGCCCTAGTGATAGAAATTTTGCTAGGTAAATTTAACTTCCTATCTATTCTCAAAATAAGCAGCAGCAGATAAAAACTTCTGCCACGCATGTCATACTCTAACCAAGTTAAATAACATGTCTCTAGAAACCAGTCATGCATGAAAAAAAAGTAGTGCTGTAATCTATCAAGAAAGACAAAAAAAGTGGGCGCTGAAAGTTGTTCAAGCAGTTTTAAACGGTGATTTCTAATTCTACCTCTTCTTTTGTGAAAGCTGCATGACCTCGAGAACTGGCCTCGTTTACTTCTTCTATTCCAACTACCCTGATATAAGGTTGTCTCACTGCAACTGCTCCTCTATGGCTGCACGGAGTTGAACCATTAACAACAATTCAATTACCATCAACCAATACGCATAAACATGGAGCTTCAAAACGTTCATATGAAGTATAATCATTCTTACGAGGCTGATGAATTGGCTGCTTGAAAGATACTATAAATCCCTATGATGGTCAATCGCGTGCCAGGTACAATTCTTTGAACAAGATGCCGATCCACGGAGAGAAGCATGTTTCTTGGAAGCTCTCCAGTAGGGACATCCTTTAACATCAACATAAACACAAACCAGTCAAAAAAAAGAAGTTGTTTAACTCAACACCACCATTCAGTTTACTCAAATCAAGATTATTACCTCTGGATTTTCCTGCAATTTCAAGGTTTGCTGATCAACATACTTGCTCTTGTCAGGAACCACAATCCAAGGATCAATGGGGCATGGTTCTTCACCAGCCTGCACAAAATCCCTTTAAAAATGAACTTTGAATCATAAACCCAAGAAATGCAAGGAGTCTAAGCAAAGGGTTGAGATAAACCTGAGGAACATGGTCGCACGAACGAGGCACCATTGCCCCACCAAGGCCTGGACGACATGGAACTTCCCTTGTACTTTGACAATTCTTACACACTAGACTCACATAAGTTGCCTTTGCCTTAACCCTTGAAGCAGCTATGGTAATCCCAGCTATCTTGATCAGCTTAGAAATATATTGAGCCTATACACAGAAGACGGGAATTAAAACAAGGAGTATAATACACATGTTTCCAAATCCATAAATATTTTAATCTAAAAATTAATAGTGATAAAAAATAAGAACCATACAAGCTAAACTGTTCAACGTATTGGAAATGAAAAACAATTTCTTTCCTAAAAAATCAAACACAATATATTTATTTATACATCAAGATTTTAACTGCTAACCCCAAGCATTCGCATTGAAACAGGATCCTCCTTAGAACTCAACAAAATCTGCACTTCTTTTGTCTCCGGTTCCTTCATTTCCCCACTCTCTCCTTGTTCCTTCAACCTCAAACTCTGCAACACCTCCGCTGCCGCCGTCTCAAACTACAAAGATACCCAGAAAAAAAATTAGACAGAAAATAACACTTCATAGATCTCACAGATGCAACAGCGCGTGTTTTCCACGTAATTCATAAACGCGCCTACCAAGGGCAAGTAATCGGAGGGAGAGGAGCGGAGGAGGGAAGGAAGCTCAGCATCGAAAGCGAGGAGATCTTCAAGGTGGACAAGGAGAGATTTAGGATTGTTAATGAGACTTTCACGGTATGGGAAAACATTTTTATCAGTCTCCAAGTTTCGTATGAATTCCTTGAATTTGCGGAGGATGGTGTGGCGGCTTGGAGTTGCAGCCGCCGCATCGGTTCCGGATTCAGGGAACTGCGCCTGGTCGCTGTAGTACACCGCTCCTTCGTCCCACCCTGACATCTTCTTGATTTTTCTCTAACTCAAACAGTCTCCCTCTTTCTCTTCTTTACTCTGCATGTGTGTGTGAATGCAAAGAGGAGGGTAGGGGTTAATTCGGGGAATTTAAGAAGGGATGTTTTGGCGCGAGTATTTGGCGGGAAATTGGCGTGTGACACGTGCCTGCAGCGCACGACTAATCTCTGACTTAGGAGGGTTTTGAGACGTGTCGTTCTGTTGTTAGACGACTTATTGGCTTTCAACAGCACTCAGAACACATGCCGTTCGTTAGTGTTTGATTCATAGTTTTGAAATGGGGCTCGGCAGGTCGACCCGAGATCCAGTCGATCCGAATCTAAAATTAAACCGAGTCTAAGTAAAAACCAACGGGAAATTTGATTCAGCAAAACCTGATCGACTTGGTAAACCCTACTAAGACCCGATCTAAGAAGTGTGCTAGCACCATCAGTAGTCAAGACGAAGAAGTCGAGCTAAGGACTCTTTTCCCTCGATTCTTAGCATCTCAAGGAGACATCCTCTAGAGAAGAACATCTGAAACTCTATCTCTTGAAATGAATGTCTCTTCCTTGGCTTATGCCATTAACATGAACAAGCAAAGAAAAACTTCAAAAAAGGTAGGAACTTACTCCTTTTCTCCTATGATATGTGCCTGCTACTGCAGCAGCTAGAGAGGTACGGATTCGGACATAGGAGCATTAAGAAGATTCTTTCTAACTTATGTGATTTACTCCTTAAATTAAATAAGATAGTTGGCTTACTTGCTTTTGAGTGGACATGTTGTTTACGAAGAGAAAAGAAAAAAAAACAGACACAAGACTCATCCCGATAGATGCGAGATAATAGAGGATGTCGGAGCTACGAGTGCTGTGGTTGGGCACAAAAAACTAGAAAAGAGAGAGAGAGAGAGAGAGAGAGAGAGAGAGAAGTCGTGCAATTTTAGAATGAGAGTGATTTTTTTTTGGGTTGACTCGGATCTATTTATTTGACCCGTGACCCGATTATTATACCAGATCAATTACCGGATCGGATTTAAAAACTATGATTTAATTTGTTTATCATGGCAAGAAAATAGCATAAATTCGTAAAATTAATGCAGGCTTATAGAGAAAATTGCTAAAAGAAAAGGAGAATAAAAAATTTTATTTTCTAGCTTTAAATAAAGAATGAAGCGCATTTTAAGCTTCAACACATTCAGCACAAGATTACTTAACAATAATATTCAATCCAAAAATACATAAAATGTATTTTACATTGAGGATCATGCATGGATGTTTTCTGTTGCATGGAATTATAAATCTCTGGAGGGGGAGGACATGGCATCCCTTTTCTGTGGTTTGGTTGAGGCGTGAATACACAACACATCGCCTAGTAGAAACCCTACTGGTTTTTACATTATACACTAGGAATGGCTGACCAACCTCCACTGGATCAGTCAAGGTAGCAGCATTATTCTACCCTCTACACTTAGAATATCCAGATTCTATGTACATCATATATTGCATCTCTGTCAGTTTCCTGCATTGATCTCCTCGGCAAACATGGAAATGGTCTCTTCGGGAAAGATTACTCTTAACCTTCAGGTTAAATTCAATCCTTAAGTCATTTCATTTCAAGACAAGTAGCGTTGATGTTTCAAGTACCAGAGTGCCCCTTCTGCTGCATCCTCTGCTGCAGCTTTCTTTTTCATCTGAGGAGACCCAACACATTCAAAATTCATTTCTGGTGCTTCTTCTATTTCCACAACCACCTTGTAAGTGAAGCTGCAAGTGCATGAATTCAGCATGTTAAGACAAGGTCCACTTAATTCAGGAAAAAAGAGGTCGTGCCTCTACAAAGAATAGCAAGCTACGGGACATGACACACAGGACTGATGAATTTCCATGATAGATATTTCGCTGCCAACAAACAGTGAAACAGCAGGAGAAGGAAGGGGAGAGAAGAAGAGACTGTGGTTGGGGGTCATGTAATTTGAATGAGATTCCAAGGCGGGGAGCATTCCATGAGATGCTTCGAACTTAAAAACAGCCCACGAGAATTTCCCAATGTTGGGTACCACTTGTTCGTGAAGGGCAATTTAAACTGACCTCGATCATCTCATGTCATGCACAAACTGTCTGATTCAGCAGAAAGGGAACAAACTCCTCCAATGAATTCTCATTTATGACATACATGTAGCCTAATAGTAACTAAGTTGCAGAAAAAAACTCGGACTTTAAAGTCTAAACCTATAACACTAATTATTCAATGACATAAAAGTTCTCAGTGCAAACAGTTTTCAAGATATAAAGGTCAACATTCACCAAAAAAAGATCAGACTTACGACTTTAAGTGACTTGGTCCTTCTTCAGTGCAGCATTCAAACGAAGGAGGTTTCCAACTGTTAGCCGCACAGATTTCACGCAAACGAGATCTGGCTGTTCCAAGGTCTACTTTACCTGAAAAACAATTGCAAATGTCAGAATCTCTGTACTTATTGGCATCCTGCAAGTATTATAAGCATGACAAACCTGTGATATGCACATCTCTGTCACATCTAAGATCTCCAGTAGCCTCACTGGGCTGCCCTTCAGTGAAATCTAATGGAGATAGAGACCAAGCATCAACAGCTTCAAAGCGGGGTGGACAAGAATCTCTCACTTCATAGCTGCAATTGATGCCAAAAGGTTCCTGTATCTTCGAGTTTTCAAACCCATGGGCATCAAGAGCTACATCTATAGGGGTCTCATCATATCCTATCAATTTGGCTTCCATCTTCTGGCTATTCCTTAAAACCTCCTCCAAAGAATTAGTCATTGGTATGAGGCCTTGATCCTGCATATATCAGAGGTAATGACCTTCAGAAAATGAAGTTGGATACAGGACACATTAAGAATATCAAATAACCCCTTCGTGCATAGTGGCGTAGGTATCAGGTGAAGCATAGTAATGGTTCAATTAAAAGCAGCAATAGATTCATGTGTGCGCGTGTCCATGTATTTAGCACCAACTTGTTTCTTATTTTAAGAAATCACATATCAAATTTTCTTAGATCTACACCATTATATTACAATTTCGAGGTGCAATTCCTCGATCTCTGGTGATTTCAAAAGCAAAGCAAGCATGTGTTAGGTGACACTCCGGAATATGGTTTTATATTACTCTCTAACAGTTTTCCTAGAAGCCTCTCATCTTTACATGAGTCATAAATTTATGTGCTACTGTGCTAAATGCTCATAAGCAATATTTAGAAAACAAATGCAAAACAAAAGCTCATTTATACAGCAAACGTGCATATTCCAATGCTAAGTACTGCTTCTTAAATTGGATTTGCAGACAAGTGAGTGATTCTGGAAGTGGACTCTGTTGTTGAAAACGTGGATCACACAGAGCATGCAACAACAATTAGCAATCTGCTACATATTTTTTTCACAGCTAAACTCCAACAGCGTGCAACATAATGTTGACTTAAAGAGTAACGGGTTTCTTAATTTGGGGTTCCATAATTAAATAGCCTAAAAGCTTCCAAACATTCAATCAGTTGAACAAAAGAATACTCAGGACTTAAAATTAAAAAAAAAAAGAGAGAGTTTTCCTATTGTCCATCGTATCTCCCACTCCCAACACCTCAGTTTCCAAATATTCGTTAGTTTAAACATTTTTGGCAGCTTTAAAAAAAATAGTCAGAAGAACTGACATTACTTGTTAGCATTTTGATGGAAAAACATGATTTTACATTAATGATTTAACTTTACTATAAATGGAGTCCAGGTGCCAGGAAATTGTTCTTCAAGAAAAATTTATAACTAAAAGTATCTGATTCAGTTGATAATCTCATAGTAAGAATCAGTAATTTCACAAGGTGATGAGCAGGTAAAAAAGATCCACACAAGTATACAGGTTTTACCTTCAGCCTAGCATATATTTTTTCTGAAGCCATTCTAATAGCCTCTTTTTTATTTGAGTTGCTCGCAGAAGCAGATATGTTCATATCTTTACCATTCAGTGTCACATCAACTGAAAAAGTCCTGCCCTTCTTCGATGCAGGAACCTCAAATTCCCAATTATGAGACTGGCAAAGTTCTTTTAATTCCCTCACAGGATTTATCTGCAAATTGGAAAAGCTTGTGATTGGATCCAAGAAGGATAGCATTATCTTCCAGATGTGGTTCAAATCAAATCCTGTGTCAAGAAGAATGGCACCCACAGAAGACTCTACCAAATCACCAAGAACCTGTATTGGTAGCAAGATTATACAAAATTCAGAACTCCACTAGAATTGTAAAATGAAAATCCATATCAATAAAACATGCAGTATTAACAGAGCTCTAGTTGCTCTCACTAGGCACCACTAATATTCCTAACTTCAGAAATCTTCCATCAAATAATATTGAACCTCAATATTCAAATGTTTTTGCCAAAATTACCATTTCATAATAAGCATATTACATGATAACTTAAATAACAACAAAAATCTTGTCATCAGATCCCAGTCCCACAAAGTGGAGTAGATGATAAGCATGGAAGAGCAAAGCACTACCCTCTAAGAAAATGTGACACATTTTCCAATTATAACAACCACCACCAAACACATTTGAAAGCAGCAAAGCCAAAGAACCAAAAGCATAGCAGTTCCATAGAAACTCCTTTTCCATCACTGGGACCTTACTCTAAAAATTTTCAGTCCCTTTTATCTAGACACCTTAATTCATGCTTGACAATTCTCTTAGAAGAGTTGATTTCCAAACCCAACCAAGGATTTGAAGAAGGAAATTAGTCAGACGGCAAGCAAAGGTTTTTTCCTATCCAACCTAACCTGAACTCAGGTAAAAAACACTTGTTCCTCTGTCTTCTTACATTGCTGTTTTTCAATCATGATTCGGAGATTTGAATGTTTTCTGCAGTGAAAACTGGGAAAATATTCAAAGGGAAGAAGTTCCATCAGGTTGCCAGCATATGATGTGTTACTGAGGCCTCTTATCTTGTTGATGATGCATGACACAAAGTCTTTAAAAGGCACATCTTGCCTCTTGTAACAGACATCCCAATTTCACTTATTTGATTAAAAAAAAATGATAATTTAACTGGCAAACCCCAGAAAGTGGAGTGGGCACTAGCCCCGTAAAGTTAATGATGTTTACCTTTGGGCATTTTGGTCCTTCCAGCAGACGCCTTTCTGATTTAGGTGTTCTAACAAAGTCCACAAATTTTTTTATGGCCGCAGAAAGGGCATCGGAATCACAGATAAGATATTCATGGAAAGATCGATCAACAGCTACACTGGCAAAGGCCATGTTGTTCACCAACACTGATCTCAGATCTGTCAAGTGACCTGGTTTCATTTTTGGATAAACTGAAAATAGATATGAAGTGATCAAGTAATCCAAGACAGCATCTCCAAGGAACTCCAATCTCTGGCGGAAACATCAAAGTCATAGCAAATTGCAGTATCATAACACCAAATTCTCCAAATTAGTTAGTTTGGAAAAAATTGTGAAGGACAGAAGACCATTTCTAGCCAGTTTCTCAATTGAAATAAGACCTAGTTACTCAATTGAAAATAAGATTTCATACCTGATAGCAACCCCCCCCATTCTTGTGGGAAGGATGTACAAATGCCTGTAGAAGAAGACCTTTATACAGGAACTGATGCCCCAGCAAATTTTCAAGGGTAGCAAGGTCCATGGAAGGATTAAGCATTGCATAGGTCCTGCTTGCTTGGCAAATATTGATAACTTGTGAATCATCAAAATCCACTTTAATACCTATCCATCTAAGAAATGCAATTGCGGCTTTAAAGCCACTGTCAACTAGAAATGCTCCTATGAGAGCTTCAACCACATCAGAAACTGTTTTCTTATGTAGCCAATGGTGACCTTTGCTGCATCT
This sequence comes from Populus nigra, assembly GCF_951802175.1. Lineage (NCBI taxonomy): Eukaryota > Viridiplantae > Streptophyta > Magnoliopsida > Malpighiales > Salicaceae > Populus > Populus nigra. Next base: position 7,821,609 of record NC_084854.1, on the reverse strand, counting down.
GACTTCACTACCCTTTGCTTGGCCAGTCACATGGCTTCCACATTGAGAATGAATAGTTCCTTCTGATTCCTTGGTGCAAATTCTAGGGCAAGGACGACCCAAAGCAAAAAATTGGCAGGGATCAAATGGTTGATCACGAATAAATACCTAAAAAGGGCTGAAACATATCACTTAGATGTTGAAACAAAAGAAAAACTATTCAATATCAGAGCATGAATTTTCTTTGCAGAAATTGTTCTGTGTGACAGTAATGAATATGTACTGTTGGTCTATGGAAACATATTTTCCTAACGTTTCAACATAAAGAGCAGGTGGCCGATGCATTAAACACGTGGAAGAGAGAGGAAAAAAAAGCAAACAAGACTCCTTTCCAGTATGACTGTCTAGGATAGTCACTTGCCTGCAGTTTTCATTAGTTAACATCAAATTTTACCCTTTCAGCCTTTTTGGAGGTCAATCCAACAACTTATAAATGCTAGATATGAGAACTCATTTTTTGCAATTTTTTAGGTAATGTCAAGTATCAAAAACACAAAGATAACTATTTGATAGATGAAAGACTATAGATGACTAATTATACAGATCATTTTCAAAAATATTATCATACCTGTAAATTGTTCCTACTTGCTAGCTTGAATAAATTGGAATTGTTAACAGCATTTGATCGTTTCCTAGTTAGCTCCCCTTCATCAAGGGTATCATGCAAAAGAAAAAAATGCCGACCGACAGCAAATTTGAGGAAAGCATCACCAAGAGTTTCAAGTCTTTCAAGAGAAAGACGCTCCTGACACTTCTCTGTGGTGAGAGCTTCTAAAACCTATAAATTAAGGAGCAGGTGTTAGCGGCAAAGGCAGTTCACCTATATGTGGATAACTTAGCAAATTGCCAGCAGAATTCTACTGGCACAACTACCCGATGCATTGCTTATCTTGTTTTACATAAGATAAGCAACTGCTTCTCAAGACCAGTACTCAAATTATTTTATACAGGGAGAGCTTACTCTATGGGCGGTAACTTTATCTCCTTCAGAGAATGAAGCAGATAATATGCATTTCAATTCAATGGCGACAAGCAAGTTTTCCAATCGGTGCATAACTGATGGAAGTAGAGAAATAGAACTCCCAATGTCTTTAGAGAATCCTATTATCTTCAACTCACAAAGCTCAGGAGCCAAATCAACGAAGTGCTCATCCAGTTCTTGCAATTCTGTTTTAGACAAAAACTAATTACAAGAAAAAACAAACAATCACAGAGAGAGAGAGAGAGAGAGAGAGAGAGAGAGAGAGAGAGAGAGAGAAGTAAATATCAGTAAATAAATTTGACAGAGTATCCAGAGGAGGAGAGATCAATGAAAGACAGGAAACAAAAACAGTGCAAGGCAGATGACTATAGGCATTTGCTCCAATGGTTAGGGAGGTGGGCTTGGCTTGATAGATCCTAGGTATGTTTCTTGAAAAAAGAAAAGCTGATAGGGCAACAACAAGAACACACACCAAAGAAAAGTTCCTTGGACATAATATAGTTACTCAGCCAACTACTAATAAGACATCATTCTTCAACCCATGCATGGTCTTAGTTGCACTCTTAATTTAATGGAGCAATTGTGAAAAAGTTTATAGCTCATCCATACCAGTTCAGCATGCAGCCTATATTTTACCACTGCTTATATTTCAAGTTATTTTTGTAGTTCAAGTGCTGAAACAGTATAATGCCATGAACAGGGATGATTTCAAGTTATTAACGCTATATTAATAAGACAGTTATTGATTCAGTCACTGACACGTCAAATTCACAACTACTGATTAGACCAACAGCATTCAGTACTTTTCTTTCATATGAAACCAAATTTCAGTTCATTATCCACCTATGCATTGCATGAATGATCCCATCCTACCATTACAGATGCTTTTGACTGTCTTCATGATGCTCAAAATTCTGCCTTCAGAAGAACACTAAAATTAACTGCACAAATAAATAAGCAAATGAACACTCCCAATCCCTAATGAAACTAAGTTTGTTGATGCCCAAGTTCTTCATGTTGTCCACAGCAACTTATTTTTTCATACCTTTTCTTTGTTTATCATACTTTAATTGCATCTGAAAAGGTAAGCCACATTTGCAGACCAAATTTAGTTACTAAAATCACTAGTTGATGCTAGTTCCCTTCTCAATTCGGATGCATCATACTTTAACTTCATTCCACTAATTTCAGAAGCCCTAACCAAAGCAGTAAGATGGCCACCTGTCATTTAGACTGCACTAGACAGGCAGATAACCCCTATCTCAACTATAATGTTCAAGCTAGATATGAAAGAGGCCAATATTACAACTTCAAATTTAGTGCACAGTCAAACTTATTGTGTTTTCTCATGAAAGAGATATGTTTTTGGTCCCTTTTCCATTAACCGGGTCAATGAAATTAGAAGTTGGAACCAAAAAAGAAAAAAAATTTGAAGTTTCTTCTCTGCATAATTGCTCCAAGTGAATAGATAATTGCAGATTCCATACAACTTCAGGCAACATGCATAACAAAAATGAAAAGCAAAAGGAGAAAAATAGGAGTGAAAGTTTACCTGAATCCTCTTTCTTTCGGTTGCATAGCAAGTTGCGCAAACAAAAGAGTTGTTTTGCACGCAAAAGAGGTTGTTCTGGATATCTAAGATGAATGCCAAACCTAATAACAGGGAGTTTTTAGTTTAAATTTTCATCAAATTTCCCTGACATTAATGCTGAAACTATCCTTGGCATAAGAAGAAATAAGGACAATATAACACATAATGTTTCAGGAGGAAACTATAATGAAAGAGGTTGTGCTGCATATCTAAGAATGAATGCAAAACCTAATACCAGGGAATTTTTAGTTTAAAGGTTCATCAATAGCATAATAAGAAAGTAAAGACAATATAAAACATAATATTTCAGGAGGAAACTATAATGGTTTAAACATCTGAGGTGATATTTAGGAAACCAAGCCACATACGTTGTTGTTAAGTGATCCTTATGACTCCGAGTTTTTGAACCTTTGCATGGACTATCACCATTCTTTTCAGGAACAATGTTAGCAATGAAGTAAAATTTTTTCTGGTGTGGAGTGTACACCAAACTATTCTCAACATCACGGATACTACTGCAGCCATTAGCAAGTTGCAAGCAATCATTTGAAGGAAGAATTCCCTTGTCCACAGCATTGGCTGGATTCTTGAAAACAGGAGATGATAAACATCGTCTGATAATCTCCCAATCTACAGTCACTCTCCTTTCAGAGACATGAAAAATAACAGGAAGCAATAGGTAGAAGGTTGGGCATGATTTAGATAATGCATCCTTTCCCAAGGGAACATATTCATGAACAAATTCTGATCGATCGAGAATGGCCTTTAGAAACAACTCTTGAAAGTTTGTTGCATATGTGATCTGTACATATACAACCAGTAAATAGTTGGAACTATGTTAAGCATGACATTTAGTGACATTTAGTGGCAAAACTGTGGTTTACCTCATCTGTACTGAATTTTGAGAGTCCTGATGGGACAAGCTTTGTCATCACAGATCTACCACGAGCCAGGTGAAGTTCAAGACTCATTTTATCAGCCTCGAGTGGGAGTGGTGCCTTCAGAAAAAGACCAAACTGCTTATAGATCCTGTCTTCAGGAACAGGACAAAATTCAATATAGTAAGAGTTAAGGTGGATAGGCTTCTCCAATTCAGTCCACGATTCCTTCAGAACAGCAGGAACTAGCATCTCACGTAGTTCTCCTCGTGAATCCTTGTCTGCCAACAAACAAAAACATTATTGATCCAACAAACTGAGAATAAATCACAAATGAAGAAAAAGAATTTTTAAGTGAGTTGTTAGATTCAACCTTCACAGTTATCTGAATCAGATGACACCAACTCCAACTCATTTGTGTCTTCTTGTTGTGGCAAAAGAAACTCACTCAATGCACCCAGTTTATGCAATTGTTCAATGGCTTTCAGACAAGCATCTTTTTTAGCAACTTCTATTGATGATTGAGGTGTACCGACTATTTTGTGTGTGGGAGCATTGGAGGGTAATATTATGTGGCAAACAGTTCCTTCAGAATCATCAAAATAAAAGAATTTTGGCTTGGGGTCGAAATACCTGCAAAAGAAGTATCAATGATCTCAATAAATATTTGTTAGAACAGCTGGAAATATTTCAACAAAATATAGTCAAATCACAATTTCGAACAAGAGCATACTCGTCATGTGGGAGTTTTGAACAATACTGCTGCAGTAATGAGATGCTTAATCCAGAAGTTATGGAAGCGCCAGTTGCGTGAACTTTATATATTTTTTCCTCAATACTATCAAATGTCTCCCTCGATGTACGGTCACATATTTCAATATTCATCCGAGCTTCATCTATTTTAAATTTCTCTATCAAATCTCTCTCCTTTTGGTTTCCACTGCATTACTAAGAAAATTATTCTACAAAAAAATAAAGTAAAACTAAAACAGCACATGGAAGGGCTTATATTATATACATGATATGCTTTAGAAGAGCACCTGTCCACCAAAAAAACATATTCAGATTGAGGCATTCGTGCACGACCCCTTGATTGTATAAAGCTGGCAACAGTTTCTGGAAGATCAAATCGAATCACAAGACAGCATGTCTGAATATCAAGTCCTTCTTCACCAACTTTAGTTGCAAGCAGTAAGTTCAACTGCCAAACCAACAAAGCCATGAGAATTAATAACCAGTCTAAGAGTATTTTGGGGGGGGGGGGGGGGGGGACAGCATTAACGCATACCACAAACTCTAATCAGATAGATATATATTGCACTCCAAATCTATTCAAAATGTGAACAGATATGATACATGGCTATCCAGTATACTATTCCTAGCAGGAACCCCTAATCAACTGGACCCTGGAGTGCATCATAAAAGAATTGCTTCCTAGATGTTTTTCCTTTTTTCTTTCATGATTTCTCGAGTCAGCTTTCTGTGTAGGCATTATTACCACAATATGGCATAATGACAAAGCACGTTCTCAAGAGATTCAAATCCGAGTAGTGGGCAGACGACAGTAAAACTCAACTGACCACAGCATATCCAACACTTTGCTACTTGCTCTCGTACTCGATAGGTTAGCATACTCTGTTCTGTTTCCCTCTTATTCCTGTTTCTTTAGTGCAAGACTAAAGAGATCAATAGCTCTACTACTCTCATTGTGATCCTATTTCCTACTAACAATCAAAAACCCAAAATCTAGGAGTTTCAATGCCACAAAAGCTTAAATCAAAATATTTAAGTGGCCAGGAGATTTTTTTTTTCAATTCCCAATGAGTTAATTAGTACTTCAAGAAGGATCCTAATCCTTTCATAACAAAAATGTATAGTGATCAACTCAGTTAAGCCTCAATACCAAACTAGTTGAGATTGCTTACATGGCTCCTTTTCTTTTGATCACTTTAATTTGGAGCCAAACTTTCTTACCTTGTGATGCTAAATTAATTTCTAACAGTTCAGTCCACATTACTTTTACTCAACTCAGCTAAGCCTCAATACCAAACTAGTAGAGATTGCTTACATGGATCCTTTTCTTTTGATCAGTTTAATTTGGAGCCAAACTTTCTTACCTTGTGATGCTAAATTAATTTCTACCAGTTCAGTCCACATTACTTTTAATCCAACACTCCCCTTCCTCAATCCCACATTTCCATCATGGCACTCTTCCTTGCTGATGCATCCATAAAAGTTTGCACAAGACATGGTCAAACCATCCCAGTTGACCATAAAGTCTGCACACAATTCAACTACTGACACTCCTTGAATAAGTTCACAATGTAACTTTTCACCCATCAAGAAGTAGCCTCGTAGGATGATGTGCAACCAAAGACTCATATTGCATATCGTATGGTTTCCCACAAAACAGAAGTAATTTTCTTTTTAAGTGCCCAGTCAACCCCATCAGCTAATATGTAAGATGACAACAGAAATGACCAAGGCTGAAACATTACAGGCAATAAAGCAGTACCTTTCCAGTCCGGAACCTCTCAAGAATGACATTCATTGTCTTTCGTGACATACTCTTCAGTCCAGAGTGAACCCCAACAAGAAAATCACACTTCCAAGATGTTAAAAACTTCAGATTTTGTAGGATGTGTGATAGTGATCTTGCAGTAACAATCCTATTGACAAAAACTATACATTTCATATCTGGTTGTAACCTGAAAAGGGAAATGAATATCTTTCAAAAACCTGGTCATTTGTATTGATTGTTGATCGACTTAATGTACAAAAGGTCAATAACTTCCATGAAACACCAAGAGGAAAGCTTAGTTGAGTTCCATTAAAACACAGACAAATAACAAATGAAACTAAATCAGATAAGAGTCTTGCCATCATCAAAACCTTTTGGTTTGATTATGGTCCATAATCATTTTAGTTACTGCTGCTGGAATCATAGTAACAATAAAAAGAGAGAGAACCTGGGGAAATTGTTATTGCAAATTACCCTTCAAATTAATCAAAGGATATATGTAGGTCAAAAGCTGTTATCCGCATATTATTCAAGTATAACACATACATGTCATTTTGAAAAAGACCAACATATAATTACCAACCTGAAGTTGGAAAGAATTTCAATTAGGCATAAAAGCTTTCTTGAGAAAAATGGCTCCTTTAAAACCTCCACCTGTGATACATTGGATGTGACACCATCTACAAGAACAGAAGAAACAAGATGCTGATAAAAAGCAACAAAAGTAGCAGTTGAATTTCATACTTAATTCATTTGAACACCAATCATAACAGATTTTCAATTCAAAATTTCAAATAAGTGGGAATGACCATGCATGATTAGAAGCACAAAATAGGGTTATATATTTCCAATACTGCACAACTAGGATGGAGTGCATAGCCAAGTTGGAAAGCTGGGACCAGAAAGTGTTTCTAGTTCGGCTCAGTTTGAACTGCCTGATCCAAGTTCCAACTGGAACTGCTAATCTTACCACCTGGGACCAATCACGGAGGTGCTAACTATATGCATTTAAGACTAATACACAGTAAAGAAATTCATCATTGCTCAAGTTGTTATGCCTACAAACCAGGACCATACTAAATTAGAGAGCATCTTTATGGAAAAAGCAATTGATTATCAATTGATATATTGAAAACATGAAACTTCTACCTAGTTAACAAATTGTTTTATTTCTGACTACGTATTTGTTTCCATAAACAATAGTTCTCAGCCCCAATGTGCTTGTCCATTTTGAGGAAACCCACACTTCAACTAAACAATAATTAGGGCCAGATATAATAAAGCAACAAATTCATGGGAAATAACAGAACATTGATTTTTCAAATAAACAATAATTATATGCCATATCAAAACAGAAAGGAAAACATGCATAGTACTCCAATAAAAACTGGCCCATACTCTCATTTTCATTTTTATTTATTTGAGCAAAATCTCAAATTTGACTATTATTATCTAGAAATATGTTACAGATAACAATGGAAGAAAACAAAATATGAAATACTTATGATGTCACTTCAAGGCCTCAAACTCTATGGTAGGACCATTAATGATTGGCCATCCACTGTAAGTTAGAAGCCAACTGAAGGTCAGTAAGACATCAACTTGAAGCAGTTAGACTCCTATGTATGATCATGATGGGTAGAAGATATTAATGGCAGCAGTTAAAAATAATCGAACATCAAAATACCTCTTGTACAATCAGCGGCAAAGACATTTGCAGCTTGATTTAGGTATCTATCACACACGGAGACATCACTAGTATTCCCTTCTGCTTCTATCAATGCATTCCACTCAGAGTGATCACCACTCAAAAGAATACGACAAGCCTTCAGAAAAATTGCAGGGGGGAAGAAAGGAGATATATTAAAACTTATCAAATACTTCCCATAGAAGATCAGACAAGCGACAGATATTGAAATCTACTTAACACAAACAAGTTTCAGCAGATTGATGAAATAATTATCCCAACCAAGATAGTTCTCCTACGCCCCCAAATCACCAATCAGTTGCTACGTCTTGGTAAGTAAACACCTCACTTTTCAAGGATTATAAATGTTTCATTTGAAAAATATGTCCAGACAGATAAGATTTTAGTTCTACATCCTTTGCTTGTCCCACCTCAAATACCAATAGCAACAATCTCCCAAAAATTACATTCTCCAACTCCCTTCACAAAACTGATCATCAAATCAACCCCTCTTTCATAACCAGATTAATCACTGTGTTCACATGCAAATGTATAAGGATTATGCTTCATTGCAATTTGTTGCTATTATCTGTATTTCAAAAAATTTGCATTCCTATACGTAAGCAACTATTTCAAATAGGAAATTACGTATCAAATGTGCAAAAGATCATTGCTGCATAACTATGCTGAGCTCTATGTTACAGAATTGAATAACAAATTCATGCAGAAACCAAACTACAGCACATCTCAGACAAAACAAATATAGATTAGCATGCAGGGAAAAGAAGTAAAGGACTAGAGCAAGCTAAACTTTGAAAGGAAACTTATTGGTTGAATGTTACGTGAACTTACCTGCAATGCTCCCCAAAGGCCAAGATTTTCCAAACAAAATATGATATTTTCATGCATTCTGATGAGCATTCTTTTTGTGCTTCGAAGACTTTCAAGACTTTGGTTTCCATCTGTTTTCTTGCCAATTTCCACTATGCACTGTTCTTATCACAAAGAAACAGCAAGCAATTCAGGGTGAAACAAATTTATAATTGACAAAAACACAGTTACCTATAACACACCTGGCGCTTGACCCCCTCAAGTATATTATAGTAAGCCTCATAGGAGCTAGAAGTGCCATTTGTAACAGGACCATACAGATATACTCTAATTACAGGAGATGCTACAAAGCATTCCAACTCTTCCTTGTCTTCAACTGAATACACCTGCAAAATGGAAGTGAAACACAGGACATCAACTATAGATAATGTGGAACACCATGGTCAGCACCACAAAACAACCAGCCACCATCGAAACAAACTTTGGCGCAGACTTGTACACAAAATTTGGATCAAATATTTCCAACTCAATCCTTTATCCATTTTATATAGTTTGTGGACTCAACACATCTGATAACCGAGGGTGTCATATATGAAGAGCTTTAGGATTTAGGACCAAGCTTTACTTTCAAAAGGTATTTTCTTTTATTAATAGTTAAAAGGTTAACAAGCCATATGCTCTGCAACTTTAAGAACTTTCAATGAGGTCATCACACTTCAACAAATTCAAAATGCACTTTTGAAAGTTGCAAAACAACCTATTTTAAGCTCAGATATCAGAAAAAAGTTTTGACCTATGCAAGCTTAACTAGGGAAGTGTCTATGCATACATACCCTGAATCACTGGTATTTTCTTTTATTAATAGTTAAAAGGTTAACAAGCCATATGCTCTGCAACTTTAAGAACTTTCAATGAGGTCATCACACTTCAACAAATTCAAAATGCACTTTTGAAAGTTGCAAAACAACCTATTTTAAGCTCAGATATCAGAAAAAAGTTTTGACCTATGCAAGCTTAACTAGGGAAGTGTCTATGCATACATACCCTGAATCACTCTCTAAGCAGCACAGGATCAAAACAAGGAAGAAAAAAGTTTAAACATGCACTTTATTTTTCTCTTAATGAGGAGACTGCAACTTCCAACAGAATTTACAACAGATTGATGAGCCACAAATGCTTTCCATCTTTCATTTTCTGAATTACCTTGTAATGTTACAGTAGGAAAGAATCAGAAGCAGAATAAAACTCTCTAATAACAACTGAATATGACTAAAAACAGAACTGCTCATGCGTTTAATACAGTGGCAAAACACTCGTGAAATAACAGAATATCTTGCAGTATAATATTTTATAACTAAATGCAATCTCTGATAACATATCTCCCAGCAGAAGCCCAGACCAAAAACCAGCATGCAGTTTAAAGCACACACATCTACCACATACAAGGCATGGATATTCCACACAAGGCCAGAGCTCATCTTTAAATGAGCATATATAGTTAACAGGCCTTTGAAAATGACTACTTTGAAGAAAAGGAAAAGCAAACATTCCACATATCTTATCCAAATAATTTTAAAGTTGCCAGTTTTCATCGCCTACCTTAGCGTCAAGTAAATTTTCAAGACTATTGATGCTTCTTGGTAAATTTTCTCGACTAGAAGCACCTGGAAGATAACACATACACAAGAATTTAGAAACCAACAAGTTGAAGGAGGCTAACATCAAATGCCTGAACCACACAGCAAAAAGCAAATTGTTAAACAATAGAATACGAGTATTTTTGCAAGCAAAGAAAGGATCCGAACATAAAAGTGCTAAGAAGAGTAGAAAGAAACTTTGAGATTGTAAAGTAGTTTGCTAGTCAAACACTTTGCACTAGAATTTTGGAATTCCTGAAAAGTCCTTTTCAGCCGTGTTTTTTTCTTCTATCCTTGACATCAAGCCACACAGTGGGGCATACCCTCCTATGAAACTCAAATTCTAATGAAGACTATAACTGACCCAACTCTCAGGTCCAGCCCTGGAAATTTTAGAGCAAGTATTTGAAACCATGGCACAGGTAACATCCCACTTCATAAATATGTTTCCCACATGAGAAACTAAAGGTACACTCCAACTAGGAAAATTCTAACAAAAAAAAAAGGTGCTAAAATTCACACCACTGAAATTTATACGTGTATTTACATTTATTGCATGCTCACGTGCACATAGATGTAATTACATTTTCTTTAAAATGGATATAACTCTTGCTTTAGTAACTATGATGATAGAGTAAAGCTAATTTTACCAAATACTCTTCCTAGTGTCTCATCTGAATGATCTTGCACATTGAATGAGTGGATCTCATAAATCCAGTGGTTGAAAGTTTTTCCAGAAGTGATATCAGTAAATATCTTTCAGTAGGATTAGCATTACGCATTCTGAAATATTTGATCTGCCACGTATATAATTAATGCACATTGTATTTGGACTTGATTTGGCAGATTACATTAATTGGATTGAACCACAGCCATCAGAGAAAGTAAGACAGAAACTGAAAAATCATTCCAGGCTACCAAGTACATTTAAGTCCCAATGCATAGTTATCACATGGATGGTCAAGACAAAAGCGAACACAATAGCTGCAAAAGCAATATCAGAATAAATTCTCTGCTAGAAAAATATGTCGGATAAAAATGAAAAAATGGATAAAAAAATACTAAATGATACATTGAGTGCACATTAGGAGTGGTAATTCAAATGCATCAACCTTCTATATGTCCAATCACTCTCCTTTTCTTCATCTGCAGAATCTTACTAAGAACATGAGGTGATGGAGTAAGATTTCAAGGGAAGTTTATCTAGGCTATTTGAGAAGAAAATATTTAATGACTAATATCTGCAAAAGGATGTGGGAACCACCATTTGCATATGGTTGCATCCATAACCCATGTTTGTCTCAATATTTATTGGTAAAGATTTACTCTGATATCGAAGGGATATTTGGCATGTGTGTGCTACGCACTTCTCAATTGCCAAGGAGTCTAATCCTTTCTGTTTTTCCTTCTATCTTTCTATCTTTCTATCTTTGCATTTTAAACTGTTCCAACAAATAACTATGCAAAAACAGTTGTCTTTTTACTTTAGTGTTAAATTGAAATAGAAGAAAAAAATATTTGTATGTCACTCAATCTTTTTACAAGGGAGACCTGCACAAAGAACCCCTATATTCAATTAAGAAAAATAAAATGTTGCGACCAAACAAAGTAAAATCAGCATTTTCCTTTTACTTTTCTGTGCCGAAAATTTACATCAGTGATACAGTAACCAGGATAAGATTCATATCCCCACGATATAAGCATTTAAATATTCTCAACACTTTGATGTGAAGAAGAAACCAGACACCTTGATACAAAATGCAGGAATGCAGTACCTTTCCCCACAACTGGAGATGCGGTCATGCCAAAGATACGGGGAAGTTTTCCATCATTATTTTTGTAGAAGACCTATACAATCATTAAGATACCAAGTTAAACAAACTAATAACATAAGGACATATATTTACATGCACATGCCTCTGTGTCTATGTGTGTTCGCACGTATAAACACAAATTCATGTAGCCCTTACTTTCATGATTTGTGCATAAGGATGACCGCTTTTGACTTGAGCATGATGACACTCGTCAAATATCAAAAGGGCAATTAAGTCCATCTTGATGAAGCTGTGACTTAAGTTATACAGTAGTATCTGAGGTGTCATGACAAGAACCTGCATAGATCAGTCAGAAAAAAAATAAACTATTATCCCTGGATGATACTGAGCTATGAGAAACTGCTACTTCAATTCAAAGAAAAGAGTGACATCTTTTCAAAGTGGCTGAAAAGGTAGAACAACAGATATAAATGGTCTGCATCTTTTCTTACTTGAGATAAGAAAAATCAAAATTTAGCAAATGCCAATGAAGCGCATTAAATTTATCTAGGACAAATCAGAGTTGTCTCCGTCAGAGTACTCTAGTTGTTTATAAAAATCTGATCTCATAGAAAGCAACATGCTTGTCGAAGGTAAATTGAAGATTAAATATAAGGAGCAAGAAATTTTGGGTCTGAAATAAATGAACAAACTTAGTAATGAAATTAATTAACTAGTAAAACTACCTCATATTGTTCAATCTCTCTTTCCCAGCTAGAGTGGGTCTTCAATCGATTGGATTTTCCGCAATAGATCCCAACCTTGAAATCAGTAGAGTCCTCTATAACCTTGGCTTGCTGCAGAAACAATATCCATTCAATTCAAAACCAGTCTGTAGGGTGAGAATATTTAGCCTTGGCATTGATATATCAAACAGAGTTGCAAAATTCAGCATAAAAAAAGAGAACAAAAAATTTGCATGAATATGCTCACATAGCTATTCCTTTCACATAAATTGAATTGTATCTACAGAACTGGCACTCTCAGCATTAAGAGGTTTTTTACCTGAGAACTGAAAGACTAGGGTGGTATAGATTCATATGAAAACAGATGGTTTACACATTACTATAGAAAGTCTTAACAAATGCTGGGACATGGAATAATCATTTTGAAGGCATTATAACCATAGTGAATGACGCACAGTTAGAAAATGCATTTTTAAGTGTCACATGGAAGGAAAGAAACCAGGCTAACAGTATAGATCATCTGGTTATCAAGGATCATCTAGCTAATTTATTATATGGCTCAATACAGCTTCAGAGCATCAATGAGGCAATTATAGAAGTTTTCTTTTTCACTGATGTTCTTGATGAGCCCTGCCTTGGAGCTGCTTCTGAAAAGGTAAAATCCAGTAAACAAGGCTTTGTGCTTCATTGTAAGTGATAACAAGCAACCCACAATGTATTTTTCATTGACACATGTACTTTATGAAGGCAGCAGCTCTTGAGTTAGTCTAGTATTAAGAGCTAGTCTAGTATTGAATCGGTACAATATAAAATAGTGACTGCCTAGTTCGGATTCAATTCATCTACTTGTAAGCCCGCTTGAACCAGAGCTAGATCCATTGAAGAACTGGACTACAGGATGAAAGACTACGGTAGTGACACAAATAAAAGACCATGAGACACAAGCACTAAGCCTGCACTTCATTTTTCATTTATCACTCTCCTAAAACAAGATTCAAACCATAGAACCACTCAGTCCCAACCCTGCCTCTTTACCACTATAAGTGCCTGTTTGGGAAAGCGGGTGTGGTGCGGCTGCGGTTGCAGTTGCACCAACGCCAGCGCTCCCAAAAGGAGCCTAAATCCCAGTTCCAAGACACATTGCCACTGAATACTGCATAGCATACCAGTCGATAACATTTAAGCTGCAACATTTATCTTGAAAGTATACATCATCCAAAAATCAAAGAGTAAATCAAGAAAAAAGATCTTTAGACAAGATAACCTCACCTGATGAACAAGGGCAACAGTGGGTGCAAGGAAGACACAAGCACTCTTCTGAGGTTGCCTTATCAAGTGACCCATTTCGTATATAAGGAGGACAGCAATGTGAGTCTTGCCACAACCTGTCCCCAAATACACAATTATATTCTCTTCCAGAGCTTTCTTGCATAATTCCAACTGATACCTGAAAGTTCCAAAAACCAAAATACAAGAAGAAAAAAAAAAAGGAAAATTAGCCGCATTTGCAACTGAAAATGCAAAACCCCCCTTTTAGAGATTCAAAAGGATTAGCAAACAAGGTCTACATAAGATCATCAAACCACAGAATGGGCTTCTCTCAATTAACTTTTCAGTTTCTACTTTCTAGCCTTTTATTTTATTTTTTAAAAGAAAAAAAAAAAAAGCACCCTCTCGGTCGTTACTTCACTCACGCACACAATTAACATAATATTGATCCAACGTAACCATTTGGTATCCAACAAAAGCCAAATACGTTAAAAGAAGAAGAAGAACCCATCCTTTTTTTTTCCTCCATTTTCTCACCAGCCAAACAGAAAGTAACGAGCTTTGATCACTTCAAACACAAAAATTTAACCAAAAAACCATGACCCGAATAATTCAATGAAATAGCAACAAAGAACCAGTTCTCTTAAAGAAAAAGAAGTCATCTTTCGTTGTCGTCCGTTTTCTCAACAACCAAACAAGAGAATAACCAACTTTGATCACTTGAAACACAAGAACTTACAAAACCCAACAAGAAACACGCCAAGAAACCGGAAGAAAAAGAAAAGAAACAACAGGACAACCAAAACCCACCAACAAAAACAAATAAAGAAAAGAAAAACAAAATTAAATGACATTACTTTCTTGCCATTTTTCTTGGGTCTTTCTCAGTCTTTTGAAGTCCAGAACCGGATTCCTCTCCATCACCAACAATCGAAGACGACACAACACGAGCATTTGTACCACCAACGGAGAGAGAACTATGTTCACCAGTAACATGACCGCCAGACATGGCTGGATGAGTGTACTCGGTGGCACCGTGTGAATTCTGAGTTTCTGTCTCCTTCTCTATCTCTCTCTTGTTTTCTATAACCAGACTAATGTGTCTGTGCCAGCGTTATATCCACGGGGACAGAGAAAGAGAGAGGGGGAGAGATTCTCTGCTTTTGTAAGAGGTAGTGGGAGAAGGAAAGAATTTATGATGTAATTGCCGGGCGTTCAAGGCAAGCAAGAGGTCAGAAAGCACTTGGGGAAATATTTTTAAAAACAATTGACTTTATGCGAAAGAAGGGAGAAAATGTGTAGTGGGTGGAGAAGAAATTGTTGGAAAGAAATCTGTATACAATAAGGTATGGAATTATTTGGTGAATTTCCCAAAGTTTTGTCCTTTGGTAGATTGATTGAGGGGTGCATTTCGTATGTCAAAGTGTTGAAAAACTGGACTGTGATTAGTCCAACAAATACATCATGGGAGGGTTCTCGGAAATCCATTGTTGGTCTTCAAGTGTGATAACATGACATGCATGTCGATGTTAGTTAACAAAACAACTGAAGATCGGAGGCAGTTTGTCCGTAGTAGAAGACATGTTTTTCCATTCGTGTAATGACGTTTTGATTCGCGCTCAAAATCCAGAAGTCTTGGTTTTGGTTACGGTTTCTTTACACGATAAATTAATTATTAAAGTATTGATAGAGGATATAAATGTTTTCGTTGCTTAATTTGTCTGTGGAGTGTTTTTTTTCTTTTGTATTTTTTATAATTATCATATTTATTGTGCACTTTAATCTTTTAAAACCGATTGATTATTATTTTAACTAAAAAAAATAGATGGTGTGGGCAACAAACGTACCCGCGTACTTCATGTAGTTCCTCCTGGTGGTGAAAAAAGTCTTTTTATTGTGTTGTTAAATGTGTCATTATATTTTTTTTTTTTGTTGATGCCACTAGTGTTAATAAAATTATTTTTTTTTAATTTTATTTTTCAATTAAAAATTTAAAATTACCCTCTAATTTATTTAATTTTTATTTTTATTATTATTTTTTTAATTGTTATTTTTTATTTTGGATCATTTTGTGTAATTGTTTGTTTCTCCGATTTTATCCTTCAACATTTTATTTATTAGGCGTTGGGCTTTGTAGTTTTTCCACGTATAGTGCTTTCGGTCTAATGAAAATCATGTGTTTTAAAAAATTAGGGGTTAACATCTTCTTCTTTTTTTTGCTTTTTTTTATTTCATTGTTTGACATTAATTTTTTTAAAAAAATAGCTTTGTGGTTTTATTTGATTTTTTTTCTGTCGGGTTATCCCGAAATCATGAACTATGATGCGAGTTTGGTAGATTAACCTGAGCTGGGTTGCCTCTAATTTCTCAAGTTACTTATCTATCATGCTAGCTCAGGTTAACTTGCACCGATTTTTTATACTTTTTTTTACCAAATTTTGCCCTTCCATATTTAATTGGATAAAAAATAAATAACATTATTTTCCTGCTCTTGGAAAAAGGTTTTTTTCCTAAGTTATTGTAGGTTTTTTTTTATTTGTTTACTATTAATGTCTTTTTTATCTGGTTAAAATAAAATCAACTTATTTAACTAGGTAAAGCTATAACCATAGTTATTGATTTTTATTTTCTTAAAAACGCACTTGCAACATCTAAACCATGGAAAGAAAACTAACACGGACATGCAGCATAGCATGAGCCCACTTCTAGTATATAAATATTTCGTATGAAGTATTTAGTCAATTCACATTTATTTTATTTATAATACATATAGATGGGTGTATAAATTATGTCTTTTATAATTTCTACATGCATTTAAATTTAAAAGAGATCTCAACAAATTCATAGTAAGATAAGATTTAATTTATGATACATGTATGAATTAGACATGGTCCATATTTATTATCATTTTGCCAAAATTAGGAATGCAGTAATGGTTGTTCTTTGTAGGGCATCCATGCATTGTCTTTTAGCTAGAGAATATTAAAAAAAGATAGAAATTAATGGGTGCAGAGTATATGGTTCAAAATAGTAGCACATGATTTTATTCAAGGGTTGATGATTGCTAGTAAGCACAAAGTTTTTTTTGTTGTTGTATGGATACATACATATTGATCCATGACGTCAGTAAATGCATGATTATATCACAAATTGTATAATTAATGTGTTAAAATAAAACACAATAAAATTTAGTATAGTAACCATTTATTTAAATATAGTTTTTACATATTGGAATATTGAGTTCTTACCTACTAGAGGGACACAAACCATTGTACAACAAATAAAAAGTGAGCATAACAAATAAAAAGTGAACATGAAGCATGGTTGTAATTGGAATTTTTTTCAAAACTATTATGGATTGCGTTTAATCATATGTTTATAAGTGTTTTAAGACTTTAATAAATTTGAGAATTGAGCTAAAAGTAAATTTAGATCAGGAAATCATCAAGTCAATCATAGATTATTAGGTTTACACAAATCAACTAATTTTATTAAAACAATAGCGTTTCATTTTTTTTATGTTAGCCCAATTAGGTTTAGATTAGGTTTTGCTAAGTCAATGTTTTATTTGATTCAACTAAAAACTCCACTTAGATTAAGTTTTAGATTTTAAGTCTTGAATTTCTCGATTCTCAAATCAACTTGTCGAGTAAAAAATATTTAAAAACTATTATTTAAACCATCAAGCTCCTGACTCATTCATGTCATGCTACTCTTTTGAAAAGATTTTTATATATATATATATATAAGAGGATAATTTATTGAAGAATAGAGCTAAAACTTACAGCACTCCAAATATAACATATTACATAGCTAACAAGGAAGGTGGGAAAGGGGAACCCATAAAGTATTAACATGCTTAATGACGAGCCTGGGACTTACACTCACGAGCCCAGGCTTGAGACACAGAACATGAGGTAAGGATCAAACCCAAAAATAATAGGATATAGGGTGAACTCGGGGGCTCGAAATCTGAGCGCGAACCATATTTCTTTATGCTCGTCCATGGTGTGTGCTCCAATTATTATTATTATAAATAACTAAAAAACATCAGTGTTCTACTGTGGGTTGTACTGTACAGTCCATAGTAAAACACTGATTTATTGTCCCTGCTGCTTTACGGTTTTTTTTAGTTGTTTTTTTGCTGTTTTTTTATGCCTTTTGAAAAATTATTTTTTGCTTTTTTTTTTTGTTTTTTTAGCAAATTTTTTTTCTTTAATTTAGTTTATTAATGTTTTAACCTAGTTAATTCTGGGTTGACCCGTCAATTTTTTTATTTATTTTTATTTTTATAATTTTTTTTGTTTAATTTAGTTTGTTAATGTCAAATTTTTTTTATTTAGTTATCAGACTTTCATGATACAAATCCTGCATTTAACAGGTTAACATGATTTGACAAGTTAACCCGGATTTGTTTTTTGATTTTTTCTTTTTAATTAATTTTTTTCGTTTAGTTCAGTTTGTTAATGTTCACTTTTTTTTATTTAGTTGCCAGACATTCATAACACGGATCCGAGGTTTAACGGGTTAACTTGGTTTGACGAGTTAACCTGAATTTTTTTTTTGCTTTTTTTTCTTTTAAATTAATTTTTTTTGTTTAATTTAAATTGTTGATGTTAAATTTTTTTTCTGTTTAGTTATCAAACTTTTATGATACGGGTTCCGGGTTTGATAGGTTAACCTGGTTTAACGAGTTAGCTCAGTTAATTCTGGGTTAACCCATTAATTTGTTTTTTCATTTTTTAATTATCAAACTTTCACGATGCGAATTCAAGGTATGACAGGTTAACCCAATTAATTCATATTTTTTTTTCTTTTTCTTCATTAGTTTTTTTCTTCCTGTTGGTTTTTTTTCTTTGTTTTTTTCTTTTTAACTAATCTATTTAATTATCACACTTTTATAACACGATCTTGCAGTCAAACCCACGTCCAATGCTATTGGGTCTGGTATTGCAGTCCAGACACTTTTATGCTAAGGGTTAACCCAAGTTTAATGTTATTATTAATATTATAAATATTACTCTTGGATCAGGCGTTGCAACCAAACCTAAGATTTTTAGGTATAACTTTGCAAAAAAACCTAATATTTTTAGATCTTAGCTTTTTTTTAAATATAAAAAATAATTGACCTGTGGCATCGCGCGGGGCATTTAACTAGTGCTCATCTAAACCTAGGATGGACAACATGATTTTTAACAAGCCTAATTGATCTAAAAATAGATAGAAAAAGCTCGGCCTTAATTATCTCTACCTACTCTCTGTATAATTAATACTTAGCATCAAATGCTTCCTCGTCCTTCTATCATAATTAGGCCAATAAAACAGCATTAGGAATGTTCATGTCTAGCGCACCACTAGCCATTATGGGTTGTTATCCTAAATGATTTGTATTAAATTAAGTATTATAGTATTCCCCCGCTCTACCTTTATCTCCATGCAAGTTAACATACTTCATAGCTATATAAATATTTATAAACCACGAGATAAGGTAAATTCTAACTTTATAATTTTTAGCATTCTATTTTCATCTTTTTCATTGTATTTTTATAATATAGAAATATTAAATAACCGCGTTTGGTATTGTATTTTTGAAAAAAATTGAATTTTTTTTGTTTTAAATTAATATATTTTTGATGTTTTCAAATTATTTTGATGTGCTGATCTCAAAAATAATTTTTAAAAAATAAAAAAATATTATTGATATATTTTTCTGAATAAAAAATATTTTGAAAAACAACCGGAACCACACTCCCTTATTTTTAAATGCTTTCACATATGAAGATATGGAACCGCCCAAGGCTGATGATCAGCTGCACACCATTTTTCTCCCCACATAACCAGACAACCCAGTAGCGGAACTAGGTATAAAGTTAAGGGTGCGATATATGGAAACCCTAGATTTTGAGAAAGTTTACAGTTTAGTCCTAAACAACGAGAATTTAAATTTAAAATCATTATTAAGAAATATGTATTTTGCATAGCTCAAAAACTATGTACTACCACTACAGCTTATCCTATGAAACCAGTGGCTGGCTCGTTGCAAGAATTGGTTGATGAAAAGGAAGGGCATTGAGAGGGGGCATAGAATCTGATGCCTGGGAATTGATTAGTGGTTGCACGGATCACCTCTACTTAGAATTCTCTTCTCCAACATATTCGTTGTCTTCATAATTAACAAGATGATTCCAGGCCAAAAAACTAACAAACTACGTTTTGGGTCGTCATCACAGTTAAGTCTATGTCGAACACCAACGATACCAGTCAAGGCAGGCAGTGGTTTTTTAGCAGGAGGAATCTTACTAGGGAACAGAAATAAAGTTCTGGAAATGTCGTGTGTAATGAACCTCAATTTTAATATCTTATTTCTGAATGTATTGGAAAATTTGATGTGAATTTTTTATTTATATTTTATTTAAATTTTTACGGAGTCTTCTTTGTTTAAAATCTATACCAAGTTATCGAATACACTATTATAATACCATTCGGTTATCAATACATCTTAATATATCATTTTAATCCTTAGTGTTTTTATACTGTTTTGTGGCTGAATATTTAACATTTCTGAGCTAACTTTAAGAGCAAATATTATATTATTTATTTTTATTTATTCAATAACCACAAGTATTTTTTCACTTTAATTTGTATAACGAAATCTCTATACATCAAAATTTTCATCATGTTTTTTAATATCCACGTTATAATAATTATAATAGGTCAGGTTTATCATCATCTATCTATATATATATATATACTAAGTAATAAGCTAAATGATGTGAGAAATTTACTGTTTACCCACACCCAATGCATTGTGGATTACAATAGTAATCCATAGTTCATTTCTTTTTTTTTTTACTTTTTTATTTTTTTCACCTTTTTTTCATTTTTTCATTTTTTTTTCTAACTTTCCTCTTTTTTTCTTTTTTTGTTCATTTTTTTTTTCCAAAATTACTTTCCTTTTTTTTCCAACTTTCCCTTTTTTTTTCTAAAATTATCTGTCAATTTTACTTTTTTAATATTGAGCTGGTTAATAATTTTGCTTTGTAATTTTTTTAAAAAAAATACTGTGGATTACTACGGTGTTTTCTCACATGGTTTTTCTATTTTATTTTTTAAAATTATATTTGTTGATTTTATTTTTTTAATATTGACCTAATTGAGAATTAAGTAATAAGCTAAAGGATGTGGGGAATTCACTATTCACCCACACCCAATGCACTGTGGATTTCTTTCTTTTTTTCACTTTTTTTTCCAACTTTCCCCTTTTTTTCTGTTTATTTTTTCTTTTTTTTTACCAAAATTACTTTCTTTTTTTTTCAACTTTCCTTCTTTTTTTTGTTTGTTTTTTTTCCAAAATTATTTTTGTCGATTTTGTTTTTAATATTGAGCTGGTTAAATATTTCACTTTGTAATGTTTTTTCTTTTAAAATACTGTGGATTGCTACTGTGTTTTCCTACATGATTTTTCTATTTTATTTTTTTATTTTTTAAAATTATAGTTGTTGATTTTATTTTTTTAATATTGAGCTGATTGAGAATTAAGTAATAAGCTAAAGGATGTGGGGAATTCAATGTTTACCCATATCCAATGCACTGTGGATTATAATAGTAATCCATAGTGCATTCCTTTTTTTTTGTTTATTTATTTATTTTTTTAAAATTACTTTTCTTTTTTTCCAACTTTCCCCCTTTTTTTGTTTATTTTTTTTCTAAAATTATCTTTATCGATTTTACTTTTTTAATATTGAGCTAGTTAAAAATTTCGCTATGTAATGTTTTTCATTTAAAATACTATGGATTGCTACGGTGTTTTCCCATATGGTTTTTCTATTTTATTTTTTTATTTTTTAAAATTATATTTGTTGATTTTATTTTTTTAATATTAAGCTGATTGAGAATTTCGTTTTGTAATTTTTTTTATTTAAAACATTGTTGATTGCTACAGTGTTTTTCCACATGTTTTGTTGTTTTTGTTTTTTGATGATTTTCTCCGAAATTATCTTTCTAATTTCAAACTTTGCTTAATTCTTTCTACTGCAACCACCACATCTATGAAATAGGTTGAGGAATTACCAATCAAATATTCAAATTATAGAGATTTAACGGTGTTAATGAAAATGGATATGGGTTCTTTTCTCAAATATAGGAGGGAGAATTTACGCCGTCATTTCATGCCATCTTAAAGCATATTCTTTAACTGACTCATCATTTTCTTTCTCCATACTTTGAATGTCAAACTTGTTTTGGGACATTTCCTTATTAAAATTATACTAGCACATGAATGTTTCAGCTAGAATTCTCTATTTTGTTTTATCTTATTGCTATCTAAGCTCATATGCCA
The DNA here is from genome assembly GCF_951802175.1 of Populus nigra. Taxonomy (NCBI): domain Eukaryota; kingdom Viridiplantae; phylum Streptophyta; class Magnoliopsida; order Malpighiales; family Salicaceae; genus Populus; species Populus nigra. Next base: position 7,799,336 of record NC_084854.1, on the reverse strand, counting down.
AGCTAAGACATTACCACTTAGACTTTCTTAGAAGAAATGGATAATAAACTTGTCATCCCTTATCACTTTTTTCATTTTATTACAGTAAATCTTCAAGTGTATCTTAGGGCATTTAACTCTTGTATACTTAACAAACTCAAGCACCTTGAATTCTCATGGTATAACTACATCCAATACTAGGCACATTTCAAATGCCTTCATAACATCATATAAATTCATACCCTCAATTACCTTTAAACAATATTTAATTTCAAAGAGCTTATCAATCTTTGATTCTTCTTTATATTTCTTATTCAAGATTTTATTTATAGTAGGTTTTAGAGTATAGACAAACCTTGCTTGTAGGTGGGGCGATAACACTATAAGAGGATAAAGAGCCTTTAAAAACTGAGAATTAGATGCCACCGTTGGGAATCTTATAACTTCCAGTTGAGTAAGTCTTGTTAGATATGAATGAAAATCATATGGTATGTCTAAAGTTTCAGGAGATATAAAGATTTGTTATGGGGTGTGTATTTTTAAAGCATTCTCTTTATTAAAGAACCTTTCACCAGATGGTCAAGTATGGAGGATTTGTTCAAGCAAACCAGTGAGCATAACTATCTCACTTCTCATTAATGCCATATCTTTCTATTGGTATATCCAAGAAGTACCTTTTATTTTATTTTTCTGTGACTTTAGAAAGATTAAGCTTTCAAAACCTTATTTGTGTTTGTTTCCTTTTTCATTACAAAAATATTAAAAGACATAAGTGATTTACTATGCTCCTAGACACATGTTTCTATTAATTGGAGCAGTGTTTTTATGGTTTTACTTTTATGGAAAAAAATAGTTATGCTTGCAATTGAGGATACAATTATCTTTTCTAAATGGTGCATTAGTTATTGCAAAGTTGATTAAGGGCAATTTGGTCTAGACACCTTCTTTTTTATAACAGTTAAATTATTGTTTTACCCGTAAGAGCAAAAAATATAAAGCTTTTGTAGGGGGACTTTTCAGTCTCTTTCAAGACTTTTACACAGTCAAGTTACAGTCATACCTCTTGAGAGAAAAATAAAATGAACATGTAAGGGGGGCTTCTAAGTCTTTTTCTTTTTGAAAAAATGAAATTTCAAAACTATCCTTAGAATCAAAGAAAAATAAAGTTAGTTTCAAGGGTATCTTGATCTTTTTCTTCTAGCTTTGTTGTTATTTTTTAGTCCAGATAGGGATTGTTTGGTAATTTTACACTATTAAATATTATTTAAAAAAATTTACCGCACGCGTCAATGTGTGATGGCCTTTGTGCAATTCAGGTGGTACATATGGTCCCTTCTGGTTATCGAAAACCTACTTTCATGTCGGTGTTGGCAATAGTGAGTTGTCCTCTATCCCATGATGTGGTGCATGTTAATTGAGGAGTTAGGTTGTGGTGGATGTTTTTTCTCTCTCTCTTCTTTTCTCTTTCTCATTATATAGAAATTCGTGCCTGACCTTCAAAAAAACAATTGTGTCCTTTGGTTTGTGATTTGATCGATTTTGTTCGTTCTTCTTTTGATCAATGTTTTTTGATTTTTTTTAATTTTGTCCTTGGGCATTTTATTCAATTTGATTTTATAATTCGATTTAGTCCTTCTATTTTTTATTACTCTATTTTCTATATTTTATACTTTTCTTTATTAATTTTGTCTTTTACAATGTCCCTTCCAATTTTATTGCATTTGTTTTCTTAATCTGTTTTTGGTCCTCATTCTTTTGATTGATATATTCTTATTCTTTTCTTGATTTATTTTTTTCTCAATTTTGCCCCTAAATATTTAATTTCATTTGCTTTTTTATATCCAATTTTAATCATCATTCATTTGATTATTTTTTTTAATCCTTTTCAAAGTTTTTTTTTGTTTTTCAATTTAGCCCTTGATTATATACTTTCATTTTATTTATATATCATATTTGATCTCTGATGTTTGGGTTTTTAATTGTTTTATGGTTAAATGTTTTACTTTGTTATTTTTGTTGTGGTTGTTTTCCAACATGGCAATCCTTTATTGAAATTTGAATTTATTTTTTGAATTCATAATTTGATATTTTATTATTAAGCCTTTAGCTTCATTGTTTGTTGTACTTTTCTTTTTTGTTGCATTATTCCAATATCATATCTCGGGTAATAGGTTAGTTAAGTTAATCATGGTTTACCCAAAGTTTTTTCATCAACTTTTTAACAATTTGTTTTTCATAATTTCATCTTTGATGTTAAATTATTGGTCCTTGAGCTATGTAATTTTTTCACTCTTTTTTTTTCCTGTTGGGTTATCTGAGTGCTGGTTAGTCAAGTTAACCCGGGTTAACTTGCATTTCCTTCCTTAATTTTTTATATTTAACTTTGGTAATTTTTGTAGGTGATTCTTTTGGAAGTCTAATTTTCTTTTTAATCCTGGTCTCATGCTGCAAGTTGTGGGTTGGTCGAGTTAACCCGGGTGGACTTGGTTTTTTTTCCTTAATTTTTTAATGAATTTTTTTTCAATTTCATCATTTTGCATTAAGTTATTTGAACTTGAGCTTTGTCATTTTTTTGCATCTCTTATTGTTTGGTTATTTTGAAAGAGAGTTGGTCAAGTTAACCCGAGTCAATTTGTATTTTATTTCTCAATGTTTTTTCTTTATTTAACTTTGGTCTTTTATGTTACGTCCTTTTTTTGTAATTCTATTTTTTTATCATGATTTCATGTCGCGAATGGTGGGTTCATCGAGTTAACTTGGGTTGGCTCAAATTTGTTTTTCCTTGATTTTTTTATGAGTTTTTTTATTTCAATTTTATCATTTTGCATTAAATAATGTTCCCTTTAACTTTGTTATTTTTTTCACTTTTCTTTTTGTTTGGTTATTCCGGGAGCGGGTTGGTAAAATTAACTTGGGTTAGCTTGGTTTTTTTTTACGTTTTTTTATTGAACTTTGGTTTTTTTATTAGATCTTTTTCAAATTCTTTTTTTTTAATCCCGATTTCATATTGTGGGTTATGAGTTCGTAAGGTTAGCCCGAGTTGACTCGAGTTTTCTTCTTCGGCGTTATATTTTTTTTGTTTTCATTTGACATTAGGTTATTAGGTCTTAAACTTTATGATTTCTTTTTGCTTTCATTTCTACGGTTTGTTTTTGTCTCATATCTCAGGTTGTGTTTTAGTAGATTTAACTTGATTTGTCTCAGATTATCATCGCCTTAATATCATTTTTAATGTAAAAAAAATTGGTTTGGTCTATGGCATAGCGCGGGCCATCTATCTAGTATGAAAACTAAAATATAACCTATATAAAGATAAACATTTACATAAAAATAAAACATCGATTGGATATGATAATCTATAAAGAAACTCTAAGAGAAGGTTATAGCCATTATATATGGATAGATTTACTAACTAAACTTGTCTCAAAAGATTTCCTCAATGCTCGGTTAACATGCCTTAATAAGCTGAACCAAAGCCTATAAGGTGTAAGAGTATTGACCAGAGTAAAGCCCTATCAATTTACTAATCACGACCAAGTAAACTATCTATGAGAGCTTAGTGATTTCACTAGTAATACATGAGTTAATGACTTATAGAGACACTGTTTGTTCCCTAGCCCAACCTAATACAATATATGTGCAAACGAAAAATGTTGTGGGTACGTAAGCATAAACCCATATGTAATCCAGGAAAAAATGATAAAAAGGTATGACACATGATATGTAGGTACACATAAACAATTATATAAAATCAAACAATAAGCATATATTGATTAGTTCAGACAAATAACCATAAAAAAGACATTCAGAGTATGTATCAAAGCACAACATTATATATTATTATAAAATGAAACAAATAAAGCTTAGCCCTAAAAAGAATCCCTAGTGGATTCATTATTTTATCGCAAGGGACGTCTCAACGAACTATACATAAAAGGGTAAAAATAGAAAAAGGATTCGCCACCTGGTTTTATGGTAACTAGAAACCCTAATTAGTCTTCAAAGCGAGGTAATGAACTAGTTATGTTAAAATAAAGATTAAAATCACCATTACCTAAGGTAAATTTCTTTGTGTTTGTTTTTAATAATAAAAAAGTATCTATTGTGCATGGATGCTTAGATTTTGCCTAAACTACTATATGTACACACACACACACACCCCCTCCCCCTTAGTTATTGAAGGTTTGAGACTACTAAGACTTAAGGTAGTGATTTGGAACCTAAAACTAGAAAAAAATGAAACGATCCATGCAAAGATAAAATAAATAAACTTAGATTTTTATGTAATTGTACCTTCTATCTAATTTTATGCTAATAAACATAACTCTCAATTAGACGATTGGATTAATCTGTAGTTTTATAAGGAGTCTTCTAACTTAATATTCTTTATGGGGTTAAAACTTTAGGTTAATTAGAGATCAAAAAAATCATGTGATACAGGTCAACAAATGCAATACAAGTTTTTGTTATTTGTTGCATTTTGATTTGTGGACTTTCTATTTGTGGACTTTCTATTTGGAAAGAATTATTTTTCTAAAGGATTAAGGATATTTTTGTAGCAAAAGTGAAAGTATCCTAGTCTTATAAGAAGAATATATGGACAAATACTCCATTTTCTTTCTTGAAGAGGATTATCTAAGTCTACAATTAATTATCCTACCATAACAAGGAAATAAGTGATGAAAGCACAATCGGATCAAAATCTTCTAATTTATATGGGGTTTTTAAGGGCGCTAACTACTATCCTAGTCTCTCTAGGATATTATTTTCAGCCATAACATATTTAAGTTAGAAGATTTAGTCTATCTTAGGTTAATTTATTTACTTTATATGTAGCAATAATTTTCATATCAAACTTTAATTTTAATTAGTTATTTTTGGATTTTTGGGTTTAACTAATATATTCGAGTTATTTTTATAAGTGAGTCCAATTCAACCTACATGTTTTGGGTCTACTAGGGTTTAGTCTTTAGTTCTTAGTATAAATATTCTATATGTAAGAACGTGTAAGAGTTCTTGAATAATACATTGATTTTGCTACATATTATTTAGAGTGTGTGAGGTGTTCTTGCATTCCTTGGTTATTTAGATAATTGAATCCAGCTTATCAAAGAACAACTATCTCCGTGACATATTTCTTATACTTTCCATTCGAGAATTGGTATTTGTTGGGTGAGATTCATTCTAATAGTGTCGGTGCTTTAGTTCAAGTTATCTTTGCATCACACTCCTATCAAATTAGCTTATTTGACTTTCCAGGATTTGTCTTTCTTGCAAGTGGGTTACGTGACCATAGGGTTCGCATAAGTTGGTATTAGAGGTAGGCTCTAAAAATCAGGTTATACCTTTCTAAAAATTCATTTTTTATGTCCTTTGCATATATCTCTCGTGTCTTTATTTTGTTCTTTTCGAGTCAACTTGCTTAAGTTTCAGTTTTGGAGTTTTTTGTTTTGCTTCTTACACACTTGTTGTCACTAGTGTTATTTAGGGTCTTTAATAAAAAAAGTGTCAAAACATTTTATGATGCCTAAATTATCTATTTAGAGTAAAAAAAAAAAAGAAGAAAAAATGTCGTAAAATATAAGCTTCAGAACTACAGTGAAAACACTATTATATAACGAATTGAATGAATCCATATTGGAATCGCTTTAAAATTGATATTCTAGGTTTTTAGGGGTACCATAATATCAAATATCATATTTGAGGACATTTGAATATTGTTTGGTTTAGGTTTTAAATTCAGTTTAATTCTTTGTTTTCCATATCACAAACTCAGTTTTTATAACATCTCTATCCCGTTGTTTATGTATCTCAATTTTTATAAGGAAACACCATCATTAAAAACCTACAACATCTAAATATAATTTTTACTTGAAGGTTTTGAGTGAAAACTAGAAAGGAGTGTAAACATGTGAGGGAACGAGTGAGGAAACATAATCTTCTTTATTACTAACTAGTTGTGCATATTAAAAAAATGTCGAACAATACAACAAAATGATTAATGGAGAGGCTGAATGTGATGTTTGGGAATTTAGAGGAGAGGAGGAAGAGGATGGTAAGATGTTATGCTAAAATTAATGGTTTGCGTATAGAGCTAATAAGAGGGAAAACATTATTAAAAGGGCAAGAAAGGAGAAACAACACCTAAAAGATAAAAAATGAAAAAATAGGAATGCTACTTTTATAGAATGTTGCTAGAGACGAGTTTAGTAAGAAAAGAACTTCAAAAGCTTTTAAAAAAAGAGCAACAATGCCTAAAGGATGAAAGACAAAAGAATAGGGCTGCTATTGCCATTCAATCTTGTTAGAGGCAAGTTTTAGCTAAAAAAGAATTCTAAAAGCTTAAAAAAAAAGGCCTATGAAATAACAATTATACCTATGAAAGATTTGAGGATGAATATTTTTGAATAAAAAGGGAATGATATGATCGATGCAAGGATTAAACAAACAAATTCAAATTTTAGCGTAATTATATCTACTATTCAATTTTATGCTAATGAATATAACTTTCAATCTTACCATTGGATTAAGCTAAAATTTTATGAGGAGTCTCCTAACATAATATTCTATCTTAAGTTAAAAGTTTAAGCCAATTTAAGTTCAGAAGGGTCATTCGATAAAGGTCAGTAGATATAATATATATATTTTTTATTTATTGTCATTTGACTTCTAGACTTTCTATTGGAAAGAATTCTTTTCTTAAAGGATTAAGGATATTTTGACAATAAAAGTGTAAGTTTTCTAGTCCTATAAGAAGAATATATGGACAACTACACCTTTTTCTTTCTTGAAGAGGATTATCTAAATCTATAATTAATTATCCAGGTATAACAAGGAAATAAGTGATGAAGCACAATCAAATCAGAATCTCTTAATTTATATGGGGTTTCTAATAGGGGTGATAATTTTTTGTTAGATTTTTATTAAAAAAAAAAAGTAACCAAATTGAATTTTTTTAAAAAAAACTGAAATTGGTTCAAACCGATCGGTTTTGGTTCGGTTCAGTTCGGTTTTTTATGATAAAAACCGGTTCAAATTGGTTTAGCTCGGTTTTTTTGGTTTTGGCTCGGCTTTTCGGTTTTGGCTTGGTTTTTTTGCTCGGTTTGGGTTCGGTTTGGTTTTTTTGGTTTTAGGCTTATAAAATTAAAACCGAACCGGCCAGTTTTTTCAAAATTTTAATCAGTTTAATTGGTTTTTTTTTCACGGTTCAATTTTTTTGGTTATTTTGTTTTCCGGTTTTCTCGATTTTTCAGGTTTTTTGCTCACCCCTAGTTTCTAAGGGTGGCAACTATTATCCTAGTCTCTCTAGAATATTATTTCCAATCATAACATATTTAAGTTAGAAGATTTAGTCTATCTTAGGTTAATTTACGAACTCTCCATGTAGCAATAATTTTCATATCAGATTTTATTTTTAATTAGTTATTTTTATATTTTTAAGTTTAACTAATATATTTGAGTTATTTTTATAAGTGAGTCTAATTTAGCCCACATGTTTTGGGTTTACTAGGGTTTACTCTTTAGCTCTTAGTATAAATATTCTATATGTAAGAACGTTTAAGGGTTCTTGAATAATACATTGATTTTGCTACATATTGCTTAGTGTGTGTTAGGTGTTCTTGTATTTTTTGGTTCTCTAAAAAAATAATTTTGACTTATCAAAGGACAACTATCTTCATGTCGTCTTCTTTACACTTTCCATTCGCAAATTATTATTGTTGGGTGGGGGTTCATTCCAGTAGTGTTGGTGCTTTGGTTTTGATAATCTCTTGTGAATATTTATTTTTAGTTTCAGATAATTAAATGAAAGATTACAAAAAATTCATGACTTGAGTCATAGATTTCGTGTGTTCACTAGGTTGAACCATTTCAATAAAAAAACATGATTGTCTTGATATTTTTTAAAAGTAATGTGAAACAATGTTGTAAACCCCCAATAAAAAAAAATTAAGGATTTGGTATTTTAATTTAGTTTACTATGGTATGGACTGTAAATCTCGGGTAGAGTTTTATTATGTTAGTAATGATATCATAAATTAAACTTAATGAAAAAATGAGTCAATTAAATACTTAAAATTAAAGGAATAACAAATCATTGAAAAGAAATTTTCCAATGAATGGAAATTTAGGTATGCTATTTTAAAATGGGGCGAGACAAGATTCCAATTAAATAGAAACCATATGAAATAGGCATAAGGGAACTGTGGTCTTTGACACACACACACACATACACATAGAAAGCTTTTTAAAGAAGCTTCCGGCGGATAACACTTTAGAGAGAAAAAAGAGAGGATTTTTTTATTTCTCTACTAAATTATTAAAGGGGAAACAAAAAAAAAAGTAGATTTAAAGGGTTGAAAGAGATTTTGGGTGGATTAAAAGAGAAAAACCTAAGAATTATAGGGTTTTAAAGGGTATAAAGTAAGGGTTTTGAAATGTAAAAAGGGGGAGTGAAGAGCGAAGAGTGAAGAAGAAACTTGAGTTTTCTTTGTAATTTCCCCATTGATTTTTTATCATTGAGAGGTAAAGAACCTTATTTATGAACTAATTGAAGTTTTGATGTGTTTATGAGCATATTAAGTTATGTATATATCATGGAAAGTTGAGTTTAATATGATGAGTTGTTTGGAATGATATTTTTAAATTAGAATTATATTTTTGGACAAGAATAAAGGTTTGGTCAAGTGAGAATTATGAAAAAATAGAAAGAAAACATGTCTCTTTTTTATGGGTGAATTTTAGCCTAGACAAATAGGGAAATGAATTTAATTATTTTAATTTTTATGTAAGTTGGATTGAGTTGTGTTAGTATGTGTATAAAAAATGAAAAGATAAGAAGTAAATGGTATAAAAGCTTGAAGAAAGACTTGTGTATTCCTTGGTAGCATAGGTTTAACCATGGAATCCTTAAAAGGAAGGATGGAGTTGATTTAAATGTTGCATGGAATTGTGTATTGGATGAGGTAAATTGATTTATATGTAAAAAAGAAGTTGAAAAAAACTAAAAGGAACATATGGTTTCTTAAAAATAGGAGAGGTGCATTTGGTCAAGGACTTCCATGATGAATTCATTTTGTGATGGTCAAAAGCTCCCATTTAATTATGAATGTGTCGTGCGATGTGTTAAATTAGTTGGAAATTTAAATGGAATTGGCAAAGGGATATTTATTCCATGTATTATTAAAAAAATAATGAGGATTATTATTTTGGAACCTAGATATGGTTCCTAGTTTTAAGGAAAAATAGTATTAGAATTAGTCTTGTGTTGACAAAAGGTATTCCAGCATCTATACTGTAGGACAAAGGAGGTGCAAGATCATCAAATACGATAGATAAGTGTCTAACACCTATCTTTAATTAATTATTATGTCAATAGAATTGTTAATTTTACTTATTTATGATTTTAAAATTGATATTGAAAAATAAAGAAAAAAAATAAAAGAAGAATTGAGATTTGATTAGTCAACCACAAGGTGGAGACTAATGATATCAGTTGGTTTGATATTGGCATTGACTTTAAAAAAGAAATAAATAGATGGAAAACTTGATAATCCGTACAAAAAATGAAGGCTAATGATGTCAATAGGTTTTTTGACATCAACATTATCCAATAAAAAATTAAAAGTATTGTAAAGAACTTGATTAGTCATTCCTAGTACGAGAGACTAATGATACCAATAGATTATTTTAATATCAACATTTACCTAAATTTGATTAGTAGTTTCCAGTATAGGAGACTAATGATATTGGTATTGGCATTTACCTGAACTTGATTCGTCGTTTCCAGTATGGAAGATTAATGATACTATTAAATTATATTGGTATCAATATTTACCTAAACTTAATTAGTCGTTCCTAGTATGGAAGACTAATGATACCAACGAGGTTCTTTGGTATCAGCATGAACATGAAGGGAATATATGAAAATAAACTTGATTGGCCTATCCTAAAAAATAAGAAAGGCTAATGATATCAATGTGTATTGGCATCGACATGTATTTGAAAATTTGATTAGTTATCCAATAGAATAGAAGATAATGATACCAAGTGAATTGATATTGATATACCATTGATTAACCATGCTCGAGGTGATGGTTAATGATATATAATTGGAATTGATATTGATATTGATTAATTGACCTAGGTTATGGGTGGCTAATGGAAATATGATGTTAATATTGGTAAATAGAGTAAGAAAGAAAATGAAACGTTAAGGAAAGCATGATAAAACACCTTACTTTTTAGTTAGAAATGAAAATAAAATAGGAATTTAGTTATATTTTCTAATATAATAATTGTTTATTAACTTTTTTCACTAGTTTATGTTTTGTTTGGTGTACATTTTAGAGCCATTGGAGTAGATTTATCTTATCTTTTTTTGTTAACATAGACTAGATATATTATGTTTATTTAGGTTGTAATATATTTTGCTTTAGGTATGTAAATATGAATTCTTAACTTTTGTTTATAGACATATGAAATCATATGTCCCTTTATACTTATCCATTTTTATTATGCATGATAGATTCCATATAAATTCTCCAACCATATAATTAAAATTTTATATAATTAATTGGATGTGTATATTGGATGAATTGAAATTAACAGTAATTGATTGATGTGGATTATGATCTAAAATGATTGGATCAAGGAATTGAAAACATGTATAGAAGTGAAATAAGTTTAAGTCGATAATTTGAGATATTTTATTATAGGGGAAACCCTGTTAGAATTTCGGTAAAAACTGTGGTGGGAACATATAAAAAAGGAAATTCTAGCATTTTCAAAATTAAGAATGTGTTTGTCCCGAGTATTGAGGCTGTTACAATGTCGTTTTTAAATATTTTTTCTCTCTCTCTATTTTAATTCAAACCGGGTCTTGGAAATTTTCAATTGAAATTAATAAATTAAAAATATATTTGGGATGTTATTTAATAGAGTATAATTCAATTTTAATTTCTTCTAAACATGATTATAACATATGTTTTTAAATATTAACAAGTGCTCTTATTGTACAGCCTTTCATGACATTTCTTTTATTTTTTTCTTAAATTTTATTTAATTGCTTTGTTTGATGTATTTATTTTTTTATTGCATAATAAAATAAAAAACTTAATTTTAAAAAACAAAGTTATTTAACTTAACTAGATCCATGACTTGTGTGGAAGATTTGATAGGTTAATCTAAATTGATTAAAAACATTGTTGTTCAAAATGTTTTTCTTTTTTAAATTGAAATGATAGAGGCTTAAAAATTTGTTTGAGTTAAATTAGATTTTGAACATCATCACTCGATCATGTTTGGACATGATAGGTTCAATGATTCACTTTAAACAACATTGTTTAATTTGAAACACAGGTCATGCACGAGGCTTTGTCATCGGAACAAGTCAAGTTAATGAGAATAAAAAGAACTATATTAGCAAACTATTTTGTTTTAGTTAAATTTTAATCTTATTTTTTTAAATATTAACATATAATTAAATAAAAAAACTAAATAGCTTGACTCATAATGAGATTATACTAGTTATTTGACCTGCGCGATGTCACGGGTCAATTTGTTTTCATAAAAAAATATCAAAAAAAATTAAAATTTAAAAATGTTAGGTCTTTCTGTAAAATTATACCTAATAGTCTTTGCTTTGGCTGCAACGCTTGATCTAAAAGTAATATTTATAATATTAATAACAACATTAGACTTGCATGACCTAAGTTTAAGCGGGTTTGACTGCAATAGCCTTGGATATAGGTCTGACTGCAAGGTTTTGTCATAAAAGTGTGATAATTAAATAGATTAATTAAAAAGAAAAAAAATAACAGAAAGAAAAAAACTAATGAAGAAAAAGAAAAAAAATAAGAATTAAGTGGGTTAACTCTTCAAAACAGATTAACATGTCAAACCTTGGATTCGTGTCATGAAAGTTTGATAACTAAATAGAAAAAAAAATTGACGGGTTTACCCAGAATTAACTGGGTTTACCCGTCAAGCCCGGGATACATGTCATAGAAGTCTGATAACTAAATAGAAAAAAATTGAACATTAACAAACTAAACTAAACAAAAAAAATTAATTAAATAGAAAAAAAATCCGGGTTTACTCGTCAAACTAGGTTAACTTATCAAACCCAGGATCCGTGTCATGAAAGTATAATAACTAAATAAAAAAATTTGAAATTAACAAACTAAATTAAACAAAAAAAATTCATTAAAAAAATTCATTAAAAACAAAATAAAAAAGTTCAGCGTTTCATTTACTTTTTAGTATATGTTATAATATAATAATAATAATTATAATAATATAATATATTAATAATGGGGAAAGTGTAAAAGGCGTGGAGAAAGCTTACATGACCCGCGCGATGCCGCGAGTCAATTTTTTCCATAAAAAATATTAAAAAAAGTTAAGATTTAAAAGTGTTAGGTTTTTCTGTAAAATTATACCTAAGAGTTTTTGGTTTGGCTGCAACACTTGACCTAAAAGTAATATTTATAATATTAATAATAACATTAAACTTGCATGACCTAAGTTTAAGTGGGTTTGACAGCAATACCAAACCTAATAGCATTGGATATGGATTTGGCTGCAAGATTGTGTCATAAAAGTGTGATAATTAAATAGATTAATTAAAAAGAAAAAAATTAACAGAAAGAGAAAAACTAATGAAGAAAAAGAAAAAAAATAAGAATTAATTGAGTTAACCCTTCAAAGCAGGTTAACTTGTCAAACCTTGAATTCGTGTCGTGAAAGTTTGATAACTAAATAGAAAAACAAATTGACGGGTTACCCAGAATTAATTGGGCTAACCCATCAGACCCGGAATCCGTATCATAGAAGTTTGATAATTAAATAGAAAAAATTAAACATTAACAAACGAAATTAAACAAAAAAATTAATTAAAATGAAAAAAAACCAAGATAAATAAAAGGTATCAGCCTTTTCACTGTGGATTGCATTGTGCAATCCATAGTCAAAAACATAAAAACAACAAAGAAACAAAAAGAAAATTTTTCTTTTCTAATTAGCCAAACCTAAGATAACTAAATAGAAAAAAGGCATCAACCAAAAACTAAAAAGAAAAAAATTTCATATTAATGAACTACATTAATAAAAAAATATTAATTCAAAAGAAAAAAATAACAGAAAAAAAACTTATAAGAAGAAAAAAACTAATGAAGAAAAAGAAAAAAAAATCTAAATTAACTGAGTTAACCCGTCAAACCTAAGATCCGTGTCATGAAAGTTTCAAAACTAAATAGAAAAACATTTAATATCAACAAACTAAATAAAAAAAATTAATTAAAATGAAAAAAAGAAGACATCAGCCTTTTCACCGTGGATTACATCGTGCAGTCTATAGTGAAAGGCATAGAAAGAAAAAAAAGCAAAAAAAAAAAAAACTAAAGGCATCAGCCTTTTTACTTTGGACTGTATACAATATTAAAAGATAAAATCGGAAGAAAAAAACTAATGAGAAAAAAGAAAAAAAAATTGAATCAACTGGGTAAACCCGCCAAAACAGGTTAACTCGTCAAACCTGGGATCCGTGTTATGAAAGTGTGATAACTAAATAGAAAAAAGATTTAATATTAATGAACTAAATTAAAAAAAGATTAATTAAAAAGAAAAAAAGTAAAGAGAAAAAAACCTACAGGAAAAAAAAACTAATGAAGAAAGAGAAAAAAATCTGAATCAACAGGGTTAAACCATCAAACCTGAGATCCGTGTCATGAAAGCCTGATAATTAAACAGAAAAAATTTAATATTAAGAAACTATAGACCAAAAAAAAAACTAAAAACATAAGCTTTTTCACTGTGAACTGCACCGTGCAGTCCACAATAAAAAGCTTAAAAAGGAAAAGAAAAATGAAAAAAAAAGGCATACAACACGGGTTAATTTTTTTTTTCTTGTATAAAAAATATCAAAAAATACTAAGATCGAAGAGTGTTAAGTCTTTCTGCAAAGATATACATATACCCAAAAGCCTTGGGTTTAGCTGCAATGCTTGACCCAAGAATAATATTTATAATATTATTAATAATATTAAACTTACATGACTTAAGTTTAGGTGAGTATGGCTGCAATACCAGACCTAATAGCCTTGGATATGGGTCTTGGCTGCAAGGTTGTGTCATAAAAGTGTAATAATTAAATATATTAATTAAAAAAAACAAAGAAAAAAAATTAACAAAAAGAAAAAAACTAATGAAGAAAAAGAAAAAAAAAAGAATTAAGTGGGTTAACCCTTCAAAACAGGTTAACCCGTCAAATCTTAAATTCGTGTCGTGAAAGTTTGATAACTAAATAAAAAACAAAATTGACGGGTTTACCCATAATTAACTGAATTTACCCGTCAAGCCCGGGATACAAGTCATGAAAGTCTGATAATTAAATAGAAAGAAATTTAACATTAATAAACTAAATTAAACAAAAAAAATTAATTACATAGAAAAAAAATCCAGGTTAACTTGTCAAATCAGGTTAACTCATCAAACCTGGAGATCTGTATCATGAAAGTCTGAATCAGGTTAACTCATCAAACCCGGGATCTGTATCATGAAAATCTGATAAATAAATAAAAAAATTTAACATTAACAAACTAAATTAAACAAAAAAAATTCATTAAAAAAAAATAAAAAAAAATCAGCATTTCATTTACTTTTTAGTAAATGTTACAATATAATAATAATAATAATAATAATTAATATATTAATAATGGGGAAAGTGTAAAAGGCGTGGGGAAAGCTAGAATGCTTTCTCCATTTCTTTTAGAGTATTACGTAATTTTTTGGGATCATTTGGAAATATGATTGAAATTATGTTTTTTAAATATTTGAATTTGTTTCCTTAAAATTAATAAATTTTTTTAATATTTTTAAATTATTTAATGTAATAATATCAAAATTAATTTTTAAAAAATAAAAAATATTATTTTAATATATTTCTAAATAAAAATAAGAATTATTATATTCTCATCCATTATAATTATTATCAGTCGTAAACATTGTAATCTTTTCCTCAAAATTTATTCGAAGAAAGAGACAACTTTACTTGGCAACGGGAGCAAGAGTAGCGGTGCCATGCTGCTACCAAACTATTCGATAGGCCCATGAAATAAGGCTTGGCCCAATACTTTAAGCTATCATATTGGACCACAGAGTTGCATATAAAGCCCACCAGCCCTTCCTGTAAAAGTCTGATTTACACACACATATTTTTGTATATTTTTTTGGGTTCTCCCGAAAGTGGCGGCCCAATCTCCTTTTATTATTAGTTTATTTTTTTAATCCTTTTAAATGAAATGAAGTGCCTGTTTGAGCAGTAGTGTTACCCAAGTTCTATGAAGTTTTAATTTTTTTAAAAAATTATATTTTTATGTGATTTTTGAATTTTTTTAATGTGTTAATTTTAATAATAAATTTTAAAAAATAAAAAATATATTATTTTAATATATTTTCAAGAAAAAAAAACATTTTTAAAAAAACTTCTACTATATTCCCAAACAAGCTAAAATCATCTTGTTCATTTATTTATTTAAATAAAAAATTTATTTGTTCAAATCATTCTGCACTTACTTATTTGAAAAGTATTTTAAAAAATAAATTATAATACAAAAACAAACACTAACTAATACACATCCATTTATTTTTTTCATTTTTAGTACTATATTATTAATTATGGCATCAATTTATATTATTTTTTATATTTATATTTTTAAAAACTAGATTTGAAAATAGTTAGTTTTTTTTTCTAAAAATAAAAATTTAAAAAACAATCAAGTTTTATTTTTCAACCTTCAAAAACTTGAAAATAAAAACAAAAACCACAAGCAATGCAAAAACACTCCTATTAGATGATAAACTCCGTCACTAAACCAACGACCACGTTAAAAAAAGAAAAAGAAAAAGAAAAAGAAAAAGAAAAAAAGGGTTTGTTTTTTCATGCTTGAGTGAGAGTGGAGGAAATGACCATCATCTTCTCCCCACAAGTCCAAACTACAAACACAAGCACTTTCAGCCCACGTTATCAACCAACGACCACCATGCACAACCTCATGATCTCCGTCACTAAACCCTCCATAGCCTTCACTAAGCCACCAGACTTTTCTACCTCCTCACTCTCAAATCCTTTATTCCTTTCTGGTGGCCCCACAAACTCTACCCTCTCTACCCCTCCACTCCACCTCTCCCCTCACCCCCCCCTCTCTTCTCCGTCATTGCCTTCCCTTCCCGCATTGTCATCACCATATTCTCAGCCCCTGCTCTCTCCCTCACAAACCCTCTTCTACCTCCTCGCGAGAACATATTTATAATAGTTTCACTTGGCAAAAATGTACAACTGATAGACACCACTTTCTTGCTTAATTTTGTGTTGGTGATATCAGTAGAGTAAAAGTATTAGTTCCTACAATAACTACACGTAACGGGGTCGTCCATTTGCTTGGAACTGGACGTTGCCGGAAGGTGTTGTTGTTGGGGATTCCGACACCCCATGCGCGGACCGGTGGTGTACTGATAGTTGCTCATAGGAGGTTAAGCACACTGACACAATATTTTACGTGGTTCGACAAAACCGCCTACATCCACGAGAGAGAATCATTGTATTAGAGATAAAGAAAGGATTACAATAAATACATGTAGAGGAGGAGGATTACATCCACTCTACTCAACTCATCAACTCTTATTGCTGCTCTTGCAGCTGCTGCAATGGCAGCAAGGCTGCTGCCATTGCAGCTCTCTTTCTCTCCACTCTCTTGCACACACTCACGTTCTCTCTCACAATTTTTCTCTCTAAAATCATGCCTCTTTTATAGGCATCCATGGTGCTGCTCCACTTATTCTTTTGTCAACAAAGGTGGCTGCCAACTCCTACTCTTTTTCAACAAAGGTGGCTGCCAACTCTAGCTCTTCTTCAACAATGGTGGCTGCCAATAGTCAATGGTTGGTGATGTCCATTTGCTGCACATGCAATGACAACAAACGCAACAGTTGTGTTCAGTCCCACGAGTTGTGGAACTGGAAGAGCCTCCACTTGTTCCGGATTTTCTCCGCAAACTGGAGGCTACAGGATGGGTCCCAATTAGAGTCGATGCGTATGAGACGAGGTGGTTGGGACCCGCCTGTGCGAAGGGAGTTGTGGAGAGGAGCGATGAGGGATTGTTGGATGCAATGGTTTTTGCTAGTAGTGGAGAAGTGGAGGGGTTATTGAAGAGTTTAAAAGAGCTTGGGTGGGAGTGGGAGATGATGATGAGGAGGTGGCCTAATTTGGTGGTGGTAGCACATGGGCCGGTGACCGCTGCCGGGGCTGAGAGTTTGGGAGTGAATGTTAATGTTGTGAGTGAGAGGTTTGATAGTTTTCAAGGTACTGTGGATGCTGTCAAAACCAAGTTAAGAGGTTTGGATTCTACCTCTATGTGAATTTGTCTGAACGAAAATTTGTATCATTGATTTGCCAAAAAGAAAAGAAGGAGAGCTAACTTTTGGTTAAAAGACTTCGTTTACAAGAACATTTCCCTTTCTTCCTATTTCTTGCTTAAGCAAGAAGAAAAAACTGTTCATAGCTATGACAGGGAAAAAAAGAAAAGAAGCTCTCAATCAATTCATGTATTTAATGATGACGCGACTACTTGTTAAGCCTGTAACTGTCATTCAATATTCTCATATGTAACTGTGACTGTAATCCATCATGTTCATTAGCTAGTTCTCTAATTTTCTTGATAATTATCATTGGTATTTTATTTATTTATTTATTTATTTTTGAAATCTGGCTTCCACATTGACAAAAGTTAAACTCATCTTTCACTGTTCGCTCTCTTTTGTTGAAAACTTCACTTGGCCTGCTCCTTCACCCCCCTCATATTTTTCACTTTACTTACCAGCCGTCAACTTTTTTGGGAGAACTTTTCCCTTGCTGTATGTAGCAGAAGGTTTGGAGTTGACTCAAATAAGTGCTCTTATGGCTGTAAAAAGAAGAAGAAAAAGAGATAAGGAAACGTATGGTGTTTTAATGCCAATAGTTCTACATCAAGCATGGAAAAAAATAAGGACACCATGTAGTTAACATCTATAAGATTCTTTAAGAATACACAAACCTAAAGGCCACTACATTACAGCAAAATATTTCCAATAATCTCCGCGGGAACAAGCTAGGTATGATAATTAAACACAAACAGACACTCATATGAATTAGCTACAAGTCATATCTATCAATATGTGTGGCATTGTGAAATACTCAGTATAGTCCTTTGGTTTCGATATTTCTGTTAATTACTTGCGACTTCACCCCTGATAGAAGTTTCAGTGCATCTTCCATGCATGGTCGATCAGATGGCCTACTTCTCATGCAGAGCAAAGCAACTTCAAAAACCTGTTTTATTTCCTCTTGTATTGCATCAGCAGAGCCAGTTTGATTCTCGCTATATATTTCTCTTAGAAGCACCTCCTTAGGCTTGCTCTGTATGCTCCCTCCTGCATCTGCCAATCTGCCATTAGTCAGGATTTCCAGAACGATCTCCCCAAATTTGTATGTGTCCATGCAGAGCTCCTCTTTCATGGCACTGTTGAGTTCGCCTGTTAAGAAGTTGAACAAACATTATTCACCACTATGCTTCCAAAGAAGAGATTAGCATGAGTCAACAGATTTATATTTGTAGGAATATCCCTTTCCCTATTTCAAGACAGCAACATAAGTTTGCTAATGTTTGTTGATATGGAATATCAATCACTGTAGTACTCTGTTTTTAGTCTTGCTTGTAAGGAATAGTGACTAATTCCGTGTGTGCACTTGGACAGGCAACAACTTTCTTGGTTGGGCCTTTTGTGATTCTTCCATTGCTTATATAAAGTATACTACAGATTTCCAGACTTTCTTACTACTTTTGTCTATCTTAGACTTTTGATTAAAGGTGTTATTTGTCTGTTTGATGTGTATAAGTGATTAGAAAACAGGAATCCGTAGAATAACATGAAACAGCATATGCTAATAGAAATCATGTTTAGTGACGAGTTACCTGTTTCTCTCATGGAAATTGTTGCAGGAGACGAGCCTTTAGTCATTTCCACAAGGTACTTGAACCCAAATTCAGCCAAATGAGGCTCCATATTTTCATCAAACAATATGTTACTCAACTTCAAATCTCCATGAGGAATTGCTGGGTAACAGTCATGGTGAAGGAAGCACAGTCCCCTAGCAATGCCAATGACGAGTTTGTACTTGGCCATCCAATCTCTCTTCAAGCTGATTTTTTCAGCCAAGTTACCATTAGGCTGATAATCATGCAAGACATATGCTAGTTGCTTGTTGTAGCAAAATCCTAGCAATCTAATCAAATTCTTGTGTCTTGCAACACCTAGTCGTGTCATAAATTCTGTGGCTTTCTTCATTTTCTTTGTTTCCAGTTCAATCTTTTTCACCGAAACTGTTATTCCTGTAGGCAGCACGGCTTTGCAAACTGAACTAGATTCTGCTGGCACTGCTTCCATTGATTCCGCGGAACTAAAGCTTCTCAAAACATCATTTGCTGTGAATCGGGGGAGTCCACTGAAGGAGACCATTTTCCATTGACCTTTACTTCCTCTCCGGATATAGAATATCCCCAAGATTGATGCCACAATTAATACAACCAACCCTGCACCGAGTAGCAGAACCCATGTAAGCTTTCTTGTGCCCTTGCCGCCGAATATTGCGATCGAAGCAGAACATGGTTTCAGGGGTGCTCCACATAGCTTTGGATTTCCCTCATAAGCATTGCTACCCATCAATCTAAACACGTTGTTGGATGGAATGGAACCAGAGATATCATTAAAAGACACGTTTAGAAGCACCAAGCTTGAAGAAGCACCAAACTTTGCTGGTATCGGACCACTGAAGTTATTATGTGACAAGTCTAGGACACTTAAACCTGGAAGGCTTGCAAGGTCTTCTGGTATATGACCAGTAAACTTATTAAAAGCTAAATCCATCTTCCTAAGAGCTTGGCAATCAGAAACACTTCCAGGGACACTTCCTGCTAGATTGTTCGTGTGTAACTCAATAACAGAAACAGATTTGCAGGAGTGGAATGGAGGAAGATTGCCTGAGATATTACACGCTGACGCTGAGAAATTTTGGAGAAGTGGTGAAGACCATGTTTTTGCTGGGATCCTACCTCCAAGCCCTGGGTTATTGGAGATATTGAAGTACCGCAGATTGGAAGCTTGAGAGATATCTGTGGGAATCCCACCGGAAAACTTGTTCCCGGAAAGGTCTACATATGTGATATCAGGAAGTTGGCTGAATTTAAGAGGTATCTCACCGGAGAAGGAATTGTCTTCGATTCGTAGACGCACAAGCGAAGAACAATTGGAGATGGATGGTGAAAGCTTGCCCGTAAAGTTATTCGAAAACAGGATCAGTTTTACTAGCCCTCCGGCACAAATATCCGGTGGAATGCTGCCGATGAAATTGTTGGTGGAAAAATCCACCCATTTTAGCTTTAAGTTCCTGCCCAAGTCCCGTGGAAGTGACCCAGAGAAGAAATTGTTCCATATAAGGAAAGTTTCCAGTGAAGGAAGCTGACCAATGCCTTGTGGAACAGTGCCATTCATTTCATTGTACATGAGGCTTAGCAGCTTGAGATTCTTCAACTCTGCAAAGCTCTCAGGTATAGGCCCAGAAAGATGATTATCAGAAAGATCTAAGCTTGCAAGAGGCACAATTTTTCCAAACTCCCAGGGGACCGATCCAGTGAGCTGGTTTCTAAAGAGAAATAGTGATTCAAGCTTGGTGAGATTGGAGAGTTGCGTTGGTATTGGGCCAGATAGATTGGCACTAGCTATATCAAGATACTGAAGCTCACTCATGTTACTCAATTGCCATGGAACACTTCCTTCATATGAATTGTAGCCAATCTCCATATGGGTCACTGTCTTGAGTTGGCCTAGTTCTGGTGGTATGGTACCACCGAGGAAGTTACCTGCCAGGTGAATAAACTCAAGGCTCTTGAAAGAACCATACTTTGATGGGATTGGTCCATCAAAGTAACTCCCAGCCAGATTGAGAATTTTGAGATAGTCAAGCTGGGAAACTTCAACTGGCAACGGCCCAGAAAAGCTGTTGCTGAAGGCATCAAGTACAACCAGGTTTCGAAGACCTGAGATTCCCTCTGGAAACTGGCCAGAAAAATTGTTTCTGCTGATATCCAAGATTTTTAGATTAGTGAGGTTAAAGATTCCCACAGGAAGCTGCCCTGAGAATGAGTTGTAGCTGAAGTTGAGATCAACAAGCTCAGTGAAGACACTAAATTGCTTCCCTGATAATTCACCACCAAGATTCTTCATAGACAGGTCTAAAGCAATAACAACTGTGGAATTGTTGTTGCATCTGACACCAGACCAAGAACATGCTTGGACTCTCTCTCCTGTGTGCCCTCCGGGGGGCACTGACCAATCATCCAGACTGTTACTATCATCAATGAGCTCAGATTTTAAGCTCAAGAGAGCCTCTGAATAAGGATTAGTAGCCACAGCCACAGCTACGATGAATGTGAAGGCCAAGAGAATCCTGAAGTACAAGCAATGAAAAATCTCCATTGGAACTCGAAGTGGACGAGAAAGAAAAACAACTATTGACAACCCCAGGTAAGAGAAAAATCTGTCAGTTTAGAATAAGGCCTGTGTATATTGTTTGTGTTTTGTTGGATGTGAGGTGCATGGGGACTAGAGAAAGAAAGCATAAAAGAAGGGAGTGACGTACAAGGATTAGTTGATATGAGATGAGAATTTGCCATCGATCAAGTTTCTTTAGAGGCAAGAAGGGACCCTTAGGGTCATAGTTAATTTGGATGGTGTTGGCCACTAAGGACTGTAGCTTTTACATGTTGAAGCATCTTTTTCTTGCTTTTCACCGGAGAAAAGGAAATATGTTAATTTGAGATGGGGTATAAAAATTTCGGAGACATGAACCTAATCCTCCACATCCTTGCCATTTAATTTCGGAGATAAAGTGCATTGTTGTATCCCCTCTGGTTGCATGGTTAGAGGCAAATGGGGGCATATTAGGAATAAAGTGAACCATTATTTTATAAAAAAGAATACCATAGGAATTAAGAAAGGTGAGCAATTACTAGGCAATTATTATCACAGCTACAGTTCTGACCTAATTTTGGACTATTGAAAGCAAAATGTGATAGCAGTACTGAAGAAAATGTCTGGATAAAAAAAACCAGCCAGATTTGCCTGTCCAGGGAACCAAATTAAGTTGAGAGACAGATTATCTTATGCGGTATTCAATTAAGGGAAATACAAGCCAGTAAATCCTTGTTTTGGGATTGACCAGTCATTGAAATGATAGTAGCAGGTGCACAGAAGTTACAGTATAAAGACAATAGTGTAGTGCTAAAAAAGCAGCTCTCTTTTTCCTTGATTTATGATTAACTAAACCTTTTGTGTCCTTGAAGGACATTAAAGGTATATATATCCATATCCTGTTCTTGACATGTGTAACCTTGGCAGTTGGCAGTGAATGCTTAGTTTCTTCTTTCGTGCGTGCTCCTAATGCAATCTAATAATTAAACTTAACGTCTCTAATACGGTGCTAAAAACTTTTAAAGGAGAGTAAATCCAAAGTGAACAAGTGAAGAAAGATAGCTGTCCTCGTTGTTTGACAGTGGTGCTGTGATTCTCAAGATGGATGCATAGAGATTCACAGCTTGTAATTACTTGGGTGGTTCATCTTGCATTAATTACAAGAGCATTTATTTCATCTTTTCACTGTCTCTAGAATTACAACTTTGAAGTTGGCCATGGACCAGAGACCTACCAGCCCTAACATATCTTGTACAAAATACAGGAGCTAGGTTTTCCGGCAGTAAGCATTTATAAGAAGCTAAGATTGGTTGCTGATCGACATGCTAAACTTGGCACAAAGCTACTACACCAACAGGTGTTATTTTGACTCCCTTGAAGCAGCTAGTCTTGTCTTTCAACCTAGGCAGTACCTAGTGGTAGTGAAGATATCCCATTGCTCGCAAACTATCAAAAGAAAAAGAGAGTCCTAGCATTAGCAGCTAAATGGCCCTCTAGGGTTTTGTTTGGACCTGGGGACCAGCTTCTCAGGGGGGACTCTTCATGTGTCATGGACAAAAAATGCTTGTCTTTCATCAGGATTACTGAAGCCAGCTTTCGGTTCTTTACAGGAAGGTTTTGGCCACATATATGTAGATGTTCATTTATGTCATGTATGGGAAACAGTGCAAGGCTCTAAAATCTTGGTGCAGAGAGTCACAAGACATGATCACATCGCGAGAGAGTCCTGCTTCCTGAGACCTTTCACAGGGACCCCGTGATGAATAAATTCTGGCAAGGAGACGAGTCCCATCGCATTGCGTGTTATTATTACGTATCATTTAATATCCCTGCCACTTCTCTGAAGCCAGATATCTTTGCTCCACTGTGATAATAAGGGAAGGACGATCCTGTGATAAGCTTGTCCCTCTGGAAAAAGACAAATCTCTTCTTTTAGTTCTTGAAGTTGTATACTCTTCAATATTTATCATCGCTGTTGTGGAGCTAATAAATCTAAGGCCACACTTCTTTCAATGGCATGAAAAATAAGACACGTTTCACTGGATTTTGAATGGATAGAAGGCGTATAGCAAGAATTGAGCTCTGCCATTACGCATCTATCACTGTAACAAGGAAATGGGATTCACTGCATATCCATCATAGCATCCAAACACTTGTTAAAGGAAAGAACAAAATCGTCCAGTGTGATAGAGGAGAGAAAATAGCAGAGAAATTCCCTCAAAGACCACCGACCATGTGGTATTAGGGCCTATGCTGCACACATCTTTTTAGGAAAAGAAACTCTCACTCGTCTGAATGCATTGGATTCCCATCATAAGCAGTCGAGGAAGAAGGGGGCTCATGCTTGATTTGATGCCTGAATCTAACCAAGGTTTAACAAAGACAACCATAGATATCAATCTTTAGGGTAATTGAGCTGAGCACCAAGTAGGACACCACAAGGATACTGAAAAGACCATTTGGAACCCTGCACAACTTATTTATAACCGAAGAAACTAGGGATGCTTTTGACTTTCTGCTGGGGCTATATGCCAGGAAGAGTGAAACATCTAGCCAGTCAAAAACTATTGGTTGGTGCTGTGCCATGCAAAACGGATAAGAAACATTATACAAGCAGAGAAGAAAACGTCAATAATTCATAAAGGACAGCATAAACATGCAAATAAAGTAAATAAAAGTGATTGAAGAAAAGGGCTCTTCAACAAAACATGAAATCTACTTTGACAAATTATGGATAGCAGTGGCTACTGGTAAAGTGATAGACGGCTGGGGAGGTTTTGAAGTATGCCCTCCATTTTGATTTGGAGGAATAATTGAGGGATTCAACACAAGCCAAACCCATCCCCGATGAAGTAGAAGATCCTTGATGCAATGAACACCGCCAGCTGCAGAGAAAATAACCAGTCCATCCTTGGATTTGAAAACAGAAATGGCTAAAATATAGACAATAACATCGAGCCGAGCCTTGCTTGGAGCCTAGCAACAGCACAGCAAGAACCATGACAGGCAAATAGTTTAGATTTCCAAAACTGTATTTTAACAGATAAGAGAGTTGAATTTGGACACAAGATTGTATCTTGAGACCTGTAAACAAGTTCTCAGTCACTGGTTTCTGATCCCACAATTGAATTGAGTGAAGCCAGCAACATGCTGAGCATTAACTCAAGTTTAATCCTCCTTCCAGATCATATCAACCAAACTGATGGGGGATCTGTCACACCTGATTGCATGAATCATACGTGACAATTTTAAACCTAAACCTAGATATTCAAAGGTCATTAAGGATCAATTGATCCAACCTTTAATGGACAAATTAATAACATAAAATGATATCTTATAGGTTAGAGCCATAATCATAGCAAACAAGACAAACAATAATGTGAGTTTGTAAGAAATAAAAAAAAAAACAACTTTTGAACATTCTGATGGAACCATTGGAGCTAGCTGTTAGAGTCAAAGTTCCCCTGTTTTAAACTTATTTCTGTTAAATTGAATAATTATTCCTTAACTTGAGGAACAAGATTGTTTTCTATTAAAGTAGTCATGCACCACGATTATAAGATTTAAAATCATGGGTGGTTGTTTTTTCCTTTCCATCTCAGTGTAAGGTTATTTATTAGCCACAACAGTTGTTCAATAAAATAACAATTCTTCCATCTTTTGTGCAATTAAACTTGGCAAAGCTCTCTGTTATCTTTTGATTTAACATCTGGTATCAGAGCCTCCTCGCGAGGTTTGATCAAAATTTGTGATTCAAGTATTAAAGTGAAAAGTCAGAGACATGACATCTGAGAATAGCTTTGTGCAACTTGCCATTCCAAGAGTATGCTAATGGAGAATTTTCTGCGTTCCAAAGAATATTGGAACTTGATAGAGATAAGGATCACTGCTGCAGCAGAAGGATCGAATTTTAGTGAGATACAACAAAAGATCTATGAAGATTAGAAACTAAAAGATCTCAAGGCCAAGAACTATATGTTCCAAGTCATTGATCGTTCGATACTAGAAACCATCTTGAAGAAAGATACGGCAAAAGATATATGGGATTCTTTGAAGCAAAAATATCAAGGAAAAATAAGTGTCAAGCGTGCTTAATTGCAAGCTCTTCACAAGGAGTTTGAAGTGTTGCATATAAAGGTTGCAGAATCAGTTAATGATTACTTTGGCAGAACTCTCACCATAGCTAACAAGATACGAATGCATAGAGAACGAATGAATGATGTGGTCATCATTGAAAAGATTTTGAGGTCTATGACGTCAAAATATGATTACGTTGTTTGCTCCATTGAGGAATCTAATGACCTGGACACAATGTCTATAGACGAGCTTCAAAGCAGCCTCTTGGTGCATGAACAACGGATTAATCGACATGTGAACGATGAACAAGCACTTCAGATCACTCATGGATTCCAGCAAGGAGAAAGAGGTGGAGGCAGAGGCACTTACCAAGGACGAGGAAGAGGAAGGGGTAGGTTTGGATTCGACAATCCATCCTAGAGTGTTACTATTGTCATGAGCTAGGGCACTTCCATTGGGAATGTCCTAAATGAGACAAGGAACAGAAGGTGAATTATGCTGAAACAAAGGACGAGATGTTGCTGATGACGTTTGTAAATTCCAACAAGACTGCAATGGAGCACATTTGGTTTCTTGACTCTGGGTGTAGTAACCACATATGTGGAAAACAGAACATGTTTTTTGATCTTGACAATAGCTTTCGAGAATCAATGAAGCTTGGCAATGACTCAAGTATTACTGTATAAGGCAAAGGAAAAATTTGAATGGAAGTAAATGGGTTTGTGCATGTAATCACAGAAGTCTTCTATGTACCAGACCTAAAGAATAACCTGTTGAGTATCGGCCAATTGCAGGAAAAGGGGCTGGCAGTCCTTATCTAACATGGAATATGCAAAATATTTCACAAAGAGAAAGGTTTAATCATGGAAACAGAGATGACACACAACAGGATGTTCACTGTGCTTGCTCGTTGCATACCAAAGGAACCAAAATGCTTCTCCTCACTAATCACAGATCAAGCAGACCTTCGGCACTGTCGATATGTACATCTTAGCTGGAATGGGCTCAAAGAGCTTCAACAAAAGAACATGGTGACATGGTTACCTCCGTTTAAAGCCTCCCAAAAGATTTATGAAAATTGCTTAGTGGGAAGACATCATCATGATTCTTTTTCTAAAGCAAGCATTTGGAGAGCCTCTAACATTCTTTAGTTGGTGCATGCTGACATATGCGGACCAATCAATCCAGTTTTAAATGGCAAAAAACGGTATCTTATTACCTTCATCGATGATTGTTGGTTAATTTCGCAAGTGCACGAATCGTAACAAGTAATAAAGTGATGAGTAGAGTATCGTCCCACGAGGATTTGTAAAAATTACTACTAATTACCAAAGTCTTTTAAATTATGATCTATTTGAGGAATCAAATGAGATAGTTTATGAAACAAAAATTAATGATTAAAAAACAAACAACCAAATAATTAAATATTAATAAATTCAATTGTACTGGTTCTAGGATTTCTGACTTGCCGTAACTATGCTTATGTGAATTTTCTCGATTAAATTAATTACTCCTAATGTTGATAATCATGTTTTCCTAATGTAAATATTAATCTCTCTCGAGCATCAATAAATTATTTCGACAAACAAATTTCATATACTCTACGAAAGTCCTGAACTTGTCGAAATTTATTAAGTACTGTAAAACCTGTATTGATTACAAAAGTTCCGAGGATATCTCTATCCTATAAATTTCTTAAGGTATTTCAAACAATAGCTAAAACAATTATCACTTCTCAGTTTCAAATTGAATTCTAAATCATGCAGATGTTGGCCAAACACACGCAAGCATTACACATAGAATGAAATACTCAACATCTTAATATAATAATTCAATCGAAGACATTGTTCACATATTCATAGTAAGGTTACATAAAAAATCCCAGAATAAAAGTCTACTCCATAGTTAAATTAAAGAGAAACAAACTTGATACGATGAACATCACTCAAAAGCAGAGAATTTCAGTGGAAGAGATAGGTGTTCTCCCGGTCTTCAATATTTTTGCCTCTGTTCTTTTTGTTCCTCTTGGTCCGCGCCTCCTCTGTTTTGCTTTCTCTGTTATAGGGTTTCTCCCCGTCTCCACCCTGTTTTTCAGACCCCCATAACTCTTCTTTTATATTGTGGCTTTTCTACCCCTGCAGTAATGAGGAAAATTTCCTTTTCTGCATTGATTTCTCCTACCCAGACATTGCGGGCCAGATTTGAGGTAGGAAACGTGCGAATTCAAAGATCTCTATTTCTGGAGAAATTGTAGAGAATCAAATTTTCTTTCCAACGATACTGATCTTGTAATTTTTGGACCTCTGAGCGTTGAGATATGGGCTATAAACCAAAACAGTCTTTGCAGTGCAGAAATTTCGGGCTGGTTCAATCCTTGTTTTTCAACTCGCTTTTTGGGCTTCGAAACAACAAAAATGAGTTATATGCCCTTCATATGTTTTGTAGACCTTCATCGCAGCTATTTAAAAATGGTGACAAACATCTGGAACTAAGTTGTATAGCTTCTTTTGCAGCACATAATGAATCATTGTTCAGTTTCACTGCCGGGCTCTGCCTGTTCAGTAACCTAATATCTGAAAACACATTAATTTCCCACGAGGTCACTAGTTCAAAAAGAGATTCAACATTCTAATTTTCTTGTGTAACATATCCAAAATATTTAAAAATCAAGCATGAATAGTGGAAAATATACATGTTAAAAATTCTCTTATCAATGATTTCAGTAGAAAAACTTGGATGTACTTCTTGATGGAGAAATCAGAAGCTCTTTCCACATTCAAATCTTATAAAGCCAGAGTTGAGAAGGAAACTGGAACTTACATATGGAGCCTTAGAACAGACCGTGAGGGAGAATTTACATCACAGGAATTCACCGACTTCTGCAATGAGCATGGTATTCATAGACAGTTGATGATTGCCTATACACCCCAACAGAACGGTGTCGCAGAAAGGAAGAACTACACAATTATGAATATGGTGCGAAGCATGTTGGCAGCAAAGTAAATTCCTAAGACTTTCTGGCCTGAAGAAGTGAATTAGACGGTGTATATTCTATATCGATGTCTAACTCTAGCTGTGAAGAACAAAACGCTTGCAAAAATATGGAGTGGGCATAAGCCATTAGTGGACTATTTTCGAGTTTTTGGATGCATTGCTTATGTGCATGTACCTGACAGCAAGAAAGTAAAGCTTGATGCCAAGAGTTTAAAATGCATTTTACTAGGGGTCAGTGAGGAATCCAAGGCTTATAGGTTATTTGAACCAATTTTAAATAAAATAATTATTAGCCGAGATGTGGTATTTGAAGAAGATCAGCAATGGAACTGGGATGATGATGACAAACAGGCCATATTTACTGAGCTCGAGTAGGAGACTAAAGAAGAAACAAACGTGGAAGATGAGGAAAATAGAGAAGAGTCTGATGACAGTGAAGAATCTGACACCAATGCAAAAACTAGACAAACTGAACCCGATGGAGGTAACATTGATATCTCATATGAAGAACACTCATCTCATGAAATACGAGCATGAAGACCACCAGTGTGGATAAGAGACTATGAAACCGAATAAGGCCTCTCAGATGAAGAAACTGTTAACCTGGCACATTTAGCTTCGTTCACTGACGGAGATCCTATTACATTTGCTGAAGCTGTGAAGTCTGAGAAATGGAGAAAAGCCATGGATCAAGAAATACAAGCTATAGAGAAGAATGACACATGAGATTTAACAGTGCTGCCATCCAGAGGCAAAACCATAGGAGTAAAGTGAGTGTTTAAAAAAAAATTCAATGAAAATGGAGAAGTTGACAAGTACAAGGCTCAGCTAGTTGCTAAGGGGTATTGTCAACAACATGGAATTGATTATGTGAAGTTTTCGCACTAGTAGCTCGCTTGGACACTATACGAATTATTATATCCATTGCTACACAGAAATCTTGGTTGATCTACTAGCTTGATATCAACTCGGCTTTTCTGCATGGGGAAATTACTGAGGAAGTCTTTATTGAGCAGCCTCTAGGATATGAACAGAAAGGGCATGAATCAAAGGTTTATCGACTAAAAAAGGCATAATATGGACTCAAACAGGCTCCCCACGCATGGTATAGTCGCATTGAAACATATTTCATCAAAGAAGACTTCATCAAATGTCCTTATGAGCATACATTATTCATTAAAATTGCAGGTGGAGGTAAAATTTTAATTTTATGCCTTTATATTGATGACCTTATTTTTACTGGCAATGATGAAACCATGTTCGAACAATTTAAGAAGTCCATGAAGATTGAGTTCTACATGACTAATCTTAGGAGAATGAAGTATTTCCTTGGTATTGAAGTATTACAAAAGGCAGATGGTATCTTCATTACTCAACGGAAGTATGCTCAAAAGATCTTGGAAAGGTTCAATATGGCTCAGTGTAACTCAGTACATAACCCAGTGGTTCCTGGCTTTAAACTCATGAAAGATGAAGGGGGAGTGGAAGCTGATAGCATAATTTACAAGCAAATGGCGGGAAGCCTTATGTATTTAACTGTCATACGCCCTGATTTGATGTTTATTGTCAACTTGATCAGCAGGTATATGGAGCGTCCTACTGATTCTCACTTCTAAGCAGCAAAAAGAACTTTGAGTTATATAAAGGGCACGATTGGTTTTGGGATATTCTACAAGAAGGGAGGAAGTGAAGAATTTATAGGGTACACAAATAGTGACTATACTGGCGATCAAGATGACAAAAAAAACACCTCAGGATATGCTTTTCTCATAAGCTCAGGAGCTATTTCTTGGTCTTTAAAGAAAACCAGCGGTTACTCTCTCCACCACTGAAGCCGAGTTCATAGCTGCATCATTAAGTGCATGCCAGGTCGTGTGGTTAAGAAGAATTCTGACAGTCCTAAATCAAGAGCAAAACAGTCCAATCGTGGTGTTCTGTGATAATATATCAGCGATTAAACTTTTAAAAAATCCTGTGATGCATGGTTGTAGTAAGCACATAAATGTAAGATTTCATTTTCTTCAAGATCTTGTTAGGGATGGGATTCTGGAGCTAATTTATTGTTCTACACAATAACAAGTTGCATATATTCTAACAAAGCCGTTGAAGCTTGATGCTTTTCTGAAAATGCAAAATCTACTAGGAGTGCATGAATATCCAGGTATAAACTGAATGATAATGGCATTTAGTTTAAGGAAGGATGATGGAACCATTGGAGCTAGCCGTTAGAGTCAAAGTTCTCATGTTTTAAGCTTATTTCTGTTAAGTTGAATAATTCCTCCTTAAGTTGAGAAACAAGATTGTTTTATGTTAAAGTAGTCATGCACCACGATTATAGGATTTAAAATCATGGGTGGTTGTTTTTCCCTTTCCATCTCGGTGTAAGGCTATTTATTAGCCACAATAGTTATTCAGTAAAATAACAATTCTTCCATCTTTTATGCAATCAAACTTGGCAAAGCTCTCTGTTATCTTTTAATTTAACACATTTAAACCATAAACCCAGAAAATGCTTAATCTAAGAAAAATGATTAAAACCCAAAAAAAAAATGATCTAAACCTAACAACTCTAGCTCAAATATGCTTGTCATGACTTCTAAAACCATCAAGAACTAAAAAAACAAAAAACAAAAAAGAAACAATCTAACAGTTAAACCACATTATCCATATAATTTCAAAATATATTTCTTCAAACTATAAGTACTATTATATTAGTTCTAAAGCCTGTTTTCAATTAAACTTATCATGAACATAACTTGACTAGTCTTAGTAACTCATCAAAAATAGCCTAGGATGTCAAATTTAGTAAAATTACCTATTAGCACATGAAATCAAAACAGATCCAATAACTAATTTAAGCATCAAAACATTCTTTGTTGTCATTTAAACAAAATATCCTCATCACATTAGCAGTCATAAAGCATCAAACTATTCATCTAATTTCATCTTGAACCTATAAAAATGTATACTACTTCAAAACACAATCTGCTAAAACACACACAAACACACACACGTTGCCTCTAAACTAACAACTAATCACCACAAATGAACAATAAAATTTTAAAAAATAATTTAACAGGGATTAAAGGAGGGGTGTGCTCATTAAGCTACACATTTCCATGAAAAGCAAGTGTATATCTTCTATTAACAATGTTGTCCTCTTTTTTGGAATTTCTTCTCTTTTTCTCCTTGTTTCTAACTATTATTCAATCCTTGGTTTTTTTTCACCTCTTCCTTTCTCCTCTCTTCTTTAAACTTTTGCACATTATTTTTCTAGTATTTTTCTCTAAAACACCTCTAGTATTTCTCTTTTAATTCTCTCTGGAATTTCTTCCCATTTTCTCCCATCGTAGTTGTGGAGAGACATTCTTTTTATAGGCTAAGATAAAACTAGGAGGTTACAGAACCATGATGGTTTTTTTTTAAAAAAAAACAATATAGGTGGTTATAGGAGACTCTCCATTTCTTTGTCTTTTATAACCATACCCCGAAGGTTATGATATCTAGCTTCCTTTTAAATTGAATCCTAGCAAGAGAAAGCATAATCAAAGCTAGTTCTTTTATGAATGATTTTCTTCTTCAATTACGACTAACTGGGTAGGGTACTTTGACGAATTCATATAGAGCTTGGGATATAAACATACCACTGATGGACTTAAATCATGTAAAGGGGATGTATATCTACTATTAGGAATAAACCATACTTTATTTGGAGCTCTAAAACTCCACATTCATTCATTGAAAGATTGGTCCCTGATTAGCTTAAATCTGTCAATCCAAGGGAGGTTGACTAGGAGCAAGATGTTGTTGAATTCATAAAGCTAAATATGGTATAAACATTTGATGAAGATGGTTGATCTTTGTAAAGAAAGTTTTTCTCATTCATTTGGTGCCAATTATAACCTTGAGGTGGTCGGAGATGCCACATTTATTTGTTTGAACGTTGCTTTTTGATAATGTTTTCAGGTGAAAAAAAAAAAGAACAATGACTAAACGACGCATCACTTGGTCTTTTCATTAAATTCTAAATGACACGTCACCATGTTTTAAACCCTAAAAATTAGGGTTTTGAAAATTTCCATTCTAGTCCTTGTATTTCTAATTTCAGTGTATGTGTCCTCAATTAACCTAGAAAACTTTTCAACCCTTATAATTGCATTCGTGGAAATATTTTTTGGAATCCTTTAATTCACTTGCCTCTTACAAATTAGTCCTTAGTTTCTAAACGTTGCAATTTGGCTCTCATCTAACTATTAAGCTTTTAATTTGTTTCGATTTGATCCCTGATTTAATCAATTTCAATCCCTAAATATATGCATCTTTTGCACCTTGGCTCTGGATTTTTTCAATTAAATCACTAATTGCCCTCCAAACTGTATTTTTTTAGTAATTAAGCCCCCAATTAAGGTCATTAAAAGTTTAATAAAGCCCTTGAACTTAATTAATTCTTTTAATTTTGGCCAAATTGACTCTTAAACTTAATTTATTTCAATTAATTCCTTAATTAAGTTAATTAAATTCATTAAAAGTTTAACTAAGATAACTTATTGGTTCCTAGAGCCTAGCCCATCTATGGTCAGATTGCACTGCTTGCTTGAGTGCCGTCTAACAAATGAGAACGAAGTATAACTTGGCTTCCAATAAAAAAGAAAAGTGGGTGAAGGGCCGAAGCAACCAAAAACAAGAATTTGAGAGAAGAGATGTAAAAACATGCCCCAAAAGCATTAACAGTGTACATTAATAATGTTTATCATGTAAACTCTGATCATTTAACATGATTTTAAGATTTATGTATAGAACATGACTTGCGTCATACGAAGTAACATGCAAAACAATCATCTAATATAAATTTATAAACACCAACTCATATGTACATGCAAGAACACATTCTCGAGTTTTAAATCACAGAGAAAAGATCTCAAATTCATGTATAGAACATGAGTTTGTTATTGCAGGATTAAATCATGAGTTTCAGGTTTCCAAGAGCTCCGGGAATTAAATTTCAAGTGAAGGAGTTAATGCTTAAAGATTCACTTTCTTGCAGTGGATGGTCTCACCATTCCTGCTGAACCCCCAGACTTTTGTAAGGGTTCACACATGCAAGATCCAAAAGCTGCTGGAATTAAAATACAAGTCCCTGACCTCTTGCATTCTCTGACTTCACTTGAAATCATGATTTCTGAGCACAATGTTTCATTTTCTTCCTCCCTTGAGCCATTAAGTTAAAATACCACTGGAGATGATATGCAATGGATGAAGCCCCTCAACTTTTATAGATTTGAAAACACAGAGAAATGAAAAGCTGCAAGAAGGGAAAGCTTCAGTAAAACACAGGGATCAATTCATTGCTTGAACAGCCTAAACCAAATACTCAAGATGTGGCTGACAGTTATGGCTCTTTTTCGTTTGTCATTTGCATGCTTATTTATAACTTAGGCAGGCCTTATCCTTTTCCTCTCTTTTCCCTGATATCCATAACAGTGGATATGGGCATGAGCTGACACACTCAGAATCAAATTGAATTAGGCCCGACGCCTTTCCCTTCCTCGTATTGAGTGTCATCATTTGGATTTCCAGGCACTATCTTCTTCCAAAACCAATGCTTTCTCCATAGGAATATCATCTCTTCGATAGGAACTCCCTTAGTTTCAGGGAGGAAGAAGTAAACGAAAATAGTCATGACAAGAATCCAGCTAGCAAAGAAGAGGAAGATTCCGAACTTGAATGCACAGAGGAGGGATAGGAAAACCTGAGCTATCACAAAAGTAAATAAAAGATTTACAGCTACTGTAATGCTTTGTCCAGCTGATCGGGTTTCCAGTGGAAATATCTCGCTTGGAATGGTCCAGCCAAGCCCACCCCATGACCATCCAAAGGCTACAACAAACAAGCAAATCACAATGACAACCAACACCGAGAAGACTTTAGATAGTTTCTGGTTGTCCCCGAACTTCACCCCCAAGATTATAGAAACAATTACCTGTTACAAAAGTTAAATAGTAATGGTTATTTGAAGCCAGAGGTAATGAAGGTTCTACTCTCTAATCTCTAGGCTATAGTTACATACATCTAATTGAACCAACAGATTCTTACCTAATGGATTATTTTATCTGACGCACATGAAAGAGTAATGAATGTTTACCTGGCATGTTATCATTTGTATTCCACCACTGATAAGTAAAAATCTCCGGCCCAGTCTATCGACTGTTGCGATAGCAATAAAGGTAGAGGAACAAAGAGCCGCTCCAGTCACAGCTGAGGAGTAGAGGGAAGCATTGCGCCCAAATCCCATACTTTGAAACAGCACTGGAGCATAGAAGAGAATAGAATTTATTCCTGTCAGAATCTGAAATGCTGGTAGCAGGATTGCCATAACCAATTGAGGCCTGTTCCTTTTTATAAGGATGTTTCTGAATGGATGCTTGATTGAGTTAGCCAACTCACTTGCATCAACCATGTCGTCAAATTCTGCATCAACATTTTTGGTTCCTCTGATTTTCTCTAGGACTTTTCTTCCTTTATCTCGCATTCCCCGTTCGATTAAACTATTAGGTGTCTCAGACAGATATATCCCTCCCACAGTCATCAATACAGCTGGAAATGCTGCTAGGCCTAGAGAGAGTCTCCATCCCCATGGCTTAAGCTTTTGTGTTCCATAATTAACCATGTTTGCCGTAAAGACTCCACTGGTAGTTGCTAACTGAAACATCATGTTTAGTGCTCCTCTGAGATGAGTTGGTGCCATCTCTGATAAGTATAGTGGAACAGCCTGGAATAATAATAATAAAAAAAAAAGCTATGTATTATTACTGTAACACATCCGCTCTCTTTTGATCACCACATTTTCAATTCATTTCCATAACTTATAAGGAAGAATGTGCTTTGTTACAGGAAATAGCTTGAAGCAGAATGAAGCACCTGATTTCCAAATCCAATGCCGACACCAAGCATGATCCGACCCATGAGAAGCATTGCCAGGTTGATGGATGTGGCATTTAAGATTGCTCCAATAAGAAAGCTGGAACCACCACATATTATACTTATTCGACGTCCATAAATTCTTGTGATAGGACTTGCAACCAGAGATGAAACCAAACCAGCAAGGTAGAGAGAAGAGGTAAAGGCTGATAGCCCTTGGTCATTGTACTTGCAGTAGTTGTTTTCATGAGCACGCTGCTTCTTTTCATATACACCATGGAAAAATTTCTTAAGAAATCCATCCATTGATGTCACTCCTCCTGTTAATCATTGAAGTCGGTATACAAAAAAATCAGTTTTGAAGCAGAATCCGAAAGGTTGTAGAACTCCAACATTTTCAAGATTTTGATCTTTCCTTTATAACATTTCTTAGTTTCTCTTTTCGTCTCCGAGATTAATGCCAACTAATCTTTAATCATCGTGATCCTAATTTTATCATAAGAAGACAACCTTGAAAAATCAAATTGCAACATGAATTAACATGAGATCTTCAAGGAAACATTGAAAATTATAAAAACAGAAAATGAACATTCAAGGAGATCTCATCTAGTATATTTGTTATCATCGATGTTCAATGGAGTCTTTTTTGGCAGCCAAGATGGGTTCTAAATGCTGGTTGTGTCAAGATTATCTATTTCTAGTAGGAAACAATAACTTGAATAGCTGCTATCAAGATCTATTTTTCAGGAGAAGAACCTAAAAAAAATTATCCCTGCAGTCTGTCAACGATTAATTTCAATTTCTATTACAAAATTTGCATTTCTCTGTGCAGAAATTGAATAATTAATTATTTATTTTAATCTCTCATCATCATTATAATCTCAGAAATGTGCAAGGAGACCGAAAACCCTTCTGGTTTGAATTGTGGTTGTATTCATCATCCAGAAAACTTTCACTTTCTATTTCATCATTGCCTTTGACACATGACAACCACCTAACTTTCATCCTTTCCAAAATCTAAAGAAATATTCCAGTTAGAATATTCTCTTTCAACAAACTTTACCACAAAAACAGTATCAATTCATCAGTCTCCATCAAGTTTTGACAAAAAAAAAAAAAAGGGAAAATGTACCTGAAATCCCAATATCATAGCCAAAGAGAGAGCCACCAACAGCAGCAATAACACATGCAATGATTACAGAACAGGTGACTCTCCCTTGATACTGCTCTGCCCTCTCCTTGGCCACACCAGCCGGCCCAATAGACCCTCCTGCCATCTTCAAAGCTCAAGTACCAGAATCAACAGAGAGACACAGACCCTTTTCTTGTTTTTCCAGAGACAATTCAACAAAAGGAGAGACACTCTTCTATAATCTCAACTCTGATCATGTGAGATTTGAAAACTATAAAATGAGCTTGGCAGAAAACATGGGTTTATCCATATGTTTGCACAGACAAGATGGCAATAATGATAAAGACATGATGGAAGTTTATTTGTTTCCTCAGGAGCTTGTTTCGGTGCAACAGAGTTTTCAGTTTCACAACTAAAAATTAGCGGTCAGAATTTATTTTTGCATTTTAAAAACACCTTTTTATTTGAAAATATTTTATTTTAAATAAATTATATATATATATATAGATTATTTTAATATACTAATATAAAATAATAATAATAATAATAATAATATATTATTTTGATATATTTTTAAACAAAAAATACTTTTAAAAAAATATTAATATAATTCTACACAAATTCTTATTATAAAAAGCATTTCTATTTCTTCTTCTTTTATTTTATTTTTTTATAAAGGCATTTCTGTTTTTTTCAAAGGATTGGCCATTCATATATTTATTTCTTCTCCTATAAAAATGAAAGGTCAATTTGGTAGTTGCACATATGGTATCCGAATTTAATATTATGGGTTTGTTACAAAATCAATGCCTATATTAGAAAATTTCATGGGGTTATGCATTGAATATTAATATAATAATTCGAATAAATCCATTGGTTTAGGCATTTTATCCATCCAACTTAATAAATATTTATTATATAGGCATCATTTATTTATTTATAGTACATAATCTATGTGTTTTGGATAAATTATTAAAAATATTTTATTTGTGAGGCAGTTTGGTATTGTAATAGTAACTGATTTTCAAACTTGTAAATATATTAAAATAATATATTTTTTTTATTTTTGATATTAAAACATCAAAACAACTTGAAAACTAAAAAAATTTTAAAATAAAAAAAATTTAAAATATTTTTGAAATATAAAAACAAAAAAGATTTATAAATACTAAACTAATGTATTTGACTTGGAGTGATTTTAATAATTATATATCAATTTGGGATTTGTAATTATATATGAATTTGGGATTTGCTGAAATTGTGTGGTCTATTTTTTGTTTGTATGCAAAAATATAGATAGATGAGTGCTATATTTGAGTGTTGTCATTGATTTTAATAGTGCTTAAAAGTAAAATAATGATTGTTTTTTTTAAGTATTTTTTATTTTTTAAAAATTATTTTTATTAATAGTATATCAAAATAATTTAAAAAAAAAACTTAAAAAAAATCACAAACAGCGAAAATAAATAGTCACTTTATAGTATGCACTTTGGTGGTTTTCTTTCCACTTGGAGTGCAAATCTTTAATGAGTTTGTTACCTGCCAGTGTTTCTTTAATGACTTAAACTTTCCAATTACGAAGAGTGTGATCGCTTTTTTGGTATCTCATTTTTTTAATTTATTTGAGAGATTAATGATAATTATTTTTAAAATGTTTTTTTGTTTGAAAATATATTAAAATAATATTTTTTATTTTTAAAAATTATTTTTTAATACCAACATTTATTTAAAAATACTAAAAAAATAATTTAAAATCAAAAAAATCAAAATCTTTAGAAAACTCCGGTTAAGAAACACCCCTGAAAATTCCTACCGCCAAAATGCAAGTTGGAACTCGGCCCATAAAACCAAGTCTCTATGGGTATAATAACCACTTTACTTGAGACAGAAATCAAGAGCATTAATTTTATTTTATTTTTTTCATGTTATGAAAGACAAAAACTTCATCAGTGATCCAATTCTGTCTGCACAGACACGGGGATGTGTTTGAAAGTATAATTGCAGTTATGTTTTTTAAAGTATTTTTTATTTAAAAATATATTAAAATAATATTTTTTTATTTTTAAAAAATAATTTTTAATATCAATGTATCAAAATTATATAAATATATTAAAAAATATTAATTTAAAATAAAAAAATAAAACAAATTTTAATTTTTTTAAAATATTTCTGAAAAAAACAAACAAACAGCGTAAATGTTAAACTAGTTTTGTGTGAATTAGTGATATGCACTATTGACATTGTTACCCTTCAGATGCCATTTTGTTCACGCCAAAGAGTCCTCCCTTTTCCACTCACTAAACTAACGCCACGAAACCCAAGTCAAAGTCTAACCCCTGACATCATTCACAAGTCGGCAGCCCCCCGCTCACGACTTTTTGTTCTCATATTTTACTCTTTTCTTTAAAAATAAAATAAAATAAAATCATACACTTTGATTTATGTAAAATGTGTGCATCAATAACGAATGAGCAACAGTATATACTCCGTCATGGTGGTCGCCGTAGATCAACTAAAATATTAATATATATGGAAGTTGTTACATTTTTTTGGGTTAGCCATGAAAAATATCAAATGTGTTTTCAAAATCTAATCACTGTGTTTAAAAAAAAACAAATTGCCTATCATACACATATTAATAAAAAAAAAATATTAACAAAGAACAAAAAATATTAACCATTTAGGTGGTGATCCAATAGTAAAAGTTTGAGACTAAAAGGTTTTCTCTCTATGTGGTCTCAGGTTCGAGCACTGTAGTTGCTCATATAAGGGTCATTGGAGGCTTACATGATCGTTAACTTTAGGACCCGTGAGATTCATAGAGATACGCATAAACTGACCCGGACATCCACGTTAAACTAAAAAAAAATATAGAGTCACCACACATAATGTGATTTAACATATTTTTCTTATCACTAGTCAATTATTTTTCAAAAAAAAATTAAATAGAAAAAAGTAACACGTTTTTTTTTTCTAGCTTTGCACCATGGTCCCTTTTTTTTTTCCTAGCCTTTGCACCATGTCATGGTCCTTTGCTTGTTAAGGCTAAACTCCAATTGTATTGGAGTCGGCTGGGTGGCCTATTTGACAAAAATAAACCAAACACGACCTTGTCATATCTGTTCAAAACCCAATCTGGGCATTAAAAAAAATTCGATGAGCTGTAGTTTTAAGTCTTGCCTAACCTGATCAGGTTCAATCGTGAAAACAATAAAACACCAAATTATATATTTGAAAAGATTGAAACGAAGAGAAGACATGATATTGTACTTGGTTAGCCTAAGTTAACTTGTTAAATTTATAATTCAGGTCATGACACAGCAAAAAAATAAACTAACTCCGTATGGCTTAATTGAAATGAGATTCGTGATTAATTTAAAGTCATCTAGAAATCAAGAGTTAAATTTAAAAAAATAAAATAATTATCAAAGAATTTCCACCTAATTTAAATGGGATGAGATTGATGATTAATTTAAAGAGCCATCGGCTAAAAAAAAATATTTATCAAAGAATTAGAAACCAAATAAAAAAGTAACTTCTTAAAAATTAAATTAAAAAAAAAAAAGTATAGGGCGTGCAATGCACATACAGCATACGAGGTAGCCTTATTGCATTCAAGTGACGCGCAAGGCTTCATCCGAACTCCGTTCACATCTTTCCTAGGCAGCGTTGGACAAAATGCGTGTTGTCTTAGTCGACGATGTAGCTCCGATTGCAATTTTTTGTCCTTTTCTTCTCCTTTCCTCCCTTCTCTCTCTCTCCATTGATTTGCTTGCAACACCTGGAAAAAAAAACAAAAAACAATTGTTCCCGTCCAGAGTAGACTGTGAGTGTGCAATGATTCTTCTATGACAATCACCTTTTTCTATAATATCGTGGGGGAACCAGATACGGAAGAGATTTGCAAATTGTGGATTTACAAGACAATTTTACTTGACGGACATTTGAAATTCAGGAAGTTGTCACTATAATTAATTGAATACTGTAGCTGTAGCATCAACTAAAGATAAGATTTAATATTTTTTAGTGAGTAGATGATCCAATTAAGTACTTAGATACGTAAATGATCGCTTACTTCTGATCCCATGCCAGCAAGGTCTCTGTTGTGGAAATTGTGTTCCAGTCTTAATTAAAAAAAATAATTCAATTTAAAAGTTTAATCGGTAGAGGAGACTATAAAATATAATTTATATTATTTTTAAAAATATTTTTTAAAGTGAAAGTATTTTAAGTTTGAAACTTACACAGACTCACATTACTTTGTGCTT
Source organism: Populus nigra (assembly GCF_951802175.1). Lineage (NCBI taxonomy): Eukaryota > Viridiplantae > Streptophyta > Magnoliopsida > Malpighiales > Salicaceae > Populus > Populus nigra. The sequence continues at coordinate 7,758,407 of NC_084854.1, read as the reverse complement.
AGTTTTTATCAAATAAATAAGGATGATAAGATTCGAACTCGTGACCGCTTGGTCATTAAAGTTTTGATACTATATCAAAGAACCAATTCAACCAAAAAATTTAAAATATTAGGTGACGTCTCAAGATATAATTCATATTAATCTTTAAAAATTATAATGTGTTTACATAGTGTTGAGTCGAGAGGAAGGCGCGCTCGCTTCCCGAGAGAAAAAAGATATATCATCGGAGTGCCACTGTGACTACCATTACAACACACTGTATAAATTACAAGAAAAGGTTTCTCAAGATGAATCTAATGATACAATAAAAAGATTACTCTCAAAGCCATGACGAGTCCTCACATGCTGCTATAATTTGGCAGGCTTGGCTATATGCTAATGCATGGATTACATATACTTGACCAGACATCATGCATAGAAGAAAGGTAAAAAGAGAAAAAAAATCTTTGCCCAGACAACTTGCATATCTAATTTATTTGCAGAAGTATGAGCATATGCCTTGTCAGTACGACGTTGCATAATCACCAATAGGTATTACTCGAGACGCACCTAATTCTTTGTTGCAGAAGTTACTAGTGCAAGTTTTGTCACTATGATGTGCAAATGTCATGCAACCACCTACCAGAGTTACACTAGGCATACCTAATTCTTTTTTTTTTTTTTTTTGATTTACGTGGGGTGTTCGGGCCAGCTTGCGCGCACTACGACTATTCCCCACGGCCCACTGGACATCCTACAAGCCCAGGGGCAGGTTAGGCACCGCGGGGGTGACAGACGTGCACATAGAGGGTCGAACCCGGGACGGGGACAGAACAAGTCACACGGTTAACAACAACAACTAGACCCTCAAGTTGCACAAAGTATTAATACAGGCACCTATATGTCTCACCGATTACAAATACAACATTATCCTATTTGACCAATTGACAACTCGATACATCAATCAATAACTCATTCCATAAGTTTTCTCCACGGTAAAAGTAATTATTCTTCATGGTTATTCATGTACAATATATCTACAACTTGACTCTTCATGTGACAATTTCATGCAACCAAGTTGTGTAAATATTTTAGGTCACTTGGTAACAACAACAAACCATGATACAATAACACACACAACAATCACAACTTACACTCTCTCATGTTCTTGTTCTTTACTATATATTATTTTTTTATTATTATTTACTAACCCAAGTGTCAGAGGATCTCTATTCCAATAAAAAACTTATTTTATAAGAATTTATGAGATACAAATCCAGAAAAGGTTGGGAGGTTCAAATCCTATTTGAAGTTTTTCCAACTTCTAACCTAGGCGGAAGGATGTAGATACCTTCATTTTTATTAACCAATTTCTTAGCTCTTCTCAAAAAGTGTTTTCATTTTTTTATCCTATTAATGTCGATTACTTGCTTCTTCTTCTTCTTCTTATCTACAATAGTCTAACTTTTGATATTTTGTTGCATCAATGGAGTCTTAAAGACAATCAAGTATTAATACAAAGGTGGTCTGGTAGTAAGATTTGGAATCTCATCTGATTTGGGTTCAACATTATATATGCTGATCTTCCCGTATAGCCATCACAAGGTCGAATTAAAGTCTATTTTCCTTGTATCTGGAGTAAGAGTGGCCATATATTTCGTATAAGACGTGCCTGTACTGTGAATACTCCATGGAAATAGAAAAGAGAAATAACAGAGTAATTTGGTGAAGGTGCTTAGCATGGAACAGGACTTCCAACAAGACAGGCTTTAGTCCGTCTGCATAATAGAAGAAGGTAGCCATTCTCGATCGCAAATTCCACCCTAGCCTCCCCATGGTTTGAACACGAGCCCTTCAAATAGAAATCCAAGTCCTAACTCTGTAATCAGTTTCTATGGTCTTAAGTTGGAACCTACAGGCCCCTTTCATCACAAGACAAATAGCCAGAGGAATTATCAGGAGACGAACTGTTGGTTCAATACGTATAAATTGGTCAAGAAAACCCAAATACGTATAAAGTTAACACACTTTCTACAAGAAATATTGAGAAAAAAAAAGAAGAAGAAAAGAAGAACATTCAATACTTAAAAGTTGAATTATTTAGGCTGCCAAACAACATAAAAGGTCGTAACTTTTGGGGGGAAGTCAGACGATCCTCGTGAATGCTACTATACTTCCCTTTACACATAAGAAGATCTTATCAGATTACCGGCTGAAGTGGGGCTGAATCAGGTTCATAAATTAAAATAAAAGATTTTTGATTGCAAAAAGAATTAATCTATCTTAATGTTTCCAACCACTAACGTTTCACACAAGATAAAACAAAGCATCCATCAAAAAGATCAAAACAATTTCTGTGAATATTTTCACTTCTAGAGTAGTTTGGGACAGCCAGCAAAGAAGATAATTATATTGATCATATATCAAAGATATAAACCTTGAGCAAACTTGTATAAGAACTTCAGAACTTGAAAACACTTGCCAGGTTTGACCAATTTTGCTTTATCTTTCTGCACTTGAGACAGAAAAGAACCTATTTCTTGGAAGACTACTTCTTTTTGGTGGTTTCCATCAATCTGTAATGTAAGATGAAGCAACATACAAAAATTACTGACGCAAATCTACAGAATAAGTGAGAGAAATACAATAAAAAAAATTGAAATTACCTTGACCATAATGTTTGAGTATGTGGATAAGATTGATTCAGCATTTTTCTTGTATATTTCGAGACGTGCCTTTACCTAAAGACAAGTTGAAAAGTACCAAATACGCATGGCATATTAGTTTATAGATGGAAAAAAAAGGTTCAAGTTTCCAAACAGATACAAAACTTGTGTAAAGTGCTTCTTATAGAAACATGCTTCTTTTTTCTGAAGTTAGAAGGGGAAAAAAATCTCTTGGTATGCATATGATCTTAGGCACAAACAATTAAACAGAAAGGTATTTCTCAACTCTCAATAGTACATATCACAGTAGAATGATGAGCAAAGAACAACAGTGACAGCGGGCATTCCTTTTCTTCAGTGTCATCTGGATAGGTTATACGTTTTGCTTTAAGTTCAGTCTCCGGGGGGGGGGGGGGATTTTTCACGCGGTAAATCTTTCCTGTCACTGGGTCTAGCCTTCTACCAACACATCTGTCAATCAGAATTCCATCAGGAACCTGAGTATTAAAAGATATATTTCATGAATATCAAGGACACACAGAGTTTGAGTTAGAAAATGTTTAATGCAAACCAAGGCATTATCGCAGAGAACCTTCTCCATTCATTAGAGCGTTCAACATTTAAAACATCCACTACATAGGAGGAAATTTTAAGAGAAGTACCACAGATGTAAAACCAATGTTGGCCTTCAAAGCATGTGATTCATAGAAAAACCAACTACAGAAGGTTCAAATACAACATAGAATTTTGGAATTATCCTAGTAGCTTTTATGTCAGTTTTTATAGCACAGAAACGTACATGCATTTTGATGAACATGTACGGAAATTTTGTTTCCTGTGAAAATGTTGGATTATTCACCAGTGATTTGGAGTAAATGAATTCCTAATAACCTCATCGGAAGCTGAGCAATATCACTGTCTGACATAATCATAAGCAAAGATAGCATTATTATTCAATTTATGTACATCCAATACAGCATAGATAACTGGCCAGACATTCAATTTCTCAAGACTTTCTGCTTGGGCAGAACCATGCGGATAGCCATCTTGAAGCCACCATGTTTCCTTTGCATCATCATATGATAATAGCGATGTCAGCATCTACAAAGTGAAACAATTCATTCCTTACGTACCTGAGAAAGGAAATGATAACAAAGTAGGAGCTAGTTAAAGTTCATGGAGGAAATAGTACAGCTGTCACAATTTCATCAGGAACCAGACGAGCAGCATTCATAAATTCTTTTGCTTTATTGCCAATTTCTGTCCCCGCAGATACTTCAGCTCTTAGAAGATCTCCAGTTGAGATGTGTACCGATCCAAACTGTAAAAATCAATACAGAGAAAAGATGACATGTGATCATCACTTAGGCTGAAGAGAATGCGGCCTAAACAAACTACTTTCAGAATGAAATGAAATCAAGTGGCCAAACACAATTTCTAATCAAAGGGGAAAACCCTCTCCAGTTCATGTTTAAAGAAGGCAATATATATCATTTAGATAAATGACAATCTTCTTCATTTTAATTCAACGATTGCACATCGAAAACTAACCCTCTCCTTTCGCTCAATTTATCCCATTGCAAATAATTAAAACCCCTTTCGTGCAATTCAAATTCAACACCCCTGCGCCAAATTGCAAAGGGAGAATGATTTACTTTCATATACCAATTTCTAAGTTCAATGCCATGGGAACCCTCATAATCCAAATAACTCAAATTTTAGTGCTTCAAATAACCAAGCAGTGACCATGAATCAAAAGAATTGAAGATTACAAAAGAATAAAAATGATGGGAGAGTTTACTTTCTTACAATTAGTTCACACTGAGAGCCTTTGCCATATGCCGGTGCACCTGATATCATCACCTTCAATGGCTCATTTGTGGAACTACTCACCCTCAATATTCCCTGCACGCGCCAAAGAAAACAGACTTAGAAACTTACTCCATGTGCTTAACAGTCATAAACCAGGAAAAGAAAACGCACCCATTTGCAAAAACACTTGTATGAAATTGTTTTAAAATAATATATTTTTTTTAATTTTAAAAATATAATTATAATTGTTTTTTAAAATATTTTTTAAATATATTAAAATAATAATTTTTTAATTTTTAAAAATTATTTTTTACAAATGATATAAATACAATAAAATATATTAATTTAAAATAAAAAAACTAAAAAAAATTAAATTTTTTAAAAAATATATTTAAAATACAAAATTAAACAAGCATGTAAAATAACAATCAAACCTTGGGTTTGGAGTTTGTACTGAAAAGGGTTATGTAATTGGGGCCAAAGGAGACAAGATGGCGATGTGTAGGGGAAGATTGTCGGAAAGAGAGAGATGATGAAGATGCAGAGAGAGACGAGAAAGGAGAGGGAGGGAGTAGAAGGGACATTGGTAGAGTGGAGAGATGTCAGTGAAGTGTCTACCATTGTCTGCCATTCTTGTTTGTCGAGACACAGAGAGAGATCAAGTTCATTGAAGAGAAGCAAAGGTTTTTGAGGAGGACATGGAGGTGATGATGGTAGATGCTATAACGGATTAACGGACACCACAGATACTTGTCTTCTTTAATTTTTTTAGGCCTTTTCACGTCCGACCATCTTAATATATTCATGAAAATTCTCTTTTTTCTTGAGCCTTCTTTGTATTCAAAGCTGATTGAATAAATTCCCTTACCGTTTAAACCAAAATTTAAAGTGTTGAACATGCAGATATCGGGACTTCTGAAGAGCTTGTTTGGTAGTGAAGTTGTGATCTTTTCAAATAACTTTTTATATTGAAATATATGTTAATAATGTTTCAAGTCCTCTTAAATCGCTCACTTTCTACTTACAGCTTCAAAAAACCAAACTTCCTACACTTGTATTTTTTACCTGAAGTTGTTTTGCTCGGAATTTCAAAAATTAAGATGGAAGAAAAAGAAAGGCTGGCCTCTGTGCATGGTAAATGCAGGCATGGACTAAAGATCAGACCAGAGACACAAGAAATAACATCAACGCAAGACTAATGAAGTCAAATACAAATGACAAACATTGCTACTTGCATTCGATCCTCATATAGAACTGAATGAACAAGGTACATTCGGGAAATCCCACCGACTACCAACAACTATGCCAAAATGATGAGCTTGTGTAACATGCTACCATCCCACGATCTCCGTCTAATAAAGAATTACGCAAAACTGAGCGAAATTATTGTTATAGTAAAACATACAGTAAACATTCTAGCAAAATAAACTCAAAGAAATGTAAAGCATGATGGACTTCTGTGAAGGGTCGCATTCATTTCTGCTCCAAATGATAGTATTGTTCTTCGAAGGGCCATGATGCTTGGCACGAGAAAGTTCTTCAATCCAACTTCACTGAAGAGAACAAGTAGTGCACAAACCAGAAAGATGAAAGGAACCCAACTGAGCCCATTGCAAACATAATTGCCAAAGCCATCAAGAGGGAGTACCCAAGGTAGAGTGCTTCCGAGACAGGGCCACTCAAACTCTTAAGCTCAAATATGAGATAGTTTACAGAGTACAGGAAAATGTAGATAGCAACTGAACCAGAAGCAAAGAAGGATTTCCACCACCATTTCCAGTCCTCCACACAGAGATGCATGTAGGTTAAGACAAGAGATACTTCAGCACAAACCACCACAAGAAGAATGAAAACAATCAAGAGAAACCCGAAAACATAGTAAACACGGCCCATCCAGATACTAGACATGATAAAGAAGAGCTCAATGAAGAGTGTGCCAAAAGGAAGAGTTCCAGCTCCAAAGACCAATAGCCAAGATGGATATTTTTGAGCTGGGATTTCCCGAGGAATCTGGTTGGTTCGAACAGGGTATTCAATATGCGGTGCCTTTGCCCCAAAGTAGCCCCCAACTAGGGTAAGAGGAACCGAGATGCAGAACCACATGAAAATCAGAACAACAAACAAAGAGAATGGAATGGCACCTGTGCTATGGCTACCCCATAATAGAAAATTCAAAGTGGTTAAAATAAAAAAGGCAATGCCAGGGAAGCAGCAGGCAACCTTCCAAGAAACTGAAACCCATCCCTTCTTATCACCACAGCCAATTGTCCTCCAAAGGCGAACTGCAACATAGCCAGCTGCAATACCAAGAATCATGTAGAAAATTAGCATGCCTATAATCAGAGTTCCACGGGAAGCTGGAGACATGAATCCAAGGGCAGCAAACATTACTGTCACAACTGCCATCCCAAGAATCTGAACCCCATCTCCAACCATAACACACAATAGCCCAGAATTAGTTGGAGCACGGAAAACATCGCCCACAACAAGCTTCCACCCAGATAACTCCTCATTCATCTGTGCTTGAGCTTCCTTGTCAAGTTCCTCATAATGGGTCAGATCCCGCCTGACAGTCCTCAAGAAGATGACCAGGACAATACCAGCAAGGAAAGTGATCACCATCAGAGAATTCAAGATAGAGAACCAATGGACCTTGGACCCCTCCATCTTCAAATAAGCATCCCATCTCGATGGCCACTTGATATCACTCTCCTCAAATGTAACCTCATAAGTGAAAACAATTGGCTCATTCTCCTTAACCAGCATTGCCACAGTGGTGGGATCACACTTAATAGGAGATGGGTATTTCTCATAGGGTTTCAAGTTCTTAACAGACTGAGCATCATGCATGACACTACAAGGAACCACCTCAAATCCAACAACCATATACCCAGGAAGTTCTGATCCCCCACTCCCAACAGTAGGAATCAATTCCGACCCGTCTCCAGTTCCCATCACACGTGCTACATTGGCCTCCTCGTACTTATGAACAAGTACAGTAAACTTCAAATGATTAAACACATAATAAGCATCCTGAACCTTAATCCCCAATGGATATCCCGTCCACCTCAAAAAATAAGACTCCTTCTTAGCATACCTTATCGCAGGCAAATTATCTAGAATCAAGTTAACCTGATACATCTCATCAATCCTCTTCTTTAGAAGCTTAAAGTGATCACCCGACAAAGGATCGGTTCGACACAGAAAGATATCGGTCTCATTGGTATGCATCTTAAACTTATAAGGTGAGTTTTCAATCCTATCGCCCATAAGAACCTCACCAAGATTTTCAGCACTATCTTTAACACCCTCTAAAGGCTTACAGAAAGGCAAACTATAATAGCTAAAAGGAATCTCAGTCTCAATAGAAGTGATTGAATTCACTTTCACTGATAAAGTATCACCAATGCCATAATTGTGAGGGTAACTACCAGGAAGGTAAAACCCATATCCAGATTGGAAAACCAAACAAAGGGTCAAGACCCAGATCTTAAAATGAGCAAAAAAGTCCATTTCTTTAGAAGTTTGAAAGGATTTCAGTCAGATCTGAGAGATCCAGATCGTGAAAACAAGTTATTATGCCTTAAAGGATTGGTCTTTATTGTTTTTTTCAGTAAAAGTTAAGATCTTGACATTAAAAAGAAAAAGATACAAATAAGGTCTAGCTATTTAGAAGTGTAAAACACAAGAGAAAGATAACCTGACCTTGTACAGAGAGTGGTGCAAAAGAGAGAAACGAAGAGAGGAGTCTGTAATGTAGAAGAATTGTGCGGCAAGTAGAGAGATCTTTGAGATTTTGGAAAAATGGGATCTTTTTACAGACAGAGTGAAGATTGGAAGGCAGAGCAGATTTATAGTATTGGTGTTGTTTACTTGGATCGCCGACAAATCTTGTTTTTCATGGATTGACAATATTAGCCATTTGTACTTCTATCAAAATATTAATTTGTTTTCATTCATTATAAAAGAAAAAATTACCTTATCAAAATTTATTTTTTTATTTTATCTCTATTTTGTAATTTAAAATTTTAAATTAAGTAAAATAATCAAATTATTTTCATATATATTATTTCTAAAATTAGACTAAATAACTAATTTTTTTTCATTGTCTCTCTCATTTATATACCAATTTCTTTCCATTTCTAAACTTGAATCGAACGCTACTTGATTTAAACCCAAATCAAGCTTCTAATCTAGTGTTGTTAATGAATTTCTCTTGTGCGAACCAACTAAATACCTATATTTTTTAGAAAAAAAACTAAATAAATTTATAATTTTTATGATCTTTTCATGAAATGAAATTTCTCCTTTTAGTGAATCGGTAATGGATCTTTGATGGATGTCGGTGATTTGTAATGTGCAATAACAATTGAAGAGATGGATTGACCAAATCCAGGTAGTGGCTGATTTTGATGGCTAATTTTGAATAGTGATAATCTTAAGAATTATTGGTTGATCCTCGTATTAAAAGCAACCCATCTCTATAAATTTAGTTGGCTAAGCCACCAAACCAAATAAACCCATCTTTATTTTCACCATCTTGTTAACAGCCATTTTACCATATCAATGTAGATGAGGATGATAACAACATTAACCAACTCAAACAAGCTAAATCCAACTATAAGTGTTGTTATCGTAAAATTATTATTATTGTTGTTTTCATTATGTTTTTAGCACTATCAATATTTATCATTGCAGTTGTGATTTCTTGTTCATCTTTATTTACTGATTATGCTAATAATGAAATTTCTTCACTATCAAAATGTTTTTAGCACTATCAATGTTTGTCATTGCAGTTGTGATTTCTTGTTCATCTTTATTTACTGATGATGCTAATAATGAAATTTCTTCATTATCAAACAACATTTATCCTACATTTAATACCACCAACGAACTCTTTTAAAACCTCAATTTAGACACTATTGTTTGAGTAACCCCTTGTTAATCCTATCAGAAATCAGAAATTTTTCCAAAATGATATGTTATACATTTATTTTTTGTTTGATTTTACATCGTTGCTTTTGAAGAAGTGTGCATGTGTGCGCGCGTGTGTGTTACATGTTTGTTAAAATACTTGACAAGAGTTCAAGGCTTGAAATTATGGTACAATTATGGATTACCATTTTTTATTCATAGGTATTTTTATTACACTAGAGGTTTTTTAGTCATTAAATAAAATATAAAAACAATCTTATGAATAATTAAACCTTTTTTGTTGCTTTTTTGGCATGATGTAAAGTATTATAAAGTTCAGGATATAAATTATAATTTTTTAAAAAATAAAAGCAATATAAAAAAATAACTAAACTATATGATAGTCAAGTAATTTTTCATAATCAAAATGTTGATTTTTAACATCCCCACTAGGGTTTTTTATTGCCAAATCCTTACAAATCTCATAAGTTTCTTTTTTTTTTTAGCTAATGTTTTTTTTGTCTTTATAAGAATCTTTAATAATAGTTTTAAGTTTTTGTTTCCCATATCTCTCGACCATTGTTGGGTTAACATTTAGTTGCTATTTTAGAATAAAACATATGAAGATAGTAGGGATATAAGAGACAAGATATCACATAATTGTCCTATATCTTGTTTAATTGATGATAATTAACACATAATAAAATATAAAAAATATATTTTATCATTAATATATATTATCATCAAACTTATATATTTTAAAAATAATTATTTTATTTTATTTTAGTTTACATTGAGTGTTGGAATTAATAATAATATAATAACTGTAGTTATGAAACTTAGATCAGCCCAACATGTTTAAGAAAAATAAAGGAATTAGGATTAACCTGGTCTAGCCCGGCTAATGACCCATGTCAACCCGCAACTCGGTCATCTTAGGGTAAAACCTGGGCTAAAAATCAGATGATATTTTTTTGAAGTATTTTTTGTCAAAATAATATCATTTTCATCATTTTTTTTTTTTTTTAAAAAAGACTTGGGGTCGACTCTCTTGATCAATAACCTAAGCCGTGTCTTAAATCAATCCCCAGTCCAGGTTTTAAAACTATAATAATAATCACTTTATACTTGGATGTTTTAGTTAGACAAGTTTGGAATTAAAAGTTTTTACAATGATATTTTAGAAATAAAAAATATTATTTCTGCAACCATGTCTTTTATATGTCTCCTGTTTTGAAAGTACATAAATTCACTTTAAAATGATTTCAATAATAAAATTATTTTTATGTCTCAACTGCCTCTTCATCTTTAGATGGCGCACGTGTAACCGGTTGGCGATCAGCGCACAAGACTGCCTAACTAATAATCTCCTATTATGCATAATGAGTCTTTTTATCTCTAGAAATAATGAAAAGTACACAATACAAACTTTGATGAAGAAAGCATACCCGCAAGAAGCCATAACGTATTAGCAATTTCAGTATGTATCTAAGAACTTGAAAGAGAAGTTTGTGGCTGATCCGTGAATGGGATCACGTTTTCTCACCTTGTGGTTCCACATGGAAAAAACTGTAAGTTTCCCCTTTTCCCTTCCCACAAGTCACGCCATGCACATAAACTACGTTCTTGGGCCAATAAAACGTAAGAGAAACAACAGCTAAAATAGTCAAAATCAACCAATAAGGCCAATTTTCTTCTCTCAATGGCATTGGAGGACTAGGAGTAGTGATTTGTTCAAACACAGATCAGGTACGTAAATATATATGAGTAGACTAGTAGTTTATTCCCTTGATTCTTCCACCATTCCATGGGCAAAATTCAAATACTGATATAACCATGAGTTCAAACAGAGTGAAAGATACTGAGAATTGCCAAAAAATGAAAACATAGAGGAATGGATAATCAGTAGAAGTAATTGGGTTTATGGATTCAGTAAATTTGAATCTGTGGTGGTTCCAGCCAGGGAAGGAGAGAAGGATCTCAGAACCAGCAGGTGACCTTTCAGGGATCGCGAACCATATTTCTATGGCTGTGCATATTCCATGAAAGTAACAATTCATCACTGGCAACTTGGAAGATGGCTTATTTTGAGGAGCCACGGCAAGATTCCACGGGAATCACAAATACTTCCATGTTCTATCACCTTTTGTTTCATAAAAACTTGTCAGTAAACAAACCATAAAATTAATCTACACACGTCAAAATCCAGTTATAGTAGGGCACCTATACACACTTCATTTTCAAACCAATGGGCAAGAAGGAGAATTGAAGGGCAAGGAAAGTAATAGACGATCATACTCATAAAGACATCTTGAGCACATGGATTATGATGCTGATATATTTAACTTAAGTACAAGGGAAGGGAAGATCAATTTATCAGCAAGTACCTTTGAAACGATCAGCCTAAATAAACTATACATTGTGTTGTCCATCTTTTTTTATGGGGAAAAAGGGAAAGATAACACCTAACTTTTTGTACCCAATCCCCGTGCTTTTGGCCTCCTAACAGCAACTAAAGGGTTGAGAATACCTTGGGAATCTTTACCCAAGCCCTTGCCTTCAACAAAACCCATCCTGGTCATCATCTTGGATCCAAATCCTTTGGTGTGTTTTTCAAAAGCTCCGAAGCTTGGAGTTTTACTATGTTTTCCGGACTTTCCATTTCCAGTTCCAGTTCCAGTTTCAAGACTTTGAGGTTTATTCTTCACTGAGTCACCACTGATGTTGGAGAAGTCAACACCCAAACCAAGTGATTTAGGCCGCTGGATTACTTCAATGGGTTGTGCCATACCTTGACCATCTTTTCCCAATCCTCCACCTTGTATAAATCCCATTTTTTCCATCATCTTAGATCCAAATCCTTTAGTGTGCACCTCAAATGCACCATACTTCGATGAGCTAGTGGCATCCTTGTTTTCGCCATTTTCATTTATCTCTTGATCACCCACTGTTGTGGTCTCAACGACTCCAGGTTGCATTACTCCACTTGATACAAATGACACTGGTTGATTAGTGTATAAACCATTTCTCCCAGAACTCCCCCTTGTACTTTTCTTCTTCCTATTTCTGTCTCCACTAACTGATTTTGTTTTTGAGCCTTCATTAACAGCAAAATCAGAATCCTCAATGCCAGCCCCTATCAGCTGAAATCAAAAGACAGACATCATTAGAGAAAGCAGTTAGCAATGCAAAACCACTAAAAATGTTGAAACCAGAGCATGCAATTGCATAATGCAATTACATGAAAATTTGGCACCTTTTCTAGACGAAGTTTATCACTTGCTGAAGGCATGCATGTGTGCTGTGTTCGTGTCCCTGTTACAAAGCTGAAAGATAAAAAAAATGTCAGCTAGTTTTAGCATCAACCTCAGCAAACATACAGAGAATCAGTTCATATTGGTCACCTTTTCTTGCCAGAACCTTGGGATCCGCTATGCAAGCGATAAACTGCTGCAAGCCGTCGAACCTAACAGGAAGAAAGCTACTACCATTAGAATATTGTTAGATCTGATGAAGCTACTACCATTAGAATAGCAAAGCCCAAAAGCACATTGTATTATTATTATTATTATTATTATTATTATTATTATACTATAGATTAAATGAAAACAGGGTTTCACTATAGCTCTAGATACAAACACTATTCAAGTTATTATAGCAAAGAACAAGTTAATGCACAGGCTGAAAACAAAACATATCCACTTCATCCAAAACAATCTGCCCTAGTTTCTACAATTTAAAAAGGACAAAAGAAAAAAAAAGATGGTCACTAGTTCTTTGCTATTAGTTATACTTATTTTTGTGATTGGTTATACTTACTAGATCAGCTCGGTATAATTCATTGTTGATAAATCCTAACAAGAAGGCACATGGCATTATAAACTACATGAAAAAGCACAAACACTATTAATCTCCCTAGCTTCATTAGCATATAGACAAAATCAAGTATGGTACTATACTTGAACTTGAGATTATTTCCATGGCTATGGGCTTTTCTTTAAAGGAAAACTGTCAGAACACCATTCTTATTAATCTTTATACAGATTTGGAAACTTATACCACATTTCGTTAGAAGGATGAACAACAGCATGAAATAACAAAGCAAGAAGAAGGGAAACATGTGAGAAGTGAAAGATAATTGTTCCCTCTGGTCATGTTTAGGTAGGATAGAAGAGAAAGGAACCATACTTCCCATTTCTAATCAAACAAAAACAACACCAGATCTTGGTAACATCCCATTCTAAGTGGGTAATGCTTTGTAGTCACAAAGATAAATTATTTTTCTTTTTTTTTTTTTTTTTTTATGGCTACGCTTGCAAACTAAATGGCACTAATATGCTAGTTCTCATTCAACCTGACATGAATTACACTGTTAAACATTATTTCATTCTTTCAATCCCAATTATCAAATGGGACAATCAATCAAAGAAGGATTCCATTTACCTTATTTATTTTCTCCAGATCAACTCCCCGGCTTAGCATTCTCTGGTGACGCTTGACAGCAATCATTTCTTTACGATGCTTCTTTTTTTCACCTGAATGATTAGCAAGTTAGGGCAAGCAAAAAAGTTAGTTGCACCCATTCATGTCAATTTCCAGAGAAATCAAAACATCAGAGAAGAATAACTTTCTAACTTCAAGAAACTGAAGCAACCACCTTGCTAGCATTATTTTGATAATCCAGAAGCAAAATAAGGTACAAAGGATTCTCGAGGGACATGCACATGCGTAAATATAAAAGCATGTCCACAGCATGCTCACACATGAAGACAAAGTAGGTTATTCAATCAATCCCACTACTGGCTATCATACAACACTTAATTGGATCACAACACCCCCCTCCCCCTTCTCTAAAGTACAACATGCTAATGTAGAATGCTATTAACCAGGATAAATGCAAATAAGCAAACATTACCAGGAAAATTTCTGGAGTTTTGACTCCTCTGAGAAGACCAAGGCAAGCGTGCAACATGCTTCTTTTTGGCAGAGACGGTTCTTGGATCCTTTACATGCATAAAATCATCCAAATCTTGAGACACATCTCTGGCAGATGAAGCATGGTTCTTTTTTGATTGAGGTTTCTTCATACCATATCTTCTAGACGCCTTCTGGAGGGCAATCCCACCCAACTTCTCTAGAGTCTCATCAAAGCAACCACTAGAAGAACTATCCTCTTCTGAATCATCCAGAACATTTTCTACCAACCATTTGACATCTAATATGTTGGAGCTGCCTCCAATTCCTTCCAAGTAATCTTCTGCAACATCGTCATCAACATCAAATTCACTATTAGATGCATCTTCAGAGTCATCACTTTGAGACAGTTCAACTTGTTGAGATTCAGAGCTTTCATCGAGTGACTCCCCATCACTTCCCCCATCAGAAATATCTTGGGTGAATAATTTCATGCCTCCAATTGACAAAAAGGCTGAATTTTCCTTCGGAGAAAATGCTGCAGTCAGCATTTCTTCACCTGCCCTGCAGTTAGCAGTTTCATCAGAATCCATTTCTTTCTCAGAAGATGATGAATCAAAAGAAGATCCTTTCTGCTCTTCCTCTTCCATTTGCTTCGAGGATGATTCAGCACCTGGGTTAGCCTCAAATTCCTCACAGAACCCCAATTCCCTATGTGAGCTCTCGCCAAGCAGAAAATCTGAACTGTATTCGTAAGTTAAATTCAAATTACAGGGCTTCAGAGTCAGTGTTTCATCTAAATAAGCAACAATATGTGTCTCCTTGGAATCCACTAAAACAATAGGTTGCGACACATCCATATCTCTGCTGGTACCCTCCTATAAATATTGAAGAAAAAAAAAGACAGAATAACTCCACAAGTAAAATCGTTTCACCAACTTCCCAATCTGTTCACACAATAATTAAAAACCTTAAACAAAATGAATGCTTCTGGCTTCATATGTCTCGCAGTGACAGTATGCCACATACTTTTTATTAAAGGGAGAAACTTTTCTCAAGCTCCATTCAAGTAGACAGAGGTTTAGGTGAATTTCGGACAAAGCACATCATTGAAACCCTAGACCAAAACCACAGAACGAAAAGGAGGCACACTTAAAAAATTTAATCACTCCGATTCTAAATTGAAACCCCATTAGGAGTTTGCAGGATAGTTCCCTTTATCCAGTCTACTCATACATGTTCCATATAATAGCTGGAAAGCAGCTCCTGGTCAAAAATACCTGAAGATCAAAAGAAGGATAGTTGTAAACAAAAGCATTTCCACTGGCTTTACGCGGTGCATTCTTAGAACCCGAACACGCTTTTCCTTGATTAGAATTCCCCGGTTTCGAACCCGACTTGGAATTCGATTTCACATTACTACTCCTTCCTACAATTCAACACCAAAAAAAATCGAGAGAGAGAGAGAGAGACCCTAATTCAGTTCAAAAATTAAGTTAAACTGAACTTAAAAGTTTTGATCTTTCCCAACAAAAATACTCCAAAACAGAGAAAAAAAACGAATAGAGAGAAAGAATCAGGGGACCTGAATGGATAGGGGACCAATCCGCCAAGACTCCGCCTTCCACAAAGAGAGAATTTCGAAGTTCTTTCGATCTTCTTCTGATCCTACTGCTGGCCCCCCTGTCTTTTCTGATGTTTCTGTTGTCGATTTTTTTATTTCTGTTTTTGTTGTTGTTATTGGATCTTCTCTTACCTCCTCCTGCCATGGCTGCCGTTTCGATCTTCTCTCGCTGCTGCCTTGCCGATTGAAGAACAAGAACACTGTTTTTTTACACCGTTACAGAGGGTGGTCTGGTCTGGGCCGTTACAGTCAGTGTTGTGTGGGCCCATTCAGATAGAGGGCTGGCTTATTCGGCCTTTTAGTTGAAGGACCATTAAATCTCGTGAAAATTTTGCAAATGATTAAAAAGTTTAACTTTATTTGATTAAATGAATTATTCAACTTTTTTGATTTTTTTATATTAAAAAATAATTCAAATGAATCGAGAACTTTTCACAGTTGTTTTAGAGGGTTTTAAATTAAAAAAATAATAATTAAACATGGGTTATATTCCGTATTTTTATACAAAACAAGTCTCATACTTAAAACATGTTTGGGAACGCGGTGCAAATCGCGTTCCCAAAAAATTTAAATTTTTTTTTGCTAAAATTTAGTATGGTTTGTATATTTTAGATCATTTTGATGTGCTAATGTCAAAAATAATTTTTTAAAAATAAAAAAACATCATTGGCATGCATTTCGGCACAAAAAGTTATTTGAAAAACAACTGCTACCACACTGTCAAGCACCCTCTTAATATATGAATACTTAGTCTTAATATAAGAATACTTAGTATAAGGATTTTCTTATTTTTAAGTTGATAAAATGAGAAAAAAATGTAATGTAAAAAGGAAATAAAAGGAATAAAGATGTACAAGAAGGATAACTAGAGTAGCTTTCTATGTGTGGTTATGTTGGTCAATTATATTTCATGCCTACTGAAAACTTATCATACTTATAACATCATCATTTACCTTATTTTCTATTTGATTTATCATTTGTATTACCTTCTAGTGAAACTCGTCACATTCATTGATGTTATGTTCCATTACTTTGTGGAATCGATAAAAACTGTCACTCTTTCTCGAACTTAATTCATTTTTTGTTGGTAAATACTCGACTTGCACTAACATGTCATATAACATATCTATGGTTACCTTTAAAACTTTTTTTTTCTTTTAAATTTCACAACATTTACTCCCCCATAACTGGAAGTATAATTAGACAAGGGATTGAAATTGATGTTGGGGATATCTTCAAAGCTATCCATCTTGTTTTGAATAATTGCAAGAGCTTCCTAAAAATGTTGAGCAAGTATCAATATTATTGCCAAGATTTCTAGTATAGTACTCATATATTAGGTCTAGTTTGTACCAATTTAAAAAATGAGGCTTTAGTGTTGGAAATGGAAGATGGGCCATATGACCTACGCTTAGAAGTTTTGTATACATTTCTCCTAATTGTATGGGTAAAACAGGAGATGTTCTTGGTTTCTTGGGTAGGCTCTCATTTGATTGTTTTCGTCTTGGTTTCTAATGGGTTAATAGGAGGCTAAAATAACATTTGAGAAGTTAGAGATTGCTATAAATGTCACTTCATTCCTTTCTTTGCTTGATTTTTCAAACCCATTCATTTTAGAGATTGATGCAAGTGATTTTGGAATAAGTAGTGTTTTTTCAATATAGTAAACCATTAGCTTACATAAGCAAGTTTTCAACTAAGAGGCATTTAGGGTTACCCTTCTTGCAAGCAGTTCGGAAATGGAGGTATTACTTAGAACATGAAAAATTTATCATTAAATTTAATAATAAGAGCTTAAAGTATATGTTGGAGTAAATTATTCATTATATAGTTTAGAAGATGGGCTTAACTAAATTGTTGGGTTTGAATTATGAGATTCACTATAGAAGTGGGAAAGAATATATTAGTTTGGATGCATTTTTAAAGAGGAAAGATGAAGAATACTTGGCTATAAGTATGGTAGTTTTTAAGTGTTGTATTAAAGAGGTATTGTCTAGTTATGAAAAGGATGAGTTGATTAAAGAATTCACTAATGCTATTTTATTGGATAAAGCTACATATCTAAAATATAAATATAGAGATACAACTATGAGGTATAAATAAATCATTTATATTGAAAGTTGTAATTTTATAAGAATTATGTTGATTTAAATGGTGCATGAGAATCTTTTAGATGATTATTCAGGTATGTATTATACATATAAAAAGCTTAAACCTCTTTTCTGAAAGACGAAACATTTTATTAATTCAATTAAGGAATAATTATATTGAACATCCTATAATTACAAAATGACTAAATTACCCTTTTATATAAATTATATTTCAAACACTTCAAACCTAATCATATCTAGAAAAAAAAAATTCAAACCACATTTTTCTAAATTCTAAACCATCAATCAATGAAATTAATCCCTTAATCATAAAGCTTTCTCATTTTTTTGGTTTTACCTTCATTTTTAAATGTCTTGTTTTCCAGTCTTTTGTTGACCAATTCTAACCCATCATAAATTGGTCCCTTGAACATAAAGATCTTTATTTTTTGTTTACTAATTTAGCTTGGAGTTTGTCAATATCGTGTTTAATCTGTTTTAACAACAACACAAAATTCATAATACCAATAAATAAACTCATATTAAACACCCTAAATTCAAAATACCAAGAAACAAATCTATATCATAAAACCATAAAATTTAAGAAACTCATATCATAAAATTCATATTAAATAAACTTATATCATTAATCGAAATGGGTTTGATCTTCTTTTACTCTTAATTATTTTACCATTGTGTTTTGCTTGTTTTACACATAAATCACGCTTTCAATCTCTTTTTAATACCCCTTCCCTTTACCAATTTGATCTTGTAATAACACCACCTCCTCACACAAACCCAAAAAAATAATTCAATCAATATAAAAATCTAACTCATAAAATTAAAATTAAAATCAAACCTAGAAAAAAAAAAGCATGAAAAGAGAACATCTAAATCTTCATCCTTAACAACTTATAGACCCATCTTCTCTTATCGTAGTAGTTGGTTGTTCTTTTATTTCTACTAGTATTATGGCAATTAATAACAAGAAAGGTAAGATTATTTTTTCAATTTTAGGGAGTGATGTATTTGTTTTTTTTTATTATTATTATAAGTGAAGGGAGTTACATAAAATAGAGAACTAATATATATATATATATATATATATATATATATATATATATATATATATATATATATTGATTATAAATTTATGGGTTATAGGTTTTTCTAGGTATGAAAATTTTAATAAGAAATTATATCATATCTCCCGGCAATTCAAGAGAAAAGGAAGGATAAAAGGGCGAGGGTGGTGGCTAGTATTTTTTCTTAAAAAAATTGATGGTGAAGTTATAATATTTAATATAAGGGCTCTTTAGTCATTAATTAAAATATAATAACAATTTTATAAGTAATCCAATTTGTTTTTTTGATTTTATTTTTTGATGCATCATGGTAGGGATGTAAAATGTCATAAATATATAAACTCTAGGATTTAAAGTGTAATTTCTAAAAGAATTGAAGCAAAGTAAAAAATGAGAAAACTATATGATGATCAATGTAATTATCCTTTTAAATAATTTTTTAATTGTTATTTCTTTTAATTATTGTTGAATTTTCATTGGTTATAGATGATTATGTATAAGCAATAACATGTTTGTGTTGTATTTAATAATTTTCTTTAGACTACTACTTGATTTATGGGCTGACATGGTGTGATTGGTCAAGCTAATTTTAGCTAGAGACCATTATAGCCATCACAATTCACAATTATTAGGATATCAAGATAAATAATAAATAAGTTAAAATTGACTTCTCACTCTCTTTATTTTCTAGATAAATAAACACAAATATTCTAATAAAACATTTCATTGTCTAGCACCTAACAATATTTTTTCCTTAGTACAATGTCAAGTTGTTGTATTTATTAATAAAAATGAAAAGAAATTCTTTTAGAATTGTAAACATTTAATCAAAGAATTAGATATGTAGATAACTCATGCAAGTTTTAATCTGATTTCTTAATTTTCTTATAATTTTTATTTAAAAAAACTTAATTTTTCTTACTATAATCTTAATTTAATTTATATAGTACCAGTATTTAGTCGAGCACAAATCAAATTGAACTCACATACATAAATAGTCAAATCAAATTTAATAATAGTTACTAAACATGTTTATGTGTGTGTGCATACATACGGACATACATACATACATTATTAAAATCTATAATTAATAATAGAAGATTTTATAAAAGAACAATTATTAATTATAATCTCTGATATTGAATCTGAATCTAAACAACAACAAGAAGAATATATTTATCGGGTACAAAAACAATCATCTTAAACTACAAATTTAGAAAAAATAGAAGAAGATAAGGGTAATAATGATGTATATATTAAGTTTTTTAAAACACATAAACATAACATAAAAAACAAATTTTAAAAAACAAAATGGGATTCCCAAAAATTTCATTAGACAATTTAGGGTCATTTAGGATTTTAGCGGTGATTACATGAAGATTAAATCTTCTTTCTTAGGTTTGATTAACTTCTTCAAGGCCGAGTTGTCATAAACCATAAGTCATATAAATATCTAACCTCTAATAATAATCCACACAAACAAACAGTAAAAAATCTTTTAAAACCCTTTTAGGAGAGATGAGTTGTTATGCCTTGAGTATTAGTTATTTGTTTTCTCAACTCTACCTATCTATATGAGTGTGTACAATAGGTTATGTATTATAACTTACAAAAAATATAGGGCATAAAATTCTATTTATAAGAAAAATTTAATAACCCTATAAATGATAAAATATCATTTGTCCCTTGAATACTATCACATATATTATTTTAATATAATTTTAGAAATTTATTCAATCAAGTCTCTACTTGATTTTTCTAGGTCTAGAATTGTAATTTCCTGTATTAATTATATTATAGTCCTCAATTGTTTAAAACTTATTTATAATTAAATCACACTTGATTACTTATCTCAGTTTAATTTCTAACCAATGATTCTTAATGTGTGTGGCTTATTAGGTTCCTAATAAGTTGGCACAAATATAAATTATAATCCTAAATAAAATAGGATTAAATGAATTAAATACCTTGATTTATTATAATTCAATAATTAATTGATTTATATTTAAAGACCAAGTGCATTGTCTAACATGTTTCATGATCCCCAAATAATAAAAAAGTCATAATTGGTTTTACTTAACTTTTTAGTAAGCAGTTTCTTAATATAATTATTATCTCTTTATAAAAAAATAATATTTTGATTTAGACATTATAACTTATAGTATGTCAGCTCTGTCAAATCATGTTTGTTGTCAACACCAAGGTTATTAATTCTTTGAATAAGATTTGAAACTCTTTTCAAATCTCATTTCACCTTACACAAGGTTTGCACAATCAACATTATTTGAGAACAAATGAAATATTTTTTCTAATTCGCTAAGGGTGGTGATTCTTTTCTTGAATACTCAAATACCTTCATATAGTTCATATTATACCCAATATCTTCTTGTTTGTTACCCTTGATTGGGACAACGTATAGTCATGATTAAAGTATAACATTTCCTATATATGATAACTTAGTGATTCAAAGTCTTATGATTATTTACACAACTGTTATGTGAACATTTTCATAGATACTGGTATTTCTCTATATGGAATCCTTATGCAGGTTAGCTTAGTGCATATATCATTTAAAAAATACCAACATATTAGTTCCAGTATCTCTCATGCATCAAATTATAAGAATAATTATTTCTATTTATAAAAGAAAAAACATAATATGTATCAATCTCAACGACTCTAATTAATGTTCAATATTAATTGACTATGAGCATTTAGGAATAATGCTTTGATGCATTAAAATCTCATAATTATAACCACTTTATAATCATCTTTGCAAAGCATTTTTGTCACAAATACTTTATTTTTACTCTAAATTCATTAATTAAATATCAGATTTATTAATCAAACATAAATGAGTATTAAAGATAAAAAAAAATACCAAATGATTGACTACAAGGTATATATACTAATAGTACAAGCATGTGGCAGGGTTAATTTGAAATGAAACTTTCTTTCTAGAAAAGATGATCACATCAAGTTCATGTAAAAACTTTCGATAAAAACAAGTCTTTATTATATATATATATATATATATTAATTTTATTTTTATCATTAATAAATTTATAGAATTTTTTTTTACTATCGAAGAAGAACAATAAATTTTATTTGAAAATATTAAAAACTTGGGCCATAAAAGTTTAATATTATTGTTAATATTATTATTTTTATTATAGTTAATATCATTAATATAATAATTAATAAATTTTAAAAATTTTATTAATATTAAAAAACAACCATAGATTTGATTCGAAGGTTAAAATTAAATATTATTATTATTATTATTATTATTATTATTATTATTATTATTAAATTTGAAAAAAATGATTACTATAAAAGAAAAAAAATGTTATTTGAAGGGATTAAAAACTATAAAAAATTGGGTCAGACAAATTTAACATTATTATTAATATTATAAATATTATGAAATTCATTAATATTATTAAATTTTTTTAAAAAAAAATACTATCAAAAAAAGCATAGATTTGATTTGAAGGGTAAAATCAATTATTATTATTATTATTAACAATTTGGGTTTAACATCCCCTTCCAAACTCAAGAAACTTGGGGCTGGAAAGAGACACCTGACAAAAGTTGCTTGGGAGTGGCAGGAGCGCAAACCCAAGTCTCTTGGGTCTTGCAGCGCCGCCTAGCCCAAGATAGTTAGATTAGGCGTCCAAACCAAAAGCAAATGGGTCTGGCGTCCTGACCTAAGTCTAATGAGTTCAACGTTGTAGCCAGAACGAAGGTTCTTAGTTCTGACATTTAAGAGAGGCTCAAAGCTCTTGAGCCTAGTGTTGCAGCGAAACCCAATTAAACTTGGGTAAGTTTAATATTATTATTAATATTAAAAATATTATTATTTGTATGATAAAGATTATTATTTTTATTATAATTAATATTATTAATATAAAAATTAAAATTTTTGTAAAAAATATCATTAATATTGAAAAACAACCATAAATTTGATTTGAAGGATAAAATTTAAAATTAATAATAATAATAATAAATTTGAAAAAAAATATTATTATTAGTCCATTGGGTCTTGCAGCCCCGTCTAACCCAATACACTTAAGTTAGGCATCCGGATCTAAACTTGGATCTTACTGCAACGCCAATCCCAAGAAAGTTGAGTATGACTGTAACTTCGGGCCCAACAGCCTTGGATCTCCCTTTATATACAAACCCAATGTTATTTAATTTTATATTTTTTTGATATTTTTTATTAAAAAAGCCACCTAACTAGTACCATCTAAAATTATTCATAGTTGGACATGTTAGATTTGAAAGAATTTCAAACTCTTTGTTGGAATTGAGCATGTTCTCCAATAAAAAATCCCATGGAATTGAATTCAGGTTAGATCCGAATAGGAGCTAGAAAATCTTTGCGTTCTTGAAAAGTTAATAGGAAACTTGCATAGGATTTCGACAAACAACTTTAATAAAGACGAATCTAGCAGGTCTTAAAATAATTTTTGTTAGCCACTTGAAAGATGGAGATTCTCAATCCCCTATATAAAGATTCACATATTTGTCTCAAATAAAAAAAAAAGGGCTACATAATTCAACCATTCCAAAAATATTTGCAATATTTTTATGTTTTATATCTGGATATATATAAAAACAATTTAATAATGCAAAGCAGAGATTTACTTTTCTTGGTAGAGGTGAGCAAAAACATCAAAAAACCGATTAAACCGAGAAAATCAGAAAAAAATAATTGAAAAAACCAAACTATGAAAAAAACCGATTAAAATTTTGAAAAAAATGACTTGTTCGGTTCGGTTTTATAGACTTAAAACTGAAAAAACAGAACCGAACCGAACTTAAACAAAAAAACTGGAAAAAAACGAGCCAAACAGGAAAAAAACCGAGCTAAACCAGTTTGAACTGATTTTTATCCTAAAAACCAAACCAAACCGAACTGAAACCAGTCGGTTTAAACCGGTTTTAGTTTAAAAAAAATTAGTTTAATTACTTTTTTTAAAAAACAAACTGAACCGAAAATGATCACCCTATTCCTTAGTGCATATTCTTGAAGAGAGAATTAAAAAAAAAAAAAAAGTGTTATCACGTGCCTAAAAAAAAGGGTACCACTCCTGGCACCTAAGGATTAGAAGAAGGATGTTCAAAATAAAAGAAAAACGAATTTGGAGAAGTAAAATAATTTTTGTAGGCCATTAACTACTTCTAGTCATTATTATTACTTTTTTTTTTCCCAAACAACTTAAAAGTTTTCTTGCATTTATAGAACTCACCAAGTATGTTTTCTTTTCTTGTTGAAGAAATAATAATAATTATAAAAAAAAAAAAAAGAGAGAGAGAGGGTGGCAATAAGCTAGACGAATCATGAGGTTATCCAACGATGGAGAGATGACCACAATCCAAGAAATTGCACCCTATTTTATTATTATCCACCTATAATCAACTGTATTATTCTCCCAAGACTGACTAGGCATTATTGTAGTTGGTTAAGCGAGCACCTTCATAGTCGGTTGCCCATTAATTCTGTCACGCAATCTTTTATATGTTTAGTGGTTGTGAAATTTGGTAGAAGGCAAAATAAATAATAATAATAAAAAATACCGGCAGACTATATCTTGAACGTATGACATTAGCAAATATTCTCACAATGGCACCATTGTTCCCCGTCACAAGTAAACTTAAAGTATAATAACGAAAAGTATAGCTTAACGGGTTAGGTTTTAAATTTGTTATTTAAAAATTACCTGTTCAAGTTAAGGGTAAGTAAAAAAACCGAGAAATCGATTAAACAGAGAAAAAAAATAACTAAAAAAACCTGACCAGTTAAGCTACATTCTTCGTCCAGACTCCAGCAAACCTCAGTACCATTGGAAAATCACCGGTTAAACTTAAAGTAAACTTTATTTTGGTTATTTTTTTAGATAAAAATCGAACCGAATCGAAAATGCTCACCCTTAGTTTGAGTCCCACAAATCTCAGGACCACTGGAAGTTTACATAGTCATTAACTTCAGAGTCCATAGAATTAATCATGGTGCGCGCAAGCGGGTCTGAAGACTCATATTAATCAAAAAAATAAAAAATAAACTTAAAAGTATGTACTAACTAATTAATAGCGATCTTATTTATTCGTATGTACTAACTACTCTATTTTAATAGCGATTTAAACATGTTTCCATAAATAAAATAACATAAACAACCAAACTCCCCTATCATCGTAGATTAGACTATGACAAAGTTTAGGTAGTCATTAGTTACTATTTTGATACAGAGAAAACATAAGTAACTAATCGATTCTCACCGTCCATTTAGATTATTCTTTTCTACTGTTCCTAACTATTGCCCATAGAACTCATCGATTAAAACCAAGGAAAAAGGAAACTTCTTTTGACTTGTCTTGCATGGATGTATATATGCTATTGAGTAACTCAGGAGAGAGACATCTCTAGTGAACGCACTGACTCGAATGAAATGGCTTGCTTGTATGGAATCGACAAGAATTTAATTTCGATTTATACCCAAAAATACTTGAATAATAAAATGGTTATTAAAATCATAACCGAGAGCATATGGTTGCATTCAACATAGCTATTGTTATTGTTTATTTTTATATCGTAAAAGTATTTTTTAATATTTTTAATGATATGCTGATGTTAAAAATAAATTTTAAAAATAAAAAATACTTTAAAAAATAATTATTATTATAATAATTTCAATCATACTATAAAAAATTGGTAACTTTAGGTGGAAAGATGATAATTTTGATAGTTGTAATTCTATAAATGATATATAAAATGAATTTTTTTTTATTTGCAATGGTTAAGGGTGTTCTTGGGACGATTTATATCTCAAATTGAGATAATTATTTTTTTAAACACATAACTAGAGTGTACTCGAGCCACTGGTATTCTAGAAGATCCTACCTTTCCCATATTCACAAATTTTCAGTATAGTAAAAAAAAACTTTATAGTGCTCATATTCATTATTTATATTGAAAGATACGTAGATAAAATTTATCAATTAAATAAATTTATCAGCTTCTTTTCTTATTATATCCTCTCTCTCTTTTTTTTCTTCAGAATTATCTTCTCAGTTACCACAAAATATTAATTTCTAAATATTTTATTTTATCAAACACATTATATAAATATTTCATTTATGATAAAATTGATAAATCATTAAAAAAATAAAGTTCAAATAAAAAATAAATAACAAAGGAACCTGATGAAGAAACTAAGATTAAGATAATCAAGGCAATAAGTCTTTTTTTATCTTATCGGAAAACAATAATCTAAATTAACTATGTTATTGATCCCCACCATTAGAATGAAAGAGAGGAAAATAATATTTGGATAATCAAAGAAATTGTAGAGTTTAAAAAAGAAAATTGGGGTTTAAAGGTAAAATAGATTTTTTTTATATTTTATTATGTATTATCTATTAAAACTAAACATGATACAATGATAATTATTTAATCCAACTCAATTTTTTTATTATATATTCTATTTCTACTATCTTTGTTTTTTCTGTAAATAGAAATCAAACACTATCATAAATAAATTATATCTTTCTAATACAATAGCATTTGCGCTAGATCTATAACATATATTTAGAGTTTATTTAATATTGCAGTTGTGATTGTTTTTTTAAATATTTTTTTAAAAAATTATATTAAAATAATATTTTTATAGTTTTTAAAACTTATTTTTAATATAGCATATCAAAATAAAATTATTTAAAAAAAAAACGTTATTACACCGAAAAACAGACAAACGATGCCGACACACGGCTATTACCACGCTTTTGCAGCACGCATCGCTATCCAACAAACACCAAACACCCTCGTTACCGTGCCATCATTACTACTCTCTTCTCTTCTTATAATAACCCCACAAGGACCTCTGTTATGCAAATTGCTACTGTTGTATCCCTTGGGCCTAAAACAAACAGGAAAAAAATATAACTCTCAAGTACAAGTTGCTGCTTTGCTACACTTTTACAAGGTGGCGGTGTGAGGAACACATGGCCGCAGGAGCTGCCGATGGGTTCTTCCGTTATGTCCATGACGGTTGTCTCTCCGGTGGTGAGATGGGTATTGATCGTAGGCCATACCATCGCAATTGCAGCTGTGCGCTTCACAAATCCAAAGAGAATTGTTCACATGCAATGTCAAGGTATAAAAATGTGTCGTATCCAATAAAAAGGTGTTGGAGTGAAGGAAGTTTGGCTTTGATGGTTGCTAATTCTTCTTCTTGTTGTCATTCCTCTCCATCTTCTTCACCTTCTTTACAAGCGGGGAAGAGTACTGCCACCCCTCATCAAAGGAGGTTAAGCCAAGATCTTGATCTTGAAGACCAAGTGTGTTCTTTTAAGGTCTCATCTTTCTAGTTTTTTTTTTTTTTTTGGTGGGGATTGGTTTTATTCTTGAATAATTTGGTCTTTAATACTGTTTCGTTTGATCTATCAAATGGGTGGTGTAGTTTGTCATGAAAATGAAGATAAAATGGGGTTCGTTTTGTAAGGATGCTAGAAATCTCTTAATGCTAAGAATTTCATTTGTGTATTGCGGTGTAAAATTAGATGTTATGTATGTGTGTATCCATCTTCCTTGGCTTCTGGTGTTTCTCTTCTATCTACTTCTTCTTCTTCCATTCTGGCCCATGTACAGATCTCAAGAAACAAGGAAAAGAAATCAAGAGAAGTTGAAATAGATGTGAAGTTGGCTATGTTCAATGTGTTTTGTAATCATCAATTGATGAATTAATTGCAGAGAGAAGCAACAGAAAATACTTGCTGTTTTCAACAAATTCCAAGCAATTCCAGCTGTATCAAAGATTATCAATTTTGGATCTGTTAACATGCAGAAACTTCAGAACTTGGGAAGGGGAAGTTGGAACCTTTTTAAGATGACATAAAGTTTTTAAGATGACAGAGTGGGTTGAATGGTCAGCATACGCACACTACAAAGCCATAAACGCGTCAACTAGGATACACCTTTATCAAAGAAAAAACAACTGGGGGAGTTGGGTTTTTATTTATTTATTTTGTCATCTTCTCATCAGATATTTTTGCTGCTCTTTTGAGGGGGGGGGGGGGGGGGGGAACTTTTAACTATGAGATCCGGATGTTTGGCTATGCGGTTTGATAAGCAGTGGGTTTACTCCAGTTTAGGAGTATGATAATTTATATTTTTAAAAGTATTTTTAGTTTTTTTATAATTATTTTTTTTATTTTTAAAATCACAACATGAGTTATTTTGAGGAGAGACAAGATGATGTGATCCTGGTTATGATATTAAAAGGTTTATTAGAAGTATCCATTTGATATGTTCTAAAATTTAAAATAAAATGGATCTAAAAGGAGTTTAATTGGCAATATCAAGAGACTTAGGTTAAAAATGTTCAAATCTGCCAACTGGATCTTCGTCTACTTTTTAGGTTATATTGAAGCTACAACATGATTTTGGATGCAAATTCAATTGAGTTGAAAACTAAATATTTATAACTTTCCAACGATATATGGCAAACTCGCTAATCTATTTGGACAAGATAAAAGACATTTTTAAAATTAGGTTTAGAATCTACTAGTAAAATGCGAAAACAAAAAAAAAAACATTGTTTTTTTTAAGAGTTATGGATTCCATTTACTACAAGGAGTCCTTAATGCTATTGAAAATTTATGTGGCAGCCTTTATATTATTTATTTTACAAGAATTCAATAACCCAGAAGAAAAATTAATTGGTCAAGAATTAGTTTTTATTTTACAAGGCATCAAGCTTTATTTGGCAAGGATTTGTCAATAATTATTTATTTTGGATATTTTTCATTATCATACATGCCAAAGAGTGAAAAACAATGTTAGAATATATATTGTTTTTATTATTTTAAACCTAATTTAGTTTGGGAGTGTTTTTCTTCCTTACATTGTATGAAGAAAGCAAAGACAAATATTGTTGAAGCCGGGCCACATGGGAAAGTGCAGGGAAGCAGAAACTCCCACAACAAAATTGAACTAATCGATAAAAGAGACTCTCAGTTACTTACAAAACAGTTTCTTCCAACAACAATTTAGGCATCTAGCAGTACATGCCACAAGTGTACGGTTCACATACATGCATTGTTTTCGCCACAAGGCAGTAGAAAAGTACATGCCGGCCCCGGAGACCGAGGAACAGGTTCATAGAAAGTGAAGGCCACTCATAATTTGAACTTTGAAGTTATTATTTATAATGAAAGTATTTGAAGTCTCATTTAAACGTGGGAGGGATCTTCTGGGAGACGTGAAAGGTACGGGGGAAAAAAAAAAGGAAAAGAAAAGGAAGTGCTAGTAGAAATCTAGAATCATTGAGAAAATACGGTGGAAATCTCCCCGACTCAAAGGTAAGGACCTATTTCTGTGAATGCCTTGAAGGAAGTTAGGAGCGTAAAATGTATTGTTTATTCAAATTATTGCAATGCCGATTTGAATAACTTATGAATGAGAAAACAACAAATTAAAATAGTAAAATGTCACTTAAAACTAACATCAACTAATAGTTGATTGAAAAAGAATTCTACCATGGCACATGAAGAAACTAGAATTTCATGAATCTTGAAACTTCGAAAATTTTGATTTTAATAAATTTTGAATTTCATAAATTAATTAAGTTTTATCAAAAATACTTTCCACTATTTATATAAATTATGTTTGTGAAAAAATAACATCCCACTGCTTCAACTTGTCACCATGAATAAATCCTCTAATAAATCTTTAGAAATAGGCAAAACCATTTATAAATATGTATTTTGTGCTTTTCCTTCAGCAATTTGACAAATATAACAATTTGCACAAATTTATTAACATTTCATTTCAATGAAAACTGGTAATACATTTTACTACCGACGACAATAATCTTCTTTCATTTTAATTAATCAACCAAGTCTCTTTCATGTAAATCTTAAATTACCTTTTTCTAGCACTAAAAAAATTAATTTAAAGCAAAACAAATCAATTTTTGATGAAAAACATGTTCAACTTTAATGTCAAACACCTTTTTAGAAGGCAAGCTTCCAACCTCAAATCTATCTAATGTTAAATACCACTCATTGACAACTTATCTAATAGAATCTCCTAAAATTCAGTAAGAAAGTGGACCTTACTTTGCATTTTTTCAGCTTTAATTCCCATATTTCTTAAATAATAGGATAAGGCGGTTCCTAATTCTGTAAGTTTTAATTCCCATATTTCTTGATGTATATTCTTCTTTTACTACTTCAGCTTCTTACCATTACATCTCCTTTAAATTATCCAAATATATAAACTACACAATCTCTAAGATTTCGTCCCCCCTGCCCTACATTTATGCTAACTTAATCATCAGACCCTACACTCAATATAAGGACTTGTTTTGCATGTGCTCGTGACCTCCATTGATCTCCAGATCCACCTCTTGATTTTATTAATTAAGACGTGGGGTACTAAGTGGAATCAAATGCAAAGCAGGAGGTACCTGGGAACAAGATAGCCTTCTTGAGCTCCCAAATTAGAAGGTTTTCAGGTTTCAGCTCCAACAAATAAAGGAAAACTAGAAAAACGGATCACTGACTAATATGCAATCATTTTGGAAGCTGCCAAAGCAATTAAACTAGGAAGTTTGCAGAACATTTTATCGCTAACCTGTAGTTTAAAAGAAAAGATATCATGTGGGTGTGAAAGGTGCAGTGTTTTCGATGTAGTGAATCTATCCAGACACCCATTTTCTGTACTCTAAAAAACAAAAGAAAAATGTGGCCAAGAAATGGTGAATACAGATGGTTTGACAGAGTAGATGAGACCACCTAGACTCTAGAACAAACATGCAAAGCACATTGCAAACTCACTTCGGTGGAAAGCACAGCAGAAGCTGATCATACATAATTATATATTCCATCACAGTGAGCCAGCGGGAAGCAAATTGCATGAACAAAAAAAGAAAACCAGAACTTCAAAGATCACTCAGAGACACCCTCGACTCATAACAGAAAATGAGAGAAAAAACAGCTCGATATAAGCTTGAGAAATGGTCAAGCATCTCCTGTGATACGTGCAGTAAATAATAGATTATTAAGTCAACTGCTTGCATGATATGTTCACACAACTAATAACTATCCATGGTTAAACCAACCTTTCTTTGCATTGTTACTATCAGCTTTTCTACGCAGTAATAAACAGGTATTCTGTTTAAGGATTGGCTAGCTAGAAGACATTTTACATGACTAACAAACTGAAAAACCCACATCAAAGAATCTCATAGCCATGGGAATCAACAATGAAAACTAAGCCAACCCCTGTTATTTAAAAAGTGTCATAATCTATATACCTAGAAGCAATTTGTCCGGGAATATAGATCCTTGGCTGCATAGGAACAGTCGCTAAAACCACAGAAAATCACAAAATTAGAATAGCATCAGAAGTGTCAAAAGTTGGTAACAATTAATTTCCTGTGGAGAAAACAATGAAGAAATCCTAACACATAGGAATTCAAGATCCGAACCAAATTTAACTAGAAACCTTTCTCCTAATTTGCGTATCAGTGTCTCCCTCCCTCTCTCTCTTGTAGTAAGAATAACGAACTGCCTCAATCAAGGACTAAAATATAAAACAACCCATAGGAAAAAACGATTTGTCTTAGTTCTACAGTGACTGGAAATCAAGAACGATGAGACCAAGCATTTCTATAGTTCACACAGAATCACTAACACACAAAATATTCACCCTAGGTTATTGCTTCTCACAACACTATCCATGCTCTATATAAAGCACCAAGAAAGCACGCTAATGTTGCAAATAAACTCAAAATCACACACACTTGACACTCCATCCCCGCCTACGGAAACGAAGCGGATTCTGTAGTGAAGAAGGGAGGAGAGAATGGCTACTGGAGCTGCTGAGATGATACTTAAATGTATCTTTAGTGGAAGTATATCATTGAATGACATGGAGATCAGGCGAAGGCCATACCATCGCAACTGCAAATGTGCACTCCACAGGTTAAAAGATATTTGTTCCGATGCTTGTCCTAAGCAAAGGAGTATATCGTTCCCCAAGAAACAGGTACGGAGCGATCATCCCTTGTCCATAGCTACTTCCAGACTCTCTTCTCCATCTTCTACTGCTGATGATTCGTCAATGCAAGACATTGGATCCTTATTTTTGGAGGGTGCTTCGGAAACAGCAATTACTGACAACTTAAATTCAGTGTTTTTATGCCCTCACAGTCTCTCCTCTTTCTGATTTTAGAATTCACAACAATGCGAACATAACAGATAGAGTATTAGGAAAATAGGACTCTATATATGTATATTCAATATCCAGATTTTCAGTAAAGAAAATGGAATAAAATGTTCCTTGTCTAAATGCTATTGTTCAATCTTTTTAGTACAAAGATGCTGAATTACATTATTGCTTAAATCCTTACTGTCATCTTCAAGGACAGCTAGATTCCTTAGAAGCAAAATGTGCAAGAGATCATAATCAGGATTCAGTGACTACTGCATTGCACTATTAAATATGGAAACAACAATGTATAATCCCCATCCACGCATGTTCTTTTTCCTAGGCACAAAAATGGCTATATGCTAGGCTGTTCCTGACTTCCCATTTAGGTGCCTGTACAGGTAGCCGGTAACTCGAATGTTGAGCGAAGTGAGGGCTCAGGGTGGATCAGTCTAATTAGATCTGGGAAAATCTGTAGATAATTTAAGATTAGGTAAAGATAATTTGCTGTTGTGTTTCTTCTAGTACCCCGGCATTGCCTCCATCGTCAGCCACCAAGTTGAGGTCAAACTTTTCACGATGTAAACAATGTTTTATCAAGAAAAAAGGAGGTGGAGACAGTGAAACAGTCATGGCCTGCATAAATGAACTCACAAAACATGATAGTATAATGATCCTATCAAAGCCCAAAGAAATGAATATTCATGAAGTCAAGCTATATGAACTTCAGCAACTCATTGGAACAGTGAAGTGCAGATATCAAAACTGTATAATGAATTATGATTTGAGTTAATGGAAGTAATCCCACGAAATATTTATCGAATGGATGCGTGGGACTGTAGGAGATACTCTTAGTCAAGATTCCAAACTAACAGTAGCATAAGTTAAAATCAAGAACCATGTGATATGTCCAAATTAAGGTTTTGGTAGTTTCTACATACATTACCTGAAGAATAATTTTTTTTTTAACCGTGAGTATTCAGACAAGTTTACGTGCATTTCAACTAATCTTTTTTCTTAAGATCTTAAAATTAATAATCATATAAGTCTCTAGTAGTCCTAAAATTTATAACACTTGAATCGATGAATTTTAAAAAACAAACCTAGAATTTAAACAATTAAACTATACTCGGAATTCCATGAAGAACAATCTTATTCCTTCAGGATCCATTGTTGCACAACATAGTTCCCTTCCTCAGGCGTAATGATAAAGTAGGCGTATCTTCCAACAAGTTGGGTATAAGGCATTCCTCCAGAAGAATCGCTCTTAAAACCCTACCAAAGAATGGAACTTTTGGTCAATGTCAGCAAGAACAAGCCAAGCCTCTGTCCTAAATTTCTGGGACTCTCAGTTTATTTCTAGGCATAAAAAAGGGACCACCACCAGCGGCTCTCAAACAAAGCTAGAAATTCAACAGCAAAAACAAACATATGAACAAATTATAGTCTTGTTCTTGTAAAACTATGCCGTCAGGAACTATCATCAAACCTAGAGGACACTTGAGCATTTTTTTTTTCTGTCGCCTACTCCTATATTCTTGTTTATGAACTCTATTTCCCATCTCTATATAAAAGGTAAACAAAATTATGCAAAACTTTCAACTTGTAATACAGAAACATTGAGACACAAATCTTCCAACACCCACACCCCCATAGCAAGACAGTAGATTCAGAAGCACCGAAGAGAGCAAGCATGTTTATCTGACATAATGTTTCGATGTGTCTTTGACGGATGCATTTCAATGGACAGCATGGAGATTGAGCGAAGGCCTTGCCATCGCAATTGCAACTGTGCACTGCACAAGTCGAAAGCTGGTAGCTCCCCTAGTTTTCCTCAACCTAGAAACATATTGTTTCCCGAGAAACAGTCACGGAGAGATTGTTCTTTGTCCCTGGTGACTTATCAACCAAGAGTAAAACAGGACCTTGCTACACCAATGGCAGCCTTGTTTAATTACAAACAAAGAAATAGAAAATCAGAAACAATTTAATTAATTTGTTGTTACAGTTCTTTCTGTGATCTTCCAGCACTCCTCAAGATTAAAAACCTTTTTTTTTAATCTTACAGTCCTACATTTTACAAAAAGAAAATTGATAAAGAATATGCAATTAAGTGGACATTGTTACCATCCAGATTGATGAAGAAGTCCTAATCCACAATATAAAATTGAAAAGTGAGTTACTTTTGTGGTTTGACATCTGAGAAAACTATGTCAAAGCGCATATCCAAGAAAAACAAAAGAAGACAACAAACCATCAGAACAAACCAGAGGGACGAAATTTAAGTCTTGTCTCTGTCTGTGTTCTTTTGTTACAGAATCTATGCTGAATCCTATTTAATTTATTTGTTTTTTAAATGGAATAACCAGTTCTACGTACAGACTTCAAAAAATATATAATTGCATCAATACAAAATCACGACAATAATTTATTGGCCCCAATGAGTGCACCAGTTAAAGTAACTAGGAATCTCTTCAAAAAGAGATAGAAAACAAAGGATCTTAAATAGAAAACAAAGAAATAGAAAAATAGGAAGTAGCAATTAGTCTCAAGTGTCTATAAAAATGATCCCAGAGAGGCTATAAAGCAAGAAAAAGTTTCCATTTTTCTTGACTTCAAATACAGCTTTATTTATCAAGAGATCCCAAAAATAATGTATTTATCAATAAATATTCTTCTTCTTTTACTAATTTAACTACAGAAGAAATCTATCTTCTTTTTATCTTATCCTCGTTGTACAAATGTAGACCCCACTTTTTGTAGTCCTCTTCTTTCTCAATCTCAAACAACCAATCATCCTCTTTCCTTGTTTCTCCCTAGCCATCCATGTCCACTTCTTCACTTCAATTCCATCACCATGTACTCCCCTCTAACCCCTCCACCACCACAACCACCTCTCCTCCCTCACCACCACATCCCTTCTCTCCTCTCTTCTACCACCATCACCCGCCGCTCCCTCCTACTCTCCACCTCCCTCTCCACTCTCTCTCCACCTCGACCAACCCTTGACACCACTATAACAGACCGTGTCTTTCTTGACTTCTCCATCTGCTCCAATTACTTCCGCCCCGACCGGACCCTCTCCGACACCTTCTCCACCCTCTGTACCGACTCAACACCCCTAGGCCGCCTAGTTCTTGGCCTCTATGGCCATTTGGTCCCTCTTACTGTCTCCAACTTCAAAACAATGTGCACTTCATACTCTTACAAGAACACTCTAGTCCATAAAATCTTTCCGGGTCAGTTTTTTCTTGCGGGCCGGCAAGGAAGGAGAGAAAAAGGAGAGGTGAAAGTGCCTCAAGATTTGGCAAGAAATATCGAGAGTGTTGATTCTAAGGCTTTTAAGCTAACACATTCAGGACCTGGGATTCTTTCTTTGTGTTTATCAGAGAATGATGATGAGGATGATATTAAGCTTAATCCTGAATACAGGAATGTTGAGTTCCTGATTACTACTGGACCTGGTCCTTGCCCTCAGTTGGATTACAAGAACATTGTTTTTGGAGTGGTTCTTGAAGGTCAGTTCTTTTCATCTTTTTTGTTGAGTTATAAGTAATTATATTACTTTAATTTTCTTTCTTGGATCTGGTTTGATTTTATTCTATTTGTTTAGAACTCTTTTTTGGGTTTGATTTCTTCTTATTGTGGTTTTGGGTAGGCAAACATTCACCATCATAATTAGAAGAACCAAATGTGATGAAGGAGAGAACATAAAGCTGAATTGCCATCGATTAATTTTGAGGCTGTATGCATAAAATATTTCTTGAAAGAATCTGAGGTGGACTTTTATGAGTTAATCCCAAATCTGATAACATTTATTCCTGATTTAAAAGCTTTGCAGAAACGTTTAAAGGAGTCATCTTTTTAAAATTCTCAGCCTAATTATCTTCTTTTAGTATTGCTGTGAAGAAGATCCAATTTGATACTAATCATATCGAACAAAGTTCAAGTAATTGCTTCTGTCTTATTTGGGGCAGTATGTAGCACCCTGTTGGTCCAATCAGGGGTAGCTCAGCTGCCACTATTGCCTCAGGTTCCCGGCCTGCCCCCGATTCCACTACCTTTAATTCCAGCTCTGCCCCCGAATTCCAGGGCTACCTTTTCCTCCTTCACTACCCCAGATTCCAGGCCTACCTTCAGTTCCAGGTCTGCCCCAGGTTCCAGGGCTACCTTTTCCTCCTTCACTACCCCAGATTCCAGGGCTACCTTCAGTTCCAGGTCTGCCCCAGGTTCCAGGGCTACCTTTTCCTCCTTCACTACCCCAGATTCCAGGCCTACCTTCAGTTCCAGGTCTGCCCCAGATTCCGAGGCTGCCTCCAACTCCTCCACTACCCCAAATTCCTGGAACTCTTGTAAACGTAATTCAATGCTTGACATCAGTAGCCAATGTACCAGGATGTGTCGTGGAAATCACACCTCTCCTTAATGGTCAGTTAAGCACTGTAGGATCAGCTTTTTGCAAAGCTTTTAATTCAACAAATGACATTTGTATTCAAAAAATGCTTGCTTTAAATCCACTGTTTCATTCATTGCTGAATGATGCTTGTGGTCGCACCAGAGGAGCTCCAACTGCTGCCAGTGCTACCTCAAAAGGGTCTGCTGGAAGTGAGGATAGATTTGCTTAGCTTTAGTTTTCTCCGGCTTTGGTCTTGTGTTACCTGTTTTCAAGTAGACTTTTTTTTTTCCCTGCTAGTATTTGAATTGTTAATATTTGCTTTTAAAAATGAGGAATAATAGAATAGTTTCAGTTTCTTCCATGGACTTTCGCTCTTTCTCTATATCAAACTAACGCATGCATACACAATCACACAACTGGTCTAACATTAAATTAGTGACACTTTCCCCCATGAAATAAATCAATATGCACGGTTTGTTCTTAAAATTTAATTTACTATGACAACAGTCCATGCTAAAATTTTACGTGGATATGTCCAGTCTCTCATCTGTTTTAAGTGGTATGATTTGTTTAGAGACGTTGACATTTTATTGCTGGTTTCATATTAATAGTTCTTGATAGAAATTCTGCAACGATCTCTCTTAGGCATATTTCTCTAGAGAATCAAGCTATTATTAGTCAAAAAACCAAAAATAATTAAACTTCTCTCATTTCAATCTCAAGTTATCATATGTGAAGTCTTTACTGAAATCACTGATACTTTCTATGTTTTCAGTTAGGGTAGGTGAAACTTTTTCAAGATATGGACTGTTGATTCTAAGGCTTTTAAGCTTGTACATTCAAGATTTGGAACTGTTTCTTTGTGTTTTGTGTGATAATGGTGAGGAGAACTGTATTAAACTTGATCCTAATTATAGGAATGTTGAGCTTTCGATTACTACAGGACCTGGTTCCTTGCACAAATGTTTGAAGAAATTCTCTTCATACATCCTCGTTGGTTTCTATAAATTCTCAGTCACTATAACTTGGATCTCCAAGCCTAGAAATGTCTTCTCCTAGCATCCCTAGAAAGAGAGATAAATTTGACAATAACCATGTCAAACAAAGTCAACAGTTTTTTCTCTCATAATAATTGCAATATGCAGCAGCATGTTAGTCAATCATGGAAGCCTTTCATGACCCTGATTCCAGGCCTACCTCTAAATCCAGGTCTGCATCCACTTCCTTCGCTACAAATTCTGAGCCTTCCAAATCCTTGATCTCCACAAGATCTAACTCAATGCTGGTCAGCTTTAACTGACATACCAGTATGTGTCATGGAAACTAAATCATCTTTTCTTCATGGTCAATTGGCACTGCAGGACCAGCTTGCTCCAAAGCTATTGTTTTAGTCGATAACAATTGCGTTACAAAAATGTTTAATTTAAATCAATTCTTCCCTCAGTCACTCTTTTTTATTTCTGGTAGGACATGAATACTATAGTTTTGCTTTTGTGAACAAGGAATAAGAGATCAGTTTCAGCTTTCATGTTAATGCATATTGCTTAGCTCTCACCAGAACATACTGCGTCCATACTCCCATTCTCTGTTGACTGTGAAGATCCGTTCAATTGAGGCTTTGGGAGTTTTTGTTGTGCATTACCAGGCAGTCGGATTGATTTAGAAATGATCACATAAATGCTGTTGAATGCCGCATAAAAATCCTTAGAGAGAATTAGTGAGAGTGAAATTTCTGATGAGCTCATCACCACCATCAATTACATTGCTCACTTTCTCATTGGAACTGCATTACAGGGTTAGATGTTGTGACATCCATAGCTTCCATCCCGACATACAAACCATCAGATAGAATTCGCCAATTCAATGACTTGGCGGAGTTTCTTGGTGATGAAAGAGCACAAAATGCTCGAACAATATGGAACAAGCCTCTTAAGACTGTCTATATCAGTGACTGCGGAGAGCTGAAAGTTGCAAAGCCCTCTCTTACTCCTAGCTTACCGTAGTTCATCATTTGTTATATTCATTTGTTCACGTTACATATTTGCCTCCGTGTATATGTAGCTTGAATTCTTTCTTCTTTTTTCCTTTCTTCAGAAGGACTCTGTAATACATTCAATGGAATAAGAATGAAAGTAATATGACATAATATTACATTAATCATGATTTCAAACAGCCTATTCATGTTTGTCTTTGGACTTGTTTAATTTTCCCCCCCATTATTTTGCTTCTCATGCAAATGGAGAAATTTGAATGTGACAGGTATCATATGCTTGTGATGCTTGTCAACTTGTATGCTAAATTATTAAAATAGATTTTGTTTTGGATATCTGAAGATACTTTGAAAGTACTCTTATACGTGGATCCACACGTCCACCTGATTGATATAATTCAATTATTTTGACTATTGACTGTACAGAAAATTTAATATTTTAGCTAATGATTGTAGAAGAAATTATATTTTAAGAATGTATCCTGCTTTTTCAAGAATTATTATATTGTATCATATCCATTTCCGTGATTTTCAGTGGAAAGCATGAATATAATTTATAGAATCATGCATGCAATATGTCATTCACCATGAAATTTCATGCCTAGCTCCTTGCAAAATCAAGCTTACCAAATCAAGAATTGATGTATTGGTAAGACACCAAACTTGGTCGTTCACCATGAAATTCCTAGCTGCTTACCAAATCAAGAATCACTAAATGACCTCCAATTTTTTTTTTTAAAAAGTAAATTGTTATATTATAAAGATCTTCTAGGAACGTTGTAAGAATTTCTCTTCATCCATCCTCGTTTGTTTCTATAAATTCTCAACCATTACCAGAAAGAGAGTTTTAAAAAGAGAGATAAATTTGAAACTAAACATGCCGAACAAAATTCAAGCAATTGCTTCCCTCTTTCTAATTGCAATGTGCAGCAGCATGTTAGTCCAGACGGGTCTAGCGCAGCCGCCCCCACGACCCCAGATTCCAGGTCTGCATCCACCACCCCAAAATTCCAGTCCTTCCAATCCCTGGATCTCTACAAAATCTAATTCAATGCTGGTCAATTTTATTTTTAA
Source organism: Populus nigra (assembly GCF_951802175.1). Lineage (NCBI taxonomy): Eukaryota > Viridiplantae > Streptophyta > Magnoliopsida > Malpighiales > Salicaceae > Populus > Populus nigra. The sequence continues at coordinate 7,718,644 of NC_084854.1, read as the reverse complement.
ATTGTTTTTATCTCAGGAATATATATATATATATATAATTTTGTTTTTTACAACAGCACATTAAAATAATCTCTGGTCAGTGTTATCTCCTCGTTCCTCAGTGATGGCCTGAAATATTTGTAGATCTGGTATGCCGGTTTACCTCGTAAAAATAAAGAAAAGATGATGTGTTATTGGTGGAGAAGTTAGCAGATACCATAAGATATGGAAGTTATTCCATGGTGGAGTTATGGTTAGACATCCATGGAGAGTGGGCAGTGGGCATGGGAGACATGATAGCATGTCAGGGTGCCAAGAGAGAGTAGGGTTGCAGTTGAAGCAGCTCTGCATAGAAAAACCATGCTTACAGAAAACATGGTGCTTGTATAGAGAAATTATCGGTCTTGAAAATAAAATATAAAAAAAATGCATGGAGGAGGGTGTTAGGGCAAGGATAGCATGGCTTAGCAAGAGAGAAAAGGAGACTAGAGAAAGGAGAGAAAAAAATGCAGAGACAGAAAGAAAATATACAGCCATGCTGGATTTGATTGCTTAGACGTGACCCAAATGACCAAATTTTTTTGAGGTATATGTATTTTTTTTTATTTTTTATCATTAGTAACTATTTTTGGCATTGTGGGACCAGCTTGCTGTAATGCTTTTTATTTCAATTAATGACAATTGTGTTTCAAAAATGTTTCATTTAAATCCATTATTCCCTCAAAATGCTTAAAGATGCATGTGGTGGTACCTAAGAAGCAACGATATTCTGGATGTTTGGTAGTATGATAATGATTGTATTTTAAATTAAAGTATTTTTATTTAGAAATATATTAAAATAATAATTTTTTTATTTGAAAAAGTTATTTTTAATATATTATATCAAAATAATATAAAAATTTAATTTTAAACATTTTTTTTTTCAAATTTTACCCATCTCCCGTTTACAAGACAACATCAAACGAGAGCTTAAACTAGAAGGGTCAAACTAGAAGTGAAGGATGCAGCTATTGTTTATCACTGGCCATGTGAGTTTGTATTACTTTCTCTGAGTTAGATTGTGTGGAAGATTTTAAGCTTTAAAGAATGAGTAATAAGAGATACTTTTATTTTTCACTTCACGCCCCATTTGTTTTCTATAAACTTTCCTATGTTTGTTTTTTTTTTTAATGAAAAACAAAAACCTAGGCAAAGAAATTTACTTCCCAGTAAGCTTTAGAGGTGGTAAAGGGTTTTTTAATTTAAAAGAATGAAAAATATTTTCCTTTCATGAAGAATAATGCTTCGTTTATTTGTTGAAAAATAATTTCTTTTAGAAAGTGATTTTTTAAAAATAAATTTCTGCAAAGTGAATTATTTTTCAATGTTTGGTAGTATTATGAAAAATAAATTAGAAAATATTTTTTAGTGTTTAGTTATGTTAAAGAAAATGAGCTGAAAAATAAATTGTTGACATTCTTTTCCAAGTTTATTAAAATAATGAGGAATAAATCTTACAAATTAAAAAGTTGAATGAGAATAAAATTGAAAAAAAAAAGTAATTTCATAAATTATCTCAAATAAAATAAATAACAATCAAAATAATAGAGATAAACAAATTACAGTGTCATAAATTATTTTAAATAAAATAAATAACAATCAAAAGAATGAAGACCAAATCTGATGAATAAAAAAATTTCAATTAAGAAAATGATAAGAGAAAAGCAAATAACAATCATAAAAATAAGGACCAAAGTTGATATAAAAATCAAATTAAATCAAATTCTAAGGGATGAAATTGAAAAAAAAATTCAAAACAAAATATATAGCAATAAAAAATTTGAGAATCAAATTTTATATAATTAGCAAATAATATGATATTTTTAAATTTTTCACAACTTTTAGAAGTGTTTTCCGCCTAAAATAAAAGGAAAACATTTTCCTAAAAACCAAGCTAAATTATCCTTTGACTGGAAAGTGTTTTCCGTTGACCAACTTTTCTAATTACAAACAAACACAGAAAAGTTTAGAAAATAATTTCCAAGAAATCATTTTCCATGAAACAAACGGGGCCTAAACTAAAATGATACAACACTTCATTTTATATATATATATATATATATATATATATATATATATATATTAAAAAATAATACATTAGGATATATCAAGATATAACATATAACAAATATATACATTTAACACATTAGCGTATAGAATTTTTTTAATTTAAATAATAGTATTAATAAATACATTATAATGCATAACATATTGTATTATACAATAATCATATATATAAAATAATAATTTATTTTATTTTGGATGATATATGATTCTATGGTAATAAAAGGTGGGTTAAAAGGGAAGCCTAGTTCATGACTTTAGATTATATAAAGGATAAGTTTCATATGCGACTTGAGTATGTAACCACCATATATATATATATATATATATATATATATATATATATATATATATATCTTTTATTTATTTTATTTAATTTTTTTTATATAATTAGAATGTTCAAGTGTCAAATATTAAATATAGGTACTATAAAACAAAATAAAGGGTGAAAACAATTAAACCAATGTGAAGAAAAAATATCTTGAAACAATTACCCTAGAGATCCTTTAATGAAGTTTAAATTATATCTTGTTTTTATTGTTTTATAAATTACAGAAAATATCCTGAATTTTATATATTCATAATACTTTATATGGCATAAAACTCAACAAAAAAAAGTCTTAATTATTTACAAGATTATTATTATTATTCAAATAAAGACTAAAGAAGTATAAATAAATAACAAAAAAAAGCTACTAGTTACTATTGGAATCTTTTTTTAAAAAAGAGTTACAGTTAATGACAACCATTCTTCACATTAAATCATACAAATCTTCTCATCAAACCATTTTTTTTTATTAAAACACACAAATCTTTTCATAAAAACAGAACCCTTTCTTTATATCAAAACATACAAATCTTCTCATAAAAACAGAACCCCTTCTTCATATCAAAACAACAACCTTTTTATAACATCCCTAACTTTTAAAATACAATTCCAAAATAGTGTCTTTTAGGGTAATGCAAAAATCAAGATAATGGTTTTTATGCACATTATCAAATTTCCAATAAAGTTTCTCCTATTCTCGGATTATACCAAGTTATTGATATTTTTATACATATCACAAGTCAATACCATAATCATAGTCAAACTGATGCAACCATATTATTCAATAGTTTCACCCACATTTAACTAGTTTTTTGCCTATGTTTTATATATAAAATACCTTGATATTCTTTATTTTATGTTTTGAAGACACTTTTGGATGAAAGATGCAAAAAGGAGTAAAAAGGAGTAAATTGGAGATAATTGGCAAATTTGACCTTCAGTCGATATTTTGTGCAGAACGTGAGCTCTAGAGGTTAAAATAAAGTGATTCCAGTGGAATTAGAAATGTAACATCCATACCTTTCTGGACATCTAAGTAAAGAAAATAAAATAAGGAAGAGCATGGAAATCGCAGCCTTTAAAGTCAAATCTCACAATCTGTCAGTGTTGACCTTCGACCATTCCAACTTGAATATCTGAAGCTACAGAAGTCCAATTGATGCAAACTCAATGTTTTTGGATTCATGACTCAAATTTATATAAACGCTCCAAATTTCATCCAAAAAATATGTCATATGAGGGAGATATGATTTTTCAAAGATGACATTTGAATTCTGCCAGCAAACAGGTTTCGTAAAGAAACGAGTCCAAATTACGTTCTGAAGCATCTAAACTGATATCCAAGTTTTTATTTCAACAATTTAGCTCCTCTAAGTCAAAGCTTGAAGATTTCATGCAAGACTATTTCTCCTTTTTTAGGAAAATAGTTATTGAAGTACTTAAATGTAAACAGTCTACTTAATGGAGGACTATTTTGTAAAATAGAGACCTAGGGTTTTCTAGGATATAAAAAGAATAAGAGAAGAGAAGGGGGGCAGCCAGCCAAGAAGAGAAAAATGCCCCCTTCCTCTAAGAAACCCTAAATTATGTATTCTTCCTTCTTTTTGATTAGTTGTTCAACAAACATGCAAGGCTAAACACTTTTTCTTGGTTGCAAGGACACGGAAACTTTCGGATTTCAAGAACTGTGAGATTTATTTTACCTTTTCTTTTCAGTTTATATGATGAATATGTTTGTTCTCCTATGCTTATTTTTTCCTATGATTGTTTATTTTAATTGCTAGAGCGAACTCTAAGTTATTATTTTAGACAATCTATTGCCAAGTTTGATATCAAAACCGGAGTTGTGGTATATGAACTTGTGAAGCAATTGAGTTTAATAATTGTGGCGGATTTACGTTATTAATCTTAAGGAGAACATTCAATCAAATCAAACATAGACTGCAGACAGTTATGTTTTCTTGATTAATTAACTTATCTAGTTCTTAAGGCTGTCATTGAATTAAATTACTAGTACGGACATTGTAGTTGTTTGATGGTTAGGGTTAGTTATACGGTGGATCCGTTAACTAACCAATGTTAAGAAGAGATAAATATTCAGAATATAAATTGATGTTTTGTTTCCATGATCAGTTCTGATTTCTGTAGGTGGATGTGTGCTTGTGACCAAGATTTGTTCTCTTGATAATTTTCTGATTTTATAAATTTTGTTTGATAGTTTTCTGTTTTCTTTTGCTTTAGCCTAGATAACGTCCAACCCCCCCCCCCCAAATTGCATATCATTTAGCATAAAAAATTTGACTTGAATCTTCCTCGTGGGATCAACCCCTTGCTTGCTCTATACTATCTTGTGTGTTGTGTTTAAAGCTAGGGTAATTAATTTGTACGACCGCGACATCGCAACACAAACCATCCTAAACCTTATTCCACGTCAACACAACTCAAGAATGGCATAAATTTAATTTATATGAAATATAAATAGTGTAGACAAGAAATTAATTAACTCAAGACACACATAATATGCAAAGTTGAACAATCCAAAGAAAATTTAAAATTTAGAATGTTAATATATTTATAGTTTATCTTAATTAATATAGATTTCAATATTGGTTCATAGTATTAACAAAACGAACACAAGATAATTATATTCATATTACTATAAATATAATTGCAAGTCCAAAATAGAACACCAAAATTATGATACATATCAATTTAACATCTACAAATTACAGTGTTTATATCTATATCAAAATGTGACACTACAGAAATCTATTGATCGACCCCAGTGTGAGAGGAACCTGACAATTAAATCATTTCATCATATCAGAATGCAATAACAATTTTATAAATAACACACACACACACACACATAAATGACTATTCAACTCATTAAAATAACACTAATAACAATTTTAGTTTCACCATTGTCAACTCATGTATGTGGTGTGTGCATATATTTTAACTCTAAGACAAGTTTGATATCTCGGCAATCAAACATATTGATGTTACTAGCCTTTTTCGGTCAACTAGTCTAATAAGTTATCCTGACCATCTGAACATAGATATCAGTAGATCCTTTCGGTCAGCTAATCTAATGAGTTATCCTGGCCATTTGAACATAGATGACACTAGCTTCTTTTGGTTAACTAGTCTAATGAGTTATCTCATCAATTTGAACATAAATGCCACTAGTTCCTTCTAGTCAGCTAGTCTAATAAGTTATCCCTTTTTGATGTTCATATCACAAATAATAATTAAAACAACATGCATTTAAAGAAATTGTAGGTATACAATTCTATAAATTTCTTATAAATAGCAAAGATGAATGAATATAATTGGTGTTTGTACTAGTGTTCTAGTCCCTTATTACTAGACAGATCGTGTGGCCTCTCCTATACCAATAGGTTTAAAACATCATACACCATTTAATCATCATTGGAATTCAAATTTCAATTTTCATTTTAAATTCAAATCTCAAATCAATAGTAAATAAAACTTAAGGTTTTCTTAGGTGTATCCACTTTTATTTACATATTCATTGACTCGCTATTTAATTTATACATTTAACATTGCCATAAATTTTTTTATATCAATTTTACCCCCTTTTCTCCTCTATTTCTTTCAAGATTGGCTGAATATTTCTTATGAAAAAAAGGCATGAATTTTTCAACAATTTCTTTCCATTTTCATATTACCCATTTTTAAATTTCATCACTCATTGTAGGAACACAAAAACACATGCCTACTAAATCAATTTATCTAACCTTTCTAAAAATCCATATTGACGGAAAATTTCATTTGAAAGTTACTTATCCCTTTTCTTATTTTTCTTGTAAATTAGTCCTCACCCTTATATTAAATCCTTTAACTAACATCACTAAATATACATGTTATGTTAATTAAATCAACTGATCCCATCTCCCTACTTAAAACTTTGGTCGACAAATGTATAAGGAAAAGATACCAAAATTTCTTCAAATTTCCATAATTCACCTATCAGTAAGTCATTTTTACCCCTAACTCAAAACACAACTCTACATAATTTTAAATATCAACTAAGTCAAACAAATTAAATCTCTTTATATAAGGTTGGCTGAAACCTTTATTCATGGTGAGGATGAATTTTATTTTTAATTTCTTATAATTAATTTATTATCCATGTGACATAATTAAACAAAATTTCATAACAAATCAAGAACAATCATCCAATTTCTTTTCATCGTTTTTTGAAATTCCTATTTAATAGGTCATAAGTTTCATTTCAGTTTCCAAGCAATTTTTCATTATATACACTCATCAAATACCCCGTGTAACATAATTTAACACAACTTCACAACAAATCAAGAACAATAAACTTAATTTCTTTTTATCCTTCTTGGCTGAAACTTCCATATAAAGTATCGCACATACCCCGCGTGGCGTCTGTGGTGATTTTCGTTCGTTTTGCTTAATTGGTTCTTGGGAGTCGCCACCTAGTTTTTTATTGAGGGTTACTAGGAAACCCGAATGTACTGGTCTTTGTTAGAAATTCACGGGTAAGAGACTGATTGTGACTAGGGAAGGTATTAGCACCCCTAGCGCACCCTACCTGAGGTAAGCTGCTTTGCGTTCTGAAGTGATTTGAAAATTTGATATATTGGTCAAATTCTTAAGGCTTTAATAAATCAGTTATTAAATCCCAAAATATATGTAGAAATGTGTTCTTACATTTTCACGGGAAGTACAACATGATTTTATTTATCCTTAAAATAATTGATCATATACAAATTAAAACACTTAATTCTTTTTTCTTCTTTTTGTCTTTTTTTTAAAAAAATTTAACATTAAAAGAAAAATACATAAAAGAAAATACAAACACACACATTAACATCACTTTTTACTATGTTTTTTCTATTACATGTTTACAAAATAACATAAACTAAAAAAACATATAATAGAAATTTAAATGCATATTCAAACATGTAAAAATTACCAAAATAGGTCCCTAAAAAGTCCAGGAACTGCAGAGGTGGCCCTCAAGAACTGTGGAGCAGTGGTGGCATGTCTCCTCCACGCGCCACCGCTACTGGCGACACGTGGGTTAACGCGCTGCCATGAAATCCAGATAGCGGGGGGAGATCCGTAATGGCTTCCTCCTCTCTTCACCTTCCCGTCAGCTATGAGCAACGTCGTTACCTGCAAAACACCAAAAAAACACAACAAGCAAGTCTGTTTTAGTTTTTTTTCTTTGTTTTTAGATCGGCTTCTCTTTCTTTTCCTTCAGATCTGCCAAATCTGGAGCCGGACATTACACGCGCCGCCAACAGACCAGACATGTGGATGGATGGATCAACAACTTCCCTCCTCCCATTTCATTTCTACAACGGCGGTGTCGTCCACCGCTGCCATGGTTGTGAGATCGACACCCATCCAAGTTTTGGTTTTTCGCCCCTTCTTTACTATCCTTCGGCGTCCCTTCTTATTTCTTCATTTTCTTTGTAATGAGTTACGGTTAGCAGTGGAGAGGAAGTGATAGTGAGGGGCCTACTGTGTTCGGCGCTGGAAATGGCGAGAGTTTATGGTTCTTGTGGGTGTCCGGGTGAGGAAGGGAAGATTTGTGGTTGGGAAGGGGAAGAAAAGGAAACGGGGATGATCTAAGTCTGTAGGGGAAAATGGAGAGGGCTGAGTCGTTTAAGTTTGGCCAAGGGAAAGGAAAAGCTTTGGTTGGCTAGAGGGGAGAAGGTCTGTATGGCTTTTTGGGAAAGTCCCCATAGGGGAAGGAGAGCTCTCTGGTTTTTTCAAAGGAAGGGGTGGCCGACTCGTTTCGGGAGGAAAATAAAATCAAAGAAGATGGGGGTGGCGGCTATGTGCGAGAGGGTGAGGTTTAGGGTTTTTTTTTTGTTTCCCTCTAATTTTTATGCAAAATTACTCCCCTGTCTATTTTTCTCCCCTAAACTTTTTATCTGCGCCCTTCCTTCTAAATTTTTCTCCTCCTCTGATGTTGACATTTTTCACTGTATTTATAGCCAAAATGTTGTTAGGTTTCCAAACTAGTCCCTCAATTTTTTTGTATTTTGAATTTATTTTAAAAACAAAAAAATATCAACATCGACTCAACAAGAAAAATCAGTGATTGTAAAATTTACACGTTAAAAGATGAACGCGTTCAAAATACCTTTAAAAATTTAATTTGAGATGATGTTGAAAATGCTAAAAACAATGCAAATATATCAAGAATGCATTTTTGGGGGTTTTCGTTGTTTTTTTGCTATTTTTGATTTTTTTCTGAAAAATTATCAAAAACATGAATAAAAAATTGGATAGCAACATAAAGGAGGTATGAGTTTTTTTCTTTAATTTTATGTTAATTACATATGACCTAATATTTTTTTCATACCCACAAGCTCATTTTTAAAGAAAAACCATTAATTAAAACAACCTAACATATTCAACTCAATTTTTCATAACTAAATCACAACATATCATGTTCCAAAACATATGAGAATCATAATTAATCAATGTAGGGGTAGTTCTTACCTCTTACTAACAAGAATCCAGGAAGAAATTTACAAGGAAAAACTAATTTTTATTAACCTCTTCTCTTTCTCTCTCTAATTCCAACTTTCTTTTTCCCAACATAAAAAATCTAGAAGAACTTAAACCTTTCTCTTAATACATCAAAATTCTTTTAATCACTTTAATTTAATTTAATTTTTGTGTTTTTCTTGAGGATTTAAGAAAAGAAAATAAAAAACCCTCCTCCCTTCCCTCTCCTTTTCTTTTCTTGTTATCGACCATAAAGAGAAGAAAAGAGCAGGTATTTATAGTCTCAGATTTTCTTATTTACCACAATACTTTAATGTCTAGTTCAAAATTTTTTGTTTAACCTAATACCCCATCTTAACCCGCTTTTAAATTATCAATCTTAAACATCTTTCTCCCTAAAATTTCATTTATAATTACTTAGCAATATTCCATATATATTTTTAATTAACCCATATCATTTCCGAGTTTTTTTTTAACTAGATATTTACACCTTTTTCACATCATAACATATAAATTTGTTCATCAAAACAACACCATTTTTCCTATTAAAACACACAAATCTTCCCATCTTAAAAAAAACTCAATAAACATAATTGTAACCTAGTAATAGCATACAAAGTTGTAATAGTATGATAAATTAAAGTTCAAGAATCAAAAGTGTATTAAATATAGGGAAAAAAATAAGTTGTTAGGATTTCGGAGTCTGAAGCTAACAAGAACAAGCTATTCTATAGATGTGATGACAAGTCATGTGACAACACCTTTATTGATTAGTGCAAATCTATAAATAAAATTGAATTAATTATAAGAGTGTCTATAAATGTTAATAATATTGAGCTTATACTAGACAAAGTGAAGAGAATGAAAGATGAGTTACACTGAGTTTGGATCAAGAATCATAATACGAAGTCTAGCATTGCAAATATGAAGTTTATGATAATAGCTAATTTAGTATATGCAATGCTGACATTTGTAACTATTATAATGTTCATGTCAAGCAAATTATATTAATGCATAAAAAAAAAGAAGTCAGATAGCAATATTGAATTAACATCAAGACAACACTAACATTAATATAAAAGGGTTTATATTTATATATTTCAAAAGCTGCACACCTAAACCAACACCATCACTATCTTAAGCTAAATCTTATTTCCTAACAATCAATATAACTTCATTACCATCTTCATCTAGAAAATATATTATCATGTATTTGGTTTACTTGTATAACACTTAGACATTTTCATTTGTAGTGGAGTGGTATTAAGATCATCATCAACATAGTGTGGATTTTTTCCCTTTTCTTCGACTTCATTCATATTCAATATTTGTATTATCGAGGCATCATCAATTATTTTATTACCCTTGTCATCCCTTATACTAAACCCATACGAGTCAACATCATAAACTTGCTTACAAATAAACAATAGGTCTATGTAAGACATATACTTAGAGAAGTAATTGATCATAACATATGAACTAACTTCATGATGTACAATAATACTGGGCATTTTGTTTCCTGTATAATTAAACACTAATTAAATATGTTCCAGTAAAAGAAGATAAAATTACTCACTATATAACTAGTAACTTTAATTTTTAAATTGAGATATTTTTAAGGTTTTCAAGAAAACAATCCAGATTATTTTCTCACTTTCCTTAACCCTTTTGAGTTTTTAAAAATCAAAGAATGAACAAGAAGTAATTTAAAGATATGCGAGTTCTCTAGTAACTTATAAAACTACGGGTTCCACCTAATTTTATTCATTTGTTTTGTTTAAACGAGTAAACCAAACAATATTTTAAGGAAATAACAATACTTAAATAACCATTAAAACCACTAACTCGATTATTAAAGTCTCGATTTGAGAAAAAAAATAAGATAACATAACTTAATTTGTTAAGAACAACAACAATACATGGGAGAAATTTTACAACTAATGACAAGAAAAGACACAAAGCTATAAAAGAGAATTGATTATAAAGCACAAAAACTTTGATTTTGTAGATTTAAAGGTTCAATCTAGCTGAGATTTTATAGGATTTTATAGAGAGCTTTTGTTTAGAAATCATATGCAGAGAGAAAGGAAGGGTTTTGTTTGTCTTTTATGGGTTTGTGGATATAATATATCTGGGGGCACTTTGATCATTTAACATGATTTAAATTTATTTTTGACTGGGGATGTTTTCTATAATTTACAAAACAATAGAGGCCAAGTGTAATTTAGACTTAACTATAGGATACTTAAGGTAATCTTCTCAAAAAACTTTTATTTGTGAACGTCAAAAGATTTAGAAATTGTGTGAGGTGAAGATTCTTCTTTGATATTGAGTTTCTAGTCTTTGCATCCATTTGGGTCTTTAGTTCTCTCTATTTTTTTTTATGGAGAAGGATTTTGTTATACATTCATTAAAAAAAACAAGGGAAAGTAATATATGAATTTATAATTTCATGAATCATGATTTCATGCATGTTGCATTGATGAGTGGACAATTTCTTTTACAGGGAAGAGATGTTGAAATGGCTATATATGTATATGATATTTTCTAGACATGTTTAATTATTCTTTTTTTTGTTGAATTATGTGATGTAATAAGATTTTTTGGTCATTAACAGGACCTTGTAATCTCTATACAATGATTATACAATTAAAAGATTAAGATTAATAGTTAATAGTTAACTTAACAAAGGAATTATATTACCATGGCAAACTAAACTAGCCAGTACTACAAAGATGAGAAGTTATTTTAACCTTCTTTTACAATGAGATAGTTTTTTAAATTTAAATACTTCATAATAAAAACCTTAATTCATGATTTCTTACAAGTGCAATATGCTATTTTAAATTTGATCGTTTATAAAGACTAATAGTTACTTGGGAAGAAACTTTGCATCTATAGTAGTAACTCATGAGAATATTTGATCCCAATTGTTTGTTAATAGGCAAGAGGGAAATGAGGAACACATCATTTGTTAGCTTTATCGTTCCAAAGATACGAAACTTCAAATTTGGCATATTCCTTCTCACTTTTATTTTTTCAATTAGCCAAACTCTCATAATAAATGGTTGAAGTTCCTAGTCCGGCGAGTTATGTTATTTTTGGATGCTGAATTGATATAACAATATACTAAGTGTGTACTTATGCTACGCTGCGGTGCTATACTTTTTTATATTAAAAATGATGTTTAAATAACACAAATGCATTTTAAAAAAGGAAAAAAATATTGACTTGAGTTATAGACCTGATTATGTTAAATACGTTATTTTATTTTAATTAAAAGATACAAAATAGACAACAACAACAACATATGGACCAAATTAAAAAAAAAGTGACCACAATAACTTAGGGAAAAAAACTTTTTTTTTTCAAAAAGAAATAAATGTTATAGCTTAATTCCCAGCCCATTAAAAGCATAATGATGAAATTAGGTAAAACAAGGACCTAAGAAAATCATCTTAGATCAATTCGAGTTAGCATGACAAACATGTAATCCTGATAATCAAGGTTAAGTCAACTCGGGTTAATCCGTCAAACTCAAGGTTTAGGACATGAGATCGAGATAATCCGATAAAAAAAATAACAAAGCTCATTTGAAAAAAAAACCAATGTCAAATGATGAAAGTAGAAAGTAAAATAAGTTTAAAAAAAAAAAACAATATCAACCTATGTTAACTTTTCAAATTCGCGACCCGGATCATTAAACTAAAAGCATCTTATCTACAAAATCTTCAAGCTCAATTTTGAATCGTTTAAATATTGAAAGATAAAATTGTAAAAAAAGAATTATAATTAAAAAACCAATTTAACAAAAGGATAAAAAAAAAGTAAAACAATCAGAATAAGAAGAATCAAAATTGAAATTAAAAAAATTTGATTGAAGGGTCAACTAGAAAAAAAAATCAATTTAACAAAAGAAACAAAAAAAAAAATCAAAAGAATAAAGATCAAATTGAAAAAAAAATAACATATCCTAGATTGGGATTTAATAATGAAATTGAAAACAAATCAAAATTTTACAAAAAGATCAAGAACAAAATTAAAAAATAAAAGAATAAGAATTTAAGTGGCAATACCTATAAATTAGAGGACAACTTTGAAATGGCCAACTTATGAATCTTGAGGGGAGGAAAGAGAAAAGAGAGGGGGCAGTGTCGTCGATGATAAACTGTGCCACTACAAACCATATGTGCTGCCTAAAAAAGAAGATGACACTATGATGCTTCCAACAACATGATGGAAGGGAGATTTTGGATACTAGAAAGCATCACATACACTGTCTCCCACATATTAGCGTCTGCGTTGCACGCGCCAGTCACTTTTGTTTTTGTGTTATATTTATTCAAATACCATATTGCGCATTAGATGGTCTGATAAAAAAAAATTGTAAAAATAAAAATAAAAACCTTTAAGGCCAGCTTTTTGTTTTCTAATGCATTTTGATCATTTCACTGTATATATTTATGTATGTATCAAATTATTCATCAGCTAACTTGATAATAACGAAACAATCATTGTAAAAATACGAAAAAGTCATTTGACACTAGTATTAAACTTTTTGTTTTTAAGTATATTTTAATCGTTTCAAAATACTTCTGAAATGAAAAAAGACTTATTTATTACTTATTAGTTTGATAATGACTAATGAATTTTATGAAAAGACCTCAACATCTTTAATAGATAATGACTAATGACATTTATGCTGGAACACAAAAACTAAAGCTAGAAATATATTGGGATCAAGAAGTTTGTTTTCTCTGTGGTCTTAGGTTTGAGCCATGTGGTTGCTGATATGATAGCCACTGGAGACTTACATGGTCGTTAACTTCAGGGCCCGTGAGATTAGTCGAGATGCGCGCAAGCTGGTCCGGAGACCCATATTAAACTAAAGAAAAAAAGCTAAAAATATATTGTGATTGGTGATGTCATAAAATGTAAAGATAACACCAATCCTCGTTTATGTAAAAAATTAAAACTTGAACTCGATCTAAAGTTTTTACAATGTAATAAAAATATTGTCCCTTGTTGCCTTCCTAGTTCCTAGTACCTCCTGCCAAAAACTAGACAACTGGCCTTGCAGTTGCAGGCTCAATAATTGAATGGAAAAAAAAAAATTAGTCAAAAATACAATCGAATCCAACCCAAGTAAACTGTAGCCAGGCTACCCTTGATAGGGGGGGACCATTTTAACACAAGCCTTGATAAGAGGGGACCATTTTGTACGTCAGGGTCTGATCAGAATGGCACCAGACATTAGTCGCCTCTTTCGCTGGCTGGGCCTGCATGGCTGCACACCTCACCTCCTTATCCGCGCACCACAGGGACCACCCTCCGCCCTTTCCCTCTCTGTGCAATTGCAGCCCTGAAGCCTAAACGAAAACCTTTATAGACACAGACAGGAAACCAAAAAAGAAAAAACACAAGTCAAATCCTAATCAGGTCCCCACCTTAGCTGCAACTCACAAGTGTACTAGTCTTATTGGCGTGATTCCTCTGCCTCGTGCTCCCGTGCTGTCCCCACTCTTGTGGTCCATGAAACCTTGGCTGACACATGTCCTTCTTAGCACACAATTTGATTGTTGCTGTCGCTGTCCTGAAGACTGCAAGTGGCCTAAGAAGTAGGCAGGCCGATGAAAAAAAAAAACACTACTGTAAAAAACTTTGACTTGCAAATAGTAATGCTACGTGTCATCTGATCCGTCCGTTAAACCACCTCTACTGAAAGTCCACCCAAGAACAAGCCCTCCAATATAGAATTCAGTCCTCGTATTTTTCTCATAGTTTCAGAATAGTTTGGGATATTGCTATTTTGCCATCTAACTTCAAACAATTTCTCGATTTGGTCCTCCTCCAATGAGATATGTGGACATCGATGATGTTTCTCGTTGGCTTGAGAATGTTAATTAGACCATTCACGTGGAATATTTAAAAATTTAATGATTTTTGTTTCACATTCCATCAACAAAATTTGTTGAAGATAAGACCATGATGAAGTATCCCTTCAGTTCATGATCATTATTCATTGCTGTAGATATGATGCACTTTTTTTTTAATCTAGAAAAAAAAAGTTTGTGCTCAATCTACATAAAATACTAAAAAAATCTAGACTCGAAAACAGATATTTTATGTTGGTGTTTGAGAATATGATAACAATTGATTTTCAAAGTGATTTAAGCTTGAAAATGCATTAAACAATATTTTTTTATTTTAAAAAACTAATTTCACATCAACACATTAAAATAATCTAAAAATATAAAAAAATTAATTTTAAACAAAAAAAACAATTTTAAATTTTTGTAAAACGTCACTTGAAATGAAATTTTAAACAGCATCATAATTGAAATTGTTGAAGCATCAAAAAAAAAATTGAAGGAAAGAAATCCCAAAGAGTTCAACCTTTTCTTTTGTTTTTAATTGATATTTTCAAATCAAATTTATTTATAAAAAAAACAAAGGGAAAGAAATCCCAAGGGTATAATTGAGAACTGTTTTAGTTATGATGGTTGAAAGAAAGAAGGACTAAAATTGTAGCTGACCCCAAAAAACAAATGACTTTCACTTTCTCCTCCATTTCCTTCTTCTTCTTGTTGTTCATGCTTTCACTTCACTTCAAAACCTTCTGTCCTTCTCCGTTCAAAAACATACAGACCCACTTTTCTTTCCTTCCCATATCTCCCTCTCCTTCTCTTTCTCTCCTGCCCTCATTTTGAAATGAAAACCCACCTCTAATGGCTTTTCAAGACCACCACCATACACCACAAGAAATGACTTTTCAACTACCACAACACCACCACCTCTCAGCCTCACCTTCCACCGGTCCCACATGGCTAAGCAACGCAGTCCTCCGTAGACACGACGACGTTTTAACCCAAACCCGCATCGAAAAACCAGAAAACAACACCAATAATGGAAGTGAAGAGGAATTGATAGATTCCGTTAGTGATAATTGGGAGAGAGCTAAATGCAAAGCTGAGATATTAGGGCATCCCTTATATGAACAGTTATTGGCTGCTCACGTGGCTTGTTTAAGGATTGCCACGCCAGTTGACCAGTTGGCTAGGATTGATACGCAGTTGGCTCAGTCTCAAGATGTTGTGGCTAAGTATTCTGGTGTTGGTAGGAGCCATGTTGTTGATGAGAAAGAACTTGATCAGTTCATGGTAATTACTACTGTTTCTCTTAATGCTTTGTTAATTATATGTCGTTCTGTGCTCTTCAAGGCTTGTCTGTCCTGTGCTCTGGCTTTTGTTGACTTTGAGTGGGTTCAAGTTTGGAATTTTTTTGTTATAACAGATATGAGATAATCATCATGTTTATGGTCGGTCAGTTAATTAATGGTTCTTGATTTTTGAGATTTATACATCTTGGGATTTCCTTTTACATTTGTTTTTGATGGATGCTTGTCGTGCCTGTTAAAATTCCAAACTTGAAATGACAAAGAAACTTCCTTCTCTTCATTCTTCATCGTACCTTAATATCTCCATTATGGAGAGTGAGTTAAGTAAGAAGAAACCCTTTTGATATATGTGAAAGAAAATAGGTTCTGATGAGTGGATAAATGGTAACTTCGATGCGGGTCATGGCACTGGTGATGACCGTTAAGGCATCACTGCAGGTATCAATTATGATGTTCCTTGAAAATAATTGAAACTTTTGAAGTGCTTTGGGGAATCTCTTTGGTGATGGTTTTTCTACTACATATCCATCTGTTTGCAGGGATTAGTCCTCCTTGTGTTATGGGATTTGTTCTGGCATGAAGAAAGTTCCTGCCAAGTGTCTTATATCTAATTGTTCTCCAAATTACATGCATTGATTTTGATTCATCAACTTTCATTTCTCATACCTGTACGAATTAACTTTTTGCCTTTAGTATATGATTCTGTTACGTTGCAGTAATGGTTGAAGCTATAATTCTTCCCTTAATTAATTACAAAAAAAGTTCTATATTTAAGAAGCCCAATTATTAGAGTAAATGCTTGCCTACAGTTACTTGAGCTCCATTAAGGAGACAAGTGGAGATTAATGTCTTGATAGAAAGAGAGATTGACATAACTTAGATTCTTTAGAATAATAATGGATGATTGGGGTGATTGGGAGTGAGGTTGACATGGAAAAATATCAAATTAGGGTTTCTTCTTGGTGTTTTGATGAATAATAATTCAAACTTAATGAATACCGACTCAAACAGATTTCAAAGAGTAGGGTTTTTTCAGTTACTCTATTCGATAAATAACGAATAAGGTATGAATATTATCAAATTCAAATTGAAACCTATTCAAACCTTATATGAGATATATACAATAGTATTATATATATAACATTTATATTTTTTTTTAATCCAATATAATATATTAAATGTTAAATAATAAATATTACTCGGGTAATTGATACTCGAACGGGTATTCAAAACTTGATACTCTAACATTACATTGGGGTATGTGCTTTTATTTATAATTTTATATTTAATATATGTATACATATCTCAAATATATATTTAACTTTTATTTTATGTTGAATAATAAATAATAGCCAAGTAATGATATTCAAATGGGTATTCGAAACTCCATAGATAGGATAGATAGGGAATAGAGATATTTAAATTTCTTAAGCAATAGTTAATGAGTAGGGTGTGAATATAATATAAACCGGATCAATGGTGCCCATTGCCATCCCATGCCCTTATAGTGAGTAGACATATTATATATAAGCAATAAGGTTGGAAATATGAAGTCATATTACAAATTGATGTTACAAAACTAGTTGGTCATGATGGATTACGAAACAAATTCTTGCTGTCAATAAATGAGAAATTTCCCGAAATTTTGGATTGTTTTGGCATTGATTTCTTCTTACCATATGCGACATTAAAGAAGTTTGTGAGTGTTAATGATAAAACTGATGACTGTTCCTCGGTCAGCTTGATAATGCATTTATGTCCCGTAAAAAATTCTCATTGAAAAAGCTTATGATAGCGTTTCAAAGCTAAAATATTTAAGAGAAATAGAGATTCAAGACCATTTAGATAGGAATAAATTTGTCATTAATGTTTTCAAGGGGTCTCATACAATGATGCAGGTGATTTGCAATTGATAGAAGTTTTGCACTTTAGCTGTTCTTTACTGATGTATAGTAAATAAGGATTATATGAAATCTTTCGGCATGGTTATGTGGCTTCTGCATGGGTATATGAATGTATAATACAAGTGTACATTTGCTGCAACATGATAAGCGATGAAAAATGTCAATAGTTTTTTAATAGTTCAAGTATTTATATTCATGATGTTATCAATTATGTCCATCTCCTGTTTTTGTTTCTTTGTTCTATGTGAGATACATATAACGTTATCAGTTTTGTTTTCTTCCATCTGACACTCCTGCTTTGCTCCTTTTTTTTTTTTTTTCCCTTGCCATGCAGACACATTACGTTCTATTGCTCTGTTCCTTCAAAGACCAATTGCAACAACATGTGCGTGTTCATGCTATGGAGGCTGTAATGGCATGCTGGGAACTTGAACAGTCTCTACAAAGTTTGACAGGTAGTTAGACCTTCTATCGAAAGGAAAAGAAAACGTAAAACATAGGGCTTGCTGGTGGCCTACATAGTGGAAAGGACTGAAATAACTCATAAATGATTCTTTGCATGTTCGTTAGCCAAGCTGCTTCTTTCTTGCTGCTGTTTTTTTGTATTCATCTTGCAGATCCGCAATTTGTGCTGTTACTTCGTTGTCATATTAGTTGTCTTGCTTCGTGTCAATGTTATCATACTTGATCCATGCTGTTTAACATTTTCCTTCGCCAAGAAAACTTTGGATGATTGATATATGAGTACCCAAAGATATTCATCTTCTTCTATTTCTCAGAGTACATTTTACTTGTTTGTTTTTCAATATTGAAGCTAAACACTTCAGTTAATAAGATATCAAAGTTGAACTATGGCCAATGTTAGCCAATCCCTCAGCCAACTGTGCCTTGACTGCTAAAAGAGGCCGGCGGTTTAACCATGGGGGCAGCCCACCTCTCTTTCTGTACCCCACTGTTACTGTTTAAAACTTAAATCAGAGAACTAGGAAAAAAAACCCGCATCATTGCTGCAACTAAAGTGCTACATATGGTGTTTCATTAAAATTAAAGTTGATTTATGAAATTAAAGTTGATTTATGACCTAAATCTTTATTTCTGGTTTTTGTGGAACTTTCATGGTTGCTTTTGGCATTAGTCTATAAATTGTAACGGTATTAGTGATGCCTATGTAAAGAGAATGACCCATCATTCATGCCATTTCAGTCAAAGGGTTCTCATGGCTGTGTCTCCTGGAGCTTTAAAGCATCATTTCATATGTGGGGGCAAGGAATTTCTTTGAATAGCTTTTTGTCCAACCTTATCTTGGGTCACTTTAAAGTGTGAATCTTTTATCAACGTTTAATCAATTGTAGTTTGTTTATTTGCACACTATGTTCTAGTCTCTTACAAGTTGAAGCCAAACAACACTTTTCTTTGTGTTTAAACACCATTTTTTTAAAAAAATTTCTTTTTGTGAACTATCATTTACTGCGACTGTTAATGGTTACCACTGAATGCTACAATAGTTCCTATGGCTTGCTTCTCGTCAATCTAACACTACTTCATTGTTTTCCATTCAAAGCATTTAGGTTGGCAGTCCCATAGTTATTATCTCTACGTACAAAGTTTTCTCCTGTGGAACATGTGAAACCCCCAAAAGTATTTGGTATAATTTTGCTTGAGCTAGGACTCTTGTTGTTGCTGAGAGTAACCAGAAAGAAATGGAAGATCTCGTGCTCTTTGGATTTTCCTTCTTTTATATGATAGTGTGCATTTAAGCTAAGGGTTAAATCGGATTGAAATGCATGTCTAAGCTTAAAACTAAATTACTGTGCTTGACAGGTGTATCTCCAGGGGAAGGCACTGGTGCAACTATGTCTGATGATGATGATGACCAAGCAGATAGTGATGCCAACTTGTATGATGGAAATCTTGATGGGTTGGATACCATGGGATTTGGTCCTCTAGTTCCCACCGAGACTGAGAGGTCCTTGATGGAGCGTGTAAGGCAAGAATTGAAGCATGAGCTCAAACAGGTAAGAATGCGTAAAATTAAATGGTAAATTACCATGTGAAAATGGTGTGGCTGAGAGGCTTCCTTCTGTTTAGGATTACAAGGAGAAGATTGTGGACATTAGAGAGGAAATTCTACGTAAGAGAAGAGCTGGAAAACTGCCAGGTGATACTACATCCCTCTTAAAAGCTTGGTGGCAAACACATTCCAAGTGGCCATACCCAACTGTAAGTTCGAGATGATGTCCTTACTAAACACTGTTAATGTTTCCCTGCTGGCTCCTCAAACTGTCTTCTCAAAATTGTTTTTAGGAGGAAGACAAAGCAAGATTGGTGCAGGAAACAGGTTTGCAATTAAAGCAGATAAATAATTGGTTCATAAACCAAAGGAAAAGGAACTGGCACAGCAGTCCTTCAGGTTCTACTTCGAAGAGCAAACGAAAGAAGTAAGCTGCTTATTATATGTGAACGTTGGCTCCCTCAAGAACAATTTGCTAATTCTAATGAAGAAAATAACCAATGCAGGTGATACCAGCATTAAACTTTTCGTATAAATGGAAAGCTATTATTTCCTTGTGTACGTACCCGAGGAAGAGCATCAGGGCACATTTTGGAGGCATTGCAATGAGCAAGAATTCTGTAAGGGTAGTAGGGATGTTCTGTTTGGACATCCCTGTGTTGCTCCTACTGGAAAGCTCAGCTTAATTTGAAAGTGGCTGCAATATATTCTATATGTAAAGATGGTCTAAACTCATTCACCTATCAATTCCAGTTGAGAAGTGTGCTTTGAAGGCATACATACTGATACAATAGATGTCCCTAGCTTATAAGCATATAAGATTGAAAGTATTGGTTTGGATAGCTTCCTTCCGAGCCACGGGCATGTAATTTTGCTGTTACTGGTTTATATTTCTATATTTGTGATAAGAACAGCAACAGTAAAGGAAAAGTAATTACATCCTTTTTAACATTCAAAACCATTTGATCACATAATTTTTTCAAAAACATGTAGGGGATTTAGAAATTTCTCATGAATATACCAGTGCACATTGTGGATAGCATGTCGAAGATTTGACTTTAGTTTCCAAAATGACAGCAAACCACATCATATCCAGTTTGTTCCACACCCCACAATCTAATAACCAAAGAAAAACTAGTTAGTGGTAATGAAATGAGGATTAACGGTAATGAATTGAAAAATGGAGTGCTTGAAGGAAGTCAAGCACATTTGAGGACAGTGAAAACAACAAACGTTTTGTTAAAAAACAAAAGGTCAACCATTAAAAGATATTCTCAATCCAAGAATTAAAAAAAAAAATGATGAATTTATTCACAACTCGTTTCGACGAGTTTCTTGATCTACAGAAGCAGCAGCAAACTTCGAAGAGAAACCAGGAATCAAACAGCCATGTTCTTCCCTATCAAAGTTGAGAGCATAGCTTTCAGCATCATACTGAGCCTGATTATTCCTCTGTTTCCTCTTCTTGATATACGCACCAATCTTTCTAATGAATGTCTTCCACTTTGGCCCTGCCGCTATCTCTGAAGCCTCTTTTACTTTCTTCAGTTTCCTCACCAACCATGGATCTCTATGGTCACCATTCTCGTTCAAAATATCATATTCCCGTTCATTGTTCCGCCTCAAGTTGAACGTGAATAGTCGAAAACAACAGCAACCGTTAGCTGAATATGCCTCTTCTTCATAATCATCAAGGTGATCATATCCTTCTTGTTCATGGGACATTCTTGGCGAGTCGATGGGGCTCATGAAGGTTGCTTGAGGTTTAGCCATGCGTAAGGGATGAATTGGGAACGAGAAGAAGAGGGTCTTAATACGGAGAGGGAAATTGAAGTGAAGGAGGCGAGGAAGGGTCTAAGAGAATGGAGAACATCAACTCTTCGGCTTAATAGTTTTTGGATGCTTACATGGCTCTCTATGATGGGGCTATTTGTGAAGGCGGTATCTTTAACGAGTTAACACGCTGGCAAAAGGATTGCAACAAAGAGCTTCCATGGCGACACAGTCAAGAAACCACGCCTCAAACTTTTCTTCCTTTTCACTTGACTCGCGTTTCAAGCGATTGAATCTCATACTTTTTGAGAGAATATGCTTTCGGCGGAGATGATTTGCAAATCAATGCATATATACACGTTAAAAACTAGCAAAATACTCTGCCCATTGAGTAAGTTTATAAAATTTGTTTACATATTTTAATCAATTTAGAAAATTGAAGTCAACAAAATCAAAATAAATCAATATTAATTGTGAAATTATTTCTATTTAATATGTATTTTCTAGTATTTAACACCATGCGTGCATCTTATCTTTTGTATGAAAATATTTGATTTTGATTAATAAAACTAATTCAAGGATATGGGAACCTTTTTCCTTTCAATTGGCAGATCATATATATATATATATATATATATATATATATATATATATATATATTCAGGAAGATGCTATTGAAAGCTTTTTGTACAAACTCAACCTCTCAGCATCCAACTATAGCACACAGCAAACACTTCGAACTCTCCCCATACACTTGGTTTCTTGCTCCTTGTTAAACTCCTCATGCCAATAAAAAAAAACTTATGCTTAGACCACGGTAATAACAATAGCTATTATCGACTTTCGTAAAAATGATACTGTTGCATGCATCCAGCATCAGTGTTGAGGTGGTGAAGACTTGCGCAGACAATTCAGCCCATGTTCTTGTGATGCTGGGTGGGAAAATAATGTAACAATGTCATTATAAAAGAACAAACAAATTCGACCTCTCTAAGATTACAAATGCTATGAAACGTAATAGTAAACAAATTCTAAATAAAACGTAAAACCCAACAACTTGACAAATTCTAAAACTGTAATTCAAAAAAGAAAGACCGACCTAGCCTGTGCTACATTCAAGTCAATGCATACATGTCTTTCAACAACCAAGAAAGTAACGCATTCCCAATGTACAAAGGGGAGACACAAAGCACTAAAGCTTGCCTGAAATCATTGTTTAAACCTGGGAATGTGTTGAGGGGGCTACTGCTATGGGGTTTGCCCTTTGGAAGGAATCTTTGCTGCCATTGCACGCAACTCATTTGCAATTTCAGTGAAGTTTGGTCTGTCTGATGGCTCAGCAGACCAGCATCTCTCCATCAATGATCTCCAGTCTGGG
The DNA here is from genome assembly GCF_951802175.1 of Populus nigra. Lineage (NCBI taxonomy): Eukaryota > Viridiplantae > Streptophyta > Magnoliopsida > Malpighiales > Salicaceae > Populus > Populus nigra. The sequence goes on along the minus strand of NC_084854.1, from coordinate 7,695,466 downwards.
TCACAAGTCTCCGGCACTGGTGGCCGCAAGGTATTGCTCACAATACCACCTGATTTTTGGTAGGGAAATGATCAGCGACACACATACTTGAGCCCATTCAAGTCAATGCAACTCGATTATTTGTGATAAAACAAAAACCTTACCTATAATAGCCCCATAGTGCAAGTCTGCGTATGGCTCTTCACCAGTTAGAAGTTCCCACAACACCATACCAAATGAGAACACATCGACCTATGTTAGAGAGAATTGAAGCACAAGCTCATCAAGTGAGAAGGAGAAAATATTTATATGCAAGATGGTATTAAACGACAAATGGAGCACAAACCTTCTCAGAGACAAGACTACTGCTTCCATTCAGAAGCTCCGGTGCCATCCATGGAAGTGTTCCCCGCACACCACCTGAGATAAGTGTTTGGCATTTCACCTTCGACAGGCCCAAATCACCAACCTGGAGCAAAGCAGAAGTGAAAAACCAATCCAATAGATTTTCTATTGAAATCAAATACAGAATCCTTAAGTTAAACAGCACATGTAAAGACCTGCGGATTATATGCATCATTTTAACCAGACCTTAAATTTGAACTCCATAGTTTTGACTGATTGTCATACAAGGATTACATGTGAGCATTTTGGAAATGGAGTTCTATTCCCAATAGCATATGCAAATTGCCACTTATGATAAGGTTTCATAAGCACTTGAGCCTCTGATAACTTCTATCAATGACAAAAGCAAAGGCTTCTTGAATTCAGGACTAAAAATAGAAACAATAATCTTAACTATCATCACTAATAATAAAAAGAATAACTTGGAAACCTCAACTAATGAAAAGAAAACAGAAAAGGATGAAAAGAAAAGGGGGAGACTATTGCCATTACAAGGAGGGGTAAAAACACTTCACACGTGATACAGACTGGGAGATAAAATCCACCAAGTCACTCGAGTAAAAGTAACAATTGGACAAAAGAGAGTTCAAATCAACTAACTTAGACATTCCATTCATCTCTTGCTTAAAAAAAATATCAACCTGAAACTCTGTTGACAAGATATCAGCATTCAGCATGCACTTGAAGATATCAGCATCAAGTACAGTTGAGAAGATAAGATTACCTCTCTTCTCCTATGCTATTAAGTACAGTAATAATACCATTTGTGATTTGTAAGTCAAATTTAAAGTGATTCCATTTGAAAACATTCCCATAACCTCAATGCCATTTGTACCCCTAAACCATTCTGCTAAAAATCCCATCATTCAAAAGGACCCTTGCAACAGCTCTAAAGTGTTCCATCTAAAAGATTCAATTAATTTGCCGCGAAAGGATAACTTATTTTAGTCAGACGCCCACATTTTGCCTTTGCAGAGTGAGATAACCACTAAATGCAACAAGACAATTTTCTAGATCAATTAGGCACAAAAAGAATTTCTCCAAATACTAAAATTGTCAAAAGGAGAATATCAACAGAAATGAATCCACGATGGATATGCACGTCAGAGAGTTCATTACTCGATATAAGAATGAATGGGAGAATAAACTATCCTCTTCCTCCAGATCGGGTCACTAACCTTGCATATTGGCCGGTGAGGATCTCGAAGATTAACAAGTAAATTGTCACTCTTCAAATCAAAGTGCACAATATTCTTCCCATGCAAGTATTCCATTCCAAAGGCCACATCCATGGCAATCATGAGACGCTTACACTTGTCAAGGCTCCTGACAACAAGCAATTATAAAATCAAATTTCACTTTCAAAGTGGTGCATGAATTAAAATGGAGAGAGATACAGGTTCATGAAAAGAAACTAGAAAATAACATGGCACCTCTCATTCTTCTGCAAAGCATTTCTTAAAGAACCATTAACCATGTACTCTGTCACTGTCGCCACAGAACCTCCAGGGCCATCAAGAACAACACCATAAAAGGCAACCACATTTGGATGGTGCAAATCAGCAAGCTTAATTGCCTCATTCCAGAAGTCATATCTCTGATTTTGAGCATATGGCACAATGAAGACAGTTAGCAAGTCATAACACATGAATAAGATCAATAAAAGCAAAGCTTAACAGGTGAGACAGGACAAAAAAAAAATCAGAGAGAAGAATGAAAACAAACCATGCGTTCTTGTTCTGAAGGTTTTCCAGCGAAACACCTATCATTAATTCGTTTGATTGCGACATCAGTACCCCTCCACTTCCCATGATAAACGGTGCCAAAGGTGCCAGAACCCAATTCCTGCAGCTCTTCAAGGTCACTGTTCTTTATAATCTGCCAGTCAACAGCCAGAAACATGCTTAAAATTGACAATCACGATTATAAATTACAGGAAGCAAAAATAGTGAACTCTTTCAACCTGCAAGCAACCAAGGCCTTCTGATACTGGAAAACCAAAATTCACCTTTTCAGGCAGTTTTTTCTTCATGTCCTGAGTTAACAAAGCAACAAAATATAGGGATAAAGGAATAGTCAGATAAAGCCACCATTAATGGCAACAGGAAAAGGAAAGCCAATTGATAAACATGAACATGTTCCCAACTAGTGCAATGAAAACAGAAAGGATTAAGCACCTCAAATTTAGCTTTTTGCTTTATTTCTAAACCTTCATTTGAAACTTCTTTTTCTTGATTTGGTTCATAAGCTGATTCACTGCTTTCTGACACTGTGGGTTCTGGATTAGAATTAGCTGACTGGAAAACAGAAGCAGCGACACCCTCAGCGACAGCCTTGAGTTCTTTCCTGATGAGTTCCTCAGCTGAACCTTCAACCGTGAAATAAAAAATGCTAAGAAACTACTTTTGCAACATAAGAAAAGATTTGATATTATCCGGATGAACACAAACATAACAAATAATTATGGGAGTTATCCAGTTATAAGCACACATGAGCACGCCGAATAAGAAGCTTCTGACCTTTGGATGATTGAACACACTCTAAATCCTTTTTTGAATTACTCAGGGGCTTGGGAACCCCATCCTCCACCATCACACCTGTGATTAAGTCCACCTCACCAGAGTGGTTCTCAATGAAAGGATCCCTAGTACCAAAGACTTCTTTTTTTGTTGCAATCTTGCTAGGTCTAGGTGGAGGAAAATGATTATCATGCCTTGAGTTCCAAGGATCCTGGCTGCTGAAGAGTGAGTTCGAGGAGTCCTGAGCATTGCCAACTCCACTAGATAGTGATAGGGAAGATAGTGTATTACCAGTTGAGGATAAAGCTTCCACGTCACTAGGGACAACTTTTGAATGCAATTGTGAATCATTCTTCCATTCAACAACAGGTGGGATTCTGTTATTCACATAGACTGGCTCCACACCAGAGAATGCAGGGATCCCATAACTAACTTCAGCAGAATCCAAGGCAGGAATCTCAATCTTAAATTGAGGATGTGATGCTTTATTAACCACAATAGGTGGTTGTGCAACCTCATGTAATTCCATTGGTCGGGAAATATGTATGTAAGAAACCCCTGTAGAAGCAGGTAACACTTTAAACTGCTTAATATGATTTGAATTGAGAACCACCTGAGGTTTGCTAAGGGTATTATCTAGAAGAACCTCCCTCCCAGCAATTTTCTGGGTTTTATGATCTAAGATTTCTTCCTTTCTAAATTTATCAACAAGTGACTTTTTCTGATCATTGTTAACATTAATTTCAGGGGGGCGTGTGTGGAGAGCTTCCATCATCCCATCAACTAATCTCAGCTGGTCATAAGATATGTAAGAATCTACAGCATCTTCTTTGGAAACAACACCAGGAAGCTTGCCAGTGTACTCTTTCGGAGATTCATGAACTAGTTGTTCAGAAGCTTGAATAGGAACACCAGCAGCATGAGAGACATCAGTATTAGCAGGTTTACTCAGTAAAATCTGGGGTTGCATTGGCACTGAATGTTGCTGGACATAATCTTCTATGTGAGACTCAGGAATTCCACCTGTGGACATGCCACAAGGAGACTGTACATCACCTGGTAAACCTATCATGCCATAGGGAGCTGAAATCTTAGACTGATCAGAATTGTCAGTATTCAAGAAAGTTCTCTCATTTTCATGAAGGGACTCAAGATTCTGAGAGGGCACAATTGCTTCTGACTGTGGCATTCCAATATGATGATCCATATGACTAAGAACTGCAGGTTGAGCACCAGCACCTTGTTCAATAATGTGTTCTCCCAAGGCACCAGTTATCAAAACCCTGTCCATAGGCCGGGCTTTCATAGTATCTTCTAAGAGAAGACTATGATTAAGTGAGTTTGTATAGATCATTCCAGATTCTCTTGGGTCCTGTACCAAAGGATCAAAATGTGCATGAGGCAGTGCTTTCTGACACATATAACAGTCCTCCATTCTTGGAACTTTCTCAGGGAAAATTACCTGTTGATGAGACACTGACCCATCAGAGAAGGCAACATGCTCTGGCTGAGGAACTTGGGTCCAGCCATAGCCTCCAACAACTGCATGAGGGAGTTGAGCCCGATACACATTGTAACTTGGGTCAACAGGAACCTGAAAAATCCTTGTTCCAAATGCATTTTCTTCAGGATAGTGCTCCAATCGAGTTTTTTGGGGTTGCATCAATGGTTGAACCACAGTTGGCCTTACAGGTGTGGATGTCATAGTCATATGCACTGCAGGAACATATTGAAGAGAAGTAGCACCTGCATTACTCTCATGAAAATGCTGTTGGGTGAGTACAGACCCAGAAGTTCCCAGCAGATGGTTATTTGGAAAACCCATTTGGGGAGGAAGGTGCCTATAATCTGCATGATTTGTAATTTCTTGATTAGGATCTACATAAACCTGCATCTGAGGAGCATGTGGTGGAATGCCTGATCCAACTTGCTTGAAATCATGGGCCATATGCTGCTGTTTTTCAGTAAAAGGAACAGACCTCTCAAATTCAACCTCAATCTGAGAACATGAAGTCTGCGGAGGACCAGACTTAGCTGTTGGAATTACCAAAGAAACAGCAGATGCACCAGCATAAGGTGGGGGTTTAGTATCTGCAAAGATTAATTTTGGAGTAGAATCATGAGAAGTTGCTGAATTATCCCTAGGGGATAACAGGCTGGTAGATGGTGGCCAAGTCACATCCCCTTGACCAGGACCTGAGCAATCAACAGCCTCAGTCCCACTACAATCAGAGTTTTGTGTTGAACTTACACTTGCCTTGCTCTCCTTCCTAGCGATACGACGACCACCACAATCCACAACCCCATTTACTGCGTCAAAATATTTCTGCCCACTATCATGTAAATCCCCAAATTGGACCGAACCAGAAGCATCAAGCTGTAAATCTGAAAATAAAAACACCCTTAACTTAGCTGACTCATCCAAAGACCTCTCAACCAACTTCTCATATTCCTCCATCATATTATCAAGATCATCAGCACATGAAACAGACACCAGTGCATCAAGATCCTCATCAGGAAGCTGGTATTTAATAACAACAAGCTGCTGATATGTGTCCGTCATCTTCCGCTGTAGCTCATTAAAGCTCACATCTCTCCTCACACTAATAATCCTTGTTTGCCCTCCAACATATCTCAACATACCATCACTTGGTCTAGGTAAAATCTTCCCCCCAAAACTACACAAAAACTTTACTTTCTTTCCCGACACCGAATCATCATTACCATTTTCACTCCCATGGTCAGCCCCGCTGCCACTACCACAACTCCCCAAATTGGGGTTATAAGCTGACCCTATATTTACTGCCTCATTGCTCCCATTAACATTAATCCGATTCCCAAAATTGGGTGAAGAACCAAATCCTGACAGCATATCATTTCCAGCATGATCAACAGCATTACCAGCTATCCTGTTCCCCAAATTAGGATTATAACCAAACGCAACACCTGAACCATTTGCACCCACATTCACACTCCCAACCGGCACCTGCAGGAGTGGGGCCCATGGGGTAACCCCAGGAACAGTATTCCCATATCCTAAACCTACATAACCAGCATCAGACACTGATGCCGAATAAATAACAGGTATAGACCCTTCTGGGTTGGAAAAGAATTCTGGGTTTCTACCAGCTGTTGCTGGTGTGGTGACAGCACTACTACTAGAACCAGCCATGGCAGCCATAATGCGGGGCTCTTCAGGTATGGCTCTAGCTATGTTCAATGGCCTTAGATCATTTGGTATTGGGGTTTGATCAAAAGCCATAAATAAACTTCAAATTGAAAAATGAATCGATCCTTATTCACAAACTTGGGATTTGCCCAAATGGGTTTTGCTGTACACATTCACTACTCTGACAAAACCGTCACAAACCCTCCCAATATTTTGCACAAACATATATGTGTGTGTGTGTGTGTGTGTGACTAAACAGAATTAAAACGAGAGAAAGAAAGACAAAGTTACCAGATTTGAACGGTGACAATTGGGGATAGATAAGAATACGAAAAAAGGACACATAAAATAGTAGCCCAGTCGGTGCCGCAGAAGAAACTTAGAAAGGAGCTTGGAAAAATCCAGGGCTCTTTTAAGTGCGTCAATCTTTCTCTCTTATCTCTCTCTGTAATCTTATACAGTTTTTCAATGTTTATTATTATTAAAGGTTGGTTGGGATTTGGTGTCGTGATTGAAGGTGAAAGTACAGTTGTCTTTTAGAATGTTTTTTTTAAGAAATATATTAAAATAATATATTTTTTATTTTTTAAAATTTATTTTTAATATTAAAATATTAAAAACATTTAAAAACATAAAAACAATATTTAAAATTTTCCAGAAGCATGGTATAAATACAATTACAAACACAGTGTGTTGTTGTATTGTTTATTTCTCAGTGTAACTGGTCTTTCTTATTTCGTTGTGTTTTATATCTTAAGTTTTGTTTTGCAGTTTAAATGGAAGTTTGTTAAAATTTATTTTTTAAAATTTTTTATGTTTTTTTATTATTTTAATGTATTAATTTCAAAAATAAATTTTAAAAAATAAAATAAATATTATTTTAATATATTTCTAAGTAAAAAATATTTTAAAAAATAATTATTTTTATACTCTTAAACATCTTTTTTAAAAAAAAAAAAAAAAGAGCGCGAGAGGATGGTTTCAATACTAGAGATTTTTTTGGGTGGAAATTGTAAAGTGACAAAAAAAGAAGTGAAGGAGGCTTTGATATTATGGTAGTTACTCCTTTTAAAAATATTTTCTGTTTATTTTTATTTTTTTAAAATTTATTTTGATATTAATATATTAAAATCTAAAAAATTATGATTTATGGTTTTATCTTTTAAATGGAAGAAAGATCGAAAGAGGTGGATTGTAGAGGACCTTTTTTCTTTTTTTCCTACAAGAAAAGAATTCTTTTACTTTAAATGTGTGAATGGAAGTTGGGTTGTATGCTGTTTTTTTTTTTTATTATTATTTGGTAAAGAAATTAATGTTCAATTGTAAGGAAAAAAAATCAAAATTTGCTGGCAAACCAAAGTAAATTAATATGAGTTAAATGGGTGTTCGATTCAGGAATATTTATTTATGGGAAGTAAAAGATAAAACCATGATACTATTAATTAAATATCGAAACTAAATATATGTATATGTCATAGATCTTGGATTATTATAATTCCCTTGTATTCGGGAAATTAATTAATTAATTAATTAGAGAACTATCCCTATTTCTAGAAACTTCTTAAATGAAACGGATTTGAGTATCTAACTATTTTAGTATATTTGATTATCATGCAAATGAGGGAGAGCTATCCCTATTTTTACAGTCCAAGCCCCAACGGCTCCTCCATGAAAAAAGTGTAATTATCCTTAAAAATAATTTCTGTAATTAATTTTTTTATTGAATTAATTGTTAAAATTAAAACCCTAGCTAATTAACATCTATTTTTTTTTTCTTTCAAATTCTTAATTTTCAACTCAAATTCTTCTAACACCAACTAACTCTAATTAATCCATCAGCTCCAACACAATTTCTAATTAGCAATCAATCTGTCCTCTAATTTAATATTTAATATAAAAAAATTCATATATACATGATAAGAAACTAACAGAATTCTTCAAAGCTATCATGGAACAAACTTTTCAATCATTTATATTTCAAATATAAGCAATACTAATAAATTAAAAACAATAACCTTGTTTCTTTGAGTGCGGTTATACTTTAAATTCGGGCATGTTTAGAATTATAGTTGCGGTTTAAAGTACTTTTTGTTCGGAAATACATTAAAAAGATATATTTTTTTAATTTTAAAAAATTATTTTTAAAATCAATACATCAAAACGATCTGAAAATATATATATAAAATAATTTTTAGCAAAAAAAATTAAATTTTTTAAAAACACGAGTCTACCTGCATTTCCAAACATAATATTTATCTTTTAAAAAATTACATATTATATCTTATTATTTATATAGTTGATATATTAAATTATAAACACCCGAACTCAATCAACATAAAAAGTTTAAAAATATTACAAATTTCTTATTATAATTGATATAATTTTTTTGGAAAAACAATTATGAGAAGAATCTGTCAATGACATTGATTAATATTATTGTTAGTTATCAAATAATCTATTATTTCCAAAATCAAAATCTCATCGAAGTTGTCTCTCCAATGGAGATTTTTCTGTTGTTCCTACAACCAGAGAAATCTGTCAATGAATGATGGTATCGGTGCGCGTTGGTCAAAACGAACAATTTCTTTATTTAGCTTGACGGTTGGCCGTTGTATTGCAAATGGATTAGTCGATATAAGTAACAATATAAAATTAGCCCATATCTTATAATATCTAAAATATTATTTTTTATATTTGTAAATATGATAATGGTTATTTTTTATTCAAAAATATATTAAAATAATATTTTTTTTATTTTTAAAAAAATTATTTTTAACATCAGTATATTAAAATAATATAAAACAATTAATTTTAAAAAAAATTAAAATACAGAAACAAACAAATACTTCGTATTAAAAACAAAAGGCAAGAAAGAAAGTGATGTCCCAACCACCAAAATATCGGAGACGCATGAAGTGGACCGACAGGATTAAGTGGGGTCCATCTTAAATCAAGTAATGATGCGAGACCCCACTGTCTTCATCATTTCTTCGCTACTCCTTAGTCCATACACGGGTTGATTTTCGAAAGAATACTTCAGCATCAGCGTGCATCCTAACAACAACAACAACAGAAACATCTTTTTTTAATGATTTATTTATCTTTATTATTTATTAAATGTTTAATTAATAAATATAAAATAACATAATCATAATTTTAAAATCAAGATATCCATTAAAAATTCTATTCAGTCCAGTCATAAAACTTAGAATAAAAAAATTTAAGGAAATAATTAATAAACTTCTTCAAAATACATATACATAGTATAAAATAAACTTTAAAATGATATAAAAGAATGAAAAACAAGTTTTAATTAATTCGATTCATGTTCATAAAGGGCATATATGAATGTATCCAGACATTATAGAAAGATTAAAATAAAAAATTTCAAATATGTTAATTTTGACATTTCACTACTGTTTTACTCATAACTGGAACTATATAATGAGTTTTGATGCGATTCTAAATGCACCTGAAAGTAGACATCCACAACTTTTCAATGATATATAATAGACATTTTAATTCGTCAAGATGAGAAAGAACAATTCGTTTAAAGTTGAACATTAATTCTGCTAACATATTACAAAATTTGATTTTGATCTTGTTTTAATTAGTCGAGATATTATTTATTTATCTTTTAGTTTGTTTTAGGGTATGTGGCAATTAAGGGTTTATTTGGTTTATATTTTATTTTATTATTTTAATTATTTTATATTTTTAATGCATTAATATCTATTTATTAAATTTATATAAACCAAATAAATTCCTTGCTCTTGCTGTCTACTCTACCAAAGCCTGCATCGGTCTGGGTACATGCTATGGTTTTAACAAACCAGTGCCGGAAAAGCATGGCCTGTTTGAACCTTTTAATTTCTTGGTCTTGCAACTGGATAAATCAGTACCCTGAAATTATGGGATTCAATGGTGATCGGTGGCAAGTCAATGGACGGGAAAAAATTGGATAAATGATTTGTCTTGGTCTCACAATGTATAGAAACTACCAGTTCTTTTACCCTCGCTAAAATCTGATGCATTCTAGATTATATATTTTTTAAATAATAAAATTGTAACAACCTTATGGCATATTAAAAAACAAATTTGGTATGGTGACATAATAGATCGATCTGAACCAATTCTCGACTTGAGTTATAAAACCATAATAATCTTATAAAAAAGTAGTTAAAAAATTAGAAAGCCTAGTTCAATTAATTCCATATTAAAAAATAAAAATAAAAAAAATCAATTTAAAAAAAAATTCAAGAAACATGATTCGAGTAAACTTGGAAAAAAAGTCAAACTCGGGAACCGAGTCAGGAATACATGTTCCCTCCATAAAAAACAAATAAAGAAATACAGAGGCTAGTTACTAATAAACTCATTGTAAAGTATGAATTTTTTTTTTATAAAAAATCATTTTAGAAAAAGTAACAAAAAAACTTGAATTAATATGTCAAATCCACAACTTGAATTATAAGATCATGATAAAAAAATACATTTAAAATAAAAGTTAAGCAAAAAAAATATTTATCTCACCATAATAAAAAAAAAATTATTGATGTATGATTTTTAAAAAATAAATTTTTTGATTTTGATTTTATTTAAATGAAGCTAATTTCTTTTTAAAAAGCATTTAAAAAAGGAGCCCAGGAGCTTGCGCATTTCAATTTTGTTTTTTTGCTTGGCTAGGCAAACGGCATATCACTCATCCATAATTATTTTTATAAGTAATGTAAATGATGTGTCATTGGCATCTCAAGTTTTCAGCGATTCTCAAGTCTTTAAAAAAATCAGGGCTGAGTTTTTTCAACTCTAAAAATTCATTTTTATTATTTTTTTTTTTACTTATAAACACCAACAAAACAATCTAGAAACCCACAGAAACTTCTTAATGCCTTAAAATAACAAAAACAATTAGTCCAAAAATAAAAAAATTTACCTAGAATTTGAAATCTCTCAAAGTTAGATCTACTTTTTCAAGTTGTTTTAAGGCAAAATAACATCATAGCTAAACTCTCCTCATCGAATGAAACTCGTGGATACCAAGATTGACCTTTTTTGTGTCCAAAATCGGTGCCAACAATAAATTTCTCTCTCTACCATCATAATTCAACAACATTTTATTTCTTCTTTGTCTAATCAAGAACTAAAAAATAAAAATAAAGTTTTGTAGCATAATTGAATTTCATAAATCTTTAGGGACTGAAAAGGCACCACTGGGAAAGTAGAAGGATGGAAGTGAATTTTTTTACACAAACTTTGAAACTACCACCCATTTTACCAACCTTTCTAACTTCAGTCCTCTATCTTTTAAATTTATTATTCCTTAATATTTTAACTTAAATTGGCCTTAGATTTGGTCCAAGAAGGGTGAGATAAAAAAAAGAAAAAAAAACATTGTAAATAATGAATTCACTTTGTATTTTGCAAAAACAAAATGAATATGCAAGTTTTTTCATTGTAGCGTGGTGACTCGAAATCTCATTCGAGAGGAAAGGCTCTATTACTGTATAAGAGATGAAGATTTGAGATTTTGACTTGTTTATTTACTCTAGCATGTCTTGAATATATATAAGAATGTAGAATTAAAAGGAAACTTACATGTGATGTGAGAATTCGCTTTTTTATTCTTAGATCAATTACTTCAGTACCACTTCAATTACTAAACAGAAAAGGAAAAATACCAAACAGAACCCATGATTCTCTTGCCTTTATACAAGGAATAAATTTTATATATCTTCATAATTTGCTATAACTAATTTTTCTATTATCGTAATTCTTTTCACTTAGTTTGTTTTCATGGTTCAAAATCATCAATAATACTCTTAGATATAACCATATTAAGCGTTATTAACACCAATTATAAATATTAGTATCTAATAAAATTTAAATGACATTTATTGTCACTCCATTCTAAATTAAACAAATAATAATATAACACATACAATAGAAATGAAAAGAATGTTAAACATTTAATCAATTTTTATCTGTATGGTCTAATTATTATTGAAGATTTAAATGAGTGCAAAATGATGGTTATTAGTTTCAATTAACAACTCTCACTGATCAAATTGTAGATATATATATATATATATATATATATAAAGTAATTAAAACTTGAATTACATAAAATATACAGTTCAAAATAAATAACCAATTATCTTAGCAAAAAATAAATACTAACAATAATAAATAATAAATAATAAATTTTAGAATTATTTATATTGTAGGTATAAGTAGGGTCTATAATTACATCATCTACTTCATCAAAGTCATCTCCTCCAAGTTCATTATGTTCAAAATGAATTTAACAACAGCATCCAAATGACCTGTGTTTTTTCTAGTGTGTCGTATACCTTTTTCAATATACTAACATTCCCTCTCAAGCAACATTTTATAAACGAGATTGTTGAAATCTAAGGATTCCAACCTATATTCCAATGTTAGTCACACCGACATCTATTTCTCAGGCAGAGAATTGAAAACGATTAACATTTGATATTCCATGTAAAATTTGTAAACACCACTCATAGTCAATCAACTCATCCAATGATATATATAATCAATGTACTATTGAATTTTGTGAACAAGATTAATGGTATAATCTAATAAATGATTACTTTGTTGTTGCCTATCCACTACAATAAAAAAATATTCCAAAAACACATAAATATAATAATCAAGGGTATAATAAATAGGCTTTGAGGTGTGAAAATGACTATATTTAAGATATTAATTGTCCCCATTATATTTGCTGTAGGGTTAAAGCAATATACGTTCAGGATACGATAAAGTCTTAAATTTATAAACAACAACTTCTATAAATTTATTAGGAAGTTCTGTTTTGTTTCTGATAAATATAAATAAAGAATTTGTAGAGAAAAATTAGGGAGAGAAGAAGATTGTTTGTTATATTTATAATTTTTTTTATCAGCATCAAACTAGTATTTATATATAAAATAACACCCTTTAGACCAATACGTCTATAAAGTTTAGAGGCACACCTCTTCAGACCAATGTGTCTATAGAGTTTAAAGGCATACCTTTTTAGACCAATGTGTCTATAGAGTTTAAAGGCATACCTCTTCAGATCAATGTGTCTATAGAGTTTAGAAGACACATCTCTTTATATAAATTATTTGAACAATTTGGTAGGAGGTGTCATGCATAATTATTAGATTAATGAATTCTAAAAATTTAATTAATTATCTCAAATTAATGAATTCAAAATAATAATAAAAGGCATTTATGTTAAATAAACAAAAAAAATTATGATACAATCAATATAGTCAAAAATCAATGTCTTTTCTTCATAAATGCAAATCTGACAAACATTTTTAGAATCTCTCTTTAAAATAATACATGATGCAATCATCAATACAAACAAAAAACTAACATGTATTTATATGAATAGGAAAAAAACATTTGTATAGTAATAGATATACTGCATAAAATCTAACAAAAGACACATTTTAAAACTATGCTCTGATACCAATGTAGAATTGAAAGGAAACTTACATGTAACTTGAGAATTTACTTTCTTGTTCTTTGATCAATTATTTCAGTGTCACTTTAATTACTAGAATCAAAGTAATATTTCATAGTGCGAACATCTTTATAAATCATGTCAAGTTAATGTAGAGAGTTAAAAATGAGAAAAGAAAAAGAGAATACTATTCTTTCAACAATTGAAAACTTATACCTATATATGAATTATGTCCTTATATATAAGTAGAGAAAACAATTATTTTTTTTAATAACTTCTTTAAATATTTAGATCAGATTTATCTTTCATGGACGAATCAAGTCTAACCCAATAATTAATAAAGAGAAACAAACGTACAGAAAAGAAAAAAAATAGCAAACAAAACCAACAATTGTTGCCGATATACAAGGAATAGATTTTCTGTATCTTCATAATTTGCCATAGCTAATTTTCCTGTGATCTTGTTTTGGAAACTCCAAATTTTTGGTTGCCTTGCTGGTTTTCTTTGTCTGTGGTGTCATTCCTGGAAGCAACCTTAATATTCCCAACACAAATACACATTTTTCTCTCCTTGTTTGTCTAGTTAAAGAGTGAAATTAACGCAAGTCAATGAAAAGCTTGAATCTTTGTAGATTGCTGTGCCCAGTTTGGGTTCTTAAGCCCTGATTTCTATACCACAAACAAAAAAAAAAATCTAACATAATTTAATGCAAGCAGAGCCCGGCTAGATCCCCCCCCCCCTATTTTATTTTTTTTAAAAAACAGCTAGCCCATAATTGAAGGGGATTTTTAGCCTCTTTTTTGGAAGTAGGGTTCAAATAAAAATTTACAAAAAAATTATTTTTTATTTATTGATGTACTGATATCAAAAATAAATTTTAAAAATTAAAAAAATATTATTTCAATGTATTTTTAAATAAAAAATACTTTAAAAAATAATTATTACTATACTTCTAAACACTTTTTATTATAAAAGTTATAATAGTGGCAAACTATACAAATAAAATTCTAAATTTATATCAAATTTAGAACAGTGTGGAATTTGTAATTAAAAGCCAATTACAAATTCCACACTGGACAAATTAAGTTTTACTTAAGGAAAGGAAAATAGGCAAAAATATTAGGACTAAGTGCAAACTATACAAACAAATACTAAATCAAAGTCCTAAATTTATATCAACTGTGGCAGACCTACAGTCGGCTCCCCAAGGTGTCAATGGACTTGCAATGCCATGATTGTGCCTTTGGCCTCTTTCTTTGTTTTTTTTTTAAGGGCATCATCCATCCTAATTTATTTAATAAAATAAATGACATAGTTATCTGTTTAGCTAAATGATATATCATTATTTATTTCAAATTTTAGCCATTTTTTATGGCTAAAAAGTCATGTTTTTTTTTTTAACTAAAAAACTCCATTTCCAACTTGTTTTTGCTTGAAATTACACAAAAAAACATCCTAGTAATCTATGCAAATATATTTTTAATTCCAAAACATCATTAAATTAGTCAAAAAAAAATAAAAATTAGATAGAATAATAACCTCTTTGAGCTTTACTTTACTTTTTTTAGTGAGATGAAAATCTCAATCACGATATACTTATTTCAACAATATAAAAATTCAAAAACATCTAAATAATACACCTTTTATCAAGAGAGAGAAAAAAAAATCAAATTTCATTTTTTTGTTTATAAAATCTAACCAATTGACCTTTTCTTCATCATTTTTTAACTCCTTTCTATCTTCTCTCATACTTAATGATAGAAATGTGAATAAAATAAATTATCAATCATAATCTCCAATCAATGTAATGTAAAAGTATAAAATTAAAAAAAAAATTCAATAACTAGATTAAAAAAAGTACAAGAAAAACTTAAAAAAATAATAAAAAACACTATTAAAATCCATAATATCTTACGAGTTGATGAGTCAGAGGAACCATCTTCGCTAGACCTCAAAAGAATGTGTAGGCCTACAAATTGCAGAAGCCTTAGAAGTCACATGTCAACAGATCTAGGCCCATATTACCCAAGCTTGGTCTATTTCTTGGGAGCATCTAAGCTTTAAGTCATGATTTTGAAAACTTAACACATGAGAATTGAGATTATTAGCTTTTTCCTGAACGATGATGCGTTGCTATTATTTTATTTTATTTATGATAACAAAAATAAATACTCAAAAGTATTTCAATAATTTAAAATAAAAAGCTTAAAGCAATTAAAATAAATATTCAAATTATTTAAATTCATGAGAAAGAACATGTATTTTTTTAGTTGTAACTCCCCTTTTATAATTCATTCATTTCTTTAATTTCTACTTTGAGATAAAAAGAATATTTTTTTTTGTATTAGAAGCTTGGTTTTTCAAATAAAAACTTAATATTATTTTGATTATTATTATTACGTGATTGTATGAAAAAATCAAAGAATAATTAATTTGACGAAACAATATAAAAAATAACAATAAAAAAATATATGTTTTATTCTCATCAAACATTCATGTATAATTTTTATGAAATATAGTTTTATACATAATGATTCAAAAATATTTTGTTAATATTACCACAAAAACCGCATTTAATATATATATATATATATATATATATATATATATATATATATATATATATATATATATATATATATATATATATATATATATATATAGAAGAGTAGAACGAAGAGCATCAAGCCTAAACATATAAGAGCCTAAAAAGATGGCTAAGCGTATCTGACCCTTGAAAAAAAAGGTCAGCAGCACCTGGATGACATGTTTCATTGCAATGAATATCAGTTTTTTTCAGTGACAAAAAAATTAAGTTTTTTTTGGTCTTTAAAAACTTAATTTTCAACATTTTTTTTATATAAAAACATCTTTAAAAAAATTCTTAGAACCCCGACAAAACATACTTTAATTAGCCAAAAAACTAAAAATCAAATTAAACTAAACTTTCTTAACTTTGATTTACTTTTTCAAAATTATGAGAAATAAACGACCTCCCATTGAACTCTTTTTATGAAGTTGAATATATTGATATTAAGATTAAGTTTTTAAAATTACTCCTTGCTCTTTTAATTGTGAGGGATTCAAATGTAAAAGAAATGAATTTTTATATTCAAAATATAAAATTTAAAATAAAAATGACTAAAATGATGAAAGTCGCGACAGAGTAGTAAGAATATAAAAAAACAACCTTTTATTTATACATTTAATTTTAATCCTTGTTTTTTTATTTTTTAAAAACTAATCCATATATTTTTATTCAGTAACAACAATCTTTATTATGTAGTGTAGAAATAATTTTTGTTATAGCACACAAGATCAAGATTGTCAAAAAACACTTTTTTAACACAACACGAAATATACAATATAAACTCGGATTGTAAACTCGAATCGTAAAATCGTAAAATCACAAGAAAAGTATTTTAACTAATTATATACTGACAATTTCAATCAAGTAGTAAATAATAATATAACACAATTAAAATAAAAGTGAAATAAACAATACAAATGTCTAAACACCTTAAAATACATAATTCAAATAAAAATCCATACATGGTTTAAATAACTTAAAAATATGAAAAGAAAAAAATAAGATTGAACAACTATGTTTTACTGATAGATTTTTAGAACATTTTCTAGAGGGCAGGTCTTGAAACACACTATAGACAACTAGTGAGATGATACAACATTCTAAGGTATATCACCAACTTCAAAAAAAAATTTTAACAGAGACTAATACAGTGAACCCGCGATAACGAGAACAAAAACGTACAAAATGACATTAATTTAATCTCATGTCACCTCACCTTCCACCTTTTTTTATGTTAGTAACAAGTTCTAGACATAATGTCCAAATATCCCACCAAGAAAGATATGTATTTCAAGTTCTCTTTGAATATTTGTCGTCTCTCTTTGTAATTAACAAATTGGTAGCCTAAAACATAATATTTCTCTCTATATAAGTATTTCTATATCTTATTTAACTTCTTTGATTCCTCACCATCTACCTCTATTTTCACATGGTTTCGATCCTCCGATCATGCCTTCCCGGCCTAAAATACAGTATAAGGCTTTTCCGTACCCAAGATCCTCTAATGCTGGAATTAGTCTACTAAGATTGAAAATTTGAGATTTGGACAACGGGAACAGGAGAGACTAGGGAGTGGGGACTATGCAGTGGAGTATGAGGGGACTCGGACAGGAAGACAGTAATTTTTTTAACTTTTATGGGTTAAAACTCAAAATCGGTCAAACTCGTAAAATCGGTCCGATTTTACCGATTTTAATCGAGTTTGACCGATTTTGACCGAGTTTGACCGATTTCAAGTTTTAACCCGATTTGACATGTTATATACATGTAGACTCGTAAAATCGTAAGATTTTAAGAGTCAATTCGCGATTTTAATAACTTTGCACCCGATCCATTAAACGTTCCAACATAACTTGTGAGGACCAAGAAAACAAAAAAAAAAGTTTAATGATCAAAGCGGTAATAAAAATCAAGGACCAAAAAGCAAAAAAAAAAGTCATTTATTATTAATATGAACAAGCAAATGTATATGTGTGTCAAAGAACCATCTCAACCCAATAGCTTAAGCTGCTAGGTGAGGTCTTAGGATATAATTTATATTATTCTCTAACACATCCCCTCAAGAGAAAGCTCTTTGGGTTTGAAACTTGCACCGTGACCGCTTGGTCATCAAAGCTCTGATACCATGTCAAAAAACCATCTCAACCCAATAGCTTAAGCTGTTAGATGAGATCCCAAGATATGATTTATATTATTCTCTTCTAACAATGTGTAAAAAGTGGAGGCACAATGATTTATCCATTTCTTTTAGTATTTTTTTTTTGTTAATTATATAACATAGAAATAGTCTTTGTCATAACGCAAAAGTGAGGGTATGCAAAGCGATACATGAAAGAAATAAGATACGAACAAAGGGTTCTAGCCTCCATACCAAACCACTCCGTGTATTGGTTTATTTATACAGCTCAGGTTGTTACAATTACAATGACAAGAATACATTTGAAATAAACATCAGATATTGAGTACAAGATATGCAGAAGCAAAGTTTAAAAGGAAATCAGGATGTTGGAGCCGACAAGGGAAAAGGTTAATGTTGCAGATGTTGGAGCCGGCGTTAGCGACAAGTCTGCTGTGTTGAGAGTGGACTGAGTCTCTTGCTTAACATCCCCCTACAAGCTTGAAGGGGGTAGACATACTTGCAGCTTGTTCCGAAGCTCAAAAAAGCGACTGGTGCTTAATCCTTTTGTAAAAACATCAACAATATGATCTTGGGAACAAATAAACTTGAGTGTAATATCTTTATTTAGAACTTTCTAACGGATAAAATGGCAGTCCACTTCGATATGCTTGGTTCTAGCATGAAATTAATACAAGATTAGAAGCTAAAGCCAAAGCACCAATGTTGTCACACCAAATTGTGGGAGGGATAGGGAGCGGTATACAGAGTTCTTTGAGAAGCATTCTAACCCAATAGAGTTCCGCTGTGGTGATTGCTAGAGCCTGATACTCCGCCTCAGTGTTGGAGTGTGCTACAGCCTTTTGTTTCTCAGCAGTCTTTGACAGTAAACATGAACCAAGAAATATACCATAACATGTAGTTGAACGAAGATCATCATGATTACCAGCCCAATCGGAGTCGCAATAGGCTTGAAGAGTAAGAGATCCTTTTTTATATCATAAGCCATTGTCAATTGTTCCTTCGAGGTAACAGAGAACCCGCTTAGCAACAGACCAGTGAGTGAATCTTGGACAATGGATATGTTGGCAAAGTTGGTTAACTGAGAAAGCAATATCCGGATGAGTCAATGTGCAATATTTTAGTGCACCAACAGTTTGGCGATACTCAGTACGTAATTTGAGTTGTCAAGAGTGGTTCACCATTATGAGCTGAAAGCTTAAGTCCCGGGGAGCATGGTGAGGGATAAGGCTTAGCACCAATTATCTTAGTGCGATGGAGAAGATCACCAGTGTATTTTGATTGTCGGAGGTGTAAGCCCTTAGAGTCTCGATGAGCTTGAATGCCAAGAAAATAATTTAATGAACCAAGATCCTTCACTTTGAATTCCAGTTGCAACTTGGCAAGAAAAGAAGCAATAAGAGAAGGATGCGTGCCTGTCACGAGAATATCATCCGCATAGATGAGAAAGAACAAGTGAATATTTCCTTGATGATAAATAAATAATGAAGAGTCCACCGGTGAGGAAATAAATCCAAACTGAAGTAGAGACTGAGATGGCGTATGAACCTAGCCCGTGGGGCTTATTTGAGTCCACATAAGGACTTCTCAAGCTTGCAAACATAGATAGGAAAATCTGGATGAACAAAGCCTTGAGGTTGCTTCATATAGACTTCCTCTTGTAAAACACCATGCAAGAAAGGATTAGAAACATCCAATTTTCGTATATTCCAATCAAAGTGAACAGCAAGAGCAAGAATAACTCGAATTGTGGAAGGTTTAATAATCAACTGGACTGAATGTCTCAGTGAAATCTATACCACATTCTTGTTCAAAACCTTTAGCCACTAATCGGGCTTTAAGTCAATCAACCTGACCATGAGAAGTTTGTCTAACCTTGTAGACCTATTTGTTATCAACAACATTATGATTCAATGATCGAGTGGAGAGAATCCACATACGGTTTGCAATCAGAGCATCATATTTTTCTTGCATAGTCGTGCAGTATTCAGTATGCAATGAGGCTTGTTTGTAAGAAAAGAGGTTCAATTGACATTTTTATACTGGTGAGAGCCTTAAGAGGATGTTTTGTGGAGTAGAATGTGTTATACTCAGGGAAGGTGCGGGGCTTGAGATGGCCTGTTTGAGACCGAGTGATCATAGGATGGGATATCTGAGAGGCAAGAGGAACTATAGGCGCGGGTAATGAAGAAGCGAGGTGGAGATGGAGAAATATCTGGACTTGAACTGGATGTTGGAACAGCAAAATCATATAAAGATGATAAATGATTCAGTCAGGAGAATTATGAGAGGTAGATGAATCTGCATGAGTGCTAAGAGATAGATCAAACCCAATATTAGAGAGAGATAAATCATAATTAAAAGTTGAAGAAAAGGAGATAGGGAAGGAATTACCATGAGAGGCAGCCACCGTGAAACTGTGAAAGGTTTGCTGAGGATGGTTTGGTCGTGGAGAAGGATAAGATTGGGTATTAGGTGCATGCTTTTTGAAGTAGTATGGAGGACGGAAGGTTTGCGGGTGGGATTTTGTGGGGTATTTTGGCTCGGAAGTCTTCAAAGGAGAGAGCTTTATCTCGGGTGGCAAGGTGCAGAGAGAAGTGACAAAGGGGTGATATGAATGATTCAAACCACTCATAATGTAAGCAATTAAATCATCATCATCATCAATGGTCTTACCAACGGCTCCTAGTTGTGCTGCTAGTTGCTTTGCCGAATCAAGGTAAGCCGCACACTTCACGGCCGAACCTTGATTCAAAGTTCGGAGGAGCCGCTTCAAGTGGTATCGGAGTGATTAGGACTGTTTAGGATTGTGGGTGTGCAGAGTTTTGAAAAATTTTAGTTTTTTTTAAAAAATTTTTATATTTTTAGATTATTTTAGTATATTAATAATAAAAATAAATTTAAAAAATAAAAATATTATTTTAATACAACATAAGAAATACTTTAAAAACAATTTCTACCATTTTATTGAGTTACCACTGTTTTCTCTTTGTTTTATTTGATTCAAACCAGGTTTTCCATATTGCCCGTTTCTTTTACTTGGGATACGAGTCTTTATATTTGCTTCTTCTTCCTTATTTCAGGCAGCTTGAAAAAGGCAGACATACTATAAGTCTGTTTTTTCTCCGAAGGAAATTTAGTTCTTGGGGTGGTTTAGCAATGGCCGGTGTGTTGCCTGGTGTTGAATGTGCTCGAAGGAGGAGGTTCCATCGAAGTGGAGATTCACTAGGAGCCCCAGCACATGGCTGGACAAGAAGGCCATCTTTTTGTTTGTACACAAGCAGCCATGAAAATCATCATGGTTCCATCTCTTCCCTGGTATCTTACTCTCTATCTACAGATCTTTTCCTTTCCTTTCTTATGTTTTTGGTAACTGTTGCTGAGATTTTCTTTTTCCCTCATAGAATTGGATTGAGAAGCAAAAGCAAAGAAGCATATTAAATCAGGCAGACGAGGATGAGAAGCTGGGAGGAGTGGCAAAAGAAGCAAAGGAAAGATTAGATGAGAGGCTAAGAATGCAAAAGAAGAAACCAGAAATCACAAGGAAAACAATGGCTTCAGCACAATTCATATGGTCCTTGCTAATATGCACACAGTAGCCAAATCAAATTTAGTACTTGGATCAGCTTTCATGCTTACGTACTATGTTCTAATTTTATTTTATTTTTCTGAATCCAGGCACAAAAGCACAGGAAATGTAAGAGGTCTGGATGGCAGATCAATGGTACTAGGGGAATTGCAAATGGAGGTGTATGGTCCAAAGAGGAGTGGGTCTAAGAGATACAAGTGGGCCAAATTGAGCTGGAAAGCTGCTGACCAAGACGAGTGCACCATCTGCCTTGATCGGTTCAAGTCTGGTGAGACCTTGGTGCACCTTCCTTGTGCACATAGGTACCACCCCAAGTGTTTGGTGCCATGGCTAGAAAACAATGGCCAATGCCCTTGTTGCAGAATGGAAATACATGTTGAACTTTCATAGAAGCATTGCTCTCTCTCTCTGTTTTTTTTTTTTTTTTGGGTTTTGTGAGCAACTTTGTTTGCTTTAATAGAGTAATTTGGGGCGTGCCAAGACATGTAATGCTTGGCTTCTCTGTGTGTTTGTAATTTCCAGTTTTCCATATTAGCAACAGAGATTTTGGGAAATTAAGTCTATTGACAAAGTAGTATACAAATGATTTCTTTTTTAATATGCGGCAGCTCAAAGGTTGTATAATGTAAAATCACGGTGGCTTATTTTTTCAAGCTTTTGTAGTTTTTTTCCCTCAACCTAAAGCAAAAGATTCAATTTATTTAGAGGATGTTTTTAACCACTATAGAAATTGTGTTTTAAAGTATTTTTTATTTAAAAATACATAAAAAAATATAATTTTTTTAAAAAATTATTTTTAATATCAATAAATCTAAATAATCTAAAAATATAAAACAAAATCAATTCAAAATATAAAAATATTAAAAATTTCATGAAACAGTGCTTCCACCGTTCCCCAAATACATACTTAATCAGTGCCTATATTTTTTTAACAGAGTCTACCTTGAAGATTTTCTGATTCGCTAGCCTACACCACAATCTCATTTTGCTATAATTATTATTTTAAAAATATTTAGTTAATCAACTTTCATCATAATTTTATATAAATTTTATTAAAAATTCTTTTTTTAAACCTTAGTTATGAAAAAACTAGAAATTAAAAGAAAAATTTGAACTACTTTTTCAATTATTAACAACAAAAATTACCACAACGTGAAGCTTCCTTACAATACCAAAATATTAAAACACAAAAACTTAATGAAAAATCAAATCTTTTTTTTTTCTTGAGCATTTTGGCTTTCTAACAAGGATCCCGGGGTTTTAATTTGCAAGAAAGTGAAGGGCATTGTAAACTTTTTTTTTTTATTAACGTGGATGATCAGGTTAGTTTGCATGTACCTCGACTAATCTCACAAACCTTGAAGTTAATGACCATGTAAACTTTCAATGACCCTAAGATTTGTGAGACTCGAACTGGTAACATCTAAGGAGCAAATATAGGGTCTGACTAGTTGAGATATACCCATCAAGATTAGGACATTGCAAACTTGCTCAATAATGTTTGCGAGATTCGAACTGAGGTATACCCTCATGTAAGCCTCATGTAATGTTTGTGAGACATTGCAAACTAGTTAGGTATATCCTCGTGTAAGTCTCTAGTGACTTTAAGATTTGTGAAACTCGAACTAATGATCTTTAAAGAGCAAATATAGAACTTGACTAGTTGATGTATACCTATTAGGATTAGGACATTGTAAACTTGCTTAGTAATTTTAGACCCATCCATATTAATATTTTTTTGGTCTCCACAATAAAATGTATTTTCAGATTAATCAATAGAAAAGAAGCCAATGAAAATTTCTTTTTATAAAATTAGAAAAGCATAGATCTGCAGAAATGTAATTTAAATGTGTAATGCATTGTACAGAGGAATTGCAAGCGATGCTTGGTGCTTGGCCATTTCTTTTTTTAAAAAAAAAATTGTGTGAATTTGCAACTTGATAATTTCAAGGCCTAGTACAGGTCGAAGCTTGAATGGACAGCCTAGCTACTTTTTGTCCTGATGAGAACAGTGGTCAATGCTGAGGAAAAAGAAAAACTGGTAAAATTTTAATTGATTTTCTAGCAGCAAGTGATTCTCATTGCTCCAAAGATCACTGTCTATCCATTCTTTTGTCGCACAACTTGATATTCAGTTCCAAATAATGCACCTCTTCTGTCTATAAAATGGGCCATAAAATATGGAATTGCAGCATGGGAATGATGGTACACCTCTCCTTTTTACCACATTAAAAAAAAAAGGGAACCATGTGTGGCTATACGAAACTTGAAAAACCATGCTTAAATGATTGTTGTCGTGAAAATACGAGGTGCAAGTGTTGCAAAGCTTCTTGAGGTGGGACTGCTTTTCGTTCAAATTTGAATTTGTTAATGTTTGTTGCAAAACACTGAATTTTTGCTGATTTCTTTAGATTAAGGCCAACAACTTCTTATTTTTTCTGGCGTGGTGAAAGAGAGATGAAAAAACAATTAAATGGCTAAACATGTGGGAGAATCTGACATGGTATGTTATTTCTTAAAGCCATTGAGAGCTTTATAAACAGGCAAAGCTAAGTTTTTTGATGAATGAATGTCATGTAAAATAAACAATATTGTGAGAGAGGAAAATAAAAGCCAGTTAAAAAGCTCAGCCAACGAATGCTACTGCGATTGTTGATTTAATGCAATGTTAGTCACCGAATGCTGCTACCATAAATGCATGCACTCGACTCCTAGCTTTGAAATTTGAGAGAAAGGCTTGGATGCCCGGCCTATTTTAGCTGCATCTCCTGCTATTTTATGTAGAACCAAGAAAGAAGAGAAAGTAATCCATTAGGAGTGATATACTTTGTGAGGTGTTTGTGTGAGAGAGAGTTTATATATGAAGTGTTTATTCATTGTTAATTGTTTTTCTATTAATAAAAAGTGGTTTTAATTCCCACACTTCTCAGAGAAATCCCAATATGCTTGCCCATATATAATCGTAACTTAATTGGGTAAATCATATAAATTCTATGTTTTTCATTTCTCATTTTACTTTGTTCTTATTAGCTATGTATTGTCCATTTTGTATGCCGTGATTCTAACATTTAGCACATACAAATATTATGTGTAATTAGACTAGCCTTGGTTTGTTAATTAGAACTTATTAGATCATTGTTTGTGCTATGCTACAGGTTAAATTATATTTTTTTATATAAAAAAGGAATTAAGGTGTTGTTAATGTGTTTTTTAGTTAAATAAAAAAATAAATTATATAAGAATTGACATGACGTGGCCTGGTCAACTTGACAAGTCTAAAGAACACCCAGACAACTGATAAAAATATTGTTTGACTAAAAAAAATTAAGATGACATCTATTTTTGAATATTTAAACTACATCATATTAGATCAGTTTGGTTTAACCTGTCAAATTCACTATCCAAGTTATGAGATCTTGATAACTCTATAGAAAGTAAATAAAAAAATTATTAAACCCAATTTTCAATTAATCCAATATTGAAGGATGAAATTGAAAACAAAACTTAATTTAAAAAAATCAAGTCGAGTCAACCTGGATTAACTTGCAAAACTTAGGTCAAGAGACTGAGATAAATTCATAAAAATCAAATCGAGATAAATTACAAAGTTCAGTTATCAATCGACCAAATTTTAAATGATAAAATAAATAAAAAAAGACATAAAAAACCACACGAGTCAACTGACTGAACCTATAACTCATATCATGAGATTAGGATAACCTCATATAACACAAACCAAGATAAATTATGAAGCCAATTCCTAATTAACCTAATATTGAAAAATAAATCAACTAAAAAATTAGGAAAAAAAACTTTAGTTAACCGACCTGACCGACCCAGGTCATAAGACAATGATTATAATAACTCTATATAAAAAAAATAAAAAAAAATAAAATCTTATTTTCAATCAAACCAATATGGAAGGATAAAATTGAAAAAAATCCAATTAAAAAAGAAAAGGAAAAAAACTAAGTCAACCTGATTAATCTACAAAACTTGTAACTCAAATCACGAGACCATAATAACCCCATAGAAAGCAAATAAAAATAACAATTATAAAGTCCAATTCAATCAACTCAATGTTGAAAGATGAAATTGAGAAAAAAAATTGATTAAAAAATGATAAAAAAAATTATCATGTCAATACTGCTAACCCGCAAAATTTATGAGATGAATCAGGAAACTAAGATAACTTTATAAAAAAAATAAAAAAAAGGTATAATACCCAGCAAACTCATTGTTGGAGAATAAAATTAAAAAAAAACAATAAGTTAGAAAATAAAAAAAAAATCTAAAATTTTTTGATAACCAAAGTTAAAAAGATCTAGCCATTTTACTACAAATTACTCCAATGAAATATCAAGTACTTCTATAATATGTGAACTTAAATAAATATTTTGACATGTATAACTCCACCAAAACTATGCCAAAACCCTAATAACAATTTCAAAACCATTCATGTAATTTGGAGTTTTAAATTGAATTTAGTCTATCATTTTATCCACAATTAAAATTCATCATCATCGATCACATCACATCACATCACATCTGAATTTAAAATGGATGTCCTCATAAACGAAACGTGAGGACATGTCAACACGAGAATTGCTTTAAATTTACTTATTATACAGTAATACTAAAAAATATTGTTTTTGCTATTTATTTTATTGCCTATGGACACCATTATTTAAAGAACAGTTTTTGATATATATTATGTTGTTGATATTCAATATATTTGATAACATTTTAAAATTTATGGATTACTAGCTAAATCACAAGTGATATATTAAATAACTCCAAAATTCCAGTCTCATTCCTTTGCTGAACTTAACCTAATTTTACCCTTATAGTTTTTGCTACAACACTGCAGTGCTCACAAATTGTTGATCTCCTCCACTTTACAAAATGTTGATCTCTCTCTCCCTCTCTCTCTTTATATATATATATATATATATATATATATATATATATATATATATCAGAAAATATATATGACATGTTTTTTTCATATAGCATTAGATATAGTTTAACACGGATTGCTATAGTACAATTATTATTATATCTTTTGGTGGAAGAAATAGGAGCTGTGGTGGTGGGGTAATGTGATATATTTCAGTAACTCATTAGTTATTAAAAAATTATTCGAGTATATCATTCTTTAAAAAAAATATATATGGTAAAATGATGTATTTACCTTTAGTATCAATAAAATTTAGAACCGTTAACTAGAGGTTATTTTGTCTTTTTAAATATTTTAAAACTGTTATTTACTTTTAGGGTCAAAACAAAAATTTAAAGCTATTGATAAAGGATTTTTTTTATTTTCTACTTATTAGAATACAATAAAAATACTTATTTACCTTTAGAAAGGATAAAAAACAAGGTATACATCTAGGGTCATTTTTATCATTTCATATAAGTGTTTTTTTGGTAATTTTCATGATCATAAAGGGTATTCTAGTATTTTTAAGTTGGAAAAATAATTTTTTTATTCAAAAATATTGTTGCTGCGTGCTCATTATACGCTACCGTGTGAGTGACATCTACACCCTTTGAGTGATACATGCGATGCTATCTGGTGGTTAAACCTGTCTTTCCATTCTATCTTTGAAAGCGTTATCGTGTTCTCTTCCTACTGGTGTGACGTATGACAGCGGATGATAGATAGTTTGTCATCCATAATCTTTGTTTTTCTCTTTCTTTTAAAGAAAGTACACGTTTATCCTCTTTTCTTTTGGTTTTACAATTTCAGTCCTTATGTTTTTTATTGTTTTTTTTTCATTCTTTGCCCTTTTATATATATATAAAAATATGTTTCAATTTATTCCTTCAATTACAATTTGACATATATTATTTTTTTTCAAATTTGATCATTATTCTTTTGATTTCTG
Organism: Populus nigra; assembly: GCF_951802175.1. Taxonomy (NCBI): domain Eukaryota; kingdom Viridiplantae; phylum Streptophyta; class Magnoliopsida; order Malpighiales; family Salicaceae; genus Populus; species Populus nigra. The sequence continues at coordinate 7,667,703 of NC_084854.1, read as the reverse complement.
ATTTATTTTTTCTTGGTTCTTTTGTTAAAGTTTTATTGGTTTTCAATTTTATCATCCAATCAAAGTTTATATTGTTTTATTTTATTCAATTTAATCCTCATTCTTTTGATTTCTTTTTTCTTTTTTTAAAGTTTCTTTTTCAATTTAACCATCCAATTTAAAAAAATTTGATGCCCTCTAATTTATTTTTTATTTTGATTTTCACTTTCATTATTTTATTTATAATTTTTTATCTGATTGATTTTTTTCTCGGTTTCATCCTTCGATGTTTGATTTGTTAGGGATCGAGCTTTGTGATTTTTTCATTTGTGGTACTTTCGATCTAATAATATGGATCAGGATTTTAAAAAGTTAATGCGGTTCAACATTTTTTTCTTATTTTATTTTATGATTTTATTATTTTACATTATTTTTTTAAAAATGATTTTGTGTTTATCTATATTTTTTTTTATCGGTTTATCCTAGTCTTATAACTTAGACAATGAGTTTTGCAAACCTTTTTTGAATAGATGCTTTTTTAAAAAAAATTATTTTCTTTGTATTTGACTTTTGAAGAATTTTATTTTATACAGATGAGCTTTATTTTATAAAAAAAATATTTTTTTACAATATGTTTTTCATAATATTTTTTTCTTTTCTTTTATTCAATCAATATGTATTTTTATTTCTATTATTTTTTATTAATTTTAATAAATAAATTCAGTAGACGTCTTATTTTGCAGGATCAAATATTTTAATCTACATCTATTTATTAATTTTTTTAATTTTTTTTATTTATCTTTAACAACCTTTTATTTACATAGATGATCATCGATTTATTTAATTAGATATTTATATGATTTTTTTTATTTACATTTTAATTTTTTTATGTGAAAAAAAACTTATCAAAAAAACTTAAAAAATAATTTATAACCCACAGCACTAGAATCATATATATATATATATATATATATATATAGACACACACACACACACCGTGGTACCACATTTGGCCGCCGTAGATTATCAACAGAAAATCCAACTCATACTTAAAAATGACATCGTATTACTCCAACAATTGCCAAGTCCTCTCACCTTCTTCACCAACGGCTAGTTCCAAGTGACCGTTTCATAACCCAAAAATTCAAACACTCGAAGAACCCTAAATAAACACCAATCCAGAAAATAAAAAAGGAACACTTGAAAATCCTCATTAAAATCACAACAGCCCTGGCACCCCATAAAAATCACAATTATTTGTTATCTCTTCTATTCACTTGTTCAAATCAAGAAACAAAGAAAAGATCCTCAAAAATGGTACACACATACACACCAGCATACTACTCTACTCTCCATGACTCAATCACCTCTCTTTGCAAAACAATCCTCCCATTTTCCTTCAAGAAAAAGAGATTGACTGCTGCAGAACACAGGCTCTCAAAGCTGCAGTCTGATAACTTGAAGTGGCAACAAGACTCATTCCACCAGATTTTGAACTTGATGGGGTTGCATAAAGAAGATATTTTATCTGAAAATGAGGTTTCTGCTTTCAAGATTCATTTGCTTGAGACCCTTATTTCTTCTCCACTTGAACATGAACAACCAGTCATTTTAAGAGATAAATTGGTCTTCTTGCAGGTAAAGTTTCTAGTTTTAGAACCTGGGTTACATTTTATTTCAGTTTTTATCTTTAGACAAGCAAGTTAAACTAATTTTTGTTTTGGCTTTGTTTTAGGAGCTTCTTTATGCAAAATGTATATCAGAAGATGAGTACCATTCATCAAAGAGGCCTTTGTTACAACGGCTAGCAGTACAAGGAGCAGAAATTGATTCAAGAGATGTTATTTTGGCTGGTCCAAAAGACACAAAAGAGAACAAGGAAGGGGAGTGGTCGGTTATTGATTTAAAAGATGAGAAAAGTTTGATTGGTAAAGAAACTTTACAGTCCAAAAACAGATCAAAGCCTAACTCAGCGATCAAGCAAATCAAAGGAGCAGCCTCAGTTTTTGGTTTTGGGTCCTCTCAAAAGCAAAGCAAACACAAAGAAGAAAAGAGTATTTTCGAAATTGAAGCAAGATTGGCCTCTTCTGGCCATGTCAGTAACGAATCAGAGAAACCACTTTGGGATGAGGGAAGTGAAACGAAGTCAATTCTCATGCAAGCAAGCTTACCAAATGAGTCTACAAAAGAAAGTGGAAGCAATGACAAGTCCAAGAGGAAACCCTTAAAGACTCTGTTTCAAAAAGTGCCAAGAGAAGGAGGCGGTGGTGGCGGCGATAATGGTCTTAATTGTGAGGAGAAAACCTCGAAATCGGCAAAAAAACAATGGGGTTTTAATGGGTTTAAGAAATGGAAGAAAAATGATTCAGATGATGAGACTGCTCCTCTGCCTCTTAACAATGAAAGATCTGACAGTGAGGCTTATTCAGGATCTTACCATCTTGTTGATAGTCCCATTGGAGAGGGACCAGACACCAGAAATATTAAGAAGAAGCTGGATTCTAATGGCTCTGCTTCAGATTTTTTCATCGATAAGGTTCAGTCTTGACAGTTTATATAAATTTTTTTTTCCAAATCTTTAACTTTAAACCTTAGCTTATGTGTCTATCTGCTGTTAATTATTCAGGTTTCAGGGGACAAGATAAAGAAGGAGATATCAAAAATCCAAACAGAACTAAGCACTACAAACTCCAGTCTTCAATTTTCGTAAGCATTGTTTTTTAATGAACAGGGGACTTTGAAATAGTTGTGTCTTTGTGTGAGTTAGCGATCAATTAATCTTTTACTTTTGTCTTGCATTGTGCTTGTTCTTTGTGGTTCTATCAGTGATGACCAAATTGAAGCAATTTCCACCAAGCTTCCTGTTGACAAGGTTGACCTGAAAAAGTTCTGTCCCAAGTAAGAAAACAATTAGAAGGCATTTCTTTTTAATGCTTGTTTTTGTCACAGCATATCTGATATAGTGATCTACTAAACTCGTAGTCATTGCAACTAAATCGTAGGCATTTCCTTACATTTGCATCCTTGCTACAGCATATCGAACTTTTTATTTACGGAACCTCATATGAACCGCAAATATGTTGTGGTTTTTAAAGGTCATGGCGTGAGTATGGTGATGTTGTACTGGATGAGGTGAAGGAGGAGTTCAAGGATCATGTTGGAGAGATGGAGAACAAGAGAAATGCTGCAAGAGAGAAACATCACAATAACTCAATGCGATGGACAACATTTGAAGATGATGATGAGAATTATCACCCAAACCTTTTTTCTCAACAGGATCACCATTCATTTCCAAGGGGCCAGAATTTTACAGCCAGGAATGATCATAGAGCCTATACTAATCCCTTCTCCCATGATTACTCTGAAAACAATGGAGATAAGATGAGAACAGAATCATTCCAAAATCCCTTCTGGATCCCAAGGCAGCAGTATTAGTATAGGGGAATTGATATGCTCTTGATAAGGAAGCAGTATTCTTGTTTTTTGTGTACTTGTGTTCTATTGTAATTGTTGTCCAAATTCTCAAAGAAACTAGATAACTACACAAGTGAGTATATAATGTTTAGTTTTTAATTATATAAAATTATAATACAAATATGACAATTTACAATCATAATAAAAAGACTAGCATGAATGATTAAATCACAACAATCCTATCCTATTATGTATACTAACAAAAACAAACAAAAAAAAACTTGGTGAAGCATTTTAAGTTGATTTTGGGTGAAATATGAAGGTTTTGGCTAGAAGAGTGGTTGTTTTGAGATGATTTTGGGGTTGTTTTGAGGTGATTTTGGGGTTGTTTTTTTTAAATTAAAATATTTTTTTTATTTTTGATATTAGTATATAAAATACTAAAAACATCAATTTAATATTTTTTTCAAGTCAAAAAACATTTTAAAAAAACACTTGAGAAAAGAAACGAAAAGGGAAAAAACAGAGAGCCTGGTGCTTATGCTTGTCCAGATTTTGATCAATTTGAGAGAGAAAGTAGTCATCAGGTGGTGAATTGCACATACTCATTCATCTAAAAGAGTATTTTGAAATATAATTATTCACTAGATGGAAAACTCATTTAATATACAAAGAAATCTTTTTAAAATATAAGAACATATAACACTTACCTCCTTTGATTTACTACACAGATTCATGTAACATGTTTAAAATTCTCAGGATTGCTAAAAATATTACAACAATAAATCAAAAACAACCCTTTGATCTACTACACACACAAAAATTTAACATTAAAACTAGTTCTTCCCAAATACTTATCTCCTTTTTTATAAGACCTTTGAAAAAATAAAATAAAAATGATAAAAATAAAATAAATAACAAAATAAATAAAATTTTATCTCTACAAACATATATATTGAACTTATTTATCAATTAAATTTAAAATAAATTAAATATTATAATTAAATTTAATTACAGTAAAGGTCACCGACCTGTAAGATCTATAGAATTCAAACTTCAGGGGATATAGATGCTGTTTGGTTTTGTGGCTGCGGGTGAGGTTCACCCGCAACCACAAATTTTAATGTTTCGTAAAGGAAACAAACCTGATTTTACCTGGTAGGGCCTACTGATTTTTGTTGTCCAGCCATAGGAATAGAGAAGCAGCAAAATACTGTTACAATGGTCAGTTTTTTTTTTTTTGAAAAATCAATGAAAAAAGTTTAGTTTTTTTTTCCGAACAATACCAGTGCAGTTAATTGTGAACAATATTCTTTTTTGTTTTTTTTAAAAATTAGTTTAAGATAAATTAAATTTACTCGTACTGTAATGAAATTGTAATTTTTTTAAAAAAAAATTGTGTTATACTCGAAAAATTAGTATTTAATATTATTTAATAACACTACATAAATTAGAAAGATATCGCATGATGACGTAACATTTGTGGAATTTGATCGCAATTCCAATAATAAAGATATCACAATGTTTATTATTTAATAATACTACATAAATTAAAAAATTCAGTTTTTGTTGTTGCGCGCTTAAAAAACCATGAAAAATATAGTCCTTGTTGGATAGATTTTGTATGTAATGACATTGCATATAGTTTAATGGAATAATAAAAAATATTTGATATCAATATTATTTATTTCATGATGTAATAACAGTAGTTAAATCTACAATATTTAAGTTAAAAATCATTAATATATATATATATAACCTCAATTTGAAAAGCATTTTTTTAACCAAACACGTTAAAACTACTTTTTCTTCAACCTCAATTTCAACCACAGTTTTAACCAAACACCTATTTTTTCAAACCAACTTCAACTAAAAGTACTTTTTATAAAACAACTTTTTTCAAACCACAACCACAACAGCTACCGCAATACCAAACACACTCATAATACAAGAGATGGAATTTATATAAGGTAATAAAAGGTTTGTATATACAATTATATGTGCTATTCTATCAAGTAGAAGGAATTTCCGGATTCGGGATTGAAGGCTCGTTGGCAACCTCACGAACATCTCCTCGACAAAGCGGGCACACCCTGTAAAAATACCAACAGAGGAGGGAGAGGGGGGAGAACGATGTGCCAAAATTTTCACACCAGAAAAGGAAAAAAAAATGATTATGAACATGGTTTATGAAGAGAAAGATATGCAGCAAAAGGGCAGGAGGGTGGCAATATCAATACCCATGTATTTCTTTAAGCCATTTATCCACACAAGCCATGTGATATTCATGGTGGCAGGGAAGAACTCTTATTTTGTCACCTTCCTCGTACTCGGCCAGGCAAATGTAACACCTGGTCCATCAGAAAGCTATTATCGAACACAATCCAAACGACCACAAGTGAATAAATTTGGCTATCATTCTGTAAACAGAAAACATCTAAATATTTGTTCACATATTAATATGGGCGCAATCCAAGTAACGAAACACCACCAATTGCAAGTTCCCCACCACTTCTACAAGCAATAACAACCATGTGCATGTACGCTTCCCGGCTTATCCTAGTGTACATCATGCATGTTCAAGCCAAAAAACATGTTTCAACAAGAAACTTACTGTTCATCCTCATCATTGCCCTCAACTTTGTCAACTTTTTTGTGATTCTTAAGAGGGAAAGAATCAACGATGGATTCAGGGGCAGGGAGCGACATCATGGATAGAGAGAGCGACACAGGGTGATGATGAATTTCATCCAAAACCTGCAGCTTAAACATACACCAGAACTTAGTAACAACCAACGCGGGTCAAATAGTGCATAAATCATGGTAAAACTGTCTGGCACAGATTTCATGGTCACAGCAGCTCCCTCATCATGCAATTGATGGTGGCTTCCACACCTCTGTAAGCAACTCTACATAGAAAGACAGCTGCGCTGTTTCTAAAAACCTACTGCTAGATCTTAGTCTTTTTATGAGACAGAACAGCAGCTAATATCTAAATGCAAGCGACTCTAGAGCAAATTTTTTCCAGGAAAAGTAAAAGGGGTATTTAACTATTCAGGATTCACCTTCATGCTCAAAAAGATAGCAAAATAATGCACCACCTTTTCACATCAGATTCCTCAAACAAATGTAATAGAGTTACAAATTGTGGGATTAGCAGAATAAGAATCTAAACTTCTACTGCGGGTTAGACTTGGTTCAACACAGTTATACCCTTGAATTTGCAATTCATACAAAAGTGACGCTAACAAAATCAAAAGACAAATATATACACAAATAGATAAATAGTGACTTAAAGCATCATTAACATCAACATAATGAATTCAAATTAGCAACTCTATCACACAGGTCCATTCTGTTTTTCAAACTACATCCATTTTTCATGAATGGGATGAGTGAAGTCAGGTGAAGATGTGTCAAAGGAGAACTACCTCAAACAGAGCTTCAGCAAGCATGACTATTCGTGATATACTTCGATGAGCATTCAACTCCTCAGTCATCAAGATTGATTCACACGAGCATGTACCGTCAGGGTGGAGTCCAGAAGGACAAGAGGTAGTTCGTCGACTATTCTCATCAAGGCCACCATGAAGTCTTTCCCATATCTGCAAAGAGCTTGCAGGACTAGTTCGTAAGAATTACAGATGGACAAAAGGGATTTTAACCTTATTTGTTATGTTCTGCTAACCCAGCTGCCATGACTACTGGATAGACAATGTAAGGAGTGGCATACAATCATACCAAAGAAACTAAAAGAACCATTGAATGTGCAATAAAAGACCAGGGCTTGCAATTTCAAAAAAAAAAAAAAAAAAACCTCTATCAGGCCAAAGAGCAAACACTTCCTGCAAAAGTACAGAACTACAGGGCCAAGGAAGAATTCAGACTTTGGGCCTTGGGAGGGTCAGAAAGTAAATTTTCTATTTTGGGCTGGCCATTTCATTAGGATTTATTTGAAATGTTTCCAAGAATAAGGGGGGTTTTGAATGTTTGTTAACGCCCTGAGGACTGTCTTTCTAAGCTTCCTTCCCTATTCCATACTTCAGTGGAACAATAATTGTACAAGGGTCTTGTTGATGATTGTAAGAAACAGTCAACTCATCAACATACAGACATATAATCCCCAATATCTATCACAATCATGCACACAAAGTAAATGATATCATAGCATTCTTTCCTCAGAACTATTCAGAAATATCACCTCAGATCTTGAGTGTCGTCTTCGTTCATTCAATCTGTGAATTCTCCTGTCCAAGTATCTAGAATCATTGTCTATCCCATCGTTGAAAAAATCACCACTGAAATTAAGAAGCCATCTGTCATGGGATTCAAGATCATCATTATTATCTGTCGAGAAAACAGTAGTCGGAGAATCAACATGCCTCCTAGAACTGCGCCTTGAAAATGCATCCCAAAAAAGTCTTCTGCTATTCCTTCTGGCTTCATGATTGCTTGTATCTGAAGTGCTGCTAGAATAAATGCTGGAAGAGATACTCACAACATCGACATGGAGTACACTTCCATCTGTCCGGTCTTGTTCCCTATTGGGCACAAGAAATCCTAAATTTGAAGATACTGAATCTTGGATAGACTCATCTTGCGTTGGGTGAAAGGTTACTCGAACATCAGGCCTATGAGTTACAGAATCAGAATCGGAATTAGGTATGTCTGTTACTTCACCCATATGGTTGTCAAAAGAGGCATCATTAGAATGTGAATCTCCAAGCCTCGAAGGATCTGAACTGCTTGGATGTATAATATCAGGATAGATCTGAGAAAAACCCTTGTTCTCTGAATTGTCAATGCCATTGACAGCATCCATGTTAGTTGAAACATTCATAGATACAGGATCTGATGATTGCTGTTCTTTAAATGAAGTACTTGCTTCAGTAATACTTCCATTCCTACCCGATTCATCATGACTATGACTATCACTTCCCTGATCCAGGCCAACTAACTCCTTGCTGTCAGATAGGCATTTCCCTTGACAGCTTATGTCAAGATTTCTATAACCATCATTCACAAAAGTTCCCTCACTAGCTGTTATACTGTTTCCAGATGATCCTCCAGTTTCAGTATCCGAGCTACTAGACCCTGTTACCATACTAGAAACCACAGATGATTCCTCAGCAGAATTCTGTACCTCATTGATGAATGGGCCACACTGATCCAGAGAATTCACCAGACTTTCATCTGGATAGTCTTCCATCTATTGGAAAAGGATGGCATGCGTATCAGTCTCTTCTGTAAAATGTAGCCACAACATTTGAATAGTAGCATCCTTAAATAGACTTCACGAAACATTAAAAAAATTGCACATTGATCAAGACTAGAAATATAACAGAAAATGAATACTGCCACCTCACCACATCTTGCTTCTTGAATGAGAGAAGTGCCTACTGCCTAGATTTGTTTATACCCTATGTCAACACTAAGGAATTGCTCCATATCCATACCGCAGAACCATCTGGCTCTCACAAATCACAATAATCAGTTTTAGTCATAATAACATTGAAAAAAAGAGCTTCCGTTACAGACTTATAGAAATAGTTTATAACAAAACAAGCATTAAAATCTTCTTAAGAAAATTGAAAATCAATCAAGGGCATTGAGCAAGGCTTCCAAGTATCAATTGATCATTGGTCTTGTGGGGAAAGTGCACATACTAAGACAGTTTTCCTACTCTAATGGCAAATAAAGTTAATTTGTAAAACATTCTGAAACACCGATTTGGAATACAGGGGTACATGAACTATGTCAGAGCAAATCATTTGTTTGTTAACATCACCTTAAGCTCGATCAATCATCAATGTGGATATCATAAAGTTTGACAAAAATCTCTACGAACCCCAATTAAACTAAAAATCCAATGACTATACATGTAAGACTAAGGTCTATAAATTAATATCATTTTCTATGTCAAGGAATTGCATAGACACAAAACTTGAACTTTTAATCAAATAACCAAAGTGACCAAATATTCGGACGATTGGAGAGCTAAGCTACCATGTCTCTATCGATAAACAAACAATTCAAAACAAAATTTGATGGCATACACAAAAAAAAAATTCCTTTCATAAACAGTTGACAAGCAAAAGAAACCACCTCATAAAACCCTAAAATAAGACAACTTTTCCAACATCATAAGATAAATCCTAGATCATCAAAAGCCACAGATATTTTCATGCAAAGATTCAAACTTCTAACAAAACAACAGAAAACACGAAATGGGTATTCATCGTTTTCTCCAAAGTCATTTCATTTTACAAGATAACAACATAAACAATCCATTTTTAACGCTAATTAGACAACCCCAGATCATCAAAACTGATTAAAGAACAAAAAACAGAAATGAAAAATCAATTTCAAGTTCAAATTTTAAATCACTCTTTTTTTTTACCTCATGACGAGCTGTGCGAAAAGAAAACGAGCCACCACAGATGAGAGAAGAGAAGAACCTGGACGACCTTCGGTTCAGTCGGGCCCGTGTTGAGAGTGGCCCCGGTCTACTACTACTCGAACCCATTTCTTAAGAAATAAAAAAGGCTGAGAAATGATGGTGATGGTGGGATGGAACCGCATAGCTAAAAATGAGCCTTATTATTTCATGTTGTTTGTGTGTTTGAAATTGAAATAATTACAGGTGAGAGTTCTTTTTCGTACGATTGGGGTTAAAGTGTTTCAGAGTTTTGTAGTTTTCTTGCACAAAACTGAAAACACGTCCACATTCGGTGCCATAGCATACATGCTGTTTCCCCTTTGCACCGGCACCTACACCCACGTCCCTCTCTCTAAATATCCACTACTATAATTCTTTTTTAAAAAAACAAAATTCTCAGTTCTTGAAAAGGTTTTTTTTTAACGTGCAACTAGAAATATTTAAAAACAATTCACATAAAAAATGAAGATAGTTATTTTTGAAGTTTTTTTTTCGGTAAGTAGTCTATGATTACCCGTGTTTATATTTATTTTTTAAAAATAAATTAGTAATTTTAAATTCATATTTTTAATAAGAAATTTACATTTTTTATATTATTTTGATTAAAAATTAATATTAAAAAAACTTAAAAGGAATCAAGGTTTTACCATGCATATAGATTTAGGCTATTACAAATTAAAATAGTAAAATTATCATTTTGTCTATATTAAAAAAACTCAATAATCTTAAACTTAGAAGTAAAATGGTCTTTTATAATGATTCATTCATCATTATTAAATTAATTAGGGATAATAATGATCTTTTCATATTATTTTTTTAGCATTGTGAAATGACACAATAATCATTAAAAGTAAACAAATAAAATATTAAACTTGTGTGCATGAGCATTTTTTTTCTTTTTATTTTTAGCATATTGAAATGATTTCATTACCCTTAAAAGAAAAAATTACTAAACTTGCTTCTAAGGGTTTCTTAGTAATTTCATCCAGGTTTTTTTTGTTATGGTCAAGTAGGGTTAGAAATAGTTTGGTATTTTGATAAATATATAATATTATTAAAAAACTTGATGCATATGCCAGTCTGTGTAGCCCCTTCGCGCTCTTCAGACGATGCTTGATACGTTATCTAGTAGTGGAACACCGACTTTCATGATAGTATTAGAAGCGTCATGACGCCTCTTTCCATTCAGAGCAACACATGTGGCGATTGAGGCAAAAATTTGTTGTTGATGACCTCTTTTTTCTTCTTCTTTCTCTTTTCTCTCTTCTCACCACAAAATTCAAGCTACCCTTTAAAATTTCAAATATGTCCTTTTAGTTACTGATATTTCAACTTTGATTCTTTTTTTTCTCTTAGCCCTTTTCTTGGATTTTAATTTGTTTTCAATATCATCATATGGTCCATAATTGTGATATGTTATTTTTTCAAATATGATCCTCATTCTTTTGATTTTGATTTTGATTTTTTTAGATTGTTTAGTGAATTTGGTTTTTCTTTTCATTTTCACCCTATAATTCAAAATTTTAAGATGTCCTCTCGTTTATTTTTAATTTTATTCTCTTAATTGGTATTTTTTTTATCCTCTTCTATAATTGATTTTTTTTGTGAATTTGATTTTTTCTTTTCAATTCTAAATTCTAAATTATCCTTACATTTATTTTTTATTTCACATTCAGTCCTCATTCTTGGTCTTAGGAGTATAAAAACTCAATAAATCTTGGTCTTAAGAGTAGAATGGTCTTTTCATAAGAATTCATTCATCATTATCAAATTAATTAGGGAAAAAAATGATCTTTTCATGTTTTTTAGCACAGTAAAATGACACAATAATCCTTAAAAGTAAAAATATTAAATTTGTGTGCAGGAGTGTTTTTATCTTTCCATTTAGCACATTGAAATAACTTCAGAACCCTTAAAAGCAAAAATTACTAAACTTGCTTTTAAGGTTTTTTTAGTAATTTCATCCATGTTTTTTTTTTTTGTTATAATCAAGTAGGCTTAGGGGTAGTTTGGTATTTTGATAAATATATAATATTATTAAAAAATCAATGCATATCCTAGCATGTGGAGCCCCTCTACGCTCTTCAGATGATGTTTGATGAGATGTTCAGTAGTGGAACACCGACTTTTACGATAGCATTTGAAGCGTCATAACACCTCCCTCCATATGGGGTGGTACGTGTGGCGGTTGAGACAATGATTTATTGTTGACGACCTCTTCTTTCCTTTTCTCCTCTCTTCTTTCTTCTTACCTTGAAATTCACATTGGCCCTTTAAAATTTTAGATATGTCCTCTCTCATGTGCTTATATTTCAACTTTAATCTTTATTTTGTTATCTTTAATTTTTGTTCTTGGCCGTTTTCTCATATTTCAATTTGTTTTCAATGTCATTATATGGTCCATAATTGTGATTTGTTATTTTTTTAAAATATAGTCATCATTCTTTTAATTTTGATTTTTTTTATTGTTTAGTGAATTTGGTTTTTCTTTTTAATTTCACTCTTCAATTCAAAATTCTAGGTTGTCCTCTCATTTATATTTAATTTCTATTTGGTCCTCATTCTCTTAACTGCTATATTTTATTTTTTAATCATTTTCTATAATTGATTTTTTTTATGAATTTGATTTTTCTTTTCAATCTTACCCTTCCATTCAAAATTTTAAGTTGTCCTCACATTTATTTTTTTATTTCATATCCGGTCATCATTCTCTTAATTGCTATTTTTTTATTCTTTTGTATAATTTAATTATTTTTTAATTTCATCCTTTGATATTTGATTTTTCAAGAACCGGACTTTGGGTTTTTTTATGGGATGCTTTTGATTTAGTGACTTGGGTCACAAGTTTGAAAAGTTGATATTGGTTGACATCGTTTTTTTTCAATTTCATCATTTAATGTTGTTTGTTTTGAAAAATAAGCTTCATAATTTTCTTTGGTTTTTTCATTCAGGTTATTCCTATCTCATGAACTGGACAGTAGGTTTGGCAGGATGACCCAACCATTTTTCAGGTTGTTTTATATATCTTTTTTCAGTTTTATCCTTAAAAAATGGGTTCTTTTTAAAATTAAGTTTCATTATTTTTTTGTTCTGTCTTTTACTAGGTTATCTTGTTTCCATGATCCGGCTCACGCAGTTTGGCAACCTTACCTAAGTTTGCAGGTGTTTTATTTTTATGGGCTTTTTTTTCGACCTTCTTCATTTGGATTGTTAGGTATTAGCATTGTTGTTTTTTTCAATTTGCTTTTTATGAGGTTGATTCAACCTCACGACTCGGGTTGCAAGTTTGGCTTACTAGCTTGGTTGACTCGAGGTACTTTATTTTTTATGTTTTTTTTATCAATTTCATCCTTTAACATTATGTTATCTTGAAATTCAACTTTGTTATTTTTTCCCCTTTTGATAAGCGTGCTTTTTTGTTTTTTTGGTTATTGTTATTGCCTTTTCTTTTAAGATTTGGTCCATTTAATATCGTTGCTTTTTCTATCATATAACTGAATGGACGTTGATTTTTTCCTTTCTTTAAAATACATTTGTAGTGCTCAAACATTGTTTTTTACATTACACAAAAATTGATCTAGCCTGTGTTGAAGTCCAAGCTACCTATCTATTGTTTGTGTATGTGTATATAAAAAAAAACTTTGATTCAAATAAACGTAGTTTGTGCAACACCTATATTGTAATTGTAATATTCTAAGTTTTCTATCTTAAATTGATCTTTCTTAACAAAAATCACTCTTACACACTTTATAGCCCAAATTTTTAGAAGTAAAAGCACTAAATTTGAATAAGAATGAAGAAAAATCAAGTCCCCACTTCTCTTTAATGGTTGTTAAACGAAACAATGCCATTAATGAGTCCAAGTATTATTTTTTATATTTTTTTCCGACCATTGGCACTCTTTCAAATGTCTTCCTAGACTCCGATAGACCTTACATTTTAAACCAAGATAGCAAAACATGTCATGAGACACCTTGTATTCAACCCAATCAAACGATGTGGTTGAGAGTTATGTGTGATATTGTAAAACTAGAGAGTAGGTAATTTTACTCTAAAATATGAATTTGTGTACTATTTTATTTACTTAAATCATCAATATTTTCAAACCAATTCATTAGGGGACTACCATTTGCAATCATGATTAAAATTTTCTTAGATTTTTCACCATTTTTTGTCAAAATAACACGATTGCACATGGACTTATACCAACAATCAATGTTTTTCACGCATAAAATCATGCATTATTTTATTTAGAATTCCATTATGTTGTTGTTGTTGTTGTTATCACCACATTTTAGAAAAAAAAATTCTTTAAATAATTATTTTACCTAATTGGGGAATTTACATGATTCACATATTGATTTATCTCATCCAAAATTTAAGTTAATTTATCGAGGATGTTCATCCCAAATCATAATAATTTTTCTTTTAATTTATTATTTTTTCAATAAAGAATTACTCTGTTTAACACTAATTTACTGATGTTTTGGGCGGTGGTTTATAGTAATGGTTACTTAATTTTTTTTTCTTATTTTGTCAATTGTTTTTTGTGTTCTCGGATCCCTTTTCTTTAATTTCTTATACAGTTTTTATCTTTATTGTTGCCCCTCTCGCTTCTTATCTTTTTCATGTGTTTCATTAATAGGGAACTAAAGATCATTTTAGACCCTCCATATGTTAACAAATCATAATCATCCAAAACAAACCCATGTATCTCCACCTTTTAAACACACTATGTTGTATCTAGGTTATAAAAAAGGTAGGCTTAAGTAAGGGTTTTTGCCTCTATTGTGCAGTGAATTCAAAGGATGCAAAAATTAAACATTGGATTGGGATTATGAGGTGTGTTAAGTAGTATAAGGGCATGCCCTTTTGTTTTAATGACAATAAAAATAAGAGCATGTATAGCACCCAAAGATCTAACCCAAGCTGTTTATTATTTCTATTGAGGGAAGAAAGTTCAAATGAAAAATGCATCACATGGGTTTATGTTTACAATTGAATGGACAATATGTTATCCAAGAAACCAATTAACACATCATTTGAGAGAGGTAAAGTTAGGGTTTTACCAAAATCACAACCTTATTTTAATTTTGTCCCTAAACTTTTAAAATTTTACAATTAAGCCCTAAATTGGCCCGAATCTTAAAATTCTTTGTAATTTCACCTTTGATCTCTTCAATTGGACCCCAGATTTCCTTGCACCTTATAAAAATATTATTGGTATCATATTTCTTCAATTTAACCCTCAATTGAACCTTTAAAATTCCAATTCTTTTAACATCCATGATTAAGTTAATTAAGTTCTTTGAGTTTTAGAGCATATGCATTTTGGTCCCTAGACCTTCAATTATTCTAATTTGAATTGGAATGAGTGTATAACAAGAATTATTGGAATTCTCTATGGCTTGATCTTGTTTCTTTGGTGAGGTTACACTTTCGCGTGTGAACTTTATTCTTGTCGAGACTAACGAGACTCAAACCCGCAACAAATATTTTATAGTAGCCTCATTAGACCATGCATCTTTCCTGATATATCTAGAGATAGTTATTAAATTGTAAGCTCTTATTGCATTAATTATGTAATTTCAATTTTTCACCTCTTTCAATTAAGCCCTTGGCTTTTTATTTTTTACAACTTTATCCCTAAATCTTTAATTAGGCCCTAAATTAACAAAAATGTACCCGTGAACTTTGCAAATTTAGGCATATTGATCCTTAAACTTCTAATTTGTGTAGTCATGACCAATTTCAGTCTTTTTTTCTCAGTTGTCTTTAACAAGGCTCCAAAATTTCCTGTCCATATGATCTCCTTATTAACTGTAGATTATCCCCTCCTGTTTGTGGCCCAAAAACATATATTTTTTTAAAAAAATTAATTTATTATTTTTTTGGATTTTTCAAAAAGAAAACATTGTTGAAAAGTTTTGAGAAAAATTTAAAGGACTCAAAATTGAGGTATGACAATACATATAAATAATTAGCCATACGATATCTAGTGAAACAATTTTTTAGACAGCTTGGTGAGTCAATCAACAACTGTTAAAAGAATTTATGAACAAACAATAGCAATCCCATAATAAGAATAAGTGGATTGAGTTTATTCATAAGTTACCTACCACTAAATTTAGCTCACATGCATCTTAGATAAGAACTAATCCTTATCTTGTTTTTTATGGTCAATGTCCATGGGTCCCTCTTATAGGGGTCACCATTTTATGATGGCTAAGGTATATGCAATATATCCTAAAAAGGACTTGTAACAACCCATACTTTTCCCATGCAATAATACTTTATACCATTGACCATAACACGTAAAAATTTGGATAATTGCTTTTTATAAGGAAAGTCTTATTGATCTTTCAACAGACTTATAAAATTACAAATGTTATTTCTGTATGAAACTAGGTAGCTTGATGAGTTTTAAAATATATCATCCTTAAGTAGTTTACTTATGGCATACATAACAATTCAAAATAAAGCATGTTAAACATTTACAACATCTCAATTGCTAACATTTAATCATTATATGGTAAAAATAAATTCATTTCATAGATTTTTCTTTAAAAACATTAATCTTATAACAATTCTTGACATTATACATTTCTTATCAATCTCAGATAAATTTCATCACCTTATCGTCTTTACATCATGATGATTGTTTCATTCATAACTTAATTTAACTCATCACTATACGAATCATTCCTTCCATCTTTAAAAGTGATTGGTCGCACACAAACACTTTCATATTGGGTTTATTTTTACATCCACTTTAGTTCATAACTCTTTTTTATTTCATGGATATATTCTATTTATATTAACATTATTATTTAGCAAAACATGGAATTTACCCCATAATTTGTTCCCTCAACATATATAAGTCATATAATATTTTCCTCTCTTGACGACCTTTGATTAATATCATAATTCATTATGTAATCATGTCTAATTTACATCATTATTTAGTTCACAATATATCTAATTTATATCATTTTTTTCTTCCATGGTATTTATTCCATTTTTAACAAACATTATAATTCCGTCTGATTTTTTTTCAATCATAAAATTTATTTCATCCAAATAATAACATGAATTCCTCCAAACACCTAATTGTTTCTTTCAACTATATTAATCTTGTATACTCATATGTGTTGCATTACTCTTCAACTCAGTTATCCTGCATACCTGTTTAAAGCATATTTCAATATTCTTCAAAAATAAATTTTTTTGATGTCTATTTATGACACATTTCATTTATTTCCACTTATATTATTTCCATGTTCATTTCCATAAAACATGTCATTTATGGCAGCCTTAATCTCAAGCCATCGACCTGACAACCTAATCAAACGTATATCTGTATTATTCCATCATCTGTTATTTTTATTAATGAATGGCTGACCAATTTATTCATCAATCACTTTCTATGACATTTATAACATTTTGGATATAAATTTCACGCAACCACCCTTTTCAATAATTTAACATACGTTCTACTGAAATTACTGTAGAATTTCTCATATATTTAGAAAATAATTCTCTCAACTTGCCCATTCAATGTGGTATTATTTCAATAAACCGGGAAATAATTTTCTCAACTCGTCCATTCAACAGGGCATTATTTTCATTTACTAGAAAATAACTTTCCCAACTCGCTTATTCAAACAGGACATTATTTTCATTTACCGGAAAATAATTATCTCACTTGCCCATTCAACAAGGCATTATTTCCATTAACCAGGAAATAATTTTTTGATCTCGCCCATTCAACATGCCATTATTTCCATTTACCAGGAAATAATTCTCTCAACTCAACATGATATTATTTTCATTATCCAGGAAATAATTTTCTCAACTCATGCATTCAATAGGGCATTAAATTGCCTCTTTTTATTTCATAACTTTATATTAAAATTACAATCTATGAAAATTCCTTCTATAATCATTTGAAATAAGCTATTATGTTACTTCAAGGTGTTGAACACCCACCTCACGATACTATCTATTCACCAATCAATATCCCAGAGGTCTGTTATCTTATCATTCTCAATGTTCATATTTTCAAACACTTGTTATCGTCATCATGGTCAAACATAACTCTCACATGATTATTTTTGTTGTGATTACTAATAATTCATATATAGAGTTTTGTTGTTGCGGTTAACAATAAATTATAACCATCTTACTACTATTTCATCCATCACATTTTATAACATATTACATGGTTTTGCCCATGTAATTTATAACAACCACACATCAACTTCTACCTTGAAGGCCTAAGCTTTAAATTAATAATAACAATAATAATAAACAATACAACTTGCATTCCATTATAAATCTATATTCATAAACCATTTATGGATAAATAATTAAAATGCAAGGGAAGGTCAATTCCCTTACCTTTATTCCTCTTATCAAACTCCCAAATGTCATGTTCAATTCTGTATGTTTTTCCCTACAACTCTCAATTAATAATAACCATTAGTGTTTACACCACTAATTTAATTGTACATAATATTTCACAATCACATAAGTTCTCATTCCATGCATTTATATTCTCATGCACGTTTCAAGGCACATATTGATTTCCAAACAAACATACATACATTTATTTATTTATTGATTTCCAAACAAACATACATACATTTATTTATTTATATGAATTCACAAATATATTTTAAATTCTTCTATATATATTCCTTTGCTCCTTCAAGTATGCTTCAACGCTTTTAGATTTAACATTCATCTTTATTCATATATTAACTCATCATTCAATTCCCACTCCATTCCTTTGTATTTAGACAAAATAATCAAACTCACAATAACACACATTTAAACCATTCTTGCAAGGATTTTCATTCAACACAATATTTGGGTTGAACTTAATTTATTAACATATTTAACACCATTATTCCACACAATACCAAAATTTTCCAATCATCTTCCACAAGATCCCATCTCAATCGAAACCCCACACACACACACCCGCTAAGGGTACTTTTCCAACTTTTTTTATATATAATTTCAACTCAATTTTATTTATAATACATGCCACAACAATTAATTCCTACAAACATTACACTTTTAACATAATTATAAACAAAACCCTAACATTCTAATACATTCATTCCATTCTAACATATATCATGCTGTTTTGGCTATTTAATCATCCTTACTTAAAACTATCTTACAATCACATATATTATTCAACCATAACATATAAACATTAAATTCTTAGCCATTATCTTATTTCTCAAAAATTTCCAAATTAACAACTTAGTTCACTTTTATCATAAACACATAATTCATTCATCTTCCACTATTTATTATAGAAACACAATAAATTTTGTACCAAAACACATTTGGATGCATTAAACTAACCATTTAATACATTTAATTTCCAAAACTTCATTCTTAAATTTTCCTATATATCCATCATAACAAATAACTTTATACTAACTAACAATTCTACAAGTATAGTATTTACTTAGGCCTTCTACTAACCAATTTCTCCCTTTCCAACCAAGCCAAATTCCCCCTCATAGTACCCCTTATTGGTCGACCATTACAACCAAGATTTCTAAACTTTCCATTCAATTTTTTAATCATGTAAACTCACTATCATCACATAATTGAACAAGTAATACATTAAAAACAAACATTCTCATAAATCCATAAACCATAGAATTTGCATAATTTAGGAATTTTCATTCCCTACACTAAAAACATGATTAATAAAAAAAATCTAACCATGAAAACAACTTACCCAATGTTTTTCAAACATAACCCAAGTGTTCTCATATAAGCCAGTTTACCATTCCTCCTTACTCTTCAAAATGCTTCACTTTCTCTCTCTTTCTTCTCATAAATCTAGCTCTTAGAATCCTTCATTTTCCTCTCTTCTTCCCTTATTTCTCTATATCTACCCATTTAAAGTGAATTTCTCAAGAAAATTTGGACAAAAATAAAGAAAACGCTCTCTTAGATTTTCTTTTCTTCTTTTCCCCCTTTTATTTTCCATTTTAGTCGGCAATTAGTTGAGGAAGAAGGAGCTGACTTTTCCATATATTTATTTAAAAGACTAAATTGCCCTTAACGAGTCTTTATCAATTTCATTTCATTTTTTTTTGTTCGGCTCACATTCCTGTATAGCCTTCCAAACTTCAATTATCCTAAAATTTAACCCAATCTAAAACAACATGTGAGGAGGCTACTCGAACAGTTAAAGGTCAATTCAACAGTCAGATTAAGAATTATACCCGATAGCATAAAAGTGGTCACATGATTTTTTTGGCCAAAAATCTGAATTTTATACTGTTTTATCTACTTAAATCGTCCAAATTTGTAATTGATTCATTAGGAAATTCCATCCTTATTTATAATACAAATTTTCCTCAACTTTTGTTTCCTTTTGGGTTAAAAACTGCGCGATTGCACACAAGTTTTTACTGGTAGTCAAAATCATTCCTATGTATAACTATACATTAATTCATTTGAAAATTCTAGAATACTTTTATAAATATTTCTACCCCAAACTTTTAATATTGTTTTCCCTTTTTTCCATACTTTTATTTTTAATTCAACACACGAATATTTATTTCAAATTTACAAAATTCAAAGTCACCTTTTTAATTCCAATACTCAATTTACTCACTTAAAATAATATTTTCTTATAAATTTCATGGATTTTATCTAGGGGTTTACAGGACCGGTTTGGCTCAATTTTGGGGAAGTTACAATGATGCAACATCATTAACCATACTAGAGCATATAAGATAAGATTAGAGAGCTCGTGGTTTGTTTGAATAATTAGTAGCCGATAACATAATGAATAACTACTCATCCCTGATTGTTATTGATTTAGCCATGACGAGCTCCTAAAAATGGATGAATATATATATATATATATATATATATATATATATATATATATATATATATATAAGTGTAAAGGATAATAGGTTATGAAACAAAAAAAGAAAAGTTAACTAGTGAATCACAAATGCAAATAAAAAATTGTAATGGAGCAGCTGAGGCTTGAGAATCAAAGGCTTAAATTTAACATGGAGACTGAAAGATAACCTAGGAAGTGGATTGTGAAGGAATTGGAAAAAAATAAAGATAGTGATAAAGAGTTTATAATATGAACTCAAAATGAACCAAAGCTCCAATAAAAAGTTAGATAAGGCTAATAAATTTGTTATGAAAAATCATGCTTGTTTGATTAAATTATAAAGAGATGATAAAATTAATGTAGTTAATTTAAGAAACTGTGTTGAAGAAGTGGAAGCCCGCCACCGAAGACTAGAGGAGCACTAGAGGACCCTTTACACTACCTTGATTAGGACTAATAATGATAGTGTGGTAAATTTATAAGTCATAAGATACAAAGCAATAAGGGTGTCCTTGAAAATTGAGAGGTTGCTGAATGTCACTAGTCGTATTGTTGATTAAGAGTTGGATTAGAAGCATAGAAAATATGAGATTTTTTCTAAAATGAATAGTTATTTATAGCAAGGTTTGGAGAACTTTAAATTGAGATGTAATAATTAATCAGATGTAATAGTTATAGGATGGAATAACTATAGGTGAAATAGTTGTAGGTAGTGAGAAATGGAAACGATTGTGTATCACTATATTCTGAATAAACAAAGTTTCAAATTTTTCTTAATACTAGTGCATATGTCTTGTAGTTAATCGATTGGTTATATGTAACATTGACTTTATTCATGTAAAAACATATTTATTATTAATAAAAGATTTATTTATTTTTTATATTTATTTATGTTTGATTAATGAATTTAATATTTTATTAATGAATCTAGAGTAAAAACATATTCATTATTAATAAATGCTTTATTTATCTTTAATATTTATTTATGTTTGATTAATGAATTTAATATTTTATTAATGAATTTAGAGTAAAGATAAAGTTCTTGAAACAAAAAATGCTCTGTAAATAAATTTCTAAAATGATTATAATTATGAGATTCCTAATGCATCAAAGAATTATTAATTCCTAAATATTATCTGTTGATACTTTATTAAGACTAGACATTAATTAGAGTCGTTAAGACTGATACATATTATGTTTTCTTTATGAAAAGACGCAGTTATTCTTATAAATTAAGGTATGAGAAAAATCTATAACTAATATATAGGTGTTTGTCATATGATATGTATATCGAACTGGCCCGTATAAAGATTCATTTCAAAAAGATCATATGTGTCTATGAAAAGGCTTACATGATAGTTTTGTAAGTGATTTTTAGACTTAAGATCACTAAGTTATCTTATATAGGGAATGCTATATTTTGATCCTAATTATATGTTGTTCTAATCAAGGATAACAAATTGGTAGATCCTAATTACTAAGTTATCTTATATAGGGAACTATATGAATGTATTTGAGTAACTAAAAGAGGATTCATCACCCTAAGTGAATTAAAAAAATATTCTACATGTTCTCAAATAGTATTGTTTGGAAATTATTTGCACATGGTGGAATAAAATTTGAAAAAAATTTCAAATCTTATCTGAAGGATCAATAACTATAATGTTGAGAACAAACATGATTTGTGTAAATCCCAAGATAAAATCATGTAAATTCTAATAGGAACATAATAAATTAAAATTAAAATTTTTATGATTTATGGTGAAAATCCCTAGAATATTATTATAAAATTTTAGATGAAATAAAGGATAAATATGTACGTAAAAAATTTTGATAGTTAGAGATTTGACAAAAATCACATGTAAGATAATTAATGAAAGGTATTGTTGTAAATAAAATGAAAAATTTTTTTCCCCTTTTTATAGCCAAAGTTGATAGTATTAAAGAGAAGGGAGAGCTTGTAATTTCTCTTAAAAAAACCAATTTCCATAAATATTTGTTAGTGAGATTATTACTCCAGAATCAAATCTTAATTAGTATATTTTAGTGAGAGATTAGAAGAAGAGAAGCTATTGAGAGAAAGCCAATAACTGAAGATGAAGAAAGAATTCTTAGGATTTATTGCAAAAAGCTCCTTAAATTGGGTCAATTGATTAGGGTAAAACATTTATTTTCAATTGGGTTTATATTTTTTCATGTTTTGGTAGGGGAATTGTATAATCCCCAATTCTAATATTTCTAGGGTTTATGCATGTTTACAGGAATGGTGTTTGGATTAGTTCTTAAATGTATTAGTGTGGAAATTTTTTGTTAAATATCAAATTACAGAGATATTAAAACAAGTTACTGATATTAAACTCCATTAGTGGTCAATCATAAATGAGAAGTTTTGGGGATTTGGTAACTTGATTTAATTGTGTGAAAGTGTTGTAATTGGGGTTGAGATAATACGTTGAAGGAATGAATTGTAGAAATTTAGGACCAACCATAGGGTTAAACCATTAAGGCTAAAATTTTAGTTCTTGAAATTGGAAAGGGAATTAAAAAAATTACAAGGATTTTAATTTGTTTTTGTGTTATGATAATGATTAGATGTTTGATTTTATTGAGATGTTAAAATTGGATTAATTAGGTATTGGTGGTATAGTTTGCTAAATATGGCTGAAATTGATAGTTGTGAAGGAGGAAATTTTTTTTAAAACTTGACTTTGATGTAGGTTATTTTGTAATAATTAAATGATTTGAATCCTTAATATGGTTTGAGTTATGTGTAATGTGTTTTGGAATGGTTAGGAATGGTTCAATTTTATGTAAGGGTGATTTTAATGGAATGCACACCATGCATTTGATGATATAAGTTGTTGTGTTTGAAATTAAATGTGTGTATGTGTTATTGAGTCAAATGTGTTGGAAAAAATTAGGGTTAAAGGAAACATGAAATTTGGTTAGATTTTAGAGATGTGTTGTATGAATTATTGAGCATATAAAGGCTATTACATGATTTTAGAATCTTTATAAGAAAATAATTTTGAAACATTAAAATAGTCATTGCACATTTAAAAACTATGTTGTTGCCCATTAAAGATCCTTATAGAAATAAGAAAGCTCCCAAAATTAGCTGTTGGATATCCTTGTATCGTTAAAAAAGAATCCTCCTCAAATAGAAAGTTCACAAGTCAAAAGACAATAAATATCAAAATTTATATTGCTGATCTATATTGTGGGACCTTATAGAACTCTGATTGACTTGAAACTTTAACCCAATATAGAACAAATATGTCTGAAAACTTCTAGTAAGATCGCAACCCAATCCAACATTTGAATCAAGAGTTATGATTAATAGTATAAAAATTAGACAATAGACACAATTACACTACAATTTGAATTTTCTTATTTAACCTTTTCTTGGATCGTGTCACCCGTCTAATAAAACTCAGAATCCAAGATGTACCTCAAATATATGATTAACCAATTATTATTTTCCAATGATTCATACTTGAATTACTAGTAAATATACTCAGTTTGCTAATCAAGTATGCAATATAAACCATTATATAGTTCATTACATCTATCAAGCTCAACTTTTAATTATTCAAGAATATTCCAATTAGTCTATTATCTTACCTTTATTTTTTAGATAGATGTATACTTATATCCATTGGTGTTTTCATAGTGTTTTTGCTACTTTTTGAAAATTTATCAAGAATTTCCTCAACATAATAAAAATAAGACAATATTAATCCATTATATGTTCTAATAATTTTTATTCATAGCATAACATTTACAACACTTAAATCTTTCATGTCAAACTTATTAATTAATATTTTTATTATTTGAATTAATCATGTAATTATTATTGATCAACATAAGGATATTATCCATATAGAGACATATAATGACACAATATTTATCTTTATTTTTCAAATAAATAGATTTATCAACTTCATTAATTTTGAATTCATTTGATAACATAATCTTGTCAATCTTTTTTGGTCATTATTTAAGTATTTGTTTCATACCATATAGTGATTTAACAAACTTCAAGACTTTTATTTTCTTTCCCATTAATAACAAAACTCATAGATTGTTCCATGTAAACCTATTCTTTAAGGTCACTATTTAAGACAATTATTTTATATTCATTTCATGTATTTCAAGCATGTTAATAGTTTCAATGACTATTAACATTTGTTTGAAAGTTATTCTTAATTTAGACGAAAATGTGTCAAAATAGTCCATACCTTTTTGTTGTTTGAATCATTTAACAACTAGTCTTGCTTTGTATTTATCAATAGTTTCAACAACTTTTATTTTTTTAAAAGAAACACTTATTCATAATGAATTTTATTTCACTATTAATTGTATCCTTTCAATGGAAAGCTTCAAGATAAGACATTACTTTAGAGCACGTCTAAGATTTGTTTTCTAACAAGTATGTTAGAAAATCAGGACCAATTATTTTATTTATTTTACCCTTTTATTTATTATAGGCTTAATTTTATTATCTTTTGATTGATGATGACTATTTAAGTTAACATCAATTATTTTTTTAAGTGAACAATTTTCTTGTGTTTTCTCTAATAAAAACATATCTTCAAAGAATATAATATTTTTTAAATGTTTTTAATAATTAACTTATGTTAAGAAATGAATATATACTATTATTATAAGCTACCTGATAAAAATACAATTCATGGTTTTATAATTTTACATACTATGATCTTTTTGGATATATAAAGAAGAAATATGGATATTAACTTTTCATTAATCTTGCTCATCTATCCCATATTTGTCAAATAGAGTGCAAATATCCTTTGTAAGATATAAGAAAAACTTTCCACCAAATTACAAGTATATATATAAAGAAAAAAATAGATGTTTGTTGCCTCCTAGAAACTCAAATTAAAATCCTTCCACATAAAAACTATATGATAGACAATTTATGTTTTGCTTCCAAGATTTTCCTCAACAATTATTACATTTTGAAATTATGAACCAACCTTTCAAACACACAAATCTCTCCTTAGAATTAAAAAAAAGCTCAAAAAGAATTTTTTCCAAAAAAATAAAAACCAAAAAAATAAAATAAAAAACCTTTAAATTCACCCTTGTGTGTGTTGATTACTTATTTCTATGCTCATATTTTTTAATCAGTATGTTTTCTAAATTTGTTTTAATAATCTCTATATTTATTTAGTTAACTCAATAGTTAATTTCTATCCAATCTCATTATTAACCACGCATGGTAATTACATAGCATTATCAAATACACAATTCATGAGATGAATTTCAGATTTATTTATTTATTTACACAAGCAAATGAATTGTCTTAGAAATATATTAAAAATATTTTTTAAATAAAAACTCTTATAAAAATATCTATAATGTGACATTTGAATGTGCAGTTAACATGGAGATTTTATGGAAGTTAAATATTGAATTAATTTATAAAATTAGATAATAAAATTTAATTGAATGAATTTAAAGAGAACATAAAAATTAATTGATTAAATTAAGAATATAGCAGTAGAGATGAACAATTCACACAAACATATGAGAAAATTTAGTAGTAACAAAGAAGGCGGATGTTATTACAAGACAGAGAGAGCCCAGTTAATAAATCACAGCCCAGCAAAATAAACCCACCGAGATCCGTCTACCATAACGAGCTCGCAATCTACAGAACCAGAACCCCTTCAAAAACCTTTCCCTCCCTCCCTCTCTCTTCTACTTCTAGGTATGCAGCACCTTCTCTTCTTCCTTTGTTGCCTTCATTTTTGCTTATGTATATTGTTTCGCGATTCAGTTTCTATTTACACAAGCTGTACACTTGGAATACTTTCGTTACGACTGAATGGTTACTATCCTAGTTACTTTCCTGTATCGTCATTAGTATGGAGTTTTAAGAAATGGGTTATTCGATTTGTAGAGAGAATTAGACACCCTGATGCTAAGTTGAGCTTGTTAAGTTACCGCGTTTATGTGTTTGTTGTTTTCAAGTTGCATCAGGTAAAAAGGTGAGATTTGAAGTTTAGTTCGAGTGGTAAAAAGGGGTCAGTGAGATTGTAGTCTTCGTTTTTTTCTTAACTTTTCTTAATCAGAGATTATAATGGTTTTGTTTTTAATGTTGATTGATACAAAATGAGAAGAATTTTTAAGCACAAATTTAGTTGGCATTCACTGGGTTTTGTGGAAGTTTAGCTGATTCGGCGGTGTTTGTGTTTGGTTATTTGATTTGGTTTATGATTTGGTATGGCAGGTTAAAGTGGTGACATGGACGACAATTTATATGATGAGTTTGGGAACTACATTGGTCCGGAAATAGAGTCTGACCGAGAGAGTGATGGAGAGGAAGAAGATGAAGAACTCCCAGACAAGCCTCATGAGGATGAGGAGGAATCTGATGGTGAGGACGCAGTTCATGCTTCCAATGGGTGGCTTGCTGCTTCTGATGATGTTGATATGGATAACCAAGTTGTTCTTGCTGAGGAAAAGAAGTACTACCCAACTGCGGAGGAGGTTTATGGTCCAGGTGTTGAAACGTTGGTTAATGATGAAGACGAGCAGCCTCTTGAGCAACCAATAATTAAGCCTGTTCGGAATATCAAGTTCGAGGTTGGGGTTAAGGACTCTTCAACTTATGTTTCCAGCCAGTTTCTTGTTGGTCTCATGTCAAATCCCTCTTTGGTTCGTAATGTTGCCCTTGTGGGGCATCTACAACATGGGAAGACAGTTTTTATGGACATGTTGGTTGAGCAAACGCATCATATGCCCACTTTTGATTTAAATAGTGAGAAGCATATAAGATACACAGATACAAGGATTGATGAGCAAGAAAGAAGGATATCTATCAAGGCAGTTCCAATGTCACTCGTTCTTGAGGATAGCAATTCAAAGTCGTACCTCTGTAACATCATGGACACCCCTGGTCATGTCAATTTCTCTGATGAAATGACTGCTGCACTCAGGCTTGCTGATGGTGCCGTGTTGATTGTGGATGCAGCTGAAGGAGTGATGGTAAGAATTGTTTTCAGTTCAATATTGCTAAATTCATTACAAAAATAGTACGTTCATATCTTATTATGATTTTATCCACACTTATGTGGATTAATTTGCGAAGTCCTTTTCCTTAGATAGTAAATTCATCAATCATGATGAGTTCAATACATAACATATTCTAGTCTTCTGCCCAATAGACATGAAGTCTGCAAATGGTTTTGTCCATGATTGGGCCAATTGCAGCAACAAGGCTATAATCTTCTATTGTTTGACTTGTGTCAACTTGTTCTCAAAACCATGCACCTATAGATCGTGTTTAAAATTTGAAGATGATATTTCATGATATGTTGTTTCTATGTGTGAACGAGCTTGGTCTAGCTGCTTGATATGACAATTTTTTATTTTTTTTTGCTTAGGTAAACACAGAGAGGGCCATACGCCACGCAATTCAGGAACAGCTGCCTATTGTTGTTGTGATCAATAAGGTAATTCCCTCCTACCACTGTCTCTATTGGCACGTCCAATTTGATTTTTCAAATATTTTGATTGGTTCATGAAGTGTTCTTTGCATAAATTTTGTTTTGAAGGTTGACAGGCTCATAACAGAGCTTAAATTGCCCCCAAAGGATGCTTACCATAAGCTAAGACATACCATAGAAGTCATTAATAACCATATATCTGCTGTCTCTGTGACTGCTGGAAATGTCCAAGTTATAGATCCAGCTGCTGGAAATGTTTGTTTTGCTGGTGCAACCGCAGGATGGTCCTTCACTTTGCATTCCTTTGCCAGATTGTATCTCAAACTCCATGGTATCCCATTTGATGCTGATAAGTTTGCGTCTAGTCTCTGGGGCGATATGTATTATCATTCTGAGGACAGGGCTTTCAAGAAGAAACCTCCTGCTAGTGGAGCAGAAAGATCGTTTGTTCAATTTGTGCTGGAACCTCTTTACAAAATATACAGCCAAGTGATTGGAGAACATAAAAAAAGTGTTGAGTCTACTCTTGCAGAGTTTGGCGTTACTCTTCCTAATTCAGCTTATAAATTAAATGTCAGACCTTTGCTAAGATTGGCTTGCAGCCAAGTTTTTGGCTCAGCCTTGGGCTTCACTGATATGCTTGTTAAGCATATACCTTCGGCTAGGGATGCTGCTGCTAGAAAGGTTGATCATACCTATACTGGGCCCAAAGACTCAATGATTTACCATGCCATGGTAGATTGTGATCCTTCTGGCCCCTTAATGGTTACTGTGACCAAACTGTATCCTAAGTCAGATTGCAGTTCCTTTGATGCTTTTGGTAGGGTTTATAGTGGTAAAATTATGACAGGGCAGTCTGTAAAAGTTTTGGGAGAAGGCTATTCACCAGAGGATGAGGAGGACATGACAGTAAAAGAAGTGACCAAACTATGGGTATATCAAGCTCGGTATAGGTTACCCATAAGCATGGCACCTCCTGGTTCCTGGGTTCTCATTGAAGGTGTGGATGCTTCAATTATGAAAACTGCAACTCTCAGTAATGTGAATTATAATGAAGAAGATATATACATATTTCGACCTCTTCAGTTCAATACTCTCCCAGTAGTTAAAACCGCCACTGAGCCTCTAAATCCAAGCGAGTTGCCCAAGATGGTGGAGGGTCTTAGGAAGATCAGTAAAAGCTATCCTCTGGCCATAACTAAAGTCGAGGAGTCTGGGGAGCACACTATTCTTGGTACTGGAGAGTTGTACTTGGATTCTATTATGAAGGACCTTAGAGAGCTCTATTCTGAAGTGGAAGTGAAGGTATCTATTTCTCATAATCCTATTTAATATACTTCTGTGATTTATTCTGCTCTTTCCTATGGGATGCTCTTAGTTTTAATGCACATTCATCTTTTCTAATGCTTCATGTCAAATGTAGGTAGCCGATCCTGTTGTCTCATTCTGTGAAACAGTGGTGGAGTCTTCATCAATGAAATGCTTTGCTGAAACACCCAACAAGAAAAATAAAATAACCATGGTAAAGAAGGCCACAAGTTTTATTTGATCTAGTTTGGGCCTTTCTATTTCAATGCTGTGGACTTTTAATTTAGTTAATCTGAAATGGTTCTTTACTTTATAGATAGCTGAGCCATTGGAAAAAGGGCTTGCAGAAGACATTGAGGATGGTGTTGTAAGCATTGACTGGAACCGGAAGGCTCTAGGTGACTTCTTCAAGACAAAATATGATTGGGATTTGCTCGCAGCACGATCCATATGGGCTTTTGGCCCTGATAAGCAGGTAATCTAGATGCTTAATGTACTCGCAGAACAATTTACCTGTGATTTAATTTTTTCAAATGATCTGTGATCAAATCCTGCTCATATTGTGATACTCTAATTCACTCATTTTTCCATGATTGGATTAAACAAACTTAATTAATCTTATTTGACATTGATATCTGCAGGGACCTAACATTTTGCTAGATGACACGCTTCCTACTGAAGTGGACAAGGGATTACTGGGTGCCGTGAGGGATTCTATTGTTCAAGGGTAAACTGGATTGTTCAAGGGTAAACTGGAACTTTCTTCTTTTTGTTTACCTTTTAACCAAATGCCTAACTAAAGCCTTCATGTTCTTTTGGATAGGTTTCAGTGGGGTGCACGAGAAGGACCACTTTGTGATGAACCAATCAGAAATGTTAAGTTCAAGATAGTTGATGCTAGGATCGCGCCTGAACCACTTCATCGCGGATCTGGTCAAATAATTCCAACAGCTCGGCGTGTGGCCTATTCAGCTTTTCTCATGGCAACCCCAAGGCTCATGGAACCAGTATATTATGTGGAGGTACTTGATACTTGTATCATATCAAAGAAATATGCATATTTAAGGGAGAATGGATATATAGAGTTTTGCTTCTTGTAAGTGTAACTAAAGGAACAAGAACAGCAATGGAATATGATGAGTTTGGCAGAAAGCTGAGTAGAATGCTCATCCTCAGCTTGCATAATGTCCTTTTAATCTCTTCTGAATAAATGCAATTAACTCATTTCATGAGCTAGGGTTTCTTGTTTGGATTGTTCTTACTAAATGTGCTTTTGTTGTTCCAGATACAAACACCAATTGACTGCCTCACTGCAATTTATACAGTGTTATCTCGCAGACGTGGGCATGTTACAGCCGATGTTCCTCAGCCTGGGACTCCTGCTTATATTGTTAAGGTGATGGCAGCACTTTGCCTACCCAGCTTACCTACTAATGGTCTTATACAAGTATTTATATGCAGATGGTCGACACACACCCTCAAACACTCAAACTTTTCTCTTATTCGTTTCTAATTTTTAACATTTGGAATTCAGGCATTTTTACCGGTCATAGAATCATTTGGTTTTGAGACGGACTTGAGGTACCATACCCAAGGGCAAGCATTTTCCCTATCAGTGTTTGATCATTGGGCTATAGTCCCTGGAGATCCCCTTGATAAGAGCATTGTTCTGAGGCCACTTGAGCCTGCACCAATCCAGCACCTTGCCCGTGAATTTATGGTGAAGACAAGGCGTCGCAAGGTATACCCCTCTCCCTCCTCCCAGTCTCTCTCTCTCTCTCTCTGTTATGTGGACGACTTCTTCAAGCTTGCAGAACATCTCCGTATTGAATTTATTATTTTTTCTGAGCGGCATGAGAATTCCAAATCAAGCAAAGTGCTATATGGAAATGGTTTAATTATAATCTCCTATGCTGTTAATGGATAAAACCAATAATCGTCTTGTTATACTTTTTATTTCAATTCGATATTCCAGGGAATGAGTGAAGATGTGAGCATTAACAAGTTCTTCGACGAAGCTATGGTGGTTGAGCTGGCTCAGCAAGCAGCAGATATATTCATCAACAAATGACGTGAATTCCAATGTGGGTGGTGCATATTTGGCCGTGGACCACTGCTGATTTTTACCCCTTTCTTGACATACGTTGAAAGGATGCGCGATGAGTAAATTCAAAGTTTTTGATGTTCGGTGCAATGTTGTATGATATTCCTTGCTAGTGACGCGAGAATTCTCTATTATTGAGCCCAGTAAGTTGGTAATGCAAGCCAGGTTGGGTTGTTTGTTCATAGATCCGTCGTGATCAGTTCGGTCACCTTAAGCCTCACCGGCATGCTTCCTCTCCTTCGCTGTCTGGGCTTGGAGGCCTCCAAACATCCTGGCCTCCTTGGATTAAAACCTTAACATCGAAGTGGAGGGACACAAATAATTCAATAAAAGACGGTAGTAGAAGTTTGACCCGTGTTTGACAGTGGGTTAATATATTTTTAAAAAAGTTAAAAGAAATATATCAAGAATATAAAAAATATTTTAATAGTGTTATTAAATCTAATCAAAAATATTAATTTTTAAATTTTTACTTAACTCTTTGATAGAGGGTCTGATAAGTATGCTAAAATAATAAAAAATTAGTTTCAAAGCGTTAATTATAACTTTTTTTTTTCTTATCTTGTTTAATAAAACTAGTTAATTGTTTCTTAAAATTTTAAAATATAGATTTAGGTTTACTTTTGCATTATTATTTTTGAATATTTTTAAATTTTATTTTTGACTTAAACGTTTGGGCCTGATTATCATGTTAGATCTATGCATTTTTTTTTGAAAATATAGGAATTTACTTTTAATTGTTTTAAAAACATATTTATTTTGTATTTTCATCTTTATCTTTTTAATCAAATATATTTTTATCTTTTCTATATTTCTTTTTTCTATTTTGAGACATTAACCATATGCATCTCTAAAATTCATTCAATTTTTTTTTAATCTTTAATTTTAGTGAAGAAATCATATATAAAATTGTACAAATTAAGATAGTCATAAGGTCAATAAGTCTTTTATATATACAATATTTTCTTTTCCTACAACATATTGTATCAATTCAAAAGTTTAAAAGTTTTCTTATAATCATATATTTCAAATTTTTGTATATACTAATAGTTATAATATAGAATAAACTCTCGTTGTAACAAATTTTAACAATTAGATCATGCAATAACATCTCAAATTTAAAATAAAACATGAACCTTTTAAAAAACTGTCCATCACTTGGATGGAAACATAAAATTAATATTTTCATCCACAATGCATACAAAAAAAAGAAAGTTTATTTTTGAAAAACTTGAAATAAATCAGTTAGAACTCAACATTTTTTTTCCCATTTTTTCCTCTTTGAATATAACAAATTTATAAAATAAGTTGCACAAACAAAAAAGAGTTTGCAGTTAAGTTCTACTGCATATGAATGAAAAATCCTACTTGAATGAGATATTGTTTTTTTTTTGCAGTCTAATTGTGCTTTTGAAAAATTTAAATTTTTTTGACTCAGGCGTTTAGGTTTGGCATGGTTGCCAGGCAAAGCGCTTGGGTCTAGACCGAAGCACTTTGGGTTTGGCAAACCATGCCAAACCTAAGGTGTTTGGGTATGCCAAACATACATTATTTGAAAAATAACAAACAAAAAGAACAATTATGCACTCTAGTTGTTAGGAAAGAGAAAAGAAAGAAAAAAAAACAAACAATTGATCACTAGTGACAATCCAACCATTATTTATCTATACAAGCCACATAGTATGGAAGATGACACAATTGCCCATCTAGTGAGACAACGGATGACTAGATTTGACCACTAGAAAGCGTTTCACGCGTTTTCTTAATGGCGCGAGTGCCACCCATTCATTATGGAAGAAAAAGAAAGCCAAAGAAACGTCTTGTAAAAAGATAAGAAATTAAAAGTGAAACTACTATTACAATCCACAGTAAAATATCTCTTAATTTATAATGATTTCCTCACACCATTTAGCTTTTGTTATAATATGTCTGTCATCTAATAACCTAGAATAGATTTGATAAGATTTATTATATTGTTTCAATGTGTTTTAGCGAGTGTTGTTAATAGAGTATCCCAAGTAAATTAGTTGGCCTAGGGGCGGTTTGGATCTGCATTTGAGATCTACTTGAAGGAGATAAAGATGTTAATGTAAGCCTTTTCTTTTATTATGAAGTTGACGATGCAAACCCTTTTTTCTCTTCAAATCTTCAACCTAACAAAAAATAAGAAAAAAGGAAACAAACCCATTAACTTCAGTTAAGGGAAACATATAAGGGCTTGAATCATTAATAGAAGTCTAACATCCTTGAATGGTCATTTTTCATTTTAAATTGGATGAAATCAACTCTTGTATTTTCAATTAAAGGTGATTTGATCCCCATTGTCCAACTCCATTACTAATTACAAGAGATATATATTTTACATAAAATATTATAAAAGAAAATTAATTAAAATAAAATACTTTACAAACCCTAAACAAAACAAAAAGGTCTGACTGATATTTAAATTTACTTTATTTATTGAAAATATTTCCAACTTGTGAAATTTCATAAAATATTTTACAAAATAATTATCAACTATTTTAACCACTACTGTTGCCACCATCACTATCACAATGTTTGTCATCACCACCATGATTGTAATCACCATTCCATTGTTGCCACCACCACTAATATAACCTTTATCATAATCATCACTATCATCATTATGATCTCAATGTTGCCACCTCCACCTTTACTCCCACCTCCACATTGCATCTTATTATTATTATTATTATTATTATTATTATTATTGTGTTTTTAAATCATTATTCATGTAAAACCTTCTCCATTCATGGAAAGATTTACACAAAACAAAAAAGGGATGTATGAATTCCATGTGTTAGTATATAATTATATGAATGATATGAAATTACCTTTAATCGAAAATAAAGGGCAAGTTTGACTCAATGTAAAAAAATGACGCGATGAAATCGAAAAATTAAACATCAGATAATATCTCAATCTTAGATCTAACTCTTTGACCTAAGAAATCTCAATCAATTAACTATAAACTAAAAGAGAAAAGAGTTTTATTATACTCTTCCTCACAATGAACAATTAATGGAAATAGTGCTTTATTTTTTTTTATTATTATCTGACTTTTTTTTCCAATCATTTTCTTTAAATCTCATTCTTTAATATTATAGTTGTTTTTTTATTGAGTTATCACATTCTCATGACACGAATCACAAGTTTGACGGGTTAATTTAGTTAACTCAAGTTTTTTTCTTCTTTTTCTTAATTATTTTTTTTTAATTTTATCCTTTAATATTTGGTTAATTTTGAATTAGACTTTATAATTTGTTTTGTTTACTTTCTATTATATTATTCTAGCCTCATGGCCTGAGAATAATGCTTAACGGGTTAACTCGAGTTGACTTAGATAATTTTTTGTCTTTTTTGGAATTTTAACCTTGGTTAACTCAAGTTATTTTTTTTATTTTCTTTCTAAAAGATTATCTTGGTCTCATGACCCGGGTCACGAGTCCTTCAACATTGAATTTGATTTTTAATGGGTTGTCTCTATTTCATGACCCAAGTCGCATGCTTATCGAGTTAGCCCAATTGCCTCAGTTTTTTTTTTAATTGATTTTGTTTAATTTCATCATTTAATATTATATTTTGTTGGGAATTAGGCTTCATAATTTGTTTCCATTTTCTTTTTATTAGGTTATCCCGACGTCATGATCCAAGTTTGACAAGTTAATTCGGGTCGCTTGTTAGGTCATTTTTAATTGATTTTTTTTCAATTTCATCATTCAATAATGGATTGATTGAAAATTAGACTTCATAATTTATTTTGATTTATTTTATATTGGATTATCATAGTCTCATAACCCAAGTTATAAATTCAACATGTTAACCCGAGTCGCAAAGTTATGGCTTTATTTTATCTTATGAAACATCTTATCATATAATCATTAAAATATATTATATACTTATGGACAAATTTGTTCCCTTGCCTAAGATTATTCCATTGATCTAAAATATTTTATTTATAGGATTGAGGCACATCTCCTCTTTAAACAATCCTTAACATGTCTCCAATAAAGTTTGGTTTCACCAATGAACATCATCTTAGCAAATCTAACTTTTATAATATCAAACAAGTTATGCCACTCAGAAAATTGATCTATATCACAAATTCATATATAAAATATTCAAAGGTTATGATGACTGTAAAAACTGAGTGCTTCTATTTTGTTAGGGCTTATGACTTACTCATTAAGGTCATCGCACTTAGAGTAACCTAAATGATATTCATACTGATGGATATTAGGGTGAACTTTCCTACCATGGTTATTCCTGTGATATTTATTAGTCTTTGGATGCCTTACTTGAGAACTCTCTAAGGATT
Source organism: Populus nigra (assembly GCF_951802175.1). Lineage (NCBI taxonomy): Eukaryota > Viridiplantae > Streptophyta > Magnoliopsida > Malpighiales > Salicaceae > Populus > Populus nigra. The sequence continues at coordinate 7,631,748 of NC_084854.1, read as the reverse complement.
CAATTCTTTTACACATGTTGGTCATCTAGGTTTGCAGTTCCCCTCATCTGACCCTAAAAGCATCACTAAGGGTCGGATTTATGGTAAATATAATTTTAAGCTTGGACACTAGATGATCACACAAATACATGTAACATTAACTTAAAAATAAAATTGAGATCACAAATGATTCTTACAAATAAATGTGGTGATTCTTACAAATAAAATCACAATACAAAAGTAAATCTAATTTTTTTTTCTTAATGTAGAGATTAATCAAGTTTAAAAAAACACTAGAAAATTTTTAAGCATGCAATGCTATATCTTTTAGTGTAAATTATTAATCAAACACAATGTTACATGCAATAACTAACAAATAACAAAAAAGACTAGATGCTAAATTATCATATTAAAAGAGATTGATAAGCAAAAATAACATATAGAAACGCAAGGTAGGACTTTATTAAATTTTTTTTGAATTGTTTTTAGGCACAAAAATAATATTAATAGCAACTTAAAATGATAGGTGCAAAAAAATATATAAAAAAATTCAACAAATTAAAAGGTAGAATAATCTACTTACTAGAATGTTGGAGAGTATGCTAAAATTTGTTGTAGTTGATATGGCAGAATTGTTTTTTAAAATGTTTTTTTTTTGAAAATATATAAAATTAATATATATTTTTTATTTTTTTAAAATTAATTTTGATATTAGTATATCAAAATAATTTAAAAATATTTAAAAATATTAATTTAAAATAAAAAATAAAAAAATTTAATATTTTTTAAAATATTTTTAAAACGTAAAAACAAATAAATTCTTCAATGACATAACATGACAAAATGACATGGTATTGCTGACATGGCAGGGCTGGATGCTGTGTCAGCTGATGTGGCATTGGTGAATTAAAATTCCTTGAGAGACTCATTTGTCGCCACTAAGATGATGAATTTACTGTGATTTGTGGGCTGATCTTCGGCTGGTTTGTGCTCTGGTTAGTGCTAGCGGCTGCGTGAGGCAGTCATGGTCTTCTCAGTGACTAGTCAGGCGAGGCAGCGACTGAGGTGGGTGATATACAGTTGGCGACAAGGAGACCTAATATGTGGGTCGGCTGATCTGCCGTAGGAGGCCAATCTGCTGGTGGAGTGGTCGGTTTGCAACTGTGAGGTGGGGGAATGAATGCGTGGTGGGAAGGGTGTGGGGGGGGGTTAAATAAAAATCTGATACCAAATTTGATACCAAACAAAAAAAGAGAGATTTAAAGTCTAATAAAAAAACAAATTAAAAAAAAGCCAGAGAATAAAAGTATAGGGTTGGGAAAGTTTACAACTTTATAAATTTTATTCAATTCATTAAAAATATCTCACATCTAAAAAAATATAATATAAATACTAAAATCTTAACTAGAAATAAATAATTAGACTTATAGCTTACTAAATAAAATATTCAATAATAACAAAATTAAACTTAATAAATAAAATTAAATAAAACAATAACTAAATTAAGTTCAATAAACAAACCTAAATAAAACTCAATAAAATAAAAGTTGAGCTATCCTCTATCATTATAGATCACATGAAGGTGTGAACCATGTTTTAGGTTTGGTGTCCTTGTCATGGAGTGATTAAGCTTGACCATTAGTCCATAAACTTTACTGCAAAATCAATTCTTTGTAGAAATAGAAAATACTTTAATGTTTAAATTAGTAAATATATTATGAGAACATAATGTGTAGTAAAAGAAGATATAAATTATAGAGAGTATGTATCTGTATGTTGTGTTTTTTTTTTTTATATACTTATATGACTTGTTATATGGTTGTTTGTGGTTCATAAAATTATTAAATGATTGTTGATAGATCTTGATGTTTATGTATTAAATTTCTCTTTTTTTAGCTTACTTGGTGATTAAGGTATTTATAGATCTTGATCACGTTAGCTTATTTTATGAGAGTAATCCGTGGAATGTAGTATGGTTGTTTGTGGTTTATAAAATTGTTAAATGATTGTTGATAGATCTTGATGTTTATGTATTAAATTTCTTTTTTTTAACTTACTTGGTAATTAAAATATTTATAGATCTTGATCACGTTAGCTTATTTTATGAGGATAACCCGTGGAATGTAGGTGTGATATCATAAATAAAGATGTTGATACTCGTGTATTTGGTGAAGAAATGTAGTGAATAAAAAAAATTTATCCTATGAACTTTAAAAAAATATAAAGATGATCGCTAGCATCAAGGGCGGAGCTAAAAATACTTTTTATCCTGGGCTATGAACAAATAAATATAAATTATTTTTTAATATCAATGAATAGACACTCTGGTTTCAGACCTTTTGTTTTCCATCACTTCTCATTCTAAGAAATCATACTCCATAGCGGTGGGAGTTAAAAAAAAACATAGAGGTGTGTCTGTTTTGGAGTGGCTTGGTAAGGAATAAAGATGGAGAGAGAGAGAGAGAGAGAGAGAGAGATTCCAGCCATTTGGGCTTTACCCGAATTATTGGAGAAGTTCTATTCTTAATTTTTAATTTTTCTTGCACCATCAACAATCTTTGGCATCATTTGATACACAATCCTACAGTCTGTTCATGTTCAAGCATTATGATTGAAGTGAGAAATATTTGGAGACGATGGCCATCATGGGTTCCGCACCTTTCCCATCTGAAATTGCTGGAGAGATCAATGAATGATATATACCCATAATAGGTGAATTCCCTCCTGGAAACACTAATTCCAACTTTAAGCCCAGTCAACGAGGATTTGGAGGCAGACTTTCGATTGGCATCCAAGAATTTAAAATGTAGAGAGGTCTAACATTGAGAGGATCAGAAAGGCTAATTCCTTGTGCTAACAGTGACAATACATGAAATGGAAAGGAAAGCCATAACAAAATTGCCTGACTGTCAAGGGTCTTGCGCTAAAAGCAGTTAACTAGAATTACAAAAATCATGCTTAAGTAATGCTTCTGACAGTAACTCATTTATTATATCCCCTGACCACTTGCAAAAATCAAACAGAAATGTAACTCGGTGTTGGTGAGGTTATGAAGCGACTATAAGTCGAACAAAAAGACCTCTCAAAAGGGTCAACTTCAGCACCCTCCATGGCACCACTTTTTGCAGCGGTGAATTTTCGCAGCACACTTGTCAGTGATGAAACAATTTCTGACATAGGTGGACGGAAGAACTTTTCAGGCTGTTCAAGTTTCAAGGGAAAAAAATTAACAGCCTCAAATGAATAATCACATAATACCATCTTTTCCAATCTTCTCTCACATAGATTGTTTATAGATGTTTATGCCAATACCTGAATGCAGAGCAAGACAACGTCTGCAAACCGAGATAGAGTCTTGGAGGGGAGTGTTTTGATGCCCGGGTCAACCATCTGAATCAAACTCTCATTGTCATGCAGCCGAGACGAAGCCCATTTCACCAAAGATTGCTCCGCTCTTGGTCTTGAGCTGTGTTAGAGACAGAAAAGGATATCAGAAGACCATGCAGAAATTTGATAGAGGCAGGGGGGACAAAGTCTACCCATCAAAAGGTCTCCTTCCAGTTAATAGCTCCAAAAGCAACACTCCAAACGCATAAATGTCACTCTTGGTGTTGTCAGTTACTGGTTCCCCATGTTCAGGAGCAATATAGCCCGTGTCACCAATAGCAATTTCAGAAGCCTGTTTGTATCAACAACATCGGATGAGCCCTTCTTCATTCTCTATCAAAAAATATGGTTAACTTGACTAGAGATGCATTTGGTGCAGCTTGAATGACATATAAGCAGCTAAGATAAAAGGGATTTGAGGAAGAAAGAAACTCAATGCTCAGAAATTCTGTTGTGAAAACGTTTCTGACACAAGTCGTTTCAAATCCTCTAAAAGAATTCTCCTTGAAACAATATCAGAGAAGATTCTGTTTGTTGTATTAAACTCAATCCATCTAGAAGGTCAAGGAAGGCAACCACCGGTCAGCCAGCCACCAGCTATGACCGACCAGCCGCCAGCCACCAGCCGCAGCCGCCAGCCGCCTTCACACCACCGTCCACAGCCGCCTTCACACTTGACGGTTGAATTTTCTTGTTTTGAATTCGTGTATAAATAGCAAGCTGAGCTTATGCTATTAGGTGTGGGAGAGTAGAGAGAATAGAGAGAAACACTAGAGAGAAAGAGAGGGTGTGTATTGTTAAGCTTGTTGTAAGTTTATTTTGTGTTTGTAAGCTTTTGTTCTTGAAATAAAACTTTGTGTTTTATCCCCTCTGAGTGTTTCAAAGCCACCACCAGTGGTTCCTCCCACCAACAATTGGTATCAGAGCCCCGTTCGTCAGAAAACAGAGGTATTTTCAGAGATAGCCGAATTTTCAAAGTTGTCAAAAACAAGTTTTGATCATTCCACCGTGTAGAACTCATCCATACGAACTCACTGCCGCAAAAATCAGCTCAATCGGACACCGGGGTGCGCCACACGCGCCGCCTGAAGATCCGGTGACTGTAGCCCAGTCGCACCCACGCGCGCCAGAGGAAGAAGACGAGTGACGTCCACGCGCGCCATATTTGAGCCGTTTAAGCCGAGCCTCAAGCCAAGCCTCCAGCCGAGCCGAAGAATATTCCCGAGAATATTCCCTTTTCAAGCCGAGCCGCTAAGCCGAGCCGATATTAGCCGAAGCCGAGCCGATAGAATATTCCACAGAATATTCCCGGTTCAACCCAGCGAACCGCCCGACGCCCAGAATTGGTTTTTGGACCGGTTCACCCATTTTATGACCCGATTTCTACAAATTCAGACCGGTTCCCGACTATTTCGACCATTCCGGATCGATCTACAGTGTCCGTTTTGCCAAATTCAACTCCCATAAGGAGATATAGTCATTAAAAGAGCAAAATGACTACAGAAAGTACACAAACACTCATCCCGAAGCTGACCAAAGACAACTATGATAGTTGGTGCATCAGATTAAAGGCATTCCTTGGTTCACAAGAGTGTTTGGAGATTGTACACTATGGTTATGATGAACCAGAGTCCAAAGAAGAAGAAAATGCTTTACAAGAGGCACAAAAGCAAGCCCTGAAAGTCAACAGAAAGAAGGACAACAAAGCAAAGACCATCACTACCAAGGTCTTGATGAAGATACATTTGAGATCATAGCTTCCGCTGAAACATCAAAAGACATATGGGAGGCTCTCCAACAAAAGTACAAAGGTGCTGACAGAATCAAGAAGATTCGTCTTCAATCTTTGCGAGGTGAATTTGAGTTATTGCAAATGAAGTCCTCGGAATCTATTTCTGATTATCACACAAGGATTATGGTGATAGTCAATCAGATGAGGAGAAATGGAGAAGCCATCGTCGATTCTCGAATTACTGAGAAAATTTTGAGATCCCTAGATCCAAAATTTGATTTTGTTGTTGTCGCTATTGAAGAGTCCAAAGAAGTGGACAAGTTGACAGTTGATGAGCTTATGAGTTCTTTGCAAGCTCATGAGCAGAAGATTGTAAAGCGAAATGGAGATAAGGCCATCGAGCATGCCTTACAAGCAAAGCTGTCTCTCAAGGACAGATATGTGCAAGGGGAGACTTCAACAAGTGGATATACCACTCAAGCAGGAAGTCAACAATCCAGAGGAGGATTCCAGAGATTCCAAGGAAGAGGTTCTTGGAATACAAGCTTCAGAGGAAGAGGTGGCAGAAATACCACCAGAGGAGGCCAAAGACAACAAGCATTCACTCCTAGAGGAAGAGGAGGCGGTTACAATAACCGTGATAAGAGAAATATCCAGTGTTATAGGTGCAATCAATTTGGGCACTATAGCACTGAATGTCAAAGGAAAGCTCCGTTGGAGATACGTGAGCAAGCCAACTATGCAGAGAAGGATGACAGAGAAGAAGCTGCATTTCTTGTCCAACAAGAACTTAGTGAGAAACAGGAAAATATATGGTATCTAGATACTGGAGCCAGCAATCACATGTGCGGCTACCGAGAGTTATTTAGTGATCTAGATGAGACCAAGCAAGGTCTAGTTACTTTTGGAGATACCACAAAGGTTCCATTCAAAGGTAAAGGCAGCATCCCAATCAAGATGAAGAACGGCGATTCCAGCCACATCGCCAATGTCTATTATGTCCCAGCCATAAAGCAGAACCTGATTAGCTTAGGTCAACTTTTGGAGAGAGGATATACTTTTTACTCGAAGAATTTTCATCTGACAATTAGAGACAACAATGGGAGATTAATGGCCTATGTGAAAATGTCCAAGAATAGGATGTTTCCTTTGAACATCCAGTATGATGCAGCAAGGTGTTTGAGTGCCATCACCAACAGTGAAGAATGGCTTTGGCACCTGAGGCTTGGACATCTGAATTTCACGAGCTTGAAGATGCTAGCAAGCAAGAAGATGGTCAAAGGTTTGCCCCACATTGATCATCCAGATGAAGTCTGTGAGAGTTGTGTCCTCAGCAAACATCACAGATCCAATTTTGCCAAAGAAGTCAACTGGAGAGCAAAGAGGCCACTGGAGTTAGTGCACACAGATGTGTGTGGCCCAATAACGCCTATGTCGACTGGACAAAATAGGTACTTCCTCACGTTTATTGATGATTTTAGCAGAAAGACGTGGATATACTTTCTGAAGAGGAAGTCAGAAGTATTCAATTGTTTTAAAGATTTTAAAGCAATTGTGGAGAAGCAAAGTGGCTACATGATCAGAACCGTGAGATCTGATCAAGGTGGAGAATATACAGCAAATGACTTTGAAGCCTATTGTACACAACAAGGCATCAGACATCAGACAACACCTGCGTATACACCACAGCTGAATGGTGTAGCTGAAAGGAAGAATCGCACGATTCTTGACATGGCAAGAAGTCTGCTCAAAGCAAAGAAGTTGCCCAAGCAATACTGGGCTGAAGCTGTATCATGTGCAGTGTATCTACTGAATCGCTGCCCAACCAGAAGTTTGCAAGGAGTCACTCCAGAAGAAGCATGGAGTGGTCACAAACCAAGTGTTACTCATCTACGAGTCTTTGGTTGTGTGGCATATGCAAAGATCCCAGATGCAAGAAGGACCAAACTCGATGATAAAAGCGAGAGATGCATCTTTGTGGGATATGGTGAAAGAAGGATGGGATACAAGCTGTATAATCCCATAACGAAGAAGGTGATTATGAGTAGAGATGTTATCTTTGAAGAAGATAAATCTTGGGAATGGAATGATGATAAAGAAGCAACCAAATGGATCAACATTGATTTGATCCTTGAAGGTGAAGAAGTACCAACAGTACTTGTCGAAGAACCAATTGTGCCAGCAGCTGAACCACAAAGTCCGGTGATTATGCCAGCAGTTGAACCACAAAGTCCGGTACACAGATTCCCTGTATTCAACAGGAGGAACACACCAGGAGCATCATCATCAACACCAGCAGCAACATCCTCATCGTCAGAAGGACCAAAAAGGATGAGAAATCTTGAAGAGCTGTACGATGCCACTCAAGTAATGGAAGATACAAATTTGTTTTGTTTCTTTGCAGATAGTGACCCATTAAGCTTCAATGAAGCTGTCACAGAAGAGAAATGGATTAAAGCAATGGATGAAGAAATACATGCCATTGAGAAGAATGATACCTGGAAGCCGACTCATCCACCAGAAAACAAGAAAGCAATAGGTGTCAAAAGGGTCTACAAGACGAAAGCCAAATTAGTGGATAAAGGCTACAAGCAAAGAGAAGGCATTGAAAGGAGAAGTGTTCATGCTTGGCATGACATCCCTCGATTGAGTTTAAAGGGGAGATTTGTTGTATTAAACTCAATCCATCTAGAAGGTCAAGGAAGGCAACCACCGGTCAGCCAGCCACCAGCTATGACCGACCAGCCGCCAGCCACCAGCCGCAGCCGCCAGCCGCCTTCACACCACCGTCCACAGCCGCCTTCACACTTGACGGTTGAATTTTCTTGTTTTGAATTCGTGTATAAATAGCAAGCTGAGCTTATGCTATTAGGTGTGGGAGAGTAGAGAGAATAGAGAGAAACACTAGAGAGAAAGAGAGGGTGTGTATTGTTAAGCTTGTTGTAAGTTTATTTTGTGTTTGTAAGCTTTTGTTCTTGAAATAAAACTTTGTGTTTTATCCCCTCTGAGTGTTTCAAAGCCACCACCAGTGGTTCCTCCCACCAACACTGTTGTGGTCAAATAAACAAGTTGCATCAACTTTTAACATTATCAGCCTACTCTTGCAGTTGTATACTACAATGTTAGGTGACAAAAATTCTGAGAAGATTAGTCATGCACTTACCTTTATTTTAACACTGTTGCTTGTCAGTGGCCTCAAAATAGCTAGTCCGGTGTCACAGAGACGAGGCATAAGCTCTTTATCAAGTAAGACATTGGCAGCCTTTACATTGCCATGAGAAATAGGAGGCGAGAATGTGGAGTGCAAGAACCTGAAATAAAAAATTTCAAGGTGGAAGTAACCAGTGCATGGAAAAATATAACATTTATAATAGACATCAACTTCTTCCACTTCCTACCCCTGATTTTTGCTAAATCAGTTCATGTCCTACCATCTTCAACTCAGAATGCTGAAGCACAGAGATGTATGCTTCCAGAATATTTTCTGTTGCATAAAATGACATAGATCTCCTCATATTTTTTTTTTGCAACTACAGATCTACTCTTATAGTCCTGCAAGGAGGAGTTCAAGAAATGGTCCTACTAAGCAAACCAACCATATGGGATACTTACTCCAAAGCCCGAGCAACACCAAGCGCAATATTGAGACGAATGTTCCATGACAGTGGCTTGTACCCATCACTATGCAGAACATCATGAAGAGACAAATCTCTGATGTAATCATACACGAGGAGATGCTGCCCGTGTTCTACACAGTAGCCAATGAGTGTTACAATATTTGGATGCCTCAGTTGGGAAGCAGTCCAAATCACATCCAAGAATTGTTCTTCTTCTTGGAATGAAAGTGATACCATATTGATGTTTTTCACAACAAATATCTGGAAAAGATAAAAAAATTAGGTGGGGATGGTGGTGGTCAGTGACTTCTCATAACTCTTGTGAATTTCATAAGTAATAAGAAATCAGCATGTTCAAGTATATACTTGGCCATTTTGGAATTCGGCTCTGTAAACAGAACCAAGAGACCCCTCTCCAAGAAGATTCTCTTCACCGAAGTTGTTTGTTGCCAGCTGAAGTTCTGTCACAGTGTAAATGTTTGCACTTACTGGGGCTTTATATATCGAGAAACTTTTTCTTGCTGAATTTTTTTCATTTCTGTTGTGGCAAATACGAGGGATATGCGTTGGGAAAAGAAGTGAAGGAGATCGGGGAGGCAATAGTTGTGGGTTCACTTCAGATGCTACTGGAAAAAGACATAACCGTTGGAAGAGGAGGGATGGTAAAGAAAAATTTGTTAATAAAAGAATCAGCAAGAATATGCCGTACAGTTAATATCTCTAGTATCAACTTGAAAACAGATGGAAAGATAAAGAGTAATTGATATCAAAAGCAAATGGAAGGTAATACCACCTCAATTAAATTTCTCAGAAGGTGAATAAAATCAGTTAACAAAGTCATGCAGCTCTATAGATTCCAAATCACTACGATAGTATTGTTTTGTGTGAACCAATAGTTCATTTGAATTGTTGATAATTGGATAGAAACACAAAAAGAAGCAGCACAAAACTGCACTTATAGTGGAAATATGGAATGGAAACTACAACCAAGAAAGGTTTCACAATTATGGCATGAGCAAATATATTGGATGTCATATGTATCTGAAAATCCATATCAGTCTGCAGCTTATGCAGACACAAATTAATATCACATTTTCATATTAAGTGTGCATCCAAGATAAGAGTACATATTTTTGCACACAATTCTGACCTCTAGTTGTCCTGACAGAACAAGAATGGCGGGATCGCTTGATACGCAATGCAATGAAGATTGCAGCGCAAGTCACCACCAGAGCTACCACACCCACTGCAAAAACTATTCCACCAGGGCCCAACCTTTTCTTCTTGTGTCCATTTACCTTGATATAATTCTCCATGGCACTTGACTCGGTGGTTGGGGGACCATTAAAATTTTGCCCAATGGATCCATTATCCGAAGGATAATTCCAGGGAGGATAATTTGCCCCTATGTGGAACTGATTTCCGTCAATCCTGGTGAAAGGTAGAGAGGAAAGGAAATTGATGAATAGTTAGTTAATGCAGGCAATTAAAAGCAAAGCAGCTGAAATCTTCCAAACTCACCATAGATCGGGTATTAACTGAAATTGAGTTGGAATTACACCACTGAAGTGATTGGTTTGGATATTCCTGATGATAATAGAAATATGCGAGAACAAAATAATCAAATTTACATATCAGCCTAATTTTCAAAAAGAACAAAAAACATGTGAGAACCTACAGGTCAGTTAGTGAAAGATTAGCCAGGTAGACAACTGAGCCAGTGAACTGGTTGTTCTGTAAGAACCTGTAGATACAGCCAAAAAAACACACAGGAACCAACTTGGTATATCAAGAAACACACCAGGTATAGGACTGAGGAGAATTTAAAGGAAGTTGTATAAAACTCACAATTTGGTAAGATTTGTCAGAGATCCAAAAGAACTTGGCAAATCTCCAGTGAAGTTATTGTATGACAGGTCGCTGTGGCAGCAGATGGAAGGTTCACAAGGAAATGAGAGTGATCATGAATTTACTAGTAATATTATGAAGCATGGCATTGGAACTGATAACATTAGGGAAATAAGGTGACCAAAAAGCAACTTGCTTTGCATGACATACTGCATGGTCAAGATACCCACTTATATAAAATGTTCTGAAATATCAACCAAATCATCGTTCGATTATGGTGCCATCTTTGGTATGGAACAAACAAAATCTCAAAGGCATAATAAAACCAGTTTCCTTGCCAACGTTTGATTAAGAACAAGTTTTTTGAGAAAAAAAGCTTTTTGAACAAATTACAATTTTTTAATGCAAGATGGCAACAAGGAAGAAAATGAGTTGGTTTGATATTCTTATTAACGAAATATTTCTTCCTTGTGATCTAATTAAAGAAACTGTGCTGATGAAGGCTGCACCAATAAAACAGCGTCGGAATTATGCTATGGTTTTATTTAACAGAAGACCCAGTGTATATACTTCTCTAAAGAGTGCAGCCTTTGACAAAGCTAAACCCAAACGGCTAGAAGAAGCTTACATCTCTTTTAGGTTCTGTAGGCCAGTAAACACATTGCCAATGGGTCCAGACAGTGAATTGTGACTCAAATTCCTGCAAAAATACAACCAAAGAATTTATAACTGAACAAGACCAAGCAAAAAAAAATATATATATAGAAAAATAGAAAATAGGCTGTAGAATGGTGACAATCAGCTTACAGATGACGAAGTAACTCTACACCTGGTAAGGAAAGGGGTATACTTTTGCTCAAGTAGTTGTATGCTAAGTTTCTGCATCGATTAAGTCAAACATTATCCTATATTAAATAAACACAACCAAAGATAAAGATGCATAGTTAGGTTCTCGTGTGGCTAAAGCACTATAGATATAATCAAAGTAATACATAATTTACAACCAGAGCATGCAGAAGAGCTTACATATGAGTGGCATTAGGTGGCAAAGCATATGGTATTTCACCCCCAATATAATTGGAGCTAACATCCCTACCACAGAAAAGCAAATTTAAGAATCAAATGAGAAGAAGAATTTAGATAACTGAATCTAAGACAAGAAAAATCACTTACAGATGCTTCAAGCTATGGAGATAATGCAGCTGGGTTCCAAGGAACCCACTGAGGTTCAGTCCTTGAAGTTTACTGCACAACGTGAAAGAAAAAATTACTGTTGGAAATGTTGTCCAGGTAACTAATAGAAACAATGTATAGATTGTGAGATAGGAATATGTCCACACAGGTATAATACAGATGGCCCAGCACATGAGACTCCAGTCCATGATTCCCCACATGGATCTCCTCCATCCAATCTCCATTCCTTTAGCTGTGGGGGGTTACTCAGGGCCTTGTATAGATCTTGAAGTGCTATGACTGCATTAACATTAGAAGATAATAATCAGATTATTGTGTTTAACAAACAGTATCAGTATCATCATGTTATGTCTAGAATAATTATGTAAATAGTTATTCATTATTGTGTTTACCAAACAGTATCAGTATCATCATGTTCTGATAATCAATCAATAGTTTAGTGGGTGATGAACAAATAAATAAAACCGAGTCAAAATGATGCAATTAAGCCCTAATCATCAGTAATCACAATCTATACATGATGTACAAGTGAGCTTATACACGCTAGATAATTGCTCTATCAGTAACGGCAGATATCGAGATGATAGGGCACCACATCATATTGCTCCCTTGTAGCCTCATTTTCCCGGTAAAGAAAAGGAAGCTAAACATGGGTGGTTTTTCTTCTTCTTTTTTTCCTGTTTGGTTTCTGAGTAAACCAAGAAGAAGAAAAGAAAATTGAAATCAAAACTTTTATTTTATAGGAAAATCAAATTAAACTCTTGATTGAATCCTGAGTCTATGCTCTTCTCGTTCCAAATAATTAAAACGCATAAGAAGAAAACTTTCTTCTTTGTTAATCAGTTACTAAATAACAGTACTGATTATAAATGCTGTAATTAAATTCCTACAATTTCTCTCAGCATCCAAACAGATATTGCCAAAGAGCATTCTGGTGAATTATGGCCACAAAAGAATTTATAAAAACCACGCAAGAACACTCAATAGATCACTAAAAATGCAAGATTAAAGGTGAAATTAACTAGATTTACCATCAGAAGCATCAGTAGAAGCAGAAGCTTGAAAAGAAAGAATCGCCAAGAACACAATCACAACAAAACCCCAATGCAGTCTCTGGCTCGCCATTGTAACTCCAAGAAACTACACTTTATCACTTTCTTTTACGTATAAACAAATAGGAAACGCTCAAATCTTTACAAAATTTTCAGTCGCTCCTGTTCGGTTCCCGAGAAATTAAAGAGAGATTTTTAAAGCTCGAAACTACAAAAACTAACAAAAGTTGGCGGATTAAGTTGCAGGAGGAAGGTTCTTAATTTTCTTTTCTTTTCTGTTTTCTCAGTGGCCAAGCAGAGCAGAAAATTACTGTACGGTTCGTCCTTGATATTTAGAGCGAGAGGGGGGGAATTTGGGGCGGTTTTTGTTCGTTATACAGAGAGAGGGGAGAGTGTGATAGAGACGGTTGTTGATCACATGACATGTGTAGATATAACTGATTAACTGAATTCAGCCACGTCAGCAAAAGAATTAATAGATGTAAGCAGCAGGGATGAGCTTTGGGCTGCTGAAAAGCCTTTTTTGGGCTCAGTATTGGCTGACCTATTTAATCTCTCTTTGAGTTTTGATCTGGGTATCAACTAATGACAGAATCACTCACTAGATAGTAAAAAACCTGAATAACCGAGCAAAATAAAAAAATAAAAAAAGTTAATAAAAAAGATTTAAATCAAGAAAAAACCTGAAAAAACCAATTAGAAAAACTAAAAAAAATATCTAGTTTAGTTCGATTCAAGTTCGGTTTAAAATCTCTAAAACTTTTCAAACTGAACCAACCCAAACCGATTTAGTCTAAACTCCTAATTTTTAAACCACGCCAAAAAACTAGGTATAAAAGATCTCTCTCTCTCTCTCTCTTTCTAAAACCCTAATTCTCTCTCACCTCTCGCAACTAGGTAACCACCCTAAACTAAAGTGTCTCCTCTCTTGCAATCTTTACCTTACAGTCTACCATTTTCTCTCACATAAGTTGTAACCTCTCCCCTCCATCTCCTTTTCTTTTATTTTCTTTGTGTCTTTGGTCTCTCAAATTCAGTGCACTCTCTTTCTTTGTAAATTTCTTAATCTTGTGTTTTTTATGTTTGTTTTGGTCCAAAATTACATGTAATATTAAGCATGTTGTGACTAAGGTTTTTAAATAAGGGAAAACTTGAATTATTTTAACACGTTTATGTTTAAGAGCTAGTTAATGTAAAATTGTGATTTAGTAGAATTTTGACTTGATTTCTTATCATCCATTTGGTGTGAGAATAAATTTAACATTTTTTCTGTTCAATTTAAACATCTATTCATCTATCCCTGAAGTTCTGCAAATTGCAAATCTGGATAGTGGGCAAGAGTGAATGACATTTTGGGTATTGTAGGCAGATTCAAAAATCAATTTCAGATTTTGACCATGTGCAATAACTAGAATTTTTATTACTACATAAAATAGAATAACAAGAATTCATAACTTGATTGTTGTTTCCATCTTATGTATAATGCTTTTATGTGAAGATTCTTTTCATCACCTACTTGATTTTAGATATTGAAACTCATATTTTATCAACAATCATTATGAAATAGAAACATCACAACCTGTAAACTTGAATTTGTTGGATTGTACTATTGTTAAATTCTTAATTTTATTGAATTAAAATTTGTTGGATTACACTATTGTCAAATTATGATTGTTATTGAATTAGAATTTGTTGAAGTATACTATTATAAAATTATGAGTGTTATTGAATTAGAATTTATTGGATTACATAGGTTGATTCAAAGAAGAATCAAAAGAACATAAAGCTTTTTAGTTTAAGGATTGAGAAAATGCTAGATCATTGGTGAAGTTCTTAAAAATCTTTGTTGCCTTTACTTATTATGATAGTTTTATGGGACATAATTATCTATTAAGTTTCTTTTTGAATTTTGGGTTACTTCTTTAGAGGTATTGACTAGTTTCCTTTCTAATATAATATTCAATTGTAGCAGTTACCTTATGCTTTCACCTATCATGATTTAATAAAGAAATGACAATATTTGGTTCATTTGGATTGTTGATGCAATTATATATTAGAAGTTATTCTTGTCATCCATTCCTTTTATTATTGAGTTTAATGCCTTGATTCCTAAATGAAATGTTGACTATTGCATACTAGTGTTATAGATTATGCGAGGAAGAAACATTGGCGTGAGTTATACCACTAATAAGAGGAATCATAACCTTACATGAATGCATTAGAATTTTCTAATGTGACTTCTTACAATTTTCACTTTAGATGGAAGTTTTGTACTTTTTTTTATTTTATTTAATACATTGATTTCAAGTTTTACCTAAGATGATTGTTTTGATATTGCTTCTCACTTATTTTGAATACTATAAAGTTTTGTTTGATACTATATTCTTATTTGATTTTCTAGCGGTAAAGTTTGATTTTTTATTTGACTTGTTATGTCATGGCCTATTGATATTGTACGAAAAACATAGTTTAGAGTGTTTTTCATTGGTTGAAAACTAGATTAAGAATATTGGATTTTGGATTGTTTTCTCATTTGAATATTGATATCGTAATAACAAGGTTGATATTATATTTTGACTACCAATTGATACTATATTTTCTTCAGAATATTGCTACTAATTATTTTATAGCAAGCATAATTGATTTTGTTGTAAAGAAGGTTTCGTGATTATTAAAAGAATTATAAAGCACAAATAAAAGATAAAAAAAAATCACAATTGAAATTAGCTTTATTCATAAAAAAAAAGCTTGTAAAAAACTTAAAAAATAGGTTTTGCTGGTTTCTTATATGAAAAAACCGAACAGTTCAAATCAAGATTTATTGGTTTAAGTTGATTTTTTATTGGTTCTGAATGTAGTTTATTTTAATTGCAAACCAAACCTAACCAAGAATCACCTGGAGTAAAGAGAGAAACAAAAAGATAGTGAATCAAAACAACATATGGTTATTAATTTTAAGGCTTTATTTATTGAATTGGAAATATAAATTTATAGAGGAGTTTTTTCTAAAGAACATGTCTGTAACTTTCTTGGCTATCAATTTCCCGAGCTTGTTATAGATTGAAAGTGAAAAGTAGCAAACAAATAAGGTTCTATGTTTTAACTCATGTTTTCACATGTGGTTTTTGGTGTCATGTTTTATCATTTGTACAAAATGTCAACCACAATAAAAGCAACAAAAGAAGGATAAGCAAACCTTGGAAAAATAAAAGCTCTGATCCCTCAATCTAACATTGGGTTTAAGATGTTAAAGAAAATGAGTTATAACCCTAGTTTAGCCCTTGGCAAGGAGTATTCAGGAAGAGCTAAGTTAGTGGGGATTCAGATTTGACGAACACGAGTAGAGATCAGAAGGGAGGATCCGTATAAGGAAAAAAAAAGGAAGAGAGAAGAGAATGAGTCAGAGAGGAACAAATAGAAGGAATAGGATTTGATGAAGGAATTTGGGTATAGGCAAAAGTCTCAGTGACAGAGCTGGAGAGTTGTAATAAATCTTGAAAAAGCAAAAGCAACTCTTCTCTTTATCAACTAAATAATAAAAAAGTTGTGGTGTCAAATAAGAATAAGGATGAAGAGGTTGGTGCACATCATAAAGAGAGAGAGGAAGAGATAATAGAAGAGGTATGTTCTCTAAAATCAATTTTTGCACTGGATATTTTTTTAGTTGGTTAATGCTTTTTAAGAAATTAAGTGACATTGCATTTAATTTCACATTCAAAATGACTTTATAAGGATTGTTTTTATTAATTGTTACCAAATTCTGAATTCCATATATTATTTTTATGGGTTCAAGTTATTTAATCTTCGGTATTTGAATGTTAGTTGAGGTGTTGTTTGGAAGAAATTTGTGTGGTTTAACTTTTTTTTTTGTAATTTATCTAGCCTTTCCAGATTCACATATCGAGTGGATAACCATTGTTATTGTATTTTGCATTGAACATGAACTAGGTTCATATGCTTTCAGGTTGTTAACTTTACCCAACATTTAACCAATCATCTAGAAAGAGTAGATGATGGTCTATAAATATGTGTTATGAAGGATGCTGAATCAATGTTGTTTAAGTTTGTATATGCACCCAATCCCTATGATGTTACTAAAATGCCATGTTATAATAATTGATTTTTAATTTGTTGGTGTAACTGTTATAATAATTGATTGCTTTTAGGTGGGATTTGTATAAAAACAATCTACAAAAAACTGATTGGGTGATGTTTGATATACAAACTTGTTCAACATCTGAAAGTTCCTTTCTACATATTGTCGCATATAACTTTGTTGAGTGACATTTTTGTCATGTAATGGTGTTTTTTTTTTGTAGAGGATATAAACTCAAAGAAAGAACTTGACTATGCTAACATATATGTCTTGTAGTCAATCATTGGTTACATATGACATTGATTTTGTTCATGTGTGTGTGTGTGTGTGTGTATTTAATTTATTTATAAAAACTTATTTATCTTTAATATTTATCAAAATTTGATTAATGAATCTAGAGTAAAGATAATGTTATTACGACAAAAATAATTTACAAAGAAAATTATAAAGTTGTTATAATTATGAGATTCTTATTGTATCAAAGCATTTTTCGTAAATGTTCTTGGTCAATACTCTATTAAGACTGGACATTAATTATAGTTGTTAAGATTGATACATATTATATTCTTTTCTTTATGAAAAGAAACATTTATTCTCATAAACTGAGATTTGATGGATACCTAGAATTAACATATAGGTGGTTATTAGATGACATATACATTGAACTGACCCGCATGGGAATTTCATATGGAGAGATCACCTAAGTCTATGAAAAGATTCATGTGACAATTGTATAGGTGATCTTTAGACTTGAGATCATTAAGTTTTTTTATATAAAAAGTGTTATATTTTGATCCTGCTACATGTTTAAATCACGGGTAACAAATGAGCAGATGTTAGGTATAACATAAGATATATGAAGGTATTTAAGTAATCAAGAGAGGATTCATTACCTTAGTGAATTAGAGAATTTTTTTTATTTGTTCTCAAATAATATTGATTGTAAATTCTTGTGTAAGGTATAATGAGATTTGAAAAGAGTTTCAAATCTTATTCAAAAAATCAATGACTATGGTGTTGAGAATAAACATGATTTAACTGAGTAGACACATTTTATGATATAATATTTAAATCAGAACATTATTGATGAATCATAATAATTACACTGAGAAACTAGTTATTAAAAGGTTATGTCATACCACTTATGACTTTCCTAATATTTAGAGGATTATGACAAGTTGCTAGACATTGTACTAAATCTTCAAATATAAATCAATCAATTTTTGAATTAATTTATTTAATCCTATTTTATTTAAAATTGTGATTTATATTTTGACTAACTTATTAGGGAACTTAATAGGTCAACTTATTAGGAAACATAATGGGTCACACACATAAGAACCAATGATCAAAAATTAAAATGAATGATTAATCAAGTGTGACTTGATTGTAAATAAATTATAGAAATTAAGAACTAAAATGTAATTAATACAGGGGATAACAATTCTAGATCTAGAAATATTCAAGTAAGGACTTGATTGAATAAATTTGTAAAATTAGCCTAAAATAATATATGTGATATCTTTAAAGGGGTAAATTGACATTTTACCATTTATAGAGTTTTTAGATTTTCTTATAAATAGAATGTTATGCGATGTGAAGATGACTAAAGTACAATACATAAACTCCTAAAATATAAAAGAAAAGAGCTAGCACTTTAAGATATAACAATCCCTCTCTTCTAAAAAGGTTTAGGAGATTTTTCATTTGTGATTCATGTGGATTACAATTATAGACCGGATAATTGGATGATTTGTGGTTTGCAATAACCTAGCCTTGAATCAAATATTCAAAGAAAAAAAAGAACATATGATCTTTAGGTAATTTTCGCATAAACCCTAAATAAATCTAGATATGTCTAACGGGATCCTTAGGACTTTTGAAATATTTTTAAATTTATAGCTTTCATTACCTATAAGTGTTTTGGGAAACCCAATAATGGTATCAGAGCCATCGTCAAATAATTAAGGTTATTGATTTCATATTTTAATTGTTATTTGTGTTAATTTCATATTATTTTTATATGTAAAAAATATTTTTCTCAAAAGTAATTTTTTTATCATGATTTTTCAAAAACAAAATTGTTTGACTACTGTTCTTGGCTAGATCTAGCTAGATTATTTGAATATGATATTCTAGCCAGAATCCATCATTATAAAAAAAAATTATTTTTTAATGGTTATCATAGTCGTTGTTGCAAGAAGCGTCAGACACGAGGGCAACAACCCATGGTTAATACCTTGCCAACACTTCACCAAGAATATTCATACATTCTTATTTTAATCCATAAAAATACTTTTCTATTATTTGTTGTGACGCGTATTAATGATATATTTTTTAATATACTTTTATTTTTTTTATATATTTTTAAATGTTTCCATCATGGCGTGTTAATTAACAATGGTGTTTTTATTTTTTTATATTTTTTATATTTTTAATGTTTTAGGCCGCGTCTAAAAGGAAGGAAGGTTGACGAATCAATTTTTTTTTAATAAATATACAACCTTAATTTTTAAGATATCATGTTTTTGAATAACTTTTAAGCCTTTGTTTTTGTAAAAATAACCTAAAGTTTTTTAATTTTTAATTTTTTTTTCAAACATGTTAAAAATATTAATAATCTTAATAAACCAATTTCTAACCTGAAAAATCAAAATCCAACCAAATAAAAAAAATTATGATTCCAGATCTATTTGTGATGATATGGAATATCATTATCTCCATTGATACCATCTCTTTAAGATGGTTTTTTTGGGTGGCTAGATTATGGATAAACAATCTATATCTCTCTTATCTCATATTAAAACTTAATGGATTAAAACGGGTGATGGGGTAGCACACAAGTGGGCTTGCCATCCCCATGCTAAATCCTGAATTCTCTTGCAAATTAATCTTCCCTTCACCTATGACTTCCCAGTCAAAGCATTGGACCAAGGCTCCAATAGCAGCTTGAACAACCACTAAAGCAAGTGATGAGGCAGGGCATCCTCGCCTCCCACTCCCAAATGGGAGATAATTGAACATTTGCCCTTTCACTTCCATTTGATTCTGTAAATGATTTATGTTAGAGTCAACCATGAATCTATCTGGGTTGAATTCTTCAGGATCTGTCCATGAATTCGGATCTCGTTGGATACTGTAAAGGTTGATTAGCATCCTAGTCTTACCCTTTAAATCAAAGCCATTAATCTTGCAATCTTCAGCACATTGTCTTAGGATTATGGGAGATGGAGGGTGTAGTCTGAGCGTTTCCTTCACAACAGCTTGTAAGTAAGGAAGATTTAAGATATCTGATTCTTTGACTAGCCTTTTCGTCCCAACCGCTAAATCAATTTCTTCCCTCAGTCTGTTGAAAATCTTCTGATGGTTGATTAGCTCAGCCATGATCCATTGAATGGTGAGTGCTGATGTATCAGTGCCAGCCATGATGATGTCCTAGCACGAAAAAAAGACGAACAATAGATTTATTAAGACTCATCATCACACAAGGAGAAGTTCGAGGCTAAAAGAGTTGACTTACTAGGAAGAAAGCCTTGATATCCTTTCTAGTCAAGTTCATTTCAGCATTCGAGTCTCCAGATATTGCTAATAGAATATCCATCAAATCCCTCCATCCTGATCCTTCCATGTCTTTCATCTCCCTCTGATCTTCATGCTCCTTGATGATCTTTTCCACTAAACGATCGAATTTCTCCAGTGCATTTCGAAGCTGTCTTCCATGTCCGAACAAGTCTAGTTTTGCCAAAGGACCCAAAATATTACCTGCACTCAACTTGCCTCCAAGCACCACAATTTGATTAACCAATTCCTTTACCTCCTTAGCTTCATTAGCATCATCCTCTACGCATCTAGTGCTCATAGCCATTCGACAAATGACATTATTTGTCATGGTGATGAACTCCTGCTTTAAATTACAAGACTTCCCTTCTCTTGAAATATTAATTAACGACTCCACAAGTTTCATAATCTCTTCCTCTCTTACATGCACAAGCTGAATAAGCTGTGAAGTGGCAAGAAGCCTGGTCATGCATAGTTTCTTCATGAACCGCCAATAGGTGTTGTATGGTGCAGTGACAAAACCAGACCCCCTGTATATGTTGTTATCCGAGCAATCAAATTCTGGACGAGAAATGAAATTGAGCTCATTGGTTTTCAAGATTTCTTTGGCAATCATGGCATCTGAAACAACATAGCATGTCGATGCGCCCAAATGGAGTTGAATAATTGGACCATGTTTATGAGCTAGGTTGTGCAAGGACTTGGACAAAACCGAGCCTATTAAGTGAAGGTGGCCAATGATAGGCAGAGCTGGTGGACTTGGTGGGGGTCGCACCTTGGTTCCAAAATGTTTATAGTTTTTGATGGATTTACAAAGGATAGTGGAAAGGAACCAACTGGAAATGAGGAAACAAAACAAGAACAGAACATCAGCTGTTGCCATCATTTAGGCTTGTCCTAGCAAGTAGAGCAGCTAGATTTCAGTAATTGTATTGTAGGTTTGAGCCTTAGGATTTTGCTTAACGTTTTATTAGAGAGTCCCACTTTGTTGATTGAAAAGCTTTGGGATTCTCTCTTCGATGAAATTTGGGAAAATATGCTGTCATGCACTGGCCTGCTTTATTCACAACAGAATAGATAACATTATCCTTTTCTTATTGTTCTTTCCATACATATATCTTTTGTTTTACTCCAATAAACACACGTATATCATCAAAAGATAATACCAACATTTAAGCTAAGTGAAGGGATTTGCTACTAAGCCTCAGCCTGCAGACGGCACCAATAACATACGTTACTGCTGGGGCATAGTTTTTGTAAACTGTAATCATCATTTATTTATTTCTTAATGAATTTTTTGTTCATGGGGCTAGTCGCGAATCGATTGTGAGCCTTGTAGCTAACTTAAGAGTTTTTGGCTGCACCAATTCCAGGTGCTATACACTGTGAAACTGGCAGAATTGGCTTTTAGGGAAAACATTAACAGAAAAGAAATTTCTTCATGCATTAATAATCTCTTACTTATGAATGCTCATTAAGTTGATTTATACTCAAATTTACTAGTGGTAGGAGAAAGGGGTTGACAAGTTCACTATTAATGGTATTATGAATGAATCCTTCTGTGTTGTTTTCAGTAATCCTTTATTTTTTGGTCGGATTTTCGTTCTTCTTGGATGGATTTTCTTGTTTTCAATTTGGATTCATAAGGATGGTTCTGCATTTATTGTTATCCCATGTAGCTAGGGTTCTTGTTTTCCCAACTCATCATCTGACGTTTTGAATTCAAGGTTCGAAGAGAAAAAGGATATTCAAGAAGAAAATTCACTGAAACTTGTTTCGTTGACTAAAGAAGTTTTGCAGTTGTACGAAAAGACTGAGACGATGCAGAGGCAAATTCTGAAGATGAAGGAGAGGCAGCAAAAGAGTCTTGACAGTCAAGGAACAAAGATCAAATCAATGAGCTACTTGGAAGGGAATAATGAGGAAATATTAAGAGCCGAAGCCAAGAAAGCTGAAGACATTCAGGAGATGGCTGCATATGCATAGAAGTTTGCGTGTTATGCAAAATATCCCCTACGAAACACAAAAGAACTGTGTCTTTTACATTATTTTCTCTTCTTATATTTACAAATTTAAGTATTAGAGGGTTCTCGATTTAAATAAGAAACATGTTTTTGTAGGAAAAACTGAACCCAAAACAAAAAACTTACATTTAAGCTAAATGCATATTTAAATAACATCTTAATGCATATTTAATAGTGAAATTACGGTTACTTTTCAAAGTTTTTTTCGCGTCGAAATATATTAAAATATTTTTTTAAAATTTTTTTTAAAAAATTATTTTTAAAATCAGCGTATTAAAATGATCTAAAACATACAAAAAAAATTAAATTTAATTTTTTAAAAAATACAAGTACAACTACTTTTTCAAATACTCACTGTAGCCGTGAAAAATTTGATCCAGAAGTTTTCCATAATTTCATGAACCAAATAGGTATTATGTTTCTTGCTAGTATCTTGTCAAAATTTGATCTATTTCTTGTTTTCCCTTTCTTTTTGTTTTTTAATCATTCAAACATTCCAAATTAGTTACATCGATTGAAGCATAGTCCATAAAACATTCCAAATTAGTCATATTGATTGAATTTAGTATAATCCATACTTGGCTTTTAGTTGCTTTCTTGACTTTAGCTTCATTTTCATCTAATTAGTTCAATTTCTTAAGATATTTTTTTCTCTAGAAAAGTATGGCACTTGATACATCAATTAATTTTGACGGTGTTGGACCTTCAAAATAATTGAATTCATGAATTCCTAATGATATATTGAGGACCCAACTGATGAAAATAAATAGTTAAGAGATCTAATTGAAAATTAGCATATCCATTGAGAACCTGTATAGGGTTAAAAAAAAAAACCAAATGGATTAGGTTACTGGTTAAGCTAATCCATGCTTGTAGGTTCTTAACTTCCAGTGAGGAACAGAAACCTGCCTCCTGGAGATGTCTGTCCCCTCTAAAATTGGTTTGAATGTGTTTTTCAACAGGACCAGAAACAAAAGCAAACTAACAACAAGACCTGGCGACAGCTCTTCCGATATGACCCAAGCAAACTGCAAATCAGTCCCAGATCTTTTTAGGGGGAGAAGCGAACCCTGGGCCACTGCCAGCTCCTTGTTCTTATGGATTTTATATAGGTTGTGCTAAGCACATATGAATCATCGACATCATGTCAAACTCAGTAACATCAATCCAACAACGGAATAAGAATATTGCACAGAAGAAAAAAAAAAGAGCATCCCTCGACTAAAAGTATACATCCTACTGGACATATTCGATTATTTTTGTCCAAAATTACAGAGCAAATGGCTAATGAAGCATACTAAGTTGTTACAAAAGGCGATGGAAACGACAAAAAGAAAAAAAAATTCCAGCATCAAAATTTCAGTTTGATTGCCATTCTAAGCTTCTCAACAGCTCTGTCTCGTAGAACCATCCACAGCTCTACTTGACGGCATAAACCTACCGCTTTGGGAAGGCATAAGCTTCAGTAGCACTAACATCCCATTGAGAAAAGATTACTGTTTAGGGTAGTAATAAGGGTATCCACCCATTCCGACAGGTGGTGTTGATGAAAGTCCTAACAGTTCTTTCTTTGCAGAAACTGGTGCATATGAAACTTGAGATTGTGTTGGATATGGAGCAGGTGCAACTGGAGGATTAGGGTAGGAAGAAGCTGGATATGATGCTACAGTTTGATGATAAGGATAACCAACAGGAGTACCACTGCCAACTGGTGCTTTACCTGGCTGCGCAAAACCAGCTGCTGCCATTGGTACAGGTACTGGAACCATGGGCGCTGGTGACTGCATTTGTACTGTTTTGCCCTTGTGGGTATCAGCAAGCTTCACAGTGATAGTTCTCCCCTGCAGCCAAGCAATTAAAACTAGGTTATTTTGATAACACAGAATTTGATCAACCAAGTCTCTTTGAAATTTGTCACTCATGTAGTATGTGCAAGGCCCTTTCCAAAATAGGAACAGGATTAAAGAGATCTGCATCTAGGACAAGCACTTAATAACCCATTTGACAAATCAAGTCCCTTAAGAGGGAACCCTTGTGTAGAAATTTGAAGCTTCCAAGTATGGTCCGATAAAAACCAGAATCAAGCAAAAGGAAAAGAAGTAGAGTCTCATTATATGTCATGCTGACACCACTAAAATTTATAGCTGGAGGAAAAATTGAATGACCTTGAAGACCTTCAATCCTCCAAAGGGCCTCCCTAAATGTATATTTATTGGAGGAACACCAGTTGCTGCTCGAACTGCAACAGGAAATTTATCCTATAACAGGTCCCAGTCTACAACGTCAATCAATTTAGCAGAGTCTTAGCCCAAACTAATTGGGCTGGCTCCTCAGAACTTCCTAAATCTACAACTTCATTGTAGCACTTCATCGTGACAATGAACTGCCTATTGCAAACACAATCAGACTTTTGGAGAATCACCCTCCTTACTGCACGTTACAGCAAAAATCAAATTTGTATCTTTTCTTTTTCAGAGTGGAGAAAACATCAAGTTCTCATAGCCATCTCCATTATATGGCACATAGCATTTTGATACAAAGAAAAATAATGCATAAAAAGGACATTAGAGTGCAAACTTTACAAAGACAATCCAGCCAAAAAAGAAAATAAAACATCACATGCTTACATTGTTTAAGAACTTTCCTCCAAAGAGTCATGTTTAGAACAATAAAAAAGGCCACTATAACAACCACCTCCAGGAAATCACATCAACTTACCCCAAGCAACTTGTGTGGATCATCTATGGCCTTCTTTGCAGCCTCCACTGTCTTGTATGTAACAAAACCAAACCCACTGCATATGAAAGGGAAAAGAAAACCAACTTTCAACCTTTAGTGGCAGAATTTAAAACTGAAAAAAGTTAATAATAGCAATATCTCTCAACAAATAGAAAAAGAAAATGGTGTTTTACCGTGATTCATTAGTATCTTTGTTATAGGCAACTGAGCCTTCTTCAATCTCACCATATCTTCCAAAAAAATGAAGCAGCATCTCACTTGAGATCTCTGGCGACAAACCCCCAATGTAGAGTTTCCTCTGGGTTAGATCAGGTGTGGTAGTTGCACCAGTTAATCCCTCACAAGCTAAATTGCAGACAGCCATTCGGCCCTGGAAATAGAACACAAATATAAAAATCTCAAGATTAAAAGAACATGGAATAACAGCATATATGTCTAGCTAGAGAAATATTACTACTAGAGAAGTTACTAGGAGTCTAGGACTCTCTTGCTTAGTTGAGAATAGGCCTTGGCAGAAAAAGTCAATATCCTAGCTATCTACCAAATATCACAAGTAATAATAGCCGCATGATAACAAAACTCCCTCTGCTTCATACTTAAAGTACATCCTAGAAAACCAACATTATAAGGGACCTTAACCAGTCAGAATAGATCTAAACAACAGTTTCTCAATTGCACCTCAAAAGAATTTTTTTGTTTTGTTTTTTTAAATACCATTTTACTATATCATATACTCACAGACAACAGGATAATTCACAAATCCATCAACTTCTTGTATTAGATTTTCTCAAAGTGGACTAATGTGATGAGACCTCCCAGAAAGGAGAAATGAACTCTACATATGGAACAGAGGGTGTATCATCTGCACACCAAAATGTTACCAAAATTCAAGGATTCGGAGGTGCTATATTCAAGAACCTCCTTTCATCTTGTTGCTCCAATCTCACAAGTTCAATACATGATTTCAGACTGAAAAAATCCCCCACCTTTCATGCAATCTTTTTCCTGGAGAACAACACAGGTACACACATATATACCATTCCACAAATCAATTATATAAATAGTAATTTTCATTCCATGAGTCATTTCTGCTTACCACATAAATCTATTTCCTGGAGAACAATGCAGGCACACACATATATACCTGTGTGTATGACACGTGAGTGTTAAGTTCATAATTTTTTTTTTTAATATTGTCATATTGCATTCAGAAGAATGCTTCCATACTCCAGTTCTGTTTACCCATTACAAACAATGCATGTGTTTGCATACACCCATGCAAGTGGTTCAGGAGTGTGCACAAACAGAAACACAAATCATGATGTCGAGCTGGTTTTCTGTTTGATATAAAAGAAATATCATGCATGTAACAACTTAAAAAACTACTTATTCTTACATCAATCAATTTGCTAGGTGCACCTAGTGCACTTTTTGCCGATTCCATATGCTTGTACGTAATGAAACCATAGCCACGTGACTTTCCTGTCGCTTTGTCATAGATCACTGACCCTTCTTCTATCTCACCATGCATTCGAAATTCCTGGAACAAAAACATACAGCTCTTAGACATCAGAAAGATTTAGAATTGCAAGTACCACATCAAAGACGAGAGAAGAGCATGTAAAAGATCAATTTTCCATGTGAAAAAACTCAAGGAAAAACTTGTATCATGTGGGACAATCATCACCATGGCACACAAAAAAGACACTCTCAGCAATCAGCAATGCACTCACAGCACACAAGGTTTCTGAAGTGGTATTCCAGGCCAAGCCACGAACAAAAAGCTTTCGATGGACTGGATCCGCACTGGCAAGACTTTTAATTTCTTCTTCAATTGAAGGATATTGAGACCCTCTTTATGCCTCAACATGCAAGCAAACACACATGCACAGTGTCAATCACACAGCAAACAGATGAAGAATCACTCACAAACCGCCCAATAGCAGAGACAAGCGAAATATCCCCACAAAGGCACCTGCATAGTTGGTGCATGCAAACACCCACACACACACACACACACACACACACACGGCACAAAGAAGCAGCAAATCTGGGTTCCAGAGCTGTTATCTTCATAGAAAGGCGCAGCAACTAAAGAATTTGTAAATGCGTCCACATGAATTTAAAGCATTTGAAACATCAAGGATATATAAAACTAAAGACTTAGAATTATTTTTTGTAAAGAAACAAAAAAAGAGTTACTAAATGCACCAGCTAGAATGAAGTGCAATGTAAAAAGCTCAAACTTTTATCAAATAAAGGGTATTAAAAACTAAAGACACAAATTAAAATTTTCTGTAGTAGAACAAAAATCCACTCGCTTTCTCTAACAAGAACAAGTTCAATGAAAGTGGGGCTGCTATTTGGTTGCCTAAAACAGAAAAAAACTCAAAATTCTATCTTTATAATAAAAAGATAAATCTTTTACCCTTTCTAAAGGCTTTCAAAAATCAAACACAGACGAAAACTCGACTTTCAACCTCAACTTAATTGCAACAATTATATCAATCTAAACTAAAACCCAACTAATTATTCTTCACAAAATAGGCCCATATACATGTCTTTTAATCAGGAAACCAAAGAGAAACAAAATAGAATCTAAAAAATGAAAAGAATCCAGAAAAGAAAACCAACAAATCATTAATATTAAGCTAGATAGAGAGACGTACAGTCTAGAAAGGAGATCGACAAGCTGGGGTTTATTAAGAGGGTCAAGCAGTGAGCGAAGATAATCTTGTGTGGTTAATGTTTCGGCAGAACCATTGATGATTGCCTCGTCCATCTTTCTCTTCTTCAAGTCTTCCATTTTCAGTTTTGTTTTGTTTTATCTCTCTGTGAAGTGAAATCTGGTTTGAGAGATTTTTTAAAAAATTGTGTTTTATGTATGTTCTCTGCTGTGTTGTATAAAAGATTGCTTTTATTTGCCACTGTAAGCAAAATAAAGTGTTTATTTTAGTTTTCTTTTTTCAATGTATTTTCAGACCAAGTAGAGCCCCTTTGTGTTTAAAGTGTATTTTAGAAACATTAATTTTTTTTATTTTAAATTAATTTGTTTATATTATTATATTATTTTGATAGGTTGAAGTAAAAATTATTAAAAAAATATATATCATTTTACTACATTTTCAAATAAAATTTACTTTAAAAAGTAACTACTACTATAATACCAAATAAGCTCATATTAACATAAAATATAGTGTATGATTTTTTAACGGTAGCACTGAATATAACTTTTTTTTGGGTAAAAAAATAAAAGCCTTTATTAAGAGAGTAATTTGATCTTTTTAAAAGATGTATTACTCAATAAAAAATTATTCAAAGATATATTAATCTTTTTAAATTTTTTATATATTAATATTATATTTTTACCTTTAAATTCAACAAATTTAACAGTGTTTAACAAGAGTTTTTTGTTCTTTTCATAAGCTTTAAGACTATAAAAATACTTTATTTTTACCTTTAAGGTAAATAAAAAAAAACCTAGAGTTGGTGACCAATTTTTTTTTTTTTTTAGTTTTTCCCATCTTATGCTGTAATTAAAATACAACTTTGCTCTTAGAAAAGACTAGTTAGATGAACCGTGCGATGTTGCGGGTCAATTTTTTTTTACATAAAAAATATCAAAAAAAGCTAAATTTTAAAAGTGTTAGGTCTTTCTGCAAAACTATACCCAAGAGTCTTAGGTTTGGCTGCAACATCTGACTCAAGAGTAATATTTATAATATTAATAATAACATTAAGCTTGCATGACTTAAGTTTAAGTGGGTTTGACTGCAATACCAGATCCAATAACCTTGGATGTGGGTCTGGCTGTAAAGTCGTATCATAAAAGTGTGATAATTAAATAGATTAAGTAAAAAGAAAAAATATAGAAAAAAAGCCAACATGAATAAAATAACTAATGAAGAAAAAGAAAAAAAATCTGAATTAACTGGGTTAACTCTTCAAATCAGGTTAACCCGTCAAACATTAGATTTATGTCGTAAAAGTTTGATAATTAAATAAAAAAAAAAATTGACGGGTTACCCCACAATTAACTAGGCTAACCCATCAAACCCGGGATCCATGTCATAAAAGTCTGATAATTAAACAGAAAAAAATTAATATTAAGAAAGTAAATTAAAAATAATAATTAAAAAACAAAAAAAGAAAGAAAAAAGCCAGAAAAAAAACTAAAGACATCAGCTTTTTCACTGTGGACTGCACTGTGTAATCCACAATAAAAGGCTTAAAAGGGAAAAGAAAAGGGAAAAAAACAAAGGCATACCCACGGGTTAATTTTTTTTTCTTGCATAAAAAATACAAAAAAAACTAAGATCTAAAAGTGTTAGATCTTTATGCAAAGATATACCCAGAAGCCTTGGGTCTAACTGCAACGCTTGACCCAAGAGTAATATTTATAATATTAATAATAATATTAAACTTATATAACTCAAGTTTAAGTGAGTCTGACTGTAACACCAGATCCAAGAGCCTTAGATGTGGGTCTGGCTGCAAGATCGTGTCATAAAAGTATGATAATTAAAAAGAAAAAAACAAAGAAAAAAAACCAGCATGAAGAAAAAAATTAATGAAGAAAAAGAAAAAAAATCTGAATTAACTGGCTTAACCCTTCAAACCAGGTTAATCCATCAAACTTGGGATTCATATCATGAAAGTTTGATAACTAAATAGAAAAAAAAAATTGATGGGTTAACCAAGAATTAACTTAGTTAACCAGTGAAACCAGGTTAACCAATCAAACTCGGGATATGTGTCATAAAAGTATGATAATTAAATAGAGAGAAATTTAACATTAACAAACTATATTAAACAAAAAAAATTAATTAAGAAGAAAAAAAAACTTTGGGTTACCTTATTGAACCAAGTTAACTCGTTAAACCCGGGATCCATGTCATAAAAGTCTAATAACTAAATAAAAAAATTTAACATTAACAAAAGAAAAAAAACAAATAGAAATGGACGCGTTAACCCAGAATTAACTAGGTTAACCTGTAAAACCAGGTTAACCCGTCAGACCTAGGATATGTGTCATGAAAGTCTGATAACTAAATAGAAAGAAATTTAACATTAACAAACTAAAGTAAACGAAAAAAATTAATTAAAAAACAAAAAAAACTTCGGGTTAACTCGTCCAACCAGATTAACCTGTTAAACATGAGATCCTTATAATGAAAGTCTAATAACTAAATAAAAAAAATTAACATTAACAAAAAAAAAAAATGAACGGGTTAATCCAGAATTAACTGGGTTAACCCGTGAAACCTGAGATATGTGTCATGAAAGTTTGATAACTAAATAGAAATAAATTTAACATTAATAAACTAAAGTAAGCAAAAAAAATTAATTAAAAAAAAATCCGGGTTAACTCGTGAAACCAAGTTAACCTGTTAAACCCGGGATCAATGTCATAAAAGTCTGATAACTAAATAAAAAAAATTTAACATTAACAAAAGAAAAAAAACAAATAAAAATGGACGGGTTAACCCAGAATTAACTGGGTTAACCTATAAAACCAGGTTAACCCGTCAGACCTAGGATATGTGTCATGAAAGTCTAATAACTAAATAGAAAGAAATTTAACATTAACAAACTAAAGTAAACGAAAAAATTAATTAAAAACAAAAAAAACAAAAAAAAAAACTCCGGGTTAACTCGTCAAACCAGATTAATCTGTTAAACCTGAGATCCTTATCATGAAAGTCTAATAACTAAATAAAAAAAAATTAACATTAACAAAAAAAAAAAACAAAAAAAAATGAACGGGTTAATCCAGAATTAATTGGGTTAACCAGTGAAACCAAGTTAACCCGTGAAACCTGAGATATGTGTCATGAAAGTTTGATAACTAAATAGAAATAAATTTAACATTAACAAATTAAAGTAAACGAAAAAAATTAATTAAAAAAAAATCCGGGTTAACTCGTGAAATCAAGTTAACCTGTTAAACCCGGAATCAATGTCATAAAAATCTGATAACTAAATTAAAAAAAATATTGAGATTAACAAACTAAATTAAACAAAACAAAATTTATTAAAAGAAAAAAGAAAGAAAGAAAGAAAGAAAGAAGCTAAAGGCATAAAAAAAATGAAGAAAAATAGCTTAAAAAAAAGCTTAAAAAACAAAAAAAAAAAACTCAGCCTTTCACTGTGAATTGCTACAGTGAAATGCTAAGTAATTTTAGTATATTTCTGAATAATAAATAAGGTATGTATAGTGTTAATCGATGGCCAAACTTTGCCTTCTATCGTGTCTTTGAAAGTGACAGTATGTCTCTTTTCTCTTGATATGAGACATGACGACAGATGATAGATGGTTTGTCATTAATGGTTGTTTCTTTTTTTTTCTTTTATGTCTTCTACTAGGAAAAGTGCAGTGTTGTCCTTTTTTCATATTTTAATTTTAGTCCTTATTCTTTTAATTTTTTTTAATTTTTTTCTTATCTATTTTATAAAATTTTTATTTGTTTTCAATTTAGTATTGCAATCACAACTTTTCTTAGATGTTATTTTATTTTTTTCAATTTGATCCTTATTCTTTTGATTTTTAATTTTTTTTCTTGGCCATTTTGTTACAGTCTTAGTGGTTTTTAGTTTTACACTTCAATAAAAAATTATACTGTTTTATTTTTTCTCATTTGACCCTCATTTATTTATTCTTTTATTAAATTTATTTTTTATTTCAATTTAAACCTCTAATTGAAAATTTTGGTTTGTCCTGTAATTTATTTTTTATTTTGATTTTCACCATTATTCTTTTAATTATAGTTTTTTTAGATCTTTTTATGTAATTGATTTTTTTCTCAGTTTCATCCTTCAATATTTCATTTGTTGGGGGTTGGGCATCATATTTTTTTTTTATTTTTAATGCTTCTGATCTAAAGACCTGGGTTACGAATTTAAAAAGTTAATGTCATTTATCCATTATTATTAACAAATTTTTTTAAGGCTTGAGTTTATTCAATTAGTTTTATTTGTATTAGTATTTTTATTAACTCATTTTGATTTAAATAAACAAGTTCAGTAAACACAACTGAATAAATATCTCATTTTGTGTGATTATATATCTTGATCTATATTCATCTCTTAATTTTTAAATTTTTTTTTAGTTATTGTTGAAGACTTTTTTTTCTTAATATTTACATAGAAGATTATCAATTTATTTAATTAAAAACTTACATAGATTTTTTAATTTATATTTTGAATTTTTTATGTAAAAAAACACTTTAAAATAGCTTTTATATCTGCTATTTGTTTTTGGAAAAAATACATATATCTATTGTTTTCTTCCTATTTATTTTTCTCGGTTGTTTTTCCATATTAATAAGACTTGAATTCAAGTTCAAGTTCTCTCAGCTTCTAGAAGAAAATGTATTTTTGGTTTGGTTATTTTTGATGCTTCACTATTTATATGATCAATGAAGATTTTAATATATTTTTTTAATCAATCTATAACGAGTCAAGGTTTATTCAATTGAGGCAATACCACTAGGCTTGGCCCTTTGCTATTTTACTTTCTTTTTCCTAATTTTTTACACTCTGAGATTTATCAGATTCAGTCACTTTTTAATTTTAATTTGATTCTTAAATATTATTATAAATTTTTATTTAAATTTTAATATTTTTATAATTAGTATTATCTGATATGAAAATAATAATATTAACAATAAATCATTTATAAAAATTTAATTGAAAACGGTTTTTTATTATTAGGATTTTTAAATAGATTTTGAATATAATTTTATCGTATTTATAGTTATTTTAGCTTTTAATTACACAAAATATAAACAAATTATTTTGATATATTTTTGTTAATCTGAGTTAAGAATCATAAAATATTTTTATTTTAACAAAAATAATGATTTGAGTTGAAAACTTTGTGTTAGCTAAAATAAATAAAAAATATGTTCTTCATGATTTTTTTTTCAAAACAAGTATATTTTCAGGGTTAATAACAATGCTAAAAACTTTATGAGATCTATATTTTTTTTTGTTACATTTTAAAAACTTTGAGTCACTCCAGCATAACATGACCATGGTTTTAAATTTCTAGATATCTTAGTAGCTTTGTTCTGAATTCTTTTAATAAATTGAACAGATTTTCACTGTTTAATTTGGTAATAATAATGGATAAATATAATTCTGATGAAAAGTTTTGTTTGTAACTTGTAGTAAATCCATATATATATATATATATATATATATATATATATATATATATATAATTACCTTGTTACTAGTAATCCAAAATTTAACTTGCTGAGAATATATTGAAATGGTAAAATGTTTTTTCTTGATTTTTTAAGAAATTATTCAATAAACATCAAATTGTTGTGGCCTAGCAATTTTGGCAAGGTTTCCTTACCTCTGCATCTTGGGTTTAAGTTTTTATATGTACGCTTGTTATCCTCACGGTATTTTATCTGTTTATTAAGCTTGTAGAGTGTTCAATAAATTTAAAAATTATTCATGATATACATAAGCTGACGTGAATACCTCGAGTTAAAAAATAAAAAACAAGATAAATTGATGGTCAAGACTCCAGTCCAAAACTCGATGCTCTCATGTCAGCAAGCATGGCCCTATGATACATTCCTGATGGCTGTAGTGCAAAGAGCCGATGCTAGCTGATCGAATTGACTGGGGAAGCGTTCATTGAAATGACATGGGCTAGCATGCAAGTGTACTCCAAGATGGATTCATGATCGGCAGCCATGAAAGAAGTATGACTTCATTTTCTGTGTCTGACCAAAATGATGTGCTCCTCCACCTTTTGCCTTTTGCTGAATTTTATTTTCCACGCTTATGTAATGATCAGATTGATGCAGGAACATTTAATGAGGAACACTTGGAATAAGAAGTGAACTTCGAAAGATGCTGCCTATGAGTAAAAAAAGTATGTAATGATGTTTTGTTTACCGTAATAAAATATAACTGCTAAACATAAATTTTTTTTTTAAAAAAACCTTAACCTAGAAATTATATAAATTTAAATTTTTAAACATGCAAAATAATATTTCATGACAAATATATTTTTAACACAAATATAATATTAGTATATATGCTAAATATACATATCCAAACTTATAATTAATATTAATTCAAAATCGTAACATGCATATTGATAATAAAAATATATATTTTTAAATTAAAATAAAGTAGGATACTTATTTATTGAAACAATTTAAAGTAATGAGATTTTTTATTATTGTCAAGAATAAGATGAATCATTTATTTTTAAATCTTTATTGCTCCTTACTTGTAGAATTATGATATTTGCAATATACCTTTTAAGATTTCAACAACACCACCTTGATTTAAATACATTTTTAAACAAAGTCTTTGAACCATAAATTATGTAACTCAAACATCTTTCAATAAGATGAGCTCAAACTCTAGATTTAAGAGGAAATCAAAGCATAAAAAGGAGTGAAAACACTAAAAATGAGGTGAGAAAGAGTAAAAAAAACATGAAAAATACAAGTACTAAACTCTTCCTTTACTCCTCTTTTTATAATGAATTTTATAAGCTAAAAGGTTGAAGAATTAATAAAAGTTAATTCCCACCATAAACCAAGAATTAAATTTGAAAAAATCAAGAGTTCTTTGAATGAGAAAACCAAGGGCTTTTTGAAATTAATTTATCATTCACCCATAATTTATTTATTTAAAATAAATTTCCATCAATAGCCTACACGAATGAGAATTGTCTCACCAATTTGAAAACAACTTAAAGATTTATTGAGATATACTGATTTAGTAGATTACTATATTATGATATGTAGCTTTTGGCTTTAAATCTTCTTTAGTGAATTACGATTGGATTTACTCGGCTAAATAGTAAACGCGATGTTTTGAACTATTTAGTCTTTATATAAACTAAAATAATAGTACTCACATGATTCTCTACCCAGAGATTTCCTTTGATTCTCACTATTGTGTCTGTTTTAGTCCTAGATAACTCTTAAATTCATAAGTGACTTTAGAAGATTCAACTTTTATTAAAATTCTCAAAGAAATGACCATATTTCTTACTCATATAGGTGGTCTTTCATTTAGAGTATTCTGCTATACTCCATTTGGTGTACCAATATATGAAAATAATTAAAAGCTCAACTCACATTTTATCACGTTGCAGCTAACATTTATTTCATCATAGGAATAAGTAGTAAATAATAATTTTTTACTACTACCGAGAATGTTATATGATTTGGTTTTTCATTTGAATCTAAATCTTAGAATCTCCAATCAACTAGGTATGGTTACCATAATTACTGTCTTTCATCTTTTAAGGGCGTTAAGCTCATTCCCCTCGATAAATTATACACAAACTCTCTCATTAAACCTTTGGTTAACGGATTCACAATATTTTTCTTTGACTTTACATAGTCAATGGAAATAATTTAATTCGAGAGTAAGTGTTTAACGATATTATGTTTATATCATATATGTTTAGACTTCCCATTAGATATATAATTTTGTGCTCTATCAATCATTGATTGACTATCACAATGGAGACAAATAATTGACATTGGTTTTGGCCAACATTAAATATCCTCTAAGAAATTTTAAATTCATTCGGCTTCCTCTCCAACTTTATCAAGAGCAATAAACTTTAATTTTATATGAATCTAGCAATACATGTTTGTTTGGAGGGTTTCCATGACACAATTGCTCCACCAAGTGTGAAGACATATCTACTTATAGATTTTGAATCTTTAGTGTTAGATATTCAATTAACATCACTATACTATTCTAGTACTGTTGGGTAACCAGTATAGTGTAGCCAATAGTCCAAGATATACCTCAAATACTTAAGTACCATTTTTATTGCCTTTCGATGATCCATACTTGAATTACTTGAAAATCTACTCAGTTTACTAAGTAAGTAAGTAATATCAGGTCTTGTGCAAGTTATAATATACTTTAGGCTTTCAATTATTTGAGAATATTTCAATAATACTTTCAAAAAATTTCAAGGAAAGCCTAGAGTTAATACAAATTTAAATTTATAAGTATGCAAAATAATAATCTATAGTAAAACATGTTTTCAACACAAATATAATGATAGCATGCATAATTAACACACACACACACACACACACACACACACACATACACACACTTACATTAAAACAAAGAAAGATATTTACTTGTTGAAGCACTTTAAAGCAATGAGACTTTTGTTATTGTAAAAAAAAAATCATTTATCCTTAAAGCTTTATTGCTTCTTATTTATGGAACGGGAATGTTTGCAATATATCTCTAAAAATTCCAATACCATCACCTAGGTTTAGAAGCACTTCTAAATAAAGTCTTTGAACTAAAAATTATGTAAATAAAATATCTCTCAATAAAATGAACCTAAACTCTAAATTTAAAAAGAAAATCAAAACATCAAAAGAAAAGAAAACATTAAAATAAGAAGAGAAAGAGTGTGGAAAAATATGAAAAATTATAAATACTAAATTTTTCATTCACCCCTTTTTTTATAGTTAATTATAGAAGCTAAAATATTGAAGAATTAATTCTTACCATTATCAATTATTGATTAGCTATAATAATTAAATCTAGAAAAATCAAGGGTTTTATGACAAAAGAAACCAAGTCAAGATCCTTCAAAATTAATTTTTTATTTATTCATAATTTATTTATTTAAAATAAAAAACAAAAATTTCAGTTAAAGTCAATTAGTTCATTTAGTTTATCTAAATGTTATCTAGAATTCGCTTTCATTTAACCTTGACTTGGAGGTTGTGCCTAGCACTATTATTTTTAAGTTAATGCAGTTCTGTATTCAGATTAAGAAAATATGAATGATTAAATAAACTTGACAGTTTCTGTTAGACTCTTTGCTTCCATTTTTGTATCTCTCTGGTTTCTTCAAAGGGTGAGTGGAAGAATTCTATCTTTTATGGCTCTTACATCATAATCATGTCAATTGGTATCAGAGCCATTCTAAGATGGCTGGTCGTCGTCGTCGTGTTAAAAATCATGTTCCTCCAGCAGCTTCAATACATGAGCGTGATCTTCATGATATTGAAATGAATGAGTTAAGAAGATAGGTGCAACAGGTACAACAGCACATACAACAACTTCAAGCTATGAATTATGACAATCTTCCTCCTAATCTTGGGCATG
The DNA here is from genome assembly GCF_951802175.1 of Populus nigra. Lineage (NCBI taxonomy): Eukaryota > Viridiplantae > Streptophyta > Magnoliopsida > Malpighiales > Salicaceae > Populus > Populus nigra. The sequence continues at coordinate 7,594,381 of NC_084854.1, read as the reverse complement.
AGGATTTAGATGATGAAGAAGACATCGATCCTTTCCATGACGGTCATTCTAATGCATCTATAGAAGAGGTTCATATTCGACGTGTTCGCCAAACTTCAAATGGACAATGTGATTTGGGAATCAAAGTTGAAATACCTGAATTTGAAGGGAGATTACAACCAGAAGAGTTATTGATTGGATTAATGTTGTAGAAAGAATTTTTAACTTTAATGACATGTCTGGAAGTCAGAAGGTGAAACTTGTGGCAATCAAGTTGAAGAAACATGCCTCCATTCGGTGGGACAACTTGAAGAAACAAAGAGAGCAAGAAGGGAAGAGGCGGATTGTAACATGGGAAAAAATGAAGGAGCTGAAGAGGAAGTTTTTGTCAGAGACTTGTACAATGGATGCTTTTTATAAATTTCACAATTTCAGACAAGAAGGGTTGACTGTTGAGGAATATACCACTGAGTTTAAGCATTAGATGTTGTGATGTGGTGTCATTGAACCAGAGGAGCAGACCATAGCTCGCTATGTTGCTGGGCCTCGTGAAGAAATTTCTAATGTTGTCCAATTGCAACCATGTTGGACTTTTAATGACTTCAAACTTGCATCCAAGATAGAAAAGCAGGAGAAGAGTAGGAGTAATCGCCAACCTATGAGCAGAGAAAGCTTTCCAAAAAGCAGTCCCATCACTAAAGCCATGTCAATTCCATAAATGTCTTCTTCCAAAGCAGCTCCTAGACGTGATGGCACTTCTCAATCTTACTGTCCTGCCAGTTAAACTCTAATTCAAAGCAGTGTTTCAAATGTCATGGATATGGTCACATAGCTGCAGATTGCCCAAATCCAATAACTATCAGTTTTGTTGAAGAAGTATTGGAGAAGGAAGTTGATTTTGACTGTTCCAACAATGAGGACAGCCTGAGCAATGAAGAGGAAATCACTTATAGAGATGAGAGAGAGAGATGCTTGTTATTCATAGGAGTTTAAGTGTTGCACATTCTGCTGCTGATTGGCTTCGTAATATACACTTCTCATGGAAAGGTATGTGATGTTATCATAGATAGCGGGAGTTGTGAAAATTTTGTCTCAAAACTTGGTGGAAAAACTGAAACTCGAAACCAAAAATCATCCACACCCGTACAATCTCAAATGGTTGCAAACAGGAATCGAAATGGAGGCAAATAAAAGGTGTTTAGTTGAATTCTCAATTGGTAAGGATTATACAAATGTTGTTATATGTGATGTGTTGGGATTTGTCATTATTGGGCAGCCTACCCTAAGGAGTAGGGTTACCATTTGTCAATGGTAGTTGCACCCACCATTGACAAATGTATCAACCCATGTGCAGCTGCTATTGTTGAAGAAGAGGAGCCACCATACTTGCCTATTTATAGGCATACGTGAGAGAGCAAAATGTAAGAGAGGGGTGAGAATGTGAAGAGTGTAGAGAGAAAGTAAATTGCAGCAGCTGCAAGTGCAGCAATGAGAGCTGGGAGTAGAGTTTGAGTGAAGTGATCCTCCTCCTCTATGTATTTGTATTGTAACCCTTTCTCTATCTCTAATACAATGACTCTCTCCCGTGGATGTAGGCGGTTTTGCCGAACCACGTAAAATATTGTGTCAGTGTGCTTAAGCCTCCTATGAGCAACTATCAGTACACCACCGGTCCGCGCATGGGGTGCCGGAATCCCCAACAATTGGTATCAGAGCATATGGTTTAAGTGGTGTTTGATATTGCTCAAAAATGAAAGTTGTCAAAATTGTATTTTGACCATACCACTGTGTAGAGGAGCAAGAGACGAAGCCACTGTTGAAAACCGCGTCGAAATCGGACGTCGGAATCATCCTCATACGCCGTCACGCGCCGGCGAGGAGACTGCCCACGCGCACAGACGCGCGCCACGCATCACACGCGTCTTCTCCACCCGGATAAGCTGACCCGACCCAAATACCAGACGACTTGACCCACGTGCCAGACCCGGATAATGATGACGTTATCATGACGCCAACATACACAGTCAGCATGCCATGTCAGCGTCCAGTCAGCAAACACGTCAACATAGTGGGACCCACCTACCACGTCACCAGCCGCGAGCTTAGCTGAGCCGAGCTGTTTTGGAGCCGAGCCGAGCCGCGAGCTGAGGGATAAGATTCTGTGCAGCAGAGTCTACGTGTAACCGGATCTGAGATTGAATCTGGGCCGTTTATCAGGCCAGAATTGTTTTGATCAAATCTCAGCCGTCTGAAATGCGATTTGGACTATTTCAGACTTGTTTCCAGCTAATTTGATCGTTCCGGATGCAATAGTACGGTCCGATTATTGAGATTTGAGACCAAAAGTGGTGGTGGTGAATTATTAAAGAGAGATTGCCCGATCAGGAGGCATCCGATGATCTTCATGGTGGTCGATGAAGATGAAGAAGAAGGTGCACATGTTTACCCAATTACATGTGCTGAACTGCTAAGTGGGGAGAATTTTAGTTGCCTTGAGGAAGGTAAAATTGGGATACTCTGGACACCTGATTATGTGGACGATTTGAGGTGGAGAGTGGAAACTGATGAAGACCAATCTTGACGAATCTAAGCACTGGTTGTCTCGCCAGATATTGAGAAATCATGTATTAAACCAGTATATTCCAGATCACGTGTAAAGGAAAGCCGCAACAAAGCTAGTAAATGGTTGTATATACGGAAAAACAGTACAATGGATATATATGGCCTGAGAAGTTCTGTCTAGGAGATTGGGTTTTAAGCGGGACCAGTGTGACCCCTCCAATCTTTCCTGGGAACTTGCTTAGTGGAAGGATTATCTATACGATACTATTTTCGTATATATAGCAGTTTGTAATGAAACGGTTGAAGACTAGCAGGATGACGACACAAGGGAACAGTTGGGTTCTAAAGGTTCAAGGATCTGATGAAGTGGTGATTTCTCCAAAGAAGTTAGATTCGGTGACTGTGATTTCTTGAGGGAGAATTGATGAAGACCCTGATAATAAAAGAGAAATATAGCAAGGGATAAAGATTGACATCCTATTTTAACTTGAACATGTGTTATGACAAGATGAGCTGTTGTTAAACATAAGCAAGGAATAGGGGAAAATCTGGAGAACAGAAATTGCACGAGGGCACACGGAGATTGTGCAGGAATACCCGTAGGATCCAACGAGGTACTGTAATGAGACAACAGGTGCAAGGAGAAGAAGTGTTCCCAGATGAAGCTCAGAGCAGAGACTGTGTAGATGTTGTACAACAGAAAGTTTCTTGTGCTGTTGATGAAGACAACAGGCGAAGACCTTTCCAATGCATGCAAGGATGAAAAGAGAGTTGTTGCATAGGCACCTAATTGAGGGGGTGCTAACGCCTGTGATAAAAGGCGACCACCTATGATGAAAGACGAAGACACCAAAGAGAGTTGGTGTAGGTGGAGCTGTCAAGCAGAAAAGCACAGAAGCTCCAAACATAGAAATCGAGGTGGAGGATTGCGAGGAGTATACCGCAACTTTCTCTTTTTATGTAGTCAATGGCAGTAATCTCTCCCATAGTGCACATGGCGGTAGAGAATTTTTAGAGCCACTTTGAAGCATCTTAGCTGAAGGAGGATGCGACCGCCTATGAAAGGCGAAGACACCTAAGGAAAAGGTGTGTGGGCCACGATATGAGCCCAATTCAGAACGCCCTAGAGCCAATGTGATGGCTATATATGAGTGGACAGGTGTATAACCAATGAAGTGGCTATGATGAGTATGTAGACAAATGCAGGATTGACTTTCATGGATATTGCCCCCATGCTAAAGATCAATGAGCTAGAAGACATTTGCCTTGAACAATAAGTGGGTGACTTGTGGAGCATTAAGACGCGGCTGCTATGAAAGAGCAGAGGGCATGCGCAGGTTCCGGGAACGAGTTGACTCTTGTCAAGGTGGTGAGCTCGGTAATGGCATTGTAATACTCAGAGTATGAAGACAGATATGGATCAACCTTTAATGGGCTGCCCTCATGGTTAAAGGTGGAGAGCTACCTGGACTCTTACGACTAAGAGCGAGACTGTGCTTTGGTGACTCTGATGATTGAAAGGTATGGCGAGTACCTGTAAACTTGGCCACAAACGCTCTCGGAATGGTAAGCTTGGAAGAACTACAGGATACAAGCTTGTGCTGAAGAAGCAAGAGGACAATTGCCCATGTAAATGTCAAAGGGGGTGATTGTTGGGATTTGCCATTATTGGGCAGCCTACCCTAAGGAGTAGGGTTACCATTTGTCAATGGTAGTTGCACCCACCATTGACAAATGTATCAACCCATGTGCAGCTGCTGTTGTTGAAGAAGAGGAGCCACCATACTTGCCTATTTATAGGCATACGTGAGAGAGCAAAATATAAAAGAGGGGTGAGAATGTGAATAGTATAGAGAGAAAGTGAAGGGCTACAATGGCAGCAGCCTTGCTGCCATTGCAGCAGCTGCAAGTGCAGCAATGAGAGCTGGGAGTAGAGTTTGAGTGAAGTGATCCTCCTCCTCCATGTATTTGTTTTGTATCCTTTCTCTAATCTCTAATAAAATGGACGCTCTTCCGTGGATGTAGGCGGTTTTGCCGAATCACGTTAAATATTGTGTCGGTGTGCTTAAGCCTCCTCAGAGCGACTATCAGTAAACCACCGGTCCGCGCATGGGGGAGTCGGAATCCCCAACATGATGTTGTTCATATAGTTGCTTGCCATTCACTACTTGGTCAACCATGGCAATATGATAGAAGGGATGATGGCTATAAAAATACATGTTCTTTTGTCAAAGATGGAGTAAAAGTTGTATTAGATCCTGCAAAAATCGAAAGCCATCCCGAACCTTTTCAAGGGGCGGGAAATAATTTGCTTTCTAAGTCACAGTTTACTAAAGTTTTGGCAGGATCTAATATGACCTATGCTCTGTTGGTGATTGAAGAAAATGACAAAGGAAGAGGTTCCAGCCTCTTTGCAGCCTTTGCTTCCAGAGTTTCAAGATGTTATACCTGATGAAATTCCACCAGGCCTTCCTCCAATGCGAGAGATTCAGCACTGCATCGATTTTGTTCCTGGTGTTTCCATTCCTCATAAATTTGCCTATAAGATGAGCCTTAAGGAATATGAGGAACTACAGAGGCGAGTTGATGAGCTCCTGTCTAAAGGCTTGATAAGAGAGAGCTTGAGCCCTTGTACTGTCCCTGCATTACTTGTGCCAAGAGCTGATGGTCCTTTTAGAGTTCTCGAGAAAATAGGAGAAAACGCCTACAAGATTGATCTGCCGGCAGAATATGTTGCTTCATCAACCTTTAACAGTGAATTAGGGGCAAGTCTTTTCCTTCAACCGGGGGTAACTGATGCAGGAGCATTTAATGAAGAACTCTTGGAATAAAAAGTGAACGTTGAAAGTTGCTGCCTTCTACTGTTCAGTCAAAAGTTTCATTTAAAGTCAATTACTTCATTTAGTTTATGTTGCACTTAAATTTACTTGGAGGTTATTCCTAGCGGCTAGCACTATTATTTTTAAGTCAAAGCTGTTATGTATTCAGAACAAGAAATTATGAATGACTTAATGAATTTGCAGTTTCTGACAGATTCTTTGTTTCCATTTCTGTATCTTTTTGGTTTCTTCAAAGAGTGGGGAGTGGCAGCGACCCTTGGTGGATTGCATAGGGTGTGAGAATTCTATCTTTTCTGGTTTTTACATCAGAACCGTATCACAGATAATCTCACCCTCTTAAGTGAAGGTTCAGAGATAGCAGCATACATGCAGGCCGATGTGCTGGATCTTATGGAAAATTGTTTAAAGCATGACACTCCCATATCAGTAAACATCTTATCATTTTGTAAGTGAGTTACAAAAAAAAAAAATGGCCTTTTGTTTCTTCCAATTAACCAAATGTTTTGCTGATAACATAATGAAAATGGAAAAACTTGTATTCCTATTTTTGGTCGACTTCTGATTGAGTGCAGCATGCAGAGCTGAAAGGCTGATGTTTCTAACCAAGCCAGTAGGGAAGCCATGCATCAAAACTCTGGTACATTTTTATTATGATGAACTTGAAGTACATAGCAATGCAAGACTATCGTTCTAAAGCTGATGGAGAACTCAGGAAACTTGAACCCTACAAGAACCACATGACTTTCTGTTTTGCAAAGAATCCCTCCAAGTTCTAAAGGGTATTATGCATGGGAACACACATCGTATTCGTATGTATTTACTCTTCCTATATAGGTACATTCAGATGCTTTTACTTTCTTTATGAAGAAGCAGAGATCATCCGCAATTCTGTTGTAGCAGGGGACTAGAAATCACTTTTCCAGAACCCATGAGTGCCTACTTGTACATGAAAACCAGTCCTATGTGCTTTGATGATCTAGCTTATCTTGGACGGGAAATGGGTATTATTATCAGAGCCTTCTAAAATGGAAACATCAATATCTTCAAGGCTAAATGTGGGCTCATCCGGAGAAGTAATGTCTAAATTCTGCTTATTCAGGAGACTATTAGTTGTTTTCTGCTGCTGATCAAACATCATCTTAAGTTGCTTGCCTTGCTCTTCAATACGTAGTTGTAGATTTCTTTGAATCTGTCACAAAAAATTGTAACAAAGTAAAGATAGTAATAATTGGAACGTAAAATTTGAAGGCTAAGTCATTCAAAAGTCTGATCATCCTGGTTTTGAATATCCAAATTACATGGGGCCGGTGCTGGTGCTTCTCAGGGGCTCTAGTATGAAAGGAAAAGACCTATATTGACATAAATGAAATAACAGTGGGCATTGGTGAAAGATCTTGAGGATGTACCTCCAGCTGCTCATGCAGACGCCTCTGGACATCTAATTGTAGTTGCAGTGCCTCCCTGATTTGAAAGCCACTGCAGGACGAGGTTAAAATTCGTTATTATAAAGATTAAGTGATTGTCTGAGAGGATTAACACGCATGATAATACAGAAGTAACAGAAAAAGAAAACAAGAAAGTCAATCTCAAATTTCAGAAATTTATCTGGCTTGAATGCTTGTTGGGATACCAATAGAATAATAACCAGGAAGAAGGATTCATTATGAGAATTACGTTTTGATATGGAGCTGTGATACATCATTTATGCTATTTCTTTTCTCAGCCTTTCCTGCCATAGAATTGGTATTTGAATCAGAATTTTAAGTAGAGTGAAAGAAAGCATAATGTTTACAAGCAAGCTGGACACTTAGCAAATACAGGCCGAAACTACCAAAAACCAATTTAGCAAATTATTACATCATGATAATATTAAAAAACCAACTCAACTTAAAAATATAAATTCTTAAGTTAGATCTAAAATATAGTCTTAAATTACTCTTTCACATCCCTTCAAAAAAAAACTTCGTTAAACTTAAAATTTATACAAGCCCATATTATTTTATATTTAATTTTTTTTATTAATTAGAATAGGATAATGAGATTTCAACTTATAATCACCTGGTTAATAAATTCTGATATTATATTAAAAAATCATCTCAATCTAAAAATTTAGGGGTGGTGAGATTTGAATTTCTAATCACTTGGTCAACAAACTTTGATACCATGTTAAAAAACCATCTCAATTTAAAAACTTAAAAGCTTAATTGATTTTAGGTTAAGATGATTTTTTAGTATGGTATCATAGCTTTAATAACCAAACAATCATGAATTTAAATTTTATTATTTAAATTTTATTTAATAAAATTAACCATGAAGTAGTGTAAAACTATACAAGAATCTAGTTCAAAGAATTTTAATTTAAAAAAAAAATATAAAATTATATAAATTATATCTTAAACCTTATCTTATATAACTGAAAATCTTGAGTGAGATGCTTATTGTATCATAGAGAAAAATGAGCTACTGACATGATGGTAGACGTGATAGCTCTTTCAAGAAAGCAGAGCACTTTGGTCAAACTGCTCTTATTCTTAATTTGGTCATCAAGACCCGTTGAGACGAAGAAAGAAAAGGACCGCTCATCGTTTCACTTGATTTAATAGTATTTTAGCAAATGAATATAGATATACTCCTTGCTACTAGAAATTGACAGGGATCGAAGGCCTACAGAGAACTCTCTCCTCTCTTTACGTGTTCTGAAAGGTGGTGTTATTTGTTCATACTATATGACAGAGATGTTCTGGATTAAAACATCAAAGGTTCCATGAAGAGCTCTTTGCATGTATTCATATTCAGGCTCAACACATAATCACTTCGTGATATTCTTTTTGTTCTAATAGAAACTATGAGATCAATTTCAAGCAGATAAGGAACGAGGGAATTAAATCATATATTGTTACAAGGGTTTTTACCTTCTGAAGGTTCTGGCATGTATTTGGCAATTCTATATTTCTGCAAGACCAAAGAGAGAAGAAATAACAAACAGATCTTAGGAAGAAAATCCCATATAAATTACAAGAAGAAAAACAAAATCCAAACTTTTTGGTTGAGCAACAATACCTGCAGATGACTTTTCACATGGAAGATAGTCAAACCATCTGAATCCATCAAGTTTAGTATTGCTTTAGGTGTTGCCTCTGTAATTGATAAATCAATAAGTACAAATTGTACAGAGATGAACAATTTCTCCTCCTCAAATGGAGATGAAGCTAACACTGAAGTTACTTACTCTCAGCGCCTCCAAGGCGATTTACGCACTCAACAAACTTCTCATGAAGATCCTGGGTCCATCTTATCCGTGTTTTACTTGACAGATCTTTGCCAGAAGATGTAGGACCACCTCCCAAAGAAAATCTTGGAGACTGCTTTCCTTCCAGAGAATTAAAGCTCAGCCCTGCAAATGGAGAGCTGTATGGATTACACCCAACCTGTACAGAAACAACATACCATGATCAAAACGAATTTTCTAGATAACATGTATATCTGTTAGAGGCTTAAACTGTCGAAACTAAATAGAATGGAGAATACGTACTTGACGATCCTGATTTCCTTGGAAAGGAACTGAAAAGTGATTCCCTAGAGAGACAGTACCATGGTTATCTAAGAACTTATTGTGTTGTTGTGAAGGAAGCTTGTTCCCTGAAGAACTGCTTAGACCTTTATCTGACTTGTCAAAAGAATTATAGTAAGAGTAATGGGGTTTTACAACCGATTCCAAAGTGCTGTTCAATCCAAAGTTGTGATCAGCTTGCTCTCCCAAGTTAATAGAATAGTTTGGATCGGAAGATTGATGTGAATCATAGGACTTGGAATATTGAGAGCAGAAAGAACTACCAACTTGACAATCATACTGCGGAAACCGCATGCATCTTTCTGTCGCGTAAAATGATGAAGCCGGAGATTCAAACCGGCTCATTATGCTACTAGATGATCTTTCGGGGCTAATATTTTGCTGTTGGCATCCTGCCTCCATGATTGCGGGCTGCAAACGAGGTGCCATGTTCCGAATCTGTTGGTTGCCGAAATACTGTGACGATAGGTTCACAAAGTCACCAATCATTACTCCATGGTTCTGTTGAACTCGTTCTTCGCAGTCGATATTTCGAGTGTTCATTCACAAATGAACAGAACTGCAATCCTAATATTGTTCTAACAAGAAAGAGCAGAGATAGTTTATGTTGAGGTTTCTTTGCAAGCATCACAAAGTGTATCAAATTTCGTACTGTTTTGAATTATATAAAGACTAGAAGCCACGCAAATTACACGATGATTCTGGTAAAGGAAAGATGCAGTTAAGTGTATGATCCACTGTAAATTTGACTTCAAATGCATGGCAAAAAAAAAAATCTCTTCCGATATTCTAAAAACCTTCTGGCATAAGATTTGAATATATAAATATATCTTCAAAGTACTATGCATCCCTTTTTAGTTATTCCTAAAATGGATAGGGACGAACAACGAATTTTGACATGACTAAAGTACAAGATAAAAAAAAAAAAAAAAGAGGCAATGCTTTTAACATTAAACAACAAGTTGATACAAATTTGTCTTCATAGGAAATAAAAAATGGTCAGGAATTAAAATAATATCGTGTCTCAATCAAGAAAATAAAATCTCAGGATTTTTTTTATAAAAATAATGAGAATAAAAGAAGTTTCAATTATATATTATTGTTGTTATTTATTTTTAGGGTTTTGTCTGATCATTAGTATTTCCCTAGTGTTCGTATTTTATCATCAGAAATTCAATTAGGTTGAAGAATATTGAAGTTATGGGCATCTGTGTCGACTGTGCCTGATAATTTAATGTGACTGGCATAAATTCACAGAAACAGATCTTGAAATTATTCCTATTATAGATACGTCTGCAAACACTTTAGCCACCCAACAAGATTTAGGTATGTGAGAAAATTAAACACCAAAGAAACAAGAAAAGAAAGAACGATGCCTTGTTTTCTCTAAGAAACTTAATATAAAAATCTTTAACTCGATCTCCTCCATTAGTGGGAATCTGCAATTGCCAGAAAAGTTGCTGTATTATAGCGCTATATAGTATAGTGTTAAGATTCCACAACGTGCTCAAGAACCAGGTATAAAGTGAGCCACACCAATTGCATCCATAAGAGTACTAGTCTCTTGTGGTATAATATTGATAGACTCTTTGAAATGCGGTTAAAATCGTGTTTTTTAAAAATTTAAAAATTTATTTTTTTATATTTTTGGATCATTTTGATGTATTGATATTAAAAATAATTTTAAAAAATATAAAATATATCATTTTAATATATTTATAAATAAAAAATATTTTGAATCATAACTACCATCACATATTCTCAAACACCCCTTTGTGTCTCCGAAAACTAATTCGAAGGGGGGAAAAAGATTTCCTTCCTTAACAAGAAATTGTGTATCTCTTTCTATATTTATGAGCAGACAAACAATGAAAGAAGCAAACAATTAGCTAGACAGACATTCAGCACAAGAACAGATTACCTGCATATATCACAGCAGAAAAGCACCATAATTAGCCAGCAATGATTCATAATTTCTGCTCAGGAATCGCCGACTTATCTATTCCTCGATGAGTTCTTGGATCATTGGAATCATTACGATGATAAATTTTATCAGCAGGTAATTAAATCTCTTAAAACGCACGGCACTTGTTCATCATACACAAGTAGGTCACACAGGAAAAGGGTGCAAGTTGAGAGCTGCAGAGAACCTTGTTCCATGTCGCCATCAGATAGTTGGGCAAAGGTATCAAAAGTAGAAACACTTTTTTCTGGATCTTTGTACACACGTAGCTAGGTAGTACCATATGCTGGGACAATTCTCTCCCTCCATCCAATCCACCACTTTTTTGTATCTAACGTGTACGAAATATTATCATGGTTTGATACTCACATAATTTAACTTCCAGGGAATATTATGCACTGTGATGTGACTGGAAAGTTGAAAAACCTATTATAATATGTAAAATTTAGATATCTGACGGTGAAGAATAGTGTTTAGGTTTATCGGAAGACCTGCAAAACAAACCTCCATGGTGAGATGAGACACCGTGTAACGATTAAAAGGGTTTTTGGAATTATAATTATGATTTTTTAAAAAATATATTTTGTTTTAAAATATATTAAAATAATAATATTTTTTATTTTTTAAAAATTATTTTTAACATCAGAACATCAAAACGATATGAAAAAATAAAAAATTAATTTAAAATAAAAAAAAGTTTATTTAAAAAAATACTTTAAAAATATAAAAACAAATAATATCTAAATTGATTTAAAAAAGAAAAAGAAATGTGAGTGTAGGCTTGAGAAGGTCGTCATATGGGTGAAAAAATGTTGAATATAGAGAGATTTTGATTGGAGATTATGAGTCCCTAACACTTAATTAGAGCCCGTGTCTAATTTTATAACCATGAGGTCTCCCAAGTTTCTGAGAAAAAAGAAGGGTAGAGTTGTCAATTCCTTTGCTATCAGTAACCTTGGAAGTTGATTAAGGGATAAGTATTTTTAACATTAATGGGTAACTATTGCATAGACATGATGGCATCATGTAGCTGTTGCAATTAGACAAAAGTAATCTTAGGGTTATGCAAACATATAATGAGGGATCGGTCGGGCTCCTCGAGCAAAGCTTGAAAGAGACTCATATACAAGGAGACATTCTATTTTTTAATTTCATCTAAAATTCAAGATAAATATTTTTTTTATGATAAAATCTTTACCTTATTGAATTAAATTTTAATCATTTTAGGGTTTGAATTTTACCTTGACAAGATAGAATAAATACATAAAAAATAAAAGTTACCTTTTTACCAAGGTAAGGTGATGGTACTTAGTGATTAGAGACCTGAAGAATTGTTGAAGAATTATGAGAAGAGTGATTACATATCAATTTCTAGTTTTAAAAAGTCATTCAAACATATGAATAAAGGAGATAATTTCTTGATCATGATAAGTATAATAAAAATTTTGATGATAATTATGTTGATAGTAATAATATAAACAATAATAGTAATGATAATGATAATATTGTCGATAATATTTTCATTTACTAGTTTCTCATGATAAGTTAGAGATATATAAAAGGTGCTGAATGAAAAAAAAAATGATTTAGGTTATAATGATCCTTTTGATTACAAACTTATTACTATGAGAAAGATAAATTTGTTCAAGGATTATATAGATACATCACATGTTGATAAATTAATTTCAAGTTAGTAATTCATTACTCTAGAAGCTAAATGAAAAAAAAATTATAAATTATTGTTTCTTATATAATTTTTTAGTTTGAAAAGATTGAAGTTAATATCTAAAATTGCTATACATCTTGAGTGAAGAAAGAAAAGGGATTGGAGAGTCTTGATTGATATTTGTGATCAAGCCAAAAAAAATTAAATTCAAGGATTAGTTTTTTTAAATCTAAAAACATTAATGCAAGAGGAAATTATTTGTTTTCTTAGCTATTTTTATTGTAGAAAAAATATATTTTCTTTATGGTTTTATATTGGCATGTGGAATATCAATCTAAAAATTCCATGGAATGATTTTATCCATGTATCCAATCCAATTGGAGTGAATGCTCATCTTCCACGTGCCAATATCTATTGTGGTTAGTGCAGCCTTACTTGATATTTGTGTTCTCCTGTGTACATATAAAAAAAATTATTTATTGATCCTAATCTATTTTTTTTATATGATTAAATGGTAACAATAACTCAATTAACTCCTCTCACGAAGATAAATCTATTTACACTATGAATTATATTTAATGTTAACCTCCTCACGGAACAATTGACTGAAAATAATGTTTTTTTTATATTAAATTTAATAATTTATTTTAATTTATTTTTTATAAGATTAACATGGTTTTGTAATTTATTTTTTTTCATGTAAATATATTTGATTTGATGAGAATTAATAAAAGTTCATTCAAGAAAATTTTTGATTTAAGGTGTTTTTTTGGGTTCTTAATAATCTAAAAAAGCAAAGAAAGATCGAGAATCCAAACCCTAATCTTATTGATTTTTTGGTGACATTTTGGTAAAGCTAGAAGATGAACAATAAAATAAACTGAACGAATGATACGATTGCATCCATGCATAAGTTAATTATTGAGCTAACTTCCAAAGTGTTAGTGTTCCAAGAAAAATCTTCCAGCTTTGGAATAATAATATTGATTATTCTTGATAATTAAAAGGATAAAAATGAAAATAAAGAATAATAATAATTTTTTTTTCTGAAGCCAATATTATTGAGCTGTTGGGATTCGGACTGTGCTTGGCTAGTATCAAAATCATCCTCTGGTGTCTATAAATGACAAGGACCTCAAATTGTGCCCACTGAGAGGAAGCATAACCTTTGGAAACTAATCACGATAGAGATGAATAATAGTGATTATTCTTGATGGTCTTTCAACGGTAGAATTTCCATGCTTCATGGAAGAAGAACTATTCGCCCTAAAAGTCGTTAATTAATTTATCTTTTTAATGTTCCTTTTACACTATATTTGAGGGCGCACCAAATAAAACATTCCAAGCATGTGCCAAGATTTATCTAGGAGAGGAACCATACAGCAAATTAAGTAAATTTGATGGGATTGTTTGGCTGCCAATTTGCAGGAAATTGCAAATGGGCAAGTAGGCTAGGTAAGAAACTGTTTAGTGAATGTAATGGGTATAACTTAAATTATCAGGTTTTATTTTTATTTTTTAAAAAATTATTAGTTTGAGTTTTATAAATTTTAGTGTTATTAGAGATTTATATAATCATTAACTTTATATTTTTAAAATTAATCGAAGTGCATTTAAGTTGGTTTGGATATAAATGTTAATAAAAAAAACTGTTTAGGGTTGTGTCTAGAGTTTTAGTAAATTTTGAATTTATTTTAAATTTTTTTTGAATTATTTTAATATGTTAATATTAAAAATAAATTTTTCAATAAAAAACAATTTAAAAATTAACTTGAATAAAAAAATTAATATTAGGCACAAAGAACTCCATCGAGAAGACATGATAAAAGGTATAATCTCCTATTTATCAATTTTTAACACATATTTTGTATTATATGTATTGGTCTTCAAAAACAAAGAAAATTTATATGAAGGTGAAATACACATAATTTATTTCATAAATGTTTTTTCTCGTTCGCGATTGATGTCCAGCTCCTTGACTTCGTTCGCCTAATCCACCATTAATCGGGGATAGCAGAAGGAATTGAAGCTGGGCCCAATATGGGTTAATAGTTCTGGATACTTCGGCCCACTATTTTACGAGGCTTAAACATAACATGGGTTCGTAGATATGGGCTCAGAATAAGAAGCCGAACCAGCCTACAAACGATTAATAATTTTGGCTATACTTAGAGCGTGTTTGTTTACGTTGTTGCGTCTGTATTTTGCTTAAAACACAGATGCAACAATGTTTGGTTAAAAAGAAAATGCAAGTTCCTATTCATGGATCCCACCAAGTTATGCGTTTGAAACATATGGAAATCGAAAGCAGGTCCTACCTGCTTCTCGCGGCTGCACCATGCAGCATCCCTCCAACAGTGCGAGTGAATTTTAATTCACTCGCACTGTTCACTTAAACAATTTTTTTTTGTTTTTTTTTTTTGAAAAACCAGTTAACAGTTTTTTTTTTGAAAAACCAGTGCAGTTAATTGATTTCACTCGCATTGTTCACGTGAATGTGATAGTAATTTTTATTTTTTTAAAAAAAATTAGTTTAAGTTGAATTAAATTTATTCATACTATCATCTCAATTTTATTCCTGATAATATTTTATCTAATTTTATTGCACGCTCTAAAAATTATCGAAACTGTAGTTCTTGTCGGATGAATTTTATATGTAATAAAATTGTAGATAGTTTAATGGAACAATAAATTTTTTTTATATAAAGTATAATTTATTTCACGATGTAATAGCAATAGTTAAATCTACAATATTTAAATTAAAAACCATTAATATATATATATTAAATTATTTTATAACCTCAATTTGAAAAGCATTTTTTTAACCAAACACATTAAAACTATTTTTTCTTCAACCTCAATTTCAACCACAGTTTTAACCAAACACCTATTTTTTCAAACCAACCTCAACTAAAAGTACTTTTTATAAAACAACTTTTTTCAAACCACAACTACAACAGCTACCGCAATACCAAACACACTTTTAATCAAGTACACCAGCTAACACCCCTGGATTTTTTCTTGTTTGCTCTACCTTCTTTCAGATTTGAACTAGTTGTCCAATAACACCCTGAATTTATTTTTGGTTGAGGAGATGCAGATGGAGACATTTTTTTTTCCTGTCCAGGATAGAAATGAAATGGATTTCTAGATATATTTCTCTTGAATTGATGAGGTTGTTAAAAAACTTTACAAAAAAATATTGATTTTTCCTGGTTTATGAGATTTGGGTCTAAGAATATTCTCTATCTAGTGTTGTTCAGATGAATCATCCTCTTATCTCTTTTAAAATCTAATAATATATAGCTTGAAAAATATCTACAAAAGTATTATTCATGAATGATACCAAACATACTATTTATGAATAGTGCCATGCATATTACTATTCATAAATAGTAAACCAAGGTGAGCCAAAAATAGCTTGGTCAGATGGAAGCTCAAGCTTGGTTGGGTCTTAGCATAACCAAGCTTCGTGGAGCATGGTTGAGCCTGACAAAAGAAAGAAAGAAATGAAGGAGAGAAACAGGAGGATAGCTTGGTTAGGCTATGGCCAACCAAGACAAAAAAATCCAAGTTGGGTCGTGGCTCAACCAAGCTTAAGGTGTAGCTTGGTTGGGATGTCAACCGAGCTTCAACATCCTTCTTTTTTTATTATTATATTATTATTTCTCCTTGAAGTCTTGTAAACATACATGCTTGGAAGACTTTAATGAGCTAGAGAGGGGGGAGAATACTTATAGTGGGTGCTTGCTTTAAAATATTACCCGATAGGCATGCCTTTAAATTTTTTTTCTTGTCTTTTGAATTCGTGAGAGATCTTGTCAATATTTTATGGAGAAAGATCCATGATAATTTTTTGAGAAAGTTGATCATGAGTACTTAAAGATAATGATCACTAAGACCTGGAGCAATGTTGTCAAAATCATGAGTTAACTCGTAAAATCATATAATTTTATGAGTTAACATGTATCTAACATTTAAAATTGGATTAAAAACTCAAAAACTAGTAAACTCGGTCAAACTCAATCATTGTGGGTTGTCTTTGTACACCTAGCATTGTGGGGTGACTTTGTTATTTGTTGTACTGGATGGAAGGAGAGAAGTTGCTCTTATATACCTAGAACAACATTATCTTTTTGGAATGGAAAAGTGCTTTGCCCAACCAAGTTTAAGGTGAAGCTCGGAAGTTATCCTAACTAAGCTTGACACTTGAAGCTCAGTTGGGATGTTGACTAAGTTTCAACATCTTATTTTTTTTAAAAAAAAATATATTATCAAGGATATAAATTAATTTTATTTTTTAAAATTATCCCTTCAAAATAATCATAATTTCAACTTTTACCCTTCAAATTCAAACACTTCTACGAACATTCCTAGTATTACGTTGAAAATTCAAAAATCATAAAAAATTAAGAAAATATTAACGAGAGAGAGAAGAGAGGGAAACTTTTAGTCAAACAGAATTCAACTACAAGTAATCAATACCATCATTAAATGATAGCTCTCATTATAAGAAATATGTAAACATCAAAATCATATAATTTCATCACAATATTTTAGAGATAAATATGGATTTGAAGTTCTAGGTCTAAAAATTTAAATTTGATTTTTTATGTTGATTTATAACCTAAAAACACCTGTTTTAAGGTTATATTTGTGTTAAGGAGGTTAAAGAGAGCGTTTTCATGTAACCTTTTTCTTTAAAAACAAGTCGGAAATATGATGATATTGGGAGGTAAGCAGCAATTTGAATGGATTCTAGTGTGTCTCCCGCTGAGGAAGATAGCTATGGAGAGGACACTTCGTTCACTTCCGTGTTGCTTCAAGGCTGCCTTCCATCCCAGCTGGCATGCTTGGTCTTAGTTACAGAGCCTAGGTCCAATTTTTTTAATAACCTTTATCATTCTTCCAGCAATTTTTTAATTTTGTAAAATAGAGGGAGGGAGGGAGAAGGGTGTTAATGAAATTAATTTTTAATGGATCAATTATGAAGTAGGCCACATCTATTATAGTATGATTTGTGACTCTCTAAAAATCTATAACTTTAATTAGTTATAGAATTAATATATGTTGCTTAAAGTAATCAGGTAAATGGTTTTGAGATAATTTTATATCTACTCAAATCTTAAGTTTGTAAACAGCTATATGTTACATGATTTGTCGACGTTTATATATATATATATATATATATATATATATATATATATATATATATATATATATATATATATTTAATGTAGCGGATAACAACTCTTATGGTTATCTCTTCATTACAACAGTTTGATGTATATATTTTTTTCTTTCCCTTTTCCTGAGAAGATAGATATGATCGTGAGAGTTATTTTGGTTTCGAGTTGATTTTATTTTACTAAGCTATTTTTTCAGTTTTTGGTGGCCATTGTTAGATTTTCAAGTTATTTAGGGTGTTTTATTTGTGTTTTGGGTTAAAAATAAATTTTAAATAATAAAAATTGAACTCATGATTTTACAAATACCCTAATTGCTAGAATCTGTTATTTTTATAAAAAATAAATGGGTGCCAACCCTTAATAAATTAAAAAAATAAGATAGGTCAAGACTTGCAGGTTAGACTAAGTTGTTTTTTAATGGGCAAGCCCATGTTGTTGGATTTTTTTTTTTAATGCAGATGGACTCTCTCTTTTATTCTTTATTTTATATTTGGTTTTTAAAAAATAAACAAAATAAATCATTGAATCTGATTGTGTTCATTGTCCGAGTGACAGGTTTATCGGGTTAATTCATGACATACAATGTATTATTAGTTTTTTATATATATACTTTTTATATCCGTCGATTTGTTTTTTAAATGCACAATTTCATCCTTTATCATCGAAGATCAATTTTTTTAATTAACTTGAACCTAAAAATATATAATTTCACTTGTTGTTGTCAATAATATAACTTTGCTATCTCAATCCTACATGCCTATCATGGTGTTTTTTTTACTTTTAAAAATATTTTGTTTCATACAAAATAAATATCATGCACTTTATTATTGTATAATTAAATAAAAAATAATTTTTGTGATAAAAAATTTATTAGACCAAGTGAAGTGCACAACTTTCATTGCAAATTTGCTTAGCTAACTTGAGATCACTCTATTTTTTTAATCAAATATTATTTTTTACCGATTTCATCATTTAACATTGAGTTAATTCGGGAACAAACTTTTTATTTATTTTTTCAAAATTATCCCCACGAGTTTCGCAAGTTAGTTTGAGTTAACCCAAGAAGATAAAATGTTTTTTTATCTTGATATTAAATCAAAATATCATTCAATTCACGGTTAAAATCAAAATATTTTTAAAAAACATGATTATCCATACCTAAAATAGTTTTTTGCACTAAGTTAGACTAAGTTAGCCCAAGAAGATAAAATGTTTTTTGCATTGATGGTAAGACTAAAGATATAGTTTGTTGCACTCAAAAGAAATTTACTATGATTTGCAACCTAGCATGGGCTTATGAGCTCGTCATAACTATAATATAACGTCATTTTGCAGTGATGGGAAGACTAAAGATTTAAATACACCAATATTAGTAGAAAAAATTGGCATACAGCCGCCATAATATTCGATAATCTCAGTTGGGAATAATGAGGTGCCATAGCATAAAGGTTTTGCAGTCAATAAGGGCTCGGAATTAGGAAATTTCTCCCAACTAGAAACAAAATGGGAACAGAAATTCAAAGCTGCTCAGAGCATGGAAAGTTAAATTACAAGGGACTTTCTCTGTTGTCGACTAGAGATTCTGAGGCAATATATTAAAGGGGAGATAATGTTTTCCAATCTTCCCAAATTTCTCTGTTTTTCTCTCTCATATGAGAAGATTAAAATCATTGGATGGCAGGTTATTGCATTTATTGAGCAATCGTAGAAAAACGTACTTGTCTCATTCTTTACTAGCTAGCTAGCTAGCAAAGAAAGCTCCATGGCTAATTTTAGTGTATGTTGAGGAGTGCAAGTTACTTCCATATTTATATATTTACCACAATTTAGTACAAGTCACAGAGAGTGAGGAGCTGAAACCTAAAACCATTGGAGACTAGACACCGACAAGCATATTTCATAGGAAAAAAGTATTTGGAAGTAGTTAAATTGTGGTAAATTTCTAGGAAAATGACAAAAAATCATATTTGTCTTTAGGGTCATTGTTTTTAATTTTTTAGTGGATAGAGTTGAATTTAGATTTGTTTTCTACCATTTCCATCTATCTTCATCAATATTTGTATCTAGCTCAAGAGTTTAAAAGCTTTATCTTGCTCAAACAGTCAATGGTTTATATAAAAAAAATAATCAATGATTTTTGTACAAGAGTCTATGACAAATTAATTTTTTTTGGACACACATTGCAATGGAATTAAGTGATATATATACACACACACACTAGAAAATTTGCAATTATTGATGGAAACAATTCTGCCGGTAAGTTACGATGAACTTTACCAATGAAATATTATGACAAATTAAGTTTTTTGGACACACATTGCACTGGAATTAAGTGACACACACACACTAGAAAATTAGCAAATACAGACGAAAAAAATTATGTTGGTAAATTACGATGAACTTTGCCGATGAAATATTTCTTCGTTATTTCCCTTGGTATAAACTGGTGGAATTATAATGGGACAAGAAGGTAAGAAAAAAGAAAAGGGAAAAAATGACATGTCATTCTCATAGACGATATTACTGACACAATAAACATGTCGCTAATATATGTCGGAGAATCCATTGATAGTTTTTAAGTTATAACTTAACAATCAACCCTACTCTCCCCCCCCCCATCTCTTCTTCTTCTTCTTTCATTTTTTGTGTGAAAAAAAACAGCAAAGATCACTAGTTACTCACTTATTTTGTGTGATACTGCAAAGTTTCTCTTACTAGCTGGCCTAATCATTTTGCTGGAAATTAAGTATGCAAAATTATCCATTTTTTGTTTTCACTCATTTTAAAAATGTTAATTTTTTTTGGCATTTTGATGTAGTTTATGTAGTTTGTTTGTGTGTTTACTTATTTTATAGCTTTTTTTCCATGGAAATTTATTGTGTGAATATATGATTTATATATGTTAGGGTTTGTTTGAAATTTTAAAAAATTATATTTATTTGTAATTTGATGAAATTGATTTTGATTTTATGACTTGGGTGTTTTGTAATAAAATAAATAACGACTTATTTAATGGGTGCCTTTCATATTTTTTCAATTTTATTATTAAGTTGAAAATTTCAGTAAATAAAGAGGGATTTGAATTTTTATAGAAAATTGATAATGATTTAAGGGTACTATTAAAATGAATTGAATAAGTTTGAGTTAAACCAATGCTAGCTAATTTATTTAGTTCACATAATTAATTAATACATGTTGCCATCAATATTCTATATAGATTTGATATAAGTAATGAATAATCGTTCTTGGATGTATCGAGTTACACCCGAAGGGTTGTGCAAGATGGATTATTATAATGGGGTTGGGGGTTTTATTAATTAAGCATTATCTAATCCGAGAAATATTAGTGGAGGCAATATTAGATATTTATGTAAGAGGTGTAAAAATAAAAAGTTTCTCAATCCAGATATTGTAACGATGAATCTTCTATAAAAAGGGTTCATGGAGATATACTTGTGTCGGTTTGCACATGGAGAACCATATATTTCTTACAAGACCATGATAGAAAGGATGGTTAGGTCAACTTCTAGTTCTAGCAGCGTGCATGAAGTTGAAGATAACAATAGTAATCCTTATAAGAATATGGTTATGGATGCGATGAAAATGAATCATAGTTATGCATGTAAATGTTCAATCATAGATGAAGAATTAAATGCAGACGCAACCAGGTTGTTTTATCTTTTGGAAGACTCTAACAAACCATTATGAGATGGGTGCACAAGTCACAGTAAATTATTGGTCGTTGTACAAGTATTCATCATCAAGTCAGATCATTGGTTGAGTGAGGTCGGTTACGACAAAATTATTGAATAGGTGAGAGGCATTTTACCTTAAGGGAATAGCTAAAAGAGAACTTCTATACTACTAAATCCATGATAAAACCCCTTGGTCTAGGATACCAAAATATTGACATGTGTCTAAACTTCTACATATTGTATAACCTTGAAAATGCAGATTTGACTGAGTGCAGATCATGTAGGCATGCTTGTTAAAAACCTAGAATTGGTAGGAGAAGGACTCTTGTCACACATAGAAGACTATAAAGGTTATGCATATCTCCAAAGACTGTTGAGCATATGACATGACATCATTCACATGATACAACCTTTCGATGGTGAAACCTGTAAACATTTTAACAGGGTGCATCATCAGTTTTTAATAGAATCAAGGAACATATGTCTTGGGTGATATATAGACGGATTCGATCCATTCGGTTCATTTGTTGCTCATTATTCTTGTTGGTCAGTGATACTCATGGTTTACAACTTGTCATGATGGATGTTTATAAGACTGAAATTCATGCTTTTATCTATGATTATACCTAGTCCTAGTAGTTTGGGTTGGAGTATAGATGTTTATCTTCAACCGTTGATTGATGAGTTAAAGTAGTTGTGGTCATCCAGGACTTTGACTTATGATGTCTCAAGAAAACAAGATTTTCAGATAAAGGTAACTTTGATGTGGACTATCAATAATTTTCCTATGTATGAAATGGTTTCTGGTTAAAGCACACATGGAAAATTAACATGTTCATACTATATAGAAAATAACAAGGCCTTCACCTTAACAAATGATGGTAAAATGTCTTTTTTTATTGCCACTAACGGTTTTTGTCAACTGATCATAAGTACATAAAGGACTTTTTTATTGGTAGATTTGAAAGAGATGTTGCATCATCGATACCGTTGGGTAAAGAATTGTGTGATGTGGCATCATAGTATGATGACATTGTATTTGGTTTTTAATTTAGTAAGTAGAAGTTTTCTAGTTTCGGTGTGACCTACAATTGAGTAAAGCAAAGTATTTTATGAGAGCTTTCTTATTGGAAGACTAATCTCCCCCACTATAATTATGATGTTATGCATATTAAAAAGAACATATTTGAAAATATTTTTCACACAATTATGGATGTAAAAGGGAAAACAAAGGAAAACATGAAGGCTAGAATGGATATACTTTTGTTTTGTCACCATAAAAATATAGAGTTGGTTTATGATGGGTCATAGGTTGTAAAGTCCAAAGCCAGCTTCGTCTTAGACAAGAATGCACAATACTTGTCTACTAATGGCTTAAGAGTCTGCGTTTTCCTGATGAACATGCTTCAAACATATCTAGACTCGTGAATTTGGAGGATTGCAGATTGTATATAATAATGAGTCATAACCGCTACGTGTTTATACAAACACTCATTCCATTTGCATATCGAGATTTATTGCTAAAGGAGATATGAGATGCACCCATAGAGATCAACCACTTCTTTAGAGATATATGCTCTAACAAGTTGCATAACTACATATAAAGAGGTTTGAAAAGAATATTGTCTAGATAATTTGCAAACTTGAGATGATATTCTCTCCATTATTTTTTGACTTTATGAAGCATCTACCCATACATTTATCATTTGAGACAAAAGTTGGAGGTCTTGTCCAGTATAGATGGATGTATCTATTTGAGAGGTTAGTGATTACGTATGCATCCTAATTAAATTTTTTTTGCTTTTTTTTTTAATTCAAAACATTCATTTAATTCTATGCAGATACTTGTTCAACCTTAGGAGAAAGTAAAAAAAAAGGTGCATGTTGATCCTTTGATATGCAAGGCTTATATTTTTTTAAGAGATCTCAATATTTATCTCGTATTATTTTGAGCCTCTTGAAAACAAGAATCAATTGCATTCAAAGGCATAATGACACTGAGGAAGTGCATTTGAGTGGGAACTTGTCAATATTTTCCCATTCTGGACGACGTGTACCAAAAAATGTTATAAGGGGAAGATACTTGATATAAATTGAATTCAAACATGCACATATTATATGTTATTTAACTACGATGAACTAAGACCTTTATTCAATACATATAACAATTAACATATGTTATTTTTGAATAATTTTTCTTTCTTACTATCATCAATTAATAGATTGAATAATTTCCTATAGGTAACATCGTCAATTTTTACTATCCTAAAATTCACAACTAACTGAATCTTAATTTTTTTTTATTATAAGATAAATAATTTTTCACATGGTTCATAACATATGTAATGACTACTTGATTATTCTTATCTATCATAATACTTAATTTCATTACACATTTCTCGTTAACTATTAATGGTTATAATCATGTACTAGGTTTATTAATTAGGAGGAAACGTTAGTGTCACTTTGAATTTATTATGTTGGATCCTGAAAGAAAGATGAAGTGCTATAACAAGTATTTTATCAATGAACATGTTTTTCATATTAAAAAGTATGATCAAGGTAGCAAGACATCTAATAGTGGGGTTTGTGTAAAGGGATCAACTTCTAATAAGTTTGAAGTTAACTATTATGGGAAGTTAGAAGAGGTTATTAAATTGAAATATCATAACGAGCAAAATAGAGTTTTTTTATTCAAATACTATTGGTTTGATACCACCAATAGAGGAATTAGAGTTGATCTTCATCATGGTTTGGCAAAAAATAATACAAAGGCTAGATTTTACAACGGTGACAATGTCTTTATTTTTTCCAAGCAATGCTAGCAAGTTTATTACACAAACTCTCTTTCCTTTAAAAAGGATTGTCTTAGGGTTGATTGATTGTCTGTAGTTAAAACCAAACTAGAGGCCATGATCAAGTTGTTTAGGATGGTAACGATAAAGCAACTACAGGAGATGATGTCTTTCAACTTAATGAGATAGTTGATCCACATTGAGTTGCTTTGCCTATTGACTTAGAAGAAAAATCAAATTTTTGCGTCGCCGAAAATACTTTTGTTGATGTTGATGTTGATGTTGAGGAAGTTAAATGATGTTTTGAGAACCAACGAACATAAAAAAATTGATGAAGATGATGATATCGATGAATTCAATATAGAAGATTGTGATGGAGATGATGATGATGGAATTAAAGAAAGAAAAAGAAGACAATTCTGATTTTTGTAAAACATGAATGTGTAATGAAATTAAATTCAATGTAATATTTTTTTTATGTTCTTTTACAATAACGTGGATTTATTATTACATCACAATGAAACATTTATTTTTTTGTGATTTTATTATTTCACACAGAACTGATGTTATTGTGTTATGATTTTAATATATTTGCAAGATGGATAGATAATGAATAGAAATACAATATGGACACAAAATGTTTTATACCGATGAAATTACTGTCAGCATGTAAAATACCAACAGATACATTGACGAATTAAGTATGTCTCAAAATTATAGAAAGTTGAGAAAAAATTACATGTCTTGCCACGTAGACTTATAGACGGAATCCCTGACAAAAAACATACAGATGGAATCACCTATGGACTAAGTTTGTTGTATATTCTAAAGAGTTAGAAAAAATTGCACTCCTATGCCACTAGTAAATACTAATGGTATCATCGATGGGTTAAGTCTGTCGGTTTATTCCAAAGAGTTGAAAAAAATTACACTCTCATGCCACTAGTTATTATAGATGGAATCACCAACGAGTTAAGTTCTTCGGTATACTCTAGAGTTGAAAAAAAATTACACTTTCATGACACTGGTTATTACAAATGAAATCACCAACAAACTAAGTTTGTTGATATATTCAAGAGAGTTGAAAAACAAATACACTCCAATACCATTGACCATTATAGATAGAATCATCGATGGACCGAAAATTAATTAGAGAGATTGGGAGATGTTTATGAAAATTTTTGGTTTAATAGAAAATTTCAATTAAAGATTACAGATAGAATCACCAATGAACATGTTAAAAATATAAATATTTAATTGTCTATCTATAAGGTCGTCGGTAAAAAACCTCTAATTAAAAAACTAGAATCCCTAGCTTTAGAACATCAACCATCTTCTCTCTTCTTCTTCCCCTCTCCGCAACTTTTCCCTTTCTTTTATTTTTGTCTCCATTCTTTTCCTCTCCTTATTCCTTCTTATTCTCTTCCTCTCTCACTACATCCTCATGCGAGAACCCTTCACACTAGGTAAATCTCTTTTTTCTTCCTTTTTTTATTTGTTTGCCAAGGTTTGTTTAGTTAATTAATTGTTTTTTTTTTCATTTTCAATCTCTTCCCCTCACACTCCATTAAGGTCCTCCACACCAAACAGGAGAAAAGTTCAGGTCAATCTCTTTCTTCTTCCTTTTTTTTTTAAAAAAACTATCATTGTGTTTATATTGAAAATTTCATATGTGCTTGTTGTTAGCATTGAATGGAGAGAAACAAAGATAGAAACAAATGGTAGAATATTAATAAACCATTGGAAAATGAACCTTCCATACCACTTATTATTTTTGTGAAATTATATTAATATGAACATTTTTTCTTACTTAACATGTAAGATGAATCCTTTTTTATTTAATATGTGTGGTGAGTCCATATATATATATATATATATATATATATATATATATATAATAAAATCTTGACAAGAATAAATGAAAAGAAAATCATAAAAAATAACATATAAAAGAATTATTGGTTGTTATATTTTAACAAAGAACAATTTATAAAACATGCATGCCTATCAAACAGAGGGAGGTAATTAGTTCTTTCTAAGAATTTAAAAAATAAAATAAAAGATCAAGTACTTATTTGATAATAGTTAATTATTCATATCTAGTTTTGAGATATATGTTAGAAGGATATTTGAGTCATTAAACAAATGAAGAAAACCAAAAACTGATAAGATGTGGACTGTATGTTGGGTTGGGTTTGGTTAACCCTTATATATATATATATATATATATATATATATATATATATATATATATATATATATATATATAACATGTGTCTGTGTGTGTCTACACATGTTATTAAAGTCATAATGTAGATGTTTTATTTCTATCCAAATTCAATGTTGTACTAAATGGAATTTTTTTGTAGTAGATTAATGGTCTAGTGTTTCTAGTTTGTGAAGAAAAAATTTCAATTTGAGTTGATTTCTAATATTAGAAAGGTTTCAAGTTTACACCATGAGAGAAAATGTTAAGGGCCTAATTTGGATTTTAAAGTAGTAGATTTGCACTAAACTACCAAAATTGGGAAGCTCTTATGTAAATTAAAGAATGCAAATTCTTGGAGTTGTGCTAAAATAGTGAATTGCATTACACATGGATAAGTGCATTTTTTCTTTGCATAATGTAGAAGATGTTTGTTATGCAATGCACATATGGAAATATTAATATACAAAATATAATTTATGGGTTTTTTTTATTTAGAAATTGATAAGAACAAGGATTTGTCATAAATAAAATTAACTGATTTGTGGCTACTTATTATTGATGTGTATTTGCAGGTAATAAACTTCTAAGTAGTCTATCGTATAGGGGAGGTGCTGAAGAATTTTTTTTAAAATAGGAATGTTATTACCTTTTTCAATTCTTTAATTTATATAGATGTCCAATGAAAAGTTAGTAGTGCATCATTTGGATAGCATCGTTGCTAGTTCTTTTAACAACACTTCTGATGACCATGAGTCGTTAGGTGCCAACTATGACCAGGCACTTAATGCTTGTCGAGAGCGATGCCGTCATACTGAGTGGTCCCTTTAAAATGGGAACTATTTAATTGGAAGTACATTGTACAGTGGAAGCCCGACCACTCAATGTAAGTTTGTTTTTCCTTCATGCACTATTGAAAAATAAAGAGCAGTTAATAATTTTTGAAAAGTTAATTTCAATTAATGAATGCAATTCCAGATTTACAAATGTTGAGGCTTCTCGCATGATTACATCGGCGATGAAATCACCTATGAAAGTTTCATTCTTTCAATAAAGTCAGGTTTTAAAAATCCTAAATGGAAACCCATGATTGATGCATGGTTCAGAAAGTTCAACATTAATATATACTTAAATATTTTTTATTATGTTAATTTGATTAGTTTATTAATTTTAATGAACTAATTCTTTTACAAATTTGACGTGCAAGGAAAAGTTTTACTGGGATAGGGTTGACAATGCTATTGTCAAGAGGGATTAAGAGAATAACAACGCAACTAGGTAAGATTGAATTCAAAATGTTATATTTTTTTATTTAAATGTTAAAATTTTATTTTTCAGTTATTAACCAATAATTAATTTCTACCATATAGGTTATGTGATTTTTTGTATGAAACGTAGAAAAAAACCAAATATTATGTTAAAGAAAGAGGTTTTCCAAGCTGGAGAGATGTGGTAGTTTGAAGGGATTTTAGACCTTCGTACGTCTCGAATGCTATATGGGTAGAATATATCCAACGTATAATGTCTAAGCATTTTGTGTAGTCGTCGTAGTCTGGTGCAAAGAACCACAATAAGGAGATTCACGGTTCTATTACCACACACACCAACAAATTCATTTGATTCATTTTGCATGCGAAACGGATGGTAAGATTCGTTTTTATTACATCCATTTTTTTATAAAAAAAATTGTTTTATATGAAAATGTTTAACTAACAACAGTTTTATTTTGCAGGCTATAGTTCTTGGACGTGAACCAAGATCGATGGAGCTTTTTGTAGAAACTTGAATGAGAAATAATGACCGTCGCAACAAGGTGTAACAACTCGTGGATAGCTGAGCTTAGAAGTTCATTGTATGTTGGATTTCAACAATTTCTTATCTTAAGTTATTATTTTTTTGAATTAGTTGACTTTTGTTTCTAAGAAACATATAACACCCAATTACAGGAAAGATATGAGGACTTCCTTCAATCCATCCAGAACTTGATTCAGATTTGTGGTTGGAGGCAGGATCGTTTGGTGGATGCGATAGAAATCAGGTTTACGGTATCTCAAACACTATGGCAGAGGGGTTACGAACAACTAGAAGTGTTTCAATCATTGGATGCATACAATCGGTTCCGAGCACTCTTACATTAGAGTTCCAAGCTATTTTAAACCAACAAGTTGAAGCTTAGATGACCCATCTTGCTGCTAAAATCATACATAGATGGTACATGTGTTCTCCCTTATCACCCCCTAATCTTGGCAAAGACCCGCCTCTTTCTCCCCCCTTCTTTAACCCCTCTATTTTAGATGAATTGTATTTAAACTGATAAATTTTTAAATCTATAATAAATATTTATTTTTTTTATTTTTAGTTAATTTCTTTCTACTTTGTTTATTAGATTTTCTTAAAAATATATATATATTTAAACAACTTCCTGACAGGCTTACCGGCGAAATAAGTTCGTCGGTATATTCAAGAGAATTGAAAAAGAATTATTGGAAATGCCACTAACACTATTTAATTATTGACGGGTTAATTCTATCGGTAATATAAAAATAAATCACTAATGAAATTACAAACAATCTTTTTTGTTGGTGATATTCCATCTTCATCGATGAAAATCGATGAAAATACTGACAGAATGATCCTGATAAATTATTTTTGTCCGATGTAGTTTAATTTTTTTTTTATCTATAAATCCATCAATAACACAATTACTAATGAGAAATGATTGACAAAACAGAAATCACCGATAATAATTTTAACTATCATTAAAAGTTGTGCTAGCAGAATCGGTGTTTAAATACTGGAGGAATAATATGTCGGTATAATGCAAAAAAATATATATATGGAGGGAGGGAGGGAGGGAGGGAGGGAGGGAGGGAGATGGTTGAACTTAGCTTTTTGTATGTTAGTCTATCTAATTATTGACATTTGATTTGGCATGATAATTTTGTATGACAATATATGTATATGTGAGGGAAAACAAATCTGCAATAAATTTTTTGTTTTCGTGATGGATACAAGTAAACTCTTTTGATGGTTCAAGAAGAGAGAGGATTGAATGTGACAAGAATCCTAAAACTTTTTTAATATATAATTATTATTATTACAAAAAAGAGATTTAAATTCAATGTCTTTAAATTGATAAGTGGATGCTAAAATCAATTTACTAGATTATTATTAACAAATTTGATAAGTCAGTTGAATTAAACTCAGCTAATTGATATCTAATCCAAACTTATAAAGTTTATCAATGATACCAAAATATTTCACCATCTGGAACATTACCCTCACCCTAGCTCACTGTATAATTAAATATATCCCTAATTTCTTGGTTTCTGTGGAACTCAGGTGAAGGTTTCCAGGTTTCAGGGTCGTCCAAAACCTACTCGGGCTCTTCTGTATGAGTACAAATTAAGATTTGTTAAAGAAATACAACACCTAAGTTATCACAAGAAAAAAAAGAAGAAAAAATACCACACTTGCGTCAGTGCCAAATCAAAATATGTACATAGTGCTCGAGCAGTTGATGGTTTAACCTAGAGGAGCATATCTCCGATTATATTATTTTCTTGGGCTGGTAATTTCAGCGAAGATTAAGCCTTAGTCGCCGTTCTCGAGTTGCTTACTCAAATTAAAAAATTGCACTGTATCGTGACCTTAGCTTGATGAGGCATGGATCACTTGCTTTATCACTCTAATTCTACTATGAACATGACCTGGATACACTGATCCATATCAGAAAAGTGCCACAAAATTTCAAAAGATGTAAGCGGGTCCGCAATATAGAAATTTGAGATGGCTACGAGATTTCAAGTCCTTACAAATTGCATGCCCAAGAAAAAGGAAAATGGAGAAATACCTACACAATCTACGAAGTGGGTGGTATTCCCTTAAATATGATTAAAGTATAGTGGCAAATAGGTAATCAAAACTCTTTATAAATCCCATTGAATAATGCCCCAGCTATTAACCCCACCAAACTTAAAAGACCAAGAGAACAAATGGTGAGCACCCCGTCCTTCCTAAAAACCTTGCACCCTCTTCAAGTTTTCTCTACAAAGTCACCATCTTCTACCTTAAGCTCCATGAAGATCAAAACCCTAATTCACACCCTTATCATCTCACACGTGTGCCGCATCATTCGAGCTCTATCCAAAGCAAAATCCATTCTCGTTGAGATTCTTAAAGAAAACCAACCTTTACACTTCATTTTCCCTACAAAGAACTCAAAAAGGAAGAACAGGAGTAGGAAGATATTCCTTGGTTCATTTAGGTTGCACTATAACTGGTGCTCTTCACATATGTTGCCAGTGTCAGAAGCAGTTCTTGATGGATTCTCTGCTTCCCATTTCTATTATGACTCTACGTGGAACTCAATAATCACAAATGAGCAGTATGAGGACAAAACCGAGTCTCAGCTTTCAGGGTACCTTCACTGGCTAGAAGAGAAAGTTGATGATGAGGATTCTAGTGGCACTGAGAAGGATATCAATCGGCTAGCGGATTTGTTCATTGCAAGCTGCCATGAAAAGTTTATATTGGAGAAGCAGGAGTCCTACAGGAGATTCCAGGAAATGATGGCTAGAAGCATGTGAATGTGAGGGGTTTTTTTTGTTTAATTTTTCTTTCGCTTTCCCATTCTTCTATGTTAGAACATTGGTGTGGTGAGGAAAGTACATACTGGTCATAATGGGGTGCAAGGGTTTTATCTTTTTAGGTTCTTTATCTTTTGATCTTGTGCTCTTTTTTTTAAAAAAAAAAAAATGGTGGGAGCATAGAGAGTTTTACATGATATAGAGAAGGGGAAAGGGGAGATTCGTACAATTCCTGGCCGCTTGAAATATGATAATGCTTGCCACCTTCAAGGTTGCAGTGGTGGCAGTGTGGTTTGTTAATCTATCATTGAATTGCTTTAAAATTTCCTTTTATTTTTAAAAATTTGGTGTTTCTATACATGTCGGATCTCTATAGACATAATTTCCATCACCTACATACTTAAAGTTACCCTCTTAAGCTTGGAAAGGGATTGTATTCTTGAAATTTGGGTGAAGGGCCTACCTTTCAAACCACCTCCTTGACTTTCCTTCTTTTTTTTTTTTTTTTTAACGGGAAATACAATGGATTGGGAATTCTTTTCCTATTCCAAATCCTCACTCCTCAAAGTTTGAATACGACATTTTATGTTTTTATGTGTCAAGACTATAGATCAGTCATGTAATTGATGTGCTAAATATAGTTTTGTAATTAAGGTATAATTCTACCAATTTATGTTTTTTTTCCTTTTATCTGTGTGGGAAAATAAGAATTTAATATATTTGGTTTTAAATAAAGAAATGAAGAGGAAAAAAATAAAATTTAGATTCAAGTCTCATTACATAATAGGCATTTCTCGGGATTATAATTCGTGATCATACATGATTGTGCGAAGCATTTATCATTAATGGGTTTTCTTGAGTGGTGCAGCCTCGAGATAAAACCTCATTTTCGCTCCTAATGTATTAGTTGACTCTTGAAACAATAATTCAGCCTGAATAAATACACTACAGTATATTGTATATCACCAGTAAAATATTTTGTCGGTATTTAAATAATAGTACTGTTTCAATCGAAATTAAATTTATCAACAAAATCATGAATAGAAAAATACTATCAAAAAACATATTATCAATAATTAATTTTTATTTTTTTAGTTAATTTGTTGCTAACATAATTACCAATAGATTTAAAAAATAAAAATAGTATACCAAACAAAAAAAAAATTACTGCTATTATTAATTTTATTGGTAAATCCATAAATGATTATGGTATATTATTGACAGAATAAACCATTGGTAAGTTTATCGGTAAATATATGTATATTACCAATAGAATTAAACCATTGAAAAATTACATCTACTAGTGGAAAATCCTGTAATTGTTTTCTAACTTTCTAGAACTCTTCGAGAAACTTAGTCCGCCGATCATTCCATCGTGATTCAAATTCCATTGATAATTCTGTCACTATTGTATTTAATATTAAAAATACAATTAAAAAAAAAACAATTCAAATAAAATAAAATAAACTAATTTTTTATTATTAATTATAAGAATATTATTGATAATAATTTATTTAGCAGACATAAGCTGGAGAAGGAGGCGGATCTTTACCGGAATCAGGAGGACGACAAGGTTAACCACAAGTACTAATGAGGGTTGCCAATAAATGCTTGAGATCATTCACATTATCCCTCAATTCATCCATCTTAGACCTACATTGGGTCGTTTGAGCTTGAACTTGTTTTTATACAATCACCTACATGGCGAGAGATTGTTGGCTTAATACCAATTGTGAGGCCCCAACAATCAATGCATTACAGCCCACCTGTATATCCACGATCGTAATGTTGGAAATACTATAAACTTGATTTCTATCGAGTCCATCAATAGATCTAGCCTTCAATCACAAATTCGGATCAAGTTTCGGATGGGTCGAAGGATAGTTCTCGTATCTCTCATGCAATAGAGTGTTATATGTTTCTTAAAAAAAAACAAGTGAGCAAATAAAAAAACAACTTAAAAAATTGGTAAAATTCAACTTATCTTGAACTTCTAAACTCGGTTATCAATGAAAGAGGAATAAGTTGAAATCCAACTTAAAAAAAAAAAATCATTGCACCCTTTTCTGACAGTCCTTGTTTTGCACGTGAGTTTCAACAAAAAAAACTCTATCGATCTTGGATCGCGTTCAAGCACCAAGTACTTTAAAACTTCAACTCGATCGAAGAAATTGGTAAGAAAAATTAAAAATTAGAATCAAAATGAAAGGTTAACAAACAACATTTTTTTTAAAAAAAATGATCTCACTAAAAAAAATCCTAGAAAGTTCATAGCAGAGAAAAGAAAAGAAGAAGACAGGTTTTTTTTTTCTAAATTAGAGATTCTGGTATTTTATTACTGGGTGTTTTACTAACAGAATTAGAGATTCTGGTATTTTATTACTGGGTGTTTTACTAACAGAATTAACGACATACAATTAAATATTTATTAATTTTTAATGTTTATCAGTAATTACATTAGTAATTAACACTAAAAAGCTTTTAGAACACCCAAAAAATTTCAAACCCAAAAAAAAAATAATTCTCTGATGAAATTTCTTTCCATCGGTAGTTTCGTCGGTGATCTATAATTTTTAGTGGTAAAGTCCTGTAATTTTTTTCCAACTCTCTAAAACTCTACGAGGGACTTAGTCTGTCAATAATTTCATCTATAATTTTCAGTGGCAAAGTCTTATAATTGTTTTCCAACTCTTTGAAGGACTCAGTCCATCAGTAATTCTGTTAGTAATTTTCAATGGAAAATTCTTGCAATTTTTTCTAACTCTCTCGAACTCTTCAAGGGACTTAGTCCATTGATAATTCTATTGGTATTTTACATTCCATTGGTATTTTTATCAGTATAAAATAATAAATTTCCCTTGATGTTTTTTTATTCAATATCTATCCAACCTATAAATACAATAAAATCACAACAAAGTGACACCAATTCTATTTAATAATATAATAATAAATGTTTCACATGTGTTAACAATAGTTCATTGTAAAGCAACGACATATGCAAAAAAATATTTAAGTCAATTTCATTACACATTGATATTTTACATATAAAATGAGTTCAAAATCTTTTAAATCAAAACTGTCTTCTTCTTCATCATCATCACATCATCATCATGTCCATCATAATCTTCTTTATTAAACTGAAGTTCATCGATCTCATCATCTTCATCGACTTATGTGTATCCATTGATTCAGTTAACTCCTCAACATATCAACATCTATAAAAATATTCTCAACTACATGAAAATTTGAATTTTCTTCTCTATTGATAGACAAAGCAACTCGATATGAATTAATTACTCATCAAGTTAAAAGAAAACATATAGGAATTTTAGCATGAAGACTTTGTTTTTATTATCCTATTTTATCTATTTATTTAATGATGAAAAATTATTTTTAATTTAGGTTTGTTCTAGCATATTAGACATTGTTTAGGGGTTTATTTTATTATTGGACTTATGTTAGTTGAATACTAGTTTAAGCTCATTATCTTGCAACTCAAATGGGGTCTTTGAGGACTTGTTGTAATGAGAACAACCAAGTTGTAACCGGGTTCTTATGTACTTCCTACCATTCAGCGATTCCCCCCTTTATTTGAAAGTTTTGTTTTGAGACATTTTATTTTTCCATGTTATTAAATTCTTGATTCATACTATAATATATATCTCTCTCATTTTATTTAGATCACTCATTGATTATAATGTTATTGACTCTTTTTATCATATTTTAATATAATTTAATTTTTTGGCTGGAATTGTCAAAATATAATTAGTTAAAAATATTTACTTATAATTTTATGATTTTACAAGCCAATTTTACAATCCGAGTTTACATTGTGTTTTTCGTGTCATGTCAAAAAATATTTTTGACAACCTTGTTCTAAATAACTTGGAAATGACTCCCGGGTTTGGTTTTCACAATAGATAACCAATCAACCCTAGAATAGTCCTTTCTAAAAGAAGGAGTGTATGTGTAATAAACTTGTTGACATTTTTTGGCAAAAACAAAGATATAGTTTGCATTACGAAGTCTAGCCTTTGTATTAATTTCAACCAAAACATGGTGGGAATCTACTCTGATTTCTCTATTGGTGGTATCATAACAATAGAATTTGAATTAAAAGACTTTATTATGCTAGCTATAATATTGCAATTTAATCACTTCTTTTAACTTCCCATAATAATAAACTCTAAACTCATTAGAAGTTGATATCTTAACATAAATTCCACTATTATAAATCTTTCTACCCTAACCATACTTGTCGCACCCTCGCGGCGAAGCGCGGCGATCCTCGATTGGTTTCGAGGTCTTTGTTTTATTGTGAATAAAGGAGTCGCCACCTAGTATTATGGTTACTAGGAACCTTGAGTGGTCTTTCAGAGATTCTAAGGCAAGGGACCGGTTGCGTAAAGGGAAAGTGTTAGCACCCCTAGTACGCCCTACCTAAGGTAAGCTGCTTGGTGTTTGATTTGTCTTATAATTGCTATGGTGTTGGTATTTTCTAATCCCATTAGTTTTTCTTGGTTTGATTCTAACTAAATTTATTAAGATAAATTGAAAGAGATTTCATGTGCTTTACAAGCTTATTTTTCCCTTGGTATTTCAATAGTTTGCGACTCATAAATTGCAAGAAGGATGGACAAACATTTAGAAATCTAGGGCGCTTTAAAAGCCTATTTTTGCCTTAGTGTTTTATACTCTCACAACTCGTAAATCCTGGAGTAAATAAATTGAAATGTCCTCGATTATAATCAAGGCTTCTTTCAAGGATGTGTGCGGATTTATTATTTCTAGAAAATTATTTTGGATATTTACCACTCCAGGTTTCTTTATCCAAATATTATAAGTGAATAATAACAAATTATTCTCAATAATATTTTGGATATTCATCCTTTTAGGATTTCTTTATCCAAACATTAGCGGTGAATAATAGATGAATTCCCCCCAAAATAAGATTTTTATATTTTTTGAAATATTGGCCAATACCCTTTGGAGTTTTACAAACATGTTGTAAAATCCAGAAATGCAAGAAAACAATTTTTTTGTGTTTAAGAAATCCATGTGAAAACACATTTTCAAAACTTCCAATATTTTTTGTATATTAAAAAAAAGACATTCAAAACATGTAAGGGTATTGACCGTATGCAACACACAAGAAAAACAAAATTTGATATATATGTATATTTGCCGCAGTTGCGTTGAAAACCAGGTATTCTAAATACGAGATTGGTATATATTTTTTTTACAACAAAAAAAAAATTCAAACTTATAAAATAAATATTCCATAAAATAAATCTCTTTCTCTTTCTTTATTTTTTCAAAAAAAAAAGTAAGGAAGTCTGGTTGGGTCACTTGCCCAAGCAAGTGACCCGGCTAGACATAAAAAAAGGGGGGGTCCAGGTAAAGTTCAAAGAAAGCTGGCGAGCACTGTTCAAATGAATTAATTCACTTGAATAGTGCAAACACAAAATAGAAAACATGCATGTTGCGAGATGAGGAGAAAAAAAACAGACCTGGGAACGGAAGTGAAGAAGCTGCAGCGACGTTGAAAGCGTGATGGTTGATCCGGTGTTCGTCTGTTTCAAATGCTTTTCTTTTGCTCTGTATTTACGTCTGCTTCTCTATGTCAAAGCATTCAGAACTGCAGGTCTCACTGGTTTTTTCTTCTATTTACTGCGTTTTCTTTTTACTCTACCTCTCTTGCGTTTTTTCTTATCTTTCTCTTTGCTATTTTTTTCTGCTCCTTTCTCTTTGGTTTTCTTCTCTTTTTTATGCTCTTTCTTTCTGCGTTTTTCACCTCCTCTCCTAGGTCATTAGAGGGGCTTATATATAGTCTAACATATCTCTGTTTAGGAAAGATTTAATGCATTAATTCTAGGATGCAAATCCCTACTGATTTACAGTAAAAAAATGCAAAAAGGAAACTGTCATATTCTGATTTTGATTTTTGATTTCTTTCCAGTTTTTTAGAGGACAGTGTGGCTTCTTTCTATCCTTCCATATGGCCAGCTGCTCCCTTTGAAATGAGGCAATAAAAATATGGTTGCAGCTCCAAAAATCAGGCGTGATGATAAAGGAAAAACAACAAGAATTTGCAGAGAAAAAAGGAAAGAAATCAGATGGAGGGTGCAGTTGCAAAGTCTTATTTTGATGTGGTAAAAATCCTGTCATTTATAATGATTTAGCCCCCCCTCTCCAACTTTCAATATCCTTCTTCAATTCAATCCCTCATTTTAGCACTTTTCGATTCAGTCCTTGGTCCAAAAAAAATCCTTCGAATCAGTCCCGCGAACTTGGGCAAAAAATCCTTCTTGCGGCAGGAATCCCTGCTTTCACACTACATATTCAAATGAGAATATCTTGAGCTTCTGATATCGAAATCAAGCGATTCAAAAGCCCAAATTTATCTACGTGTCTAGGACTACAACTTTGATGAAGGAGTCGAAGGGAGATAAAATCGTTTTAAAGAACAAAATCTGGCAGTAATCTGGTTAATCAAAAAGGATCTCCTGATCTAATATAGAAACTGACGATGTCGAGAATCTCGATATGACTGAGAGTATGATATAAGAACAAATCATCACAATTTATGATGGAAATAGAGTTTTTAGTCTAAAAATCGGGTTAGGATCCTTCTCGCGGCAGGAATCCCTACTTTCACACTAGATATTCAAACGGGAATATCTTGAGCTTCTGATATCGAAATCAAGCGATTCAAAAGCCCAAGTTTATCTACGCATCTAGGACTACAACTTTGATGAAGGAGTCAAATTGAGATAAAATCATTTTAAAGAACAAAATCTGGCAGTAATCTCGTTGGTCAAAAAGGTTCTTGATTTAACAATACTGAGCATCCAAATCTGACTAAGAGTCTGCCCTAAGATTAGTGATCCCTAGGACCCAATAAAGGTGTAGGTCAATTTTTCAACATGTCATGAGTGACAGAATATAGATAGGATGGTCAGATATCATACGAAACCAAGTCAGAATCAGAGCCTAATTTGAAACAAAAAAAATTACGATAGCAGCAGAATCAGTTTCTTTTTTTTTTAGTGCTATATTTAAGGGATTTATCCAACCTTAAAAAACAAGATAACGAAGGAATGAATTTAGCATTATGAAGACCCCTAGTCAATCTAAGAAAACCTGATGATTTTGGCAGCAAAGGGGAAGGATAAAGAGAGCAGAAAACAGCTCAAACAGGGTTTCAAAAAAAATATTTCTTTCTCTACTTTTGTCAATCCTCCAGCAAACATGAGTTAAACTCCTACACTTGGTTCAAAAGAGGTATACACCGTCTCCAGCACGTGGGGTCCAAAAATGAGTAACAACAATACTCTTCAGTATGAAAGACATACTCATTGACAAAATAATGTTATAACATTTAATAATTTTTCAAGACACAAACAAAGTAAATTCTAACTACCACTAGAATTCCCTTTCATATGATAAACTTGGTACAAGATTACAACCATTAACAATTAAAGAAAAAGGTGTAATAAAATTAAGTATTACAAGAGTTAAGAATTATTAAGTATTGCTTACATGTGTTTTGAACCATATGGCAAATTGTTCATCTTGTAATTGAAAATTTTTAGATTTAGTCATATTTGAATCTTGAGATAATGAAAATTAACAATGTTGCATACAGAATTATTCAATCTATCAGATTATGAAAGTATAAGAAAATATTGTTTAAAAAATAACATTTTAATATTGTACTTATAAAATAAAAGATCTCAATTCATCGTAATTAAATAGCACATAACTATATGTATATCTAAATTTGATTTTTATTAAGTATTTTTCTCTTATTGTATTTTTTTATAAAGGTCATTCAGCATGGGAAAATATTAACAAATTCTCACTTGATTCTTGTTCTCATGTGATGCTCAAAATAGTACAATATAAATGTTGAGATATCTTCAATAGTATAAGTCTCGTGTATCAAATCCTCAACATATGCCTCGTGTTTAAATTTTTTTCTTAAAGTTGAATAAGTGTCTGTATGAAATTAAATGAATGTTTTAAATTAAAAAAAAAACAATATAAATTTAATTAGGATGCATATGCAATCCCTAACTTCTCGAATGGACATATCCATCTATACTAAATAAGGCCTCTAAGTTTTGCCTTAAATGGTAAATGGTCCATTAAGTGTTTTATGGAGCCCTAATATAGGAGATTGACCCTTTTCTGCAGTAATTGGAGGGCCCCACTTACATTGGAGGAATGTCTCTATATGGAAAGATCCAGCCACAAGGAACCCCTCAACATCAATGAAAGCTTCTTTTATATCCATCTTCATAGATACAAGGACTTCAGCTAAAAAGCAAACAAAAAGATCTTCAGATAAAGAGGTATGGTTGGGTATTAGGGTGGTCACATGGCTAGACATAGAGTGGGACTCGCTAAACTCCAAGTCAGTTATTCTCACTAAGGATCTTGCATAAGAAAAAAGTTAAATGATAAATAACATGCCAAACTAAGATAAAATATTAAGAAAATGACATACTTGTATTAGAAGGGCGATAAAGTCATTGAGTCATGCAATTGATGTCGTATTCGATATGAAGCTAATATAGCCTACTGCATATTCTTTTCTCCCTCTCATTAGGGCCAGGCTTTTCATTCATACCTACTAGGGGCATTCTCAAAAAGTTGGAGAAACCCCAGATAGGAGGACTTGTCTTATAAAATACCTTTTATAAGCCTCTTAACCTAGTGAAAAAGGTAAAGAATCAAGGGATGAAAGGCCTTTCATCATCACTGTTGATTAGCATGCAGTGGTGTCCAAATATATTAATTGTTAGCTCCATTTTGAGGATCCCTAATAACTTATCAAAAACAGACACGATGGTTCACCTATTAGGATCGAGTTAGGCTAGAGTTAGATTATAATAATGAAATACATCCCTCATAAACCATTTCAAGGTAAATGAGTATCCAAACATATACATATATATAAGGTCAATAATGGTAAAAATTTCGATAATAGGTTTATTGGTGACCTAGTTAACCTAGTCATCCATCTCTAGCACCAATATCATGAAATCTTCTAATTGCTTAAAGTTGGCAAAAGACACTTGATTGTATGATACCATGCTTTTCTCCTTGTCTTGAGGAGCCTTAGGTAGCCTTACTTGTCCCCTGAGGTCTGTAACCTCTCTAGATAATCTTATCTCCTGAGGGTTAACTAGAATCACTCTTTAATCTAGGGCTTATTTTATAGACAGTTGACCTTTAGAAAGTAATTTCAGTTTTAGGTTTGAAATTGAAATCTCCTTTAGAGGATGCAATCTTCTTGCCTTTTCTAGAACTTATTTTTTTTAACAAAGATAAAAAATGACAAAAGAAGAACAAAATAGAGCATTTTTGTGTTTACCTAAAAGAAAAATCTTTTTCAGGTGATTAAGAGACTTCATCTTCTCATTTAGGGCTTTTGTTGCAAAAAGTTTAGAGAGAGTTTTTGGCAAAAGTAAAAAATAGAATTGAGAAAAAAGAGAGTTTATATAGGCCACTACCTTTCACTCCCATCGATGAATGAAGAACATGTGGCTCCACCTCATAACTTTAGGTAGGCTAAATAACTACTGTTTTGATTGTATGCTACCAAATGGTCTTTTTAAAAAGATTTGCGACAACCCTCATAACAACATTTACAATCAATGTGGGAAGGCATCACATTTCTAGGAAAGACTAGATGATTGTTTTCCAAAAAGTCTTTTTAAGTTTTTTCGCATGGAATGCATAAAGACTTGGGGGAAACTAATAAATAAATTTTTTTAATGTTTTGTGAAAAAGTCTAAGCCCCTATTTAAAAGGTCTAATAATAAGGTGGTAACCCATTTAGAAATAAGTAAGGCTTGCTTCTATTTCTAACATCACTAAGATTGGCAAAAGCCTAAATGAAATGGGTCTACTTACAGGCCCAACATACTTTGGTCCAACCATGTGTAAAGCCTAAGGGGACATGGGTTTTGTAAGCTACTAGACCCAACGAATTAGGGTTAGTTACATCTTGAGCCCAAGTGGACATGGATCTGATGAGCTACCTGACCCAACATTCTTAGATTCAGCGACAAGCTGAGCCCAAGCGGACATGGGTATGGCGAACTACCAGGCCTAAGATTCTTATGTCAGCCACATGTCGAGTCCAAATTTATATAGGTCTGGTGAGCAGCCAGACATAACGCCCTTTGGTTCACCTCCGTGCTAATCTCAATCAAACATATGTCTGGCGAGCTGTCAGACCTAACATCCTTGGGCTAACCATGTACTAAGTCCAAGTAGACATGGGGCTGACGAGCTGTCAGACCTATTGCTCTTAGGTTAAGCAATGTGCTGAGCCAAATTGAACATGAGTTTAGCGAGCTGCCATACCTAACATCTTTAGAGTCAACCACGTGCTAAATCTAATTAGATGTAGGTCTGGCAAGCTGCTAGACCCAACACCCATATGTTCAGCTACGTGCTTAACCTAGGCGTATATGAGTCTGGTGAGCTGTCAGACTCATCGCCCTTGGGCTTGGCTGCGCACCAAACCTAATTAGTCTGAAGGTTATTTAGGCCTATGTTAGAGTTATGAGGCTTCGTTTATTTATTCTTAAGACTTTTAACATGAAATGTTCATGTTAGGGATATCCTTCTCTTTACACCTATAGGTTTAGAAAGAATTTT
Organism: Populus nigra; assembly: GCF_951802175.1. Classification (NCBI taxonomy): domain Eukaryota; kingdom Viridiplantae; phylum Streptophyta; class Magnoliopsida; order Malpighiales; family Salicaceae; genus Populus; species Populus nigra. Next base: position 7,552,649 of record NC_084854.1, on the reverse strand, counting down.
CCAATGTCCTAATATTTTTTCATCTCATTAATTATGTGTAAAGGATATTTGTCCCTTATTAATGTTGTGTAAGGGATATTTATCCCTCATTAATTAATGCCATCAGGAGAAAAAAAATCTTGAACCCCTACGCTTCATCAAAAGAATAAGGTTCGAAAATTATAAATACCCACGAACCACCTGAGTAAAGGGTTCACAATTTATGTTCTCTAAGTATTTTTACTTTTATTCTCAGAATATTTATCATACAACAAGAACAAACACTTGTTCCCAAAATTTAAAGTTCATTCTCTCATTTATTGCAATCCCTTACTAAAATATCATTGATTTTATCATCTGATGGTTCTTAAATCCCTTTAAAAGGGACTATCTTACATGTATTGTGTTTTTTTACCACCAAACATCTATTTTCTAAACTTCAAAGAAGAGAATATACACTACCAGAAAACCGATAAATACAAACGGAAATACCGAGGGAATATTTCCGTCGGTAAATTTTCGAGAGATTTTACCGACGGACATATTCCCTCGGTATATACCGAGGGAATTACGGAGGGATAAAAAAATTAAAACAAAGCAAAAAAAAAATGATGACGTGTTAGGATTTACCAACGGAATTACCGACGGAATAAATTCCGTCGGTAAAATCCGTCGGTAAATCCGTTGGTAAACTTGTCTACACTGTTCATCATGTCAATTACAAAGGGAATCACCGACGGAAAAAATCCGTCGGTATTTTCCAAAGAGCTCCAAAATTGTTCACTTTCCAATTGCACTGTTAATTATTGTTCTTTACAGACAAAATCACCGATGGATTGAAAAGTTATTGGTGTTATTTGGCGGTTTTCTGAAAAAATTCAATTGATTTACAATTTTCATTTAAATATTACAGGCGGAATCACCGACGGACTGAAAAATCGTCGGTAATTGTTGGCAATTTCTGAAAACTTTTTACGAAATTAAAAATTTTAATTAAATATTACCGACGGAATAATTAAAAAATATTAATATTCAATTATCCGTCGGTAAATCCGTCGCTAACGCGCCCCAATAAAAAGCTCGAATCCCTTATTTCACAAGAGACAGACTTATTTCTTCTTCTACTACTACTTCTTCTTCTTATTCTTCTTCTTCTACTTCTTCTTCTTCTTCACTACATGTAAAAAACATCAATATCTATTTCTTTCTCTTCTTCTCTCCTCATCTCCTTCTCTTTTTTTCCATGCTTGGATATGTCTTCTTCGTCTTTCTTCTTTTATCCTCTTATTTGTTTTAATTAATATACTTTACAAAAAAAAATTTCTCTCAGCTTCACTTGCAACTACATTAAGATAAGATTATTCTTCTTTTTTCATGATTTTTTAACCCTTTATATTTGTTTTTTATTTTATTTTTAATTTTTTTTGTTCTTAATAATTGTATAAATGTTGTTGTAAGATTTGTTTTTTCATATGAGATTAATTTTTAGTTGATTTATTTATAGGATTTTTAAATTTTTAGCAATTGCAACTTCATTTTTTCCATATGAATTTTTTTAGTTGAATTTATTTTTTCATTTTATTTATTTGTTGCAAATTTGTTTGAGTTGATTTTCTTATTTGTTTTTCAAGCATTTTGAGTATATATTATACAGTGTTGATTTATGTTAATTTAATTATTTTATAATTTCATAAAATGAATTTTTTTTTAATTTTTTTAAAATAATTACCAATGGAATTTTCATCGGTAATTCCATCGGTAATAAAAAAAATATTATTATCGAGGGATATACCGACGTAATGAAGCGGGTAATTTTATTTTTTTATTTTCGACGGATTTACCGACGGATAAAAAATTACCGATGAAAGATTCACCGACAGAGCATTTTCGTCGGTGATGTCGTCGGTAAATTAATTACCGACGAAATATGTGTCTTACGCCGATGGAAAATTTCCGTCGGTAAAACTGTTAAATCTTGTAATGATATATTGACCTGAATATTTGATTACCCACTATCCAAACACTAAATATCTTCATTCTTGAACATGTTAATTTTTGAAATATCATCACATATCAAATAAGTTTTCTATACATTTTATAATTTTTAGTAGAAAACAAATGTGTTATTGTCCAAACTTCTTATCATCTTAAAAGTCAAAAAGTAAGCAGTGCATATTTCATGCATGTTCTATTATTAGTCATGAATTTGATAGTTAAGTTCTTTAACAAATGTGATATTGTCCAAACTTCTAATATCTCGTGCGATCGCATATGTGTGTTTACAAGCCACATTATGATATCTCAGATTATTTGAGGTCACTATATACATTGATAATTGTGCCGATTATTTTGCACAATTTAATTAGCCTTGGACTGGGTCAATCTCTCTCGGGCTCCCCTCTGTTGCTGTTCTAGCTATCACTTTGATGTAACTGCTCTACATAATAAAGCTTGAGATGTTTTAAGATGCTGAACACAGCATATCAATGTGGAGCCCAATGTGATAGAAAATATTATCCCAAAACAAACGTATAGAAAGATGATACAGTAATGACTTCAAGATTTCGAACTTAAATAACTTCGGTAATGATTTCTTAGCAGACAGCCAATTCAGCAACTCCCACTGCCATGCTGAAAGCACGCAGAATGTCATAGTCATTTATCCAGCACACTGAATTTCATAGCTGCTGCTGATGCCTTGTATACTTGAATGCGTATGCGTTGTCCACTCTTGAAATTCATCGAAGGTGCCTCAGACGCCATCAGCCTTGCAAGTCTAAAACAACCATATGCTCTATAATTCTATATTTTGGTATTAAAAATTAGTGGTGGTAGATTAACCATGCATATACTTAATAAAAGACAACATCGTTTACTTTACATCCACTCGCATATATTTAAGAGATCCTTTTACTAAATTTATTTTAAAAATACCAATGTCCAACTCACGTAATATATACATCAACGACGAAGCCTCAATTTTTATTATCACTCACGTACTGTTCAACTCTCAATTTCATGCTTAGCAAATAAATAAAAACTCTCAATTCTTTCCATGTTACTTATCAAATCTTCTTCAAAACGGTGACATTTTGATGCATTACACGTGCAAAGTAAACAAAAAATACATCAACGTGCATGGATAGGTAGAGGGACTTTATCGAGAAGTATTTGAAACATTAGGCACTCCATTGATAAACATTTTTATTTTGGGACGAAATGGAGATTTGGGCTGGGGGTTAATTAATTTGAGGTTTCTCCTACATTAACCCAGCTAGCAAGGTACACTCAAGTACGTACACAAAGGAAAATCTTAATGATGAATCTCTTTGAGATCATACAAGCACATGGAGATGACAAGAGCGTAGAGTTCATGACGATAAATTTTCACTTGATCAACTCACGTATTCTCAAATCAGAATCTATAATCAATTATTGTTAACTGCTTCCTGATCATATGTCATCCCACCATGACATAGATTCTAGCTAATTACGTTTACCTTGCAAGTTGCAAATAACTTTGCGAATCGATACCTTCTTTATTGAATTTTTTTTTCTTTTTTTGTTGTTTTTTTTTGAAGAATTGATGATTATCCTTGATTACTATAAGCAATAGGAGTGTTTAGACAAGCCAAGACTGGTCAAATTTCAAGCTTTAGTGTACAGAGTTTTAATTAGTGAAGTAGGGCAAGCATCAACGCTGCTTCTTTCTTCCTTCCTGTGTGTTTCTTTATTCCAGAACTTCCTTTGCTGCATTTAGGTGAGAGGAAGAGAGAGCAGGAGGGCATGGATAGGCTTTTAGGCTTTTGCAGATCAAAATTTTATTTCTATTATGATAATCAAGAATAGCTTCATTTCAACTGCTTAACATTTGAAGTTGTTTGGGATTTTATTAATGTGATAATCATTTGGGTAGCTACGGTTGATCTCCAACTGCTCATAGAAAATTGTTCAGTTTGTACATATAGAAAATTCGAGCCTGAAAATAGAGCACAGCTCAAAACACAAGACACAAGAAACGACATTTCCTCACATTTTTGAAGCCAGCTTAATTCAAGCTCTAACTTCTAATTAGATGCGCAATCACCCACTTTCTACTTAATGGTCGTCACCCTCTATTGAAAAAATCTCACGTGGGTTTTGCTTTAAGAAAAACATAACAAATAACTTTTCCTGTCTTCAACACTTTTTCTGCTCAACAACGTTTTTCTTGTTAAAGGATGTAGCATTGGAACCATAAAATGGAGCAGAGTCTCTAATAGCATAAACTCTTCTTCTATAAGGATAATTCTTTTGAACAAAATTTTCAACTAGAAAAACAACATCCATCTTTATAGATGATTGTTCTAACTTTGCATCTAACTTTTATTCTTGTATATTGTTTGAATAGTTTTCCATAAACACTAAAGATTCAAAATTATCTTCTTCATTCGAATCAGACTCATTGCTACTTTCTACCATATATTCTGGTTAGACAACTTAATTCATTATATACACAAGACCTTATGATAGATGTTGCAAATTCCTCGAGCTTATATAATAGGTCATAAAAATTAATAAGCTCTTCTTCATCTTGTTCATCATCTTTTTCTTTATATAAAAGCAAAATATCTTTTAAACTTTGAACTTGGAATGGAACCTTCTCTTACATGTTGATATTAATTGTGTTATAAATAACAAATCTTTCTTCTTTATATATACTCAAACATGATAAACATCTTGAAAATGTACCTGATCAAAGTTATAGTGAAATGTAATTATTGTTTTACCGATATAAGTTATTAGTAATTTTGAGTTGTTAGTTGTCACCACCACACGACTTTTTTTGTATTTTTATTAGTTGAAAGTATAAACATGCATACACTTGTTTCATGGAGGAAAGATTTAAATTCGAACATCTAATGAACAAAACCAACATTGATGGGCAACTAATTCTTTTCTTCATTCTCAAAAATTATTATTATTATTATTATTATTATTATTGTCATTCATCTTTTCGTGAAGCCACACATCTTTCTGTTCATTTCTTGGGTTATGCCTCTTCAATTATACTCAAGGTAAATCAGTTTACAAAGCTATTAATTAGTACTTGTTTGTTCAAAGAAGGTTGTATATGTTAACAATAACACTGAATAATCAATTACTATTTGATCGCTAATTAAAATTTTCTATGCAGAGAATAATTTAGTCAAGCATGTATGTCTTTCCTTTCAAAATGCATGCAGCGAATCCTCAGTGGTGTCTTGAAAGGGAAACATTTCCAGGAGGTTGTGGTGACCGAGGTACGGTGCCGGAAGCATGCCAAAGGGTTGCTGATGTTTAGCTAAGGACAAAAGGATTGCAGAAGATTACACATTCACTAACTCCTAACTCCTAACTCCTAATGTCTAGCTAAAGTTAATTGCTTAGGAGAATGTTTAGGGGATGATTCCTTCCCAGATCAAATCTATGCTTGCATAAATCTTAGCACTTGTTGTGCACCTTTTTACTTTATAAACATTCTGTAAACAATACAAAAACATACAGTAGATAAACATCAATACCACTTTCTCTTTTTGTCTAAATCTTGCATACTCTCATTGGATTTGTCAGGATGCCTTGATACTGAGTGCCATAATGTCCACGAGCTTATTGGAGCTCAAATTGCTTCTCATCAAACCTTATATGATGTTTGGCAAGTGTTGGAATAAAATCTTTGCCTCGCAATCTAAAGCTCGTGTTACTCATCTTAGCTCTCAACTCTTCACTCTCCGCAATAGTTCTCAATCAGCCACTGATTTTTTCTTCAACATCAGAAAGATTTCTGATGAAATAGCCATTACTAGCCAACCTTTATCATCTGATGATACAATCACTTATCTTCTTGCTGGACTTGGACATGATTACGACTCTTTGGTCACCATTGTCACTGCCCGACAGGATTTAATTACTTTAGAGGAACTATACTCATTAATGTTAATTACTGAGTCTAGAATCATTGCCAACAATATTGCATCCTTTATTAGCAATAATTCTGCAAATCTTTCTACTCGTCAACACAATTCTTTTCAACCTCGCAGTCGTGGAGACTTTCGAGGACGAGGGTGTGGTTATCACGGTACTCATTACTCTAACACCAATGCCCGAGGTCAATTCAACAGAGATCCCATCTACTGTCAGCTTTGTGATAAATTAGGCCACACTGCCAAGACTTGCTACTCTAGGTCTGATGTCTTTGACACCAATCAACCATCTGATAACAATATTCCAGGTATGATAGTAGCAACGAATTAACCTGCAGACCCTGTGTGGCATCCAGTCACTGGTGCAACACATCATCTTACCAATGACTTAACCAATCTCAACCTCAAGCATGATGATTATGATGGAACAGAACACATTCAAGTTGGTAATAGTGCAGGTCTACGAATTACTAAAACTAGTTCTTCCATTTTATCAAGTTCTTCTAAATCCTTTGTTTTGCAAAAACAACTTCTAGTTCCTAACATTACAAAAACCCTCTTGTCTGTTCATCAATTTTGTAGAGATAACAATGTTTATTTTGAGTTTTATTATAATTTTTTTCTGATCAAGGATTACTTGGAAACATCCTTAACAAAGATCCACTTAACAATTACTATTAGAAAATTGATAAATACAAATAAAAATATCGACAGAATATTTTCGACGGTAGATTATAGTAAATTTTATCAACGGAATATTCTATCACTATATTCGTCGTTAAACACCGATGGAACTATTCTCTCAATATATATTAAGAGAATTACAGTGAGAAAAGAAGGAATTAATAAAATAAAAAGCACGATGACATGTCATTTATACAAACGTCATTACCAACAGTATTAAATACCGTCGGTAAATTATTCTCTTCTCTCTGACATTGTTCATTATGTTAATTACAAAGGGTATCACCAAGAGATAAATTATGTCGATATATTTCAGAGAGCTCTGGAATTGTTCACTTCTTAATTGTACTATTAATTATTGTTCTTTACAGAAAAAATCAACGACGGCCTGAAAAGTTGTTGGTGATATTAGGAGGGTTTTTGAAAAAAAATTATTAAATTAAATATTACAAACAGAATCACCGACGGATTGAAAAGTTGTTTGTAATATTTAGGTGGTTTCTGAAAATTTTTGATTAAATTAAAAATTTTAATTAAATATTATAAATAGAATCACTAACGGATTGAAAAGTCATTAGTGATATTTGCGAGGTTTCTAAAAAATTTTAATTAAATTGAAAATTTAAATTAAATAATACCAACAGAATCATAGACGGAATGGTTAAAAATATTAATATTTAATTATTCATCAGTAAAAACATAAGTAAAATGCCCTAATAAAAAAACTAAAATCCCTCATTTTATAACAAATACGCTTCTTCTTCTTCTTCTTCCCTTATGTACATAACACTAATATCCCTTTTTTTTTCTTTTTGTTGTCTCCTCAACTCCTTCTCCTCTCCTCTCCTCTCTTCTCTTATCTTCTCTTCTCTTATCTTCTCTTCTCTTATCTTCTCTTTCACGTGCAAGTATGTCTTCTCCTCTCATCTTCTTTTTTCTTCTCAGTTTTTTTTAATTAACATACTTTATAAATTTGTGTTTTCTTTTATCTTCTCAGCTTCACTCACAATCAAATTAAGGTAAGATTTTTTTTCTTCTCTTTTTTGCGTTTTTTTTTTTTGCATTATATTTGTTTTTTATTTTATTTTTAATTTTTTATATTCATAATAATTGTATGAATGTTGTTGTAAGATTTGTTTTCATATGAGATCAATTTTGTTGGATTTTAGTTGGATTTTTTTTAATTATGTTGTTCAATTTCAAATAAAATAATTTATTTGTTACTGGATTATGGGTTCTGGAATAGGTTTTCTAGGTTAGGTAAAAATATTTTTTAGTTATTGTTGTTTATTTGTTATTGTTGTTTATTTTTTTAGTATTATTGAGTATTACTATTTTTCTAGTTCAATTAAATAGATTTTTAAAAAATATATTTTTAAATAATTATTAAAGGTATTACCGACTGATGTTGAAAAAAAAAACTGCAAATTCCATTATATGTGTGTGTGTGTGTGTGTGTGTGTGTGTGTGTGTGTGTGTGTGTGTGTGTGTGTGTGTGTGTGTGTTTAGAAACTCATCATCTAGTTCACCCTTAAGTAATAGTTTGGTCAATCCTGTGTCAACCCCAAAAGTCCTCGTCCGAACAACAAGCATTCAGGACCAAGTGTCAACCCATAACCTAGACATCTCGAACCAAATATTGGTATAAATCCTAAGCACCTAAGTAATAGTCTTGACTGAAAGCTAGACACCTCGGATTTGGTCTGAGATTGAATCTCAGTGCGTCCATTCTCATTTCCCGACTCTGAACCCAATTTCATTCCCAAAACATATGCTGATTATGTGAGAGAGGGTGCTTGGTGCCATTAAAAGTTTAAGGTTTAATGCTTTTGAAAAATCAAGAACACAAAGATACCAAACACCACTTAACAAACTACTGAACTGGTTTTGAAAACCTTTTTTTTTTTTTTCAAAACTTGTTTTCGATTTTTGTTTCAGTACAAAATCAATATCATATGGATATATATTAAAGAAAATAAATTTCAAATCTTAGAGCTAGTGATTTATGAAGGGTTAATTTCAATATATTTCTTGAGATTTAAGGCAATTCTGGTTTTTTCCTCTAAGGTGTCCATTATATCAATGTCCCCCTTAAAGTTTTAATATTGAATTAATTAATAAAAAAATTTATTCCCTAAAGTTTTAAAATATTATCAAATAAATCCTTTTGTAAATAATTTAACGAGATAAAATCTTCTAATTTTAACTATTAAAATTAATTTTTCTTGTTTATTTATTTTTTATTTTGACAAAACCATAATTTTTTTATTAACAATATATATGATTATTTGAACACAAACTTAAAGTAATTAAAACAAAAATTTAAGAACTCAAATGATTTAAATTCAGTAGGAAAAAATGATATTTTTAGCCTAAACTCCCTTTTCATTACTCGTTAATTTCTTTTAATCAAAAGCATGGATTTTCAAAAAAAACCTTATCATAATCATAATCTGTAAAGCATTTTTAAATCAAGAAATAGGATATAATGTTTCAATTATTTTTTAGTGACCATATAAAAATTGAAGAATAATTAATTCTAGAAAATAATATAAAAATTTATAATAAAAAAATATATAGTTTATCCTCATTGAATATTCATGTGTAATTTGTTTAAAAACTTGTGAATTTTAGTTTCATATATAATTATAAGAAGTATTATATTAAAAAATAGACCAAATCTTATTTAAAAAGCATGAGATGATTGAATAATTTTTTAAATATATTATAATTATTTATCTATGTAGGATTTTATTTAGATATAAAAAGGAGAAAAAATAGAAGTTATAATAGAATAAAGCTTAGGCCTGCATAGACTTTTGAACCCAAGCCATAAATTTTTTTAAAAGGCACTGAATGACATGTTATCCTCTACAATAATTTTTAATTATAAAAGATTATTGAAAATCAAGTGAGTTTTTGAATCCAAACTCAAAAATTTTAACATTTTTTCATTTAAAAATATGAAAAAATAAAATTCTACAAACCTCATTTAAAACCACAAAACACATTTTAATTGACATAAAAACTTAAAATCAAATCAAATCAAAAACAAATTCAAGCTTGGATTTACTTTTTCCAACATCATTAAATATAAAACCACTTTTATGAAGTTTTTCTCTTAAAGAAGATTTTATAGACATCAAATTCAAAGTTATTGAGAGATGAAATTTGGTTACTCAAGAGTTTTCTCTCTTTGTTCCCTTTTTTAATGACTTTCTTTTTCTTTCCTCAACAACTATAAACTAAAAATAAAAAATAATAAAGTTTTATGATAGAAATATAAAATTAATAAAATGCAGGGATTAAAGTGTAAAATGTCACACAATTTTTTTTTTGTTAATATCAATTCTGTTCTTTTAATATATTTTTTTAATTTAACCTCATACTTGTATTTGATAATATCAATATTTAGTGTAATTTAGTACACTCTATGTCATATGGCACATGCAAGATAATACAATGCAAAAAAAAGTCAACACATAAAATCATGAAAATATAAATTAGAAGGACTGAAATATAAATAAATAAAGTTTAAAAATTGAAGTAAAAAGAAACTCATAAATCTAAAAGGAAAGTTTAGATATAAACAATGGGGTGAACAATTTAATGTAAGATGATGAACAATAAAACATTAGTTAATAATATCTTCTTTTTTTATTACTAATACTTTTAAAATTAGGTAAACTATATTTTTATCCTTAAAAATTTCTCAAAGTTTCTTATGATTTTCGATACATTTCAAGGTTAACCAATAACTTACAAAAACAAATTTGTTTTTTCCTTTTTACTATATTATTATTATTATTATTTTCTATCATTTTCATCTCAAGCTTGTCCAATAAGTACATTATAATATCTCATATAAACCTAAAAATAATTCAAAAAGAAAATTAAAAAAGAAGGCTATTTAATAGTCAGGGGTTTCATTGAAACTCTTGGAAACCAGAAGGGTACTATTAGAAAAGTATAAACTGCTGGGGTACATTGATGAATCTACAGGGGAAAATAAAGTTTAATTAGGAAGTAAAAAGTCAAAAAGAACCCCACCATCCAGTTTCATAACAGGCCAAGGCAAATTCTCTATATAAAAGATACGCAGCTCAGAGACGTTAGAGCAAGACCCAAGACTCTCCAACAACAACAACTATAAAAAGTCGTTTCCTTTGCCTCTTCCTCGCTCTGCTCTTAACCCATTTCTTCTTTTTCTCAAAACCCTGCTACCTCCCATAAAGAATTTTGAAGAAACCCATTTCTTAACCTTTGAAAGACCTCTCAAAATTAAGTCTTGATTATTGGGAATTGCAATGGAATAGAAAAAATCGCATCTTTCATGTGATTCTTCTTGTTATGGAATATGAAGTTTCAGACAGTAGTGGTATGTTCTTTTGTTTCCTTCTCTCAGTTTTGTTTTATTTTTCTTTCCCTGAATTGCTTTTTTCACCTTGTATGCAACATGAAGTTTGTTGTTTTATTAGTTTTATTCAATCTCTCTTCTTGTTTCTTTTCAAAGAATTATGTGGGTTTGCTTTTTGTGATCTAGGGTTTTAAATTTCATAAATTTAATAGGGGTATTGGTTTTATGGCGAGTCTGTGATATGGAGGAAGTTTGGGACGTGGGTTTTGGAGGAATTAGGGTTTAGAGTTTGAATGTGGAATAGTGTTTTCATTTTGGAGATTTAGTTGAATTTTGACTCTGTGATTATTTTTTGGAAGGCAATTAGCATCAGAATTTGATTCTGGTTTCTGTTTCACTTGATTTAGATTGTGCCAGTTTTACTTGCTGCCAAATGTCATTGAATATGTAATAATGTGCTTGTAGAATTTTAAGTGGAAGAAACAAATTCGTATTTACATCACACAATGTTTTGAGCTTCAATGTGATTCTGTGCATGTGAAGCTGATATGTTGCATGAAGATTGGATTAGGAATTATAGAATTATGGATGTTTAGTGGAAGAATTTGCGGAAAATGCAGGTACTGATGATGATCTCCCGCCCTCAAATCAAAATAGACTTGTAAGACGAGGAAGAGCTCCAGGAAGTGGGCAATCTGCTGTGATTTCTGCAACATATTCTAGAGTGCAAGCTGACATGGAGGCCCAAATTCATCATCTCGAACAAGAAGCATATAGGGCTGTACTTCGTGCTTTTAAGGCTCAGTCTGATCAACTTTCTTGGGTATTGACTTTCTCTGTTGGTGTATCTTCTTATACTTGAGGATTAATTTTTTGTCCATATCATAAGAAGGGGGAAACGTTCTTATATCTGATAAGATTTAGATGTTCCGCAATGTCTTTTTTTTCAGGATAAGGAGGGTTTGATTACAGAACTTAGGAAAGAGCTCAGGGTGTCAGATGATGAACACAGAGAGATCTTAACATTGGTCAATAGAGACGATATCATTCAAAGGATAAGGTTTGCATGCTCTATGAGTTTTCTAAAACTTGATTATCAGTATAACTTGTATGGAATGGCTAAAGTCTTGGTAATGGTATAGGGAGTGGAGAGAGGCAGGTGGCCAGCAAGTTCCCAGGTTCATTGCTTCACAGTCTGTTCATGATGTTTTGTCCAGTCCCACTGTTTCTGCATCCCGTAAAAAACAGAAGACTTCCCTGGTGGTATTTTCTCTAGTATTTCATGCAATGACAGTCTTTGTAACCTTCATCAATACCTTGATCCATGCATTCATCATCTTCAGCTGCAAACTGAAAAGCTGCTAATCCATAGTAGAAAACCTAGTTCTGTGCGCTGACTTTTTGTGATATAACTTTAAAAATGCATTGTCTTCACTTGCATTTCCTCCTCCCATTTTCTTTTGCTGGGTCAACCATACCTTAATATATCCTTTATTTAATTTTGTGCAGTACCCCACTGGTCCTCCCAGAAATCAACATTTCAACAACCATGGTTCTGCCTATGATGATAAGGAAATTGGAAAAGAAGTGTGGACAAGATGGCCTGAGGACAACAACTTCTACAAGGCTGTCATAACTAGATATAACCCTGCTGAGGTATGTTTGAGGTTTTAAAAGGCATGTTTGATATTTCTTGTTGAGTCAAATCATAGAATGAAGCAATGGCGGTTACAAGTAAAAGATATTTTTAGCATGTTCTGAAACCAATGGCCTGCTCAAGATTTTACTTCTTTTGCAGCTGTGAAAGTCTCCCCTTGTGAAGAAACATGACCTCTTTATCTCTGTTTCAATATTCATGTTTCTGTTGTTAAAAGGCTCTTTGTTTTATATTTCTGTCACAATATTCTGTTAATTTGTATGTTGAAAACAACATAGATACTTTCTTGTTATGGTTCCCTGGATGTTCACTGTTTTTAGTAAGTTCTTTAGGTGGTGGATGTTCAGCTGTAGTGACTTAGATTTTGATAATTTGCAGGCTCGACATGCTCTGGTCTATGATATGAATACTGAAAATGAGACATGGGAATGGGTTGATCTCAATGAGGTAAGTTTATAGTATTTCATGAGCTAAAATACTTATCCTCCTACGTAGCCGCCACCTTTTTGCAGCAGCCATTTTACACAAAGATGATAGAATTTGTAAATCTGTATGACTGCCAAGATTATTTTCACACGCATGTAAAATGTGCACTTTGTAACTCCCTGCAGTGTGCACCCACAGACACATGCAGAGAAAAAGAAAAAAACCAATTCTGAGTTTGGAATCGTGTTATGGGATTGGTATGGCTGGTGAACAATGAGTCTAGCAGTAGGTTGAAGATGGGGCTGTTGGTGCATGGTTTTGTAGTTTTTCTTTAAAAGTAAGTTGCGTACTCTTTTAGAGAGAGATTTTCTGCTGATCACGTATTGAATGTATTCAACCCCCATCTCTATCTCTGTTTGCACGATGTTGTTTTGGTTGATTTAGGGATCTTAGGTATCTTTATTAACCTTGAGCCATGTTTTAGAGCTGAAGGTTTGGATGGGGTCGGTATGGGTGGTGTTACCTTCCAGTCTGTTGAGGGGGGGAGAAGATGAATTATTTATTATCTTCTGATTCCCAATAATTGCTTGTATAATGTTCCAATATTTGTATTCTGAAAGTTTTTTGGAAATCGCTAAGTGATAGAATTGTAATTTGGTTTGATGTTCATACCATATAAATAAAAAAACTGAAAGAGAGGTTTGGGTGTGGCTTCCATCTGTATATCCATGTTATCTTTACTCTCTTAAAAAAGGAATGGTCTCCTGTTCTTTTTACAGATGGCTCCTGAGGACCTTCGTTGGGAAGTTGAAGATCCTGGAATTTCTCATGGCAGGCCAGGCCATGTAATGAAAAAATCTATGAGCCATGGTGGTCTTATTTCAAGTTCTGTAAGAGGGAGGGGATCCACTAAGGATCAATCAAAAAGGGAATTTTTTCGAATGCAGAATGGTATTGCAAGGAAACTTTCTGACAATATTGAATTACTCAACACAGAGTCCCTAGTTAAGGAGGTGTGTGAAATAGCTTGGAATTTGTTACATTTATTATGTGTAAACATTACCTTGTTCATTTGTCGTTGAAACCTTAAACAGGTGGAGAGGGTTTTTGGTGTCAGCTATCCTGATCCTCTTGAGCTTGAGAAGGCCAAAAAAATGTTAAAAGTAAGACAATTTGTATATCATGCTGAGTGCAGACTAACTGTTGGTTTTTTAGAACGGCAGACTTGACTGGTATTTTAATGCAGGAGCATGAACAAGCACTTGTTGATGCAATTGCAAGGCTCGCAGATGCATCTGACGGAGAAAGTGGTAATAAATATGTTTACATTTTAGATATTTTTGCATCTTGCTGCATATTTTGTTTCTTTGGAGCTGGCAGTATCCTGTGTTTAAGTGAATAGTTTCACTGGGGGCTAATAGAAATTATTGTTTTCTTGCATCTAGGAAAACATTTAATTTTTCCTTCGCTTTTTGGGTGATTAAATGTGGAATATGAATAGATATACTCCACTTAATTGCTATCCACTCGTTCTATGCTTCATAAATTAAAGACGCGGTGTCCAATTCTCAAGGAAATAACATCAGGGGGGTACCAGTATTTTTTTTTGTTTTTGGATTGCTGGAAATAAAATTGAAAGAGCAGTTAAAACCTACTTGGTGTCTAAAGCACTTGCCAATGGAAGGCTTTGCTTGGACTCGTCAGCTAATTACAAGTAAAACTATAATGAAGCAGCTGACAAGTAGTTTGCCCTCCTAAGGATTATTCATGTTCGTTTCTCTAAAATTCTTGCACCTTTTTCCCCTCAAATCAGATGGAGATCCACGATTCTTGCATGGGCAAGCAATGGAGGAGCAGGAATGAGGTCGATGAAACCAGCTAACGTTGGAGGCTCGTAGTAAGAATTGGCCTAATAGCACTTAGAAGTGTTTATTGAGTAGCATTGAATTACTTCAAACAGCAAGACTACAATTTTTTTTCCCCTCCTGAATCCATTTATTTTTGTTGGATTTTATCCTTTTTATCCAAGTGGTCTTCTTGATATTCATTTTATGCACACTTGGAGCCTTTTAATTGAAAGAGTTAATTGTTTCAACCTTCATCCAAAGAGCAGTCACGTCCTTGTAAAATAATGCATGGCAGCCGATGACATATAACTTTGTAAAGATTTTCTTCTTGATGATACTGTGGCTACCTTTTCTAATAGCATGGGGTGGGGTTAAACCACCATTAATGTTATTCTTGCCCCCCCCCCCAAAAAAAAAAAAAAAGATATAAAGGAACAGTACGTGTCATCTCCCGCCCTACCCTACCCTCACTTTTCTTATTTCATCTATTTTCAGTTGGCCAGCCAACAAGTTACCATCCATATAATTTGCCCACTATTTAACCATCGTGTTTCTTTGATTGATCTCGCAATAAAGATCACCCTTAAAAGAGTTTAAAGCCCTGGAGGATTGCAACCGGAGGAACGGAATGGCAGAATATATGGAGGCAACAGCAATGGCGCTTCAGCGGTCATTGCTTGAATTGAAAAAATCAAGACTCGTTGTAGAAAGTATAGCTACAGGCTCAGTTTTGTGCTTAATGCTAGGAATATGAAATTTTCGTTGTTTAATCTTCATTTTAAAGTTTTGTAAAATAAGCTTCTTCTTTGCTTGCATTGATACATGAAATAAAAAAAACAAAAGAAGTCCAGATCTTGTTTTCTTAATAGCCAATATGGTTGAATGAAAAACGTTGATAAGCTTGATTCTGCAATCATAATTTTCATCAAGCTTTCTACAAAAAAAAAAAAAAAAAAAAGATATTTTTTTAATGTAAGATTAATTAAGAACAAAATATATCAATAAAATTTTAAGTATCATCAAATTGCCGAATAACGATAATAGAGTACTTGGATGACTTAAGCTATTGTTGATGCGGTAACCGTCGTTGACGTACTTGTGCCCGATGATCTTTCTATTTTCTTTTTCTTTTTCTTTTTTTTTGTATTCGTAAATCCCCTTATGCTCCACTTTGGACAAAACAAACTGGTGGGGAAAGTGGTGTGTTTCCATGAGGGGTTGTTGTGTTGGGAAAGTGGCGTGGCTGGTGTGAATTTTGTCGATTTTGCCACTTTATGTGGCGTCTTTCCCAACTACATGCTTCTATGCATGGGGATAT
Organism: Populus nigra; assembly: GCF_951802175.1. NCBI lineage: Eukaryota > Viridiplantae > Streptophyta > Magnoliopsida > Malpighiales > Salicaceae > Populus > Populus nigra. The sequence goes on along the minus strand of NC_084854.1, from coordinate 7,536,439 downwards.
ATGAATTCTTGTTATTTTTTCTTCATTGTGAAGTTTTGTAAAATAAGCTCCCTCTTTTCTTCTTTTGATAAATGAAAAGAAATAAAAAGTCCATGTCTTGTTTCTTAATAGCCAATATGGTTGAATGAACAACGTTGATGAGCATATTTCTAAAGGTTTTTTGTTTTCCCTTGTTCGTTGGGAGGCGTAATTGACCTTAAGCTAGACAATGCTTAGAAGTTTTCTCAAGTTCCATACTTTTGTCATACCCCAACCTCCCAAACCAGTTTTGATTACGGATGCATCTGTACTGCAGCACTAAAGCACAGCAGTGAGTGATGAGGTGGTGTAGCTCTTGTAGTCTTGTGGTTCCTTGGATGGGCTTGAAGATCCTTGCATGAAGAGGTATGCCATCTGGGTATGGTAGGATGCGATATTCAATGACGAAACGAAGGGGGGGGGGGAAACCCAGAACAAACACTCAATGGCTGTTCACACAAAAGGAACGGGATTGATGCCAAGGGTTGAAGAAACTGATGATGATGATGATGATGATGTTAGAGGGGTGATAGAGATTGAAGATGATGATGCTAATAGGTTGCAGAATGCAGAGATTGAGATGGTAGGACTAAGATACAAGAGTAAAGCAGCAAACAGCTCATCGGGAATCTTGTAGGGATTTTGAATGCATTCAATCATTCAGTTGATTAGCATGAAGCCTTAACATACATCATTTGAAATCATTGGTTTTCTCGACAGGCAGCAGTAGAATTCACAAATTCACAGAAAGAGAGGCCAAAAAACTTATTGTATTATATATATCACACTAAATAAATGAAAGCAATACCAGAATATGTGTGTTAATGTTGGCATATAACAGAAAAAACCAACCTATTAATGGGGTGTATGAAATAAAACCCAGGGAGTAAGTAAATCATACTTCGATGGAAAAGAACACTGGAAGAGTACAAAAGAATTGCTTAATTAAATATCTATAGGAAAACCCCGCCAAACCTCTGTGTAGAATGTAGATTATTATCTAAAGAAAAACAATATTATATATTTAGATGCCAAACCTTTGTTGCAGCCCAAGATTGAAGAAGCTGCTGTTCCCCATAAAAAACAAGGCAAGAACAGCCAGCAGTGTGATAAGGGCCCACATCCATGTTTGCATCTTTCTCTTACCCTTGTTGCGAAGAGGCAGAGGCATAGATTTTGCCTTTGTTTGCTTTTGAGGCCTCTTTGCCACAGTCACAGGCTTCTCGGTTCTTTCAGACTCATTGGTTTCAGTTGGAGTTTCAGAACTAGGAGCAGACTCAACCTCATCGATATCTTTAGTATCCTCTGCGGCTGCCTTCCTTTTTTCCTTCTTCTTTGCCTTCTTCTCCTTTTCCTACATTAATGTATAGTTCCCCAGCCAATTAATTCACAAGACTGAACAGCCAAAAGACTAAATTCTGACATGCAATATATCTGATGGCAGAGAAACAGGGAAAATAGCTAAAATACAAAATTTAACACTAACAAATTTTGGCCAAATATTTGCAAGGTTGGAATGACATCGATAGTACCACACTCAATATAGGAATATGTTCGGAATTTACCTTCTCTTTCTGCTCAGCTTCCCTTTGTGCTCTTAGCGAAGCCCTGGCCTGGGCCTTTTCTGCATTTCGTTTTTTCCTCTCCATTGCCTCTTTTGCTTTGGCCTTCTCCTCCAATCTCCGTTGCTCCTTTAACATGGCTGCTTCCTTTTCCTTCCTCAATTCCTCTATCTTCCTGGCTAACTCAACTTCCTCCTTTGTAAGCTTATTCTCTTGCCTTGATTCTTCCTCCTTCGTAAGCTTATTCTCCTCTTGTCTTGATTCTTCAATCTGATCTCTTCCAGAAACAGTTGGCAAACCATTCTCCAAGGAAGCAGGTTTTGCCTGCCTTTTAGTTTTAACAGTCTGATTCTTTTTGTCCCCAAGCTTTGCTGTGGATTTTTCATCTATCCTTTGGGTCTCCACAGGTGTAACTGGCTTTTCTACTTCAAGAGCAGGAGCTGATGGTGCAACATTGTGTTTGGTCACTCTTTGACTAACAACATTTGGAATAATGGGTGGCTGTTCATCAGGGCCCAGTGCACGACCATCCAATGTCCGCAGTCTCCTTAATGTATTCCTCATGTTGGAACTCATGTACTCTTTCCGGAACTCGTCATTGTTATTCCATAATTCCATAACTCTCTCCACCTAAATTGTAGATTATTAAGTCAAAACATGGCTGAGAATAGAAAAGAAAAGGAACAAAAGAAAAAGTAAACTGCATTTACTCACTTGGTTAGCACAATGACGTTGAAGTTCCTCTTTATCTCCCTTCAATGCCAAATTAGTTGCTGCTGTTAAATCATCTTTGTACTTGTAAAAAAATTTACTCTGCGAATTCAAGGGAAATGTAGTTTTAGTCTATTCATTTTGCGTAATTTGACTATCTTTGCTTCAGACACAAACCTAAAATTATTATTTGCAGCAGGCATTTAAAAAAGGAAGTAGGGAGAGATTTGAAGAATAAAACATATCAAACTGTGTTCCCCTATGTATAAAACTAGTATGCAGTGGGAATAACGAAGAAGGAGGAAACACCAGTGACATACAATTCAGAAGTCATAGCACATAGAACACTGTTAGCAAAAGTTTCATTGCCTCATCAACTCCAGATCCTTTGTAGTTAAATTTATTCCCTATAATGCTTCCTTATCTATGTTCAACCAAAAACTCAATTAAAGTCTTAATCACCTTGTGCTCGCCTACTGACACCAACTCAATAGAAAAAATTATATCAACATTCATGACTTTATAACAGAATATTCAAGGTATTGTGATTGTCATTATTTTTTTTCTTAAATCACCACAGCAGAAACGATTCCAGTTTTATCAAAAGTTCTTAACCTAAAAAATTCAAAATATGCACATTCAAACAATATAGTAGCATACCTTTTCATATAATTGTTTCCTCAAACTCTGCAAATGCACAAATGCTTCTTGTCGTATATCATTAGCAGCTCTATGCTGAAATAGCAATTGATTTATCTTCTCATGTTCATCATTATATTTCTTCTTAGCATCTTCAGTGACTGCTTCAGCTTTGAGAAGGCTGTCTCTCAATACATCTGCTTCTTTCCTCAAAGACTGTATGCAAATAAACAATTCAACAAGTTAACCATGCTACTTCAATAATAAAAGACCTGTCTGTGTGACTAATAAAGTGAAGAAAAAAAAAGCAATTGATTATTAGGTTTCTGGAACACAAATTGTCTTGGAGTCAGTATTCCACTTCCACTACAATCAGTAGAAGACAGCAGTCAACTGGTACTGCACCTGGCAGAAATGACCCTAGCTAAGTAAATGACCCTAGCTACCGCAAATAGTACCTTTAAGCGCTCTTCACTTTGATCTTTCTGATCCATAGCCTGCTGAACTTCATCCTGGCTGCCCATATTAGAAGAGAACTGCTCTCGAATTTGCTTCAACTGCTTGATATCACGAATGAACTGCTTTTCTTCCTTCAAAGGCAGGGTTTCATGTTGTATCTTGTGTTCCATAGAGCGTATCTGTTTGCAGCCAGTTAAGTGCCAAAATAGGAGCACATTTCATTGTTTCAAAAGCATTTTAGAATAACTTTTGAACTTATGTGTTAAGAAACTGGAAAAAAATATTAAAAAAACAAATATGAAACATGCATACCCTGCCATCAATTTCCTCAATTTCAAGGGCATTCCTCGTTCTGTTAATTATATATTGAACAGAATCTATTTCCTTCCGCTTGGCCTTAAGCAAGTCACGTGCAGCTTTCTCTTCTGATCTGGCATCTAAAAAGCTATCTTCATACTCTTTACGCTTGGCCTAACAGGGAAACATTTCACCAATCATGTTGACAGAAAATAATTAAAATATTTCAGATGTATAATGGAGCATTTGGAAAAAAAAAATCTAACCTTTATTATTTGGATTTGAGCTTGAATAGCATCCCGGATTTTACTCTTCTCCTCAACTTGAAATTTAGCATCTTCAACCTTCTCTCTTAAATTTCTTTCATCAAATCTTGGAACCTTAATTATGTAGAATGGCCCTTTCCCCAGCTCAGCAACAACATATTGCTCATCAGAGGTAACAACCGCAGAGTCTTCCGAAGTAGGTTTGGGAGTTTCATTCTTACTAACCTCACCCTCAAGCTGAGACACAAGGCCATCTCTGTTGGGCACTTCTTCCCTTGCTGCAGTTGATATATTTTCAACTTCTGAGTCTGCTTGAACTTCAATTTTGGGCATGTAGCTTTCATTCCCAGTTGAATCACATTTAAAGGTTTCTCCATCTGGATTGTCAATGGAAACAGAAGTTCTGTTGCTATCACCTTCGTTCACTGCTTCTGTGACTTCAGATTCTACATCCACATTACCGATTGACAAAATAGATACTTTCTCATCAGATTCAACGGAATGGGAACTAGCCCCAATATCTAGCTTCACATCATTAGCATGGCCACTTGGTGCAACAAGGACATTCTCAACTTCAGCCTCTACTTTTGAATCATCAACAGGATGAGAATCAGCACTTTCACCTATGTTATCAACCTTGGTCTCTGTTCTTACAATATCACATAACTTGGAATCTTCTACTGGACAAGAATCCTCAATTCTGACAATTGGTTCTGCTCCAATATCATTGATAGGAGAAACTGGGAAACTTTCACTACTTTCAACAGGTGCTTCCTCGAGAACGGCAGGGGAGGACACTTCTGTGCTGATTTCTAAGGTATGGTTTTGCTCGGGTGTATGAACAAAGTCATTAACAAGAACAGTTTGTGAAGCACTTTCCTGGCTAGTAAGCAAACCTCCTTTTTCATGAATATCAAGGCCATTAGCATCTGGCACTTCTGATTGCACAGCATCCATAAGGATGTGACTTGTTTCATCTCCTGTTGTACCATTATCACTAGAAATTGGAAAACTCTGACCAGTTTCAGCATCAGAAGTTGCTACAAGTTCAACATTTTCAGAAGAGCTCTTAGATATATTTTGTTTGGCATCAACCAGGTCATCAACAACCTGAGTTTCTGCAGCAGTATCTTGAGCATGACCAGCAGGCAAGCCATCTCTATTTTCATCAGATGTAGGGCCTTCAGCAGATTCTGCTTCCAATTTTTCATCAGCCATGACTGGACATGGAGCTGTTTCCAGATTCTGCTTGAGGGGATCCCCAGACTCCTCCACAGAATCTTCCAGAGGAAGATCCTTGATGAATTCTGGCAGTTCCTTCTCCTGGTTCAAATCCAAACTATTACAGACACCATTGATAACTAAATCCTGAGAATCTTCAATTTCTTCTACATGGATGGCCGAGTCCAATTTGCTTTCCTCCTCTACCTTCTCCACATCATTGCTAGATTGTTTTGGCTTGAATTCAGTAACATCATCATTATTCATCAATTCCTTCAGTTCCTTCTCTTGATCTGAGGCTAGAATATTATGAGCAGCATTGCTAACTACAGCCTGAGAATCTTCAGAACCCAATTTGCTTTCCTCAACCTTCTCGTCATCATTCCTAGACTGACTGGGCTCAGATTCAGCAACATCTTCAGTGGTGATCAATTCTGCCAGGTCCCTCTGCTGATCCAAATCCAAATCATTACGAACACCATTGATAGCTACAGCCTGAGAATCTTCATGTTCTTTTATGTCAACGGTCGAATTCAATTTGCTTTCCTCCTCAACCATCTCCTCATCATTAGTTGACCGATTTAGCTCAGATTCAGCAACATGCACACTAGTGTCTTGCGATTCCTGAGCTTCTGCCAGGTCCCTCTGCTGATCCAAATCCAAATCATTATGAACACTATTGATAGCTACAGCCTGAGAATCTTCATGCTCTTTTATGTCAATGGTCGAATTCAATTTGCTTTCCTCCTCAACCATCTCCTCATCATTATTTGACTGATTTAGCTCAGATTCGGCAACATGCACACTAGTGTCTTGCAATTCCTGAGCTTCTGCCAGGTCCCTCTGCTGATCCAAATCCAAATCATTATGAACACCATTGATAGCTACAGCCTGAGAATCTTCATGTTCTTTTATGTCAATTGTCGAATTCAATTTGCTTTCCTCCTCAACCATCTCCTCATCATTATTTGACTGATTTAGCTCAGATTCGGCAACATGCACACTAGTGTCTTGCGATTCCTGAGCTTCTGTCAGGTCCCTCTGCTGATCCAAATCCAAATCATTATGAACACTATTGATAGCTACAGCCTGAGAATCTTCATGCTCTTTTATGTCAATGGTCGAATTCAATTTGCTTTCCTCCTCAACCATCTCCTCATCATTATTTGACCGATTTAGCTCAGATTCGGCAACATGCACACTAGTGTCTTGCGATTCCTGAGCTTCTGCCAGGTCCCTCTGCTGATCCAAATCCAAATCATTATGAACACCATTGATAGCTACAGCCTGCGAATCTTCATGTTCTTTTATGTCAATTGTCGAATTCAATTTGCTTTCCTCCTCAACCATCACCTCATCATTATTTGACTGATTTAGCTCAGATTCAGCAACATGCACACTTGTGTCTTGCGATTCCTGAGCTTCTGCCACTTTTCAGGCAGAAAGTTCAAGTAAAGAACACAAATTAGTTCGAAAGATATAAAACATCACTTCAAAGGAACAAAAAAAAGCCCCATGGTGAAAATAAAAACCTATCAAAGTGAAATGGGAACAGTTTAGTAGCGGGAGCATATGTGGATTCTAGATGTTCGAAAAAGGCATCAATTTCTTAATTGTTTTATTGCAAGTACAGTCTTTATTCATTGCTTATGGTTTAGACAATCATTTCAGGACATCGATAAGTTACCTGCATTTGAGAGTTCAGCATGATTAATTAACTCCTTTTTGTTCCCTTCTACATCATGATCTTCTGGTATCTCCGCCAACTTTTCCTCCCTCCCCTTCTCAACAGCCTGTTTTAAAATATAAAATACGAGTTTAAGAGAAGCATCTAGTTAATAGTAATGTAAGTTTATCAGCATATGGAAAAAAAGAGAACAAAAGGAAAGTGTAAAAGTAACAGAACAGATCGCATCCTCATTACTCAGCCATACAGCACGGATACAAAAGGCACACTCATAGGTTACAAACCTACAATACCGCTACCTAGATACTCAGCCCAAAAACAGCTCGGAAGTTGGAATCCAAGATCCTGAACGACACCTCTGATTCAGAGTAAAGAAAAGGAACGAACAGACCCGGACTCTAAATGGACGAGCCTTGAACCCCTATTCGACATGCTTGATTATTCAAACCATCAACCTTTTTCCATTAGCGACCACATTACAATTAAAAAAAAAATTGTTTTACAATTAATCCAAAGAAGCCAGAAAAATCAATAAACACAGCCAAGCCAGTCTAATGGACGTAAAATTCGAATAATAAGAAAAGCAAAGCCCTTGCCTGAAGATCTTCTTCTTTCTGGATCGGATCGTCGTCGTCACGGAACCCAGTAATGGACTCGGATTCGACACGATCAGCCTTCAATTCTCCAACCTGATCAGCTACAGAGTCTTCGGCACAGACAGGATCAGGGCCATGATGATCATTAACCTTGCCATTCCCATTACAATCAACGCGAGCGGATTCTTCAGGCTGATCCAATACAGATATCTTCTCCTCTATTTGATTCACATTCAAATCCGCCGACATTGCACCCTCTACTACTGTTAAAACAAAATAAAAGATGAATAGACGAATCAAGTATTCAGATCAGAGAAAGAAAGAGATAGATCTCGGCCGGCGAGATATTGTGAGAGCAGAGTCAGTCACCGGAGCGGTAGAGTCGGTGGTTGGAGATGGGAGCGGAAGAATGTGGAAATGGAGAAGGGAGAAAGAGAGCTGAGAAGCGGAGGAGTGTTTGTGCTGTGGTGGTATTTGAGAACGAGAAGAAGGATTAGATCTTAAGATTTACTATTTATTACTACGGTCATATATTTATAAATAGTAAATAAAGAGCCTAAAAATATCATTTAAAATGGATCAAAACCAGCTGTGTGGCTGGCTGGGAAGAAGGCAGCCACAGCCACAGCCACCTCTCTCTTCTAATATATAATGTTCCTCCAAGCTCAGTATCATTCTTCATTTTTTTTTTTTCACAGTTTATTAAAAAAATACCAAAAAAAAGCGAGGATTAAGAGGATCGATCTTGTAATTGCGAGAAATTCTTGTAATCTAATAATCTTGAAGATGACGATGTGATGATAGCCTTGTACTATCTACTGCCTGCCCTATGTTAAGCAATCAATTAATCAAATCAAATGATAAAATAAAAGTTTCCAGAAGGCGAGGCGAGGGCTTACGAGAGCGTCCCTCCTAATCCGAACGAAAAAGAGAGGTCAACGTCAAATGTACAAACGCGTGAAGGGAGGAGAAGGGCCTCTTCTCCATTTTAGATTGTTTTTAAGTGCTCCTACGGGACAGTGACAGACAGATATAGCGTTCCAAGTTGTATTTTTTTATAAATAATATTATTTTTAAAAACTTTATTCTTCACATTAATTCTTAAAATAATCTAAAAATATTTTAAAAATAAATTTAAACTTTAAATAAATAATATTTTAACCATAATATCAAACGTTCTATTTATTTATTAATTTATCAAGACTGGAAAAAAAAAAAACCATGGCTGAATTAAACCTAGGAGTGTGGGTGGAGGGGACCATCCTCTTATCTTTTTCTGTTTAATAAAATTTATTCTATTTCTTGACTCTGTTCGGGTGATGGTTTGGATGAATCAATTTAGATTAGCTCAAAATAATATTATTAAATTAAATAAAAAAAAGTTTTAAAAGGAATGGTTTTAAAAAAATAAAAAATAAATAAATCATATTATATTATTTTTTATCTAATTTAATATAAAATCTAGCTCAAATTAGACCGGAAATCAATGCATATTCATGCTGGTCCAAAGGTTTTGTTTCTTTTTTTTTTTTCTTTTTCCTTCTCTTGTGTGTGATTATTACAGGTACTCTTCTATGTGGGATCCACCTCGGTAATTACCTATTATCTCACAATTATGTGGTAAATGCACCGGGGGGGTCCTTGCCATTGTTAAAATTACGTTTCAAACCATATTTCGTGATAAATTAAATGTTTTTTATTAAAAAATATATTTTTATATTTTTAAATCATGTATTGTTATTTAAAATAACTTTAAAAAAATAAAAATATATATATATATATTATTTTAATATATCTTAAAATAAAAATCATCCAAATTTGTGTGGCGTGGAGCATTTGCGTCAATCAAAGCTCGTTGTACGCACGCAAATTATACACAAGCAGTCCATTTTGCTCGTGGTATTTTAAAAAAAGAAAAAAAAAACATTGAATCTGATCTATGACAGCTTGTGAACGACAATCAAACGGATGAATGTTCATAGGCAGTGCTGAAAACGACATTTACCTAAGATTGAGACTCGTAAGTACATTGTTCAGGATGGGAATCGCATGTTTACTCCATCAACACGAAGCAGCCTCGCAAGAAAAAACTGGCTGTTGAAGTTTTCAAGGAATTTCTTTGAAGGGTTCAACTTATCTGTATGCATGCTTTTTTACTCTTTGCCAATTTGGCAAGTGGAAGTCGACCTCTCTTTGGAAGGCTGTTCTAGCCTTCTAGGGCGAGCTGTTTTAGCCTTTTAGGGCGGTCTCAGCTAGGAGGCTGGGGCAAATAGTAGTGGACACCACCTCCCCATCTCTGATCTCTACGCCTGCAAGTACAATGGCCCATGAATTCTAGCTTTCCCTAGCATTTCATCACCCTATACACAGTAACAAGCTGTGAATATTCTCTCAGTTGCCTTGAAGACTTCGACAGGAGGGCGAGGGCAAGGGCAACGAATAATCAATCATATCTTATTATCTATTTATTCAAACCTCATCTTCATCGAGCATTGCACTTTACAGAAGAGAGATGCATTGAATGTGTCCCTCCCCTCGGGCTTTCACTTTAGATCGATGTTCCCTCAAATATCCAAATCAACTGATTTGATATCTCTCATGTTATGTTATAACGTATAATAAAACCTTTTACATTTCTAACGAGTGATAAAATTCTCTTTGTTTATTATAACAATTCCCCACTTGACTTGTAATATTAGATTTTATCATGTTTCATGTATAAAAAAAATATTTTTTAATTTAAATCTCTTTTTAGTGTAAGTATTTTAAGATTCTAAAGAAATCATGACGGCAAAAAGCTCAAATTATGATTTTATTTAATAGAATTGAAAATACCATACACGTGATCTAATTAATCTTCAACAAAAGTTCACAATTAATTTAGCACTAATATAATATTGTGCTACTTCCTGAATTCATGAATGTTTATAAATTTTTCCAAACTTTTGCTCAAGCGGCACCATTTTCTATGTTCATATAGATGGAACTTCCTTCTCACATGAAGATTTCATTAAAAGTATTAACAACTCATCCTTCCATTTAATTTGAATACTAAGTTTGTAAATATTGATTTTATACATAAATTAGTATACTTCAAGTTCAATAGATTGTGAAAATATATAATCCGGATGTAAATTATTATCTTTTTTGTCACGCTTGCTTCTTCTAAGTTCAATAGATGATCCATTTGAATTTTTTTTATTTCTATAACTTGGATCAAAATCCACATGATTTGTTAAATTTATTTCAATTTCAGAGTTATTGATTCGATCACTAATTGAATTGCATTCGGTTTGAAATTTATTTTTCATAAACTCAACATCTATGGATTCACAATTACATTAAAACTTGAATCTAATATTCTATGTGATTTTGAATGTTCAGCATAGCTAATAAAATTACCTCTTAGGATCTGGAACTCTATAAAAGACAAGGAAGCTCAAACTCTAAGATAATTTAAGTTTGGTTTTCTTTTCTTCCATAATTCATCTGGATAAACTTTTAATTTTCTAGAAGGAATTATATTATGTTTATGATAAGTAGTGAACAAAGCTTTCCCCTCACAAACTAGTATGTAACTTGGAATTCACTAACATAAAGTTAAGCATATGAATAAGTGTTCTATTCTTTCTTTCCATCAAATCATTTTGTTAAGATGTATATGGAGCACTAGTTTGATATGTGATTTCATTTTCTTCAAAAAATAAAGAAAAATCCATGGAAAAATACTCACCACCTTTATAACTCTTTAGAATTTGATTTTTCTTCCCCTTTTGGTTTTCAACTTCTAATTTATAATTCTTAAACATTTGAAAAGCTAGGTCTTTATATTTCATTAAATAAACATTTGAATAGTCATGAATAAAAGTTATAAAATATATATTTCCTCTCCTAGTTAATATGTCATTCAATTCACATATATCAGAATGCACACAAGTTCTAATAAATTTATATTTCTTTCAACTTTAGAAAAAGTCTTTCTAGTCATATTTGCTTGAATACAAATTTCACATGTTTTTTTATCTTTAATTTTATAAGAAATTAAATCATGCTTAGCCATATATTTTAATGATCTAAAACTAACATGTGTCAAACGATCATGTCATAAAGATAAAGATAACTTGGTCATATAAATAGAAACATTAACTTTATTATTAATAATGAGTTTGAACATTTCATCAAATGAGCATCTCTTCCTTACAAATAGTCTATTTTTTAACAAAATAATTTTATTAGACTCTAAAACAACAAATTTAAAGATGCAAGATTTTTTCTTATACTAGTACTTGTAAGACATTCACTAATAACAATTTCTTTTTAGAAGTAAAATTTAGTTAACACTTCATTTTCTCATCACCTTTGCTACATTATAATTTCCTGTTAAAACTTCTTGTTCATTTTTTATAACTTCATAATCTTTAAAGTAATTTTTATTGTTGTATACATGGATAGTTGCACTATAATCATACCATCAGTCATTAGATATGATACTTGCAACCTTATGGAGCTCATTAACCATTCCAATATGCGGATTTGAAACCATTGCAACCAACTCAATTTCATGTTCAATTATATTTGCATTATTGGAGTTCTAAACATTGCAAGAATCTTCTTATTTTTTGTTTCTTTCAAAAGTTGCACTCACGTTTGTAGTGCTCTTTCTTGCCATAATTGTAATAGATCTTTCTCTTTTCTTTTTTAATTGTTTGGGTTGCCTAGATTTTTAAAGTTCTTTGTTGCCTCGAAAAATTTCCTCTTGTTTCCAACATTTTTATTTTGAACATTCTGATTTACTTCAACATAATTCATTTTTGTTGCAGATTCAGTGGTGAATTTCTTTATATAAATTATGGTTTCCTTTTCAATACGCAAATGTTTTTGAATGTTTTCAAGAGAAAATTTTTCTATGATATATAATAACTTCTTCCTGTAATCATTCCAATTATAAGGAAGTTTTGCAATTATTCCTTTAACTAGTAATGTTTCAGGAACTTCTACTTTCAAGCCTTTAAGTTTAGAAACCAAGACTTGTAGTTCATGGACTTGATCAATAACATAGACATTATCAATCATTGAAAATTTAAAATATTTCATGATAAGAAATTTATTCACACCTTGTTTTTCGGTGTTGTATTTATATTCTAGTAACTTCTAGATTTCCTATGAAAACTATTTAGATGTAAAAAGATCATACAGATAATCTGACAGATTATTGAGGATGTGGCATCAACACAACATCTCATCTTCATCTTGTTAATTTCTCATTATTTGCCTTTAATTTATCATTGTTTTCAATTTATATGCAAAAATTTCAAGTAGATTTTGATCAAGGATGTAGAAGAATTTACAGCACTCAATAGGAACATTATCTTGTCTTTCCAATGAACAAGATTTGTTCCATCAAAACAATTCAACTTCACAAACTCTTAATTCACCGTAATTTTGGACTCTATTGCATATTAATACCTTTAAATTTATTAAGTCAATGGGTATAACATGCAGGCTTTGAGGCGTAAAGATACACCTGCAAGAGACAACAAAGCCTTAAAACTTGTAGATAATAACTTCTATAAGCTTCTTAAGAATTTGTATTTCATCTATGATAAACTTAAATAAAGAATTTATAGAGAAAAAAAAAGATTGTTTTTTAAATTGATTTGTATCGATATCAAGCTGATATTTATAAGGAAACTAATATAATTTCATATCAATATATTTATATAATTTAAAAGCATATCTTTTAAGATGAATATATTTATAGAATTCAAAAATAAACTCTTTAAATAAATTAATTGAATAATTTGACAACAGATGTAATGTATAATTAATTGATTTACATTTTTAAAACGGGGCAAACTTCTGTTTATCTATCTACCCATCGAAGCTATTACAACAGACACTGTATGGACGTAAAGGATGTGCACTAGACGCGCACATGTAAGGGAGAAGCCATTGATACCAAACAATGAAAGGGAAGCTAGCAAGAAATGGCATGGCATGGCATGGCATGATGTTCATCACGCATGATGGACAAAATACTAGAAGGCACACAAGAGCATACCAAAACGCATAGAAGAGAACGAGCCAACAGAACCACCACGTCAACCCTGTTTCCTCCCTTTTTATTCTTGAATAGTCGGCGTCTCTGCAAGAATATTTCCTCAAGATACTTTATTTAACTTGACTGTTTTACGTCCGCCCATCATTTTAATAATCATACTCGAACATCATGGCCTTTGATGGCGGAATTAATGGCAGTAGTATTTTGTGATATCTGAAACCCTTTTTTTCTCCGGTTAGACCAATAAGAAAGGAAAAAAAGAGAGAAAGAAATAGAGGAGGGAAGGAAAATAATTGCTAGGGCATTAATGGCGGGGGGTTAGGAGTTAGGACTGAGGAGGGTACGCAGGAAATGTTCGCAAATCGTACGAGGAGGTTCATTCTATGGTAAATAACATAATTAAACTCATGAAGGCTTGTTCGGATTTTATAGATAATTTGTATTCAAATTTACCAAATACAAAATTAGATACATAGATGGATTTATAGCGTGTTTGGAAACGCGGGTCAATCCATGTTTTTAAAAAATTCAATATCTTTTACTAAAAGTTAATTTTTTTTGTATATTTCAGATTGTTTTAATACGTTGATTTCAAAAATAATTTTTTTTAAAAAAAAACATCATTTTAATACATTTCAGAATAAAAAATACTTTAAAAAACAAACACAACCACACTCCCAAACAATACCTTAAAACTGTGAAATTCAAACCATATATATATATATATATATATATATATATATATATATATATAACACTTTATGAGGATAGTTAAATTGTATTTTAAAAAAATTAAATTTTTATTTTAAATTAAATTTTTATATATTTGTATGTTTAATATGTTAATAATAAAAATAAATTTTTTTAAAAAAATATTTTAATATATTTATGAATAAAAATCAAATTGATTGATACATTCCTTGACAAGTCACAAAGAGAAAGTGTCCAGATGATGTCATAATCGTTGCTGATTTGCTGTGTTAATGATATGATTATTTGGACACGGAATTGAAGCGGCTTGTTTGGTCCAAACTGTATGTATGTAGTTCTGTATTCAACGTGTGGAAGGAACATGATGGGCTATAGAATGCAGTACAGTAAGACAACACACCCACCTTGTTCCCCACGTGTCATTCTGCAACCATATGTTCTTACTTATTACTTCTTGACTCAGTCTCTCTCTTTTGTCTTTTCTCCCTCTCTGCAGGACAAATTGGAAAATTAAAAAGAAATGACAAATTAACACTGCACCAACTTCCTTCTGAAAAATTCCAGATGTTGTGATTCCAACAACTATACATAATTATTGATGTCATAATTAAATATTGTTATTTCAAAACGTGATAATTATTTTACTAATATTTAAAGGGTATTTGGAAGTGTAGTTGTAATTGTTTTTTTCAAAGTGTTTTTCACTCAGAAAAATATACCAATAATACTTTTTTTTATTTTTTAAAAATTATTTTTGAGATCACCACATCAAAATGATTTGAAAACATCAAAATTATATTACTTTAAAAAAAAAATCAATTTTTTTCAGAATTACTTTTAAAAAGCACTCCCAAACAGGCTTAGTAAGTAATATACTTGAAATGCAACAATATAAAATTATTCATTAATTTTTTTAAAATAATATTATTCTATTAAAACTTTTAAATTACTAAGCTAGTTTTATTACACATGAATTATTTTTTAACTTTTAACTATACTATAGTCTCATTTTTTTTATATAGCTCACATGTATATGTGTTATTTAACAAATAAAATTATTTTTTCAGATTAATCCAAATTAATCTATATGACTCAGAACCAAGCCTTTTGGTAAAATCAACCCGGACGAGGCTTAATAATTATGGCCATTGGCAAGTGATTGCATAAGGATGTCGGTGAAATCCTGTTTTACAGATTCAATAAGCTCAGCACAGTGCAAGGCATTACCCATTACCTATAAACACTAAAAGATCTGTCCTTGTTAATGATGCTAAATTATTCACGTTAAAGCACCTCCCCCTTCCCTTTTTTTTCACTTTGATTTTTATTATATTTTACTTTGGCTTTTTTCTTAATTTTTTTTAATTTTATCTAGATTTTAAATTAAATTTTATAATTTATTTTGATTTTTTATAATATTACTGTAATTTTAAAAAATATATTTTGATATATGATTAGTTTTGCAGGTGTTTAGTTTTATTATTATGTAGTTAAATAAAAAATAACTTTAAAAATTATAAAGTTATTAAATATAATTGAATTCATGACCCGGATGGTATATTTGACATGATTGAGAATTAGTCTTCATAGTTGGTTTTTGTTTGTTTTATATAGGGCTACTGTAATCTCAAACAAACATTATGTCAAGAGGTTGATGTTCAATTTTACAAGAGTTTGTTTTTTTATTATAAAATTAAGTAGAAGTTAGTTTAGGAAAAAATAAATATATTAAACCAAGAAAAGTCATTGATCCAGATCACAGCTTTGGCCAAATAAATCGCGAAGCAGGGACGATTCAATATATTACTGTTTTAATATTTTTTTTTAAAAAAATATTATCTATATATCATAGTCTCAATATATTAAGCCAAATCATTTAATTTGCAGCTTTTATTTAAAGACAATGTTGATTATTTCCACCTTAAATTTGTGTATGTTGCATGATTTTCTAGCATACAAATATTTACCTTGCTTTCATAAGCGACGCATCTATCACATTCAATGAAGGATATTACAAATTGTTATTAGTCCATTCAACATGAGCTTACACAAAAATGATGCATGACTTATGAGAAGTTCATGAAAACTCTAAATAATTAGTAATTTCTTCAAAGTTTAAGGTTTGGTAAAGTGAGAGTAACATCTCATGGTTCCGTGCTACCTAATATTCATTTGATTTGGTATATTATAAAATTAAATACGTAAATTAATATTTTTTTTCTTGTTTATATAATTAATAGAAACCTTAAAGGACGTGAGTGTTTCATTGTAACACTAAACATATATTGTTATGGATAGTTATAGTGAAATTATTGTTTTGTCTGTTGGTGGAAAAAATAAAGTCTTTTTATTAGGAGAAATTTGGTATTTTTTAATGGCTCATTGATCATTAAAAGATTGTTAGAGAGTATTTGTCTTTTAAAAAAAAATTAAACAATAAAATAACTTATTTACTCCCAAGATCAATAAAATTTATAGCTTTTAACCAATGGCTTTTTTATCTTTTCAATTCATAAAAATACATTAAAACGACATCTTTACCCTTAGAAAAGATAAAAATCTAGGCATGTAAGGGCTTTTTTATTTCCTTTCGCACGTGTTTTTTGTAATTTCCTGACTCATGGAAGATGTTTTGGTATTTTTATGTAGAGAAATTGATTTTTTATTCAAAACAATTGTTGGCCTGTGCTCATTACATGCTAGCAAGTGGGTGGCATCCGCGCTATATGGGTGGCACTTGAGACGCAACCCAATGGCCAAATATTCTTTTTATTATGTCGTTGGAAGCATCATTATATCTCCTTTCTTCTAGTGTTGTGCGTGGTGGTAGATGATGGGTAATTTTTCACTAGTATCCAAGTTTTTTTCTCTCTTCTACCTGAAAATATACATGTTTGTTCTCTTTGTTTTTTGTATTTGAATTTTAGTCCTTATTCTTTTGAATTTTTATTTTCATTCTAGGCCTTTATATAAAAAAACTTGTTCATTTTTAATTTAGTCATTCAATTACAATTTATCATACATTATTTTTTTCCAATTCAATCTTTATTCTTTTGATTTCTAATTTTTATTCATGGCCTTCTTTTTATTTTTATTGGATTTCAATTTTATCTTTCAATTAAAGTTTATATTGTTTTATTTTTTTGAATTTAGCCCTTATTCTTTTGATTTATTTTTCTTTTTTAAAAGTTATTTTTATTTTCAATTTAACCTTCAATTGAGAATTTTTTTTGTTGCCATCTAATTTATTTTTTATTTCAATTTTCACTCCCGTTCTTGTAATTATATATATTTTTTTTGTTTTAGATTATTTTGTGTAATTGATATTTTTTTTCAATTTTATCTTTTAGTGTTTGATTTATTAGGGATTGGGCTTCATATTTTTTCTATTAATGGTGCTTTTGATATAATGATCAAGGTCATGAGTTTAAAAAGTTATTGCGGTTTGACATTATTTTTTCATTTTCTTTTCTAATTTTATTATTCTACATTATTGTTTTAGAAAAAAAAAGATTGATTTTGTGGTTATCTTTAATTTTTTTATTAGTTTATTTCAGTCTCATGAATTAAACTATAGGTTTTGTAGGCCTTTTTGAATGATTTTTTTAATTTGTTTTGTTTGTATTTAATTTTTAAAGATATTATAGTTTTATGTTTATACAGATGGACTTCATTTCTAAAAATAAAAATATTTTTTAAAAAATAATATTT
Organism: Populus nigra; assembly: GCF_951802175.1. Lineage (NCBI taxonomy): Eukaryota > Viridiplantae > Streptophyta > Magnoliopsida > Malpighiales > Salicaceae > Populus > Populus nigra. Next base: position 7,518,500 of record NC_084854.1, on the reverse strand, counting down.
TTTTCTTTTATTTTATTCATTCATTTTTATGGATGTTTCTATTTATATTATTTTTTATTAATTTTAATAAATAAATTCAATAAATACAACCGAGTAAATATCTCATTCTGCGTGAAATCCTGTTTTACATCTATCTCTTAATTTTTTTCAATTTCTTTCTCTTTTAGTTATTATTAACATTATATATATATATATAGTTGTCGATTTATTTAATTAAATGTTTGCATAAGTTTTTCGATTTACACTTTAAATTTTTTTATTTAAAAAAAACATATCATACGCAATTTTTTTAAAAACATTATGACCCATAATGAAGCACGGGTCAAATAGCTAGTAAACTATAAATTCCATTCAAATATTGGATACAAAAACTATTAACTCAATTAAAATTTTGGTATTTTCCGAAACCATCATTATAAACAATGTTATTACTTATTGGCAAACATTTTTTACTCTTCAACAAACATTGTCCTCTGCGAAGTGCAAAAACAAAAACTAGTTTTTATTAATTACAATCTATGAATGTTTATGGATATAGTTAGATCGGTTTGAGTTCATAATTATATACAATTCCATTTCTGATATTTTATAAATTATAAACTCAATCCATTGATATTTTGTTTACCTAAACGAGTTGGATATATTGAGCCAGACAGAATTTTTTGTGGATATTACATATATTTATGGATTGAGTTTATATTACTAATTTTTATGGGTTCATATTTAGAAGCAGGCTTATAATATGACATATGAATTGTAAGTGTCACGATATCCTCAATATTTGATCTAATTTTCATATCTTGCACCACCAATAAGTTCTAGCTACTTTCCTTAAGAGATTAACTATTTGCTTGTTAAGTTAAAAAAAATCTAATATAAAACCCACTAACAAAAACGTTAGACCCAAAATGTTTCTAAATAAAACAAAAATAAATATTTAATCCATAAATTATCAAATGTAAAGACAAGATATACAAATTAAATCAAGTTAACTAAGTTTTAAAAATCATAACCAGCCATCCAATTCATAATATCTATTTTTTAAATTTATTAACCCTCTATCATTTTATAATATTCATCAACTTGAGGACATATAATGTAAATACTACAAATGAGATGGTTTTTTTTTTACCACGCCACCTCTTATAATCAGTTGAATGTGGTCCCTCGGCATAATTTTGCATAGGAAGAAAGTAAAAGAACAAGACGGTGCTTTCCACCGTCATATACGACAAACTGACAGGGAAATGAATTTATCACTGTACAAAGCATGGAATAAATTGATTTTCACCTCTAGCATCCAATGCTGGCTTCCTAGCTCGTGCAAATTATGGCATGAAATAAACCAAGCAGCCGAAATGAAGAGCAAGGAAATTAAGAGAAAGAACAACGATCCAACCTTTATATTCACAAGCATTGTAGAAAAAACCAGGTGATTTCTGAAAAAACTAAGTGACTTTCCCCTGGCTTGAACTGCTTTCAATAACAGTACAAAAAACCGAGCATCTCATCAGAAACAGTGGTCTGTCAGAATTTGAGCATCATGAACAGCACATGGAGTTAAGATAAATGAATTTATATACAGGCGTCCATCGCCCAGCAATAATGTGAGCACCTGCAGCAGCAGGTTTTGTTGTTGCCTAACCATATCCTTTATCATCAGCTGCATCAACAGTAAATGCACTCTTACCTGGTATGGCCCCATCGTTTGATCTGTCAGTAGTGGAGGAGGAGCATTGTTTAATCGGCAAGCTTAAAACACATAGCAAGACAGAGGTGCATGTCTGGAATTGAGATTTCCTAAATAGGAGCCACAGAGTTAACCACTTAAAGCTTAAGCCTCCTTATCAAACCTAGCTGGGCACCTGAAAAACCTGCTGAAGGTTGATGAATGCTGCAGACAGCAATGCAATGGGGCAAATTGTCCATCCACTTCCAAGGATTCATGCTCTTATAACTCTTTCTAAATGAAGTATCGAAACGTTATTGTAGCAGTTTGAGTTCAAAACTCATTGGGTTAAGAGATTTGTAAGATGGGAAAGAGTAACTCAGTGTAATCCGAAATTAAAAACAGAGTTAAATTATCTGCAAGTGCCTTGTGGTAGGGCATGGTTATAATCTCAAACAGGGAAACGGTGCAATCGATATCCACAAGCTGGGGTCGCGTATAATTTCATGGAAGGTTGCTGTCGCGATTCACCAGTCCACGTGGAATGCATGCGCTGTCCCTGCACGAAAATGCCCTGTGAGTTGTGACACAATTCCAAGACTATTATCTGTTTTTTTCCATGAATGAAAGGATTTCATTATCGACGGTAACTAGAAGCAGGAGCTGGCCTTCCCTACACAGTTGCTGTTTGTTACATGATAAAACAAAAGGAAGAACAAACAGAGCTCCGACAATTAGATCACCAGCTACAGAAGGTCCAGTATGACCAAGTCTATGAGACTCTGATTTAGCCATTCTTTCTGCAGCAACTTTGTGCTGTGCAGCCTTAACTGAACAGACTACACACTGCTCTTCACAATGACATCTTCAATGAGTCCTGTTATTAATCTCTTTCCATCTAGATGACGAGCACCAAGCTATTCCGATCAGTGTAGAAGGAGAAGTGGTCCTCTTATGTGGGTGCGATTTGGCCCAATGAAACTCCATATTACCCAGAACACAAAGAGGATTAATAACCCTCCCCATTTTCAACTGTTAGCCAGGCAATGAAGCTATGCCTAGGATAATCTCTTTCAAGTCAAGATGTTAAATGTGCCTAATAAGCGTTGGATCACTTGCATGATTGGTTTCTATCACACTAGGAACATTACTCACTGAATCAGACACTAGATAGCTTGAACGTGCGCACCTGAACTTCCAATTCTATAATCCAATTTACACCAGCGTTTCACATAACTGAAACAACCAATGATGCCTAGAAAAACAAACTTCATAAACCCTATCAAAGATCAAAAAGTTGATATATCCATTAACTAAAAATAAAAAAACTAGGATATGTCTTTCCACTGTATAGTGTGAATGACATGAAAGTGTCAAAGTGTGAAAATTTGTTCGTGATGATACTGGGACTGCTTTTCCTATTTGGTTGTGTTTCTTCACTTCTCCTTAGTCCATGTATATCCTGAATTCTCTTTCTGGTATCAAACCTAACTGCGCCAATCTTGCAAATCAAAACATATGCAAAGTGAAAGAAAATCAATGTCCACGTAAAGGCGTAAAGCAGTGGATCTAAACATGATGTTTTCCATTTATGCTTAAGCGCGGGATCATCTTTTTATGCAATTTTGTTGTAATTTTTTAATTTAATACTCAATACCTGGCTGACATATTTATGTTTCTGCTGATTCTAGGAGTTAGTGATGCAAAGGTTTTGACTAGTCAAGCTGTTGATCCCTTCCATAATGTGAAGGAAACCCAGAATTAAACCCACCATCTGAGCATCACAAGCAGGTCCTTCCATTTCAAAGTGGCTAAAACCCAGAATTAAATCCACCATCTGACCATCACAAGCAGGTCCTTCCATTTCAAAGAGGCTTACTCTCTCAATGAGATGAGCTTTCAACACGGCCAACAGCAGATTTTAGCTTGTTCTCCAACTGTCCCACGCTCGTGAGCTCATCTCTAGTGCCCATGACGAAGAGTTTGGTTTGGGCGACTATATAATTGTTTTATGGTGCATCCCAAACTGTATAAGAGCAGTTTATCTACTCCAAAGGGTAACCCATGCTTACATAACCAATAATTCCTGCATAACCTGCAATTGGAGCTCCTACACGTGTGTGTGTGTAAATCTCAGCCAACGAAAAAATGGAAGGAAATGGGAGAGAGAAAATTCCTTTGCGCTCAATTTGAAGCTTGTAAATTGTAAATATATGTTCAGTAAAGCGTAGGAAAGTTTTCTGGAACGCTGAAGGACTAACTGACAGAATAGGTCGCAACCACTTTTTGAGAGGTTTAAGAGTCTATTTGGGATTTTGTATTTAGAAGTGTAATAGGGCGACGATTTAAAATTCTTTTAATTTAGAAATATATTAAAATAATTTTTTTATTATTTTTTAAAAATTATTTTTGACATGAGTATATTAAAACACAATATGCAAACATAAAAATAAAATTATTTTAAACAAAAAAAAATCAAAATTTTTTAAAATAGGATGCAAACCACGTTTCCAAACAAGTTGTTAATAAAGCAAAAATACCCTATCATATGATTCTTGCCTCCATGAATTTGGTAGCTTAATATATTTCAAAAAATGCCAAAAATATCTCAAAACGCTCATCAACATCGTGATTAACACATGTAGGCATGTTAACAGAAACATCAAATAAAACATAAAAAACGATGTTTGCTTTGGTTTTGACCATTTCAAAATCAATAGTTATTGGATCAAAACCATACCTGCAGAACCTACCTTCGAAATCTTGTTTGGTGGCAACTTTTAAGAGACCCGAGTACGAACAGCAACGACATATGAATTTCAGCAAAACCATTAAGGAAACACCAGTTGATCTCCCAACACTTCTCATGTCAAAAGTGATTGCAGTGAAGCCTTTGATGGATAACCTCGAGGCAATTCCATGCACGAGTGTCCGGCTCCCTCCCATTTTTTAGCATGGATGCACCAGCACTATTGTATTGCTTTTGATTTGGATGGTTTCTTGAGATGGCTCGAAGACTATTACATTAAGAGTTGTGCCATCTGGGGTTGAAATGAAGCAAGATTCAATTGCAATCTTTGTTGCTGTGAAGGGAAAAGGGAAAAAAATGAAAGAAACGAGAACCTGGAACAGACTCTTAATGGCTGTGTTAGTTGAGAATGAAGAGGGATAATAATGTAGGGGTTTAAGGATCACAGAAAGCAAGGCTGATGATTTTAAGGAGTGGCAGCTATTGGTCTTGTTGATGTTAATGAGCCGCAGAAGGCAGGCATCTAGGTGGCAGGATTAAGGAATTGTTAATTTTAGGAGAAAAGAAGTTTCCATAGGCTTATTTTTTCGCAGAGGATCACAGTACAACACAATGCCATGTCATTTTGGATTTCAAAAGAAACTCCAGAAGATCTAAAAAAAGAAAGAGAAGGAGATCCATATTAAAAGTATAAAGAAATCCTGAAAGAGTTTACAAGGGAACACCAGTGATATTTACATTGTTTAACTAGAAAGATTTGTGAATTGAGATCAAAGCTTGCTTCCCTAGAGACGGTTGAGAGATTTTACAAGTGGGAAAGAGAAATCAAGGTCACCCAATGTATAATGAAATGATATACTCACACCATAAGATATATAACATTTTGGTTCAATTACTGAATGAGTGTGGTTATATAACAGGCCTAACTTTAATGACATGATCACCAATCTAAGAGCACAATGATTCAGGGCCAAGAACCGAACTGCGCAGGACAACCCGTTCCCCTGAATTGCAATACTAAAATACAAATGCATCTTAGGCAACCCCAAACTAGACTAGTACATTCCACAGTCATCACATAAACCACCATCAGGGGCATCTACAAAAACAAAGTGCTCAAATGTTTTTCAATTTTGGAAGAAAACAATGCCATTCATTCGTTGCAAGAGCCTGAGTGTTTTGAAATGGAAAGCTTCTATCCCTATCATTTCATTTCCTTCAGCAGTTTTTGATCAGAACATCATTTCCTTCCGTAAATTCACAAGTACTAGCAGATACTCAAAAGGGAAGCTCAAACAAACAAATATTAAGTATTTTAGGTAATTGTCTCTATCATCAATACATATTACATACAGTTATAGTTCAACTCATCATTTCTCTAAATCAAAAATGTTGCAAGTGCCTATCAAGGAATTGATTGATCGCTAGGATTCTATTGCAGATCTGCAATTGAAACATTTTTCACCCTCATGAAAATACAAGTAAAGCTTGACCTTGCTATTGTACTTGAAATTCAGATTCATTTAAAATTTAACCTCGACTTCAAATTCCATATCCAAATCAATGCTAACCCATTAATATTAACCAATTTACATCTTTATCTTGCATTACTAAACCAAACAAATAACCAAAACCCACCAAACAACATAGTTCATAAAACCCTAAACAAACCTTTACAAAATTGATATATAATAATAATAATACTCCAAACAAAAAAGAAACCACTATTCCAAAGCGAAATGAGTTTCGATTACTTATCTTAACATAACCAAATTAAAGTTTCACCAGTAATTTCAACAAATTCAAGCACCAACACCGCTGGTAGCTCCCTTCAACGCCTTCTTCAACTCCTCGTTAACATCTCCTTCTACTGATTTCTTCTCATTGTTTCTCCTTTCAATTTTATAACCACTACTCCCACTTTTAATTCCATTTCTCTCAAGTTTCCCAGAATTCAATTCCCCAATTAACAATTTCCCTCCACCAATTTCCTCCCTCAATCCCTCCACAGCTTTCTTCAGATGCCCATTCTCGCTTTGAAGGATCTCTAATTGCCTTTTCACACCCAAACACGCCTCTGCCACGTCAGAATTCCCCAACTCCATCCCCACCTTCCCAGTGGTCCCCTCTTTCTTACTCCTCCCATCTCCGTCATCCACGTGTTCAATCCCAACCTTGTTCATCACCAGAAACGGTATCTTCCTGAAATTAATCCCAGCCGTTGATTCACCACTACCACTCTTGATCTCAGCCGGGACCCGAACTCCCCACCGGAAATTCACCACAGCCCTGCTCCTCACGGGCAACTTCGTCCTTGCTGCCACTTCGAGACCAGAAAAAACCCCCGCAACAGCACTCGCCGTCACAGGAGGCAAAACAGCAATCCTCTTCCCATAAAACATGCCATTAGCCACAGCCGGAGTCGTATTCGGAGACGCAGGCTCGACGACCTCAACCGATCCATCATCATCAGACGAAACGCCACCGTTATGAATCGACCTCGTAACGTGACTGACATGACTGGACGACTGCGACTTCTTAATAGAAAAGTCCCCAAATTGAGGCTTGAAGTGAAGCATGAAGCTAGGGTTCAAATTATTAGTATCACTACCTTTACCCAACAAATTGAATTCAGCACTCATAATCATGGAGCTTGAGACAGGAGAACCGAAGGGGCCGGTTCCGGTTTTGATAACGAGAGAGAAGGGGTTCCAGGTGTCATTAGGACGGTAAGAGAATTTGAAGGAGGGGCCTGATTCAAAGAAAGTAGAGAGATTTAAAGAAAGTTCTTTGGATTCACCGGCTATAATCCCTGATTGGAATGGTAAACCTATGATGCATAGTGGCACTTTGGCTCTAAAGAGAGGGTTTTGCTCTTCACGAAATTTTAGGGAGGCTTTCATTTTTTGTTCTTTCAACAGCGATCAGTGAAATGAAGATCGGGTGATTTATATAGCGATTAAATGGGTGAAGGTTTTGGAGGGATTTTGAAATTCGGATGAGAAAATTTGGAAACACGTTCCCCGAGGGAGCTCAAGCTTTGGGGGCAATCGCTGGCGGAAGCGGATTGATAGGGGTGGTTTTGGGTGTAATTTTTGAGGGAGGGAGAGGGTGAATTCGAGGGATACGGTCTGTTTTCTGATGGGTGGCTAATGGAGGGGATTTTTTTTTTTTTACATCACGTTTTATTTAAAAAAAATAATAATTTTTTTTATTTTTTATTTTAAATTAATTCTTTTTTATATTTTAAAATTATTTTGAAATATTAATATTAAAAATAACTTTTAAAAAAATAAATTTTACTTTAATATATTTTTAAAACAACAAAACTTTCAACTAACTCCAAATAAATTAAATCTCGCCATGTAATTTGAATTTTTGAAACAGGTCGACTATGACCGGCGCGTTTAGCGTTTGTCTCTACTGAACCGTTTGATTAAAATACCTACGGGTGACTCACTTCACCAGACAGACTGCTTGTGAGTTTGTTCGGCAACAAGAGAGAGGGTGTGATCGTGAGGCGGTGCCTGTCAGCTCGTCCATCAGCCATGTGGAGTGCAGTCTGCGTTGACGTCACGCTCTTCAGCATTGGGTCCCTTTAATAAATATTTTTTTGTGGGTTTTTTAATTAATTATCATGATATTTTTTTATCCACACAAACTTTTTTGGAATTAAGTATACAATAAGTTATTTATATCCAAAGTGAGTTTATTTTTCGTAATTTTTCTTTCGATAGGAACATTTTTTTAATCTACTGCCTTGTCAAAATAAAAAACAAAATCACTCAAATATCTTTTGATTAAAGTTTAAAGAGCAAAGCTTTTGGATCACATTAATTGATAAAGAATACAGGTGAGTAATTGAATTTGCTAGAAAAAGCTGACATAGAATTAATTGAAAAAATCAAATTAAGATATCAAATTTAAAAATATATATTTTTTAAAATGATAGCTAATCAGGAACAACAAGATATTGTTGAGTTTATTAAAGAAAATGAGATATAAATATTTTATAAAAGTGGATGGTATATGTAAAGGGAGTATTTTTCAATTAAATAGTAGTGGTTACAGCAAAAAAAATAGTTGAAAATACCACATTTATTCGTCGGAAAGTGCATATTTGATCAGCCAAAACTATATATATATATATAAAAAAAAGCTAAACAGTAGCTGAACAACGTGTTATTTAAGTTAAACTATAGAAATTAGAGTTTTTAATTTGAGATCTAACAGATTTCATTTTAGTTTTTATTTTTTTCAATTGTTTTTAATTACATTCATAATTAACTCTCAAACTCTTAATTTCATGTCATGCCACCTTTGTCAAACTCAATCATCAACCTTAAAGTATAGTGTCATATATTGATCCTTGATTTTTGATTTGTGCACTTGGACCCTTAATTTACAGTCAAACTTTTAATTTTTTTTATTTTTGCCCCTGAATGGGTCAATTTCATCCCCTACAATCATGCAATTTTTTTCAGTTTTGTTCTTGGATTTGGATTTCTTTAATCAAGTCCCTAATTGTTCATTGGATTTTAATATTTATGCAATCAAGCCCCTGATTTGACCAAATTAACTCTTTAAAATTATAAATTGACCTTCAGACTTTAATTTCTTCAAATTAAGGCCTAAATTAACTTCAAATATCAATTCTTCTTGCAATTAAGTCCTCAATAAAATTAATTAAGCCTTTCAGAATTTTTATTGAGTCCTTACCTATCCAGATTTGTATTTCTTTACACCAAATAAAAATATTTTCATCAAATAAACCTAGAATTGGGTTGCTAATTTTATCAAATTTATACATGTTGGTGCTCCAACTTTTTCACTTGTTATTTTGGTCTTTCACCACCGACTTGAACAATCTTCTAGGCTTTCTTCATGTATATTCTCTTGTATTTTGAATTTTTTTTCTATTTTTTTCTTGATTTTTTTATAGGGTCAAAAGTGGATAACAACAAAAGTGTCATTTGAATATAACAAGATTGTAATGACTAAGAATAATGTATTTATGAGGAAAGGATATTGTAACAATAGACTTTTTATACTCAATGTTGCTAATGAAATAAATGCAAATGCATTTTTTTCTACTTATTTGCTTGACTCTATTGATTTATAGCATGTTAGAGCAGGACATGTTAGTTTATCTTATCTTAAAAAAATGAATTCTCTTGGTTTAATTTATGGTTTAAACTTTTCATCTATGAAGAAATATGAAATATGTGTTGAAACTAAAATTACTAAGAAAATATATGCATCTGTTTTAAAAAAAATACATTACTTAGCTTAATACACACAAACTTAGGTGATTTAAAATAAACTATGACTAGATGAGGTAGGAAATATTATGTGACCCACATATATGATTTTTCAAGATATACAAAATTTTATCTACTTAGAAGAAAAGATGAAGCTTATAACATGTTTTATTATATAAAATAAAAGTAAAAAAAATCAACTAAATAAAAAAAATCAAATGAGTTAGATCTGATAGAGAGGTGAGCTTCTTTTTTTTTTATGAATGACTATTGTGAAAAGAAATGTATAATACATGAAGTTACTCCACCTTATTCACCTGAGTCTAATGGGGTAGCTAAAAGAAAAAAATTAAAACTTTAAAAGAAATGATAAATGTTATGCTAGTTAGTTCTTTAGCATCTGATTACCGGGGTGAATCTATTTTATCTACATGTCATTTATAAAATAGAAATTCTTATAAGAAAACTGATTTAACACCTAATAAATTATGGAATGATTATTATCCTAATTTAAAATATCTAAAAATATGGGGGAGTCTAGTTAAGGTTATGTTACCTGAACCAAAAAAGATAAAGATAGGTTTATAAACTTATGATTGTATGTTTATTGGTTATTGGTTATGTTGAAAATAATGTTGCATATAGGTTTTTAGTATTAAAAAGTGATATGTTGGATTGTAATAGTATTATTGAAACAAAAACTATAGGATTCTTTAAACATGTTTATCCATTAAGAGAAAAGATTTGTTATGCACCTATTAATGGTAACAAAATTGATAAAACTCACATTGAGAAAATAAGGAGTGAGAGACAAAGGAAAGAAACTTCATTTGGAAATGATTTTTTCACTTATTTGGTAGATAAGAATTCAGTGACCTACTCTGAAACTATTTCTTCTTCTGATTCTGGTTTTGAAAAGAAGCAATTAAAGTTGAAATTGATTTGCATATACAAAATCAAACTTAGGAAATAATTGATTTGCCTCCAAATACAAAATCTATTTGTTGCAAATGGATTTTTAGAAAAAATATTTTTTAAACAAGATTGGTTGCAAAGAGTTTTACTCAAAAACAAAATGTGGATTATTTTGACATATTTTCACCTGTAATAAGAATTTGTTCAATTTGAGTTTTAACTGTTTTAGTTTCAATTTATAACCTTTATATGGATCAAATAGATGTTAAAATTGTTTTTCTAAATAATGATTTAGAAGAAGAGATATATATGTTACAATTTGAAGGTTGTTTAGTTCCTGAACGAAAAAATAAAGTTTGTAAGTTGAAAATGTCTTTATATTACTTAAAGCAAGCTCTTAAGTTTAATGGCATGAGAAATTTGATGGAGTTGTTTTGAGTGATGTTTTTCTTCGGTTAGTATGGATAAATGTGTGTATATTAAGTCTATTGATAATGAATATGTGATCATTAGTTTATATATAGATGATATGCTTGTTTTTTGTACTCATATGAATGTCGTGCATAGCACCGAACATCTCTTAAGCTAGTGTAATATTAGTTATTAAAATTATAATGAGAGACAATGATATAATATTAACACAGGAATATTATATAGAGAAGCTTTTCAAGAGGTTTGATCACCTTAATGTGACACTTGTGAGTACTTCTTATAATGCTAACACTCGAAGTTGTTGCTCAGTTTGAGTATGCTCAGATTATTAGGAGTTTGATGCCTTTGATGAACTTCACTTGACCTGATATAACATACGTTGTGTGTAGATTGAGTAGATATATATAAAATTTTAATCATGAGCATTAGGTGACAATAGTTCAACTAATGAAATATTTGAAAGGTGTTATGGACTATGATATTTTATATAGTAGTTCTATTGTATTAGAATGATACATCAATGCTAACTAGATTCCAATTCAAATGAGATTAAATCCACACTGATATATATGTTTATTCTTAGTGGTGATGCAATGTCTTTGAAATCATTCAAGCAAAGTTTAATCGTTCAATCTATCATGGAGTCAGAATTTATAGCTTTAAAATTAGTAGGAAATGAAGTTGATTGGTTAAGGAATTTTTTAACTAAAATTCCATTTGGAGTATAACCAACACATTATATATCAATGCATTGTGATTGCCAAATGGTAATAGCCACTGCTAAGAATAAATTCTTCAGTAGTAAAAATTGACATATTCAATTAAGACATGATGTTATAAAACAGTTGCTAAAAGGTGAAATTATTTCAATTGATTATGTGAAGTCAAAAATGAATTTGGCCAATTCTTTAACTAAACTAGTTGGTAGAAAGATGATATTAAAAATATCGAGGGGAATAAGACTAATGTTAAGTAAGAAATCAAAATGATGGTAACCCAACATATGTGATTGAAGATCCCATGAATTAAGTTCATATAAGTAATAACAAAGTCATTTGTGGTCTGTAGCACTATAAAACAAGTCATTTTATATGATATGAGGATAGTACTAGTTTGCAATTAAAGAGATGATGAACTAAAAAGTTCTTAATGAATTTCACATTGCTTATGGATAGTGTTCAAGTTGTAGTGAATACTTGATGGAATCATCTATATAAGTGTGGAATGGGGCCGCTTCCATAAGATACTAGCAAATCTCTACAACACTCATGAATAACCAAGCGCACGCGTGGCTTATGAGAGTAAGATCGATCAAACAACAAGAAATTATAGGAGTATAATTTGATTAGTGAGACGCCTAACTTACAATAAGAATTTTTTATTCATAGAATTTAAAAACTTTACCAATAACTATATATGTTAAATCTCATTCTTTCTATGATTTGGTTCATAATCCAAAAAGCACCAAGTTAAATGCATTAATCGATAAAAATTCAGCAAGTATATTCTTATTAAAAAACAAATCTCTTGAAATGTATGGGGGGTTGTTGTAAAAATGAAATTTGAGAGATTATTTTAAAAGATTTTTATCTCATATTGAAAAGACACAACTTTCTCATTATGAACATAAAATATATGTATTAATAGGCTTCTAATCTCACATTAAAAAAATAAGATCTTTTAATATTTATATAGTAAATTTTAATATGGGCTAGTAACTAATAAGGATAAGGTGATAAGCTTGCCCACATATGATTAAGTCGTGCAAAAGAAAACCTTTAATTACTCATATACCAGTGAGGTAATGCCTATACTTTTTAAACTTTTTATCTTCAATAATAATTTATTTTTGACCTACTACATTGTAGTTTTTTAAATTCTTGGAATTAATTTTCTAGCAGTTATATATATATTTCATAAAAGCTCTTTAACATTTCTAAAAATTATTTTTTGAAAAACTGTTGTAACAACAACCAATTACAAAACAACACCTTAATTCTATCATTTATTTTCTAACTAACTGTTGTAGGCTTTAATTCTCATATTTATTTATTTTTGTGTTGTTGTGGGCTACAAGCCTATATGGTTATACATATACCTGTAATAGGCATCTTGGAATAGTTAAACATGGTTAAACATGGCGAAGATACGCAAGGCCTGATCATCGCCATGTTTGTTACAGGAGTTGCAGCTGTAACCATTTTGTGCAGTTAAATCTCATAATAGTCTTTGTAAGATTGAGAAGATCATATGCATTTAAAGCAGAAACATGGTAAGGTCGTACATTGAAACATAAACCTGGTTCATGTAGCCTCCCAAGAGTAATTTCTAACTCGCAAAGGAGAAAAATTAGAAAGATAAAAAACATTATACAATAATGCAATGAAGTTATCCACATCAACTATAACAAGTTCTTCCAAGAATTTTCAAAAAAAGTTGAAATCTACCTTGTCTATAACGTAAATGACATAACAACTTTTTACTACTAATTCATAGCCCTAAAGTATCACTGCGGTGCTATTGCTTGAGCAAAAAAGAAGGGTGTTTTATATAAATCAACATTTTACAAATACTACTAAAGCAAAAAAGTGATATAGCCATGTCATGTCTAATACAAATAATTTTTACCATACTTTTAAAACAAATAGACCTTAAGTATAGGTTCATGATTGAATCTGCTTTTTATTAAATTTAAATTATTTTTATATTTGTTTTTTACATTATTTTGTTATGCTAATGTAAATAATCTTTATCATACTTTTAAATCTACCTGGGCTACGAGAGTTTTTTTACAAGTTTGAAGATTGGCCAGCTAGATGATGTTCCAATCAAAATCTGATTGGTATTATGGTAGCAATTGCTTTTTAAAGTGTTTTTTAGATGAAAATACATTAAAATAATATTTTTTTATTTTTTAAAATTTATTTTTAATATCAACATATTAAAATGATTTGAAAACACTAATGAACCCAGTCTTGTTACAGGGTTAATTTGCCAACTCAAGCATAATGTTTTGTTATAGGGTTAACTAGTATATTAACTCGCGCTTCGTAGCATGTCAATAATAAAAAAATTAAATGTAAAAAAAATATTAAGAGTATATAAAATATTTTAAGTGTTTTGAGTTTGACGATCAAGCCGGACCGAAGAGCCTTGAGTCTGGTTGTCATGCCAGTCCTAAGACAATTGGGCCTGGCGTGGCAGCCAGACCCAAGCCTGTTAGGTCTAGTGGTCATGCTAGACTCAAGAGCCTTGGGTCCGTTGTGGTATTCAGATCTAAGAAGCTTGAATCTGACATGTTTGTCAAACCCAAGGTGCTTGGGTTTGACAACCCTTGCCTAACCTATGCAAACAACAAAGAAAGAGATGATAATTATGCATTTTAGTTGTTAAGAAAGAGAAAAGAAAGAAAAAACACAATCAATCAAAAAAATGTTTCGCAAAAAGATAAATTGATAATAAAACTACTATTACAATTCATAGTAAAAAGTCTTTTCATTTATAATAATTTCTTCATACCATTTAGTTTTTGTTATAATTAGTCAGCTTTAGACTAAGTTTTATAGTAAAAAAATAGTAGAAGAAGAAAGCAGGGTAGGGATGAAAAATATAATTCCAATCCAATGAACACTGGAATAAATGAATATTTTTTAAAACTAATAAATAATAAATAAGATATAAAAATTGCCAAATTCAATTCGAACTAAGTAGTGGGTAGTTTTCCCCCATGATCTTAGTGGGTTGAGAGCAACCCTGGTCAGCCCCCACGTTTTCAGCCCCCATGATCCCATAATCTTGGATATCCATAACTGTCACTAACCCATATTCTGCATGTCCACCTGGCAGCCCCAACTGCCAGCTCTTGTTGCGTCATATGCATGCCTTGGACAGTTCTTCGTCCAAGTTTCAGATCGTGCCAAGTCAAACCAACAACTTGCACAAGCTGAATTCGCGGCTACATGCAGGCTGCCAATGTCTACGCTACCGAATTCGCATCTACGTGCAGATGCCAATGTCTGCGCTGCCGAATTCCGCAACAGCTCCAGTTCTTGTCAGCCTATCCTCCTGATGAGTTTTCTTGCGTGGCCTGAACAGTCCATCGTTCAGTTCATGTTCATCAACAATCTGCATTGTCAATTTTTCTTTGACGAATCTACAACTGCACAAATCTACACTATCAATTTCTTCCCCTGTTGGTATGGCTGCCAGCACCGTAGGCACTATTTTGAATAGCCTGCCAAAGTGTTCATATCATGCACATTTAACACTATTACAAACCACCCCATAAAAAGAACCCAATGCCCTCGTCGGACAGATTCGAAGTACCCTTGCACCGTATCTCTTCCTCGTCACAATCCATGTTTCTCCCATGAAACCTCTAGCAATTCAGTCCACTGAATTTCGTCAACCTGTTTCAAAACGAATAGGATATAATTAGCGATGGATAATCTTCACCCTTGACAGCAGAGCTATCAGTGCTTCTCACCCTCCACTTCTCCATCTCTCTCTGCGACCCCTATCAGCTTAACCTGCTCCCCTAGAAAGAAATCCTTCTCTAGGGTCACGGTTTTGGCTCCTGTTCTTTATTCTGTTACCAGATTCAGTTCTTTCAATTCTTTATTCGATCGGGATTTTCCTATTCATTTTTATTTGCATCTGGGATTTAAATCGATGATGGATACAAGAAAGAGAGGGAGGCCTGACTTCAAAACTAATGGCTTTGGTAGATTCAAGAAATCTAAGCAAGGTTTACTATTTCTCTTAATCTCAAGATCTAGCCAGTTAATTTCTTTAACTGGTATCTGGGCTTTTCATGTTGTTTGGTTTTCTTTTGGTGTTTTACTGATTTGTTTATGCTTTATGTATGTTTTTAACTTTTTGTGGATTTATGCGTCTTAGCTTTTAAGAATTTGTTAGCTTTCACAGTGTTTTAAGGAAGAATTTAGCCTCAAGTGTTCTTTGAGTGTCTGTTTGGTTTCTAAGGCTAAATTTTTAATCATTTGCGTGTTTTAAAATTTAGGTCAATGCCAATAATGAAGCTTTTATTCTGTGGAAAGATTGGTTGATTGTTATCTTTACTGTTTTGTTCTTTTTGGGTTTTTTTTATACATAATTTATGCTTCTGTATTGCTGTTAGAATGTTTAAATTATGTTGTTTTGGGGGTTAGCCGGTTATGCTTTTTTTTACGTTGGTTGTAGTTGTGATTTTGCCTGCTTGTATGTCAAACCTTTGCTGCTGTTTCACTGGTAGGACTGTTGAGTCAGGAATTACCTGCGTTAGCTTTGATTGTAGTTATGATTCTGTTGCTTATCCCACTTCTTCTTCTTCTTCTGCTGCTGCTTGCATATTGGCATAATAGTTTCAGAAACTACCTCATTGGTTGGTGTCCTTGAGAAATCCAATTTTTAAACTGTCGTTGAACATGCAAAATCTTAGCCTTTGGAGAAACTTTACCTGTGTTACAAGTTATACTTAAAGCACTGATAATGTAGCATTCATTTATAGGGTGAAAAGGCTGCAAATGAAACACTTCAAACCATACAAACACTCAAATTGAATTATCCCCAAAGCTCAAGAACTGTTACTCATCGTCAAAACATTGCCCTTTGTTTGAGTAATATATTTTATAGAATTAACCCAAGCATCCTTCAATGGCTTTGAGAGAGATTTTTGGTTTCTCCTCTAAACATAACTAACATCAAACAGCCTCAAATATAAATGTTTTTGGCTAAATAAAAATCAAATCATCTCCCAGAATTTAACTTCACCTCAATCAAACATGCCCTAAACTAAGCGAAAATCTCAACAAAACAAAAACACCCATAAACATCATTGGAGACTTAAGTTCACTTGTGAAGTACAAAAACAGGGTTACCCATATGAGTGGATGCTACATAAGGGTGATAAAAATTTGCTGGAATGTACTTGTCAATGTACATCTATATTATAGACTATGCATTCTATATTAGTTAGACAATTTTATTCTAAAAAACTTTGGTGTTTTGTAGTGAATCCTACTGGTATTAAACTTGGGAATATTCTAGAATAAGTAGATTAAGAATCTGGAGAAATTTTAACTGAGAACAAGTAATTAATGTTTGTAATAGAAATGAACCCCTTATCAACTTGTGTAGGAAGCAAATTGAAGCCATGCACCAAGTTTTTCAGGTTCAAATTTTCTCACCTAAATAAGTATCTTAAATTTCATCCTTTATCTTTTAATATTTAAAAGTTACTGTAATTGTTTTTCCACAATTTAAGTTGTGTACTGTGCTAATGAAGTGGGTATTCTAGCTGTTATACAGGTACTTAGTCATAACTGTGCTTTGTTCAAACAAAGTTAATTAATGGAATTTCATTGGATACTTTGTTTTACTTATGAACTATAAAAAAGATAATTGCTTGCTGGAAAACAGTTGATGTAAGACTTTTTTTTTCTGGATATTGATTTTATTTCTATACCCAAGTAATGTCCTCTGGCTTTCCTTGCCACTTTAACAACGATAACATTTAATGTTATTTTTTCCATTTTAAAGTTTATTGGTTATGGATTGAACACAACTTCCTATTAAATAAATTAGATTATGTTGAAGTAAGTTAAACTTTCGGTATGGTGTCAAAAATTTAGAATAATGGAGTTGCTGGCACGGACTTGTATTACTGTAGCAGCAAGTTCAATTATCTCGAGTTGTATCATTTTATGAGTGCCATATTGTCATCCATGCCACTGAAGTTTATGTTATGCTATCTTATAATCTGTGATGAAGGTATTCCTGTTTGGAGTCTTGTTGCCTTAGTTCATTGGTATAATGGAGTCTTAGTTTAACATCACTTCATATGTGTTTCTTATTTCTGGTCCTAACGAATTTTGATTCAGTATATCATTTTTCTAGGTGGTAGCCTATTCTGCTTTCATTCCCAATATTTGGAGATGCTGTTATACAGAATTCATCATGTGAATCTGCATTTTTATCAAAGTCAATTGCTTTGTGGTTATCATCTGCAGTTGATAATTAGAAGAATAAGATTGTAGACGAGCATTTCAATCTTTTTTAATTAAATGATAGTTGTAGGGCTTAATTGTTTGATTAGTATTTAGCTGCTAGATGTAAGCAGTATCATTTATTGCAGATGATGGATTGACTTACTGAACCTTTTTTTTTTGTTATGCTTTGGATTGCAGCACTGGTGGCTGTCCATTTGGTGAGAGCTGCCACTTTCTCCACCATGTTCCTGGTGGCTACAATGTTGTGGCCCAGATGATGAATATGGGACCTAATGTCACCCCACCATCCAGAAGTTTGGCGGCCCCACTGCCAGTCCCTAATGGCTCTGCTTCGTCTGCTGTTAAAGGCCGGCTATGTAACAAATACAGTAGTGCTGAAGGTTGCAAATCTGGTGATAAATGTTGTTTTGCGCGTGGTGAGTTGGAACTTGGCAAGGATTTTGCTCCATCTCACAACAATCCACGTGCTATGTAATAAATTAGAGTTGTTTTGGACATTTGGGTGGTCGTGTGGAGCAACCTCCTCCTGGCCCTGCTACCAACTTTAGTGTCTTTGCCACCACTACAAGAATCAGTGTCGATGCCTTCCTTGCTGCATTCATCATTGGTAAGGGTGGTGTGCATTCCATACAGATATGCAACCGAACAGGAGTCAAGTTGTCTATTAAGGAGCATGAAACAAATCCAAATCTCAAGAACATCGAACTTGAGGGGTCATTTGAACAGATTGCCCAAGCTAGCAAGATGGTAGAAGAGCTTGTAAAGGTGAATTCAGCAAAAGCCGCTGCAAAAACTTCTGGGGGCCGTGGGGGGCATGCCAATCCAGGAAGCAACTATAAGACCAAGTTGTGTGACAATTTTGCCAAAGGGTCTTGCACTTTTGGTCAAAGGTGCCATTTTGCTCACGGAGCTGCTGAATTGCACAAGACAGCAGTGTGAGTGTTAAGTTTTCCTAGTTTGGCTCTATCTGGTGTGCAGTCATGTATGCGTGAGCTCTATTTTAGTTCTGGCCGTGCAATGCTTATTGGTGAGAGGAAATTATGATTTTACATTTTTTGGCTTCCTGTATACTTTCTTAGAACTATCATAGCTTTAGCCTACCAATTTCCCCCCCTTCTGCATCTGATGTAACATGCTTTGGCAGCTTGTCCATGCCGTCCATAGTTCCATGTTCCGAGTAGATAATAGTAGCTTTGTCTAATTTGCTAGAAACCCTTGAATTTTAAACTTTTGTATTCTATTATAATACTTTAATAATTTTTATTGCGAAGTGTGATCCTCCTATGTTTCAGAAGCCAAAGCCTTTTTAGAATTATGTCATGGCATTCTCTGCATAAATCATTACCTCGTGCAAGATTTTCTATATCTGTGCAGTTTCTATTATGATTTAGATGGTTAGAACCATTGTTGTAAAACCTGGCCAGCCTGGTGGATTGACCTGGGCAACCCGGGGCCTTGGCCAGGTTTTACATAGGAAAAACCAGAGTTGCAGTTGCAGTTGGTCTAATCAAACCCGAGAAATCTAGTTATTTCTAGTATAACCTGAGTGAGATTTAATTCTTTTTTGTTCTTTTTTTAATAAAAAGTCATTTCTGGATTCTCTTTTCTCAGCAAGTTCCATGGCACCTTGTGTTTTCTCCTATGCATCTGAAGGTTCTGGTCCCTTTGGAATCTTTGGTAGCAGATCTCACAAATATATAACAAGCATTGAGATATTGGTTCTATTTATTTTTTCATTTCAAAAACGTTTTTTAAAAACAATTATTTTTTTTACTTTAAATTAATATTTTTTAATATTTTATATCATTTGATTTTTTTAAACAATTGATTGAGTGATTTCTAATTTATCATTAACGGTGAGTAGTTGTGTCAAGGTCATATGAGCTCAATGGTTTCACACCTCAAACAGCTTGAAAAGTTGCTTCCCATTGTAATTGCCATAGTAACACGTGTGTGGCCCAGCCCATTAGGGCTACGCAGACTTGACATCATCCCCTCTTCCTTCATTGTATCACTGACAGACACTTTTAGGGCTGATAATTTTTTGTAGTTTTGAATTAAAATAAATAATTAAATTAATTTTTTTAATTTTTTTGAACAGAATCTAACTGAAAACCAGTTTAAACCAATTAATTTCAGTTTGATTTTTTCCCCTTCCAAACCGGTTCAAACTAATAATTAGTGATTGAGAATACCAACTCAATGTCTTTCTTCTCATCTCCTCGTTTAGAACATCTGAGTTAGACAATGACATTCTAAATAGTTTGATAAACTTTTAAGAAGTCATAATTCATGTATCTCATCATCAAAGTTAATACCCATTGCAGTCATTTCATTAATAATTACTTGAAACTTGTTAAAGTGATGTTTCATCTTGGTATCTAAGAATATTTTTAATATTTTTTTTTATAAAAAATTATTATTTTAATATATTTTTAAGTAAAAAATACGCTCGTTACCTTTGCATTTGATATGATACTGGAATAATAAGAAGAAGAAGTGAAATTAATACACAAAGAACAAAGAGTAGTAGCTGGTGTATTAAGAATTGAATTGAAGAAGAAGAAGAAGAAGAAGTGTAATGAAATTAATACACAAAGGACAAAGTAGTGCCGGGTTAGAGACGGACGCATTCTTCAAACACATTTCGTGGATTGTGTAGGCTTCAGCGGACGCGAATTGACGTTATTTTAATATGTTTTTGTAATTATATTGCTTTATTTTTTAAAATATTTTTTATTTAAAATATATTAAAATAATATTTTTTATTTAATATCATAACATTAACGCAATTTAAAAATATTATAAAAGATATAATTTTAAACAATTGTTTTTCAAAACTGGACAAAATAATAAACGCCCTTATGTCTGTTGCCTCAGGTTACAAATTCTATCATAAAAAAAATTACAAAATAATTTGGAAAACTAACTTAAAGAAAAGGAGAATAAAATGAATTAACAAACAAACCAGATATTTAATGAAAAATACCGAAAATTTAGCATCGATCAATTCACCTCAAACAAACCCAATAAAAAATAGTTGTTGCATAAAGTTGAATAAAAATAAGTTACAACACAAAATATTTTTTTATTTGATATTTATTTCAATAGCTTTTTATTTTTCCTTTATTTAAAATTTAATGAGCTACTGGATCACCTTAAGATCAGAACAAGGAGATTTACAGTTTTATTGTCACGTATACCGGTGAATTCATTCTGTTTGTTCCGCATGCAAAGTAGATAGTAAATTTTTTTTTATTACATCTATTTTTTAAAATTGTTGTTTTATATTAATATGTTTAACTAATAATATTTTTCTCTTGCAAACTACGGTTCTTGGATGCAAACCAAAATAAATGAAGTTTTTTTGTAGAAATGCATGTGTAAAATAATAATAGTACGAAATGAGTGTAGCAGCTCATGGATAGCTGAGCTTGGAAGTTTGTAGTATGTTGGATTTCAATAAAAAAAATTGAAATTGATTAAGTATTTTTTTTAATTTGCTGACTGATTTTTTTTTTCAAGAAACGTATAACATCCTATGATATAAGAGATATAAGGACAATTCTTAGATCCATCCACCACGACCGAGGACTTGTATACGACCCAAAATGTTTTAACCGTTGGATATTCATAATTAATTTTGAGCATTCAATCTTGAGCATTCAATCTCTAGAGTTCCAAGCTATTTTAAACCAATAAGTTAAAGTTTAGATGACCTATCTTGTTGCTAAGACAGAAGATCTTAGTACTGAGATTGCTGAACTTTAATAATTATACATAGAGCTAAAAATCACACATGAATATTCCATATGCTCTTTATAGCCTCTCAATCTTGATGAAAACTCGTACCCTTTTTCTTCTCCTATCCATCTCTTACCAACATAATAAAACGGTGATTATATTACCGACAAAATAAATTACAAAATAAAAATTACTCAGAAAAGTTTTTTCAACAAACAATAACAGCACATACACCCGTCAGAAAAACCATGCCGACAAAATCAATTTCCAACTACCGAAGGAGTGAGTATTCGATCAATAAATTATAAAAATCCGGAAGTGTACCTTCCTGACTTTCCACAATGAGAGCCACCGACGGGGCGTGAATGAAACTCTTAATTAATGGGGTCTAGGAAACAACATGGAAGCTTCTGTAAAGAATAATACCTCAAAATCCATTTCAAACTCAAATAATTCGAGTATTGGTCATATGGATTGTAATAATTTATGAAATATCTTTATTTATTTTAAGTACAAAAAATACTTTCTTTCTGTTATTTCATTCTTTAAATATTATTTAAAAACAAAAATTAACGAGTTGCAACCGGGTTTTTGACCGAATTATCTAGATTACATTGCATTTTTTTTATTTCTTTTTTAATCTGGCCTGTTTCCAGCCTCAAATCGGTCAAATTCTATGTTAATTTGTTGGGCTGTTTTAAAATTATACTTTAAATATCTATGTCATTAATGAAATCTCATTTGAAAATAATTACGAACATTTGTATTTTTTTGTTTTTGTTTTGCAGAGATAAGATTCTTCAGTTGGTTTTGTTAAAGAATCTTATAATAAACTAATTTCCTATTTTAGATTAAACAACACAATAATGAATCATCAAACGGATTTAATTTACAGCGCAACAACACACCAGAAAACGTGAGCAGCCAAACAGGCTCTTAATTTCAATACTTATCATCTCACGTGCGATCACAATCAGATAACTGTAAATTAGTCAAACTAAGAGGGATAATTCCGTGAATATAGTCAGCAGATATTTCAACATCACGAATCTCAACCATGTATTGTTGAGAGGAGCGGTTAAGATTGATGCCACGTCATCGCATGGATTGGATACAGGTCTCGCAAAGCAGCGCATGCGACCAAAATACCACTGACAAGACGCCACTATAAATAAGTCCCCTTGTGAATGACGGTCATGATTCCATTTGGATTTGATTGGGAGTGTGAAAGCATTGAAAATTTAAAGTATTTTTTATTTAAAAATAAATAAAAATAATTTTTTTATATTATTACCTCTAAAAAACGAAATAAAAATATAAAAAATTATTTTAAATAAAGGAAAATAATTTTCAAAATTTAATTGTACTGTGTTTTTAAAATACATCATGAAATAACAAAAAATCAGCAATTTCTCTCTAAATTGTCATTAACTGTGCGTTTAAAACAATGTTTTTAAAAAAATTAAATTTTTATATTTTTTAATAGTTTTAATATATTAATATTAAAAATTATTTTTTCAAATAAAAAATTATTATTTTAATATATTTCCAAACAAAAAATACACACGACACTACACTGATTATTTTAATTTAAAAATATTAGTACCCTTTATACTTTTCATAAAGCGTTTTTATAAATTTCTCACGTAAAGTAACCTGAATTTTTTTATTTGCAAAGTCGATATAAAAAAATCTTGAATAAAAAAAAACTGTACACAATAAAACACATATTGGTAAACTATCTTTTGGTATATATACTTTCTTATTTTATAAAAAAAGCTCTATTCTAAAGGCAAAATTCAAGCCATCTATTGAGGGTGAAATTGTATTTTAATATCCCAAGTAAAAAACAAAAACAATTTGAACTTTTTCTTGCATCTATCAACTCTCAAGAAAATGACATTAATCTAAATTTAGTCGAAATTAACAAGGAAACGTTGACATCAACCATCATTCAAGAAAATTACAATAGTTTGTAATTTGGAAGCGATCTGAAATATAAATAGAAGTGGAGGGACCGATTTGTAGTTAGGCCAGTCGAAATTACAAGGAAACGTCTAAGCGACAAGTTGATATGTGGGGCCCAAATGGAAGAGCAAAGGTAGGAGGAAGGGAGCGGTCGCGATATTGCTTAAAATACTGGCCTCTCCCCCTTGTGCCGGCTACGCCTATTATTGCACGCCCGCAAGCACATAGAAATAGAGAGGATTTTGGGAGAACGAGAAGCGAGGCTTCAAGAGAAGGAGAGTCACTCCCTTTCTCCCTTATCAGGTAATAATACATTTCCTCTCCTCTATAGCTCTCTGCTCTGTTTCAATCACCAGCCTGCATTTTTGTGTTTGATTCCTTTGCGGGTTCTGCGCGCGAATGCTTGTTTTCTTCTCTCCTGGGTCTTAGATATTTCAGATCCAGGTAAAAACGATGATCTTTCCTCTGATGTTTCTGCTATTATGTTCGAGTTAATTACAGTATTATTTTGTAAGAGATTGGTTTTTGGTTAGATCTGTGCGTGCGGTATTGTGTTGTGTTTTTTCTCCGTGAGGTTGGTTTCTGCTTAATTCTCCCAATTTGCCGAGTCTGTTGCTTTCTTTCTTTTCTTCTTCTTCTTCTTCTTTTAATTAATTGAAAATGGCATCTTTGAAAGCTATTTTTTTGTTTTAGTTTTTAACGAACTCTGTACTGAGCAAATTAATAATAGTAATAATAAAAAATAGGATCTTGATTTTGAATGCTTTCAAGATATTTGTCTGGTCGTTGTTTTTTAATACTTTCTCAAATTAAATATATAAAATCTTGGTAGACTCAGGTCAAATAAAGAAGATCTCAAACGGTGTTGGTGAATCTTTTAATGGTGACGGTGCGGTGTGGGTGGGTGGTTCTTCGTTGGTGGGTAAGGAGGCCGGCCTTAGATTTCGACTATAGCTGTTTTTGTAGGTTTCTTGGGCCTTGTTTGAAAAAAAAAATATCTCCCTTGCCGCCGCTCTGCGTGTGAATAATTGGCTGGGGGGAAATAAAGAAACCGTCTTGGATACTCAAGCTGGTGGCTTTGAGAAGGACGTTTTATCTTGGAATAAAAGTAATAATCTCAAAGTCCATTTTATAGCCTTGTTGGAGAATCCATGGAGATATAACAGAATCAATTACCTATAGATTTGGAAAATGAGGCCCGCAAGGGCAAAACAGTAAACAGAATGTCAGTACATAGGCGGCGGATGGTCAGCATCATTTCTTCAATATTTCAATGATTCATGATGTCTCTCTTTCATGTACCTCGTTTAGTCGGCCGTTCAGGCGTGTGGAGTTATTACAATCTTTATTGATTTTTTTTTTAAAATTAGCACATAAAATTACAGATATTGACAGAAGAGTATATTTTTAAAAAAATGCATAAAATAGCACTGTTTATAGATTAAAAAAAAGAATATATTTATAAATTCTTGCTATTTAAAATAATAATGGAGAAAGGAGGGAGATAAAAAATCTTGGAGAAATATTAAATCTCTGATTACGACATTATTGGTACTAATAATATCAAGAAATGTCAATGGATTTGTCCTGATAATATTTTTTAATGGTATTTGTGGTGTTGGAATTAGGATTTTGGTATTTTTTAGTGTGTTTTTTCTTGTTCATTTAATATTTTCTATTTATTGGATGTTGTTATTCTGAATGGTGGCAAGTTATAAATATTATATTTTTTTAATCGTGATATGTTTAAATGGGGTTATTTTATCAAAAAAATTTATTTGTTATTTCACCGTTCTAATAACTAAAAATATCCCTATTATTTTCAGCCGGCTTTTCAATTTTGTGGGTGCCATGTTTGAAAAGTGGTTTACAGTAGTTATTTCATCAAAGAAAGAAGGGAAATAAAAATATCGTTTTTTTATTTTAGTAAAAATATTTTTAACATCTATAATAATTTTTTTAAAATGTGCTCGATAAATAAACAGGGAAAGGTGTCCCTTTGTTCTGGTAAAAGTCTAACACGGATTCGAAATACCTTTTGGTTATCATGGTCGTCATTTATGTCTTACGTACTCCTTTCTTCCTCCTATCACTCCTTTCGTCACCCCCAACCTACCTCATTAAAAAAAAAAAAAAAAGAGGAGTTTTCCTGGCCATGGGACCCTATATCCCACTAGCCAGGAGGGGCATCGGCATCTTATGCCTTTTCTAAAGTGCTCAAGGGCGCCTACCTCACGTCTTTGGTCCACTTCCACCCTTCCACGTTTCCTCTTATGCGAATTCTGTCCATATTGTAAGGAGTTTGTTTATTGATTGACGCCCGATTCACAGTGGAGGTCGTCATTCGACTTGTAAGCTTTCTAGGCCAAGTGTGGATATGTGTATATGTCAGGGACAGCACAGCCTTTATTTTATAACCACAAAAGGGAAATATCATGATCTTTTTCTAGCATAAACTCCTAATGTATACAGGCTGTTTGTGGTGGTCCAATACTAGCGGGCCTGTCGATGATTTGACCGAGTCTGATTGTGTCTTTCGAACCGAGAAAAAAAAAAAGAACGATTGTGTCTCACCAATACTTCAACATGACCCAGTGGCCGAAAGGATAAGCCATAACTATTGAGCTCTCCCCACGTGGTCATGGAGTTGATTAATCTCCGTCAAACTCAAGATCACTTCTTTTTCCGGGTCGGTGGCGTATTCTTTTGAAACATTCTCCTTGCTTGTGCTGATAAATCCCGAGTTTATGCAAGTGTTTTCTTCTAATAACCAATTAATAAGAGCAACACCTGGCTCAAGCTGTACGGTTAAAACTTGGAAAAATCAAGGCAGTCTCTTTTAGTTGTCTTTGCTTGGATTGATACGAAGACGAAGAGGTGTAACTTCTTGTTCGTCAAACTTTACAGAAGCAGGAAAAGTTGGCTGTTGACGTGGTTGGATGTTTGGCAGCCGAACATTAATGCCAGTAGTTGTCCATATATAGTCTTTGATATAATGCTCCTAAACCTTCAGCATAGGGAAAACTAATACTTGTAGTCTCCTTCTTTTCAGGTCTTGAAACAATGGGTGCTGGCGGTAGAATGTCTGTACCTCCTTCCTCTGCTAAGGTGGAATCTGATGTTTTCAAGCGAGCTCCTGACTCGAAGCCGCCATTTACACTCGGCCAGATCAAGAAAGCCATCCCACCTCATTGTTTCCAGCGTTCTGTTCTTCGCTCATTCTCTTACGTTGCTCATGACCTGATCATTGCCTCTATCTTCTATTATGTTGCGACCAATTACTTCCACCTCCTTCCTCACCCTCTCTCCTATGTGGCCTGGCCGATTTATTGGGCTGTCCAGGGATGTGTCCTCACCGGCGTTTGGGTTATAGCTCATGAGTGTGGTCATCATGCCTTTAGCGACTATCAATTGCTTGATGACATCGTTGGCCTTGTCCTCCATTCTTGTCTCCTCGTCCCTTATTTTTCATGGAAACATAGCCATCGTCGCCATCATTCCAACACAGGCTCTCTGGATAGGGATGAAGTGTTTGTCCCCAAGAAGAAATCTGGTATCCGTTGGTACTCCAAATACCTTAACAACCCGCTAGGTCGTTTCCTCACCATTACCATCACTCTTACTCTTGGCTGGCCTCTTTACCTTGCATTCAATGTTTCAGGCAGACCTTATGATAGGTTTGCTTGCCACTACGATCCATATGGCCCTATCTACAATGATCGTGAGCGTGTGGAGATATTTATATCTGATGCTGGTATTCTAGCTGTCACTTATGGGCTCTACCGCCTTGCAGTCGCAAAGGGACTTGGTTGGGTTCTTTGTGTTTATGGAGGGCCATTACTTGTGGTGAATGCATTCCTTGTTCTGATCACATATCTGCAGCATACCCATCCTTCATTGCCGCATTACGATTCATCTGAGTGGGACTGGTTAAAAGGGGCTCTAGCAACTGTCGATAGAGATTATGGAATCTTGAACAAGGTCTTCCATAACATAACAGACACTCATGTAGCTCACCATTTGTTCTCAATGATGCCACACTACCATGCTATGGAGGCCACGAAGGCAATCAAACCAATTTTGGGAGATTACTACCAATATGACGGAACTCCAGTCTATAAGGCAACGTGGAGAGAGGCCAAGGAGTGCATTTATGTACATCCAGACGAAGACGACGACGATAAACAGAAGAGCAAAGGCGTCTTTTGGTACAGAAATAAATTGGATTGAAGATGTCATCATGAATGTATCGGGGAGGGGAGGTTTCTGTTTGTTGCTAGGGATTATAGCCTCCCTGTCTTGTTGACTTGGAGTTTGTTTCAGTTGTTTTTGTCGAACTTTAATCTTAGTTGTGCTCCTTTTTTGAATAATCCTAAGCATCAAAGTCCAGCTTGCATTGGTATACGACATTCAAGAGGATGCTCCTGTTCCATACAGATGTGAAAAATATTCTAGACTTTTTCCCCAAAGCTGATGGAGTGCATTTACAGTTTCAACATTTGTTACATACAGATGTGAAAAATATGAAGTATTCAAATTGGGTATCCTTAATTTATAAAATACATGAAGAAGTATCTTTCCCGGTCACCGGCAAGGTTGCAACATCGGCGTTGACAATTAGTGTTTTTCAACAGAAGTACTGGATATAAACAACTGAGATCTTTTTTTCAAGATGAATCCCAGCCCTGTCAACATCACAGGTATTTTGAAAGATGAGTGCAAAACTATTGATCCAATGGAATACAGGTGGGAAAAAAAATTAATTGATCAAATAAGAGCGTAGGAAAATATATGTTTTGATCAATATATAGTGTGTGGATCTGTTATTTAGTTCTCTTTTATACCTAGTAATTTTTGAAAAGACATTGGGCCTGTTTCCACCTCTTCGTTTGGGTTTCATACTGGCCTTGTGCTAGAGCTACTGAGTTAGGTTGTGCTGGAGTTATTTGATTGGACTTCAGATAATAAAAAAGGTTGTTGTTTTTTAAATAAATACATATCACAGTATTACATGGATATTACTAAAAATTATTTTCTGCTGAAGTTTTAAACTTTTTTAAACAAAATTAATTGTTTTGTTACTGCCTCAAGCATTGAATATGGGATCAAATACATTTTGTATGATTTTATTTTCTTTTATATTAACTTTTGATGTCATCTCCTGATTTTACTTAATTTTTTTAATGTTAACTATTCTTGTAATACAGTAATTGGTTAATTAAATCCCTGTCAATTTCAAAATTGATTAAGAATACATTTGGAAAAGCGATGCAGACCGCGTTTTTAAAAAAATTATTTTTTTAATTAAAATTTAACATGTTTTGTATATCTTAGATTGTTTTGATGTGCTGATGTCAAAAATAATTTTTTTAAAATTAAAAAAAAATCATTGACATGCATTTTAATATAAAAAATTATTTAAAAAACAACCGCAACCAAACTGTCAAAAACACCCTAACACTTTATTAAGTAAATTTATTTAATGTTTTCCTTTCATTAATAACATGATTGATGAAATATGATAACCTGTTAGTTGATCCATGTTTTTTCCCTTTACTTATTAACAAAAGACATTTAATAAAACTATAATTAACTTGAAAAATTGAAATTAAAAAAAAAGATTTTGAATCTCAAGAGTGAAAAGACTTCCAAATGCCAGTGGATTATTTAGCTTAAGAACCAGGTGATGGGTCTTGTTACATCTTACCGCATGAAAATTTCCTCAGCAGTTCATCATCTTTAAATGAAAACAGTTCTTCCATCTTCTGTACAGGTTCTAAAGTCTTCACTTGTGCAAGGTAAAACTCTTTGAACAAAAATCAGGTTAGCCAATCATTATTACACGACTAACTTCTAAAACAAACTCAAATCTGATCGAGAGTTGAGGTAAGACCTAGTAAGTGGGAAAAAAAAGGTAAGTGAGGTAAGTATAAATTGTGTTGAAAAATTAAGAAATGATATAATTTTTATGTTACATAGGGTGAGGTTAAACTACCCATTATTAAAACCAACCAATAATCATATTTTTCAACAAGGAAGTTTATTTTAATACTAATAAATTTAACCCCTTTATTCCTAGTGTTTATGTTATATTGTTTCAGGAGTTTGATAATATATATATTTTTATAAGATTTCTAGTGGATTGCCATCAAAAAAAGAAATTGAATATCAAATTAATCTTTCAGGCTTGATTCAAGGATGAATCATTTCAAAGAAAGAGGAAATATATAAACTAAGCTGGTTCTAAATTTTGCATTAAAATGTCTAATGACTAGTTTTATGAGACCAGGTATAATTCTCAAATCATATATCGAATCAAGTTAAAATCTTACAGGTTAATTACTAGACAAATAAGAATATATTGTGGTAAAAATTTAGGTTAATTAGAGTTTAATAACATATCATGTAAACTGGTTGCATTTGTTTTTATTGTTTTAGCAAATTTGTTAACAAAATGTTCTTTCTTGGCTAATTTTAACTACAAGAGTTCTTAGTGTCATTTAAATGCATTAAAGAATAGAAGCAATTTCTTTCTTTAGATATGTGTGGCTACTATAACCTCTATAAATATTTTAGTTTCAATTATATTATATTTATTTTGGTTGATTGGAGAGAATTTTTATACCTTTTGGTTTGATTAATTAGCTAAAACCCCATGCTTGTTTGAACTTAATTATTAATTAGTTTTCAATTATAGCCGAAGACTTGTTTGGATTTATGTTTTCCGGTGTATTAGTATAGGTTTTGGATCAATTTTATAAGTGAGTAAATTTAACCCACAAAGATAGTTTCATCATAGTTTTATTTTCAAGAGTATAAATAGTCTTTGTAAGGATAAAATATCTAGACTTGATAATGTTATTGTTGCTGAATTTATTTAGCTTGTGTTAGAGAGATTCTCGTTTTCTTTAATTCTTTAATAAACTAAATTGACTTGTAAAAAATTAACTGGTTTTGTAGCGTCTTTCTTATACTTCACGATTGCGAATTAATATTCGTAGAGTAGGAGTTTTTATTCTAATAATGCTAGTGTTTTAGGATAAGTTTTTATTGTGTCACACTCCTATCAGATCTATTTTAGCTTTCTACATTATATTTTAACTTTATCGAATGACTGCTTGATTACGCAATCAATAGGTTTGTATAACGATAACTTTTATTTTGTTTTTAAATTGTTTTTGTCTTAAAAGACATTGTATTATTTTCTTTTTAGTATTTTTTTAAAATTTTAATGTTGTAATATAAAAAATAATTTTTTTAAAATAATAATTTAATATATTTTTAATTAAAAATCATTTTAAAAGCATGCTTAGCACGTTACCAAACGCACCATAATTACTCTCGTTATCATGACCCAACTACCTTACTCGAGTAATGTAATTTTCCACTTCTAGGCCCGATAAAACCACATGAAACGAAACGTGTTTTCTGTACTATCACTTTCCAATATAGAATTATTAAAATAAAATAAAGAGGGTAAAAACCGGTTCTTGCTCGGAACATGATAGTACACACGAACACAATTCACAGCACTGAAAGAAAATCTCAGCAACTCTTGGAATTTGAATGGCTTCTTCTTCGTCGTCTTCATCATCATCTTTAATCCAAGGAGGCTCACTTCCTTCATTATCTGCAATTCGCTCACGCCATTCATCTTCGGCACATTCTTTTCTATGTTTGACCAAGTTACCGGATAATGGCCGGAGGAGGTCAGGCTACCGGCGAATGGCCTGCACCGCTATGGTACAACAGGCTGTACATGGGTCTCCAGCTATTTATGCTAAGGAAATGGAGAGACTCTCTGCTAAAGAATCTCTGCTTCTCGCTGTAATTACTCCCTCCCTTCCTGAATTATAAGAAAGTTTATTCATTTCTCTGTATTGAAGTTAAGTTCGATGCAATTCGATGATTTTGACCTACGGTTGAATGCTTTTGAGTGGATAATCTCATATCCTAAAGAAATTTAAGTCATTTCTTAGTTTGCAGTTAGTGGATACATAGTAAGAAATGAATTCAAAACGGAGATTTTGTGCAAGAAACTGCTTTTATATATATATATATATATGTGCTAAGCTAAACAGAATAAAATCCCCAATTCCTGAAGCAGAAAATGCGAAACCAAACATAATAAAAAGTAGAAAGCAAAAACCATGCTGTCCAGTCGACTAAAACTGAAGTAGCCAAGAAACTAGAGTACTAAGTCTCCAATTGCTGCAAAAAGAAAATGTTGACTCTGATCAAAATATTCAGAACCGCTCTAATAACCTTCGCTTTCTTTGTAAAAAAAAAAACCCCCAATGTTCCATTTCCTTCGAGACAGCATATGCACAAAAGCTAGCGATTGTGGGATGCTAATTTTTGCAGAACAGACACAAATGACTCTTTCTCAGATTCTTCTTGGCCCAGATGAATTTTATATCCCAATACCGTATGTAAGATTCTATGCCAAACAAATTATTTTTTGTATTTAGACATGAGAAAAATAAGTGAATGTTCTATCTCTCTGATGCTTGATTACATAGGATATAGACAGGATTAATGCTTCTCCCCGTACATATCTATCTCTCATTTGTTGATGCTCCCTGTTTAGGATAGTTGATAAAGCTATAAAACTGTTTCTTGGGAATGTCTAGAGAGACCCATAACAGTTTGTGCCAATCAACCTGATCTGAACTGGAAAAGATTAAGCCGCAAATTTTGGTCTGTTATTCTGCCATTGCTTCAGAGTTTTCAGGAAGCCATTATCAATCATTTCCTTGAATAACAGAAACAACTGTTGCATTCCCTTGGATACCAAAATGAAAAAAAACCCTTTTCCCAAACGCCTTTATCAGCAGGCCCTCTTTGCCAATTGTCTCACCAACAGAATGTCATTTTGACACTACAAATAGCATAATCAATATGACTCCAAGCTAATGGCCTAAGATTTCTCCAGCTTTGAAAGGAATCCCTTCGCACTTTCATAGTCCAAGTGTTTTTGCTTCCTTGGTTTTACTAGTTGACTAAGTTCACAGGATTAATGCACTAGTTTGTATAGCAGACAACAAAACTCTTGCTTTAATTGTTGGTCATTTATGGTTTGTTTCATTAATGGAGTAAATAGTATTGCTTTGGAAACTCTTGATGTTTGTTAAAGGTTTTTTTTTTTTTTTTCCATGTCCAATGATTTAGTTCAAAGATTCTGGTGGTTTTGAAGCTGTGGTCACTGGACAGACAACAGATATGCAGCAGATTGATGTGAACGAAAGGATAAATGGTCTCGAGCGGCTCAATCCAACTCCTCGACCAACTACGTAGGTGCTTAACAAAGCACTTCCATTTGCTTATATGTTGTTTTTGTCATTTTTTTTTTGAGATTTCTACTTGTTATTGAGCTACTCAGGTCACCGTTTTTGGAAGGTAGATGGAATTTTGAGTGGTTTGGAGCTGGAAGCCCTGGATTATTTGCTGCCAGATTTATATTCGAGTGAGTACCGGGTCTTTGTTTCTTATTTTCATCTTCCATCCTTTTCTATTTCCTACAAGGAATGTGATATTTTTATGGTTGCAACTTATATGGGAGTTTTTACTTCACTGGGTTAGTCAATTTAAATGACAGTTAATTATCTTGGTTGTTGCAGGAGATTTCCTAAAAATTTCGCTAATTTGTCTAAAATGGACATGGTGATTAAGGATGGAAATGCAAAGGTTACAGCAAATATGAAACTATTATACTCGGTACTCTTCTATCTTTTAGTGCTCTTGTTGCAATACTTGCAAAATTTTGCTACCAATAATAGAATTAGAGAAATTCTCTTGCACTGAATTTCTTACAATAAAGGAGGAAAGTTTCTCATACCTCTCATGCAGTAAGCATAATCTTCTGGAGATGCATACTTCATGTAGATGTTGGGTAGTTGTATTGAAATCAAGGCTGAAATTTATGCATGATCAAAATCACACCTCAAAATTCTGAAGTTCTCAACATATATAATAACAACATACCCATTGATAATAATATCTGTGTAACAGAAATGAGGTATTCTCCCAAACAATTACTTGATTAAACCTGCCTGTAAATATCATAGAAGGTTTGAAGTTATAGCAAACATGAACCCATCCTTGAGATATATCACCAAATCTTTTCCAAGCACAGATGAAGACAACTTCCAATTAATACTGGTGTGAATATTTTATGTTTGCTCTTGTATATTTTTGAGCTTTTGTTTGAATTTTTCTCGTGTGTAATGCAGATAGAAAGCAAATTCATTCTGCTCTCCAAGTTAACTGTGGAGGGACCTCTTAGAATGAAAGAGGAATATGTTGAAGGGATTCTTGAGACACCAACCATCATTGAAGAAACAGTACCAGAACAGCTAAAAGGTGCATTTGGTCAGGCTGTTCACACAGTGCAACAACTTCCTGTTCCTATTAGGGATTCCTTTTCTAGCGGGCTGAAAATTCCTCTAAGTAAGCATTTTGATGTTTGGATCATTTTCTCTCTATCTTATTTGAGAATTCTCCTTCCTAGCCAACAAAGAAGAACAGGGTACCTCTAGACCTCAGTCATATAAGATCTGAAGCTTTAGCCATTTTGTTGTCCCCGTACCCCAGCCCCTTCCTACCATTGTCTTGGACATTTTGGGGATTCTCCCTTCTAGCAACTCATTTAGCTGTAATTGTAGCTTGACATTTATATTGCTCATCTGGTCTACCTTTTCAGGTTGTTTAACTCTTTCTAGGAAATGTTTCTGCTATTCTTTTATGAATAAACTCAAATTTTGGGTCAGAAACCTACCCCAAGATGTTTGTAAATATCATATGCATCCCTGGTGATTTCATTTGAATTTCTTCTTTGTAGATATATAATAGTTTCCAAACAAAATACTGTTTTTCTTTTTAATTCATCGTTGATTAGTTGTTTATGTATACTCTTTTTTGTGTGTTTGTGAACCGTGTTCCATTGCTATACCAAGGGCACTTTTTGAGAACACTGATTTGAGGTCATGCTATGTAAAGAACCCCAAGGCTGGTTTCCAACACTCTTCTGTATTCAAGAAAGCTGACCGTGCAGCATATATCAAGACTTGATTAATTGCCATACATTTTATGTGTGCTGCTGTTAACCAACTGCTTGTGTTGTGTTAGACCTACAATTATGTTATAGCAATTTAGCATTATTTCAATCTATGAAGTTTCACAGGTCCAGAAATTCCACTCTCTTTCAATTTATTGGAATCCCTTGTTGAACTTGGTCTATGAATACGAGATGATGATCTTGTTTCAAAGTTCTACCTTTTTCTTTTTTGTCACAGTGGCAGTTACTCACTGCTAATATCCTGCTCGGTACAACAAGTTTTAAATGAAAAGAAACTCGAATTTCAGGGGTTATAAACTTATAATACTTAATGATGCCCTGTGCTTTTCGTGCTTGGATTTTTTAAATTGCTAAGTTTATTTGTCTATGCCTGCAGCCAGTACTTTCCAGAGACTCTTCATGATTTCGTATCTTGATGATGAAATACTTGTAAGTACTCAACTTGTTATAAATTATCATATCATTCTGCAGCATAGAATTTTTTCCCTAGAATTATTATTCAAATGTTCTCATTGCAGAAGTGGATGAAAACTGCACATAGGATTAATCTGCCATCTGAATCTTGTTTCAGTAGCACATCAAGAGTAGTCTTTGCACAAATTTTAAAAGGAAGTAGATATGAAAATGTCAAAAGTACATGCCATATTTCATTCTCATGCGATAATATACAAAAAAGGAGCTTTACGAATTCTAGAGTACTATCTGTTGTATTTATTAACTTGAGAGCCCTATCATGGATGGATGTCTCCATCTACCAAGATTCATGAAGGCTCATACATTCTCTCCCAGCTTTTCTCTCGGGTCCCTTATAAGCAGTGGTGGATCCTAGAAGTCACAGGGGAGGGCAATAGCCCCCCTAGGTTTTGAGAAAATTACATCTTGGTCCATGCGCTTTTAAAAGTAACAAATTTTATTCTTAATGTCAAACAAATTTGTTTAATTAGTTTTGTTCTTGTAAATAGCAAAATTGTATATTGGTCCTTGATTTTTATGAATAACATTTATGTGTATTTATGAAATACATATGATGAAAGAAAATGATTGTTTTAAATCAAATATTTTTATAAAAATTTAGATTTTTTTTAACGCACATGCAAAAATATTTGTTCAAGCCGATGAAAAAAACTCTTGTTTAATATGCATGTGATTTCCACTAAAGATGATCAATTTGTAGATAAACTATATCTATGAACAATAAAATAGATAATTTCATATTATTGATCTTTCTTGCTCAAGAATTGTTCTCAGGATCCGCCATTGCTTATAAGGAGCCTGAATTTACCTATTTGGTTTTCTTTCATTGCATGTTCCTATCATCTCTTGCGACCATTTTAGATTCAACACATAACATGGCGTTCACTACAGATATAGCTTGTATAATATGACCACTTGCACTGCTGTTGCCAAAAGGATGGTCATGCAGAGGTATATATTTTGCATGGTCATAAATATATATTTGCAAAACAAAAGGATAATTTGAAAGAACTAGCAGTTAGCTTTGTGAAAGATATGTAAGAACGTAAACCAGGAAAGTAGACATTATCAAATTTTGAGTATTTTTCCTGGTTTTTGACACAGATAGTAAGGGATGCTGCTGGAGTACCTGAAGTTCTTACAAGGCTGGATGCACCAGCCTCTCCAATGGCAGAACCAACTGCAGAGTATGAGAGCTAGAGATGTGAAAACTGATTGCAGAGTATGAGAGCTAGAGATGTGAAAACTGATTGTTTATTGTTTTTTTTTTCTCAACCTTCTAATACAATGTAGACTAAACAGTTTCCCTCTCACCACTCTCAATAAGATGGGCATTCATTCCCTTACATGCTTATTTGCTAGTTGGTTTCCATTCACTAAATGCTTGCTGATTGGAAATAAAATAATCCTTGACTGACAGAAGAAGTGATGAAACTTAATTTCTTCTTAAAGGTGTTCTCAAGGTAATTGCTGAGATTAAGTTGCTGGTTTCAATACAAAAATTAGTGGGTGGATTTGTTTGAGGGTCACTATCTGCGCATACTTTCAACCCTCGTGGTTCTTGCCCATCTCTCAAATTCACTCAATCTGCAAACTGTATGGTTCCATTCTATGCATAAAATTGTGACCCAGAGTATGTTTTACTGGTTGAAATTGAAAGCCTTTGCCAAAAGTTGTAGAGGATTGGTGACGAGTGTGAATATGATTGATTAAGAGGGTGCCGTGCATGCTTTGCTTTAATGCTGATAAAACCTCACCGCATCAACTGTTTCAAAACTTTTCCTTCACGTATATGTTTTTTTTTTATTTTAATAAAAAATATTTTTGAAAAAAATTAAATTTTTATTTATTTTAAATTAATAATTTTTTAGTATTTTTTGATATAATGATATTAAAAATAATTTTAAAATAATATTATTTTAATATATTTTCAAAAAAAAAACATTTTAAAAAATAATCGCTATCATACTTTCAAATATCCTTTTAATTTAGAGAGAGAGATTTTTACCCTATTATCCATGTTGTCTAGATTTTCCTATTCAGGACTTTCCTAAGACTCCAATGGATAGTTAGATGTTCATCCTACTTTTCCAATGACTTGAGCAGAAGAAATGGTTTGGCCAATTGCCAACAACCATTAATAATGCAGGAAAACAATCATCAGTGGGAGGGAATTTATCCCAGATTTATGGTACCAAATAGAAGGGCTTAGGTCATAGTGTTTTTGCATAATAATAACAATGATAACAATACTTTCTTACAAAAAAATAACAAAAAAAATAAATAACAAAGAAAGAAAATGAGCATGGCGAGCTCCATTTGTGGCCTTTGGAAACAAAAAAGGAGCAAAAGGGTCGATAGTATTGATTGTAAGTTTGCTTAGCCCCTTTGACTTACATTCTGTACGTCCCCATGGGGGAGGCACGTCCATGATGATCTGTATGTAAATTGTTTTTGGCTTCTCGAAAAATAGAGGAAATCAACCTGTAGCCTCCCTGATTTATACTGCTCTGGCTTGCATCGATCCCGCTCTAATGGCAAGCTTTACGCATCAGAAACAGATATGCCATTTCCTGAAACAATCCCACTTCTAAGTTCTAACCCGTAATGCCTTCAAAACCCAGTGGAAGCTTTCCAACATTCAGTTAAACCTAATCCGCAAGTGTTAGCACAAGTTTTCAGGACTTGATGGCCTTGGATACGAGGAGTTCATGGATTAAAATCTTAGCTTTCCTTGCATAGCCTGTGAATTTCTAACCTCTTGTGCTCTGCTGTAATTATAATGGAGCCTCTTTCTGAAAAAACGTTAGGGTTTTTATGACCTCAGGCTGCTAATCCAAACCGTGAAGTGGTTGTAATGGCCCAAAATCATCCACATTATCTCTTGTAAATGTTCAAAAAAAGACACATCCAGTAACAAAGTGGAAGATTCTTCCTGTGGGGATTTGTGGAAATTCATGGCCAAGTAAGTATATCATCTTGACATGTCTCAAATCACTTAAATGCTTGTTCATTCAAGAACAACACATAACGAATAATAGTGAAAAACGATATTTTAATTTGCTCCTTATGCATGATTAATCGGAATCCAGGTATTAAGTTCTTGTTTGTTACATGAAAAGTGATTTCATGGAATTAATTCTCTAAACTTATTTTTTAATATTTGTTTATTATTTAAAAAAGCTATTAATGAAACACAATTTTTAAAAAAGTATTTTTATTTTATTTTGGATGAAATATATTTTTTAAAAGTTATAAAATTTTTTAAAATATCATTTTATTTGTTAATTATATCAAATTTAATCATCGATTTTTTCATTGATATATATTTTGTTTTGAATCATTTTTTTTTCAATTTCATCCTTTAAAATTGTTAGGAACTTTAACAAGTAGCTAAGAATTGGAACACAAAAACTGGAATGAATACTTTATTATCAATGACTTTGGCTTTAAATAGTCATTCAATACAATCTTAACAGAACTGGAAAACAAGCTACATTTTAGCAGGAATAAAGCTAAAGAGATAACATAAATATTGAACAGATCAAATACAAGTAGATATCCCTATAGACTAGGATTTTCCCTGTAGATCAGTATTATTCTAACAAATTCTAACAGAAAATTAGTAGTTAAGTATCCTGTAGTTTCTAACAAACAAACTGCAGGAACTATTCTACAGGAAGACTCCTTCATTCCATCCCTTAAACTAAATGCTATGAAGCAATTAGTTTATACCATAGTAGAAATCTCACACACTCCCAGCAGTGTTCGAAGCTTTTTGAAAAACTTCAAGCTTCAATAGTTTGGTCATTATGTCTGCAATTTGATCCTGACTCCCACAATGAACTAATTCAATTATACCCTTCTTAGTAAGATTTCTTAAGAAATGGAACCTCACGTCAATATGCTTGCTGCGGCCATGCATAACTGGATTTTTAGACAATTTGATAGTTGAACTATTGTCACACATTATGGTTGTACAGCCTTCATCAAAATATCCCAGCTCCTTTAAGATTCTCTTCATCCATACCCCTTGACAAGCACAAACTGCAGCTGCTACAAACTCAGCTTCTGTGGTTGATAGAGTCACAATAGGTTGCTTCTCTGAACACCATGAAACTGCACTTGAACTTATTAAAAAAAACATAACAAGATGTACTCTTCCTGTCTGCCATGTCTCCAGCATAGTCGCTATCCGTGAATGCCAACAGCTCTCCATCTCCTCCTTTCTTATAATGAATCCCATAGTTCACGGTTCCTTTTAAGTATCTAAGTGCTCTCTTAGCTGCCTGTAAATGAATATCCATAGGTTTTGTCATATATCTGCTTATGAGACAAGTAACAAACATCATGTCGGGTCTTGTAGCAGTAAGATACATTAAGCTACCCACTAGTTGCTTGTAATATGTTTCATCAACAGGTTGGCTATTTCCATCTCTGCTTATTTTGAAACCTGGAACTATTGGACTCTTTACCGAATTACTTTCCATCATGCCAAATCTTTTCAAAACCTCTAATGCATACTTCCTTTGGCATATATAAATACCATCAGACTTTTGTAATACCTCAATTCCAAGAAAAAACCTTATTTTCCCCAAGTCAGACATATCAAACTCTCTTAACATAGAGTTTTTAAATTCAGACAGCATAACTTCATCATTACCAGTAAAGATTAAATCATCAACGTAAATACTCACAATGATAATTCTTCCTTCTCTGCTTCTCTTTGTAAATAATGTCTGCTCACTTTCACACCTTTGAAATCCTTCACCAATGAAATGTGCTTCGATTCCATTAAACCAAGCTCGTGGAGCTTGTTTTAATCCATACAGTGCTTTGTGTAACTTGTAAACCAGATGCTCACTGCCCTTCTTTTCATATCCTCTTAGTTGTTCCACATAAACATCTTCATTTAGCTCACCGTGGAGGAAAGCTGACTTGAAATCCAGCTGTGAAACCGTCCAATTCTTATGTGCAGCTAGAGCAATAATCATACATACTGTATCCATCCTTGCCACTGGTGCAAAAACTTCTGTATAGTCCACTTCATGCTTCTAAGAATACCCTTTAGCCACCAAACGAGCCTTATACTTATCAAACTGTCCATGCTCATTGTATTTAGTTTTGTAAACCCACTTTACTCCTATTCGTTTTGCTCCAGCTGGTAGTTCAGTGAGTGTCCATGTTTGGTTCTTTTCAATAGATTCAATTTCGCTATTCATGGCCAATCTCCAATTTGTACTCTTTATTGCTTCATCAAAAAATAATGGATCTGTTAACACTGCTAATGCCAAATAAGCTTCATCCTCAAATAGCCCTTCACTGCTAATATAATTTCTCATCCACATAAGAGGTTGCCTCTCACGTATAGCCCTCACTCTCTCTTCACCCCTACTAGAATTATTTCCAACTTCTCTTACTCCTGTATCATAAATCTCTTCGCCAACTCTATCCCCATTTCTATTTTCACTAACTCTTTCTTCATTCTCATTTTCACTCACTTCACTCACTCTTTTTTTATTCTCATTTTTACTCACCATTTCTTTATTCTCACCATCACCATCACCCCATTCTAGGTCTACCACTAATTGTTTTTCGTAACTCATATCCCAGTCCCATTGCTTTTCTTCTTCAAAAATCACATCTCTACTCATAATAATTCTCTTAGCAACATGATCAAATAGTCTGTAGCCTTTTGATTTCTCACTCACACCCATTAGCACACAAATAATGCTTATGTTATCAAGTTTAGTTCTCCTTTCTGCTGGAACATGCACGTGTGTTATGCAACCAAAAACCCGAAAGTGATCTACTGAGGGCTTGACTTCACTCCAAGCTTCCTTTGGTGTAACATTTTTTACTGCCAATATAGGACACCTGTTTAGGACATAAATAGTCAAGTTCACTGCTTCTGGCCAAAAGGTCTTGGGAATGCTCTTGTCAGATAACATGGAGTGAACCATGTTCATCACGATTCTATTTTTCCTTTCAGCTACGCCATTCTATTGTGGAGTATAAGCAGTTGTCAACTGCCTCTTGATCCCATTGTGTTTGCAAAAATCATTAAACTCATTTGAAATGAATTCTCCTCCTCTATCAGTGCAAAGACACTTAACAAATAACCATGTTTCTTTTTCAGCCATAGACTTAAAACATTTAAAAGAATTAAAAGCCTCTGACTTCTCTACCAGGAAATACACCCATGCTTTTCTACTATAATCATCAATGAAAACAAAATATACCTTATGTTGCTATTAGATGTAGGAGTGATCGATCCACAAATATTTACATGAATAAGTTCCAGCTTCTGAGTTGCTCCCCAAGTACTCTTCTTTGGAATAGGATCACAATGTTGCTTCCCATTGATGCAATCAGTGCATGTCACATTTGAGACAGAGTTGAGGTAGTCCACATACCATATTATTGTATAATAAGGTTCTCAAACCTTTGTAACTCAGATGCTCGTACCTCTGATGCCAAAGATGACACAAGTTTTGAGTTCTTGTATGAAAGCACTGATCAAATTGTTCTTGAGAGGAAGTGTGGGAGTCAGGCAACCGGATAAACATTTGATTGATACTCATATTGGTTTGAATTATCAAACCCTTTTCTGGATGAAATATCTTACATATCCCTTCTTTGAACAAAATGGCCAAATCTCTTTCTTGCAACTGCCCTATGCTCAATAGATTATTTCCCAAGTCAGGAATATAATTTACTTCAGTAATAACATGATTGACTCCATTCAGTAGTAGCTTCACACTTCCTTTTCCCATCACATCCATCTTAGTGTTGTTTCCCAACTTTACTGAATGTCGAAATGTTGCATCAAGGTCATTGAACATAGTTTGATCACCACATATGTGATTAAAACATCCAGAATCAAGAAACCATGCGTCTTCTCTTCTGGCTTTATACAACTCCACATAAGACATCAAAAGCATTTCTTCTTCCTCTTCAAACTCTGCATAATGTGCTCCTTTGTTTCCAGAAGGACATTCATATCGAGAATGTCCAAGTTGATGACATCGGTAACACTCTACAGTTGCTTTGTTGAAGTCTGTTCGTCCTCTCCCCCTTCCTCTGCCTCTATAGAAAACACGACCACGACCTCTTCCTCCTTCATATGTCACTTTCAAAGCATGTTCCTCACCTTTACATCTGTGGAACTTCTGTTCATGCACGATTAATGAGCTCTGTAACTCATCAATAGTAAGAGCATCGATGTCCTTTGACTCTTCAATAGAACATACAACATAGTTGAACTTCTCAGTTAAAGAGTGTAGAATTTTCTCCACTACTTTAACATCCTGCATAGCTTCTTTATAAATTCGCATTTTGTTGGCCACTGTCATGACCCTAGGGAAATATTATGTCACTCCTTCACCAGACCTCATCTCAAGAGTTTCAAATTCTCTGCGGAGAGCTTGAAGATGAGATCTTTTGACCCTTGCATTTCGTTCGAATTTCTTTTTCATTGCATCCCATATATCTTTGGCAATATCTTTCTTATGAATGGTGTCAAGGACTGTTCGATCAATTGCCTGAAAAAGATAATTCTTCACTTTCAGATCCTTCAGCTTCATCTCATCATTCTTCTTTCGATGAACATCTGTTTGCATTGATTCAATTGCTGGCTCAACATAGCTAGACTCCACTAGTTCTTAAAATTCCTTGGATCGAAGAAAATTTTCCATTAGCATGCTCCAATGATCATAATGACCATCAAAACATGGAATAGCAGGTTGTACGAAACTTCCTTCTGTAGTCATTTTTGTGCTGCTGCAAGGATTTCAAAGACTGCTGCTTTGTTAGGCCTAGTGGAGGCTCTGATACCAATTTGTTAGGAACTTTAACAAGTAGCTAAGAATTGGAACACAAAAACTGGAATGAATACTTTATTATCAATGACTTTGGCTTTAAATAGCCATTCAATACAATCTTAACAGAACCAGAAAACAAGCTGCATTTTAGCAGGAATAAAGCTAAAGAGATAACAGAAATATTGAACAGATCAAATACAGGTAGATATCCCTATAGACTAGGATTTTCCCTGTAGATCAATATTATTCTAACAAATTCTAGCAGAAAACTAGTAGTTAAGTATCCTGCAGTTTCTAACAGACAAATTGCAGGAACTATTCTACAGGAAGACTCCTTCAAGAATTTGATTTTTATATCAACTTTGATCCATATTCTTTTGATTGTTATTTTTTTTTCTCCTATCCTTTTCTTAATTGAAACGTTTTTATCTATAAAATAATTTATTTTCTATTTTTTACTGCTACTTATCTTATTTAAAATACTTTACGAGATTTGATTTTGTTTTAATTTCATCATCCTTCAACTTTTTCATCCGTCAAATTAGGTCTCTATTCTTTAAATAAACTTGAAAAAATAAATTAAAACATTAATGAGATATTTTTCTGCTTATTTTTTATCACATAATCCAACATTAAAAAGTATTTTTCAACTTATTTTTTATAAACTTATTAAATATTAAAAAAATAATTCGCTTTTTAAAAATTTATTTTCTATAAAAACTATTTTTTATATAGAAAAATTACTTTTCAATAAACAAGATTAACATTGTAGAAACTTATTGGTGGAATTATAATAAAAATTGAAGGAATGCTGTAAAAGGAACTGTACATAGATAGTGTTTCTTCTTTATCTCATTTTAATTTTATATGGTCACTCATAGCCATATCATACGTTGCCATATCCTAACACAGCGATAGCGTGAGAGAGAGAGAGAGAGAGAGAGAGAGAGAGAGAGAGAGAGAGAGAGAGAGAGAGAGAGATAATGCACAATTAACGTACCAAGAAGATAAATAATTGAGAGACGACTAGCTGTAATAAAAATTAATTCTGTTGAAATGCAATTAAGTCTTGCAAGAAAAGTAATTTATTAATTATGATAAATGTGTTGAGAGTTTTGCACGTTCATGTTTGGTCTGCCAAACCAGACAATGTTGCTCTTCATCACTGATCAGAGAAGAGGGAGTGAGAGAGAGAGAGCATAGATAAGACAAAGGTCATGGCCACATCCAAATGAAAAGAAACAAAAGCAATCTACAGTAGAAATTCTTGGAAAATTAAAGAAAAAAGAAAAGAAAAAAGGAGCAGCTCCAGTTTACTTCTATTACATCCACACATGGCA
This sequence comes from Populus nigra, assembly GCF_951802175.1. Classification (NCBI taxonomy): domain Eukaryota; kingdom Viridiplantae; phylum Streptophyta; class Magnoliopsida; order Malpighiales; family Salicaceae; genus Populus; species Populus nigra. The sequence continues at coordinate 7,474,041 of NC_084854.1, read as the reverse complement.
GAAGCATATATATATATATATATAAGAAAATGCAATTTCTGTTCTTCAATTTAAAAAGAGAAAGTTTTTCCTCTTTATTTACATCAAGAGAGAGATTAAATAGAGATAAATGAATTAGAAAAATGAACAAATTAATAAGCAGAAGAATTCATGAGTTAAACCAATATCTAAATTAGATCCATATTATATAATCCCAAAAAAACACAAAAGCCAGATGTAATCAAGCATTTGCAAGGATCGTTTAGGCAAGTTGAGTCTCCCCGAACCCTTGCATGTGATTAGCATCCATTGGCAGCAATGGAAATTCACCAAGCTCTTGAATGAAACCATCCAAATCTGTAAATCCACCTAAGAACCCACCTGAATTTGGACCATTCCATATTTCTTCTTCCTCTTTAACTCTTTCTCTAGACCCCAAAGTACTCCCAAACCCGCTCCTTAGCTCAACTTTCTTGGTCATAACAGGCTTGTTGTCACATAAGTAGTTGTTGTTGTTGTTGCAGTTTCTTGGTTGATCCTGTGTTCTTGCGCTTCTTGCTTTCTTCTTGCAACCCCCTTTTTGAACAGTTGGTTTCCCTGTAAGTCTTTGCACCAACTCTCTGAAGTTTGCAACATCCGTCTTGATGATTTCAGGAGCAAAGATGTGAATTATGCGTACCTTTGGCTTGACTTTGTCTATTGTGTGTGAATCTCTATGCATGGTTAGTGGTGATGCAGGAGTGATTGAACTAGGCATAAAGGCTGGTCGTTTCCTCATCATAAGATCCTCCATTAATGAAGAGAGAAAGAGAGATCAGGTGAGAGGTGATCAGGGAGTTGGTGGAGCTGTTTAGAGGAAAGGATAGGGTTTCCTTATATATAGAGGGGGGGAGGGGACGAGAGCTGACAGGAAGTGGAAGGACAAGGGAGAAATTTTGAAGAGAAAAACAAGCTGTCTGTCTGTTGTGTGTGAGCCAAGAGAGTCAATAAAGTAACAGAAGCCATTTTGGTCCCACGATCTCTATAATTAAGATTGAACTCTTCAAATTTTTAATTTGAATATATACAACTGTACTCTTCTAGGCTTGCATTTTGAGAGAGAAACATGATAATGTTTTCAATCATGCTTGAAATGACTGAAAAGGCCCTGTTCTTTGAATCTAGGTTGATTCTGGACTCGTTCGTAATGCTTTTAAATTCCATAGTTTTCCCTTGTTTTGGAAAGAAAAATGTGCTAGTGGTTAATTGTTTTCATGACTTCCTCTCATCAAATTCATGCATATACTAGCACTAGCAAGACATCAGCAGCAGACAAATTATTTCTCCTTATACTCTACTTCAAGGAGAAATAATTAAGGGTTCACGGTAAAAATTACTATAAACAAGTAGCATCTTGAACAATTTTCATTTTGAATGAGTTTTTTTTGTTAAAGAAGAGAAATTTTCATTTCATAAAGAATTTTCTTGAATTTTTTTATTAAATGGAACCCTTGAACCCTTGCTTCAATGGCTCTTAACTTAAACCGGATATGTTGATGACAAAACCATGATTTAAGTGCAAATTAAGCAGGCTTCAATTCTGAAATTTCTGTAGCTATATATAGCAAAATGGCTTGCTTACTTTCTTGAGCGACCAAGGGAAGGCTTCCTTTTAGGTCGATCGAGAGTGTTAATTTTAAAAAATTGTACATGATCATGGTTTGATATCGGTTAGTCTTGCTGCAACAATATTATTCATTATTTAATGTTCCTTGAATTAAGTTCTTGGGAGCTTTAGTAGGATTTGATTTATTAATTATAACTTATTATATATAACGCGCAATAAACAGCAATTAACAAAGTGGGTTTGGTTAAGACGCACACACAGACGTGGAAAATCTTATAGACGTTAATTAATTACAGAACAACTTATGCATCATTGTTATTGGACAATTAATCTAAAGAAGAGTTGCTCTCCTTCTTGCAACATATATATTTTAGATTTTTCTTCTTCTTCTTCTATTATCAATGTAGCAGAAGACACATATAACCCCCAACAAAAGGACAAATTAACCAAAACAATCATACTTATCACCATTGTTGACGAGCCCAAAATTGTAAAGTGAGCAACATCCTAAATATGGGAGGGAGGTCATGCATGAAGTGTATAATTTTAGGTTTGTGTACAGTGATTCCACTACTACTACGACTACTTGTGATGACAAAGAATCCGCGTAGTTGGAAGGAACAAAAACGAGTGTCATGGCCTCCATGAACGGCAGCCGTATAACAACATTGTCAATGTTAAATGATTTTGGGATCATTTTTTTCACTCAATTTGTTTTCCCTTTATCCATTTATGGTGAAAGATTCTCTCTACCCTCCACCATACATATGCATATTGCACCAGACAGCAAAAAAAAGGCACTGTTCTTTTTGTTATTAATGTGCATGCTGGCTGTTCTTGCTGTAAGATTCTCTTTCTATGTTTCCCTCTTTAAACTAAAACGAGTACATCAATTCCCCCCCCTCATATTCTTAGGTTTAAGCCAGCTCTAGATATGTGTAGAGAAATCACGAGTGATCAAATTTAGGGGCAAATCTCAACCAGCAGGGTCGGTCCATATATACGTAATTTCATATAAAAGATTGTGTTCATGATATATATATGTATATATAAAGAAGAAGACTAGGGTTATTTTGCCTTTGGAAATAGACTAGCTAGGATTAATTTTAACAAGGATGTGAATATTTATAATATTATCATAGCTAGCTTCGATGATGATTTAATTTGCTAGCTAGCTAGCTAGGGTTAATTTGATTTTATAGCTAGAAAACACTACTCCAGGCATAAATGCTTACTCGGTCTCTAAACCGACAGGAACCACACATATATAACCTCAACGAAAAAGTCCAGCAAAAATGATATTCGAGCATGTTTACCTATTCAACTCAAGACAAGTAACAAATCATATTCTTAATTCTTTCACTGTCTCAAATCAAGTTATATATATATAGATATCAAAGAACCAAACCAGTAGGGATGCATAAATTAATGGTGTATCTCAATCTCTTCATTCTGTAACTGATCACTTGATGTGTTTTCCTTTGTCTCCACCAAGCTTTGATCTTGTAGCTCTACTTGAGACCGACCCTGCTGGATAAATAAGCAGGGAATATTGTCAATGCTCGATCACTAATGGAGCTTTCACATCCAAACAACCATGATCTCCAAGAGCTCGACTACAAAACACAACTTTTTCAAGACAAAAATAATAATAAGGTTAGCTATGTCCAATATTATACTCAGTGGATAATTTTTAATGATGTTAAAAGACAATCACAAGAGTTTTTCGTGCTCCTAGCTAGCTAGATCACCAGCAATATTTTGGACAAAAACAACTTATATTTTAGTAATTAATGCTTCAAGTGATTATGTATAAACAAATCAAATGGGAGTCTCATGATCAATTAATTTAATTATTATTGGGGCTACAATTGACCAAGACAATGGTGATAATTAGTTTTTAGCACCCAGCAACTATACTACATAGAATTATTCCCTTTAATTTCAACCTTAAATTGCATAAAATTTAATCAATTTCAAAGTCCCCGGCCCCCAGCTGATTATATACGTAACTAATTAACAACAAGTCTATATATATATATATATATAAATTTCCATTGCAATTTCAGGCTCATTACAATATTTACAACGAAATTAAGAAGAGCAGCTAGCTAGCTAGCTAGCTAGGGCTTTGTATTTGTGCATTTAATTCTCTTCAGATGAATGTGTACCCACCTGGATCCCATTACAAAACTGCATGCAGATTCACATTCCAATTGGAAATTCCATAACCCATCAAATCCTGTGGGACAGTTGTGCCTTGGTAGAATAACTTCAACGCTAATTAAAAACTCATTTTTTTAATTAGATTTCTTCATATACATATATATATATATATATATATATATATGATATTTCTTGCCCCTTCATCTATCCTATTGCAGTCTCTATCAATAGATTGCTGGTTGAAATTTTGTCTATTCTGGCAAATCCACTGTTATACGAAGAAAACGCATATTTTAGAATTTAATTTTTTTATATATAAAAAGTCCCAGAAAGAGGGTGGTGGAGGGCATGATAGCAGGCAATAAATAAATCCAGAGCAAATAAATTGAACGATGCTTAAGGCTAATACATGCGAGTGAGAGAGAGATAATAATAACCGTTGGATGTGCACGCTAGTAGAGATTCGAATAGATCGGACGCTCGGTTAAGGTTCAAGTCATCATGATCATCACAAAGGGTCTCGTGCCGGCTGCGCCAGCCGGCCCACACAAACCGTATAGATCGTGTACATTGATACTGCGAGACGTTACTGCCACGTGGGGACGTGAGGGATGGCGTTTCCTCGGCGGGAGCCACCCTGCTAAACCCTAACAGACAACAAGAAGGTGTGTCTCTGAGAGAAAGAGAGGGACCCATTTTCTTTGCCACTGTTGGAGGGCTGCAGGACTGCAATCTTCTCTGCATTTCTGCCCTTTGCATGACCTTCTGTTCTCAAATTAATTTAATCCTCCAATTAATGCCTTAATAATATTCTTAAACACACACACGATGTAAATCAATCGAGTTTTAAGCATATTATTTACACTTGTCGTGGAAGATTAATCAACAAGTGCAAATTCATATGTTTAACCAGAGAGACTATAACCCTTCATGGATTTAATATCCGAAATTTGTCTGTGACATGGTTGTAAAATTAAGCCCAAATAGCAACAAAGACAGAAGAGGAGAAGGCGCGTGGAAAAAGGAGGGAGCTCAGCCGAGCAACCAAACAATCCTCTCTCGCTCGCGCTACGCAACTCCATTTTCATGAACAAAATTATCAAGTAAATAAAATTAGACAAGAGTACCATTATAATCTGACTCTACCTAGAAGCAGCTCTCCTTGTCGTGAAGAACACTCTCAAATTGGGTTGGGTACCTAAATATTGTGGTCTCCAAATGTAGAGCAACAATAAATCATAGCCATCAGAGTGGCCACCATCATCGCCCCCCCTCCAAACCTTGCTCGGGTAGTCTTTGATCTTGAGATCAATTGGCAGATTTAACCTCACCCTATCTAATATGAAAATAAAATTAGTTTTTTTTAGTTTTTTCACACAACGATCACACTTCGCTCACTTGCTTTTATCATTCATTGGGTCTTACCTCAACTCTCAATCAAATTTGAGTTTGTTTTAGAAGTTAATCGTGTAATAATAATTGGCTAACCTGATTTTTGTTCAAAGAGTTTTACCTTGCACAAGTGAAGACTGTAGAACCTGTACAGAAGATGAAAAAACTGTTTTCATTTAAAAGTGATGAACTGCTGAGGAAATTTTCATGCGGTAAGATGTAACAAGCTGTCACCTGGTTCTTAAGCTTATAAGCTAAATCATCCACTGACATAAGGTGATGAATTGTTTTTTTGTTTTTTTTATTAATATGGATGTCGGAGTCAACTTATGTGTACGTCAACTAATCCTTCAAGTCATGAAATTAACGACCATGTAAGCCTGCAGTGGTCTTGAGGTTTGTGAAACTCGAAATAGTGATTTCTAGGAAACAAATTTAGAATCTGACCAGTTGAACTATATCTCTCAAAGTTGAATCATGTCATTGTTCACGAGATTGGTGGAATACAAAGGTAGGCTTTGATATAATGTTTTTTTTTAAAAAAAAATTATTTTTAATATTAACATATCAAAATAATAAAAATAATAATTTTAAGCAATACAAATTCAAATTTTTATCTAAAATATTTAGATCCTGTTCCCAAACATTACAAAAAAAATTAACCACTATAGTTTGCATTATAAGTTAGATTTTGTTTGGTATGGTGGTTCAAACATGAGTTTTTTTTATCCTTTTTATATTTTAAAATATCAAAAGTAAATTTTTTATAATTTAAAAAATATATTTTAAATATATTTTCATACTAAATTTTTTTTGAAAAACAATCTCTCATCAATTCTAAACATGAAAAAACACCATCATTCATAGACTAATAAAAACGTTTTTTTATTTTTAATTTTCATATCAAAAACTACTTTGTCGTACCACCAGCTAAGCAAAATCAGGTAAAGCCAGCAACAAAACAATCCTGAGAGAAAATATTGGAGATGCGGGGGATCGAACCCCGTGCCTCTCGCATGCAAAGCGAGCGCTCTACCATTTGAGCTACATCCCCGTTTTATAAATGCAATAAGAACACTTTATATATTTAATATATATGATGAGCATAGTACACACTTTATATACTTGTTAATCTCAGTGATGGCTGCTGCCGCTACTTGTTTCTGTTTTCCCGCCATGACTGGAATGGAAATCGACAGAGAGAAAAATATCCAGAGAAAGCATTCTACTTACCAATCTCTGGTCGCTATTTCCCATTATCTGTTTCTTTCTCATTCTTCTTCAGTTTCTTTTATGTCCCAAAAATATTATTAGTTTCTTTCTTTTTCCTTTTGTTTTCTAGGAAGTGTGAACTTATAATTGCTAAAATTGCAGGATGAGACCTTTGATATTCAAAACGAGACCTATAGAGGCCAGCAATATAGTCAAATATACTTTGCTCGTCTTCACTTGATGAGAACTCTGCTTTACTCTCTCGTTACCCATTGGAAACCCCATGTCCCTGGTACCTCTCTTTCTTTCTTTCCTTTTTTTCCCCTTGTTGAATTGAAGTTAAAGTTTGCTTTTTTGTTTGATTAGGTGATGTGTGTTTGATTTGTTTGTGTTTTTAGCTTACTTATGGCATTTAGTGTTGTAATTTTGGTGGTGGTGAGGAGGGAGTAATTTCTGATATGTTTCTCTTAGAGCATTTTATTTTTTAACTGAGTTGTCTTCTAGAGTAAAGTGGGGGTTGTATGTGGGTTTCTTATTATTTTGCTGATTGGTTGGTAGGTAAGAGGGAATCTGTAGGTTATGGTGGTATTTAGGGCTTAGGGTTTTGGTCTATTTTTTTGTTGGTTTTTGTTGATTTATTTCATAGAAAATTTGGAAATTTTATCTTTTTGTAATTGCTCCTAGGATTTCAATGGAATTGTTGTGAGGTTTACTATGTTGATTGACAGAGGCCAATTGTACATGGTGTTGGTAAATTTCCTGAGTGGTGTATTTTTCAATTTCTTCTTTTCCCTCATTTGTAAAGGTCTTGGATGTAGGTAGTTTGGATTCTTAACGATGTGATGATGTGACATTGTTAGAAGATGCATGGAGTGGTCTTTATTGACCAGCTTCTTTTTGTTGTAGTTTGTACGGTTTTGGGGTTGGAAGAAGGCAAGGAATGCATCATTGTTGGGACCCTGTACAAGCACATGAAACTTAAACCTTGTGTCCTTGATGAATATTCTAAGGAGGTATTTGGTTGTTAATAATGAATTTCATGACGTTGTCATTTATATCTTTTTTTCTTGAAATTGAGAAAGAAATTGTACGTTGCAAGGGTGTTTGATTTTTTAGACTTGAGTGCAACGTGCAGAGATCTGCAGTGCCTCTTGTCAAGCCTCATAACTTCATGCATCCGGATGATCATTTGGTTTTGGAAGATGAAAGTGGAAGAGTTAAGCTTGGTGGCACCGTGCTTTCACCTTCAAAATATGTTACAGGTACCTCTCATGTACAAAAATAATAAATTCTTGTGAGGTCAAATGCAGTTTCTTGGCAGCTATTAGAGAGGCACAACTTTTTTTTTTTCAGGAACAAATTGGTAAAGCCTGCTTAATCACTGTTTTTTCCAGTTGTTGTGTTCATGTTTTTGTCAAGCATTATCTTTCTATGACATGAAAATCGTGTGGTAATAATTTCGGTCTCCTCATGCTTTTGTATTTAATGATGAATCTGTGGTTGGACTGGAATTGTGTGGATGACTAGTAGGAATAGTTCTAATGGAAGCACTTGTTTTCCACAACCTTTTGAGCAATATGATTTTGAATATTTTATTTGTCTCACAAACCGGTTTCACATTGATATGATGCATTTGATAGGTGGTGTTGTTGCTTTGCATGGAAAGGAGACTACTGCTGGTGACTTTTTGGTTCTAGATGTCTTTGAAGCTGGTTTAGCACCACAAATAGAGCCCCAACTTAAATCAAGTATGATATAAATTATATTTCTGGCATCCATATTCATGATTTCTACTTGGATCAGATATATACAAATCTTTCTGTTTCTTGGTTATCACATCCTTATTCATTAAGTCTTTTTGAAGATGTATTCATCTGCATTGTCATCGTCATCTATACGTGCTTTAGAAGTAAAAGAATTACATACAACTGCAGAAAATTTGAAATTAACAGAAAACAGATTATATAGACAAAAGTATTTTGGAATTGGCATGGAGTTTTTGTTACAAGGGATTGTAACATATGAGAAATGCATCTGGGACTAATTTCACAAAATATTACTTGAAAGATCATAAAAATGTCGACCGAACACCTAGTTAGCTGTTGAAACGCCAAATGGGAATTTCAAGTTGCTTCCTTTGTAGATGAATCACTTAATGCCCATTCGAACAGAGTAGACTTTGTCCATTCTTAAGTTCGATATTTGGACTCCATTTACCATGTCATCTTTTGGGAGCCCCTCCTTTTACTCTTCTTTCAGAAGTCAAATTGTCTTTTAGACCTGGCACTTATTATTCACAGGAGAGGACAAGTATGTTGTTTTTGTTTCTGGGGTAAGTGTTGGAAGCAGCACATCAAATCCTCTCCAATTTCAACTTCTTGTGGATCATATAACAGGACATCTGGGAGATGATCAGGTTTTTACAGTTTCTTTGTCTTTTTTCCTCCCCCTCGCAAAGGTTGTTCTGCTGCTTATCTTGCATACTTAAAATCCTTAAATGACCAGGAACAGGGTATTGCGGCAGAGATAGTTCATGTTGTGTTTGCAGGTAATTCAGTGGAAATTCCATCTGGTCTTCTAAATGGACAGGTAACGGTTTTATATCTTTTCTGTCTACTTTGTGCATGTTCAGTTCTGAAGTTCTCCTTTTCAATTCTTGTCTCATCTTTTCATAAGATGCTCTGTGCTATTGTCTTTGTATTTTCTTACCTGTTTGAAGTGGTGCAAAAGTGAAAGCTAGTGCTCTGCTTGGATGTTAGAAGTAGATTCCCCGATGGTAGCGATGCTATTTTTGCAACGTTGATTAAACCTGAATGAGATATTAATGTCTGGAGGAGAGGGAGAGAGAGAGCATACTAACCAACTATTATTAGAATTAAAAACATGTAAATAATTTGCTTTATGGGCTCAAATATTTAATGGGATTTTTTAATATCATGTCACCTAAACAATTTTTTGTCCCTTGGTCATTTTGGCAGAATTTGGCTTCAAAGGATCAATCTAGGCTTTCTGAACCAGTTCAAGAGCTGGATATTTTGTTGACTCAGGTTGTTTTTGTTATTTTGACTAATAACTAACAACTTTTATTTACCTTTTTTTCTCCCATTTTGTCTTTCTTTTGGATCTGTTTGTCATGGTCTCATTGTTTAAAACCTCTGTTTAGATTGCTGCAGGTGTGTCTGTGGATATCATGCCAGGATCTAATGATCCAGCAAACTTTGCTTTACCTCAACAGGTTTGCCCTTTCTTATCTTTTTCCTTCTTTTGGGAATTTCTGTACATCCTCACTTCAAATTGAAAGATTTTTTTCTCTATTCATTTCTTTTCAGCCTTTGAACAGATGCCTTTTTCCTGGATCAAGAACTTATAACACTTTTAATTTGTGTACTAATCCTCATTGTTTTGAGCTTGATGGTGTCAGGTAAGAAATGAGTGCATAATTCAACAATGAATTGTGATAATTAGATGCATTTTGACAATTTTTTTGGTCTGTTTCAGGTTTCTTGGAACATCAGGCCAGAACATTGATGATCTGAAAAAGTATTCGGAAGCAAGGGATGAGCTTGAATTTATGGAAAGGACATTAAAGTGGAGGCATCTGGCACCAACAGCACCTAACACACTCGGTAGAAGCACCTGCTATGATTTGGCAATTCATTTTTCATTTTTCATTTTTCTTATGTTAGCTTGATTGTTTGAAAACTTAGATAACACTATATTCAAACAAAGAGAACAGGAATACATGCAATTAAAATTCTGATTTCTTCCATGAGCTCCTAGTTCAAGAATCCACTCTTATCAATGTCTTTCAGGTTGTTATCCTTTCACTGATAAGGATCCTTTTTTGATTGAGAGCTGTCCGCATGTTTACTTCCTTGGTAACCAAGATAAATATGGAACTCGCATTTTAAACGGTATTCTCTCATTAACTCATACATAATAAATAAGGAAAAACAGATCTAATATGTAGTTGAATTTTCTTCAATTTACAGTTAGATTTAATGTTGAATTAAATTGCAGGTTCAGAAGGGCAGTTGGTGAGACTTATTTCCATTCCTAAATTCTGTGATACTGGAATTGCGGTTGTGGTAAGTTTTTTTATGTTATTATAATGCTCAAAGTTATTCAAGGATCGGAAATAACCATACCTGAACTTTGTTATGCAAACTTTTAGCATGCATGATTACATGTGGATCCATGTCGTGCATTTTGTTCTTTTCCTGGGTTTGGAAGATATGTAATTCCTCTTCTTTCTGATTTACTTATCTTTTTGTTTCATTTGTTTTACAACAACAACAAAGCCTCCATTGCAAACCAGTTGTCGTCAGCATTGTGGATCTTCTGTTTTTTCTTTTAGGAGAGGATGTGAAAAACGCTTATGTTAAAATTTTAAAAAAGAGAGAAGATACGTCTATTGTCAGAAAGATGAAAGATTGAATCATTTAACCTCCATTTTAGGATTGTTAAGTTGCTTTATTTTTGTTTACTCAATAAGTTTATCAGAAAGATGAAAGCAAGAGATGGATTTGATGGGACAACAATTATTACACTGCTAATAACAATGTTAAAATGACTCTAGATTAGATACATGAAACTATATTACATTGTAGTTCTGCTTGAACACGGCCTCTGATTACCAATCCTTTTAACATTTTAAATTTTGGTTCATTCGTTTAGTAGGGAAACTAACCAAGGAATGATAAGAGAGGTTAATAGTTAGAAATGGGCACAAGAATGTAGTTTCATTACTCAAGTGTTGTGAGATAGGGAGCACAAAGTGTGCACCTTTTCTTCTTTTCTGTTTCTTTCTTTAAACTTTTTCTTTCAACAATGTTTGCCATTAACAGTAATTTTCATACGTTTTGCAGCTTAATCTGAGAAATCTGGAATGCCATACTCTCAGTTTTGGTGCTCAATTCAGCCCATAAAAACGTTCTATGATGTATGATATCTGTATTACTGAAGGGACTAGAACTGCTAGGACGTTATCACTGCCTAATGCACTGTCTGAAGCCTGCCACCAGTAGATTAATTGGACTATACATAATCTCCATCGGAAGATGTGTATCTGCCAGCAGGTTTTCCAACTGCCTAGACGGTATTTCTTTCTTGCAGGATGTTTGTAATTTTGGCGGGCCTTCTTGTGAATTGTATGTAGGTCTTGTATATTTTGAAATGTAGTTCAACCTCTCTGAACTTAAAATTCCAGGACGCATTGCGGGACCAAAAAGGAATGGTGTAGGTATTGTCATTGTCTAAACTCTTGTTTTTCAGGGCACAATTGAGCTTCATGATTATAGTTTTAGTTTCATAAATCTCCCTCTTTTGAGGGTGGACTTGAGCTGCTTAGGTCTAGATGAACATTATGACAACTTCTGTAGCCATGAATTCATAAAAGGCCCTCCATCATTCAACATGATGATAATAATCATTTCACAAAATGGAACTAGCGCTCAATGAGCTCTTTCCTCTACTCAAAGCACTTCACCGATGAAACGTTGTGTGCGAAGGCATTTTTATGGCAGTCTCATTTGCATGGAATAGTCCATGAATCAACTTTAGTAGCGTTCGATAAATCAATTGGGTGGCACAAAACAATTCCTGCTAAGCAAGCCCATCCTGTCAAATCTCAAATCATGGGCAGCCCGATTCTTATTACATGTTCCATTCCCTTCTCTTAGTAAAAACAAAAAAAAGTAAAAAACCCAACCTTGCTACTGACAATTTTATCAGCAAGAACATGGGTGGCGCGCATTTCTAGCCGAAGTTGGAATTAATGTAAATCTTATCATTGTGATGCACTAATAAATCCCATGTCACTGCCAATTTATTGTCCCGTTAGCCCCATTATTCCCTTCTCTAACGGCTATATTTTCTATTTCAATTATTCAAATCATCCCTCTTTCTCAACGGTCCATTTCTCACATAACACCAAAGTCACTACCCTACAAAACCAGCTCCTCCATATATACACATTTCCCTGTCACCATAACATACCCCTCTTATCTCTCAATCACCCTCTTCCTCTCTCTCTCTCTCTCTCTCTTCAAAATGGTCACTGCTGATAATAACTCTAGTAGTACTACAGTTCAACATGTAACCAAGAAATCTTCGGATGAGTTGCTGAGGAAATTTGCAGAAGAAATGAGTGATGATGATGCTAATGAGGCTAAGAAATTGGAGCTGGCAAGGGTGTTAAAAAGGAGAAAAAGGAGGAAGACAAGAAGGGATCTCGAAAGCGGTAATTTATGCGAAAGTCCATCACATTATAAGTCGAGTTCCAGCTTAGTGGAGAGGAGGTCACTTCTTCCTCCGGTGACAAGGAAATCTGTATTGCTGAGGCAACTTGGGATCGGAAGGTTACAGCTCAAAGCAAGGGATACCAAGAGCAAGTCACTCTTGGCTTCCATTGAAAAGGTGAGACGTTCTCCTGCTATTCTCCAGTCATTCATCATTAGAGCAATATCTCATCAACTATTAATAGCGTTCTCGAAAATTTAATTATTTTTTAAAAAAAAAATTTCGAGACATGTAAATTTTAATTCGTGTTGTTAGCTCGAATCTGAATCCACATGTTTTTTTTTGCTAATCAAAACTTCTTACAATGCAGACATGGCGCAGGACTGTAGAAGGAGCCTCAAAAGTACTCTTGGAGAAGCATTACAATCGACACAGGCGTTTGATTAACGATATAATCTAGCTCGTGGTATATTTAAATAACAGTTATTTAAATATGATCTTAAAAAAAAAAAAGATAAACAGAGAGAAAAGGAGGTTTAATTTTTGTTAATACAAACATCAAATTTACACATTTCTTTTTTACTCATATTAATTTTCAAGCTTTGAGCTAAATTCCAAGTCGATCAATCTTGCTTGTATATTTTTTCCTCTGGTTGTCTTCGCTACAGAAACTACTGTGAGAATGTAATAATAAGTAGGCGAGATAATCAAGAAATCTTCCTACATCTTATATCTTTCTTGCCAATTGCATCAGTTACGGTCTGCATAGCACTTCAAACCGTGTTCTTTGAAATATAAAGTTAAAATAATTTTTTAAAATTAAAAAAATATTATTTTAATATATTTTTAAATAAAAAATATTTTAAATCATAATATATAATTTAAAATATATACTCCATCACCCTAAAAAACAACACAGAACTACATCACATTACATACTCTAACATCCTCCAAAAAACACAGAACAACACATGATCAGTGACTGCCACTAGGTTTTGGGGGATATATTTTCATGTACGATGACACTATCTTCTTTTTATTATTATTATTTGATGAGATGGGTATAGAATACATGTACAAGGAGTCCAACGAGTATATATTTGGAAACGCGGTGCAAATCATGTACTTAAAAAAATTATTTTTTTTATTAAAATTTAATATGATTTGTATATTTTTAATTGTTTTGATATGCTGATGTCAAAAATAATTTTTAAAAAATAAAAAAAAATCATTAACATATATTTCGACACAAAAAATTATTTAAAAAGCAACCGCTATCACACTGTCAAATACCCTTAAAGTGCATCCAAATAACATATGTTATTAATCAATACATCAGCAAATCTTATACGTTATCAAATCAAATTGATGGGCCATGAAAAGATCAGAAGATGCTAATTACACGATCTCAGCAATAATAAGTTCATGTCTCTTTTTCACCACTTCTTACTTGATCCAGTGGTTAGTTCTTTGCTCCATTCACCCAAGTCATATATAACTCCTCACCTAAGGCAAAGTGCATCGACGAATCGCTGGTAGCTAGGCTAGATATCACCTAAGTCTAAGGCAAGAACATCGACAAATCGCTGGTAGCTAGCCTAGATTAGACCTATAAAAGGGCTAGAGCCTACTTTTCTATTTTGAAAGTCGTCACCACACCACACCTAGGAGTATATTTTCAAGCAAAAAACAAAACCCTTTTTCATCTGATAATGTACAGTGAAGAAATCAACCATATCTTTTATTGCAATGATATTGTTGGCAACTCTTAGTTAGAAATGGATTGGAGGAGATTTGCAGGTAAGAAACCAAAATACAATGACAGTCATGTGATCCAAAAGAGCCCAATGTCACATGTCTCAAGTGTTTGCCCTAACCTTTAGATTATGGAAAAGAACTTGCCTCTACAACACTTGCTTATCTTCCTCCCCTCTATTAATACGAACAGCAAAGTTGTAATTGCCATTCCACCTACTCAATCACACACGTCTTATATCAAGCCATTTCATTGGATTGGATGGTCAAGATTGCCTTGGCCATGTTGTGCTTATCACCCCCTCCCTTCTTCTCCACTTCCCAGGACCCTTTTTCTTATTTGATTCTGTGAAATGCAGAGGCCGCCATGAGAGCCAAGAGAGACTTGGATTTTTACCATCTTGAACTGAAGAGAATATGTTACTTATTAACTAGCATAGAGCATCCTCACTCCCATCATCTAAATTGCTTGTTTGGTCCATAGCTTGCAAATGATTAAGGATCACAATGATGTATTAGGTGCTAAAACCTTACCAAAACTAGTTTAATACTAATGATTTGCTATAATGGTTAGGGTTTGAGTAAAGTGTTTGCATCTTTATAACCACTCTAATGATCACTTGTAGATTTTTGCTAGTGAATTTTATTGCCATAGATTTATAACATTTTTGCTTTTGTGGATTATTGTAATAAATAGACAATCTAGATTATCTTTTTAGATTTAAATGGTGTTTCATTAAAATTTAATGTTTTTTTTTAAATTAATTTTTTTATATTTTTGAATTATTCTAATATGATAGTATTAAAAATAATTTTTAAAAATAAAAAAAATATATTAATATATTTCTAAAAATTAAAAATCCATCATATTCCCGTACAATTCAACCAAATTGATAAGTTTTCACTACTCGACAGGCTGAAATCTTATCAAAGGTCGAAATCTTATAAAAGGTGATTTCCCTTATTAAAGGGACTTGCCGAAATGAATACAGTATCTTTCATTTCATACAAGGAGGCTACAGCACTAAGTGAGCCCATACAATTTTTCTCATACAAGGTTCATCACTCCCCAGCAATCTGTAAGCAAAGTATAGCCTTTAGATGTTTACAATTTTAGTTCAAGTTTTGAAGAAGAAGACCAAAGGTAAGTGGACTTCTGCTCTCTTGTCTCTTTTAATAATAATAATAATTATTAAAAACAGAGAAGTAGTAGAAGAAGAGAGAAAAAAACAAACAAAAAAAACAAACCCATTGTCAACTTTCCCCTCTGCAACTCTCTCTTTTTCGTCTTAACTGTCCAAAGTCCAGATCTTTCTCCAGTCTCTCTCTCTCTCTCTCAGCCAAAGTCTGCAAATTTTTTCACTCTTCACTCTCACTCCCAGTCTCCCCAACATGAGCCATCAATCTTTTATTGTTTCTTGTTCTTGAATTATTAAAATCTCACAGTTCTCTTTACATTGCCTTGCTTTGACCCCTTTCTTTCGAGGTTTCTGTCTCGAAGCTCGAATCTTTATTGACCCAAATCTTGAAAACTCTCAATCTATACAATATCAAGGCCAAACGGTTTATTTTTTTTTATTAAAAAAAGTGGGTTTTGTTTTGTTTCTCAACAGGAAATGAGGGATGTTGTCGTGGCTAACAAGAATAGCAATGGCTTGTTGGAGACCGGGGAGGCAATATGCACGTATGAGCAAGGATGACATTTTAAATGATGATGATGATTCTACTACTGGCGACTCTCTTCTATGGTCTAGAGACCTTGAGAAACACTCTTTTGGAGAGTTCTCTTTTGCTGTGGTTCAAGCCAATGAGGTTATTGAAGATCATAGTCAAGTAGAGAGTGGTCGTGATGCTACTTTTATTGGTGTTTATGATGGTCATGGTGGACCTGATGCGTCTCGGTTCATATCTGACCATTTGTTCTTAAATCTCATGAGTGAGTTTTTTTTTCTTCTTTTTTTGTGAATTTTCAGGTTTGTTCATGTGCTTGGTTGTTGAGTTGAATTGACTTTTGTTGTATGATTAGTAGTTTTACGTGTGATGCTAATGTGATGTGAATTGATTTTATATGCTTTAGAACAAGTTTGGATTTTGTATGTTAGTTTTATTGGCTTTTTGGTGGAATTGATTGTAAGTATGGGGTTTGACTAGGTGAATCTGTTTACTTTTGTAGCTGGTGCTAATTTGAAGGAATTTGGACATCTCTTTGATACAATCTGATTGGATTCTCTATGAATTTAATTATTGTTTTCTTGTGAGTCGAATTGATTTCTTTTGAGTGATTGTTGCCGATGTCAACTACTTCTAGTGTTGCTGTTTTTACATTAGTTTGTGTGGTTAAGTTTAGTATTGTAAGGCAAACTCTTGAAGATCTATGGTAACTGGTAAGAGTGGTTTTCATTATGATGGTTATGTGGATTGATGCTTCTTCAGCCTGCTCTGTAGTTTTGTGCATGTCTGTTTCTCTGTTTGCTTGATTTGCTAGATGATAGTTGATTACCAAAATTGAATATAGTCCATTGTGTGGTAGCTCGTCACCCATTATTTGTTTTTGGGAAAATAACTACGGAAAAGGAAGTAAATAATGCTTTCAGTGTAGAAACTCTTACGACATGTATTCTATTTAATGCTTTTCCAGACAACATTCTCTATGTGATGAACCATAAGCAATTATTGCTTTGTAGGGCATGCCAGAGAAAGAGGAACCATCTCTGAAGAAATCCTTAGAAGTGCCGTCTCTTCAACTGAGGATGGGTTTCTTACTCTTGTCCGTAGGTCATGTGGAATAAAACCATTGATTGCAGCAGTTGGATCTTGTTGCTTGGTTGGAGTCATCTGGAGAGGGACATTATTTGTTGCTAATCTCGGTGATTCTCGAGCTGTAATTGGCTCTTTAGGTAGATCGAATAAGATAGTTGCCGAGCAGTTGACCAGGGATCATAATGCTAGTATGGAAGAGGTTAGACAAGAACTAAAATCCTTGCATCCAGATGATTCACATATTGTTGTTATGAAGCATGGAGTGTGGCGAATCAAAGGCATTATTCAGGTTTGCTTCTATTCTTATGATATTAACTGCCTTCTCACTTTGAAATTATGATGCATATTCACTGTCTCTTCAATTCATTTTCTCTTAAAGTTGTACTTCAATCTGGAAAATGCCCTGCTTCCTTCAGCAAGTGGATACAAATTTTGGTGTTTATAATTTTTCATTGTCTAGCTGAGGGTTTCACATTTTTTTACATAATGCAGAATAACATATGCTAGAAAAAAAGTCACCATATTTTAATTACCTAGGATTGCATTCATGAACAATTCTGATTCATGATTGCTTAACTAATGCTTCTGAAAAAGTTTGGAAAATGATATAGAGATACTGGCACAAATAGAAGTTTGGAATTCTCATCTTTATCAAAATCCCTCCCTCCCTCTCACTTCCTTTTTCAGTTTTCCAGCAATTCATTTATCTGGGATATTCAGATTCATACACGTGCAGCATTTTTTTTAAGATACTGGGCTATATGGTTATTCCAAATGGATTGAATAGGAAAATTTCATAAGGCTCTGCAGGATATGGTTTATCTAGTAGATTTCTATGCCTCGCTGTCTTTTCAGTGTTAAATGTCCTTAACCTGTGTTGCATATGGAAAACTAATTCTAGAAGATTATGAGTCTTTATGTGCAATATGTCTAGTCACTTGTTACAGTTATGATTTTTTATTTTCTACATTTACCTAGTTCACGACACTTCAAAGAGGAAAATTACCTGGTTAGCTGATGTTTACCAGTGGAGGTTTGCTGCCTGGAAGCATCCTCATAATGAGACAATCTGAATCTGAATATGGTAGCCCCTTTTTCTGGAATTCCCCCTTCCGGGGAGCTGTAGAATAAAAGAGCAGTATCAGATTTTCTTTTACCATTTCACCATCATCTAAATGAAACTCAACCTTTCAGAGTATATGTTGCATGTGTACGTATACCTTACGTGCTATGCTCATTCTGCAAGCTACTTAAGATAAGGGACCTTTTTTCCAAGATTCAAATTTATGAAGTTAATATCTTTTTTAGTTTCCTGTTTGTTTTTCTGTTTACCCCATGCATATCAGTCAATTTTCCCCAGTGTTAATTAGTTATATTTCCATATGGTTTCTCTTGTTGAATTGCCTAGGTATCTAGATCTATAGGTGATGCATACTTGAAGCGGCCTGAGTTTTCTCTTGATCCTTCTTTTCCACGATTTCACCTCCCTGAACCCATTCGTCGGCCTGTGCTAACATCCGAACCATCCATATACTCAAGGGTTTTACGGCCCAATGATAAATTTGTCATATTTGCATCCGATGGGCTGTGGGAACACCTAACAAACCAGGAGGCAGTGGAGATTGTGTACAATAATCCACGAGCTGTATGTATTCTCTTACTGCACCCAGTTTCTTTTTGGCCTTTTACTTCAAGACCCTGATATTTTGCTCCTATTTTTCTTTAAATGCTAGGGAATTGCAAGGAGACTAGTAAGAGCAGCTCTAAATATGGCAGCTAGGAAGAGGGTGATGAGGTATGATGATCTTAAGAAGGTTGATAGAGGGGTCAGGCGTTTTTTTCATGATGATATAACAGTAGTTGTGATCTTTATAGACCATGAGTTGCTAGGAAATAGTACACCTGTGCCAGAGATGTCAGTGCGAGGGTTTATCGACACTGTTGGACCATCAAACTTTAACTTTCTTCAAGGAGTTGACGCTCATGCCCGGTCCATCAACTAAACGAGCATCTGGGCACTTGAAATGGGCAGTCTAGTAGCCTAGTCAAAGGAGCAAACTTGGCAAGTTTCTGCTGTCAGTTCCCTTTTTTTTCTTTTTTTTTTTGCAACATCTTATATCTTATAGTGCTGGTACCTCCCCCTTCTCTTTTCCAAGTTTTTGTGGGCCGTCGAGCCTGATTTCCTTCACTCTGATACTGTGCTCCATGTTGAAATTCTTACGAGGGAAGTTACAGATTTTTGGGTTTGACATGTGGGCTCTGTATACACCTGAAGTTTGTACTATTCACACGCCATAAATCAATAAAAAAGTGTGTTCGTCTGGTAAATTTCTTTGCTTCTATTGATGTAGAAGTATGGCAACCTAATGGAGCAAAATGATTGGATTCGTATTGTTTCAAACCAATAGTAATGAATGATTATACAGCATGATCCGCGGACATAATTAAGAATGAAGTTAACAATTCTCGAAGCCTACCTTTGTACCATTCAACTAACAGTAACATTTAAGCTTCAAAACATTTCCATGCAAATTGAGTTCTGCCCATAATTCACTCGTGCTGCAATGGCTCCATCTGGTATGGTTGTGTGGTTTTCGAGTCACTCCATGTACTGACAAGAAGCCAAGTGCCACTGAATATTTTTCTACAGGAATAGCTTTCATTTCAATTGCACAGGTAGATAAATCTTGCTAGCATCGCACTCTTGTTGAGCCTTATATTGAGAGATGCTACAGAAACGCCAGTTCTCCATGCACCACTTTTGATGGGTCTATCGCCATTACCATATGATCAACAAGCTGCTATATTCGAAGTTCCAGCAATTGATTTTTTTATGAAAAACGCAGAAACACTTCATAGTGACCAACAACAGCTGAGGACATTCGCTTTCTCAGAATAACAATTCCTTCTCCTCCTACCCTTGAGAAGACTTCAACATGTCATCAATAAAAACCCTGCTTGTTTTGTGTGTATTCACTCGAGCATTTGTTGGTACATTGACCAGAAAGTGAATAACAAAACAAACAAAAATTCTCATCCACCAAAGGTAATCATGCAATGATGCAGAGAGAACATTTGGGTTGCAAGTACACATGTATATGAATATCAATACTTGGTTTTATTTCATAAAAATTTCTTAGAGAAACAATAAAGTAATGAATCCGAAATTAACCCAAACCAAATCAGTTAGATTCCACAACTCTTCTACAAATCAAATAACAAAGTACAAAATCAAATCTTGAAGTTTCCACTCGACCTCATTTTTTTTTGTCCAGACTTTGACAGAGCAAAACACAAGATGAAAGAGCAAACTAGGTAACGAAATGCAGAAGATAATTTTGCAACCACTTGATTAGAAGCCTTTTGTACTACAAAGTGTATAAAGTATGTGTTTGACCAATAGCCTCTTGCTTTGCATGATTAGAAGCACTTCCTGTGGACAATTGATGGACCGGACTCATCATACTCTGCCTTTGCAATCCACATCTGCACTCAAAAGAAAGCAAGTTTCTCCAACCATATTAGAAAAGCAGAGTCCAAAAGTGTCGTCCCTGATCATGAATTCAGATATAACTTCTAACTACTTAATGTCCATCTGAAGCTTCACTATTATTCTAGTAACTCCCAATCATTGCAATTAAAATTTCATATTGTTAAGCATTTAACATATAATGATGCTAAACAATACAACACAGGCATAACAATGAAGACATCAAAATGTGCAGAATCAGGTTTAAAGTCCGCTTCTGTTTACTGCCCAAATATATAAGAAATAGACACTGTACCTGCTGGAAGGTGCTGAGGGATGCCAAAATGGAGCCTCCTATCCAGACACTGTACTTCCTTTCTGGTGGTGCAACCACCTTAATCTTCATGCTACTGGGAGCCAATGCTGTAATTTCCTTGCTCATCCTATCAGCAATGCCTGGGAACATAGTAGAGCCACCACTGAGAACAATATTGCCATAGAGATCCTTCCTAATATCGACATCACACTTCATGATAGAATTGTATGTTGTTTCATGTATGCCAGCAGCTTCCATCCCTATCATGGATGGTTGGAAGAGGACCTCTGGACAACGGAATCTTTCAGCTCCAATGGTGATAACCTGCCCATCTGGAAGTTCATAGCTCTTCTCAACAGATGAGCTGGTCTTTGCTGTCTCCAGCTCTTGCTCATAATCAAGAGCAATGTAGGCTAGTTTCTCCTTCATGTCCCTTACAATTTCACGCTCTGCAGTGGTGGTGAAGGAGTAGCCACGTTCAGTCAAGATTTTCATTAGGGCATCAGTGAGATCACGGCCTGCCAGGTCAAGACGCAGAATGGCATGTGGGAGGGCATAGCCTTCATAGATGGGAACTGTGTGACTCACACCATCTCCAGAGTCCAGAACAATACCTAGCCAAAACACATTGATAGTGAAAAATATCAATTTATATCATTTATCTATATAATTAAGCGGTCCAGATGTAAATCACCAAGCTGGATAAACTATATGCTTGTTGAAGAAACTTCTTTGGTTTTCGTTGTTAAAGGAACTTCTTTGGTTTTCATGATCATGATCCCAGCAGATATCATATAAAATTTCCAAAACGAACTGTGGTTGTGACAAAGGGTGAAATACGTTGTGCCAACTTACAAGTTAGAAGTATTGAGGGCTTGACCAGTTCCAACACATTTCATTTTTCTTCATGATCTAGATGTGTTTCTTTCCCAAATATTTTGTTTATCAATCAATTAGTACAACTCCATTTTATTTTGAAAACTTGCAATGCAATAAGCCAATAACAACGTTTTAACATGCATGGATTTGAACAAAAAGCAGATACATGATGGATTGTATCACTTACCAGTTGTACGACCACTGGCATAAAGGGAAAGGACAGCCTGGATAGCAACGTACATTGCGGGAGTGTTGAAGGTCTCAAACATGATCTGGGTCATTTTCTCACGATTGGCTTTGGGGTTAAGAGGAGCTTCTGTAAGGAGAACCGGATGCTCTTCAGGAGCCACACGGAGCTCATTGTAGAAGGTGTGATGCCAAATCTTCTCCATATCATCCCAATTGCTAACAATACCATGCTCAATTGGGTATTTCAAAGTCAAAATACCTCTCTTTGATTGTGCCTCATCCCCAACATACGCATCCTTTTGACCCATACCAACCATCACACCGGTGTGGCGTGGGCGACCCACAATGCTAGGAAAAACAGCCCTTGGTGCATCATCTCCGGCAAACCCAGCCTAAAAAATTTCCAGCCCAAATCAGCAAACACTACCAATATCGCTTTAAGAATCGAATCTTTAAACTCCAAAATAGATCACAAATGAATCTAGCTTAATACCTTGACCATTCCGGTACCATTGTCGCAAACAAGAGGCTGAATATCTTCACTTTCTGCCATTTGCTCTCACCTGCCACATTAAAAATGCCAACTTTACATTAAAATGCTATAAAAATAGGGAATCACAACAATCTAATGTACTATTTTGACAAAAACAAATCCAAAAATAAAGCGAATTAAGAATATCCCATTTCCTTTTTACAAGCAACAATCAAAATCTGAATATTCATTCTGATAAAATCACATCAAAGATCAAGACCTTAGCAATGCTGAATTACAAAACTGAATTAGCCCACATTTAAAGATAAAGTCTTTTAATTGTTTGAATCGATAATGCTGGATTCTAAGCTAACCCCAGATTAACAAAGAAAATAATGAAACTCAAATGAGATACCGTTTAGAAATCTGGATTCGATCTCTGTGTGGGCGTCTGTTCAAGGTACCCGCCCTCTGGTTTTAAAAAAGGGGAAGATGTGAAATGAAATTTCAGCCTCAAATGAAATTCAGCTTAAATGAACCTCAAATTCTCTTTGAAATGATCTTGGCCGTTGGTTCTCGGTATCTGATCTACGGACCCCATGACTCGTCACGCTCATTGTGTAAACAGCTGGCTCACTTTCAGTTGTTCTGTTCGTATGGACAGATTTGCTCTTGGGATTTGTTGTAAACTTGTAATGCCTCCTCTAACCTTGGATCATAAAACAAGGGCATTTCGGGTATTGTAGCCTTTAATTGTGGGTTTTTGTTTAATTTTTTTGACCACTCTCTCAAATCTCAATTTGACCGTTTCATTGCTTATCTCATTTTGGTGTCTAATTTTCTTCTCTTTTCACGGGTAGTTCGTTGATATTGAGGGTTTTTTTAAATAAAAATATTATGTTACAAAGCCTAAAACTCAATCATATATGAATATTATTTATTTAACTTACATATTTCAAGAAATATAATTTTTAAATATTTATTCCATATCATGATTTCATAAAAAAAATATTCTAGAAAATCATAAAATATCTTATTTTAACAAAAACTCAATTATTCTATTACTCGAGATCCATCATATAAATTATATAAAAATTAATAATATAATTTTTTTATTAAAATTTGAAATTTTAAGCTGAAATTCTACGTTTTTTTCTCATCCTCAAACCATTAGATTATCTTTGTTAATGTTTGCCTCTTTTTTTATTTTATTACAAGTAGTAAATTGAGTTTAGAATCCCTGAAAATTCCCTCTCAATTGAAATACGTAAGTTTTTAAAATTACATTTTGAACGGCATTTCTAAAAATATTAATTTTTTAAAAAATTATTATTTATATTTTTATTATTTTAATATGTTAATATTAAAAATAATTTTAAAAATAAAAAATATTATTTAAATATACTTCTATAAATAATATTTTAAAAAAGTAATTATTATTGGACTCTCATTACTGTATCACGAAGCAAGTTAGTCTCTGTTAAAGGACTAAAAAAACCCTAAAAAAGAAAAAAACATTAATTGCCAACTCAGCATTCCGTTTCCAACTGTCTGGACTCTGGAGATCATGTCGGTCTGTGTTTTCAGGTGGTGTCATGGCCATCATCACCTGTCTGTTACACCCTCGATTGTCGCCTTCAATGCAACGGAGTCGTCATTGACTAGAGGAATCAGTCAAGGATCTGACGGTTGACATTGTATCATGCTAAATGAAGCGTATGACGTGCTATGCATAACAAACACAACGTGGGACGGATTATTTGTGGCTGGTCACTTTTGGATTAATCGTCCGCTAATTGTGGTTCTATTTTCCTTTTTAATGTAAAAGGCGAGCTTTAACCATCGTAAGCCACTAACGGATGTCTTAAAATAGTTGCCAAGAATGATTAAAAACATTTAATTAGTCTCTACAATTCTGTGTTTGTAATTCATGGTGTTCTAAAATTTAATAAACTTAGGGATAAGATTTTTTTGGTGTTTAGATAATATATAATCATGTTTTCATGTCAATACCACATTCTCCGGAGTTTAAAAAGTTGATGATTGGTGATAAAAAAACCTAACACTTGTAAAAAAAATAAAATTGATGGGGTTTAAAGACTCTAAGATGATAAAATCGGTAACTTTTAAGTAAAAAATTACAATAAACAAGATAATAAACTTTAAATTACAAGAACAATAGTGTTTTTTTTCTTGTTTTTTTTATGATAAATGCTCTAAGATTTAAAAGAATTAATGTCTAAAGAATAGAAATTGTGAATCCTTTACCTGAGAGTTTAGGGAGGTATTTATTGCCTCTAAACCTTATCGATTTTGTCGGAATAGAGAGGTTAGAGAGTCATTTTCTTCTGATAGCATTAACGAGGGATGCATATCATTTTACACAACATGAATGAGAAACCAATATTCCTTACACAATATTAATAGTGATGGAAATATAGTCCTTTAAAGACTTTTATACATGGGTGTAGGGAGATAAATATTCTTAACATTAAATTTTTATGTTAAAAGTTATAAGAATAAACAAACAAACCCTTATGGCCCAACATAAAGTCTATAATAATCTCAAAACCTTTATCCTTTCACGTTTAGCATACTGCCAAGCCCAAAGATGATGGGTTTGACAGATCGTAAGACTCATGTCCAATTAGGCTCAGCGGGCAGCCAAGTCCAAGGGTGCTATCATGCCTAGCCCACGGGCGGTGGGTTTGGTAGCTTGCTAGACTTATGCTCACCTGAACTCAGTATTTAGCTGATCTCAATGATGTTAGATCTAGCAACTCACCAGATCTATACTCATTTGGGCTCAGCACGTAACTCAACCGAGAGATGTTGGGTCTAACAGCTGGCTAGACTCATACCTGTTTGGGATCAACATATTGTTAAACCTAAGAATGTTGGGTATGACAGCTCGCTAGACTCATACCCGTTTGAAATCAACATATTGCTAAACTTAAGAATGTTGGATTTGACAACTTATCAGACTCATGTCTTTTTGGACTCAACACGTAGTTGAACCCAAGAATGTTGGGTCTGACAGCTTACTAGACTCATGTCCACTTGAGCTCAGCACGTAGCTAAACTCAAGAATACTGGTTCTGAGAGCTTGCCAGACCCAAGAATTTCAACTATTTTGGTTCAATAGCAACCTTTTCTCTCTACGTCGGAATCCATTGAGCCTCTCTATTCTTTCACAAGAAAGGATTGAAAAATGAGAGAAATGAATTTTGATACAAAAATTATTTTTTTTGACAATTAAAAGGATAAACTGAAAAAAATAAAGGATCAAAAGAAATTTTTATATGAAATTCAAAGTCAGTCTATTTTATCTACTCTTTTCAGTTTGATCTTTTATTTTTCATTTCAACTTTTTTTTTCCAAAATATACAATTTAATACTAATTTGAATTAAAAAACTAAATTATGCAAAAACGAAGCTAGGAGAGAGAGCACAATGCATCTTTATGGTAATAGTAATATCACCACTCGGCTTAGTTTTTTTTTTTTTTTTAATAGAACAAACAAGCATCATTAAACGAGGAAGTGAGATCTGATGATTTGGATGCTTTGTACATGTGTATAATCGCCCTTTTCCAATCGATCTCATTATTGCAAGTATTTGGCCCCGCCATGAAAAATTACATCATCTTCTATTTCGAGCATGGTCACCTGTGATCCAGCTATACGTGCAGGAAGATAGAACTTTTTCTTCAAAGTTGACGACAGCAAACCTCCTTTTTTTCGCACATGGATTTTAAGAAATTGAGTGCTTTCATGTACCTTCTCCCATGGCATGTTTGCATTTACAGTTTTACTTGTGTACCTTCAAATCTAGTTTATGTGATTTATGGGAATGATTGAAAAGCAGTGTAAATCATGTTTTTAAAAAATTTAATTTTTTTTAAAATTATTTTTATTTTTATGTTTTAAATCGTTTTAATGTATTGATCTTAAAAATAATTTTTAAAAAATAAAAAATATATCATTTTAATGCATTTCAACACAAAATTATTTTTAAAAAGCAACCGTAACCACACTTCTAAATAGGCTCACGAGAAACCAATCTCATAACCTCACGACCCGCTCTACTCTACCTAGCCTTGCAACAATTTTTTTTTTAGAAATTTTAGAATGTATTAACGATTATTTTTCAAAGTGTTTTTTACTTGAAAATATATTAAATATATTTTTTAATTTTTTAAAATTATTTTTTATATCAGCACATCAAAATGATCTGAAAATATATGTAAAAATTATTTTTAAACCAAAAAAAAAAATTTACACCACTCCCGTTGAATGTTTAAAAGTATTCACTTTAGGGAGAACGATATGATTTTTTGGGTTTAATTTTCGAGATTTTAATAAATATTTTCCATTCTTTAGCAAATGCAGAATTGTTAACTTTTATTGTATGATCCTTCTCCATTTACCTATTTACCATCCGAAAAAACCCTTAAAATCGTACCACCCTGCAATTCATAAATCCTGGGTTGTTTAGAATAAGTAGATTAGTAATTACAATCGTTTAGTTTATTATGCAATTATATATATTAATACAAAATCTTAGCATATATATCGTAAGCTTACATTAGAGTTTAAAAGAAAATCCTAGTATATATGTTGGAAATTTATTTAATTGGCACAATTTAAATAAATTATGGGTGAATGAGAAATTAATTTTTAAAAACTCTTGTATTTTTTATTAAAAAATTACTGAGTTTTTTATATTTAATTCTTGATTTATGGTGGCTAACCAAAAGTTTATCATAATAAAAATTGATTCTTATTAATTCTTCAAACTTGATTAATTTTTAAAATTCACTTAGAAAATAGAGGGGGTGAATAAAGAGTTTTTAACTTAAATTTTTCAGATTTTTTAATACTTTTTCTCACCTTATTTTTGGTATTTTAATCATCTTTTATGGTTTGGTCTTTTCTTTCAAATCTAGAGTTTAAATTCATACTTTATTGAGAGATATTTAAGTTCTTTTATTTTGGTTCAAAAACCTTGTTTAGAAGTGTATTTAAACTAAGATCGTAGTGTTGGAATCTTAAAAGACATATTGCAAACCATAATTTTAAAACTCGGCCCGACGAGTTAACTCGAGATTGAAACTGGGCCGAGTTTGAGAAAAAATAGGGGAAGGTAAAAATCCGAGGTGACCTAGTCAAAAATCGGGGTTGCAACTTGTTAACTATTTTTTTTTTAACAAAAATAACATCATTTTATTTTATAAAAATAATTGGGGGTTGACTCGGTCAAAACTTATGACCTGAGCCAAATTTAAAAACTATGTTGCAAACATTCTAGTTGCACAAGTGAAGAGCAATAAATATTTACGGACAAATGATTCATCCTTTACAACAACAAAATTTTTATTTTTTAAAAGTGCTTCAACAAGTATGTACTCTTTTTTATTTTAATTTAAGCATTATTATTTCTATTATTAGTGTACATGCAAGGACTTTAATATATATATATATATATATATATATTCTATTATTTTTTTTATTATATTTATATTGAGAATATGTTTGTTTTGAATTTTATTTTGCATGTTTATAAATTCAAAATTGTATGCATTAGAAGATTACCTTGAACAATTTTTATTGTTTTGCATGCTCTTATTATGATAAATTAAACATGCTTGCTCACTAGTGTAATATAATACAACATATTTTGAAAACAATCGTAAGGTTTTATTTTTTATATTAAACTTTTTTTAGTTTATCTTATGAGAAAAAAAATGATAATAATAATAATATAAATTAATTGTGAAAGAACTTTTTAGCATCTTTAAATTTAAAGTTATAATTCAACTTTATGTAATTTGCTATATTCTCAGATATAGATTTAATTTTAATTATATATGCTTTAATCTATAACCTTTTTGGTTTATTATGATTTTTTTTATTTTTTTTAAAGGTTTCTATAAATCTTTGTTTTAAAGTTATAGTTTATCTTTTAAAATTGTTTTTTATGCAATTTGGATGTTTTGATGCATGTCATATATTTTATTGATTTATATTTTTCAATAAGTGAGTTATTATTTTTCAAAAAGTGATTTATATTTTCAATAGTTTATGTTATCTTACTTATATGATCATGCCTTTTGCTTGACATGCTTAAATATTTTATAATAATATGATGCATGTTAAAAAGATCTTAAGCTTTTAATGTGTTGATTTTATCTTGCATAGTTTAAATATTTTTATTTATTAAGTTACTATATTACAAGTTTTATTTTTTACACTACTTTTTTTATTGTGGAGCCAAAATATTTATTAATAAATATTAGTGGCTATTTTTTTATAATTAATATCGTATTTTTAACTAAAGAATTGGTTTTTCCAACCAATATTGCTTCGACAAGTACTGTTTTGATAGTGAGGATTCCACCATCATCTTTTACGGTACATAGTGAAAAACCTGAAAAGTTCAATGAATTGAACTTTAAATGGTGATAGCATAAATGTTGATTTATGTGCTCACTTTAAACTTGGTTAAGTTCTTGTAGGAAAAAAAATGTTAAAGTTGTTAAATAATGAATTTGATTTTATTATTATGATAGATTTGGACATATGGAATCATAGTGGTTTTGTGCGTAAAAAATATATTTTGAATAGAATAAAAAATACAAAATATGATGTGTGTATTTCAATCAAGAGTGCAAAGACACTTTGAAATTTTAGACAAAAATATTCAAGGTTGAAGTTGTCATTATGAAAATGTTTATAATCAATAAATTTCTAAATCTAAAAATGACATCAAAGTTATCTGGTCAGATTTGTTCATATATATATATAATTATTAATGTATATGTTACTATTCATATTTAAAAAAAGTTAATGTGATGAACAAATATGATTTAAAAAGTTTTGTATAAGAAGATTGAGTTTTTAACATGATCATTTGTTACCCCTTCCATCTTTCATAAGAACTTCTTTAATGAAATTATTATTCATATGATACTATTTTCGTATATAGTTTAGTTCGTAAGTGAAATGATGATAATTAAACAAATCACATAGAATAAAATATGGTTCAATAAAGCAACTCAATAAAGAAAATGATTGTTAAAGCCAATATTAATAAGGTTGATTACCTCACTAATAAAATTTTGAAATGAACATATTTGTTGTTTTCAAAGTCAACCTGGCTAAACAATTCTCAACAATATATTGGATGTTGTTGATATTAGAAAGAAATTAGTGTTTGACTTATTGTTGAGAAAAAAATAGTTTTAAGATGATTTTCTTTAAAGTGGTAAATTTATACTCTCTAAGAGTGGTGTATTTGTAGGAAAGAGGTATCTCCGTGATGAGCTCTTTAAAATGAATGTAATGATCAATATATCCAATGATGAAAACAATAATAATATTGTCTTTTCTTTTTATTTGCTTGAGTTTCGTGAAGTGTGGCATCAAAGTAAGGTTATGTGAATTATAATTTTATGGAAAGATTAATAAACTATGAATTATTACCAAATATGATTTTTGAGGAAAATCATAAGTGTGAAATTTATATAAAATTAAAATTTACAAAACCTTATTTTCAAACAATTAAAAAAAAATAGTGAACCTCTAAACTTAATTCACTAAGATATTGGTGATTCAAAATTTATGCAAACTTAAGGTGGAAAAAAAATGTTATATTATTTTTTTAGATGATTTCACAAGGTATTATTACTCTTATCTACTTAAAAGTAATGATGAAGCTCTCGGAATGTTTAGACATTACAAGAATAAAGTTCAAAATCAATTTAAAAAGAAAATAAATGTAATAAGAAGTGATAAATATGAAGAATACAAAGCACCATTTGGTGAATTCTGTTTTCAAAATATTATTATTAACCAAATTACTCCTCCTTATTCACCATAATAAAATGATATTGTAGAATATAAGAACCGAACATTAAAAGAAATGATGAATATCATGTTGATAAGTTCAGAGGCACATTAGAACTTGTAAAGGGATGCAATTCTAATTATCAATTACATACTTAACAAAATACTTAATAAAAAGTTTGAAAAGACATTATATAAATTGTAGAAAAGTAGAAGACCTTTCTATAAATACCTCAAAATATAAGATTATCTTATGAAGATAGCAATACTTGATCATAAAAAAAATAATGATGAAATCTTAAATTGTGGATTATGCATTTATTAGATATGAATACAATAGTAGTGCATAATGACTTTTTGTAAACAAATCAAGTATTGAGGATATTTATCCTAATACTATTATAGAATTAAAAAATGCTATATTTTTTGAAGATATGTTTCCACAGAAGAAAGCACAAGAAAATCATTCACTTAAAGGTTATGGCTCAAGTAATTATCACCAATAAAAAAATAATGAGGTTTATATTAGAAGGAGCAAAAAGGAAAAAATAATCAAAAGATTTGGTTTTGATTTTTTAACATAGTTGTTAGAAAATAAATCTCGAATCTACTTCAAAAAAATGTCCTGTCTAAAAGCTTTCTATCGGAAGAAGACAATTAATAGTTAAATTAAATCCATTATGAATAATCATATATGAAAACTAGTGGAAGGAAGCACGAGAAAATCATTCACTTAAAAGAACTATTGAGGTTATAGTTCAAGTAATTATCACCGATCAAAAAATGATGAAGTTGATATTAGAAGGAGCGAAAGGAAAAAAACAACTAAAATATTTGGTTCTGAATTTTTAACATACTTGTTAGAAAATAATTCTCGAACCTACTCTAAAATATTGTCCTATCTAGAACCTTTTTATTGGAAAAAGGTAGTTAATAGTGAAATTAAATCTATTATGCATAATCATACATGAAAACTAGTGAATCTTCTTCCCGGAAGTAAACTATTAGGCCATAAGTAGATAGTTAAAAAAGAAGAAGATGAAAGCTGATGGCACTATTGACAAATATAAAACTAGAATTGTTATTAAAGGTTTTAGACAACAAGAAGATGAGTTATATTTTAACATATATTCACTTGTGTTAAGAATAACTTTCTTACAAATATTAATAGCTACTAAAATAAATAAATAAATTACAATGGATGTAGTTATTGTGGCTGTAGGCAGCAAATAATAATAATAAAAAAAGTGAAATGAAAACCTAACATAGCATTTCTTATAGACCATTCATTCTTTTTAATTGAATTTATAGGTAGGTAGATAACTCTAATTTGACGACAAGTGTGTCTTTATTTTTTCCTTCTTCACTTCACTCTCTTACTTATAGTAAATTTTAATTTTTTTTGTTTAAAATAAATTTTTTAAATATTTTTAGATTGTTTTGATAGTTTGTTCTATTTTAACGTATTTTTAAATAAAAAATACTTTAAAATGTTATCATTATCATAATTTTAAATACACTCTCAAAAAATAATGAGAAGAGTAGGAGATGATCAATATTACAATAAGTTTAAGAAACACTAACCTTAGTTATGTCAAAACAGAGAGCAAAGAGGAAGGAGAAGGATTTTGCATTATCGGCTGGTTATGATTTTTTTTTGGAAGTATTTATATATTAATATAAATTTATA
Source organism: Populus nigra (assembly GCF_951802175.1). NCBI lineage: Eukaryota > Viridiplantae > Streptophyta > Magnoliopsida > Malpighiales > Salicaceae > Populus > Populus nigra. Next base: position 7,442,069 of record NC_084854.1, on the reverse strand, counting down.
AACTCGATTTGATTTTATTAATTTTATTGATTTTATATGAATCAAATCTAATTTTATTAATTTTTAAGTTTTTAATTTAATTTTATACATTAGATGTATGATTTTATGAGTGATTTTAACAACAATTCTTTATAAAAAATAAGTTAGCAGTTACTGAATATTTTTTTATGTTAAAAAATCCAACCATTAACATAGCTTGGACTAATGATCCAGTGCAATTCTATAACCGAGGAGAAACTTATTCCATGCAAGCAACTATAGGTTAAAAAAACACATTAACACGTGGCTTGCGGACATAGGAGAATATCACTCAACAAAACAAATGTAAATCAAATTTTGCAGCACCAAAATGAAATTCTCTTATCTGGATTCTCTACTGTACTTGAAAACACACCAAACGCAACTGAGTTAACGCGGGTTCTGAGTTCTGATTCGCATTTCCACCACCAAACAGAATCATTCATACTTGCTAAACAATTCTTACCGAGCATCAAGATTCTTTGTCACAAATACAAGAAATTGGTGAGTTTTTCAATGCTAAAAGCAATACAGAATCTTGGTTCATCAACAACAACAACCACCACCACAACAACAACAACAGGGTTTGTGGCATCTTTTTATAGATTGAAACCACCACATGCCACCACAACTAGTGCTTTTGTCTCAATTTCTTCCAGCCTGTTATCCTATTATTCTCCAAGAACCAGACCCACAAAGCCTCTTCTGTTTTTGACTCGAAAGACTCGATCTTTGGAACCTGTTCGTGCTCACTTAACTCGGTCTGAGTTTAAGATGGATGACACTTCTTCTTCTTCATCAGTTTCTGTTCAGTCATCTGTGAGTTTCTTTTATTTGAGTTCTTGTTCTGTATTGTTGACATCCTGATACTCTTATTGAATTTGTAGATATATTAGATAATTAGTTATGAATATTGGGCTGTTGGGGTTTATGATTGTCATTTTCTTGATTGTGTGGTAGAAATTTCTTTTTATTTATTCAGTCCATTTTTTTTGGTCATCTTCATGCTTTAATTGAAGTTTTATCTTAGTTTTATGCCTCCATTGTTGTGGAATTTGATCATGTTTTACTTGTTTTCATTTATTGTAAATGTTGAGTTGCTTATTTGATCGACTTGGAAGCTACTTAATCTTGGTTGACACACAAGCTAGGTCGAAGATACTTGAATGACACAAATAAGAGGAACCTTATAACTAATCTCATATCACATAGTATTCTTTTTTTAACATCACTGATATATATTTTTTTCTTATTCAAGTTTTGTCAGTGCTTGTATCCACAGCTAGGTTTAGAAAGAGACGGTTTGAATTAGATTAATTGGTTCAGGATATCATTGATTGTTGATGCCAGTGGTTTTTTACTTTTCTTCCCTTTTTGTCTCATTCGAGACACTTGCATTCACATAATCCTGTATGGTGCTCATTGTTTTTCTTTTCCAATGCCCCCAACGTTGTTCTTTGCTGATGATAATCTGTTTTTCAGGGAAGTGTACGCAAGATCAATTTCTGTCAGTGGTGTGGTGGCCAGACAAAACATGATATACCTGATGGGGAGGAAAAGATGAGAGCTATTTGCACAGTTTGTGGGAAAATTACCTATCAAAACCCAAAAATGGTATGGTCATTCATTATTACAATCAAATATGTCATGTATGTTTCTGCTGTCTTATCTGATTACATGTGTCATGTATGTTTCCTCTAAAATTGATTTTAGCATCCTGGTTCTCACCACAGCTGGTCAGGTATCTCCATTTAATGTGAAGTGCATGAACTAGCTAGCTTCATTTATTCTTTCGGCAACTATTAAAATACAAATCATGGGAGGACTTGTTGTGAAATAGAGATTGTATGCAAAAAAGGTTTTTAGGGAGCATAAGCTGTTGGACTCTGAGTCATCTAATAGTGGAATTGTGTGTGGATTATTTTAATTCTACTGGTTGTTTTAACGAGTACTGAAAACAAGGAAAACATTGTAGGCATGAAGCCAAAAACCTTGCAATGTGTTTATATCATTCTATTCTTGGTTTTCTCTCCAGTTTGTTTGATACTGCATTTTCAATGAAGGCAATGGAAATATTGTTATCTTTTGTAAACTGGTTTGAATAGGTGGTGGGATGCCTCATTGAGCATGATAACAAGGTCCTACTCTGCAAGCGAAACATCCAACCATCATTTGGCCTCTGGTATGCGTCTGAAATTGGAATTTTGGTACAGAATGGAACCACTGCGTGCTTTTTCTAATATAAACTCTCAAATAGTAGTTAGAAAGAAAAAAAATGCATTTACTCCATACGGTACTTGGTCCTTTCTTCTTTGCATTTTAACTAGTTTTTCTTATCTTCATTATCCATGATGGATAACCCAGATAATTGTATTGTGCTGATGTAGGACCCTTCCTGCTGGTTACATGGAAATTGGTGAGTCTGCTGCAGAAGGGGCAATCAGGGAAACCTGGGAGGAAGCACACGCAGAAGTGGAAGTCGTGTCACCCTTTGCTCATTTGGACATCCCTCTTATTGGCCAAGTAAGGGAGAGATGCCTCTCATTTCTCATATTGATTTTTCTATGAACTTGCTTAAGGTTTTGAAGTTTGTTGTTGTTGTTTGGAGCAGACTTACATAATTTTCTTGGCAAAGCTGAGGAAGCCCCACTTTTCACCTGGTCCAGAGTCATTGGAGTGCCAACTTTTTTCGCTAGATGATATACCTTTTGATTCTTTGGCATTTTCATCGATGGTGGTTACTTTAAAGTTGGTAAGAGCCCGTTTTAGCGATATACAGTTTCTTAATTTACTTGCTTTTGTTACTCATATATATAATCTCCTGTTGTTGCAGTACATTGAAGATGTTAAAGCTGGAAGTCGAAAATTTCACTACGGCACAATTAACAAAAGGTACTTTACAATGCATTTTTTGTATCAGAAGCTCAAGTGAACTCCTGTGAGAATGGATAATCCACTTCTAATCTCAAAACCAGACAGCTTTGGATTGTCTATTGTCTCAATAAAATGCGTTGGCTATTTGACTTATTTTTTGCCATTTTGCTGTGTTGTAAATGGTTTTGCGAAAGGAAATGACCATTTGATAAAAGTAGTGTTCATTTCAGTCTCAGAGGTGTCTATTTTGAATTGTTATGATGGTGGTGGTTGTGGTATTGGAGGCAGGCAGGTGCTTGCGGGCAGTTTTAGGTGACTGCCAGTGCTTCTACCTTTTCCAATGTTTACGAAAGAACAGAAATAATTGAATAACAGAACACCTTTCTTTCTTTCTGCTGTCATGATAAAATTTTGCTGCTGATCTTTAGCTTGGGAATGAGGCTGAATTTAACATGACCATCTTCTTTTTCGCAAAATTAGCACCAAAAGTGAGTCCTTTTCTTTTCAGTTCGCTGTAATTCACATTGATTCACTCCCTACACCTTTACTATTCCCTCAATTTTGAAGGCCGTGTTTGCTTGGCGCTGTAGGGTTTGTTCCATTAGTTGGCTGTGGCTTTCACGGGGTGGAATTTACTGTCTTGACCCTTGATTTTTTTTTATACTATTCTTTATTGTCAGTGTAATTAATATTCTAGGCCCGAGTGTTTAGCATTAATGACCGAAAAAAAAATTCAAAAAAAGAAAACAGCTTGGATTTTAGAAAAATATATATATTTTTATTTTGGGTGGAAAACTTTTTTTAAAAATTATAAAAAATTTAAAAATATCTTATTATTTGTTGAATATGTTAAACGTGGTCTTCGATTTTTTAATTGCTATATATTTTATTTTGATTTTTATTTTCAATTTTATTCTTTGAAAATTGATTTTTATATTAATTTTTATATTTATTTTTTTGATTATTAATTGTTTCTATCAATAGAGATTGTTCTTTCTTTGTAGAATACTTGCTTGTTAAGCTACCTAGTTAATTATTATTTTTTCATGCTTGTTGAAGTCTTTTCTGATACTTGCAGGCCTGGCTCGAGCCCTTCTGATACCCATGCCTATACTCTCGATAATCATTTACAGTCTTGAGAAACGGGGATCCATTTTCCTTTTCACATGAGGTGTTTAATAGCTGGGATTGACCTTCTTTGATTTTTCAAATCCATGGCGGAAGCTGAGGATGGTGATGGGACCAGCATTCTGATGCATTGAAGCCATCGAAGACCATCGAGTGGATGTATTCTGTAACGACGGAGTGTGTGGAAGAAGCAGCCATTTCTCTGATGAGCCATTTCATCGTGCAACTTGTGTTTAATTGTTAGCTTCACCCTACTTTCCATTGAAAATGTACAGAAATTTACTTCACTCTTTTGCGTTGAATAAAGACCTGTTAGCGAGGCTTCCTCTGAGCTCTCATGTTTGAAAATGGTTCTCTCATCCTCGAACACTTCGAACCTTATTTTATTTTTATAAATTGAAAATGATTATGAAATTGAAAAGTAATTTTATTTTTATAAATTGTTTTAAAAAAATATTTAGATGGAAATACAAAAAAAATATCAAATTAGAAAATTAGAAAAAAAACTCAATAAAAAATAATTAATGTTATTTTTAAGGCAAGCAAAGAATTATACATAAAGCAAGAATGAAACTTAGTCTCCGCTAAAGGGTACTAGAGTACCATGAGCTTGGTTTGTAAAGGATCTGATAGTACAGGATCTTACAGTGCAAACCAATTATGACAGAAATTCTTCCATTTTAGATTGAGTGAAGTCCGTCATTTATATTTGCAAATATACATATAAACAATTCATACCAGCGTTACTCTGCTCTTTTCATTCCTTGTCTTAGCTTTATCCATAATCTCCAAGCCAAATGAAACAAAAGCAATAAAGAACATGAAAATAGAAAACTGAAAATCCAGTACTTATAACCACATAAAATCTAGAAATTAAAGTCACACGATGGTCTTTAAAAATCAAGGACCCTGTAGTGGTGAATCAACCTGGACAGCTTGAACATGCCAGTAATCAGCTTTCATTTTCATAGCTATCAACATGAATTACCTAAAAACAAAAAGGAACATGGGGTTTTGCTTTATCTTCGTTCCGCACAAGAAGCATTAAGATTGCCTAACATTTACCTAAGTTACACAGCATAGCACCACAAAATCACCTAGCAATCTTAAGTCAATAAAGCTCTATATCAAAGTAAAACACACATGCATTATTATCACACAATCACCTAGTAATCTTAAGTTACAAGCTCTATATCAAAGTCAGGAAACACATGATCATCCAAAATGAAAACCCATTCAACGCAAAAGATGTCATCCAGTGGCGTGCAAACTGGAGAAAGTCAAGACACTTTCTAAGAGCTCCAACAGAGTACAGGACATAGTAGACGTGTCTAGGTGCTTTGACTATCACCGTAAGTAAAACTCAAAACTAAAACTCAAAACTAAAACTCCAAGATTATGGAACTAGTGTGCAAGAATGCCAAGGATTCATTGCCCTCGTCAACACAGAATGCCCAAAAAACTAAGTGCTCAACTAATAATAATAGCATAATACAGGGTAGCTATGCATCGACATTCACTGCTGTACCATCAACTAATTTTGACAAACTAGCAGATAAAAAGCTTGAAATGCATCAGACCCACAAATGAGGCATAAACTATAATCAACTACAACATAATCAAAGGCAGTAACTACATAACAATAGACCTGGGTTGATATTCAAAACCTTTCTCACTGAATAAAATCCAAAATCTTAAATAATATATATAGTCATAGAGAGCCTAAGACAATTAAAAATCAAAATTATCAAAACAAGTTTGTTCAATTCATCACCATCGTGCCTAAAAAAGAACTCTAGAACAATTTACCAAACGGGGCAAAAAGATATAAAGAGAGTAAATTATCGTAATCTTCACTCCTTCTTCCTGAAGGAGCAACCCTCTGTAAGCTTGGCACGACCCCCTGTTGGCTGACACAACACTGTCTGGCAGTTCCCACAAACCACAACAGTTTGCGAGTGACTAAAAACAGTGGTTCTGCACACAACATATTCATTTAACTAAATAAATAAAAGCATCTACGATCCCTTTTCAAACCAAACAGCTAAGAAGGAATGCTTAAATTCATCAAGAAAAATATACAAAGGTCATGGCATGACTTACATGTTGAAGCAGCCCTGGCACTTCACATCCTGCAAGTTTTTACAAGAAAATATGATAAAAACATAATCAGAAGGGAAAATAATAGAAAGAAGGGCAGGGAAATGTATGGTATTTGTAATTACCATAAAAAAAGAGTTTGGGGACTGAACAAGACGCTTGAGCTTATGCTTCCTTTTCTCAAGCTCTGCTGGTGGGTTGAGCAAATCGATATCGTTTTGAAGAACCTTTCATTAACAAACAGATCAGTTAATGAGCGAAACAGATCATAACAGATAACGAAACCAATTCACATCCACTCACTCACCATTGGAAAATTTTATTTGATCTTTGAAACCGCTTCTATCTTTCTTTTGCGGGAACACGCCAACCTAGACTAGAAAGAAACCCTAGAGCGCCCGAGAAAGACAGGAAGTACATTTATGCAAAGGGCTTAATGGGGCTTATAAGCCGTTGATTTCGAGCAATGTCACATCCTGGCCTTTCATCTCGAAGGGTCTAGGGTAACATTAAAAACAGGGGTATAATCGTCCATTTGGTCAAACAAAAAAAAGTTGAAAATGCAAGGGATTGTGTAGATGTTTTACCGTTTGGACCACTGTGCTTTTACTGTGGACAGTGATAATGTGCTGGCAAAATTGTCCTTGACCTGTGGTTATTCGGGGGTGGTTTTCAGAGTTGCCTTCAAAAATTTTACTGGCTTATTCGCCGTTAAAAAATTGCTTCGGGATAATTTATTTTTTTTACAATAAAAATATAAATTTACCTTTATAGGCAACAAAAATTAAAGCTGTTCATCAAAGAATTTATTGACTGTTTAGTCTTCATCAAAGTCTAGGCAACAAAAATAAGTTTTTCATTTGAGGATATTTTTGTATTTTTATTCAGGTATTTAGTTTAATAATCAGGGTTACAGAAGAAAATTTTAGTATTTTCACATTGTTTATTATTTTTTAAAAGAGAAAAATTACAGGTGTATGTTAAAATAAATCAGCGAGTGGGTGATATCTGCACTATTCAGACGGTGCATGAGACACTACATGGTAACCAAAAACAACATTTCTCTATCTCTTTGGATACACTATTATATCCTCTTCAATGTGCGATGACATATGATATCTAAAGATGGTTAGATTGTCCCCTATAGTCATTTGATTTTATCTTCTTGGTTTTTTTTTTCTTGATGGGTAATGTACATAATTGTCTTTGTAGAAGTATTTTTTTATGATATCCAATGAGAATCTATTATCTACTATCATTTATTAATCAATAAAAAATAAAATAGTATATATATATATATATATATATATATATATATATATATATATATATATATAATGATAAAATTCTAAATATTGTTCATATATGTGTATTTTATGTCAATATTAAGGCATGTATATATTATATTGTATTAAAAAAATATCTAGATATTCTACAAATATATTTATATAATATAAATATATATTTCAGATTAGATTCGAGTGAGTTTTAGGTCGGGTTTGATAAAATCCATACTTTATCCATTATCCATCAGGTCTAAAAAATACTTATCCATTCGAGTTGAGTCGGGTCGACATCCAACGGATTCAAATTAAATTGTCATCTCTATTTAATTGCAGTTTCTCATATGTTTTGATTTTTTTTATTTTGGTACTCATTTTTTATTTTTATTTTCTTGGCGCTGTTGTTGAAGTTTTTTTAGTTTTCAATTTCATCATTCAATCAATTTTTTGTTGTTTTATTTTTTTCTAGACTGACCTTTATTCTTTTGATTTGTTTTTTTTATAGTTATTTTTCAATTTAATTTAACCCTTCAATTGAAAAATTTTATCCCTCCTATTAATGTTTTTTTCATCATAATTTTTTTAGATCCTTTTGTGTAATTGATTGTTTTTTTTTCTGATTTTATCTTTCAACATTTAATATGTTTAGGATTTGACTTCGTACGATAATATCATTCTACACTAATTTTTTTTAGTAGTGGTTTTGTGATTATATTTATTTTTTTCTATGGGTTTATCCCGATATCATGACTCAAGTCACGCGTTTTCCATGCCTCTTTTTATCTATAATTTTTTTTATACAAATTAAATTTATTTTTTAAAATATAAATATTCATTTTAAAATAATATTGCTAATGTGTTCGGCCTTGTGTAATATTTTTTATGATGTGATTTTATTCAGTCAGTTTTATTTGTATTTATTTTTTAAGTCGTTGATTTTTTAGGGTGTAAATTTATTGATTTAAATAAATAAGTTTAGTAAATACAATCAGGTGAGAGTCTCATTTTATATGATTGAATATCTTAATTTACATTTATCTTTTAATTTTTTTAATTTTATTTTATTGTTAATGACTTTTTTTTGTTCATTTAAAAAATAATTATTAATTTATTTAATTAGATTTATATAAACTTTTCAATTTATATTTTAAATTTTTTATATAAAAAAAATTAAAACAGCATGCGCGCCCCGGATAATTTGTTTTTAAAAATTTATAACCCACAGGGTTACATAACGAATTCATTATTAAGAATTGTCATCCAAGTACATAAAGATCGGCCAAAAAAAAAAAAAAAACTAATTAGGATTCTAGTTGATTGATACTAATTTATTTTTTTTATAAATTTTCAATTATGCAAACAATGGTACATAATGTAGTTTAGCTTTACGTCTGTAGCATTTATAAAAGTTTCTTGTATTTTTGTACTTTTAGACTTTGTAAGCAAGATTTATCTCCAAGGTAGTTGCTTTTTGTTCAATTAATTTTTATTTATGAAGGCAAAAATAGCAAAGATCAATTTTTTAATAAAAAATTAGCATAAAAAATTAAATTTTTTATAGAATAATATAATTTTAAAAAAATAAATAAAATAACACAGTTTAAGATTTAGAAATATACCATTATATAATATTTTAAATCAAGATAATATTGCAAGCATAATTTTTGTTGCTCTAAGATATTCAAAAGTGCTAGATTTGCTACCTAACCGGTCCCTATCCCCCTAAGAAAACTCTTATATTTCACCATAAAACACCCAAAAAACTCATCCATCTTCGTCTCGAGGCCTCAAATAAGGTTTTCGACGAATTCCTATATCACTATTAATTTTATAAGTTTTATAGTTAATTTTTAATTGGTTTAGTTAGGGTTAGATTATTGTTTAGAGTTAGTTTAAAATTAAGATTTGTTGAATTTTTAATAAATTAGCTATGAATTTATACAATTAAGATTAATTTTATACAAATGAGTATAAAAATAACATGAATTATAACTTATGTGGTAACTATTTTCCTTTTTACTAGCATACTTGTCTCCTGTTAAGAAGTGTGGTAGCGGTTATTTTTTAAAGTGTTTTTTTATTTTAAAACACATCAAAATAATGTTTTTTTTTAACATTAATATATCAAAATGATCTGAAAACATAAAAAAAATATTAATTTGAAGCAAAGAAAAAAATAAATTTTTTTTAAATTCTTTCAAAAATGCTTCCAAAACATAATGCCAAACACACATTTAAGTATTGATTGAAATCCTGAGAAGTAATTCAACTTGTCAGACCTTGAATTTACTCCTTAATAGTTATGAGTTCGAGTCTTTTTAAGATCACTGGAGACTTATATAATTTTTAACTTTAGAGCTTGTAAGATTAGGTGAGATACGCGTAAACTGGTCCGAATAACAACGTTAATAATAAAAAAAACTAGTATTGATTGAAGCAAGTTTGACTTGTTCGGACTAAGGAAAAAAGCTTCTTTCTCATATGCAGGCAGGAGTGACATGCTTAACATGGATTGGTGCATCGAGGTAGTTGGCTAAGGATGCAGTGATGGGAAAATACTTGCAATGTGTAAGATCCCTCCAGCTCCAGGGGCACTGCAGTAGCATCCATTCACTAAGCTACCGCACAAGGTTTTACATAAACACCAAAGACATCCCATCAACTTCGCCTTTTATCACAATAAATATGATCTTGATGAAAAAAAATTAATGGGGTGAAAAATAAACTGGAGGAGCTTGGTCTAGTATTTTGCAGAATGCCACTAGATGTTGCTGATAACAAATGCCTGCCTTTTTGACATATTCTGACAGTCTGGATTCGAGACATTGCACAAGCCACAATATTATCAACACAATTGACTTCTCTCTGCGATGAAAGCTGCTTTCTTTAGCAAGAAACAACTTAGCATGAAAAGCTTCTGCTTACAGATATGCAATCTGGAAAAAGAATGAAGATGTATTATGAACAAACTAACCATCAAGAAAATTCTAGTAATGAAATATTTCAAAGAATTCCATCTTCTAGTTTTCTTATTATTGTTTTCCATGATAGATAATTGTATTATCCGTAGAGAGGGATTTTGAATCTTTATTCCCCGTACAGAACGATGAATTTCTGCAGAATCTCTGATGATCTTTACTGTTTAGTCTTTAATCATTTTAGCTACTGAGTCTATGATATTGGTTGCCTTGTAGTAACGGGCACCATCTCATTGTCTTTTGACAGTTAATTAAACTTTCTTTTTCCCACAGCCTTTGTTCATTCTGTCAGTAGAGGTGAGCAGAAGGCCAGCTGGGTCTAATCAATGAGAATAGTTCTCTGAAATTCTTGATATAAAAATAAATTAATCTGAACTAAAAATCCTTAAATTTTAGCAACTGGAATGTATTAAACTCAACTAAAAGACTCAGTCTTGTTTGGTTAATTCAGTTGGTTTGGTTCTTTGATCTTTCCACCCTCTGAAATGATACCAAGCTTTCTTAAACACAGCAAGTCAGAACTCTTCATTCATTGTCCTAGCTCGTCAATAATCTCCCAATTAAATTAAGCAAGAATTTTTTTATTTTGAAATCCACTAACTAAAGTTACATATTGGCTTGCTACTTAAAATCAAGGACTTGATAATGGTTAAACATCTTGGACAGCCTTCGACATGACAATCAGCTTAATTTCTATTTTAAAAAAATCACTGCAAATTTCTTTGAAATAGTATCTACAAATTACAAGCATAACACTGATCACCTGGATAATCATAGTTGGCCAAAAGGTTTCAATTCAGAGAGCATTTTCCTTCTAGTTTTCATGAATCTGCAGCTAGTTTTCCAGCGCTATATATGTACATGATTTGACGAATAATAAAAAAAATAAAATTATTGAAGTGTTACTCTCTTTCGATAATCACTTCCTGGAACACGGCAACGTTATATCTATACACACGTACTTATATAATTGGTTAAAACCAAATCATGCTGATGGACTTGCGACATTCTGCTTCAAACCCTGGTATTTGATTCATCTCCCTGAGAGTCCTGAAAACGGAGAGAGTTGGCCGCCAACAAGAGAGTTGTCCCATTCATTGAAGGATGGAGGCATGGGTGGCCACATAAAAGCAGGTCTTTCAGCCGGCACTTCTGGTGGTGGCGCTTCCCCTGTAAGAACCTGCAAAACAGTTTTCATGGAGGGCCTATTTTTTGGGTTTGGATGGCAGCAGGCCAACCCCAGAATAAGCACACACTCCATCTCTTCCTCTATGAATATTCCATTCAATCTGGGGTCTGCACCTTCGAGGATTGTTCCCCTCCTGTAAAGTTCCCATAGCCCATGCACAATGTTACAAATGTAGTCATCCCGCTCAGCCTGCCCTCCAGGCTTCCTTCCACATGCAACTTCCAGAACAAGAACACCAAAAGCATAAACATCTGTTTCGGCCGTTGCCCTTCCTGTAAGAATGCTCTCCGGAGCCATGTAGCCAGGTGTTCCTGCAAGCTCTTTTGTTGAGTGGTGAGTTTGTTCATTATGAATAATGGTGCGAGCCAAGCCGAAATCTCCGAGTTTTGCATTGAAATCTAAATCCAACATTACGTTACTGGCCTTTATGTCTCGGTGAAGTACCCTGTTCATACATCCATTGTGCAGATAATCCAATGCCTGCGCCACTCCTGAAATCACACTCAGCCTTCTTCCCCAGCTCAGTGTTTCTTCCTGCGTGCCTGACTTTTCATCCCAAAATATATATTTATCCAGGCTACCATTTGGCAAGTACTCGTAAACCAAGAGGTACTCGCGCTTTTCGTGGCACCACCCGATCAGCTTAACAAGATTTCGGTGATGGATGTGGCCTATTGTAGTGACTTCTGCAATGAACTCTTGCTTTCCTTGGGTTGATTTCTTTGAGACTCTTTTGACAGCAACTTCCTTTTTTCCCAAGATTCCCTTGTAGACTGTCCCGAAGCCACCTTTCCCGAGCTTGTTTTTAGGGTTGAATTTGCCTGTTGCTTTGCTAAGTTCTTTGAATTTGAACTTCTTCGGAGCAGTTGAGAAGCCTAGGATTGCCTCTTCAATATTTGGACAAGTATTCTCCACCCTATTTCCTTCATATCCCCTTTTCCTGTACAAGAAAAAGGCGATACCAATACCAATCAACAGGATTAGCACTGATCCTATAGCAACCAAAATCCAAACCCACCGCAACTTGGAATCTTTTACCTCAGAATGGTTAAACTCCCACGACCTAACACAATTTAATTGAGTGTTATTACTTGTTGAACCCGAAAATCCCACATACACCATTTCTGGAAGATAGGCTGAGAGATCAAGAGGCTCAGAGAGAACTGGATTCTTCATGTCGTCACCGACAAAAACAATCAAATTCTTGCCGTCATATTGAACAACTACCTTGATATCCGTGGCCGCAGAAATATAAATACCTCTATCATTTAACGAAACCGATCTTTTCGAGTAGACACTGTTTACATCCAATCCAATATGGTTATCGTCAAGATCTTCTGGGAAGCTTTTTTTAGTGTCAAATTCTACCGCCACTGTCTCCGCTTCAGTGGTTCCATTTAACCTGGAATTTACAATCCCAAGCCATTGTCCATCGCTTCCACTTGGAACGTCAGGATCTCCTGTTAATATAAAGGCCAAGCCTTCACCACTTGAAGCTGTCATGGTTTTGACATTGAGTACGAAGGTCGTATTGAAATTTGCGTTCTTCCCCTTCTTGCTCCACAGCCTGAATGGCCATCTGTACAGGGTCCTTCCAGCCCTGTTTTCCATGCTAGCTCCATTAACATCTGGTGTGACTTGGATGGCGCCGAGGGCTATAGAAGAATTGTCACTCAAAATAAGTTGAGGCTGATCTTGAATCGTGAAGTTTGGAAACTCAAAAGCAAGGCTCTGTACTTGAGCCAGAGCCAAGACCACAGCTAGGATTGCAAAAGTGGTTGCCAGGGGAAAGCGCATCTCAGCAATACTGTCGAATGACCTTTTCAGATTTTCTTGAGCAACTTTCTGGCAAGGTTAAATGATGATGAATGAGATAACAATTACGCAGAAGATAGATTCTTATCAGCTTAAATTAAAAAAAAAAAGTTTGGCAGAACTAATGACTTGTATTAGGGAGTGAATTTCCTTGCATTTTCTGATCTTATATTTTATTCCCTTTGAAAGCTTAGAATTGTAGTTATCACTAGTGGAATTGAATATGAATAATGTCTGGTTGACTATTATGCAGGTTGTTGTCATCAAACGTATTGTCATTTCTGCTAGCTCTGCTTAATTAGTCTTGTAGTTGCATTAAACATAATCATTGGAGTGGTTTATAATTGTTTTCTCACGCAATCTGACATCTGCTCCTCCTGCTAATTGCCCTTTGCAATTAATAAAGGGGTAAAATACATGAGATTTTACAGATTCTTTGAAGAGCAAGTCTAACGTTATATCTTGCTTACGCCTCTTTTTATCATTATTCAATAACCCAGCCAGGCAAGGCAAGTTATTGTCCCTTGCAACTACCATTACTAATTCCATAGTCAAATATGGAATCCATATTGCTTTTCTCATTGCAATTTCTTCCTGTACCTTTGTGTGCTTCTAGACCTCGTCAGCCCTGGAAGGTGCAAGGAAACTTCATTGATACAAAGAGAAAAAAAAGCACCATTGACATTCATAAACATTCACAGATAAAATCTTGAATTTAGTGCTGAAGTGATTTCTTTCTAGACGAAACGTCTGTTATTGGGAAAATTGAAGAGGTTTTTCCTTGCAGGCGGGCGTGGTTCGGTCGGTGGTTATGGTTACCACTTTCGGTGCATGATTAATTTCCGAGAAGCTGAAAAGAGGACAACTTCTGTACTTCGGCAGTCTTACTCGTAATAATGAACCCGTATATTCCTTCGTCTGACCAAGTAACTATCACACCCAACAAAAAAGACCATCCACAAAGTTGAAAAAAGACAAGCATATACCCGAAAGTTTGGATTTTGATTCCATCCTCCAAGCAGGTAGGTATATACAGAAAGATCTATAAAACCATCTTTTCAAAATTATTTTGAGCTCCATTCAATAGTCCTGAGTCCTTGTATACGTGTGGAAGAATTTATGCATAGTAGGAGAAAAGATTGCATCCAACTACAATTGGTTTTGTCAAGCTCCCTTCCAAGGTTCTTCTTGGATACGATGAGCAGCATGACTTGAATTAATACAGTTATCGTGGGTTATATGATATAATTTATATTATTTAAAATTTTAATATTATATTAAAAAAATATTTCAATATAAATATTTAAATTATTAAATAAAATCATAAAATATAATTTATATTATTCTATAAAGAAATTAACAATATTCACATTCACATGTCATCATGACACAAGTATAGGATGGGAAGGTACATGTTGCAAGAAGAATACTGGGTTTAAGTTTTGAAGAGAAGGTGTGAATTTAAATTAAGGGATGCTATAGGCTTTCCATATGGACTAGATCAGTATATAAAACTTGACTCAGTTAGATTCCGAAGCTCCCTTCATCCTTCCTTTTCTTTTATCAATTTTCATAGTTGTGAGGGATCAAAGAAGTTTAAATTTTGGCTTAAAAGACTCAAATTTTGGCTTAAAAGACTCAGTCAGCTTAAATATTTTTAATTATCTGTTTTTGATTACATCAGAATCAAGTTCGAAGTATCTGTCAAGATAATAATAAAGATTTGTAACCAATGATTTCAATATATTTAATTCATGATATATCACCAGTCCTTGTATGCATTGACATATCCTTCGAAGTTCGGATTGATATATTCTTAAAATCCCCAGAAACACGGTTTATATGTGCTGGAGGAAGGATTTTTTTGTTTTGAAAAAACATTTTCCATGCTGTCTATTGACTTTGGGTAGTTAGTGTCAACATTTTTGAAGTCGCTTGCCAATTTCATCATGTCTATGTCTCTCCCTCTCCCTCTCCCTCTCCCTCTCCCTCTTTGTTTTTCCTTCTTAATGGAAATTGAACACATGGGATCATGAGTCAAGGCTGAATGCGTTGCCACCGGTAGCGCGCTAGATATGAGGATTGCAGGTCGTCAGCTGACGCGAAGATGACAAACGGTGGCGCGTTTAACAGCACCACTGGGCTCCTTTATTTGGAGCCATTCTAAAATGAGCTTACGTCTGGCCTAATACTAACAACTTGTTTTATTTCTTTTTAATGATAAAAGAATTATATGATAGGCCCACTTTTTGTGTCTCGGAATGAACTTTATTCACATTCACTATCTTGCTACGGTATATTCAAATATTAGGAAAAATGGTTATTTTTATAGAAAATAACGATGCTTCAAAATCAAATATGATTATAATCGAGGTTATTTGATACTTGGATAGTGATTAATTACATGTTTAAGTCAATTTTCTTTTTCAAGAGCTCACGAAGTAGATAACTGGTTATAAAAGACTTGACATCTACAAAATAATCTCTTTTAATGGAGTTAAGGGGTTGTTTGATAATAAAGTCAATGAAGTAAAATATTGTAATAAATAAGAGAATGTACTTTAAATTCTAACAACTAGTGTGTTTGTTCTTGTTTTTGTATATTAAATGCTTTGAGAATAAAAATACAAATACTTAAAGAATAGAAATTGAAACCTTTTACCTAAATGGTTCATGAGATATTTATAATCTCTAAACCTTGTTATTTTGATGGAGTAGAAGGGATGAAGAATTATTTTCTTCTAATAAAATTAATGAGGGATAAATATTCATTACATAACATTAATGAGGGACAAAAATTCCTTACACATCATTACTAAGATGGAAATATGGTAAGCATTTAGGAGAGTTTTTATACACCTATAGATGCAAGAAGATGAAAATCCTTAATATGAACATTTCATGTTAAAAGTCTAAGGAATGAGTAAACGGAGTCTTATGGACTTAACATGGGCCTATAAAGGCCTCTAGACCGATTAGCTTGGTGCGTATCCAAGCCCATGAGCGATGCGTCTACCAGCTTGCTAAACTCACATCCACTTAGACTCAACACGTGCTAACCCAAGGATATTGGGTTTGGCAGTCAAGCCCATATTTAATTAGGCTTAGCACATGTTTGAACCCAAGGATGTTAGATCTGTCAGCTCGCCAGACTCATGTTCTTTTGGGCTCAACATTTGGTTGAATCCAAGTATGTTGGGTCTGGCAGCTCGTCAGACCCATGTCTTATTGGACTCATCACGTGGCTGAAACTAAGGATATTAGACTCACATTCACTTGGACTTGACTTGTGGCTGACTCAAAGATGTTAGATCTGACAGCTTGCCAATCCCATATTCATTTGGGCTCAGTATATGGCTGAACCCAAGTATGTTGGGCCAGAAAATAAGCAAACCTATGTCATCTAGGCTTGACATTCTACCAAGCTTAAGGATGTTGGCATGGATGCAAGCCTCACCCACCGATCAATGGGTTACCACCCCGTTATTGGACCTTTTTAAACAGGGACTTAGGCTTTTTTACAGTGCATAAAAAATATCGATTCATCAATTCCCCCTAAAGTCTTTATACATTTCATACGAAACCTTTTGGGAGACAATTGATCAGATTCGTCTTGTCATTCCTATAAATTTGACAGCTCCCTATATTGATTACAAATATTGTCAGGGGGGCTGTCCCAAATCTCTTTGAAAAAACCATTCAACAACGTGTAATTAAAGCAACAGGTGTTTAGCCTTCCTAGAGTTATGGGATGGAACCACATATCTTTCATTTATTGACGGGAATGAGAGGCGGTGGCCTATATAAACCCCTTTTTTTTTCTATGCCATAAGTTTTTTACTTTTGCTAAAAACTCTATCTAAACTTTTTGCAATAAGAGCCTTAAAAGAGAAGATCAAGTTTCTCTATCATTTGAAAAGTATTCTTTTCTAGGTAAACACAAAAAAAATTCTATTTTGTTCTTCCTTTCACATTTTATTCTTATAAAAAAATGAGTTCTAGAAAGGGTAAGAAGATTATATCCTTTAAAGGAGATTTCAGTTTCAAACCTGAAACTAAAATCGCTCACTAGGGGTCAACTGCCATTAGAATAGGCCAAATACTAAAATGTGATTCAACTCAACCCTTCTCTATTAGGAGAGGGGACAAGATTATCCCTAAAAAAGCTTCAGACCTTCAGGGACAAGTAAGGTTACTTAAGGCTCTTTAGGATAAGGAATAAAGCACAATATCATATGATTAAGTGTGTTTTTGCTAACTCTAGACAACCAAGGGAATTTACAATAATGTTGCTTGAGATGGATGACCGGGTTAGCCAAGTCATTAGCAAAAAATTAGGGGTAATTTTATCATTATAAAAAATTTCATTATAAAAATGATTGAGAACCAAACAAGGCCTTACCCATCTAACCTAAATTTAACCCAATCAGGTTGACCTGAAATCCTTAATTTGATCGTAAACTGAACAAAAAACCATTGGTTTGATAAAAAAAAACAAAACAAAACCAAAACTTAAAACGAATCAAGCTTACTGAAAACAAAAAATCTCAAATACTTTTGATCAAAACCGAGAAAAAAATAAGAACACGAAAAACAAATGAAGAACATGCCCAACAACATGAATCAAAATCCAGACTAGTTACAAACAATCTAAGGACATAGGTATGTTGGAAATCAATCACTAACTGATAATTTAGCTTTCATTCATATCGATTATCCATGAATTAACATGATTTAATCAAAATGAGTTTGTTATTGATGCAAATAAACCCTCGATTATTGATTAATCATGTCATATCAAGATGCTAATGCAAAAATTAGGATCAAAACGGGTCTAAAACATGCAGCTAAGGGAATGTTCTTGTGAAGAACATTGCCTAGAAATTTTTCAGGAAATCTAGAAAACACATTTTAAGTTCCAAAATCATACTTTCTTGGTTCACACACATCACACCACCACATTTACACATACTCAAATCAAAACAAGTAACAAAAAGTAATACTTGGATAGTGGTTAATTACACGTTCAAGTCAATATTCTTTTCTCTAGAGTTCATGAAGTAGATGGTTGGTGGTAGAAGGTTTAACATCTATAAAATAATCTATTTTAGTGGGGTTCAAGGACTATTTGATGATAAAGTCAATGAGTTTTAGTAAAAGATTGTAATCAATGAGAGAATGAGCTTTAAATTTTAACAACAAGTGTGTTGATCTTGTTTTTGCATGGTAAATGCTTTTAGAATAAAAATACAAATA
The DNA here is from genome assembly GCF_951802175.1 of Populus nigra. Lineage (NCBI taxonomy): Eukaryota > Viridiplantae > Streptophyta > Magnoliopsida > Malpighiales > Salicaceae > Populus > Populus nigra. The sequence continues at coordinate 7,423,428 of NC_084854.1, read as the reverse complement.
CTTAGAGATTAGAAATTATAAACCTTTTACCTAAATGGTTCATGAGATATTTATAATATCTAAACCTTGTCTTTCTGATGGAGTAAAAGGGATGGAGAGTTATTTTCTCCTAATGAAATTTATGAGGGATAAATATTCATTACACAACATTAACGAGGGACAAATATTCCTTACACATCATTAATGAGATGGAAATATGGTAAGCATTTGGGAGAGTTTTTATACACCTATAGATGTAGGAAGACAAATATCCCTAATATAAATATTTCATGTTAAAAGTCTTAGGAATAAATAAATAGAGCCTTATGGACTTAACATGGCCTTATGGACCTAACATGGGCCTATAAAGGCCTCTAGACCAATTAGCTTGGTGCGTATCCAAGCCCATAGGCGATGCATCTAGTAGCTTGTTAGACCTATATCCATTTGGGCTCAACACATGACTAAACCAAGGATATTGAGTTTGGCAGTTTGCTAGACCCATATTTATTTAGGCTTAGCACATGTCTGAATCCAAGGATGTTAGGTCTATCAGCTCACCAGACCCATGCTTTTTTGGGCTCAGCATGTGGTTGAACCCAAGTATATTGGGTTTGGCAGCTTGCAAGACCCACGTTTTATTGGACTCATCATGTGGCTAAAACTAAAGATGTTGGGTCTGGTAACTCACCAGACCCATATTTGCTTGGACTCGACTCATGGCTGACCCAAAGATATTGGGTTTGACAGCTTGCCAATCCCATATCTGTTTGGGCTTAGCATATGGTTGAACCCAAATATGTTGGGTCAGGAAACAAGCAAACCTATGTCATCTAAGCTTGGCATTCTGCCAAGCTTAAGGATGTTGGCATGAACGCAAGCCTCACCCACCTGTGAATGGGTTACCACCCCGTTATTGGACCTTTTTAAACAGGGATTTAGGCTTTTTTACAGTGCATAAAAAATATCGATTCATTAATTCCCCCTCAAGTCTTTATGCATTTCATGTGAAAAGACTTAAAAAACCTTTTGGGAGACAATTGATCAGATTCGTCTTGTCATCCCTATAAATTTGGCACCTCCCTATATTGATTACAAATGCTGTCAGAGGGGCAGTCACAAATCTCTTTGAAAAGACCATTCAAAAACGTGTAATTAAAGCAATAGGTGTTTAGCCTTCTTAAAGTTATGGGATGGAGCCACATATCTTACAATTAGGGGTGATTGAGAGGTGTTGACCTATATAAACCATCTTTTCTTCATGCCATAAGTTTTTTACTTTTGCTAAAAACTCTATTTAAACTTTCTACAATAAGAGCCATAAACGAGAAGATCAAGTTTCTCTATCATATGAAAAAGGGTTTTTTTCTAAGTAAACATAAAAAAAATCTATTTTGTTCTTCCTTTCACGTTTTATTCTTATAAAAGATTTCAGTTTCAAACCTGAAACTAAAATTGCTCATTAGGGGTCAATTGCCATTAGAATAGGCCCTATACTAAAACGTGATTCTGCTCAGCCCTTTTCTATTAGGAGAGAGGACAAGATTATCCCTCAAAAGGCTTCAGATCTGAGGTGACAAATAAAGTTATTTAGGGCTCTTTAGGATGAGGAGCAAAGCGTAATATCATACGAGCAAGTGTTTTTTTGCCAACTTTAGACAACCAAGAGATTTCATGGTAATGTTGTTTGAGATGGATGACCAGGTTACCCAAGTCACTAGCAAAAAAATAGGGGTAATTTTATTATTATAAAAAATTCTTTTATAATAAAGATTGAGAACCAAACAAGACCTTACCCATCTAACCTAAATTTAACCCAATCAGGTTGACCAGAAATCTTTAGTTTGAGCGTAAACCAAACAAAAAACCATTGGTTTGACTGAAAAAAAAACCAAAACCAAAATCAAAACTTAAAACGAATCAAGCTAGTTGAAAACATAAAATCTCAAAGATTTTCGATCAAAACCGGGAAAAGGCTAAGAACATGAAGAACATGCCCAACAATATGAATCAAAATCTAGACCAATTACAAACAATCCAAGGACATAGGCATGTTGAAAATCAATCACCAGCCGATAATGTAGCTTTCATTCATATCGATTATCCACGAATCAATATGATTTAATCAAAATGAGTTTAGTTTGAGAAAACAAACCCTAGAATTAAAAGTTATGGATGCAAATAAACCCAAGATTATTGATTAATCATGTCATATCAAGATGCTAATGCAAAAATTAGGATCAAAACGGGTCTAAAACATGCAGCTAAGGAAATGTTCTTGTGAAGAACATTGCCTATAAATTTTCCAGAAAATCTAGAAAACACATTTTAAGCTCCAAAATCATGCTTTCTTGGTTCACACACATCACACGACCACATTTACATATACTTAAATCAAAACAAGTAACAAAAAAACTGTCAAACTAAAACAGCAAATAAATTCGAGAATTTAAAGCTCAAAACTAATATTTTAACAGCCAATAGGCCTCAACCAAAACCATAAGATAAGAACATGTATTAGCCAACACAAAAAAACATCACAAATCTTACTACCACATTTGACAAATTTTAAAACCACCTTTTCTTTCATCAAAATCAATCCAACAAATACCATTTATGTATTTAGAAACATCAATAACTAACTCAAAGCAACATTTAAATAATAAATACAACTTTTTTACATATTAATTAGAACCAAAACCAAAATCAATACAGCACCAAAAATACTTAGAAACATCATCAAACATGCATGCACAAGCTACAGATATGCCTCATGAACATCATCTATTAGATTAAATTAAGGTTTTATACCTTCCAAGCTCAAATAATGGTTGTTACCCTTTTATTCTTTTTTTTTTCAAGCTTGCTACTTTCTCTCAAAGTTGAAGAAATCCTTGTGCTAGCCTCTTGAACCTTCACACTTAAAGTTTTTTTTTTTAAGATTTTTCTTTAGTTTTTTCTCTTTTTATTTTTCTCTTTGCTTTTTTTTTGGATTTTCAGTGGGTATTTATAGGTTTTTAGTAGGATTTCTTGATTGCCTCGATCAAGGATTGATCAATACTTGACCCTTTGATAGAAATACGGGGGTTTTGGACGGGTTTTAAAATTGGAATCTATGTACTTTGTTGGTGTTGCTATGATGATTTTATAACAAACTTGGTTTTGGAGATTTTGATAGTTTTGCTAAACTTGGAGGCCAAATAGTTGTTTTTGGTCCTTTGATCTTATGAAAAATATTTCCAACTAGTGATAAGAACCAATTTAAGAACTATCAAATGTGAACATACAAAAAAATAGTGGTTTTTGTTCAATGGGTATCACAGTTAAGACAAATTGAGTTGATCACTTTCAAGGTTTTGCTAGAGCAACTACGATATAAACATCATCAAAGTTCTTGAAGTTGGTAGAGGAGGTGCATAAATTTCATTTGGATCCAAACTTGCTCAATTTGGAGGCCTGTAATTTCATATTCATTTGTTTGAAGATGCCAACTCGATTAACCTAAAATTGTCCATAGAGGTGCGTTTTGAACATAAACCAGATGACGTGTCATCTAGGTTAAATATAAAAGATTAGGGTTTTTAATTTGTGATTTGTCTAAAATTAAATTTAGTTCTCAATCTCTTAATTTTTTTAATTATACATGTAATTATCTTTAAACTTTCAATTACATGCAATTTTATCCCTGATTAAACCAATGTGAGTCCCTGAAGTTCAGCTTCCTTTTCAATCCAGTCATTGATTATCAATTTATGCATTTTGACCCTCAATTAATCAATAACTTCTATTTTTTTCAATTTAACCCCTGATTAAACTAATGGCAGTCTTTGAAGTCTCGCGCCTTTTACAAATTGATCATTGGTTTTGAATTTATTCAACCAAGTCCCTAATTGCCATCAAACTTCAATGTTTATGCGATTAAGCTCTTGATTTGACCACATTAACTTTTTTAAATTGCAATTTAACTCTAGACTTCAATTTCTTGAAATTAAAGTTCAAATTGAAATCAAAAACTATTTTTTCTTGCAATTAATCCCTTAATAAACTCAATTAAACCTTGGAAAATTTCAATTAAGTTCTTAAATATCCAATTTTGAATTTTCTTTCCAAATTAAAATTTTCTTGTCAATAGAACCTTCATAAGTCTAAATTAAACTATCAATTTTAGTCATCTCTTTCCGAAATGGTCTTAAATTCCTCCCTCATACAACTCGATCCAAAACTCAATTCTTGTTAATTTTTGTACCATCCCACTAATATACTCTTTCCAACTCTTGGATGTCAATCCAAAACCTTATGTATTTTTTTGTGGGCCCTAAAATAGATAACAACATTTTTCATTCATTTCTAACACATTTTTTTCTTCCTTAATTTTTGTGCTCTCCCCCATCATGCTATTCATCTACAACATATATATCTTTCTTTTCATATTATCTTCTTTCACCTTCTACAAATCTCCACACCCTTCTCCTTTTTTCTTTTATTTATTATTATCTTTTTATTTTTTTAGTTGCTTTGGAAGGGGGTTTGTAATGTTCACATTAATCTCATATCCCCTTCTCAATTATCACTATGCTCATTAAATATTTTTTAGATTTTTTCCCTAAATCTAAAAAATTTGTTAACATGAAAAATGATATATGAAAAGGTCAGAAATCATGAAATGACCGAGAATTAGCTGAATTACATCGAGAATACATTTTATTAAAATTTTGTATTTTTATGTTGTTTTTTTTTTAAATTTAATCAAAATGGTGGCTCAAAATTGAGTTACTTTACAACATTGTGGGTATAGTGGTAATTTTAATTTATCAACAATATGATTGCTACTAATAGTTTCACAACTACCATTATCAGTAATTAAGTCAAATATGTTATTCTTTATGGTATATCCATTCTGAGATAACTTATTTTGCTGCGAATCCTTCACAACCTTTGGGATTAATAACATCTTCTTAAACACATATGCCTAAGCCTAATCATCATATCTATACAAATCTTCCATATCATCTTTGTCATGCTCACACAACTCGCCTTCAACTTTAGAATGTTCTTGCACACACTACCTCTTGATTATGTTGACTGATTTTTATCTTCTACAATCACTGAAACAATGTCTTACTTCCTCCTATTTAAAGCATTAACCTATAATTAGTTAGGTGTAGGGGTTGTTTGGCTTCTTTGCTTTAACTTTCCTTTATAGAGTTCTGTGAAACCTAATACCATTTTATTTAATAGGTGGTTATTATGATGTTTGAATTGCCTTTTCATGACTAGCGGTATTGAATTTACTTGCGCCATTGCTTGATCTCTTTGAAGTATCAAATTTTCCACCACTACTAACCTTTTCTTTCATTGCTATATTCCTTGACTCTATAAACATAAATAATATCTGCACTGTAATCTTATCACAACGTTTTAAATAACCTCCACCTTTGCATTGCAAGGTGGGAAGATGATGCTATCATCTCTATCCATCAAAGAGATCAACTTATTTTGATACCAAGTGACCAATTCAGGGGTTTTTAAGCTATAGGTTACAACTCTAAATTGTGAAGAAAATCTGTTTAATTTATTATGAAATTCAATTACTCATAAAACTAACTTGAAAAATAACACATTAATAGTTAGCAAAACCAACCTAACCTATGTAGGAAAAAAAGAAAATTAAAATTAACTTGAAAAAATAATAAAAATCTAAAAATAATAAAAAATTAATAAACATCTTTCGAGCCTAATTTGAGAGCCTTCCCACTCTTAGCTAGTTATAGAAACTCTTATAAACCTGGGTTTGTAGAAACTCTTGACAGTTATAACTATTTTTGTTAGATTGGCTATTTAGCATGTTTCACGAGCATTGCCATGTCTATTTGGTATATAAACCCATCAATTGTGCGTTCCTAATATACCAAGCCAACTCTAGTTTCTTGTTCTTCCCATAAAAGAAAATTTCAGAAATCATCTTTGTCATGAGAAAACGGGAGGCTGAAGGGATGTGATTGATGTTTCCTGTATAACGTAGCAAATTGCTTGCTCCGAGGCAGGCTTCTGGAAATGGAATCGAAGCACATTTAAGTCTGAAGTTATGGAAAAGCAACTACTGTCGCAGACATTACATTCACGGGAAGTAGGTTAGTTGTGAGAATACTTGACAAGTTATTTGCATTGCTGTAAAACCGAGCTCACAATTTGTGGAAGAAAAATCCGCGATGGGTAGATCAAGCTTGAGACTGGTAATTTTTTTATTTGTTAATAAATTCTTTCCTCTCTCAAAGTTAAAAAAAAAAATAAGAAACTTTTTCTTGTCTACCTAGTAACATAACAACAGGATGGATTGCATCACTATGTTATAAGGAAGACTGCTATTCTTTTGAGCAGTCTTTGGCAAATCATTTACCTTCCTCTGATTTCTGAAAATGAAGCAAGTTGGCTTTCACTGAGAGAGCATTCTGACTCTTTTGAAGATGAAGGAAGAGCTGGCCATATGATAGCAGGACTTTCAGGAGGTACTAGTGGAGCTGCTTCCCCTGAAAGAGCCTGCAAAACAGTTCTCATGGAGGGCCTTTGGTGTGGGTTTGGATGGCAACAGGCTACCCCTAGAAGAAGTAAACACTCCAATCCATCCTTTGCAAACTCCCCATTCAATTTGTGATCGGCTGCATCTAGGAGTCGTCCCATCCTGTGGAATTCCCATAGCCAATAAGAAAATCCCATTGCTATAGTCGTTCTCCTCATCTGGATTTCCAGGCTTCCTTCCACAAGCAACTTCCATCATGAGAACAACAAACGCATAAACATCTGTTTCAACAGTTGCCCTTCCGGTAGGAGAACTCTATGGTGCCATGTAACCACTCTTAATTTGTTTAACTAAGTTAATCATTCCAATTATATATGTTTATTGATAAAATCAAGAAGAATTCAAGTAGAAAAATCACAGAAAAATCACACAAATCCTTCCCCTCTCTTTGTTTCAAACCATTGGTAAAGAGAGAAAAATAAGTCATTTATAGTCTAATTTTTCTTGTATTTACACATTGGCCCTTATTACTTTTTATTTTTATTTTTGTCCCATAATTGTTTTTTACTTAATTTACACCATAATACCTTTTTTTTTATTCTATCGTATCCCTTCACAATACCTGATATCTTTTTATTTAATCTATTCAATATTTTATTTATTTTGTTAGGATTATAATTTATCGAATTTTCACACTGACAATAGTAATCCAAAATCCAAGTTTGACAAAACAAATGTTAAAAGCTATAATTGTCAAAATATAGGTCATTATACCAGGGATTACTAGAATCCAACCAGAAGGGTTGAGGAGAATGCCAATCTTGTTGTAGAAGAGGAGAAAAAGCCATTTTATTACTAGTTCATGATGAACGAATACAAGCCAAATAGAACATATGGTATTATACAATAGTGCAAGCAATCACATATGTGGAGATAGAGACAAGTTTATGGAGCTTGATGAATCAATTAAAGGTAATGTCATATTCGTAGATCATTCATAGGTTTCCAACAAAGAAAATGGTATGATTCTCATAAAATTAAAAAATAGAAGTCATTAATTAATTGGTGACATCTATTATCTCTTTACTATAAAAAGCAATATACTGAGTTTGGGACAATTATTAGAGAAGAGTTATGAGATTAAGATGAAAGATCGTGTCTTGACATTACTTGATACTCATAGAGCTATGATTGCAAAGCTAACCATGATAAAGAACATAATGTTTTGCTAAACATAGAGACGGATGTGCCTAAATAATTAAATACATGTGTGAAAGATAAGACTTAGGTTTGATATAAAAGACATGAGCATGTAAACTTTGATAACTTGAAGATGATGGCACAAAAGGAGATGTTGAAAGGTTTACCATCCATTATATATCCAAATCAGTTGTGTGAAGGATGTTTGGTGGGCAAACAATCCAACAAGATCTTTCTAAAGAAGTCTACATCTAGAGCAAATCAAACTTTTCAAGAGATACATATAGATGTTTGTGGTTCTATCAAACCATGTTTGTTTGATTAAAATTTGTATTTTCTACTTTTTATTAATGATTGTAGTGGAAAAACTTGGGTATACTTTTTAAAAGAAAAGTGTAATGTGTTTAGTTGTTTTAAGAAGTTTAAGGCATTAGTTGAAAAAGAAAGTGGTTATTCTATAAAATCATTTAGGATGAATAAGGAGTGAATTTTGTTCTAATAATTTTAATGAGTTTTGTGAAGAACATGGAATAAAAAGACTCTTAACGATGCCTAGATCCCCATAATAAAATAGCGTGGTGGAGAGAAAGAATAGAAGCATCCTAAATATGACAAGAAGCATGTTCAAAACCAAGAAGATGTCTAAAGAGTTTTGGATTGAAATTGTAAATTATGCTAACTAGTTGTCAAATAAGTGTCCTAATAAAGGTTTGAATGGAATGACTCCATAAGAGGCATGAAATGAAAGAAAGCCAAATGCTACTTACTTGAAAGTATTTGAAAGCATTAGCTATGTGCTTATAGATGATCAAATAAGGACCAAACTAGATAAAAAGAGCAAAAGGATGATCTTTGTGGGTTATGACTAAAAGTCTAAAGGATATAATCTCTACAACCCCAATGAAAGAAAGATAATGATTAATAGAGATGTTTAGTTCGATGAAGAAGGAGTATGAGATTAGAAAGTAGATGATGGTGAGAAATATAATTTTCTACCGGTTCTTGATGAATGATAGGAGAGCTATGAAAATCATGAAGAATAAGCTATACCTTTACAATTACTAATGATGTCATCTTTAAATTTATATTCTTTTTCTTTTAGTGGAAGTTCAAGTAGTGGTAGCCCATCAAGTCCACTAAGAAGGATTAGTAGTCTTGATGAGCTATATGAGGTAACTACTTCTATTGATAATGACGTAACACTATATTTTCAACTTGCTTTATGTGATTCTATAGTGTTTGAAGAAACAATAAAGGATGCAAAATGGAGAATTGATATGGATGAAGAGATTGCATCAATCGAGAAGAATGGCATATAAATTACTTCCTAGACCAAATGGAAAAAAACCAATAGGTGTCAAGTGGATCTATAAAGAAAAGAAGAATGCAAAAGAGGAGGTGGAGAGATACAAGACAAAGTTAATGGAAAAAGGCTATAATTAAAAGCATGAGATTGACTATGATGAAGTTTTTGCTCCCGTTGCTAGATTGAAGACCATTTGATTAACCATTACCATAAATGCCCAACATGAATGAAGAATCTATCAAATGAATGTCAAATTAGTTTTTCTTAATGGTTTTCTTGAGGAGGGGATCTACATTGAGCAACCCATGAGTTATGAAGTGAAGTGATACGAATACAAGGTATTAAAGTTAAACAAAGCCTTGTATGGATATAACAAGCCCTAAGGGCTTGATACAATTGTATTAATGGCTATTTATTAAAGAATAGATTTGTCAAATGCCCATGAATATGCTATCTATGTAAAGATCAAAGAGAGTGGTGATACTCTTATTGTATGTTTGTATATGGATGACTTCATCTTTATAGGAAATAATCCAAAGAAGTTTGGAGACTTCAAACAAGCAATGATCAAAGAGTTTGAGATGTCGGATATTAGTCTTATGACATACTACTAAAGGACTAAGATCAAACAAGGAGATGATAAAATCTTCATAAATCAAGCAAAGTTTGCAAAGGAGATACTTAAGAAGTTTAAGATGAAGGATTGTGCAAAAATGAATACTCTAGTTGAGTGTAGAGTGAAGACATCAAAGACTGATAAAGGGGATAAGATAAACTCTTTAACATTTAATAACCTATTTAGGAGTTTAAGATATTTGACATGCACCCATCCATATATTCTTTTTGGAGTAGGGATTGTGAGCATGTTTATGAAGACACCAATCATGACATATTTCAAAACTTTGAAGTGAATTTTTTAGTATATCAAAGGTACTGTTAATTTTGGCTTGTTTTAAACATAATCTAATAGCTTTAAAGTTGTGGGTTATAATGATAGTGATTGAGCTGGAGATATGGATGATATAAAGAACACTACTAGTTTTGTTTTCTACATCAAAGACATAACATTTATATAGAGTTTAAAAAAGCAATCTATAGTCACTTTATCAACATATGAACCTGAATATGTAGCTAATACATCATGTGTATATCATTCCATATATAGCTAAGAAGATTATTGAAAGAATTTTGAAAGCTATAAGAGATCGAAGCCTATGAAGATTTATGTGGATAATTCATTAGCCATTGCCTTAGCTAAAAATCCAGTTTTTTTTATGATAGAAGTAAGCACATTGACACAAGATTTCATTACCTAAGAGATTGCATTACAAACAAAGAAGTTGAAATCAAGTATGTAAAGACACAAGATCAAGTTCGGGATATTTTCACAAAGCCACTCAAATATAATGTTTTTACCAAGATAAGAGATTTGCTAGGAGTTATGAAGAAATCAAGTTTAAAAAAGGGTGTTAAAAATTAAACTTGATTTCTGGTTTTTTTAAAGAACAGAAAAACTGGTAAACCGATTGAATTAAATGAATTAGTCAATCGGTTCAGAAACGGTCAACCGGTTTAGTCGGCATAATATAATTCTTATTTAGATTATGATTTCTTATTTAGTTTTAATTCCTTGATTGTCTAGGACTTTATACCTTTAAAAAAAGCTTGTAATTAAACATTATAAAGGCATTATAAAAGAGAGCAAATAATTAAAAGAGTTTAGAAAGAAACACTTAATAAAAGTTTGCATTGCTCTCAATCTTCTTCTTAAGTTTTTGACTTTGCATTACTTTTTTTTTTTTGATAATAGTCAAAAGTTTTATTAAAAAAAAAGACTACAAAAATAATAGCTTAATTTATGTTAGGTGACCAAGCATGGAAAAGGAAAGCACAAAAACTATCTATATATATATATATATATATTGCAATATTATTTTTTATTTTACACCGCACCAATCTTTCTTCCATAAGTTACTGTCAGTATCTCTTTTGTAACTTTTCCTTGTGTCAAATTATACTGCAACTATCTTTGCTTGGTATGCCCCATTAGTAGTCGCGTTTACGATACCAAGCCTCATCATTGGCTGTTTTCTGGGAGACCAGAATCTGCAGTTAATATAAATGTGATATCTTCACCGCCTGGTTTTGTTTGAGAACTAATATCAAGTACAAAGGTGGAGTTGAAAGTAGCTTTAACTCGACCTTTGCCTGGCCACAACCTGAATTGCTTTCTGTACAAGGCACATCCGGAAAAAATGGTGATCGAATCTCCATTAACATTAGGAATAGTTTGGATGGCATTAAGAACTATAGCTGAATTGTGGCTGATGAAATCAGTCTGACTGTCTTCATGGAATGCTGGATATCTAAAACTATGGCGTCCTAGTTCAATGAACGCACAACTCAAAAGGGCTACTAGTAGCAAAAACTTAATTACCTGGGAAGATTCATGATGGAGAACAATGCAATGGTTCTAACAGGAATGCAGCATTGCAAAATCTGCCAAGATGGGGATGAGATGAACTTTCAAACTTCATGCACTGAAATTTCAAACTTCTGCCATATAGATTGAAGCAAGCCTTGTATAGATTGAAGCAATAGATTTATACATTTATGAAGTGAAGTGATATGAATACAAGGTATTAAAGTTAAATAAAGCCTTGTATAGATTGAAGCAAACCCCAAGGGTTTGATATAATTGTATTAATGGCTATTTATTAAAGAATAGATTTGTCACATACCCTCATGAATGTTTGTATATGGATAACTTATTCTTTATAGGAAATAATCCAAAGATGTTTGGAGACTTCAAACAAGCAATGATCAAAGAATTTGAGATGACAGATATTGGTCTTATGACATACTACTAAAGGATTAAGATCAAACAAAGAGATTATAAAATCTTTATAAACCAAGAAAAGTTTGCAAAGGAGATTCTCAAGAAGTTCAAGATGAACGATTGTGCAAAAGTGAATACTCTAAATGAGTGTTGAGTGAAAACGTCCAAGAATGATGTAGGGGAGAAGATAAACTCTTCAACATTTAATAACCTAGTTAGGAGTTTAAGATATTTGACATGCACCATCCATATATTCTTTTTGGAGTAGGGATTGTGAGCATGTTTATTAAGACACCAATCATGACATATTTCAAAACTTTGAAGTGAATTTTTTAGTATATCAAAGGTACTGTTGATTTTGGCTTGTTTTAAAGATACTATAATAGCTTTGACCTTGTGGATTATAATGATAGTGATTGGACTGGAGATATGGATGATAGAAAGAACACTACTAGTTTTGTTTTCTACATCAGAGACATAACATTCATATAGAATTTAAAAAAGCAATCTACAATCACTTTATCAAAATGTAAACCTGAATATGTAGCTAGTACATCATGTGTATGTTATTCCATATAGCTAAAAAGATTATTAAAAGAATTTTGAATGCCACAAGAGAAGCCTACAAAGATTCATGTGGATAATTCATTAGTCATTGCCTTAGCTAAAAATCCAGTTTTTTTTTATGACAAAAGTAAGCACATTGACATAAGATTTCATTACTTAAGAGATTGTATTACAAACAAGGAAGTTGAAGTCAAGTATGTAAAGACACAAGATCAAGTTAGGGATATTTTCACAAAGCCACTCAAATATAATGTTTTTACCAAGATAAGAGATTTACTGGGAATTATGAAGAAATCAAGTTTAAGAGAGGGTGTTGAAAATTAAACTTGATTTCTGGTCTTTTTGAAGAACAAAGGAATTGGTAAACCGATTGGATTAAATGAATTAGTCAACTGGTTCAAAAACAATCAACCAGTTCAGTCGACATAATATAATTTTTATTTAGATTATAATTTTCTTGTATTAGTTTAAATTCCTTGATTGTCTAGAACTTTATACCTCTAAAAAGGCTTGTAATTAAAAGTTATTAAGGCATTAGAAAAGAAAATAAATAGTTAAAAGAGCTTAGAAAGAAACACTTAATAAAAATATACCTTGCTCTCTATCTTCTTTTTGTTCTTAAGTTTTTGACTTTACATTATTATTTTTAATCTTATACCACAACAATCTTTCTTCCATAAGTTACTGTCAATATTTCCTTTATAACTTTTCCTTGTGCCAAATTCTACTGCAACTATCTTTGCTTGATATGCCCTATTAGTAGTCGCGTTTACGATACCAAGCCATCGCCCTTGGCAGTTTTCTGGGAGACCAGAATCTGCAGTTAATATAAATGTGATACCTTCACCGCCTGGTTTTTGTTTGAGGACTAATATCAAGTACAAAGGTGGAATTGAAAGTAACTCTAACTCGACTTTTGCCTGGCCACAGCTTGAATTGCTTTCTGTACAAGGCACATCCGGAAATAATGGTGATGGAATCTCCTTTAACATTAGGAGTAGCTTGGATGGCATTAAGAACTATAGCTGAATTGTGGCTGATGAAATCAGTCTGACTGTCTTCATGAAATGTTGGATAACTAAAACTATGGCCTCCTACTTCAATGAACGCACAACTCAAAAGGCCTACCAGCAGCAAAAACTTGATTACCTGGGAAAGATTCATGATGGAGCACAATGCAATGGTTCTAACAGGAATGCAGCATTGCAAAATCTGCCAAGATGGGGATGAGACGAAATTTCAAACTTCATGCACTGAAATTTCAAACTTCTGCCATATTTCCTAATCACAGGATTTGCATTAATGAAACGCAAGTTTCATTGCATGTTAAAGGAAGAAAATCTACACTTACGACCTTCTCTTGACAAGATCAAAAGGGAAATTGCATTGATATTGATTTCTTGATCTAATATGCACATAATTAGTAGAGCCAAATGGATCTTTTGGTAAAATTAATGAAAAAGGAAGATGATCTGGCTTGGCTAGGTTAGATCGACGCACTCGAAAGAGAGTTTAGCTTGTGCCTGGTCTTGCTACGTTGTCCTGTACCCTGGCAGTTCAATATCAATACTCCATTTTACCAAATGTAGTGACAGATTTGGTGGAAAGCATAAGATGCGGACACAATAGTTTGGTCATTATGTTTCACCAAACTTAATTAGCAGATCAGTAATTATGATTCATGAAGATGCCTCGTCTGAATGATAGCATTAAGGAAAAAGCCTTGTATCTTATCAAACCAAATCAGTATCCTAATCAAGCTGTTGAGCAATTCGAGCTGCTGAGTTTGCTGGTTCAAAAGTCCAAACTCTGTTGTCCTGTACTATGGAGCTGCCATTCAGTGGAAATAACTAAAGATCGCAATGGATGGTTAAGAAACGAGAAGCTAGAAAAATTGGCCCCTAGGATACCATGATAAAGAGACTTAGTCACTTAGACGACAGCATATTTTGAATGACAGTAGCATAATTTATATAGATAGAATAGAGCTGACTGAGTTTTGGAGCTGAACAGCTTGCATTGGAACGACTTGATTTGAAGAGTAAGTGTGGAAAATATGTTTACTGATCACTAAGAAAGAATTAAACTTCAATTTTCATAAACCTAACTGCTGCATGCGGCCCTGTTTCTTTGCTCGACTTAGGATTTTAACATGTCTGACAAAAACAAAAATGGTTTAAATGATTTTATTTATTTTCCTCCTTTACTATATTTCGAGTGACCTCTTCATTTAAGGTTTTTTTTTTCCTGTCTGTCTGTCTCTCTTAGCTGCAATTTTTTTTGTTGAAATCAGAAAAATAAATATCACATTTGATTTTTTTTTGAAAGGCTAACAATTTTTTAATGTTTCGCTTAAACAATGACTCTTAATATATAATTATGTATTATTGAATATCTTTAATTTTTAATAATCTTAAAATAAATAAAATAGTTTTAAAATTGTTATGTACTAAGAATAGTACAATAATGACTAAAAAAATGCTGCATGACTTTTAATTTTACAATTGGTGAGTATATAGTCTGATTACATATTAATTAGGAATGCACAATGAAAGATAATAAGACATCTACAAACTGGTTAATGACTCAAAGCCTATGCATTGGATTGTTAGGTTATAGGAGTTCATTCTTGGTGAACAAGTGATTGACTGATTTATTTAATATCACTAAGCGATTGATCGATTTATTTGGTATCATTAAGTGATCGACTGGTTCATGTAAAATTCTAGTTTTGATGGTTTTTAAACACCATACCAAGTGAAAAGAAAATGACTCTAATATTGCATACTAAGCCTTTTGAATGAATTTTTTTAAAAAGCTAATATAATAGTTATTCAAGTTCTTACTTGTAGTAATACAAACTGGTCGACTGCTTGTTTATTAGACACTTGAGAATTTACAAGAACCAATCGACCGATTGGCTTGACCAATCTGAATCGGTCTACTGATTTAAAAGAATTTGAATATATATATATATATATATATATATATATGTTGTTTTAATAGCAAAAACTAACTTCAAATCATACTCATATTTGTGCATTAAAATCTTCATATTCTTATACAAGAGTATAAATTCCCACACTCACTATACTTAAACATCTTCATACATTGTAATTGCTATTAAGTGAGCTACAGAGATATAAGCTTTAATTGTTTTATCTATACTTTGAGAGAGTGTTGCTACATTTCAAATAATTGTAATCCTTCAAGAGTTTAAGTGAAAAACTCTTGGTCATTGGTGAGAGACATCACCATGGTGAAAAATCTTAAAGAAGGTATTTCTTCAAGTTGTGAAAAAAGACTTGGAAAGGATTCATCAAGGACATTGTAATCTTTGGCTTGGATTAGTAAAGAATACAATACTCAAGACCAGTTTAGTATATGAGGTGTGAATGTAGGCTTATCGAACCACGTTAAAAATCAAGTTTGCAATTTCTATCTTTATACTCTTTACTTTAAGCACTTTAATTTTATTGTTTGTTGATGTGTTTAATTGAGTTAATTACAATATTTGTTATTGTTAGTGGGACACCTAATTCATCCATCTTAAATATTATTGTTGTCTTAATCCTAGAACAACAATAAGATATAAAGATTTATACATTTAGCACTAAAATGAATACTTAAAAACTAAGTTTTCACTTGCTTTGCATTTTGGACTTGTTGATTTATTTCTCTATTCAATTCTTCATGCTTGTTGATGTGATTTTCATATAAACTTATTTAAATTTATTTTCAACCAAGCATATTATTAGTTTATTTTTTATTTAATTGTTATATTAAAAAATATATAAAAAATATTAATATGTTACCCAAAGGTCAACATAGTGTACCATGAGTGTCACACCCTATATTAAATTTGTTCAAAATAAAAGTATGATGAAATAAGATAAGGAAAAGACAACTTGTAAAAAAAAAATATCCCATTTTTCACGTACCTAATTAGAAAGGGTGAAATTGCAAAAAAAAAAGTTATGGATTGTTTCAGTTTTTGTCAAGTATTAGTAATTTTTTCTTAAGACTTTATTGCTCCTCACTTGATAAAAAATGATATTTGCAATAAGTTTATGAAGATTTCAACAATACCATCTTATTTAGATACACTTCCAAATAATGTCAACAAACCAAAAGAATTTGTAACTCATATGCCTCTCTACTAAGATTGAACTTAGTTCTACATTGGAAGGAAAACAAAGAAGAAACTTAGCTTAAAAAGAAGAGAGTATATTAAATATAGAGGGTTGATTGCGCGTGTTGGTTGAGTATACTAAGGTTTATTTGTGATTCTTCAACTTTTCATTATATAAATTAAAACAAAAATCTCTTTTCTTTTCTATGTGAGATAGATGATATTGAGTTTCACAAAAACATATCAATTAATGATTATTTGAGATCAATTTCTCATTAATTTATAATTTATTTTAATCGTGTTAATGTTTTATGTTAATGAATTTTTATTAGAGAATAATTTTCAATAAATATTTAACCCTAAAAATGAGTGGAACTCATTTTAAATTTGACATCTGAATGCTTATTAATCATATTTTTATTAAAAAAATTCCAACAAAAACAATTTTAATTAAATATTTCAATCAATTTAGTGGTGTGGAGTGGTTAGTCCTAATTAACTTGTTTTTGATAATATTGGTTAATCCAAATCCAATATATGATTTCTTACTCCATCCTTTATTATTTAACTCAGAGTTTCAAATACAATGTTATTAATATCTTGTTTTTTAATTGGATGATGGGGTTTCTTGTACAATTTTGAAACTAGAACAAAATAAAGAAACTATCAAATATAAATATTTTTTATACAATTTGTAATAATTTCAAAACATAACACCTAAACATTCTAATATCAAATTAAGTATCTTGTACACATTAAAAATTCGATTTACTACCAAAATGGCAAAAAATACATTTACACAAATTCAAGTTTAAATTAATCAAAACTATGCGATTGGTTGATCGATAAATTGGACTTCAATATTATTATCAATAATAATCAGCAGTTAAACTTGAGGACTTGAGAGCGAAGGGGAAAGAATCGTGACCGTTGTTAATAAGGGCGTCTGTGTGAGTGAGGGACCCTCTCTCCTCTCTTCTATAAAGTATAAACGATAAAATTACTTACTACCCCCTCCCATCATTTTGTGTTCTCTTTTTTTTTTTCCTTCTTTTTATCTTCCTCCGTCATTCCACTCTGGCAATCCTCGTCACTGCCCTGTTTTCCTCTTCCCTCTTACCGGCCACCTCTTCAACCAGTGCCCCACACGTGCAAACATTACCTCCGTGTACACGAAGACACTTACTTCTATTCCCATTCCTAACCTTCGTGTGGTGCAACGAATAAAAGTTGGAGAGAGAAAGAAGGGGTAAGAGAAAGACAAGGGGAGAGAGAGTGCTGTTGTGTTATTAAAGCATATCATCATAATAATTATAATTATAATTAAAAAAAAATCATTTTGGTGGTCTTATATTTGTTGTCGTTGTTGTTGTATTTTTGGGCAGTTTTGCACTCTCTTTCTCTAGTTTTATTGTATATGAAATCTGACCTTCAAAGATCACTACTTTCTACTTCTTTGAGCTGTATTTTTGTTAAGGCCTTTCTCTCTTTCAAGAATCAAATTAATCTTTCTTTTCTTGCACCGATGAGGATTAGAAACAGAAAGGTTCCTTTGCCTCTTTCCTCTCTATCACCGATACCTCTCTCAGATCCCCAGCTTAGCCGGTCTCCGGTGGTGCAACTTCAATTACACAACATCCCACATCAAAATCTCTTTCAAGAACCTCAAAAGGATGAATACTTCGATCTTCAGCTGCCTTCTAATCAGCTAAATCAACCGATCGGAGGTGGAAGCAAAGGTCATGATGATTGCTCCCAGGATGCTGGACCACAAGAAGAGAACAAGGTAAGCAGTTATAGTGGCTGTCAATTTGGTTGGTTAAAAAAAAAAAAGTTACCACAACACTTTTATCCAAGTTTAGTGGGGTGTTTATACATGAGGGTGCACTTCGCTTCAATGTGACTTGAAGAGTCAATTTTGTTGGATCTACTTTTTATATGGTCAATTTGCACCCATCAAGGTTACGTTATGATTTAGTATTATCCATATTTCTTGGGATTTTACTGTAGGTTTTGTTGCAAGAGGGTGATGGGATTAAGGGAGGAGAAGTAGGAGAGAAGAGTAATGATGCCAGGTAAGGAAGTAGTGAAAAAAGTTAAATCCATGTTCTTCTCTTCCTTCATGAATTCTTGTATTGAAAAAGGTGAAAATAAGGAGACCTGTGAATTGATTTTTTTTTTTTGGCTACAGAAAAGAAAGTAAAAATACTGCAAGTGGAAATACTGTTTGTAAGTGATTTTATATGAACTTTGGCTAGCCACCATACCTTCTTCCATCTAATCTAATCTAATCCATTTAGCCTCTCTATGTTGTCTAAACTAATATGCCCATGAGGTGCACGTTAGCATGGGTGGACGCAGCTGGTCCCCCCATCCACAGTATATGCATACACATCTTCCTCTATTTTGCACTCATTTTATTAACTGGTTTCTCTTTGTTTTTCTTATCGTTGTAAATTACGAAGATTTGGATTTCTGTGTTTGGTTTATTTTCAGGAAGGGAAGTTTCTTGAGCGAAGGAGTGCACGTCACAGTTCTTCAACAATCTTGTTCTTCCCATCAAGGTAGATATATAATTATGTTCGAAACCCATTTCAAAAGTAATAAAAATTATTTTTAGTGTTCATGTTGCTGTCTGGTTGCACTATAGGAGTTGGGAGATGGGGTGAGGGAGACAGCGCATTTCCATTAAAGAAGAGAAGAGGGAGCTTTGAAAGGAGATCGAATGAGGAAACGATAATGGATACAAGTAAGAAAATGAAAACCAAAATGGAAAAGAAATGTTTGCAACAGAATGGTGATAGTGAAGAAGATGACAAGGAAACAAAAGTAGGTGCTAGCTCCAAAGTAAAAACGAAGGCTAGGGGTGGTGCACTATTGGAGGGATCACGGTGCAGTCGTGTTAATGGAAGAGGATGGAGATGTTGCCAGCAAACCCTTGTGGGATACTCTCTTTGCGAACATCATTTGGGTAAAGGAAGGCTAAGAAGTATGAATAGTGTTCGAAGCCGATCTATTGCTACAACTTTACCAAAGAAGGACGAGTATGCGGCATTATCGAGCCCTTCATTATTATTGTCGCTGAAGAAAGAAGAGAGTAAGGGGGATTCTTTAGATGATAAAGTTAGTGTTACTGCATATAATGAAGATGATAAGGAGAAGCCATTAATGATCTCAAGGAGGAAGATGAAGTTTGGTATGGTAAAAGCTCGATCAATAAGCAGCTTGTTGGGCCAAGCAAACAATGCAATTGGAGTGGCTGAGGATAACGAGTAGGGAAGACCTTCAGATCGTGTCGGTTTCTACCTAATTAATGCTGTATAGCAAGTTCCTTTTCTTTTTGAGAGATCTGGTGAAGAACGGAAGGGTAAATGCTTTGTAACATCTTTTCTTTCTCTTGTAATGCTTTAATAATCGTTTTCTTTTTCTTTTTTACATTTTGTTTCTGAAACATTTTTTTATCTGTTTGTTTAATGCTTTTGTATGATGAGTGCTGGGTTTATGTATGTTAATGAAAATGAAGGAGGTCATATGGAGTTTATTTTCTGTTTAAGTCACATTTTCCTGCCAATATTTTAATTGTATTAAGTGGGGAACCACCTCAGAAGACGTCCCTAGTTTAGTTGTTTACGTATTCTGTGCAGGTGTTGACCAAGAAAACCGGTACTGAAAATTGATGAGGGAAACTATATTGGTTTTATTTGACTAGTTTTTTCGAAGATATAATGAAAATCAACTGTTGACTAAAAATAATTAAATTAAGAGATTAATTACAAATACATGTGGAACTCAAATCAATTCATAATTTTGCATGAGTTTAGGGACTAAAACTAATCAAATTAGGGGTTTACTTGAAAAAAATTTGAAAGTTTAATGGTTGATAGGGTAAAATTGCATAACTTGGAAGCCAAAGACCAAAGAGCAAAATAAAATCAAATTAAAGGACTTAAATCAAGGTTTTCAGGGGTGCAATTGCTAGAATTGAGAAGTTTTAGGGTTAAATGAGGATTCATATGCTTAAATTGGAAGGATAGGGACTTAATTGGAATTTTCCTAACATCTTATTTAAAAACCCTAATTTTTAGGGTTTAAACGAACGACGCGTCCCTTAGACTTTAATGAATAAATGAGTGACACATCATCTGATCCACTTATCATCTCCTTCAGCCAAGAAGGCTGATCGAGTTACCATTTTGAAACGAATGAATGTCGCATCTTTGACCACCCTACAGGTTCCAACCACCACCACTCAACTTAGAGACATCTCCTCTATAAGGATCCTCTATCCTCATCACATGTTTGTACCTCATTCGGCTTAATAAACTCAACAACATCTTGTCCTTGATCAGCCACCTTTGCAATGGCAAATTCAAGCTGATTGAGAGCTCACTTTCTAATAAATTCATGTGGAGTTTTAGACTTTTAAATTTAGTATGGTTTGTTTCTAATGATAAATCTACATATCCTCTGCAAGGTTTAGGTAAATAAATATACATTTATGGCTTAATCTCTACGATGATCTTAACAAAGTATCAAGCCCAATCATTTATGATTGAAGAAATACTCACTATGATAGAAAAGACTCCCAAGCTATTCTTCCATATGTGATTTTGATTTACAAAAATGCAAAGGAGGACTAGACACCACCTATTTTGGCAAGAAAGGTTTTGGAAGAGAAAGAATAAAAATCTTCCCTAACAACCTCTTGGAAAAAACCACTATAGTTTTGAGATTTCTAATATTTTTTTTTTTTATCAAAATGTAAGTATGTATTAAGATCAAGCAACCATACTAGAAGACCAGTGAGTACAAAATATACAGGAAGCAATAAGGGAACAGACTCCTAAATAAACAGAAACAGAAACAACCAAGGGGAACATACTCCAAAAGACAAGCCATGCAAGGCCTAACAACCCAGAGAAAGGGAGCGGTTAAGGGAGAAACCAAACAAGATTGCTGGTGTCAAAGTTAACCAACTAGCGTCTCAAGATTTCTAATATAGTTTGCTTATAAAAGGGCATATGATCTTGAGCAAAGGGGGAGGTGGATTTTTAAGAAGAAATTACAGAGAAAAAAGGGAGGAAACATAGAAAGATTAAGAGGAAAAACCTTAGAGTTGATTAAGAGAGGAGCTATAATAATTATGTGCTAAGTTGAGAAAGAAGGAAGGGAAAAAGTCAACGTCAATCCTAGATTGAAAATAAGCTTTAATCTAGATGAAAAAAGCAAATAATCTAGGGAAGGAATCAATAGTCCCTTTACAAAGGTATACCTTTATACTTTGATAGGAGGTGTAGCTCAATGGTCACACCCACTCTCCCTCTTTTAATGCTTTATTGAATTATTGTTTGATTGTTGGTTAATACATTATGCTTTGGTTATTAATATTTTTTATAACTATGGTGATTAAATGCATTTGTTCATATTTAAACTAATATACATATATGTGTTCAAGTTTGGATTTGAGGCATATATTGTTGTTTTAAGGTTGTAATTTGATGTTATTAATGATGTTTAAATGGAAGTCCAACATGTTTTAATACTTTGTTTAGTAAGCAAATATGTTCTCTGATAAGGATCTACCTTAAATCCCTAAGATAATGATCTCCTTACTGAGGATGACATTTCTTAAACCTTAGATAGACTAACAAATAGAAACATGACTTAAAAGAAAACAATAAATCAATAATACAGCTTACCATAGGTGGGGTGCGTTATAGGTGATGCGTCTTCCCCATGCATAATTAGTCTCCTTAACTAGACTTTTGTAGACCAGTAGATTTTCTATTTACCATAATATTAGGTGTCGACTCATCAACTTTTCAAATCATGATTTCATGATTAATTCCAACACATCCAAAACACCCTTGATCTAGAAGGAAGATCTGTCATTCGACATCGTGCATGTCATGACAGGATGACGACTCCATTTGTGACATCTTTGGTTAGACTAAACTTTGTTGATTATTGATTTGTTATATGCCATTTATTTATTGGTTTAGGTGATTTAATTTTAGCATGTATTTTTTTACATATTATCCATGCATAAGTACATCGAATATGATTTATTCTTTCATACATTTTAATTTTGAGAGTATAAAGTCATTCTATGTTAGGTGAGGGATTATTGGTCTACCTTATAACTTAATCGGGGTTCAGATTCGTGAAACACCCAACTATGATTTGAGTGTTTACTTTGTAATGACAATCATGTTATTCCCCAAGGAATGCCAATCAAGCTTACAACTAATGGAGAAGAATGCCAAGGAATCAATAAAAAAAATATGATCAGCATTGGTAAGAAACTGCATCTTAGATCCCACCTGCTTTTCTAAAAAAGAGTTGGTCACTCTCTTCATCAACACTTTTGAGAGCTCGTTCTATAAGTACCTATTAGGAAACAAGTCTGCAAGTTTTGTGGACATTGTATTTGTGGCTTAACAAGTGGAGTAGGCCATCAAGGCTAGAAGATAAAGGGAAGAAATTGAATAATTGGAAAAAAGAATGACATGCAAGTGCAACAAGTTGATGATTACTCCTATTAGTCAAATAATTATAGAGATAATTGAAATACATCTTTTTTCCCCTAATTATCCTAAAATAAAAAAATAATTTTATCCAGCCATTGTATTTTCCATCATATCCCACACATTATCCATCATATCATATGCTATACAAAATACCAACCATAACTATGGTTAACATATTCTCTCAAAACCCATAATTCCTATAATACCAAAACATTTAAACTTTTGATTGTAACCACAACCTTGCTACTAAAATTCTTGACCTTACTATAATAATTAATCATGTAATCAAAATATAAATAGATACCAAGAGCAATTACCATCCATTTTCATGCCTTTAAAATAGTTATACCAACACATGATCAAGCAAGGAAAAATTTATTTAATGCCTCATAATCTAATACAACCACCTTACCTATACTAGTACAAGCCAAAGGAGAAATGTGATTACCATCTAAAAGTGATAATCCATAGTATTAAGACTTGCAATGCATTCATGAAATGAGTTGTTTTATATATTAAACTGTTTTATATATTGAACATCATCAATTATACTAACAACTCAAAAGCAATACAACATGCATTGCATACAAAACATTT
Organism: Populus nigra; assembly: GCF_951802175.1. NCBI lineage: Eukaryota > Viridiplantae > Streptophyta > Magnoliopsida > Malpighiales > Salicaceae > Populus > Populus nigra. The sequence goes on along the minus strand of NC_084854.1, from coordinate 7,399,761 downwards.
CTGCAAATTTCACCATTGTATGGGCACGATATTGATACTTATGAAGAGTTCCACCTAGAGGTTAAGACCTTTATAATGATCGACATATTCAGGTTTGAAAATGGTAAAGAAGTACAATAAAATAATATGGTAGTTACTGAGAAGGTTGAGTATACTTCTTATCGATACCAATCTTGTAAAGATAAACCACCTAAGTTGATTTTAAAGAAGAAAATGTCTCGTAATTATGATAATTATCAAGCACTCCGCCATGATTATATATATCATTTCCATATAGACTAGACCTTATGATCATACAAACTTCTACGGCTAAAATGAAAGAAGTGGATTGTTTAACTTGAAATGGATGATGATACAAGAGAGACTAAAAAGCAAAAAGAAAAGGAATAAGTTTGAATATTCAACTGATAGAACTTAAGATGAAGAAACTGGTGGATGGGAATGAGGCTACCAAGTTCCTTAAGATGATAAAGCATGGTAAATATAGTGTGGTTGGTTAGTTAAGAAGAACCCAACCATAATCTCATTGCTTTCACTAATCTTGAGCTCAAAACAACACCATAAATATTATAAAAGATTTTAAATGAAACCCATGTTCCTCAAGACGTTACTTTAAAATCCATAAAGCATTTGGAAAGCAAGATTGAGACCACCAATTACTTGTACTTTAAAGAAGATGAGTTGGGTTCCAAAGGTACTAGGCATAACAAGGCATTGTACATCACAATCAAGTACAAGAACAATATGATTGCCAAAGTCTTTATTGATAATGACTCATTTCTAAACCCATGTTCCTCAAGACATTACTTTAAAATCCATAAAGCACTTGGAAAGCAAGATTGAGACCATCAATTACTTGTGCTTTAAAGAAGATGAGTTGGGTCTAAAAGGTACTGGGCATAACAAGGCATTGTACATCACAATTAAGTGCAAGAACTATATGATTGCCAAAGTCTTTATTGATAATGACTCATTTCTCAATCTCCTTTAAAGTGTAGTTTTGAAAGGTTATTGATGGATGTATATACGAACTAATAAGATGATGGCTTAGGCTTATGATAGGACACAATAATTCCAAGTCTTTTTACAGGTTACGAGAAAGGATACTGCTAACTTTTATCTTGAGAATGGGTTACGAGAAAGGATGATCTATATAAAGTTAAAGAACATAGATCAATGTTTTGTCTTCGATTTCAAACCTAATCAAAAGGACAACTAGAGGATGACAGAGTTGAAAAGAGAAAAGATAATGGCTTGGATTGGAGGAAGTAAAGCTAATGATGAGAAAATAGATATTCATTACATCCATAAGACTTTTCTTCACAATACATGCATCATCAATCCATTAGAAAAATATACAAGTTTGAATAAGTTGTTTCAAGATATGATAATCAGTATTCTTTTGGAGGATGATGCTAAGAATATGGTGAAACTTCTTATACCTACCTTAATGAATGTCGAGATTCAAATTCTTCCACAGCCAACCATCAACACATTAAGCAAAGATATAGATATAGCCCAACTTATTAAGAAATGTCATAAAGTTAACGAACTCAATAATTGGTTCACCAAAGAAATCCATATTGTTTTTAAATAATTATCATTTGCTTTATTTTTGCATTCGTCTTATGATACTAGAAATAAAATTTCACTTGTTGACTGAAATAATTTATTCATTTAATATTAATAAAAGATCATGTAATTCATTTTTTTGCACATATTATTTGCTTTTTTTACCATCTTTTTATTTATAAGACATATTTTATAGGAATATCTAAAATGACCATTATGTAAAAATAAAGAGTAACTATTTTGAAAAGATTTGGCCTAATTTCGATGAAAATTTACAATGGATGAGGAAAAGAGGGGTTATCAAGACATGCATGGATTTTCCAAATTAACTGAATAAAATGAGTGGCCTATAAAACAAAATCAAGAAAAGTTAGGGTTAGTAAATATAGACATTGAGGATAATAAAAAATAACTAAAGTTTGGGACATTGATCATTAAAGAAGAAAGAAGCAACTTTATAACTTTGGTAAAAGAATATACAAATGTATGTCCATGGTTTTATATGGATGTACCAGGGTTGGACACTAATATCATGGTACACAAATTACCATTAATTCCAAATTACAAGCCAATGAAGCAGAAATTAAAAAGAACGATAACATATATTCTGATCAAAGTAAAGGAAAATGTATGCAAACAGTGAGAAACAAGATTATTAGAAGTGGTTGATACCATCAGTGGGTATCAAATATTTTATCAATTCTAAAATAAAGATGAGAAGTTCAAAATGTGTGTAGATTTCAAATATATGAATAGAGCAAGCTTTAATAATGATTTTTTGCTACCCCATTATGATATACTTATGGACAATACTGCCAAGAATTTCATATAATTATTCATGGATGAATTTCCAGGGTACAACCAAATTAAGATGGTGGAGAAAGACAACGAGAAGACCACTTTCATCACATTATGGAGAACCTTTTATTACAAAGTTATGCCTTTCATGTTGAAAAATATGAGAGCAACATATTAGTGAGTAGTGATGACTTTATTCCATAACATGATTAACAAAGAGATCAAAGCATATGTAGATGGCATGGTCTACAAGTCAAGAAAGCAAGAATATTATGTCCAAATATTGAGAAAAGCTTTTTGAGAGGTTAAGGAAGTATAGGCTCAAGTTGAATCTATTAAAGTGCACATTTAGGGTGAAGACAAGAAAATTATTAGGGTTTATGGTGAGCCATAAAGGTATTAAAATTGATCCCAACAAAGTTAAAGCAATATAGGATATGTTATATCCTAGGATAGAAAAGGAAGTACGAAGCTTTCTAGGGTATTTGAACTACAAATCTCGGTTCATCTCATAATTATTATTGACTTATAAGTTTATCTTCTGCTTGTTTTGAAAGAATAGATCAAGAGTATAGGATGAAAACTATCAATGAGCCTTTGAAAAGATAAGACAATATCTATAAAATCCATTTTTTTCCACCGATATCAGGAAGATTGTTAATCATGTATCTGGCTAGAAAAAAAATTGTTATAAGATGTCTTTTGGGTCAACACAATGATTATAAAAGGAAAGCACATGAAATTTAATACTTGATCAAGAAGTTTGCTTATTGTGAATCTCAATACACTTTCATTGGAAATATTTGTTATGGCTGAAGATAAAGTGCATAAAACATTTAGGCAATACATGCTCTATTACACAATTTGGTTGATATCCAATATGGATCGATCTAGTCAAGTATATCTTTGAAAACACAATTTATCCAATAAAATTGCATGGTGGTAATATAGTTTACATGACTAGAAATTAATGAAGTGCCATAATGAATCATTTAGCAGATAATACAATTGATGACCATTATAATGTAAATTCTCAAATAAAGGGATCATCATGATTAAAATAGAGAAGATTCTGATGAAGATACTTTGACGGGTTAATAAACATTTATGGTAATAGTGTGGGTGCTATATTTATTTCACCAATAGATGATTAGTACCTAGTGGCAATTAGATTATAGTTTGAATGCACTAATAACGTAGTAAAGTATAAAGGCATTTATCCATAGGCTTAAGGCTATTTTGGAAATGAAGTTAGAAAAGCTTAACGTATATGGTGATTCTCTATTGATAATCTGCTAAGTGAAATGGGAGTAATAAATAAAATATGAGAAAATAAAGGTGTACTAGGAATATCTCATCTGAGTAGAGTGAAGAATCGGTTTACCGATGCATTTATCATATTAGCATAATTGATCCATATAAGTTACGATGAAAAGGTATAACTTGTATCCATGAAGATAAAAAATGATTCTGCTTACTATTGTTCAGTCGTGAGGAAGTAGAAGGGAAACCTTAATACCACAAAATAAAATAGTTTATTATAAATCGAGAATGTATGTCCAATATAAATAAGATTGACATAAAGACTCTAAAAATATTAGTAATGGACTACTTCATAAATGAAGAGATACTATACAAAAGAGGATTCAATGAGATTTTATTGAGATGCTTAAATGAGAAAGAAATGAAGAAGGCTAACATAAATGTGTTTATGCTACACATGCCAATGTGTACATGATGATATGATAAATGTAAATGAGTGGATACTTCTAGACAATAATGGAGAAAGATTGCAATATGAGAATTAGATGTGATGGGCCTGATAAATCCAAAGGCATATAATGGATATAAAATCATCTTTGTGGCAACCGATTATTTCATAAAATAGGTTGAAACAACTTCCTACGCCTATGTTATTTATAAACTAGTCTAAAGATTTATCGAGAAAGACATTATTTGCTGATATTATTTGTCATAAGTGATAGTGATTGAAACACTTAGAATTTTAATAGGAAGATGATTTGGGATTTATGCCAATAGTGGAAGATCAAACATCTCAATTCATCGCCTTATCATCCTAAAATGAATGGAGCGGTATACATGACAAACAATAATATAAAGAAAATTATGCATAAGATGGTCATCACCTATAAAAGTTGGCATTAAATGCTTTCTTATGCATTGCATGGTTATTGAACTATAGTGAAAACATCTATAAGACCAAATCTTTTCTCTAATATATAGAATGAAGGTGGTGATGCCCTTTAAAGTAAAGATACCTTCTCTAAAGATATTAAAAGAAATAGAGTTAGAAGAGTTATAATAGCCTATTATTTAGTATAAATAGTTGAACATGATTAGTGAGAACAAGTTACCGTAATTTATCATGGATATCCATATCAAAAAGGAATAGTTACAGCCTACAACAAGAACATATGTCCATTAGAGTTTTATAAAAAAAAGATATTGCCTATCCTTAAGGAAGATTGAAGTAAATAGAAACTTAACTATGGTGGCTTATATTTAGTCAAGAAGGTATTTGCAAGAGAAGCTCTTATCTTATCAGTGATAGATGGGAAATAATTGTCAAAGCCCATAAATTTAGATGTTATGAAGAAGTATTATACTTGAGATTATACTTTTTTCATCCAATGCAAATACAAAAGTTAAAATTTGGCCAAATGTTATGTAAAATGTTTGTTTTTATCATGTTCTTTCATTTTTTTAATACAACTATTACTTTGACTTTTCGCTTTAGATTTCTAAAATGCTCATGTTTCTTGGTCCACTACATAACCAATGTTGACATTAGTTGCATAAACTTGATAAATTTTTTTTTTAAAAAAGGGTTGAATTTCATTTCTCGACTAAAAAAAAGACAATTACGATTGAAGCATCGAAAGATCACATGGAATAAAGGAAACTAAATTATAAAAGTAAACTTTAGGGTGATATTAGGCAGATAAGGTTCTACAACATATATTTTTAAATAAATGATAGAAGTAGGAATAAGGAATATGAGAACCTAAAGCAAAATAGAGTTTAGAATCATATGACCTCATCAAAAGCCAAAATTGAGTGAATTGGAGAGCCTAGTATCATGACGGTCAGAAGCTAGATGATGCGAGAAAGTTTGCATATTTCATGGACAAATATATTTACTATAATGATAGTTGCTTTACAATAAGACTATTTATTTAATCATTTAAATTGATGGTAGTCACCTCTCAACGAGATTATTTATTTTATTATTGGATCATAAGAGTAGTCACCTCCCAATAAGATTATGGTTGTTTATTTGATGTGACGGTAATTGTCTCTCGATGATACTATGTTTTGTTTTATTTTCTTTGATAATGGTCACCTTCCAATGAGATTATTTAATTATTAGGGTAGTTATCTTCTAATAAGACTATTTATTTGATGATTTGATTATGAGGGTAGTTGCCTCTCGATGAGGCTATGTGATAAGATTTGTTTTATTTTTAATCATTTTAAGGGTAGTCGCCCCTTGATGAGACTTGTTTTGATTTTTTTTAATTGTTTTGAGGGTAATCACCCCTTGATGAGACTTGTTTTGATTTTTTTTAATTGTTTTGAGGGTAATCACCTCTTAATGAGACATATTTTGGTTTTTTTTAATTGTTTCGAAATTTTTTGCCTCTTAACAAGACAATTTCATTTTGAAAAACATTTCTAATATTTTTTTCTTTACAAACTTACTATAAAAAGTTAAAAGAAAATAGATTTTTCAATGATTTTATGCCATAAATATTGTAAATGAAAGGATACTATCATAACCTATTTTTTACCATTAAATTTTCTATGTGAAAAATTATAATAATAAAAAAATAAAAAATATTTTAGGAAGAGAAATAAGAAGAAGAGAATAAGGAACTAAGAAAAGTAGGGACTAAAATAATAATAGGGGAAGAGTATAAAAAAGGGAAAATAAAAATAAATAGAAGAATCAAGCAAAATTTTAAAATTATTAAAAGAGATTCTACAAATTAAGAATATAAAATTTAATTAATTAGGAATTCAATGTCAAGAAGGAAGTGATACAATTGTAACATTTTTTTTTCAATTTAGTTTTTCCTATTTTGCAGAGGATTCAATACACCGAAAAAAGAGACTATTGCAAAGAATTTTATATATTAACCTAAGATAAGATTAAGCCATATTTTTTAAATAAGATTAGAGCCTTAAATGGTAATATTACCATTTGCCTTATGAATTTTATATATTAACCTAAGATGTATAATTTTTAAAAAATTGCTTATAAATATTTAATGAGAATAAAATATTTATTTTTTTATTGTAAATTTATTATACACTTCTCTCAATTTGTTTTTCATATAGCTACATGTAAATTAACACCCTTTTTTTAATTGATGCTTGCTTCTAGATCATGACAAATCTTAATCTAAAAAATCATGCTTCAAGAAAAAAAAAATAAAAAAATTAAAAAATTAAAAAGTGAGTTTTGATTATAAAATAATTTTTTTTCCTTCTTAATTCATATAATTGGAATTCCTATGAAATTTATTTTAATTGCTTTAAGTTTTTATTAAAAAAAGCAGGTTGCTAAGAAAAAGACATGTTTTTTTTTTCAAAAATAATTATGAATGAAAAAATTTAATTAAGAAATACATTTTTTTTCTAGAATTTAAGTATTTAGAATTCTTATAAATATATATTTTATTCATTAGAAAATTAAATAAAAATAGATTTGTGAGATGGTCTTGTAGCATCGTGCTAGTACTAAGTGAAGTGTATGGAACATGTTATTTTTAATGTTCTTTGTTGACGAAATAATATCCAGTGCTCAGAGAATCTTCCGAAGATGTGGTCTCGAAATGTGAGTCCCTCCCACCACAACTCTAACTCTCTCTCTCTCTCTCTCTCTCTTACATGTGGGTCGAATTATCTGTTTTTTAATACAAAAAATGTTTTGGCATTACTTATATTTCTTATGTGAATAAAAAGGCATTGGAGCTGAACTGAAATAACTTGATTATGTTTAAAAATAATTAATAAAATTAATAAAATTATATTTTGATTTAAAATAAGTATTTAAAATTATTATATTGGATCGATTCAGGTCAACGTTCTACATATCAAGTCATGATAACATCATAGAAATCAAATCAAGATAAATTAGAAAATTTAATTTTCAATAAACTCAATATTGAAAGATAAAGTTGAAAAAAAATTATAGAAAAAGATAAAAAAAAACTTGAGTCATCTCGGGTTAATTTGTCAAACCCACGACTCAAGTCATGAGACTTGAATACTCTAATAGAAAACAAATCAAAATAAATTATGAAGTTCAGTTTTTAACCAATTCAGTGTTGAAAGATGAAATTAAAAAAAATCAATTGAAAAAAATATTAAAAAAACCAAATTAGGTCAACTAGGGTTAACCTGATAAATTTATGACCTGAGTAATAAAATAGAGATGACATCGTAGAAATCAGGATAAAATAAATCAAGAAATTGGGGGGGAAACTCTAGTTAATCGAGTTAACTCGTTAAACTTGAGGTTCAAATCATGGGTTAGAAATAACCTCATAAAAATAAATTGAAAAATTAAAAGTTCAATCGTTAATAAATATAATATAAAAAATGTAATTGAAATTAAAAAAAAATAGATGAAACATTATTTAGATGAAAAGTTTTATGTTAGGATGGGTACATAACACCCCCCTAGGTTTTTGTTTTTTTTTTTTGTGGTTTTTCCTTTTTGTTTTATTTAATAAGAGACTCGATGGGAAATAAACATGATAGTAGGAGAATAACATAATGTTTAGCGAGACAGCTTTTTAGCAACAAAGGTCCTTCTGGGGCTAAAGTTGAATCAATCATCAAATGATTATCATTTTAATCATGATTAACGGACCGATGTCAGTTTCAGTTGTGATGGGATCTCCTGTGATGTCCAGGCTGGCTCCACGTCCCAACTTCTCAAGAGCACCCCCACTTTGTAAAACTTCTGTACTTTATGCTGGCTGGTAGCTTAATTAATAATGCAAATTGCTAGTAAGATGATTTTCTCTGCATAAAGAAACTTGCAAGCTGAGAAAACTCATTGTCTTGGCTAGCTTTCCGCTGTAAATGAAGTTTGAATATGTATTTTATGAAAAATTATTATTTTATTTAAAATTATTTTTTAATATTTTTAGATTATTTTGATATGCTGATATTAAAAATAATTTAAAAAAATAAAAAAATATTATTTCGATATATTTCCAAACAAAAAACACTATAAAAAAAATCACTACCACACCTTCCTACCTTCCTGAAAAAACATATGTTATGTTTAATTATATCAGCTTATTGATATCTGATTGGCAGCCTGTTAATTATGTGGCCAAATGACATTGATTTTGGATCTAATAGTGGGTATAGATGCCCACAATTGCTAGCTGTTGGGACCGACCCCTCAGCCCTGGCTTTACAAATGGTGACACCGCCCCACGCCAAGTAATTAAAAACAAATTTAGATTTTGTTTGTTTGTGAAAAATAGTTTTTTTTTTTAAAAGTGAATTTTGTAAAAATAAATTATTTTCTGATATTTAATAGTATAATAAAAAATAAGTTGGAAAATATTTTCTAGTGTTTAGTTATATTATAAAAAAAGAGTTTGAAAATAACTTATTAATGCTTTATTTTTTTCAAGTTTATTAAAATAATAAAAAACAAATCTTACAAATTAAAAAGTTAAATGAGAATGAAATTGAAAAAAAAAATAATTTCATAAATTATCTTGAATAAAATAAATTAAAAAAATAAAGATCAAATCTAACAAATAAAAAAATTAAAAGATGAAGAAATTATAATAATAATAATAACTATTTCATAAATTATTTCAAATAAAATAAGTAACAATCAAAAGAATAAGAACCAAATTTGATAGAAAAAAAATTTCAATTAAAAAATGATAAGAGAAAAGCAAATAACAATTATAAAAATAAAGATCAAAGTTAATATAAAAATCAAATTCTAAGGGATGAAATTAAAAAAAAAATTCAAAACAAAACATATATAGCAATCAAAAGTTTGAGGACCATATTTGATATAATCAGCAAATAATATGACATTTTTAAATTTTTCATAACTTCCGGAAAGTGTTTTCTGTCCAAAATAAAAAAAAAACTTTTCTAAAAACTAAGTCAAATTTTCCTTTGACTGGAAAGTGTTTTTCGTTGATCAACTTTAAAAAGTGGTTTTAAAAAAACCACTTTTCATCAAATAAACATGATCTTAATTTCTTCCTCATTCAATTAATCAAGAAACATATGTTAAATTAACTAGTATTTTTTTTGGGCAATGTTTGTCCATGAATAATAGTATTGTTCATAGTGATAGATTCAAAGAAGTACTACAATTTTAATTGAGCTAATAGATTTTATGCCTCACATTACAATAGGATTTAAAGTTCATTGTATCGAAAGGGAAAAAAAAAAGTAATAATAAATGTATTCAATTTTATATTATACCAAATAAAATGAGTATTAGGTATTGTAAGAACCATTCAATGCTTTCACTTTGCCGAACCTTAAACTTTTAGAAAACGACCAAAGTTTTAGCATTCAAACTTTGTTGTTAATTTCTTCGAGTTTTCTTAAACTTTTTATTACAAGTCATGCAGTCCCCTTTGCATAAGCGCTTGTTGTATTGACTAATAAGAATTTGTAATATACTTTTCTCTAAAATATTTGTTAAAGAATATCTGAACAAGTGAAAAATATCAAAAAATATCTTTGATTTACAACAACTAAATCAACAGGTAAACCTAATTAAAGGTCAGGGATTGGTTTTGATATGATGGATGCATCGTTCATGAAAGCAGAACAAACATTTGTATGCAAGAAAATCATATAGACACAATTGTAAGGTGGATATGACCTAAATTTCCTTTAAATATAAGTTTCAAATTAAGCGTAAAAACATGGACAAATGATGAGCTGCTTCATTTTGAGTTTCGAAAAACATTTTAAAATATATAAAAAATTGTCTAGCCCACAAAATATTCTTGGCATTATCAACAAAACCTAGCCACCATGCATCTTTGAAAGCTTTAGTTTTGAAAACGAATCATGTGGAAGTGGTTTTGGAGTAATTCAATCGATTTGATAGGTCTAAAAATAACCTGAATAACTAGTAAAAATATAACTTGATTTAAAAAAAAAGTCAAGATGATATTTGTTTCAAAAAAATATTAAAACAACAACATATTAAATTAACCCAACTTCTTGGTTTATTCAGCCAAACCCATAATCCAGGTCATGGATTTCATTTTGTTTAACAACTTTATTTTTTTAAAATTATTTTTTTAATTATATGAAAAAAAATAAAATTTCATAAAATTAAGTACCAAATCCATGCCGGTGTGTTTGTTTGAGATCGTAATAATCTCATATACAAAGTAAATAAAAAATAACTATGAAGATTAATTCTCAATTAATTTAAGTTAATCAGCCAAACTCGTGATCTAAATTATGAACTTAATTAGATTTAATAATTATTTTTAAAAATTATTTTTTGTTTAATTATATGATAACAAAACTAAACGAGTGAAATTAAACACTAATTATATATTGAAATATTTATTTAAGACTATAATAATTTTATTAAAAACTTATAAAAAAATCAAACAAATTATATATTTGAAAGAAAGTGGCTAAATACATCTTTTTTTAAAAGCAATGTTCGTCTTCGTTGATTGTTTATGCAGTTCTTGCCTTATCTTAAAAATTGCAAGTTGTCGTTAATTATTTATGCAGATCTTACCGCGTAATTGTACGATCTTCACCTTTAAACTGCTTAAGTTGAATATCTACCCAGCCAGCTAGGTCGAGGGGATGAGTCTATCAATTTGTGGAAATGGGTTCGGCTATGGTCTCTATCTTGGGGTCTCCATCGAGAAAAATCCGTCACATTTAATGGCTTAGGCACAAAAGCAACTATTTTGACAAATTCAAACCGCAAAAGTTCTGGAAAGTTCAGCTAATCGATCAAACTGGGTATCTGGATCATTTCCATTGAGCTATATATATCGCCTGGTGCCGCTTGTGGTATGTGTAGGCTAATTTCTTGCTAGGGAATTCCTATAAATCATACCTAGCTATCGGGCTCTGGGAGGGAAAACCTAGCTGCTTCCATGAATCATATATTTGCACTACAGGGAAAAAAGAAAAAAAAAAGGATAAAAGAGTTATAGCTGAAGGGCATCCAGGCTAGGAGAGTTTTCCCTTGCAATTTAACGTGATAAAAAAGATTCAATATTACATGGATTTTACCGTAAATAAATAAACAAACAAACAAATATTAGCTTGTCTAAGTAATTGGTGGAATATTAAAGAGATGGTTGCCGAGTCTTCACCATGCATGTGTTCATGGATTGTCTGTCCTTCCTTGTGATAGAAACCTGTAATCCATGGGATGGGAAAACAACGGCTCAACTACAATGCTGACCTCCACTCATCTAAACACATAAAATGCCTAAAATGTATTCCACAGCGTTTTGCCCATATGAAGAAGCGATTTACTAGCAATCTATTTCCCTTTTAATTAATGCTTTAGGTCATGAACATGCCCATTTTAAGCTGAACATACACCTTTTTACCCAAACAAACGATAAAAAAAAAAAAAAAGTGCAAAAGTAATCCTATATGGCATTAATTCAGCTAGGCCCCATGGATGGGACCCTAAATTCAAATGGATACAGGAAAAGTATACTTAGCCGGCACTCCACGTTATTACCACTAATCAGCAGATATTAACTAGTGTTTAATTATTGGAGTGATTTGTTTTAATATATATATATATATATATATATTTTAAAAATTATTTTTAATACTATTATATCAAAATAATTTAAAATTATAAAAAAAAATTAAAAACATTTTGAAAATGGAAAAACAATCTAATCCTAAGTTATTTTTAACCTGTCTTGTCATCAAGCTCAGTACTTTATCAGACAAGTTACTGAAACTTGATTATGAAATAAACTGATTTCATCTGAAGCAAAGATTTGAGTGACATGTAATTATTCAGTAATTCAGGAATTGGGTAAAAAAAATGGGACCTCTTGATTAATCATTAGCAAGTTTATGATCATCTGCTAGCTGATGTGATCTAATTAAAAGTAGAAGAGAAACCAAGATTTAACTCCTCAAATCAACAAATATAATTTTTCGAGTTATTAATTAGTTTCTTGTGTATATATATATATAGATTAAGAAACATGGTTATCATGAAAATGGTAGAAGGAAAAACATAATCAATAATATATATTGTGACAATTTATGAAGACAAAGGATTCTAAGGCCAGCTGGGGTTTTAGTGTGCGTTAATATGTATTTTTAAAAAATATATTAAATTTTTTTTTATTTTTAATATTATTATATCAAAATTATAAAATTAAAATCATTTTAAAACCATCAAGCAGAAGTTTTTTCATACAAGAAGAAATTTAAAACATAAACACACCCTTAATTAGCAAACACAAAATAGTTTGGATTTTTATGATATACATAGGCTCGGATAATATTTATTTTTTTATGAATTATATTGATAATTCCCAGCAGATTTTGAATTAAAAATAAAAACACTCTGGATAACTTTTCTCCTACAACACTTTAAATGATCATATCTAGAATATTTAAACTAAGCTTAATTTCAAATGAAACAGTGTTTTGGGCAACGTACCTATATATCAACAAATATGTCCTCAGTGCAAGGTAGTGCCCTCCAGTTTTGGGCAACTGTACCTTTCATTTACAATCGATTCCATAATAGAGAATTAATGCTTAAATTTTCAATAAATGCTCATCTGCACAGGATTAAAAATTATACATGATTTATACAACAGTGAAGACTACAATGCCTTGGATGAAGCTGCGTGGCAAAACTGGAAAAGTGGAGGCGCCTTCCCAAGTGGCCCTGTGCATATGCTTAGGAAAACTTGGTATGTTTTGTGATTGGCATTCATGTTTTTACTTCAATTTTGTGTTAGTAATATTTTGGGTATGGAAAATAAAATTAATTAGCTTATAATTAAGTGTGAAAATATGATTTTTAAAGTGTTTATTTGTCTTATAAAGGGACAATACCTTCAAGATATAATTACTAAACCCTCTAAACCTCTAAAAAAATAAAAATAAAAGATAAAAAAAATATAAAATATATATTTTTTTGTGTATATTTCTCTTTGTATAATAACACATTTATAGAGAGTTGAAATATTTTAATGTGACTATATAATTATTAATAAGATAAATATATTTTGAATTAAACTGAATAGTTGTTATTTAGTTTTATCTTAATAGTAATAAATATTAAAATTAAAAAAATTAAAAGTGCTAGATATTATCTTTTATTATTATAAATATTCATATAGAAAACTCATTAGTAGACTTCAGTCACCCTAAGTTTCACTTAATATTATAAATACTTAGAAGGAAGGAAGTATTTCTTTTCTATATACATGAAATAAAAAAAATTATTTATTTATAAACTACACCAATATTTTTATATGTTTTACCCATCATTATTCTTGGTTAGCATTCAGCATATTGTTCAAGCTTGGTTGGGATAGAAGGTGGTGCTTAGCTAGATTCACAAACTTCTGTCCTCGTAGTCGTAGAGCTTAAAGATCAAACATTAACAATGAACCAGTGGGATCGGAGGGAACTTAAACAGTTGCACTCTTTATAATGTTTGATTTTTTGTCATGTTAGATATCTATAATAGATCACAAGGGATCTTCTTCTTCTTTTTATTAAAAAAACGATCTTTTTTTTTTAAAAAAAATTAGGGGTGCGCCATATTGAATTGATAGAATTTGAGAAGCAAAGTGAAGAAAAAGAGTCCGATGAACGTACAAGCTGCAAAAAAAAGAAAAAAAAAAGATACCATGTAAGAAAAGGAAACTGGTATAAATTCTAAATCCTTATTCCTGCCTCGTTCTCCATATTGATCAAATTTAGACAAAAACCTGGAATATATAACTTAGATTTGAGAATCGGGAGAGAAAAGAATGCGTTCCCTACTTTTAAATCACCCAATTTTCAATATTGTTATATTTTCCACCGTTACCTGTAGGATGATAGTCTGTTTTGTGAAACGTAAAGGCATAGTCTTTGTTCATTGAATCAGAGGTTATATATACCAGTTTGCATTAGAAAAGGCATGGATTAAACAAGGAGAATGACAATGAAGAAGCAGACAGTGGTGGACAGTGCCAAGTAAATAACGAAGGAGGCGTTTCACTAATTTTCAGTGGACATCGGTGGGCTGGTGCATGAATTGAGAGAGTTTGTTTACAGCAAAACAAACATCAGGCCGAGTGAGAGAGAGATACTGAAGGCTGCCTAATGTTGCACGACAGAGTGTAGGATCAACCAGAGGAGCACCCATGTCTAAGCTCAGTTTACAGCCAGGAGGCAGAGGAGTAGACATAGGTTTTGCATGGGCCATATTAGTTCGGTGGAGAAGATCCATAATGTACCGTTGCTGGGAGAGAAGCATACCACCAGCGGGATGAGGTTGGACTTCAACCCTCAGAAAATATGTCAGAGGACCCAGGTCTTTTAAGGAGAATCAAGCTGCTAAACAGTGAATGAATTTATTAATTGCATTTTCATTATCCCCTGTAACAATTGTAACAATGATGTCGTCCACATAAACCAGCAAATAAATGAGGTGAGAGTTCTGATGGAAGATGAAAAGAGATGTATCGGCCAAGGAGTTAGAAAAACCCGAAGTATGCAGAAAGTTGCGTAGTTCATGATACCACGTACAAGGTGTCTGCTTTAAGCCATAAATGGCTTTTCTAAGTTTACAGACAAACTCAGGTTTTTCCGGATCATGAAACCTTGGAGGTTAGGCCATGTAGACATCTTCAGCCAGGGTGCCTTGAAGAAATGCATTGTTAATGTCAAGTTGGTGAAGTTTCCATCCTTTGCTGACAGCAATGCTGAGAACCAGACGGACTGTCATAGGTTTCACCACGGGACTGAATGTCTCATAATAGTCTAGGCCAGGGCGTTGGCGTTGATGAAACCCTTTGGCCACGAGTCTGGCTTTGTAACGAGCCACTGTGCCATCTGAATTGCGTTTGATCCTGAAAATCCACTTACAGCCAACCAAGTTAGAAGAACAAACAGATAGGACTCAAGTCCAAGTTCCATTCCGTAGCAGAGCACTAAACTCCTCATGCATGACAGATCACCAATTTGGATCTTTGGTAGCCTATGCAAGGGTAGCAGGTTCTTTTAGGTGAGTGTTTAGTGTGGTAGTGAATGTGAGTTTTTGAATGGGTTTGTGAATGTTGTTTTTGGAACGGGTTGTCATAGGGTGGCAAAGGAGAGGTTCTGACGATGTGGGTATTGATGGTGCTGGAGTTGGGGTGGCTAGGTTAGGGATAGGAGTGGTGGAAGAAGGCAGGGAAGAGGTTGGAGTGAGAGTTTGCGCATCAAGTGCAGCCGCAGAAGAGTGTGTAGAAGATGTAGAGGTGGACGATGGGATGGCGGTAGCTAGTGGGATCCACATGTCAGCTGCGGTTGATTGGCTTTGTGACTCCTGTTTATGTAAAGAATGATATGGAAAAATATTCTCGATGAAAGACACATGTCTAGACACAATGATTTTAGAGAACTCGAGTTCAAAACATAAATAAGCACTTTGGGTTAGAGAATATCCGAGGAAAATGCATGGTTTGGATCGGGGTTCTAATTTATGAGCAGTGTACGGGCGAAGCCAAGGATAACATGAACATCCAAAACTACGAAGTTTTTCATAATTCGGGGAATGTTGAAAAATAAATGCATAAGGTGAAAGATTTCGTAATGTAGTAGTAGGCTGCGATTAATGAGATAGACCATTGTAGCAAAAATGTAAGACCAAAAAATACATGGTAAAGATGAATGAGTTAAAAGTGAGAGGCTTGTGTCCACAATATGTCTATGGCAGCGTTCAACAAAGCCATTGTGTTCAGGAGTGTGTGGGGGGCTTGTCAGATGAGATATTCCATGCATAGCAAAGAATTCTGTTAAGGCAATATATTCACCCCCATTATTAGAATATATAGTCACAATTTTCTCTTTGAAATAATTTTCCACGATTGCTTTAAAGTGAATGAAGGTGTTTTTGACGTCAGATTTTTTCTTTAGCAGATAAAACCATATGTATTTAGTGAAGTGATCCAAAAAAATAACATAGTACTTAAAACCATCAACAGACAAAAGAGGTGAGGTCCATATATCAGAGAATATTATTTCAAGAGGTTTATGAGAATTCAAAGTGGAGACAAAAAAAGATAGCTTGTGACTCTTATTACATTGACACGCATTGCAAATAAAATCTGTGGACACTGAAGATGAATTTAAATTATGCGTAGTCAAAATTGTTTTTAAAACAAAAAGAGCTGGATGACCTAATCGAAAATGTCAATTTATAGGAGCGAGTCTTAGACTTAAAAAAGCATGAGGGGTGACAACGCATGACCTTTCGTACACACCTTCTTTGGTTTTACCCTTTGCGCGAATTCCCCTCGACAACAAATCCTTCGCAAGAAAACACCAGGGTAAGAATTCAACAGAGACATTATTATCAACACAAAATTGATACATTGAGAGTAAATTGTGTTTAATATTAGGCACACATAATATATTGGTAAGTTTAAAGGAGTGAGTGGATGATTGAAATTCAGAGGAGTCCAAGTGTGTAATTCTTAAACTTTTACCGTCCCCTATCATAACATCATCTGTGCCAGTGTAGGGCAAGTGATGAGCCAAGTTTTGGAGATCTGTCGTGATGTGATGGGAAGCCCCACTGTCCAGGAGCCATGGAGAAGGACTTGGGGAATTAGTCTCTGCAAGATTAGCCTGCGGTTGCCGCAAAGAGGGGCTGGAAGTTTGGTTGTTGAGGGGAACAAGACGGAATGAGGGACACTTTTTCGCTGTGTGACCTTAAATGCCACATATTTGACAATACCTCAGATATGGCCTTGGTTGAAATCGGTTGTTGGTGGTTATGTTGTGAGTGGCCACAGCCTGTCCTGTGTAACGGTGCTGTTGGTTAGTAGAGGAGCGCCAATTTCCACCCGAGGTGTTGGATGTGGATCGACCAACGTTAGTGAAGGGATACCTGTCGTTGGTGCAATTGGAGAGATGCATAATGGGGGGGGAATTAATAGCCTTGGTAGTTGTATGGAGTGAGGCTTTAAACATCAATAGTTTTTCATAAAGTTCATCAAAGCTAATGGCTTTCTCCCTGGCTTGCACCGCTCTTACCAATTCTTTGTAGTCATCTCCTAGTTTTTCTAGGATTTTATCCGTTAGATCTTCATTGTCTACAGGTGCCCCTAGGACTGCAAGTTCATCCGCTCTAGCCTTGACTAACTGCAGGAAGTCTGTAATGCTGAGTGTGCCTTTGGTTAGCGATTTTAGATTGGCTTTTACCTGTTTGATGCGACCTCGTGATGGAGTGGCATATGTGGCTGCAAGGATCCATGCTTCGCGAGCTGTTGTGGCTTGAGCAATAAATGGAATAATTGTTGGTGTAATGGATCCTATGATTGCGTTCAGAATTAGCTAGTCCTGACATATCCAGGTGTGATACTCTTGATTTAAGGTTTGAGTGGTGGTATTATCTGTGGTGGTGGTAAGATATTGTGATGGGCATGGCTTGGTGCCGTCTATATAGCCTTGCAGGTCATAGCCAATGAAAAGTGTCTGAAACTGAAATCGCCATGACAGGTAGTTGGTGCTGTTGAGTTTCAACGGAACTTGAGCTGTAACATTAATTGTTACGAGGGTGGTGTTTGAGGAATCAGTCATGGTAATTAAATAGGAACTACATGGAGAGAAGAAAATTCAGTGCAACTGCTCTAATACCATGTAGGATGATAGTTTGTTTTGTGAAACGTAAAGGCATAGCCTTTGTTCATTGAATCAGAGGTTATATATACAACAGAGACAATACTGCAGAGTTTCAACCAAATACAACAATTAGAGTTCTATACTATAACAACCTTATCACTTGTATAAAGTCCTATTCTTCATGTGATTAGTTAGTGTTTGTTTCAGACTTTAACACTTGCTTACATTATCGATATATTTTACTAAAACTCAGATTAAGTTTTTTCAAGAACTTTCTCTTTTCATCCAATAAATTAATTTTTATATTAAATGACAATAAAATTATATAGCAATTAAGAGTTTAATGAGACTTTTATTATATAAATATAAGCTTTTAATTCCTAGACTTTTACCTATAAAAAATATACTATTAAATTTGAGAGTGTCCAAGCTTTTAATTATCAAAACTATATAAAAAATTATTACGTGAGTATTTTTCATCAATAATAAAATATATATTTTCAATCTATTTATTTTTCCGCTTAATATTCAAATGTTAATATGTTTTAGAATCATATTTTGATATATAAAGTCTAACAATTGGTATTAAAGACAATAATAATATCTCTATTTTGATTTAAAAAATTATTATAGATAAATTAATGAGATTTTTTATTCACCTTGATATCTATATTGATATATCTATTAAGAGTTTTTAATGCTCAAGTAAATTAATTAATCTGCTTAATTATATTTTATCTACCCTAAAAATTTTAGGAACAAATTTTTTTAATACTATATTTCTGTAAGTAAAAGTCTTAATATATTATGTGAATCAAAAAATCAAAAGCATGTATTTATATAACAAGAGTAGAATGAAACTCTTAATTGCTGTAATTCTATTGCCATTAGATTAGTAAATATTAATATGAGAGTTAATTTAGTAAATAAAATATTAAAGTCGCTTCCAAATGAATTAATGATTAACTTAACTTTATTTATGACTAGAAAATTTAGTTTATGTCGGAATGAGTTCCGATAATAATAGTAACATGCCTAATATTAGCATAGGAATAAATTGAAAATCATTTGTGCAAAAAATAAACAATTGAGGTTTTTGTTTAATGGATTGTTTTAATGGTTCATATGGTTATAACCATTAGAAAAACTAATTTCTAATCATTTTGGGTATTTTATTTTTTTTTAGGCTGTGTAATTTTAATTCACATGGCCATCACTTTGATTTGCTACATGATTTATTTTCATAGTTTTATTCTGTTTGCTTTGTTGTTTCTTTTGTGAATTAAAAAAAAAAGAACATCACATTATATAAATTATATCTTAACTTAATGTCTAGTGATCTATGTAACATTTAATTAATGAAGGTTTAGCCACAACATCTTTAATTAATTAAATAAGATTATAAATTATGAAATGTTAGGATCACTTAAATAATTATAGATATTAGTTTTAATTCGTTATACTAAATATAATAAATATGACCCCACATGAATTCTTCATTATATTTATTTAATTAATTAGGATAAAATATCAAATTATTTTTTATAATAAACTCATAAGAATTATAAATTAAGTACATAATTTGATAGTTTTATTGTAAGGTTTAGGATACAATATCAAATTATTCTCATAATATATACCCATAAAATTATGAATTAAGTACATAATTTGATAATTCTATCATGCTATATATTTTAATATGCTTGAATTAAGAACTTAGCACACAAGCAAGTTTTATGTCATTAGATTCAATTTTAGCATGATTTATATTGGTATAACATGAAATTTTGTTTATTCCTTAATTTTGACATAAATATGTACTTTAAATTTATTTTTTTAGTTATACAACCTTCTAATTTCTCTCATATTTGTTGTGATTTTCCTAGTTATAACTATAAGTATGGAAGGAAATAATTCTCTTTTATTTGGGGTGGATGAACATAGATTATGGAATTAGAAAAGACAAATCACTTGTAGTTATTAATACCAACACTTTAAAGGATATTCAGCTTTATGAATGATAGGAGTGATCTAATCGCCTTAGTATGATGTTCATAAAAACTAGAATATTCGCTATCATACATGGTTTGGTCAATCAACATAAAAGAGTAAGTGATTTGCTAAAAACAATTGATGATCAATTCATTATTTTAGATAAAGCCCTAACAAACACCCTAATCATGAAGTTTTCATCTATATGGCTTAGTATTGTGAGATGTGTGTTAGCACATCATGTAGATGAAGGACATTACGATTCAATTGAAAAATCTTAAGGTTGAGATGTTAGAACCCTTGTTCACTATATCTTGAATAATCTCCCACAATAATATGGTCCCTTTAAAATATCACACAACACATATAAAGATAAATGGGCAATCAATAAACTTATAAGCATTTGTGTTTAAAAGAAAAGGAGGCTGGTAATGGAATTGGAAGAAAGTGCAATGCTGACAATGTGGGGGAAGGACAAGACTCAAACTAATAATAAGAAGATGAAAGGTAAAATGCCTCCCTAACTTGATATTAAGATGGAATCCACATATTTCTTCTTTAAAATAAAGGACACATGAAAAGAAATATGCAAAATTTCAAAAATAGCTTGAAAAGAAAAGTATTCCAACCTCATTTGCTTGTTATGAATCTATTATGGTTGATATTAATTATAACACATGGTGGATTGATTCTGGTTATACAATCCATATTTCAATAACTTTACAAGGTATGCAAAACCAAACGAAAGTAGTGGCAAATGAGCAAAATATCTATCCAAGAAACAAGATGTGTTCATATGTTAAGGCATAAGAACATGTTATTTAACTTTAAGTAATAGTTTTGTTTTCAAGTTGGAAAGGACTTTTGATGTTATTCTTTTTCTAGAAACTATACTTTTTGGATATTCCATTAAGTCTTCAAAAACTTTTAATTTATCTTATAAATCTGATTGTGTTGGAAATAGTATTTTGTCTAATGGTCTTTACTATATTATTTACAAAACAATGTCATTTATAGTTCAATGCATGTTCACACTAGCATTAAAAGATGTGTAATTAATGAGGATTTCTCTATAACATTGCAATAAAGATTAAGACATATCCACACAGTTTCAAAGTCAATAAAATAGGAGTACCAACTGTCTACTTAGTATTCCTAATTTTATTGACTTGTAAACTTGTGTGGATTGTATTAAGGAAAACAAACCAACAAGTCAAAGAAAGGTGCCAATAGGAGTTCAAACATTTTAGAAATCATTCATGTTGATATATGTAGTCTAGACATTGACTTACATAGTAAAAAATACATCATCTCTTTTATAGATGATTACTTATGATACATGTATCTTTACTTGCTTTATAATAAGAACGAGGCATTAGATGCCTTTAAGATTTTTAAGGTTGAAATAGAGAAACAATGTGGGAAATATTAAGATTATGAGATGATATAAAGGTGAAGAATATTATGAAAGATATATAAAGGATAGCCAAGCACTTGGTCCATTCACAAAGTTTCTTCAAGAGAATGTGATAGCTGCTCAATACACTATCCCTAGTTCACTAGACCAAATGTTATAATGGAAAGAATAAAATGAACATTATTAGAGATGATACAGAGTATCCTTAGCAACATCAATCTTTCTAAATCCTTCTGGACTGAAGCACTAAACATGACAGTGTACATATTAAAACAATTTTCAATAAAGGCTATTCCAAAAATACTATTTGAGTTATTAAAAGGTTGGAAGCTGAGTTTGCAACATATGCGTATTTGGGGATGCCGGTCTAAAGTAAGAATTTATAATCCATAAGAAAATAAGTTGGAAGTAAGGACCATTAGTAGGTATTTTACTGGATATGCTGAAAGGTCTAAAAGGTATAAATTTTATTTTCCATCTCACAACACTAGGATTATGGAATCAAGAAATGCAGAGTTTCTTGAAAATGATTTGATTAGTGGGAACAATCAAAGTAGGAACATAGTTTTTGATAAGGATCATTCAAAATCATAATCTTCCACATCAAGTGATAGATTGATTATTGTTCACAGTATCCCTTAAATACAAACTAATGTTGAACAACTAATCATTGAAGTTCAACAAGCTGTTGGCAACATTTTAGTACATTATATGGTTTAAGAATTACCAAGAATTTCTGAACAACTAGTTGAAACAAATACTTCTCAAGAAGATGATGGTACAATATAAGAATATCAATTAGAATCAAAAGATCAATAATTTATATTATTATATTATGTATCTATAAGAATTTGACTATAACATTAGAGCAAAAAATGATCCTGAATCTTTTTCACTAGCCATAAGTTGTAAAGAATTAGAATTATAGTACAATCCCATGAAAAACAAAGATGAATTCTATAAAGAGTAATAGAGTTTTGGATCTTATTAAGTTGCCTAATGATGCAAGAGACATTGGATATAAATGGGTTTTTAAGACAAAGATAGACTCATTAGGCAACATTGAAATATACAAGGTAATATTCTTTGCTAAGGGATTCACTTAAAAAGATACAAACAATTACACATTGACTTTCTCCTAATTGTATCTAAGAAATATTCTTTGTGTATTATTTTGGCATTAGTGATATATGTTCATGTAGAAATACAATAAATTGATGTGAAAACTTCATTTCTCAATGGAGATCTAGAGAAGGCGGTTTACACGAAATAACCTAAAGGATTCTCCTCTAGTGATGGTGAGCATTTGATTTGTAAGCTTAATAAATCTATATATAATTTAAAACAAGTGTCCTAACAATGCTATTTTAATTTCAATGATGTAATTTCTTCATTTGAATTTGTAGAAAACATCATGGATTAATATATTTACCAAAAACTTAGTGGAAGTAAGATTTGTTTTCTTGTTTTATATATGGATGATACTCTACCTGCAACAAATGATAAAAGTTTGTTATATAAGGTGAAACAATCTCTCCAAAGATTTTGACATGAAAGATATGGGTGAAGCATCTTATGTCATTGACATTAAGATTCATAAGGATAAATTGAAAGGCATTTTAGGTTTATCTCAAGAAACCTATATCAACAAAGTTTTAGAGAGATTTTGGGTGAAAGATTGTTCACCAAATGTAGCTCTTATTGTGAAGGGTGACAAGTTCAATATTAACCACTGCCCAAAAAATGATCTTGAAAATGAACAAATGAAGAACATTTCATACGCTTTTACTATAGAAAACCCGATGTATACTCATGTCTATACAAGACATGACATTGTATTTGTTATGGGAATGTTAGGATGATATCAGAGTAATCCAGGTATAAACCATTAAAAAGCTGTAGATAAAATAATGAGATACCTTCAAGGGACCAAAACTGTATGCTTATGTATAAAAAAAAATCTAAAAGCAATTGGCTACTCAAATTTAGACTTTGTTGGTGTGTTGATTCACCCAAATCAATATCATGATATATTTTTAAGATGGTACGTGGAACTGTATCTTAGAGAAATGCTAAGTAAACTTTAACTGTTACTTCCACTATAAAAGCTAAGTTTGTTTTTTATTTTAAAGTTGTTGGACATTATGTATGGTTATAGAGTTTTATATATGGGCTTAGAATCACATAATCTATTTCTAGGTCATTAAGAATATATTGCGACAATTCAGTTGTTGTTTGTATGGATAAGAACAACAAAAATGGTTGTCAAAGTACACATATCGACATCAAGTATTTAGCCATAAGAGAACATGTTAAGAAAAAGAAAGTGATTATTGAGCACATTAGAAATGAATTGATGATCACAAATCCTTTGACTAAGGGTATGCCACCATTTAAATTCAAGGATCATATAGTGAAAATGGAACTTGGTTTCATTATTTGACGTTTTAAAATTCAAGGCTCAACTGAGGTATATGAACCATATTATTTTTAAAGAAATTCTATTTATTGTGATGTTTTCTTATATTTATAGCATTTTAATTTATTTAAGAAAAATTATCTGTGTAGGACCAAGAATAAATATAGGGCTTATTCGTTAAGTGAGGTTGCCACATATAAAATAATACTTCGAAAATTATATGCATTATAATACATGAAATGTAATACTTGTTATTAGAGGAATTATTGCCATGATTTATACATTGTTTTTATAAGAAAGATTAAATGTGAGATTAAGTTAAGACATTGAGTTAAGTGTGTGGACCAAATGGAAGAATTTTAAAATTATATTTTACTAAATCCCTATTAATGTAGGATTTATTTTTTTCAAAAACATTAACTTTTGATCCAATAAATTAACTCTCATATTAAATGGCAACAAAGTTATATATCAATTAAGAGTTTAATGAGACTCTTGTTCTATAAATAAAGTCTTTTAGTTGCTAGGTTACACATTAATATACATACAGACGTTTACCTATAAAAATACACTATTAAACTAAGAAGTATCAAATTTTTTTTTTAAAAGGGAGCATTTTGTAAGTGCTTTTCATGAATAGCAAGAAGTCACTATCTGAAAATTGCATAACACCGATGAAATATTTTGTTAGTATTTAAACACTGATTCTAGAAAAAAATATGTTGTTGGAGTCACAAATGGTAATTGGTCATAAAAAAAAATCATCAATGATTTAATTTTTTGGTCATTTTATTGGTAATACAATTATCGATGAGTTACATACGAAAAAAAGCACACCAAACAAAAAAATTATCGACATCATTCTAAGGTAATTCCATCTATGATCAAATGCAAACAACTTTAAACTGTCATAGATTTACATATTGTTAGTGGCAAGTCCTGTAATTTTTTTCAAACTCTCTAGGACTTTCCAAAGGACTTAGTCCGTCGGTAATTCTTTCTGTAATTGTTAGTGAAAAAGTCTAGTAACTTTTTTCCAACTCTCTAAAATTTTTTGATGGACTTATTCCATCAATCATTCTATCTATGTTACAAATTATGTTGTTACTTCCATTAGTATTGTATTTAACATGCCTTTTTTTTAAAATCAAATAAAGAAAACAAGGGAAAATAAAAAGGAATAAAACTAAAATAAAAAAGTACAATTTTATTATTAATTTAAAAAATCTTAGGAATACAATTGTCTAGTGGACAGAAGCTAAAAGAGAAGAAAAAGGCAGAGGTGGATCTTCGTCGAAACCAGGTGGGTGACGAGGTAAACCACATATACCAGTGAGGGTTGACAACAATTGCTTAAGCATATTTGCTTTATCCTTTAGGCCAACCATTTCAGAACTAAGTTGGACCGTCTTAACACTAAGCTAAGAAGCCTGAGCTTCAACTTGTTCTTGTACAATCACCTGGACAACCAGATATTGCTGGCTCGAACCCGATTGTGAGGAACCAACAGTCGATACACTACAACCCGTCCGCATATCCTCAGCCATAGTGTTTGAGATACCTAAACCTAATTTCTATTGAGTCCATCAGATGATCCAGCATCTAACCACAAATTCAAATCGAGTTCTAATAGGTCAAAGGATCATCCCCATATCTCTTCTGCAATCAGGTATTAAATGTTTCATGAAATAAAAAACAAGTCATCATTTTTTTTAAATAATAACTTTAGAAAAAAATTTGTTGAAATCCAACTTACCATGAACTTCTAAGCTCATCTATCTATAAGCTATTGCACCCCTCTCTAATGATCCTCATTTCACATATATATGAGTTTTAACTTAAAGCTCCATCAATCTTGGATCACGTCCAAGAACCGTAGCCTGCAAAAGAAAGTTATTGTTAATTAAATATTTTTAAATAATAAATTTTTTTAAAAAAGATATATGTAATAAAATAGAATCTTATCATCTGCCTTACATGCAAAATGAACAGAAAGGATTTGCAAGTCTGCGTGGTAATTGAACTATGAATCTCATTGTTTTGGTTCTTTGTATTGAACTATAACTACCACATGAAAAACTCAGATGTAACATGCTGGATATGAGCATTTTACATAGCCTCCGAGATATGTGGAGGTCTAAAATCCCTCAACACGGCCACATCTTCCCAACATATTTCTTTGATTTTTTTGCACCGTGTACCAGAAATCATGCAACCTGGTACGTAGAAATAAATTATCAGTTAAGATAATGAAAAATAAATTTGCATATTTTAAAAAATATCACATTTTGAATTCAATCTTACCTAATGACGTTGTAATTCTCCTAGTAAAATTTTAATACCCTATTGGTAATAATGTTGTCAACCTCCTCCCAGTAAAATTTTTCTTTGTATGTCAATATCATAAAATAATTAGTTTATTAAAATAAAAAAATAATGGAATTAAATAATAACAAAATATTTATGTATTTACTAACATTGAACTTATCAAACTGAACATCAATCATAGACTTCCATTTAGGATTTTTGGAATCTTAACTCCACTAAAACAAAGGCACTTCAATCAATGATTTCATCACTGATGTTATCATGTGAGCAGCCTTCATTTTTGAAAACCTTAAATTCTATTCGTTCATTGAAATTATTTATTCAAAAATTATCCATTGTTGTTTATTTTTTAATAGTGTCGAAAAGGAAAACATATATTTTGTGGTTGGGCTTCCATTCAGCAATGTACTTCCTAGTGTATATATTCTACTCAGAAGGGACACCCCATTTGCAAGGAGACCTCACATTCAACGAGACTGTGTCGAGAGTGGGTGTCTGTGCCATAGGTACCTAGTCATGGTCAGCACCTAGTGATTCATGGTCATTAGGAGCGTTGCTAGAAGAACCAGGAGCGCTTTTATCCGTATTATTCACTAATGACTTTCTTTTCATCTTCTAAAAAACTAAGTATAAAAAGGTAATAACATTATCATTATATTCTATTTTTAAAATAAAAATTGGCAACGCTTATTTTATAAGGGAGATTACCCAAAAACATTTATCTGTAAATTTCCATCAATAAATAAAGCCATAAACTAATTTATTTTATTTATGACTAATGTTTTTAAGGAAATCGCAAAATTTATTGCTCTCATAATTTTCTCATTCTATGCTTTACATGCATCTAAACGAACTAAGTGACATGTACTTTGAAACTAATCACAATTGTTTTTTAAACCATATTATCTAACCTAAAACTAACCAATATTAACCTATTTTCACTTTTTCAAACACATTCATACGCAAACCCTAATTGCCTAAATTTGGAAATAATTTAACTATTGGGAAAAAAATAGTAAACAAATATATTGCCATCGAAGGATAACTCTCAAATTATCCACTCAAAGTATCATTAGCCAATAAGAATATGGTGCGACAAATGACCCAAATGAATTGAATCTATTTGTACATAACCCAATACGTACGTTTTATGGTTATATTGAAAATTAAAGTGCGCCCTATTAAAGTACTTTCAGGTTTCACCATCGGAAGAGTGCATTATAACTTCGTCCATCGTAACATGTGAATGATGTCATATCATGTGCTTAACAGTCTTTGGAGACATGAATAAAGTTTGCAGTCTAAGAGTAATAGGGAAGTATCTTAGTTTTCTATGTGCAACAAAAGTCTTTTCCCTACCAGTTTGGGGTTTATATCGAGCATACCCACAAGTTCTTCGCTCAGTCAAATATGCATTTTCAAGGTAGTATAAATTCCAAAAGTTTGGACACATATCAATAATCTATTATCTTAGGCTACAGGGTTTAATCATGGATTTAACAATATAGAAGTTATTTTTTAGCCCATTTAAAGATTATGTTATAACTGACCTCACTAAACTCATGATCTGACTTGATGGTGAACACTTGTGTAATGACCGATAATATATTGTTGTGCACTCATCTTATAATAGTTTGTCAGAATCTTTTAAAAAATCAAAAGACCTGGTTGCGTCTATATTTGGTTCTTCATCTATGATTAAACATTCACCAGTATAACCTTGATTAATTCCTATTACATCGATAACCATACTCATATAACGATTACTATTATCATATACAACTCCATGTGCGTTGCTAGACTTAAAAGTTGACCCAACCATCATTTCTACCATAATCTCGTAAGGAATATATGGTTTTTCATGTGCAAACCAACACAAGTATTTTTCTATGAACCATTTTTTTATAGAAGATGCATTATAATAACATTTGAATCGAGAAATTTTTTATTTTTACACCTCATATATGGATATTTAACACTGCCTTTATTAATATTTTTTAGATTAGATAGTGCGTAAGTAATAAAACTCTTAATCCCATTATAATAATTCATCATATGCAACCCTTCAGGTGAAACTCGATACACCTAAGAACGATCATCCAATACTTTTATGAAACTTATATAGAATATTGATGACAACATATATTAATTAATAATGTGAATTATATAAATTATCGTTGGTTTAACTCAAATTTATTCAATATATTTTAATATTACCCTTAAATCATTATCAATTTACTTCAAAAATTCAAATTCCTTCAAATTTATTGAAATTTTTAACTTAATAATAAAATTGATTAAAAGTGAAACATACCCATTAAATAGGTCATCATTTATTTCATTATAAAACACCTAAGTTACAAAATAAAATTCAACTTTATCGAATGAAAAACAAATACAATTTTTCAAAATCTCAAACAAACCCTAACATGTACAAATCATATATTCATACAACAAATTTCTATAGAAAAAAGCTATAAAACAAGTAAACACATAAACAAACTACATATGCTATATAAAAATGCAAAAAATAAAAACATTTTAAAAATGGATTATAAAAAAAAATTAGTAGTTTTTCTTATTTAATGTGGAAAATCTTCAAAAAAAAAAAACCATAATAGGATTACTAACAAACTAAGTGTTGGGTGGGTTGTATTTGTTATGATTGGAGTTTGATTTGTAAAAAATAAAGGGGCAAGGATGTTGTGTGTTGTTTTATACAGAATAAAAAGGAAGAAAAAGAAAAGGAAATGAGGGAGAGAAAGAGAGGGGTTATTTGCCAAAGTTGTAACTTAAATATTATTGATGAATTCACTGATAGGTATATTAGCGATGAATTCACTGATAGGTATATTAGCAACGAATATATTTCATCAGTAATTCCATCTGTAATACTGATACATTATTTTTCTATTTTTTCATTCCTTGATTTCCAACTATAATTCTTTTGCTATTCACCAACATAAAATTTTTATTGATGAATACCGAGGGAAATAGTGACGTCATGTTTTATCAGTAAATGTCATTGTAATTTATTGATAATATTATTTTTATCGATATTTTTATTTGTATTTTATAATTTTATAATGGTGACTATATTTTCAATCTATTTATTTTTCTATATCTAATTTAAATATAAATTTCTTTTAAAATCATATTTAGATTTCAAACCTTTAGAATGGATATATCCAACGCTCAACTGCTGTTTAATTACCATGGCCAAAAGCCATACAGTTGCCATTTTATTGAGCTAGAATCATATAATACTCTCTTGCAGGTGGGGTTCCCCATATGATATAAAATTGTCAACAAAAGTATTCTGCATGATCTACGGCAATTTATATACATTGAACCCAAAATAAACATCTATCTAGCTACTTGATTTAATACAAAATATTTTTTGGTTAATCACTTGTTTATTTTTATAAATATCGTGCTTACAGCATAAACATTAAAATGAAAATGGTAGATAAACAGCACTTCATCAAACAGCCTTTAATTCTTCTTCATTGAGAGACTCAAACAGAGAAGAGAAGGAACCAAAAACTGCACTCAACATAAACTCATCTCTCAACTTTCATTTCAAGAACATGAATTGATGCAGATTCTGCCTTCTTTATGTATCCTCTACTTGCTATCCTCTGATACTGCAATGCCATAATTTGCTTGACCCAACAAACTGCTAATTGATCGAGCTTTGACCATACCAAGCTTCACCTTCTTCTTTGCTATCATTAAAGGTTTCTTGTGATCTCCATCTTCATTTGGATTACCATCAAGTTTAGTATGATCAGATGATACACGTTTTGTTTCCTTTTCCTCTAATGACAATGAGGAGCTTGATAATGGCTTGGACTCGGCCTTCTTTGGTGCAGTGCGAGCCATGGAACGGCTTCGAACGCTACTCATGCTTCTCAGCCTTCCTTTTCCCAAGTGATGCTCACAAAGTGAGTATCCCACAAGAGTTTGTTGGCAACATCTCCATCCTCTCCCATTTACGCGACTGCATCTCGATCCTTCCATAAGTGCACCACCTCTAGCTTTCTTTCTTGCACTAGTATTATTGGTAGTATCATCAGCACCCTCTTTGATGATTTCCTTACTTTCTTCTTCTTCTTCTTCTTCTTCATCATCATCATCTTCTTCTTCTTTGTTATTGCCTTTTTGCTGCACACATATCTTGTTCATCTTTATCTTCATTTTCTTTTCTTTCACCATCATTATTTCATCATCATCTGATCGTCTTTCGAAGCTTCCTCTTCTCTTCTTTAACGGAAATGCTTTCTCTCCCTCACCCCACATCCCAACTCCTATATTGCAATCACACAACAACAACAATAAAATAAATAGCAAAATATAACTTCCACGCGTTTCGGAAATGGGAGGATTTTTACCTTGACGGGAAGAACTTGATGGTGTAAGATTCATAGTTTCAATTTCTGCACCCATTAAACTTCCCTTCCTAAAAGCAATAACTAGATCAAGAAGATCCATAACCACACATATGAAATTTACAGCTAGAGAAAACAAATGCTAGTAGCCAGTAAGGAAAAAAAAATGAGTGCAAAAATGTGTATACATATTAGAAACGGGGACCAGCATCCCATGCTAACATGCACCGCATAGGCATATTAGTTGGCCAAAATAGAGCGAGAAAAAGAAGAAGAAGAAGACTACCTAGATTGGATAATTTAGATTAGATGGTAAGGAATGGTTGCTAGCCAAAGCTGATAAAAGAAAGAATAAAACACTTGAACAGTATTTCCACTACTTAATTATTAGTCACAGTATATCTTTTATTTATTTATTTTTCTGGTAAAACAAATACGGGGTCCTCTCTCTCTTTTCACCCTCTTTTACTACAAGATTTCATGAAAGAAGAGAACAACATGGACTTTTAACTTTATGTCTTCTTTCTTACCTGGTATCATTACTCCTCTCTCCTTCTCTCCCCCTCTCATCTTTCTCCAACATAATCTACACAAAGAAATCACAACAAATAGAGGATCCAGTCAATCAGACTTTATTGTCTAATGTAACTCTTATGGGGTGCAAAATTAACCACGCAGGGTAAATCCAACAAATTGCCTTTTTTACGTTATACTGAACACAAGTGCACTCCTATATTACAAGACCTACCAAATGAACTCAAGAACAAGAAATATTAAAAAGGGTATAGAATTTTTCTTTTTTCCACCTACCAAAAATTAACAATCACCGCTTACCTTCTTTTCTTGTTGTGCTACAGCCGCATCCGAGCAATCTAGGCCACTACTTCCACCTCCGATCGGTTGATTTGGTTGATGAGGTGGGTGGGAATCAAAGCAAGCAAGTGTATGAGGTTCTTGAGGGAGATTTTGAAGTGGGTTGTTGTGTAGTTGAAGTTGCACCACAGGAGACTGGCTAAACTGGGGATCTGAGAGAGGTACAGGAGAAAGAGAAGATAGAGGTAAGGGAACCTGTCTTTTCCTGATCCTCATAGCTAGGTGCAAGATAAGATTTTGCTATCTGTCTCCTTGCCTTAAGAAGATTTGATCAAACAAAGAAACCAGACTAACCCACAACCAAGAAGTGAATTTTCAAGGGAAGGTCAGAATTTTACAAATATGGAGAGAGAGAGAGAGAATTAATAAAGATAGTGCAAAGACCCCAATACTACTTGCTATATACCACTACAAAAACAAAGAACAAGGAAAAAAATAAAAAGTAAATGCTTTATTAATTAATAATAACACATATTAGTTTCTTTCTCTCTCTCTCTCTCTAACTTTTTTATTATTATTATTTATTTTGTTGCACCCACAAAGCAAAGGGAATAGGAAGGGTAGTCGTCGTGATACTTATGGTTAGAGGGGATATGCAGGTGGGGAGGCACGTGCGAGTGACTGGCGAAAAGGGTTGCAGGTAAGTGGGGGATCACGGAGGAGAAGGGGACAGGGTACGGACGAGAACTGCCAGGATGGAAGCGATAGGGACGCAGAATACAAAATGATGGGAGTGGGTAGTCTGAATTTTTTTTAAAAAAAATCCTTTATTTATACCAGTAGCTACCATACATTACTTTTCTAGGTAAACGATATATATATATATATATATATATATATATACCTACTAATATTTCACTTTCCCTTTTATTAACAATTTCATTATATCAATTACTTAACTTGAACTATACCTAATTTGAGATTTTGAGAAGCAATGATAAAAGTAAGAAGAGATGAAAGAAAACGGATTTTATCAATTGCTATGGTAATTGTAAGCCCTACGGTACGGTGTTACAATACCGTTATACTGACACTTTAGTAAGCTTGCTGGCATGAAGATAACCAAGTCAATACATTAACTACCAAGTCAATAAATGATCTACGACAATCTGATCTCTTATCACCATACATGTTTATCAATGGATATGCAGAATATTCATCTTTTAATTAATATTCATCTATGGATCTACATGGACTAAAATGTGTGTTGATTATCAAAAAAACATGGACTGAAATGTGGCCGTTTCTTCACTTTCGAAGGGAAGAGGCAATGGGTCCCCTGAAGCCTAC
The DNA here is from genome assembly GCF_951802175.1 of Populus nigra. Lineage (NCBI taxonomy): Eukaryota > Viridiplantae > Streptophyta > Magnoliopsida > Malpighiales > Salicaceae > Populus > Populus nigra. Next base: position 7,366,790 of record NC_084854.1, on the reverse strand, counting down.
ACGGCTCTCCTCTCTTCCCCTTCACATCAACGGAGATGCTCCTTTCTCTGTGTATATGTGTGGATTAGCTCCGCATTATTATCAGAGTGGAAGTTTGTGACTGTGGGGTATATATAAGTAGTGTTGTGCTGTCTTTGTGTGGGACTGCTTCTCTGTGTGGATTTGCATGTTTTTGACCCACCCACAAAGGTTAACAGAAATGCATGCTGTTACTGTTGGACCATATGATCTTGTCTGTGCTTTTCAACCTTCGTCTTCCCTACAAAAATAGATGGAAGTCGAGATAAAAAATTTCTTACCAATTTGATTTTGTATTTTTGAGTTTTTTTGGGTTAATAATATTCTAAGTGTGTTTATTAGTTTTTTTATATTAAAATTGATTAAAATAGATTTTTTTTTAAATAGTTCCTTTTATTTTCCAGCCACTATTATAGTGGCTGAATTTTAGGTTAGTAAACGACGCATTGTTTACATCTTTTTTTTAGGGGTCCTTTAAAAATGATATAAAAAAAAAGGTCTTAAGCTTGGTGTCTAGAATGTTTTGTTTTTTAATTTGGATTTTATTATGTATTTTTTTTTAATTTATCCTTTAATATTTAGTTGATTTTGAATTGGTCTTTATAATTTGTTTTGGTTTTCTTTTTATGTTATTATTGTGATCTCGAACAAACATCCTGAGATTTGATTGAAGCTCAATTTTGCGATCTATTTTTTTATTGTATTATTAAAAACAAATTAGTTATAGTATTATTAAACCAAGTTGAGTTCATGACTTGACTTGCTAGTTAACTCAAGTTGCTTGGAAATTGAATTTCATAATTTATTTTAATTTGTCTTTTATGAAGTTATTATAATTTCAAGAAAATTTCTCGGTATTGGGTTAATACTCAATTTTATGATTTTGTTATCATATAATGAAATAAAAAGTAGTTAAAAAAAGCAAAGTTATTAAACCTAATAGAGTTCATGACTCGAGTCACAAGTTCGGTAGGATAAGTTGCAAAACCCGAGTCGATCTAATATATTATTGTCTCAATATTAAAAAAAAAAAACATCTTCTTGAATTTCTTTTAAAAGTCAAACAATGTTTTTGTCAGTTATTTTGTTGCCTTTGAATTCACCAAGTTAGTTGGGTGATGTTAGGACAATTTCTAAATAATTTAATTTGAAACTCGGGTTAAATAAGAAGTCGGGTTGAGAGGTTATAAGGTTGACCAGCTGGGCCAAGTTCAATAACACTGCCAAAGAGTTTTTTATGGCATGGATATTCTTTTATATATTTATAAAAACTTTGATCTAATTCGTAGTGTAGTGTGGCCGATCATCTAGTATTCTCTAATAGATTCTTTTATTATTATTTTTATGATGAAAATCCCTATATATTTAAATATATAGAGTAATTGCAATTAATTGAAAAACAAAAGGTTATTTTCAATAGAAATTCGTGCTGGATTCTCAAGTAAGAGCTTCGATATTTAATGGCATGTGCACATATTAAAGTTTATATATATATATATATATATACTTTGGAATAAAACGATTTTTTTATTCTTCAAAATTAATTTTCAAATTCTGTGTCTTAAAAGGTAATTTTGTTACATGAAGTGACTAAAGGACTCGTCGTTAAAACTTTATATTGGAATATATGGATTTAGAGACTAATTGAAATTGTTTTTTAATCTATAAGAACATGTTGACCCATGAACCCAAATAACTTATTTTAATAATCGTGTGATGCACTCATAAAATCATAATCCTCTTATTTTAGCATATGATCCGTAAATTATGTCCATTGTGATGAAATCAATGAAAATGGTTAAATAAAAATAGGGGATCTAACTAAACCATTATCTAACTAAACATACTCTCATCTAGATCCCAAAACAAAAATAATTCCCAATTAGATCCCTTCTCTCACAACATTATTATCTAACTAAACCACGTCATTACAATTTACGATAAAAGAAGGCATCTCTTGCAAGACCAAAGAATCCTTCAATCTTGATGATTTTAAATTAAAAAAAAAATGGAGGCATGGCGTTAATTGGATAATGACCAACAGCCAATTGGAAATCGATTTTGTTCGGTGATCTAATTGTGATGTGTTTTAACCAATTAATGACATTCGGGCAATATGTCAGGAGAGATGTATATTATTCTTGCTATTAAGAATAGGTCTTCGAAAGGGATGTCGAATGGCTTGAATTTCTAAGAATTTAAATTTTATAGGTTTATATATATATTAAGAATTTTAGATCCAAACTCTTTGGGATAGACAAGGACTTGTTTTCCTTGACAAATAAATAACAGGGGCTGTAAGAACCAAGATTTACCCTTTCTTCTACCTTCATCTACTAGATTATTTCATGGCCAAGTTTTCTGTAGCGTGTGAAGAGAGTTTTTTCATTGCTTGTATTTTTTTTTCCCACCATAATTGGGCAATTTGCATCTCAAAAAGTTCATGTTAGCCCACCATATAGGCTTATGTTTAGTGGTTACTCAGCCCACATCGATCTGGCCCCAGATAGGCCCAGCTCATTGGATATCTAAGAAAAAAGAAAAAGAAAAGAGAGTGATTTTAAGGTCAATTTAATTAATAATATTTCTAATCTCTCAACTTCTATAGATGATAACTTTTCTAATTGTTTTAAATTAAAAGGGAACGTTCCATGTCAAGAAAGCGACATGGAGAGCAAAAGCCATTGCTGCAAGAGTATAATGCTATAAATAATTAGTGCATCATTGCAATTTTGAACCATAAGCATATCATTTATGAGCGTTAATTCAACAAAATATAAAGTTTATACTCCATTTTACCTTTAGTTCTCATTGGATTCCAGTGGTTTAGCTCCTACGTTGAATCGCATTTAGGGGGGCAAGTTGATTAGATTAGATTAGATTAGATTCTCTTAAGGAAGATTGTGTTGGATTTATTATGCTTCAACGTAATTAAGTACAGAATCAAATTAAAGGAATCTTTTTCACACCTAGAATAGTGATTTAGGATGTTAGCTTATGAGCTGACCTATGAGATTTTATATGTTTTTTCTTGTTTTTTCTTCTCCTTCTTCTTATTGTGAAAGAAAAAGAAAACAAGGTGACCGGCTTCTCCCTTGACAATTATATATGCCTCAACTGATCATTGATCATTGCTCGATTATGCTTAGGCAGCATAATCGATTTGCAAAACTCTTTGTAATTACTGCACTAAAAAGTTAAGTTTTTTTTATTATTATTAGCATGGATATCTAAACCAACTTACACCCATCTCAATTAATATTACGAGATTTTAACAAAAAAAACCCAAGTTTTGTTGTTTCAGTGGTTGCAATACCGTCTGTTTTCAAAGCTTTACTTTTAGTACAAAAAATTAACAATAATCATACTGCATCTAATGCGATCTCTATTTATAATGTCCTGGTTTAGCGAATCTCATAAAATACAAGACTGACATGAAAATGCCAGCAGCTTCCTCTGATAGTCTTAATGCATTCATCATTGGATCAAAAGAAAGTAGGGCATAGATGCACCAATGTTGGCAAATGTGAAGTGCACCGGGGACCAGCCTCATGCATGTGCTAGTCTAGTTTGTAAAACCTGGGATGGTTCAAAACTATATGGAACTTTAAAATGGGACAAGTGAATATTTATGACAAAATAATAACAACAACAACAACAACAACAACAACAACAATAATAATAATAATAATGCATGGAAAGTAAATAAATATTTTATAGAAGTGGAAAAAGTTTTTTTAAAACAATTAGGTGAAATTATTTGTATAAAATTATACGAAAAATTATGAATAGTTACCTGAAATAAAAGAAGTGATGAAATAAGAGTGTAAATGAGTAATAAACCACATAAAAAAAATCCCATTTCCATCTTTTTAAAGCCGACGATGTAGTCGAGAGAGGGAGATGGTGTTTTATCTTCTTCTTCTTCCTTTCTTCCTTTCATTATTGAAGGGTTAGAGAAGTGATATATAGGAGTGGAAAGAGAGGGTTTTGAGAGAGAATAACACATCTATACTAGAAATTAAGAAGGATCAAAGAGAGAGAAAGTGAAGAAAGAAAAGGAAAAAAGGGAGAGGCCTTAGAAAATTTCAATTGGTTAACTTTCAAAATACATTTTGTAACCAGGTAAGGTGTTTGGAACCCCTTTATATTAAATTAAATAATAATTATTCATTTTGAGCAAAATTTAGCAAAATTGAATTAGGGTGCTTGAGATGAAATTGAGGGAAAGTGGATTTCCTAGAAATTGAGTTGCTAGGATACTTATAGATTGTTATGGAAATGAAATAATTGAAAAATGATGAAAAAAAGTGGTAGATAGAAAAATCATGAGGCCGGCCATATAGGGAATAAAATACAAAATTATGTATTTATGATACTATTCATTAATTGTGTTATAAATGTATGTATGATCATGTGAATGATGATTTTAATTGAGTAGAATTAATTAGATAATGAAGTATTGAGTAATGGAATGGTTGGCTAAGAGGAATGAAATTCTAAAATTTTAAAGAATTTATAAATTGTATGGAATTGTGTAAAACTGATATGGTTGACATATGATGGAGAGGAATTTGCCAAATAATGGATAATCAAGGAAAAATAATCCTAGGGTAATGAATAAAGCTAGTGTTGGCCAAGGTTAAAGAAAAGGGAAGGAATTTGAAATTTATGAATTAATTGACAAATTACTATGTGAACAATATATATATATATATATATATATATATATATATATATATATATAAGTTCTCCAAATCTATAAGAGTTTCCATGATTTTTAGTAATGAAAACCTTTTTGAAAATTAAATGAGAATATTGTAGAATTGAGGTGAAGAATTGAAGGAATTATTAACTTGTTTTATAATTAAATTGATTTTCTTGTGTAGCTAATGGTTAGAACATATTGATGAAAAAATTGAATAGAATTACGATGGATGTTATGATGAATAAGAAGTATGTCGATATACGCTAACAATAATTAATTAAAAACTTGTTGATGTAAGGGAAATTGTTGGGGTGAATTAGTGGCAAATGAAGCCGCTCATAGTCAAATTGTAGGTAGGTACTTTGTACCTTGTAGTAATTTTTTTAAAAAAATTTCTCACTATTTTATTTTGTGAAATTGTTAATCCATGAAAGTATGGATAGAAATATTGACATTATATATGGAAGAAGAACAATGTATATGTAAATCATGAGGATAGATTAGTAATCAAGACGAGTTTTTTGGAGAAATTGGTATTTGTTAGGGAATACTGGATTATTGGCTTCCGAATGAGAATGTCAAATTGATTGGCAACCAAGATGAGTTTGCTGGAGAAATTGGTATCTGTTAACTAATACTGGATTATTGGTTTCTGAATGGGAATGCAGGATTCATTGGCAACCAAGATGGGTTTGTCAAAGAAATTGGTATTCGTTAAGGAATACTAAATTATCGAGTTCTAAATGAAAATGTCAAATTGATTGACAACCAAGATGAGTATGCTAAAGTAATGAGTACTCAAGAAGGAGTACTGGATTGTTGGTTTCAATATGGGAATGTGGGGATGATTAATTGTCTCATGAATATTAAGAGATTTACTTTGAGTTGAATAAATTTATGTAAATAGAAATTTAAATGATTATAAAGAATGGTTTTAAATATTGTTTAGATGAAAAGTTTGGATATTCCTTAAAGTTTTAAATAAACCATTAACCTTGAGACTTAACAAATGTTATTGATTTTCATTACAGGTACCTCACAGACTTGTGAGGAGTAATTAGTAGTTATTAATTTTGTGTAGATTTAGGTAAATATGGACTATTAGGTTGTAATATCAAGTTTTTTTATTGTAATTTCAGACATTTTATTCTGTTATGTAACTAAGATCTTATATAATTAGATTAAAAATTATCGATTACTAGATTTAGGTAAATATTGACTATTAGGTTGTAATATCAAGTTTGTTTATTGTAATTTCAGACACTTTATTCTGTTATGTAACTAAGATATTATCGACTTAAATTAACAATTATCAATTACTAGTTATAGCGATGTAAATGTGTATGTTATTTGAAACTTCATAAAGTTAAAGTCTTATATGTTTATTATACATGTCATTGTATTTTGTGTAGTAACTATACGATTAGTCTATGTGTGTGTGTGTGTGTGTGTGTGTGTGTTAGTTGATGTAGAATTTGTTGTAAATGTCTTGATATTTTATTTATTATAGTGTATATGAAACTAATAAATGTTATTAGTGTTATAAATTAATGAGAATGGATTATGGAATGTTGGATATAATGAGATGGGAGCCAAAATGATTGGATCGAAAGTTAGGGTTATGAGTTTGTGTGGTTTATGGATAAGAAGTGTGATTAATTGTGATATGAATTGATGTCGACCTTTGGGATGTTCAAAATATAAAGGAGACTCTGCCGAAACTTGGTATAAATATTGTTGATTTACAAGGATTATAAGTAATACTCAAGATTAGGGATTGATAAAAAAAATTTAGAATTCCATAAGGATTTATAATAATCGAGTGATTGTTTTAGAAATCGAAGACATATATTTCTCGAGATATAATCGGAAGGATAAGGAGTAGTAGTTTCTAGCATTAAGGTAGGATGACATGACAGTTTTTTAGTATGAGAAGAGGCAAGGTTGTCAATTCCATTTCGGTGGGTGTTTTATTTTTTCAATTGGAATGGAATGTTTCAGTTTCGGAGTGTTTCGGCGTGCCGTTTCGGGGTTATACCTGTTCATATATATATATATATATATATATATATATATATATATATTCAACAAACATAATTCAAATTCAAGATAAATTAATTATAAATTATGCAATACAAACATAATGCCAAACAAAAATAATTTCAAAATTTAAAATATTTTTAAATAGTCAAGATTAAATAAATCTTTAACTTAAAGTAATTCAACTTAAACTAAATATCAAAATATTATGAAAGTAAAATGTTTTAACACAAATATTTTAAATATAAAGTTAGGTCAATGTTATCAAGGCTAATGGAATCTAAAGCTTCCTTTGTTTTACTCAAATTCCTACAAAGTATAAACATGAAAAAAAAAACAACATGAATATAAACCATATATATTAGTGATAAATCTAATTTTAAAAAATCAATATCATTGTTAATGAAAAAAGTAATAATAATTTTCAATATTATTATTAATATCATTGTTATTGAAAATAGTAATGAAAAAGAGTTTTTTATACTTGGATGGTTTAATTAATGAAATTGAACAAGGTTCAATTTGATTCAATGACTTTTCAAGAGCGGAATGGAACATGTGGAATGAAATCAGAACGTTCTGGCCAAAATTTAGCCGAAAAATCCGGAACAGGGCGAGATTTAAAATGAGATAAAAATTGTTCCATTTTGTTTCCATTTTTGAATTGGTATGAAATGTTTCGGCCATTCCGGACAAAATAGAACGGAATTAACAACCTTGAGGGGAGGTTCTAGGATCTCTCTATGTTTGTATTTGTCTTTTTTCCTACCAAGCAACACTAGGTAGAGAGATTTAAGGATGGATTGAGACAAAAGTTCCAGATAGGATTAGTGGCATACAATTCAAGATAGTTATTTGGTAGAGGTTGCAATATCACTTAAGAAGGTGATGAATCTAGGACAACCTGGGTTTGGAAAGAGAAAGGAGCCTGCTTTTACATTAAGAAAACCCTCTCTCTGAAGAAAAGGAAAAGGAATACAATATGGTTAGTTCAAAAAGAGAGGAGGAAACTAGGGATCAGGAAGTGTGATTAGTTGGTCTCCTCAGGTCACTCAGGGTGGATCTATAGGAGGACATACACATCGTAAAATTGGTATGATAACTGGGTTTAATACATAGGGGCAGAGGACTAGCACCTATCCTTAATGTGTGAGGTGCAAGTAAAATCATCCAAGATACTTAGTTTCCCTGGGGCGGTGCTATATGTGTAAACAGGAGGGACACTATTAAAGGGATTGTATAGAGACTGGGCATTGCTATAAAAAATGTCTTAATAGGATTGCTGAGAAAATTCAGGGCTAGAGGCAGCCATCACAGAGTCAACAACATTCAGTGACAATAAATAGGCCTAGTAGACCAGCTCATTGTGGAGCTAATGTAAATAGGGCGCGACTTCGAGGACAAAGGGAGATGACCTAGGGGAAAGTCTTCCATACGAATCAATAGGAAGTTAGAGCTACCACAAATGTTATGGGAGGTACATTATTATTTAATCCCCAATTAGTTTATGCATTGATTGATCTTATAGCCATTTATTCATTTGTGGCAAGAAAATTTAAAAATAACTTAACCTCTACAATTTGATAAGATAGAGAAGGGTTTTCTTATTAGCATGCCCTTATGAGATGTTATAAGTGTGGGGGCATATATATATATATAAGGGTGTTAGGGTCACAATCAAGAGTTATGATATAGAGGTAGAATTGATACCAATAGAATTACATGATTTTGATTTATTATTAGGGATGGATTGGTTGAGTTTATATCGAGCTTAAGTAAATTGCTTTGCGAAAACTGTAACACTATAAGGAAGGAGTGGTGATCAAGTAATGTCTAAGGGAGAAAGAAAAGTCCTTTCTAGTTTTATGATTTCAATCATGATTGCTTGAAAATTGTTAAGAAATGGGTGTATGGCTTATTTAACCTATATAATAGACCCAATAAATGAGGAGATGGAATTAACAAAGATTCTTATATTACAAGGATGTCCTGATTTCTTTTCTAAGGAGTTACCCAGGTTACCCCCTGATAGTGAAGTTGAAGTTTCTATAGAGGTAATTCCTAGAACTATATCAATAGATGTAGATGCATTCACCAATAAATCTTATAAGACAAAATCATTTGATGATATTGATCAGGATAAGATGGTAGCATTGAAAACTAAAATAAGAGCTATCAATAGGGTGGATTTGTATGATCTCGTGCAAGTTGTGGAAATATGTCTAGTCTCAAACATGGTTGTACCAAAAACATTTTATATTCCCTTGTTCATCAAATACATCCACACACCTTAAATCTTATTGCAACAAAATAACAAAAGTATTACGTGATGAAAAACTACGGATGCACTTCATTCAAGATAGTTTAAGTGGGGCAACACTGAGTTGATATATAAGATTAGATAACATGACCATCCAAAGTTGGAAAGATTTGGTTGACACTTTCATCAAGCAATATAAGTACAATATGATTATTGCCCCTAACATAACCAGTTTGTCTTAAAGAAGAAGGATAAAAAAAAGCATGAGAGAGCATGCTCAAAGATAGAGGGATCTTGCTGCGCAGATACATCCTCCATTCTTAGACAGAGAAATGGTTACCTTAGTCGTAAATACGCTCAAGGTGTCATAATATGAGCATATGATAAGTTGTTCAGCACAACAATTCATTAACATTATAGCTGTGGTCGAGCATATAAAGCAAAGGGTAAAGAGTGGCAGGATCTTCTCCTCTCACTAAGAAAATGGGCTTCAAAGGAAAGAAGAAGGATTTTAATCACATCGAGGGTGGCTACAGAGATAAGAAAAATCACTTCTAAAACTACAATACTCTGTCCTTTTATCCCAGATTCTCAACATCAATTTTAATTCTTTATTTCCCACCAAAAAACGTAAGACTTAAACCAACCAAGTCAATAATCAAACCGAAAACATAGTAAAGAAAAATTACCAAAGAATCTAAAAACACTACCTCCATTACTACTACCCTTGAACGAGATGTATCAAAAGTTGTTGAGCATCGAACAAGTAGCTCTGGTACTACTTGCGCCTCTGTAGCCACCATTTCCTAACTAGTATAAATCAAACCTCACCTGTGAGTACCACGCTAGCATTGCAAGACATAACATCCATACCTGGAATGTCTTCAAGAAAAAGCCCTTGCAGTTAATTAAAGTCAGGTGGGTAACATTCAAGCAAACCCCAAGTGTAAATGTAAACCCTTTACCCAATCATGCCTCTGATAGTGGGTCGATAAACGCACTAAAGATGGAAGGCCCAAAGAGTTTAAAGGTGTTGCTAGATAAAGTTTAGAAAATGGTGGTCAAAGTCGAGTATAATAAGGGTAGTTGTGAAAAAGGACCAAAGCGCAGGAATTTTTATAAGTATTACTGTGAAAAAAGACACATGATCAACCAGTGTGAAGGTTTCTGCAATGAGGTGATACAAATGCTTACCCGATGAACTCTTAAAATTAAAGGGGTAATAAATAAAGAAGTATCCATGGTAGATGAACCCAACAAAACAAGGAGGTCTGTTAGGTATAATTCATTGTAGAAGTATTGCCCAAACTGATTATGTCAAAACCTATAGTAGTAGGTAAGGGAAACTATAGTGCATTAGCGCATAACTACAAATACTCCTTCTAGAGTGCACAAGCAACACCCATTTTTCAGGCAGAAGTTTGAGGCCTAACCCGTAGCAGAAGATGCTTCACCCCGGAAGAACTCGAGAAAAAAAAAGGGGAAAAAATGGTTAACCTGACCGAGGATATGAGCAAACCTATCATTAAAGAAGGGATCAATGAGTTCCTAAAGCTGATAAAACATAGTGAATATAGTGTTGTTGAGCAACTTAAAAAGACTCTTGCTAAAATATCATTGTTGTCATTGACTCTGAGCCTTATAAAAAGGCTTTGCAAAAGATGTTGAATGAGACTTACATGCCTCAAGATATCAACCAAGAAACTATGGAACACCTAATAGAAAGGATCCAGGCTTCAAATTATTTGTACTTCACTGAAGATGAATTGAATCCTGATAGTAGGCATAACAAGTCATTGTACATTGCAATGTAATATAAATATGTCCTGATCAGGAAGGTATTGGTCGATAATGATTCCGCATTGAATGTGCTGCCAAGGCACATATTGAAAGAAATGCATATCGATGAGTCACACATAAAACCCAGTGTAACGCCCCACACTTTTATATGTGATTATAGTTACTTTTCTATGATTTGGTATGTAAAAATACAGGTAATTTTTTTTTCCAGTTCTCAAATACAAGTCTACCGAAATTTCCACTAAAATTTCGGAAGAGTCTCCCCTATACTGGAAGGGCTCAAGTTATTAACATATATCTTGTTTTCAATTCTAATATCTTACATCTCATAACTCAATCACGACCCAATCATTATAGGTCTCAATCCCACAAACATCATCATCAACATCACAACCACAACAGATATAACATACATTAAACAACAAATATCATTATAGGGAAATAAATGGGATAAACACGCATACATGAAACATAATTATATGAATTTCAAAATTAAGTTCATCTATTCAAGTTTAAACATCAATTATATAAATTAAGTTATATAAAAGTTGTAATATTACAAAATACAAGGGTATAATCCCTATAACCTAAACTACAAAAAGTGAACATAAGCTAGGATCTACTCTTGTCGTGCATGTGATGGTCCTGGAACAAAAATACATATTATTAAAACATGAAAATCATAATAATATAGCAACACAAATATCCAACAATTTAAAAAGACAATCATGCATTCATATTTTATTCACTTCTCCCTTTTGATTTCCATTGGAAACTTTCTCCTTCAATTACTAAAAACTGTTTCATCTTTCATTATCAACCTCCATTCAAGATTTTATAAGATCAATCATGATCATTTGCACTTAACATATTACCGATACCAATTTCATTGTTATCATCATCACCTCATAGGAATCAATGCAAGGTGATCCCTTTACCCGGGATCCTACATAATCTAAATGTATGCTAACCAATACGTGGTGATCCCCTTACCCAATATCCTAACATACACTAAATGTATGGCTAAACATGTTGATCCCCTTACCCGGGATCCTAACATACACTAAATGTATGCTAGTCAACACATGTTGATCCCCTTACCCGGGTTCCTAACATACACTAAATGTATGTTAGACAATACATGGTGATCCCCTTACTTGGGATCCTAACATACACTAAATGTATGCTAGTCGAAACACATATTACACTTCTCATATTTTCTTTGTTAGTGGTACTCCCATCACTTAACAATGCATACAAGGGTAGTTCCCCTCGAACACATACATACATTCAAAATATTATCCAAAATAACATCATTACACCAATTTCCATCATTTCACATAATATCCAACATTGCACATTTACATCTCACATTATTAACATATTAAATTCTTGAATTTAACTAAAAATCTTAAGTGAGGATCAACTACCTGCAATAGAAGCTTTACTCGTGCTCCCCTACTGCTGTTGTTGCACTATGTATGTGGTCTCTCCTGCAAATTACAAGTTTATCTCATAAATTTTCCTCACTCAAGGATAAGTTTTATAATAACCATATCAATAGCCAAAAAGTCTTTCTTTTAGTCACCTTTTATTATTTGAACTGTTATTGTCTAAACCTCGAACTGTTATTGTCCGACCTCTCGGATTTTTAACTATATCTAGAGTTATAGAATCCATTTCAAGCGAGATTAGTCTCATTGAAAAGCTAAGACATCAGGCTATAAGTTCTCTGAAGGAAGGAGAACCCAGTTTTGCCTCTAAGACAGTCAAAATTGCTCATCAACAAACATTGGACTGTTACTGTCTTGATATTGAACTATTACTATCCGACCTCTCCTTATATTTTTAACTATATTTCAAGTGTGATTGGTCTCATTAGAAAGTTAAGACACAAAGATAAAAGTTCTCTGAATGAAGGAGAACTCATTTCTGCCTGTAAGACAGTCAAAATTGTTCATTAACAAACATTTGATTGTTATTGTCCAACTATTACTTTCTTGATATTGAACTATTACTATCCAACCTCTTCTCAGATTTTTAACTATATCTAGAGTTATATTGCTCTGTTTCAAGCGAGATTGGTCTCGTTGGAAAGATAAGACATGAGGCTACAAGTTCTCTTAAGGAAGGAGAACCCAGTTCTGCCTCTAAGACAGTCAAAATTGCTTATTAACAAACCATACCTACTGCCCTACAGGGTCTGTCATGACCCAATCTTGGTTGGTGGCCTATAGCTGGAGTTCTACAGCTTCAAATTGAGCAACACCAATTTCCTTAGTTAGCTAACATCCAAAACTACAATTACTATGAGAAACATGATCCTAATTCCCTCATTCTCCTACTCGAATTCTATCCAAAATCAAGAGATGAATCTGTCCACATTCATCAACCTTTCTATTTACACACAACATCCACAATTTAACTTTTTCTCTTTTATCTCAACCCCTAGCCATAACACATATCGTTTAAGAGTGTCAAACATATCTTTTTAAGAGCCAATTATCTTCTTTATTTCAATCTTCTCTCTTAACGTCAAAATAAAATATTCTTATTGATTTTACAAACTTTCCGAATAATATTCTTCTAAACACAATCCTTGACAACAGTTTCAATCAACCATAAATAACAAATGAATAATATTTCAAAAAATCCATACAGTCAAGTTATAATGCATTATTATGAGTATAACATATCCAAATATCAACTTCATCAAATGGTGAAATTTTCAGAAATATGGGTTTAACAGAACTGACCTCAAACTTGCAGACCTACTGTGCGAGAAGCACAACTTCTATACCGAGTGTTTGTTTTGGATCTCCACCATTCATAATCTAGACAGTATCAGGAAGAACAACATTTCAAATTGTAGCCTGATCCAATGGTGGCCAGAGGAGAAAACAATCAGCGAAGAAGATTGTCCAAAAGTATATTTTCCCAGAAATTTGCCTCCTACGATATCTCTCAAATGGGGATTGATATAGAAAATCTCTTTAGTGAAAATATACACGACATAGAGGAGAACAACATATCCAAATATCGTTCTGATCCAACGGTGGAAGGTGGAGTTATAGCTATTGGATGTTCTGCCATCAATATGTCTTCTCTCCAACCTCTCTCTAAACTCTCTCTTGCTCTTGCAAGTCACTTCAAGAGAGAAAATAGAATGATATTTATAGTTCTATCATCTTGTTAGTTGCACATTTATCCCCGCCCCTTTTTATCATTTGTACATAGACTCCCAACCTTCTGTTATTTGAATATTGACCTCTCTTAGTCTTACGTATTCATTTTGTCCTTACAAATGTTTTTCTTTTCAACAATTTAGTACTATATTCACTTTTCATTTCATTAATTTCACTATTTTTATCTAGATTTAGGTTTCTTTACTTTAATTTAACTCATTTTACTATTGGTTAAATTTCTCTTATTTTAATAACCCAGAAAAATTATAATTGGGGATTTACACCTAGTGTCATGATGGCAAGAGCATATGATGGCTCGTCGAGACAAATAATTGGTACCCTAGAAGTGGAATTTTATGTGGGGCCACAAATGTTTCTTATAACAGTACAGGTGATGGATAGCCATCCATCTTACAACATATTGTTAGGAAAATCATGGATCCATGCGGGTGGAGTAGTAGCCTTCTCATTATATATATGCCTGAAGTATATCATAAATGGGATACTGATAATTGTCAAGGTTGATGAGACAATTTGCATGATCAAGAATATGGTTGTACCATTCATTAAGGTGGAATATTGTGGAGATGGGAACATTCACACTTTTTAAATAGTGAATGTCGAATGGGTTCCTGAGTGTGCAGTGCTGAGAAAACTGAAAGTTTTGGAAGTTGCAAGAATAACTGCCAATTTTTTTTTTTAAGCACATGGTTCCTTTCCAGTATGATCCTAAAACTGGAATGCATGAGCAAGTCAATTTGATGAAATTAAAATGTATGAACCAAAGGTTTTGGTCTCAGGTATAAGCCTAAAAGATATGACTACAAACGGGTCGCTAGTCGTAAGAGGGAAGCTAGAATGGCGAAGATTAAAGGATGAGAGCCAGAAGAGGAAGAGCTTGCCATCCTGCCACTTCAAACGACCTTTTTAAGGTATGTAGAGGTGATAAGATCTGGCATGGCATACCTTCATGTCGGTACTTTAGAATGTCAAGATAAGGAACAGATTGAGGAAGTGAAGATCAAAGCAGAAAATGAGATGTTGTCATAAGTATCTGTGCACACCGCTAACAACCTCTCTCTAGATGTCTTGTTATGTTCTGTTATTTCTACCTACCTTTAATCTTGATGGCAATTTAGCTCATAATGCCACAAGATCTTATTTGTCAAATGAGTTTATTTTTATTTTAATAAGATTATGAACTTTCTTATGTCTAAATTTGTTTTTTTATCTTTCATGCAAATAACACACTTACACGAGCACACCTTACACTTTCAGGAACCTTGAAAGTTCCATTAATTCACGAACCCACTGCATTTAAAATAATTGGTCAAACTTTGATAATACAATTGCAATGGGTGATGAAGACCAGGAAAAAGAGGAAATAAAAGAGTTTAGTCAGTTGGTGGAAAATTTTTAAGAAAACTTAGAAAACCATTAATGAAGAGCTAGAAGTTATAAATTTGGATACTAAACAAGAAAAGAAAAATTAAAGATTGGCTCATTTTAGGTGATTTTAATTCCTTGCTCTCTCAAGATGATAAGCATAATGGAGTAGCAGTCTCTTCCTATGAAGTTGCTGATTTCAGGAATTGCTGCTCCAACCTTGGATTTTATGATTTAAATTACACTAGTTGTCATTTCTCTTGGACTAACAGCAAAGTTTGAAGTAAAATTGACAGAGTCGTAGCCAATCCCCTTTGGTCTTCATTTCAATCCCAGGTGCATATTCATTTTGGCAACTCTAAAGCTTTCTTAGACCACTCTCCTACCATTATTCAGCTAACCTACTATCATGTTAGAGGTAAGCGATGTTTCAAATTCTTTAATATGTGGGCTAGTCATGACAGCTTTCTGGAGCTAGTGGCAGATAAATCGAATCTGTATGTCCAAGGATCTCCCATGTTTATTCTCTATAAGAAACTCAAGCACTTTTAAGGATACTTGAAGGAACTTAATAAGCTTCACTTCAGCCATATATCAAAAGAGTTTCTCAAGTACAGATGGAACTTAAAGCTTATCAATTTGCCTTCTACCATGATAAGGATAATCTTCAACATCTAGCTCTGGATAAGCAGCTTCGGCAGAAGCTTTTCAATCTCAAATCTGCTGAAAGATTGTTTTTTGCTCAAAAGCTTAAATGTAAATTTTGCAAAGATTGTGACAAAGGCTCCTCTGTTTTTTTTCTCTCATGCATTAGCAACATCGAAAGAACTTTATCTCTGTTTTTTAGGCTAAGGTGGTTTGGGAATCTTGGTCTATTCCTAGATATAACTTCATTTTGTGGCTGACTGTTTTAGGCACGCTTCGCACCCATGACAGGTTTTGGTTTCTACAAATTGACCCTTTATGTGTGTTCTATCGAGTTGATGAAGAGTCCCACAATCGTCTATTTTTCAGTTGTCCATAGGCCTCTCTTTTTTAGAGGATGAAGAGTCCCATAATCATCTATTTTTCAGTTGTCTATAGGCCTCTCTTTTTTGGAGGATGATAAAATCTTGGCTTCATCTGCATAGAAGAATGTCGACCATTAATAGTGCAATTCATGTTCTTTTTAACAGGAACAATACTGTTAGCAAAATGCGAAGAGTTTCCCATGGTATTCTTATCTATTTAATTTGAGAAGAAAGAAACAAGAGAGTCTTTGATAACTCTTGCAATCTAATCTCTTTTGTTTTTCGCAGATTGCAGATTCTTTTATATATGGTTTTGCACTTCCATGAATAGATTATTCATCATTCAGGATGGCTGCTGGTGTTTATATGGTGGATTCTATCTTTAAGCAATTCTCTCAGATTTGGTTAGCTTTGATCTCTTTGGTTTGCTGGATTGATGTTCTGTTATGGTTTCATAAGATTGTTCTTCTTTCTTTGCTTTCGGAGCTGCTAACTTTTCTTTGTTGTTGGTGATGCATTTCTCTAGTGGGGATACATGGTTCACTAAATGTTGTCCACTCTTCAGTTCTAGCTGCTTGTGATGCTGTGCATTTGCTATTGAATATTCTTTATTGATGGGTATCTTGTTGGAGAGCCTGCTTTATTTGGTTGCTATTCTTTTCCTTATTGTGGTTGATGAGGTTGTTGATTCTTGTCTTGTTATAGTGTTGGGTCTCTCTTTTTTAATATGGCGACTGCTTATTTTATCCACCCTGTTTCTGTTTTGTGCTTTGTGTTAGATTGGGCACCCTGTCTTAGATTTGGTTCCTCATCTAACCATTGTCAGCTAATCCTTTTTAGTTTGATAGCTTTTCTTTATTGGCTTTGATGTATATGATCTTGCTGGTTCTCTAGCCATGTATATTTTTTAATCTAATATATATATACTTACTTTTGATTAAAAAAAAAGAATTGAAGATTGATACCGTTACTACAACCGAGGAAAAAGATGGCCTAATATCTATATTATATAAATATATGGATGTCTTTGCCTGGACTTGTATAAAAATGCCTGGTTTAGATACTAATATAGTGGTATATAGAATTCCCTCAGTGGAAGAAAGTAAGCCAGTAAAACAATAGACCAGACACATGTGCCTGGATTGCTGTTTAAGGTGAAGATGGAAATACATAAACAATAGGATATAAGATTCCTAGATGTGGTCCACTATCCTCAATGGATGGTTAATGTAGTTGTAGTTTCTAAAAAGAATAGCAAGATTATAGTGTGTATGGATTATAAATATTTGAATAAGGCAAGCCTGAAGGACAACTTTCCTCTACCCTACATAGACGTCTTAGTCGACAATGCTGCGAAGAGTGTCATATGCTTGTTCATGGATGGGTTCTCAAGATATAACCAGATTAGAATGGCATAGGAAGACAAGGAGAAAACTACCTTTGTCATGCCTTGGGAAACCTTTTGATATAAAGTGATATCGTTCGGATTGAGAAATGCTGGCCCAACACGTATCAAAGAGCATTGGTCACTTTATTCCATGACATGATGAACCGAAAAGTGAAAGTCTATGTAGAAGAAGATCACAAAAAAGTATTGAAGAAATTGTTCAAAAGGCTGTGAAAATTCAAATTAAGATTGAATCCCGTAAAGTGCTCATTTAGGGTAAGGACTAGAAAATTGTTAGGTTTTATAGTAAGTAGTCGAGGAATAGAGGTTGATCCAGAAAAAGTAAGGGCAATCAAAGATATTTCAACGCCTAAGACAGAGAAATAAATAAGAAGTTTTCTTCAGTATTTGAATTGCATAGCCTGATTCATATCTCAGCTTATGATAACATGCAAGCTAACTTTCCATTTACTTAGAAAGAAAAATCCTAGGGTATGGGACAATGATTGCTAAAAAACCCTTGGATAAGATCTAAAGGTATTTGCAAAACTCATCATTGATAGTGCCTTCTATACCTAAAAGACCCTCAATTCTATATTTTATGGTGACATAAACAGTCATAAGATATGTGTTGGGCCAACACGAGGAGTCGGGGAAGAAAGAACAAGTTATCTACTATTTAAGTAAGAAGTTCAATGATTGTGAATCCCGATATACTGCAATTAAAAGTTTATGTTATGCCTTGGTTTAGAGCATAAAAAGGCTCATACAATATATTTTATACTACATGACCTGATTGATCTCAAAATTGGATCCACTCAAATACATCTATGAAAAGCCTTACTTGTCAAGTCAAATGGCAAGATGGCAAGTGTTGTTAGCAGATTATGACATTGTTTATATGACAAAAAAGGTTGTAAAAGGAAGCATGATTGACCATTTGGTAGATCATGCTGTGGAAGATTATGAGTCATTGAATTTTGACCTTCCCAATAAAGATATGCCAATAATTTCCCTGGAAAAGAAACAGTACCATGTTTTGATAAGGTTGCAATTTAAATGCACCAATAATACGACCGAGTATATAGCCTAAATCATTGGTCTAAAAGCTATTTTAAAACTAAAAGTTAGGAAACTTGATGTTTATAGAAATTTACTGCTAATTATTTGTCAAGTGAAGGGAGAATGATAAATCAAAGATGAGAAGCTGATGTCATATAAGGATTATCTCTTGATGTTAGCTAATGAGTTCGAGGAGATAAAATTCACTCACATTAGTAGAGATAAGAATCAGTTTGCTAATGTTTTGGCAACCCTAGCTTCGTTGACACAAATCAATATTGGGAGCAGGATCCAACCAATAAACATCGAAATCAGAAATCTTCAAGCTCACTGTTATTCACTAAAAGAGTCATCAAATGGAAAACCATGATATAATGACATCAGAAGGCTTATCCAACACCTGGAATATCCTTCAGGAGTCTTCAAGATGGATGAAAAGACTTTGAGGGGAATGGCCATGGATTATTACTTGGATAGAGATGTCTTTTATAAGAGGTCATTTTACGGTACTTTACTTAGGTGTCTAAATGAGAAAAAGGTTGTGAAAACATTATAGGAAATCCATGGGGAAGTCTGTGTCATTAATGCTAACAGACATACAAGGCAAATGCAAAGATCTGGGTACTTCTAATTGACCATGAAGAGGAAATGTGTAGACTATGTCAAAAAAATACCACAAGTGTTAAATATAAAGAGACAATATAAATACACCTCTAGCATCGTTGTTCAATATGACATCGCATTGGCCTTTTGATATGTGGGGATTGGATGTTATAAGACCAATCACTCTGAAGGGTAACAATGGGCATAGTCATCTTTGTGGCCATCAATTACTTTACTAAATGGGTAGAAGTCAGCTCTAACGCATATGTGACACAAAGTAATCAAGAGGTTCATTGAAAAAGATATGATTGGTCGCTACGGCATGCCAGTAAGATTAGTATTAACAATGCTCAGAATTTCAATTAGAAGTTGATTGTTAAGCTTTACAATAAATGAAAGATTAAGTATCTCAATTATTCTCCCTACAAACCTAAGATGAATGGTGTTGTTGAGGCGGCCAAAAAAAATTTTTAAAATGATCATCTAGAAAATAGTGGTCACTTATAAAGATTAGAATGAGATGCTTCCACACACATTTCATACGTATCACACCATAGTCAGAACTTCTATAGTTGCAACCCTTTACTCTCTAGTAAACGAGATGGAAGCAATGATGCCTTTAGAAGTGAAAATCTCATCATTAAGGGTTCTAATGGATGTAGAATTAGAAGAATCAGAATGGGCAAAGCTAAAATTTAAGTAGTTGAATCTTATCAATGAAAAGAGGTTGACAACCATCTATCATCTCCAGTTGTACCAAAACAGAATGGCTAAAGCATACAACAAGAAGGTTAGACTAAGAGTGTTTAAAGAGGGAGATCTGGTATTGAAGAAAATCTTGCCAACATCGAGAGAAGATCAGAGTAAATAGGCACTGAACTACGAAGGACTATACATGGTAAAGAAAGATGTTTTTTAAGGAGCCTTAATTTCTACCAAGATGGATAGGGGTGATCTCCCAAAACTTGTAAAGTTTGATATCATAAAGAAGTACTATGGATAATGTACTTTGTCTATCAATCAATAAAAATTATAGTTTAGCTAAGAATTCTTTCATATATTTTCCTTTTCTCTAAAAACTCTACACGATTTTATAAGCTTAAAAACTTTGTTTTCACAAAGGCTTTTTGGAAATCAAAGTTATTAGTACAAATATAGATGTTAAATTGGTGTTTGTTTTTAATAAACGAGTTTTAAGAATTCAAATGATCCCATAGTGAGGTGGTTAAACACTTAAAAACCTAAAAAACAAACTAAATGCCATAAATAACTTTGAAGCTGAGTTTTAGTTAAATGGATAATGATTCATAATCATAATGAAAAATCATTTTTGAATGTCTAATTTAACCACAATGAAGGAAAGCAGAGCTTGCTAATCCTAAACGCATGTGTTTGAAATGATAAAAGGTTGTCCTTGATAATCCTTTCACAATACTCAAAAATATCATTTGCAGTCCCCGTTTGAGCTTAGTAAATTTTCCTTGAAAATTAACCCTAACTAGGATCATAACCCATACTATAGGTAAGTATGCGGACTAAAAAAGAAGTTTAACCCTAAGGATACACAAAATAATACTCAAGGATCAAAGGTGCGCAAACAAAGCTAGGGTATGAAGAAATTTACAAAGTTTGAGCATGGTGTAAAAAATAATGAATATGATAATAGTGTTTAAAACCAAATGAAAAAAAAAAGACAAGAAGTCCAAGCCCATTACTAGGGGCATGAAAAACCATTTGGCAAAGTCAACCCTAAGATCCAAGAATTCCTCGACCAAAAAGAAGGTCTGGGAATGAACACTAGTGATCCTTAGTCTTGAGATCCCTTAAACACCTTTTGAGCCTACAAATACCATTTTCTTTCATAGCTAAAAAAAAATAATGATCTTTGAGACAAAGATTATCCCTTCTCAAAGCTCTATATCATAAGTTGTGGCCCTAGTAAGTGAAAGCGAAAAAACCATGAAAGCTTGCAACGAGGATCAAAACTTTTAAAAAAAAAGTCCATAAAAGAAGGGGACTTGTATTTCTCAGGTAAGAATACATGCATATTAATCACAATGCATTGCATTTTGAACTTTTGAAGGGAGCCCAAGTAAAGAATCCTTGATGGACTCGAGCATTTCCAACAAGAAATACCCAAGATGCTAAGCTCAACAACCCTCCTGTTATTTAAAAATCAACAAAGTTTTTAGCAACATTTTTACACTTTTGAGTGCGCTTTCTAGCCCTCACATATCGAATAATGCACTTTATAGCCCTGTCCATTTTTCTTTTGAGTGCGCATTCTAGCTCTATCTCTTTTCTTTTGAGTGTGCTTTCTAGCTCCCATCCATCATATAATATATTTTTTAGCCCTCACATATTGGATAGTGCATATGCTATCCATATCCATTTTCTTTCTAAGTGCACTTTCAAACCCTTAATTGACTCTATTTTAATTCTTAATTTTAGAGGACTAGATTTCATTAAGGACTTAATTGATGAAAGCTTAAGTTTGGAAGCTTAATTTGGGTTTAATTGAGAATATTGGATTTTAGAGGACTAGATTTCATTATTTTTAAGCTTAATTAGATGAAATCATGGACAAATTTGCAAGAAAATCAAAGTTTGGGGGTCAATTAAGGGTTAAATTTAAATAATTCAAGACCAAGGATCTTTTTGCAAAAGACACATGAATTCAAGGGATAAATTCGGATGAAAACAGGGGTGAAATTGAAGAAATTAGAGGTTTAGAGGTAATTAAAGATAAAATTAAAAATACCCAAAACCAAGAATCAAAATGAAAAACACACTGGAATCAGGGGGTGCTTTTAAAACTTGTCAATGGTGAAATTGAATTGATTATTAGAATCAAAATTCAATTGAGGACTTATTTGAATAATTAAAAGTTTAAGAGTTGGAATTAAAAGAGGAAGTTTAAAACCTAATTTTACCCTAAACACCAAAATGACATTGTTTTATTTAAATGAAACTATGTATTTTGGCTATGTTTTTATCAACACCAAGTCAAAAAAACAATAGGCAGACGACGCGTCGTCTGACTATTGTTCATCATCTTCCCCAATGAACTTGAAAATGACAGCTCTAATGCCATCATTCCAGGTTCCTCTCTCTCTCTCATACCTTCAGCATATAAGAAAAGAAACATACCACCTTCGTGACCTAACAATGTACTACAT
Source organism: Populus nigra (assembly GCF_951802175.1). Taxonomy (NCBI): domain Eukaryota; kingdom Viridiplantae; phylum Streptophyta; class Magnoliopsida; order Malpighiales; family Salicaceae; genus Populus; species Populus nigra. Next base: position 7,344,152 of record NC_084854.1, on the reverse strand, counting down.
CCTCAACTCGAAAACCGTTGATTTATTACCTAGAAAATCAATGAAAAAATGGCTTGAATCTTATAACCTAATCAGCCTTATAACCTAGTTTTGTAGGACCAGGTTATTGGTTTGTGGCCAGCAGATGGGATCTTTCCCAAACGAATCAATAGCCACAAATCATGCTCATAAGAGCCCCGGTACTCTTCTCTCAACCCATATAAATAGGGGAAGATTTCATGTAAGAGGAGAAGAGAAAAAACCAAAGAAAAACCATCCCAACACCAATTTTTTTAAAAAAAAAACAGACAAACCTTCTCTTACAAGACCAGAAATAAACCAGCCCCTAAACTACCTGTAATATATGCTTTCACCCGATATTCTAGCCACATACCACCCCTACCATACCCCCATATAACCAATGGTTCACCCTAGCCAAAAAGTATCCTAAAAAAACCAGCCCAATAGCCATCCTCATTATTGTTTTTCTTTCTTCTCCAATAATATCAACCTGGTACAGTCATTACCTCCCAAACACAATAGCTACCATGAGCTCCACCAAGTCACTAACTACTCCAGCAACGCTACCAACCATCCAACAGAATACCCCCAAGCCAGGTAATATCACTTCTCTATTTTCTTTTCTTAAAGCGTCTTGTTGCATGCAGAACATGAATTAATTCACGTCATATAGCTGCTGGCATTTGCTAGCAAAGAAAGGAGAATGGGTTGGACTTTTGTTTTAGCCAGCTCGTATAGTTGGGATGGGTCCAGCCTATAAAAAAAAATGGCCTTGTTGGACCATCTGTTGGTCTAATAAAACAAGTTAGGTTAGGCCTGAGCCTATCTCGTATATATGGGCTTGGGCCTCTGGCCTAATAAACCTAAACCTATACATAAAAGCATGTTTGGCCCAGCCCGTTTTTCCTTAAGAAATAAGGTTATGTTTGGCTCCTAAGAGTATGTTTGCCAAACATGCATTTAAGACATTTTTATGCCTATGATTTTAGGCTAAGGGCCCATTTGGCAAACACACCTTAAGCTTGTTTCTTTAGTTTTAATTTGTTTTATATTTGTGTGTTTAGTCAAACAGACCCTTAAATTTTTCAAAAAAAAGTATGAAAAAATTCATGGAATATTTTGAAATTATTTATGGGTCCCTTGTGTGTTTTTAAAATATTTTTATTTAATATCGGGCTGTAGACTTAACATTATAAGATACGAGTCTGATATTAAAAACACTTGATTTTTCTCCAAAAATTCAAAAACAATTTCCTTGCTTTAGAAAACGCAAAAAAACATGTTTTTCTTGAAGAATTTCATTTAATATTGGGTTGTAGACTTACATTGTAAGGTAAAGAGCAATATTAAAAATACGTGGTTTTTTCTGGAATTTCAAAAAAATATAATCAAAAATAAAAAAAATTCCTCATTTCAAAAGATAAAAATATGTTTTGTTTTTATGCATACAACTAAATTTTAAAGGTTTGGTACATATATTCTAAAAAACAAAATCGCATTTTATTGTGCAAAATGAATATCGTAACTAGTTATGGTTATCCATTAGGATTTGGTTAAAATACCAAAACTCCCACAATAATTAATTTGTTTAATTAATATTCAAAGTGTTAGGATTTAGTTGTAGACTTTAATATTTGGAGGTATAAGATTACACTGTAAAGTATACACTCAATTATTAAAGATATAAAAATAGGAAATAAATGCAATGATAAAATTTGGGTCTTAGAACGGTTAGGTTTTAACTTAATAAGGTAGAGACTTACTCACGAAGAGAGATTTGCCTTGAACATTAGGCAAGACCAACGAATAAAAATATGACCTAGAAAAATAATCAATCAATAATGCAGCTTACCTTAGGTAGGGTGCATTGGGGATAATGCATCTTCCCTTTATACAACTAGTCCCCTTACCAAGACTCTCGTAGACCATAGGTTTCCTAGGACCATGATACTATGTAACGACTCTCTCAAATCATAACTTTATGATTAAACCAAAAAACTCTTTCAATCTAGAAAGTAGCTTTGTTATTCAACATTATGCATGCCATGACAGTAGTAATACGAAGACGAGTGTATTTGCTTGATGATAAGAACCTGAATGGTGAAGTGTTGAGCGAGGCTCATGAATCCAAACTTGCAGTGTATTCAAGTAGTACTAAGATGTATCGTGATTTGAAAGAGTTTTATTGGTGGCCAAAAATGAAGAGAGAAATTGCAGAATATATGGCTAAGTACGGAGTGTGCCATCAGTGAAAGTAGAACATCAAAAGATTGTGAGACAATTATAACCACTTTTTATACTTAAGTGGAAGCAAGAGAATATTACTATGGAATTTATTTTTGGGTTACCTAAAGGAAAGAGAGATGATGATGAAATTTGGTTTATTATGGATCAGTTAACAAAATCTTCTTTATTCCTTTCTATGAAGATGATAGATTCAGTTGATAAGCTGACAAGATTGTATATGAATAAAGAAGTGAGATTATATAGGGTTCTAGTATCGATAGTTTCTTTTCAAGATCCTAGGTTTACATCCAGGTTATAGCCACGTATTCAGCTTGTTCTAAGGATTAAGTTGAATATGAGTATTGTATTTCATCCCCAAATGGATGGGCGATCAGAAAGAACCATTCAGGCCTTGGAAGATTTGTTGATGTTATGTGTATTGGAGTTTGGAGGGAATTGAGAAGATCATCTACCATTAGAGGAGATCACTTATAATAACAGTTATCATGTTACCATGAGAATGGCTCCCTGTAAAGCTTTGTATGGAAAAAGGTGTCAAACTCTAGTCTATTATGAATAAGTGGGGGTAGGAGGTTGATTGGCCTAGAGCTAGTGCAAATTACCACTAAAAAGGTGAAAATCATAAACAATAGAATGAAGGCAATTAAGGATAGACAGAAAAGTTATGTAGATAACAAAAAAAAAGCCCCTTGAGTTTGAGATTGGGGATCAACTATTTTTAAAGGTCGTACCTTGGAAACATATTATACTGTTTAGAATGAAAGGGAAGTTGGCTTCAAAGTATATTGGTCCTTTTGAGATAGTTAATAGGCCCAGTTGCATATAAATTGACCTTACCACCACATTTGTCAAAGATGCATGATGTATTCCATATATTATTACTTAGAAAGGCTAAGTTGAATCCCACTCGAGTATTATCCCAAGTTCTGCTAGAGATTAAGGAAGATTTGACATTGGAAGTATGACCAATCAGAATCTTGGATAGGAGTGAAAAGGAACTCGGAAATAAAAGCATTTTGATGGTGAAGATACTTTAGAAAAGTTCTCAAGTTAAGGAGGTAACTTGGGAAAGAAAGTTAAAATAAAGAAAAAAATATCTAGAATTATTTTTTAAGCAGGTATTATTTTTATTAAGAGGGAAGAATATAAACCCCGAGATGATTCAAAACTATATGGAACTTTAAAATAGGATAAGTGAGTATTTATGACAAAATTAAAATAAAAAAAGTAAGGAAGTAAATAAATATTTTTGAGAAAGGGAAAATGATTGTTTAACAATTATATGAGATTATTGGTATAAAGTTATAAAAGAAATTATGAATGGTTACCTGAAATAAATTAATTGATGGAATAAAGGAGGGTAAATAAGTAATTAGCCAAAAAAAATAAGAATTCTCCCCTATCTCTTCTTAAAGCTGATAATGCAGCCAAAAGAGTGAGAGAGTGTTTTCTCTTTTTCTTCTTTCCTTTCACCATTGAAAGGTTAGAGAATTGTTAGATATGAGTGAAAATAGAGGGTTTTTCAGAGAGAAGAATATATCCACACTAAAAATTAAGAAAGATCAAAAGGAGAGAAAATTGAGTTAAAGAGAGAAAGTGAAGAAAGAAGAGAGAAAAAAGGGAGAGACATATTAAAATTTCAACTTATTGATTTTAAAAATATATTTTATTACCAGGTAAGATATTTGAAACCCCTTTACATCAATTTGAACAAAAGTTAAATAATTTTGAGCAAAATTGAATTAGGGTTCTTGAGATCAAATTGAAGAAAAAGTGAATTTCTTAGAAATTAAATTTTTAAGATCCTTGTAGGTTGATGTGGAAGTGAAATCATGGAAGAATGATGAATAAAAGTGATAGGTATAAAACTCATAGGGGCCAATCATGTAAGGAATAAAATAGAAAATTATGCATTTATGATATTGTTCATTAATTGTGCTATAAATGTATGTATGATATGTGAATGATGATTTTAATTGAGTAGAATTAATTAGATAATGAAGTATTGAGTGATTGAATAGTTGGCCTAGAGGGATGAAATTGTAAATTTTTAGAGAATTTGTAAATTGTATGGAATTGTGTAAAATTAATATGGTTGACATGTGATATGAAGAGAAATTTGCCAAATAATGGATAATCAAGGTAAAATAATCCTAAGGAAATGATTTAAGCTAGTGTCGGCCAAGGTGAAAGAAAAGGGAAGGAATTTAAAGTTATGGATTAATTGATAAATTACTTCATGCCAAAATATTAATGCACAAAGAAGTATTATTAGTGTTATGCATTAATGAGAATGTATTTTGTATCATCTTATACATATGAGCGGCATCTTTTGGGTCATCTTATATGTATGCAAAGGAGTGGGTTCAAAGTTCAATTTTCACCATCCATACAAGTCCAACACTTGTTTCAAATACTAAATCAATGAAATATCTTTTTTAGGGATTAACATCATTTTTTAAAAATAACTAACAATCCATTTTTAAAAGGGATCTATGTCAAAATTTTCCTTAAATCAATGAAATTTCTTTTTTTATGGATTAAAGTCAATATTTTTAAAAATAACCTAAGGGCCTTGCTTTTTTTAAATGGGCCGACGTGAAATTTTATCTTAAATTGATGAAATTTTCTTTTTAGAAATTATAATCAATGTTTTTTAAAAAATAATCAACAAGTCTCCTTTTTTAAAAGGGACCGATGTCAACTTTTTGCCCAAAACCGATGAAATTTTCTTTTTAGGGAATAACATCAATATTTTTCAAAATAATCGATAAGTCTCCCTTTAAAAAGGGTCAATATTAAAATTTCCCTAAAATTGATGAAATTTTCTTTTCAGTGATTAATGTTAACATATTTCAAAATATCAACAATTCTCTTTTTTAAAAAGGACTTATATCAATTTTCATCAAAATTCTCAAACTGATAAGTCTTTTATTTTTTGGGACCGACATCATTTTTCGACAAGTCTTTTATTTTTAGGAATCGATATCATATTCCAAGTAAATCACAAATAATCTTGGAATATTATAGCATAGAATAAATTTAGAAGAACACAAGCAACGGGGTAACCTTTCATTTAAAAGGATACAGTAAAGGTGGTGTCTACCTCTTTTTAACATAACTAACCCAATACCTGAATCTTTGAAACTATTATCAATTTTAGGATTCACGGTTTCTTTTAATTACTAGGTGGAGACTCTAGTTCTTTCATTTTCCCCATATTTTTCAATACATATTGCATCTCACAAGGTATGCCACAGTGTAACACGAGTTATGGACTTCTCTGAGTCAGATTATAAATTTTTATTTTATTATATAATAAAAAAAATATAAAACTCGATCTATCATCAATTCAATACTGAAGCATAAATTAAATAAAAAAATGTATATTAGTTTAAGGATATTAACAAATTAATAAATTTTATTACATAATAACCCAAATGGCTTACTACAACAAAGCCCGAGCGTGTCGGCCTGAGGGAGGCCCGTGAATTTTATTAGATAATAAACCAAAGGATTTTATTGCTACTAGTGAGAATCAAGCCCACGACCTTAACCTTGTCCCGTGCTCTTCAACCAACTCAACTACGACACAAATTTTTTATAAAACGGTTAAAAAATATATTAATTTGGTTTACTGTTCATATGAATATTTAAACCAACAACATGTTTTTTAGTTATATTTATAATCATTGTCGCATGTGTGCAGCGTCGCGACGATTAAACTTTCAGGTCGGGATAGTCTGGAACGATGTGGGTGGAAAAGGACAATAAATTCTTGTCCATTTTCCGTAAATAAAAAAATGGGAGTCGAAGCCTGGTATTTTGGTTACTGGAAACCCTAACTAATCTCAAAGTTCGGGTAAACAGACTGATTGCATAAAGGGAAGGTATTAACACCCCTAATACGCCTTACTTGAGGTAAGTTGCATTGTTTTTTATTGTTTATTATGGTCTGATTATGTCTATCTCTACCGACTTACTATGGCAGGTTTGATACGATGAACAATTTTTTAGGTCAAGAACTTAGTACAGGAATGTGAACTATCCTCAATTATTGTTGAGACTTCTTTTGGGATAAAACTAGAATTTTTGCTCCTGCGTCATTCCAAATAATATTTCAGATAAAATTCCTTGCGAATTTTATCCTTATATTAGATGTGAATGAGTTGCATTATTCACAATAATATTTTGGATATTAACCTTATATTAAAGTGAGTAATAAAATTATTATCCCTGATTATATTTTGGATATTAACCCCTTTTAGATTTTTTATCCTTATAAAAAAAGTAAATAATATAATTATTAACCCTAATAATATTTTGGATATTAACTCCTTTTAGGTCTTTTATCCTTATATTAAAAGTAAATTATATTTTATTGCCAAAAATAATTTTTAAATATAAGCAAAAATCCTTTGGAATTTTACAAAATTGTTGTAAAATCCATGCAATATTTTTTTTCAAACAAATGCCAATGTGTTTTAAATTTTCTTGAAAAAAAAAGCTCAAATAAATTTAGGAACTAAATATTTATTATTAATTTTTTAGGCTTTGTTTGGTAAAAACCCATTTTGTTTTGTAATAAAACTAACCAAAAAGGGTATTTGTCAAACACACCCTTTAACCATTAGACCCTTAACAAAAAAAAATGGCAAACCAAATAAGGTATAAACCCTTTGACCCATATTTGTTTTACCCAACCGAGTTGACCCGATTGGGTTGATCCGAAATCATTAGTTTGATAATAAACCGAACCAAAAACCTGGTTTGACCCGAAAATAAATAAAAAACAAAACCAAAGCCAAAAAACAAATTAAACTTACCAAAAACACAAAAACTCAAAAAAAACTTGAACAAAACAGATCAAAAAAAAAATAAAGAACAACAAAGAACACCAAAAAACCGAAATGAAACCCATAAACATGGAACTCAACACAAACTAGATTCGGTCAAAACAAAAGCACATACATGTTGGAAATTATGTAAGAAACAATAATCTAGTATCCAATCACTTCAATTTTCACTTAAAATTCATGATTTTGTCAAAATGAGTTTCGCTTTGAAACCAAAAGCCAATGATTAAAATCTATTGTAAACATGTTATTGTTGCAAATAAACACTAGATTGTTTGTTAATCATGTTTAAAAAAGTGTTATGGGCAATGAAATGGACCATAATTGGTCCAAATCATTGAGCTACGGCAATGTTCTTTGCAAGAACATGAAGAACACTATCTATAAACCTAGCAAACCTAGAAAGACAGCCCCTTTCAAGCCTCCAAAACTGACATTTTTTACTTCTAAAACATGTTTTATTTATCCTAACAAGTCATACTAACATACACAAATGTATTTGAATCTAAAAACACTAACAAAAAAAAAACATCAAAACTCCAAAATCAAACTTGAGATACCATATCCAAAAAACAACAACTTAACACAGTCTATATGTTCATGCAACATGGATTCAAAATTAGCTTTTTTTAACTCATTTTGTGCATGAACAAGCTTAGCAAAACTAGGGTAAACACTCTTGCATTAATATGCATAACTTAAGTCAAACACAAAGTAAAAACAACAACAACAACAATATATATATATATATATATATAACAACAACTTTATATATCAAAAACATAAAAAAAAAAATTAAAATAGCATCATTAAATGAAGAACACAACAACAAAGAGCTGAATGCATAATCATTTGTTAAGTATTCCAAACCTCTTTTCTATGCTTGTAAACATAAATATAGAACAAAAACGAATAAAAACCAACTAAAGTAGACCACCAGGGCATGCTTTTGGATTAGAAGGATACCTAAAACAACTACTCGCTCCTTTTGTTTTCTTTTGGAAACTTTTGCCTCTCTCGAACTTATTATCCTTTTCAAGCTTAGGAAAACCTTTTCTTAGGTTTTTGGACCCTCTTTTCTTATGCTATTAGATTAATATTTTCCCTCTTTCTTATCCTTTTCTCCTCCTTTTTTTTCTTCCCAACCCCTCCTCTTTGATCTTAAAGGGGTATTTATAGGGTTTTTATGAGGGGGTTTGAATCCATTCTTAACCTTATGATCTTAAGGGAAAGTTTAAGAACCTTTAATAAGAACCCATGAGAAGATTTTTAGTGTGAACACAAAAAAAGAAGTTAGTTTTTACACAATTATGTTTCAAACATGGTTGATTGAGTTGCCTACTTTTGAGGCTTTGTTAGAGTGATTCTATGACCACCTGAAGTTGGTAGAGAGGATGCACACCTTTCATTTGAATCCAACCTTGATCAATTTGGAGGTCTGGAGCTCCACATCCAGTCATTTGAAGTTGCCAACATGATCAACCAAAACTTTAAAACTGACTGGGTTACCTATTTTCCAGGTCTTGTTGGGGTAATTCTAATGTCATCATCACCTGAGACCACCTGAAGTTGGTAGATGGGATGCACAACTTTAATTAAGTTCAATTCTGCTCAATTTAGAGATTTAAACTTCACATTCAATTGTTTGAAGTTTCTAACTCAATCAACCAAAACTGTCAAAAATAGAGGCTAAATCAATCGAATGAATTGTCACTCATCTTCTCTTCTTTATGTCTGAATGATGCATCGTCTGGGCGAGATTAGGGTTTTTAATTTAGGATTTAACAAAATTTGATTGAGTCCCTATTCTTTTAATTATGGCACATGCATCCTTTATTGCCTCTAAACTTTAATTTATTCCAATTTCACCCCGCCAAACTCATTTGTCAGCTTTTAAGTTGGTTGCCTTTTTCATTTCGGTCTTTGGCTCTGAATTTGTGAATTTAGACCCTCAATTGACTAACAAACTTCCAATTTCTTCAATTTAGCCCTTGATTTGGTCAATTTTAGCCTCTACATTCACCTGTATTTTCCAGTTTGATCCTTAGTTTTGGATTTATGCATTTTAACCCTCAATTAACCAGCAAACTTCAAATTTCTTTAATTTAGCCCATGATTTAGTCAATTTCAACCCCTACATCCACACGTCTTTTCTAGTTTGGTTCTTAATTTTGCATTTCTTCAATCAAGTTCCTAATTACTCATCAAACTTCAATGTTTATGCAATTAGTCCCCTAATATGACCAAACTAACTCTTAAAAATTACAATTTGACCCTTCAGACTTTAATTTCTTTAAATTAAAGCCTAAAATGACTTCAAAAATCATTTTTTCTTTCAATTAAGCCCTCAATAAATTCAACTAAACCTTGAAAATTTCTAATTGAGTCCTTAAGCATTCAATTTTGAATTTCTCTCCTCAAATTGAATTTTCTTTGCCAATAGAGCCTTCATCAGTCGAAAATACACTGTTAAAATTTTCAATCTTGTATATTTGATCCTCCTCAACCAATCTTCGATGATTTTCTAGGCATTCTAATATACTTTTCTCACTGATATATTCTTTTTTATTTTCTTCCAACATTTTTATTATTATTTTGTATTTTCTCTATACCTTTTTTTTTATTTTTTTATATAGGTCCCAAAAAATGGGTAACAATAATCATTATCCTTATAAATTAATTTTATTTGAAAGTAACTTCATATTACCTTAAAAATCATACTTGTATAAAAAGAGAAGAAAATTAAACAATAATTTGCACAGGTTCAAATCTTGATGATGTTTTTAAAAACATTTTCTAAAAACCTTTTTTTGTATACTTCATTCCTTTTTTGTTTTTATTAAATTTTATTTTTACACATACAATCTCTTTAATACTTCACATGCACCCCTATCTTTAATTTATTTCTTTAAAACATTGTTGATTGCTACAGTGTTTCTCCACATGTATTTTTTTGTTTTTTTTAATTATTTTCTCCAAAATTATCTTTTTCGATTTTATTTTTTAATATTGAGCTTATTAAGAATTACAGTTACAATATGTGAGGAAAGCACTGTAGCTTTCCTCATAAATTACTGTGAATTGCTACAATGTTTTTTCCCACATGGTTTTTTTATGTTTTTTTTTCTAAAATTATCTTTTGTCAATTTTATTTTTTAAATATTAAACTGGTTAAGAATTACAATTACAAGTAAGGCTAAATCATGTGGGGAAAAGCACTGTAACTTTTCTCACAAAACATTATGGATTGATACAATTTTTCCTCATATAGTTTTTTTCCAGTTTCTTTTGTGTTTTTTTTTTTTTGCCATATTTTTTTCCAAAATTATCTTTTTTGATTTTATATTTTTAATATTGAGCTAGTTAGAATTTAAATTTGTAATAAAACTTAATCATGTGGAGAAAGTACTGTAGCTTTCCTCACAAAATATTGTGGATTTCTCTGTACCTTTTTTTTTATATATATATAGGTCCCAAAAAATGGGTAACAATAATCATTATCCTTATAAATTAATTTTATTTGAAAGTAACTTCATATTACCTTAAAAATCATACTGGTATAAAAAGAGAAGAAAATTAAACAATAATTTGTACAGGTTCAAGTCTTGATGATGTTTTTTAAAAACATTTTCTAAAAACCTTTTTTTATATACTTCATTCCTTTTTTGTTTTTGTTAAATTTTATTTTTACGCATGCAATATCTTTAATACTTCACATGCACCCCTATCTTTTTTTATTTTTTAAATATAAGAACTCAAAATGTTTGCATATAATTTCAAATTCATGAAATGATATTGTGACCCATGTTTTAAAGTTTTTTTTTTTAAAAAAAAAAGTGTTTGGGATTATCATGTTACCATACAATTAGGTAGTGAAATAGATTTTATAATTCCATGAAATATTTTTATTTATTCCCAGCTTTATTCTTTAAATTTTATTTTTTATTTTTTATTGATTTTTATTTTTATTTTTATCTTTCAATATTTAATTGATTTTAAATTGGTCCTCATACATTTTATAATATAATTAAAATAAAAAATATTATTGAACCTAATGGAGTCCATAACCTCCATCATAATTTTTATAGGTTGACTCAAATTGATTCAATATATCTACGTCCAAGTTGTCTTTGGATACATATGTTTAGCTCATTTATTGTTTTGGTCTTTTGTTTTTTCCCCTCTTGAATACCATTAAAAAATTAGAATCTAATAAACTTATGTATAAGAAATTTAATCTTTTATGATTAATTGAGTTTTGTTAAAGATAATTTAGTTTTAAAAGGAAAAAAACAAATTGAGTTGTTTTTTTTAATAATATGGTTTTATTAGTTTAGACCTTTTTTTATTTTTTTATTACATTATATGTTTTCAGTCTTTTTTACAGTTCTTTATATATAATTATATATTTTTTTGGATTATTTATTTGAATTGTTTTATTTTTTATATGTATTTTTTTTCAAGTAATGATCTTAGTCAATATATAGGTTTTTTACAACTTTCATCTGATTTTTTTATTCTCTCTTTTTCTTTTTCTTTTTGCACTAAAAATGCTAATTCACTTACTCTTTAATTTTGATATATTTTTTTAAATAATATTATAATTTTTCAGTTGAATTGTTATTATTATTATTATTGTTATTGTTATTGTTATGATCATCTTATAAAACAATAATAAATTATTCATGAGAATTTGATTAAAATCACTTTTTTTATTATTAAAATTTATTAAATAGATTTTAAATATGATTTTATCGTATTTATATTTTTTTAGATTTAAATCACACAAAACAATATAGAGATACTATTTTGATATACATTTCTTAGCTTGCTTCTACAATTATAAATTATTTTTTTAAAATAATGATTCTTGTTTAGAAACATGCTCTCAATGAGATGAGATAACATGTCCGCGCGCTGCCGCGGGCTTATAAAACAAATATATTTGATAGTGTTATAATTGTGAACCAATGCTAGATAAGTAATAGAAATTAAAGGTATGATGGAGCAAATATTTCATGACAAAAAAAAAAATTGTGTTTGTGATCCAAAACTTAGAGATTGAACAAAATGATTTGTAGTAATTTACAGTGTTTTGTGAGAAAAGATATAGTGCTTTTGCCACATGATTTAGCTTTTCAGTTAATAAAAAGAAAAAAAAATTACAAAGCTAAATTCTCTACCAACTTAATATTAAAAAAAACCAACAAAGATAATTTTGGAAGGAAAAAAACCCATGAGAAAAAACGTTGCAGCAATTGACAATGTTTTGCGAGGAAAACTATAACGCTTTTTCCAAATAAAATAAAATAAAAAATCATTTTGAGAAATATTATAGCAATCTACAATGTTTTATGAGAAAAACTACAACGCTTTCCTCATATGATTTAGTTTTATTTTAATTATAATTCTTAACCAACTCAATATTTTAAAAAAAATCAACAAAGATAATTTTGAAAAAAATTATAAAAAAATCACATGGAAAAACACTGCAACAATTCACAGTGTTTTAAAGAAAAAAAATTATAAAACAAAATTCTTAATCAGCTCAATATTAAAAAAAATCAACAAATATAATTTTGAAAAATAAATAAATAAAATAGAAAAACTAAATAGAAAAACATCATAGCAATCCATAGTATTTTAAAGAAAAAAATTACAAAGCAAAAATTTTAAAAGGTAAAATCAACAAAAATAATTTTGAAAAAAAAATAAATGACAAAAAAGAAAAAATAAGAAAGTTGAAAAAAAAATTGAAAAAAAACGAAAAAAAAAGAAAAAAAGGGAAAAGCTAAAAAAAATCGACAAATATAATTTTGAAAAATAAATAAATAAAATAGAAAAACTAAGTGGAAAAATATCATAGCAATCCATAGTATTTTAAAGAAAAAAATTACAAAGAAAAAATTTTAAAAGGTAAAATCAACAAAAAAAATTTTGAAAAAAAAATAAATGACAAAAAAGAAAAAATAAGAAAGTTGAAAAAAAAATTAAAAAAAAAACGAAAAAAAAAGAAAAAAGGGAAAAGCTAAAAAAAAAAAAAGGGAGAAGAATCACTGTGGATTACTGTTGTAACCCATAGTGTTTTGTGTGTGGGGGAACAGTAAATCCCCCACACGGTTTAGTATATTAGTTAATAAAAAAGAGATGAGAAATATATTTTTTTGTATTTATTTCAAATAACTTATATCATTAATAAAAAAAATGTTTCTATTTAAGTTAGGAAAGCTTGTGTCTTCTGTCCATCTCATTCTTAATGTGTATATTCATCTTAACTTTTTGGCACAATCTTTGGTTTAGATCAATATATTTGTTATCATGTATTGATACATATAATTTTTGATTTATTCTATCAAATGCACAAAATAAATTTTTATTTTGCAATGAAAAATTTTCTTGATGGAAAATATTAAAAAAAACCGACTGCATTTCAGGTTTAATAACAATGTCAATTGAATTCTTGTGATGTGAACATGCTTTTTTTATGAAAAAAAAATTGAGTCATAACATGATTTGTTTTTTACAATTTCATAATTTACTTTATTTATTTATTTTTTATTATAAATTTTGGTAAAAATATTAAACTCAATGAAGTTCATGATTCGTATTGTAGATATGATAGGTTAAGTTGTTAACTTTTCAATATTGTTTTTATAAAAAAAATGTCATATTGAATTTTTTAAAAGCATTCAATTTATTTTAAATTGGTGTTTGTGATACATTTCATTTTAGAATTTGTAGGATTAATTTGTTCCAAATTCTTTTTTACATAATTATAATGATCTCATAATTCAAGTCATGAGTTTAATATATTAATCCAAATTAATCCAATTTGATTTAATATGTCACCATGCTATTTTTTTGATAAAAAAAAGTGATCTAATTGTTTTTCAATATCATTCTTTTAATTTTTATTTTTTATTTTTTACCATATATTTACAAACAAAATTATTACGGGTTTGTTTTTTGTTATCTTTAATTTTTTAAAAAATCAAAACCAAATTATTATTAATCATCCATGTTTCCTTTTATCGATGTGCTCGAGTTTCTTTTTATTATTATCTATGCTTATTCTTTTTTTGATTTATTGTTTGTACATATACAATTTTGCCTTACCATTACAATATAACTAAAAGGTGTGACGAAAGTATTATAATTTTCCTAACATTTTACTGTGGTTTGCTACAGTGCTATCCTTCTTCTTTTTTTTTGTTTTTTGTTTTTTTTTCTAAAATTATCTTTATCAATTTTATTTTTTTAATATTAAGTTGGTTAAAAAATTAGCTTTGTAATTTTTTCCTTTAAAACACTGTGATTTGCTACAATGTTTCCTCATATAGTTTTTTTGTTATGATTTTTTAAAACATGTGGGGAAAACACTATAACTTTCCTCACATTTTACTATAAATTACTACAATACTCTTCTTCTTTTTTTCCAAAATTTTCTTTTTCAATTTTCTTTTTGTAATATTAAGTTGGTTAAAAATTTAGCTTTATAATTTTTTTCTTTAAAACACTATGAATTGCTATAGTGTTTCCCCACATAGTTTTTTTGTTATGATTTTTGTCAATTTTATTTTTTTAATATTGAGCTGGTTAAGAATTATAGCTGTGACTTTTCTCACAAAACATTGTGGATTGTTGTAGTGTTTCTCCACTTATTTTTTTATTTTATTTTTTTATAATTTTTTTCAAAATTGTATTTGTTGATTTTATTTTTTTAATATTGAGTTGTTTAAGAATTTAACTTTGTAATTTTTTTCTTTAAAACATTGTGGATGCTACAGTGTTTCCTTTTTTCTTTTCTTTTTTGTATGATTTTTTTCAAAATTGATTTTATTTTTTTAATATTGAGTTTGTTAGAATTTAGCTTTGTAAATTTTTTTCTTTAAAACACCGTAGATTACTATAGTATTTCCTCATATGGTTTTTTTTTGTTATGATTTTTTTTTTAAATTATCTTCGTCAATTATTTTTTTTAATATTGAGTTGGTTGAGAATTACAATTATAATAAAGCTAAATCATGTGGGGAAGCATTGTCGTTTTCCTCACAAAACATTGTGGATTGCTACAATGTTTCCCCTCATGAGTTTTTTTTTCCAAAATTATCTTTGTCAATTTTTTTTTTTAATATTGAGCTAGTAGAAAATTTAACTTTGTAATTTTCTTTCTTTTTATTAACAAAAAAGCTAAATCATATAGCAAAAGCTAAATCATGTGGGGAAAACATTGTTTCATTACTCACAAAACACTGTGGATTTCTACAAATCATTATATTCAGCCTCTAAGTTTTTTTTTTATCACCAACACAATTTTTTTTTCCGTTATAGAATATTGGCTCCATCGCACATTTAGTTTTTATTACTTATCTAGTACTGGTTCGTAATTATAACACTATCAAGCATTTTTTTCGTAACTCGCGGCAGCGCGCGAACAAGTCATCTCGTACATTATGCTAAAGAGTGTGAGGAAATCACTGTTCACCCACACCTATTGCACTATGGATTACAATAGTAATCCACAATATATTACTTTCTTTTTTTTTGCACTTTTTTTTCTTTTGTTTTTTTTTCACTCACAGTGTATTACTTTCATTTTTTTTCTATAGTATTTTCCATTTTTTTCTTTTTCTCCCAAAATTATCTTTGTTAATTGTAATTTTTTAATATTGAGCTGGTTAAAAATTTTGCTTTGTAATTTTTTTCCTTTAAAATACTTTGGATTGTTACGGTGTTTTTCCACATAGTTTTTCTATTTGATTTTTTTATTTTTCAAAATTATATTTGTCGATTTTATTTTTTGTAATATTGAACTGATTGAGAATTTAGTTTTTTAATTTTTTTCTTTAAAACATTGTTGATTGTTACAGTGTTTCTCCACATGTATTTTTTTGTTTTTTTAATGATTTTCTCCAAAATTATCTTTTTCAATTTTATTTTTTAATATTGAGCTTATTAAGAATTACAATTACAATATGTAAGGAAAGCACTGTAGCTTTCTTCGCAAATTACTGTGAATTGCTAAAATATTTTTTCCCACATGGTTTTTTTATGTTTTTTTTTCTAAAATTGTCTTTTTCAATTTTATTTTTTAAATATTAAGCTGGTTAAAAATTACAATTACAAGTAAGGCTAAATCATGTGGGGGAAAACACTGTAACTTTCCTCACAAAACATTATGGATTGATACAATTTTTCCTCATATGGTTTTTTTTTAGTTTCTTTTATGTTTTCTTTTTTTGCCATACTTTTTTCCAAAATTATCTTTTTCAATTTTATTTTTTTAATATTGAGCTAGTTAGAATTTAACTTTGTAATAAAACTTAATCATGTGGAGAAAGTACTATAGCTTTCCTCAAAAAACATTGTGGATTGCTATAGTGTCTCTCCACATGATTTTTTTTTCTTATGATTTTTTTCAAAATTATCTTTGTCAATTTTATTTTTTTAATATTGAGCTGATTGAGAATTACAATTACAAGTCATTACAAATAAGTCTAAATCATGTGGGAAAGCACTGTAACTTTCATTATAAAACACTATGAATTGCTATAGTGTTTCCAATATGGTTTTTTTCCCTTGTTTTTTTTGTGTTTTTTTGTTATATTTTTTTTCTAAAATTATCTTTGTCGATTTTATTTTTTTAATATTGAATTGATTGATAATTTAGCTTTGTAATTGTTTTTTGCTTTAAAACACTGTGAATTGCTGTAGATTGTAGTGTTTTCCCATATGATTTTTCTTATGATTTTTTCTAAAATTATCTTTATTGATTTGTTTTTAATATTAAGTTGGTCAAGGATTATAATTACAATAAAAATAAATCATATGGTGAAAGCGTTGTTGTTTTCCTTGTAAAACACTATAGATTGCTACAATATTTTTTTAAATGGTTTTTTTTTAATGAATTTTTTACAAAATTATCTTTGTCAATTTTATTGGGGAAATCACTGTAGTTTTCTTCACAGAACATTGTCAATTGCTACAATATTTTTCCTCATGGGTTTTTTTCCTTCCAAAATTATCTATGTCAATTTTTTTTAATATTAAATTGGTCGAGAATTTAACTTTGTATTTTTTTTTCTTTTTATTAACAGAAAAGCTAAATCATGTAGTGAAAGCATTGTATTTTTCTTCACAAAACACTGTGGATTGCTACAAATCATTTTATTCAGTCGCTAAGTTTTTTATCATCAACACAACTTTTTTTTATCATGAAATATTGGCTCCATCATATATTTAGTTTCTATTACTTATCTAATATTGATTTATAATTATAATACTATTAAATATATTTATTTTATAAATCCGCGGTATCACAGACCTGCTATCTTGTTAAATTAAAAACAACATATACAAACCATCTAGGTGGTGGTTCAGTAGTAAAAGCTTGGGACCAAGAGGTTTGCTCCTTCTGTGATCTCAGATTCGAGCCCTGTAGTTGCTCATATGATGGCCACTAGAGGCTTACATAATCTTTAACTTCAGGGCCTGTGGGATTAGTCGAGGTGCGTTCAAGCTGACCCGGACACCCACGTTAAACTTTTTTTTTAAAAAAAAACAGCATATACATAGTTGATACACCTCACTAATAAGCCATCATATGGCATCTACCATTCAATTCTTCGACGCCAATCCCCCACAGTCAATCTGAGCCATCCGCTATATCCCCAACTTGGTGGTAAAGTGGCCCCATTTTACTCTCCACCGTCCGATTTACACCATCAATGTTACAAAACATCACTCTCACCTAAACTCTTAAGCACATACAATCCTTCTTCCTCTCTCTCTCTTTGAAGACTTTAACTCGATTTCACAACTCACACGCTCGCTCTCTATCTGAGTAGATGAGAATTTACTAATCGAGATGAGGGAAACAACAGCACATAGCGGGTCAACTCGGAGCCAACTCAGCACCGAGTCTAGAAAGAATCTCAATCTAATTTATCAAGATCGTCTCTTTTAGTATCATCAGGTCTTTCAATCTTCTCTTTTCGGCTCTCTTTTTTCTTAATAAATTGCTCCTTTTTAGCTTATTAATTTGTAATTTTCTTTTGTATTCTTTCGTCTTGTTAAATATTGTAAATCCCGTTAGGTTAAAGTTGCAATCTTGGTGGCCTTTAACCAAGGTTTTGTTGGTAAAAGTAAATTGGGATTTTTTCTTTGAAGTTTTGATTAATTTGAGGTTTTTTTTTATATGAATTCATGGGGTTTCTTAACTGGTTTGTGTAATTTGTGGTGAATGATGGATTTTATGATATGGCTTTCTTGAATTTTGTGGTTATATGATATGGGTTTGTTTGTTGGTATTGTGACGTTAGGGTTTTTATCCTGGTTTGTTGAATCGGTGATGAAGTGAACTTTGTCTGCTTATTTTTTTAGAAAGTTGGGATTTTGATTTGACCTTCTTGTGTTTTTGAAAATTATAGGGTGTTTGATCAAGAATTGTTGAATTTGGGATGGGTGAGGCGACATCTGATACTATGAATCTTGATTTGAATCTCGGTCCTGGTCCTGAGGCTGGGTCAGAATTAGAAGCATCTAATGAAGCCATGAATTTAGATGACTGGGTTGATGACCCTATTATGAGAATTAGGGAAGCTGTCAGAATTGGGGCTCGAGATGCTCGAGAGCACAGGAGATGGAGACAATTTCAAGTTCCACAACAAACTCAAAGCCTTTCGGTGGAATTGAATCAACTGATGGCTAATTCTGGCCATGTGGGCACATTACAGGCTGGTGAGGGAAGTGTTGCTGCTGAAGAAAGAACAAATGAAGTGCCTAAAATGTGCGAAAATAACAATGGATTTTTGGAAGATGAGGTGTCACAGAAAAAAGATGATGTTGAGAAGGCCAGTGGTAATGACGGGAGCTTCTATGATTGCAATATTTGTTTGGATTTGGCTACAGACCCTGTTGTTACTTGCTGTGGTCACCTGTTTTGTTGGCCATGCCTCTACCAATGGTTGCATGTGCATTCCGATGCAAAAGAATGCCCAGTCTGCAAGGGAGAGGTGACCATGAAGAATGTGACCCCGATTTATGGCCGTGGTTGTACCACCCGTGAGCCCGAGGAGGATACAAATCTGGAGATCCCTGTTAGGCCTCATGCACGGCGGGTTGAGAGTTTGAGACAAACTGCTTCAAGGCATCTTTCCAGCTTCCCAGTAGAGGAGATGATTAGACGACTTGGAAGAAGATTTGATTTACCCCGGGACTTATCTCCTCCACAGGATTCAAATGGTTCTCGTGGAGCTGCTGATAGGACCCAATCCATTCTGAATAGGATTATGACATATAGGGGAATGCGTGCTGAGCAAAATCCTATTGCACCTCCTGATGAGATGGTGGATTTAACTCAGACCAGACCAACAAGCCCTGTGGGAGGGTATACCCGTCGGCTTCATGACATAGTGGATTTAATACATTCTGGGACAGCCGGCACAGAGACAGGACCAACTCGTCGGGCAAATGGGCTCCTACTTCGAAGATCTCAAGCACAATCTCTAAGATCTTCAACCCACACTGCATTTTCTTCTGCTTTGAATTCAACCGAAAGGATAGCTGAAACATATTTTCGAAACCATCCTACAGGGAGGAATCAGGAGCAGCCCCAACCTGTTGACGATAGAGATTCTTTCTCAAGCATTGCTGCAGTTATAAACTCAGGGAGTCAAATGGACACTGCCGTGGATTCTATGGTCTCCCTTTCAACTTCTTCTTCCAGGAGAATAAATGATGCTTCGAGAATCTCTGATGTGGACAGTGGGGATTCTCGTGCACCTAGGAGGCGGCGATTGAACTAGTAAAGGTCCATCTAATTATTCTCATCCTCTGGGAAGTTGCCATAGATGCAACATCCAAACCCACATGTAAGTGCTACCTGATTATAGTGCTTTCACAGCATAAAGTTTTCACCTTCTGCCACAGTTTTGGACTTTTCATAATGTGATTATAATTCTTCCAGTGCTTTGCTGCTCACTGTACTTTGTATGAGTTATTGATATATTGATGTAGTCATTTTAAGCGCTTGCGCTTCCAAATTTGTACCGGAGCATGTAGGCCAATTTACCCATTGTACATAAAACCTTTCAAGCTTCTTATTGATGAAAAACTGTTAAATTTTCCAATATTAATTTTGTTGCCGCGGGGCTTTAGTTATCTAGGGGGTGTTTGGTGTTGTTGAACTGTAGTTTTGCAAATTTTTGATATTTTTTATGTTTTTTGATGTTTTGAATTAAAAAAATATTATTTTAATATATTTTTAAACAAGAATTATTTTTTTAAAAAACATCCATTTGGCGACTAAGTCCCCTTCAATACCTAACCTAACATGTGGGAAATCAAGAACTGCATAATTGTGTGGCTGTCGGTAACAAAGTGGTCAAAGTTTCAACCTTCCGCAGAAACATGGGTTCCTATTGCTCTCCCTTCCAGACTATCTCCAAGTGATAGGCCTCTTTCATTCCTTTTCAGTTTCTAGCGCTTCAATTAGCACAGAAGAATCATAGTATGTCAATGTGCATTCTAAATTAAAAGGAAAAAGAAAAAAAATATTTTCCATACCATGATAAATCAGAGAAATAACATCGCAAGTAACTATTTGACCTGCATTTTGTTATAAGTTCAAAGGGTAAGGTAACAGCTGTGGGTTCTTTTGTTTTAACCTTTTCTGCTGGTGTTTTGTGACGCCACAGTAAAACGTATCTCACCTATATAAAATCCTTGCTTCTGGAATCTTTTAATTTTGGCTGTAGTCTTAGAGATTGAACGGAATGCTTTATCGCTTGTTCCCGTTTCTGGTTGAAGACTTGGAGAAGATTACAATGGTGCTTGGATGGTAGTACTGTGGTTTGCTTTGCTCTTGCAGGGCACTTGTTCTTGCTCTTAATTAAAAGTAAGGTTGTTTACGAGTGGAACTCTTTTTACATATAATTAAATTGACGCCTTTTTGTTTTTTTTTTTTGCCATGAATATGATTATGTTAGTTGCTGGTGTTAGAGCATGTAAACAAGTTCAATGTTTTCAACTCTGCTATGAATTCAACTCGTGATCTTTTGATAATATCAAGAGACCACCATCACTTGAGCGAGAACATTATCGGATTTTTATTGATATTATTGAAATAATGTGTTTATATTATCATTCTTTTTATTTTTATTATTTTTTAAAACTTAACAATTACCGTCATAAAAAAAACATGGGAACATGTCTAACAAGTTACAAATAATTTAAAATAAATAAGATATATCTGTTAAAATATTTTAAATACATTAAAGTTATTTCTCTTACCATGCAATTTTTTGTGAACGTAAAAAAAATATATATTCAAGTTGTGGAGAATTTTTTTGGCGATTTCAATTTAAACTGGTTTAACATGTCAAACTTAAACTGAGAAGGAGTTTTCTTGAATTGTGAAAAATCAAAGAAAAAAGATAGAGACCAAACACGTAAATTCAAAGACAACATGAATAATTAGTAAAAATATAATTTGATTTTAAAAAATTAAGATGATATTAAAAAAAACAATAAGATAGTAATATATTGGATCGACCCAGGTTGATTTACTAAATTTGTGACCCTATTTATAAACTCCATTGGGTTCAATAATATTTTTTTATTTAATTATACGTTAAAAAAATCATGAAGATCAATGCAAAATCAACTAAATATTAAAGAATGAAGTTAAAAATTAAAATTAAATTCAATATTGAATGATGAACTTGAAAAAAAAATAAAAAAAAATTAATGGACAAAAAAGTCCAAGGGAATGAAGATCTATATAGAATATCTCATGGAATTATAAAATCTCTATAACATTATATTTCTAAACATTTTTAAATTAAAAAAATATAAAAAAGAATCAAGGTATCATTTAATGAATTTAAAATTATATGAAACCTTTTGAATTCTTGACTTAATATTGAAAAAGTAAAAAGAGATAATGCTTAAAGCCTGTTGTCTTAGGAAGCTTATGTGCTCTTATTTATTTATAAAACTGAAGCTTATGCTTTGGACTATACAAAAATAATGTTCTTTATTTCGTTTATGAAGTTCCCAGTAATCAAAGTCGGTGCTTATATAATAGGTGAAGAAATTGAAGAGAAGAAAAGAAAAGAAAAGAAAAAAAAAAGAAAAGGTGATGGGAATATGAAAACGAAATAGGACAGGCCCATAACTAAGTCCTGTCCATTTATGATAAGATTTCCTGAGTCTTAGCAGTGCTCAGTCCAGGTCCATGCTCTAACAATCGTCGTCCATAATGTGGTCAGGAGTGGTTGTGACCTGTGCTTGGTAAGCCTTTTCCTTTGAATTATCAAGTTCTTGATGGGTGGGGTATGGCCCCTCATGACGCCCTTGCATTTATTTCTTTTTAACTATATAGTCATTGTCCTAAATGGGATCACTCATCTACAATGCATGATCACGGTAAGAGTACTGCAAAAGTTATACCTGTGGGGTGCTTTTGGTCAGTACGTGGTCCCTTGCAATCTGCTTGAGAATTTCGAGGGCATGTCATATATATTGTTATCTTATATATATATATACACCTGTGGGGTGCTTTTGGTCAGTACGTGGTCCCTTGCAATCTGCTTGAGGATTTCGAGGGCATGTCATATATATATATATACACATATATATATATATACATATATATATATATATATATATATACCTGTGGGGTGCTTTTGGTCAATACGTGGTCCCTTGCAATCTGCTTGAGGATTTCGAGGGCATGTCATACATATTGTTATCTTATATATATATATATATATATATATATAAAACATCACTGTAATCATTGTGTTTAAAACGCAAAACCTGTAATCTGATCATGACAGTATTAGCTAGGCTCTGAATTTGATCTAGCTAGACCAACAAAAAACTAGCAAATGTGAGAGGTATAGGCGGTTAAATGAGCTTAAAGCTTAAAACCAAAGTACAATTTTCTGGTCAAACAAACTGTTTATGATCACAAAGGACCACTTTGTCATAAACCATGTGATTCTACGTGGAGATGAGATGAACAAAACGTATGTTATGCAGTCCTACTAGTGTGGGTACGTAATCATACAAGAGTGATAATGTTGGCTCAAATCCATTATGTAGCCGACTCTTTAAGAAGTGTTGTTCTATATCCTGGCTTATAGCCTCATTGTGCGTTTTATCATAAAAATGCATGTCTTGAGAAGAGAGGTGGAACCTGGATCGAACAAGCTGCCTAGTCTCTCAACTCTTAGTTGATATGGAATATTGATATAACCATAGCCCTCTAGTCGAGAGGTATTGAGTCACGTTTAGGCTCACATCCCCGTGATGAATTTGGTTTTTTTTTTTAAAAAAATGCCTTCTAAAAAAAAGGTTATACTTGGAGCTTTTAAGCTTTTTAGGCCATCGACTCCTAGCCAGGCCAATGTAGAATATTGATATCATCACCACCCTCCTAGTCAAGAAGATTGGGAGTTGAGAGTGCATAGCTCTTGTTTTCATAGAGGATGTCAATAATGATATTGGCTAAAATTTGTTATATAATTGGATTCTTAAGAGACATTATCCTATGTTTGTGCTCCTATTTCATGATGAGTTTTGTCCTGAAAAGACACATCTTGATGAGAGTGGTAATACCTGAAATTTATAAGCTACCTAAGACCTTAACTACTAGTCGATGTAGAATATTGGTATGTCATAACCCTCTAGTAGAAGAGCTTGAGTGCCAAAATCATATAGCGCATGTTTCTATAGATGACAATAATGATTATGTTTGTCCAAATCACTACTCGATAGGCTCTTTAATAGTTATTATTATACTTTCAAGCTCATAACCTTACATTGGTTTTATTTTCTTAAAAGGGAATCTCTTGAGGAGATAGGTGGTAGTTAAAGCTTATAAAATGCATAGGCCCTTGACTCTTAGCCAATGTGAAATACTAGAATTATGTAATGAAAAATATGAAGGTCAGGTATGGTTTTCAAAAACTACCATAAATGAACTATTTAAATGAATTTTATCTTAAAAGTAAGTATCAACAACTATTAGACATATTTTATTATGAAAAAGAATTTATATTTAATATCTTAACATCTACAACCTTCATGGTTTATAAAAACAAACATAACATAAAAAGGAATCAATGTTGATGAATCTGGAGATTTCTCAAGACTAGATGATTTTATGGTTGAGAAGATTTTTTAGTTGGTTATGAAAAAGAGACTTGAGGACTTTAACTTGATCAAGAAAATACAATTTCACTATAGGAAATCCTTTGTATAAATTTTATTAGTCAATGATGATTGATTAAATTTAAGATCCCTTATAGAACTCATTAGATTAGACTCAATGTGTTTATATATACCAACAAGACAATACTCCTATACTGACCTTATGTCTCTTTTGAGAGAACTAGTCATGTGTCTCACTTAACTTTGTGTTCCTCCTTGATAGACTAACCACGCGTCCTCCTAGATAAAGCTTATACCCTCAAATATATCTCATACCCCTTGAATAGGCTCATACCTTTAAATCCAGTTACTACATTTAGATGCACCATTTTTTATAAGCATCCAAACTACTTCTTCTACCCATTGTATTATTGCTCCCAAACATTAAATGTTCACGTGTCCTTCCATAATTAGGCTTGGAGAATGATGTTATAACATGTCTATATCTTATCAATAATTATAATGGCATCTTTCTTTAAACTTAATAATAAAATGCTAACTATTAAGGATTGTTATCCCAAATGATGACCTCTAAGATAGGTGCCACAATGGTTTCCCTTTTTTTTTTTTATTCTTATCTTCATACAAGTTGATGTTGGCTTATAGCTAGATAAACATAAATAAAATATTAGGTTAAGGGTTAATGTATCCATTTACTCTTATACATTATAATGTAATGTTCTCTCTTATATCCTTTGAAGTATTTTTCTTTCTCAGATAATTACAAAAATAAAAGGATGGATATACAAGAAGATAATCTAGAGAGAATCTTATTTTAGGTAACTTATCAAGTGTGTATATTTCCTTTCTTTCTTGCTCTAGTTTTGTTTTGTTTTTTTTACGAACTGATAGAGGTAACCTTTGGTAATTAATCTTTTTATCTCTTTTTTCAGAGTATGACATTCCTCAATGCCATGCTCATGATCATGATAAAAAAGAAAGAACTTATTAAGGTTTCTTGTGTTCACATCACTTTAAAAGAAGAAGGATATTACATAAATTCTCTCCCTCTGATAGTAGCTAACACCTTGATGCATGTGGGTAATCAAAGGTGTAGTTGCAAGCTATAAGAATGTTGATATACCTCTTGATGCTTATTTTAGATGCTCTTATTAGATATTGATGACATTAAATACACTCTATTATTTAGAAATATAGGTGTCCTAATTTGGTCATGTTGGCATCTTCTACCCTAATACAGCTTTGCATCGCTTGTTTTATGCTGAGAAATTTTTTATTAGAGAGACTATACAATCTTTCCTATAATAAGTAGTTGTAGACTCCATTAATCAGATCTTTTTTGGCGATGGGTTCAAGGAGTCTTTTCACGGTGAGAAATTATTTATTGAACCTTTAAAGACATACTCTAGTGCTCTCGTCTTTATATTATGTGATGGAAAAGAACTTGGTAGTGCTCCCTTTTTTTATCCATGATTCTAAACCCTCAAATGCTCTTTGTAAAAAAAATATATATTTTTAACAACATTGCACACATATATTAATACATTTTAAATATAATCTTATAATTAATTACCACTTTTAAATACATGTTATGAATTTTCTCTAAGTCACTTGAAGCCTACTAATCAAGTTTTCATGGTTTAGTGACAAGGCTAATGGCACAAGGGCCACCACTAGCTTGCATAGTGGTATGTTCATGAATCATAGACTACTTTTATGCTTGAGTTCAAAAGAGACACAAAATAGTTCTTGTAAGACAGTAAAAGTTTTGGTGGCTAGCAGAAGCAAAAGCAGAAATCTTAGTGGAAAAGGGAGTTGCAGCAGCAAAACTAGTAGAACAATTCTAGTAAGAATATGATTCATAGCAGTTGTAAGTCAGCAACAAGATGTTGATTCTTTGCAGTAACTAGAGGGGCTATTAAAGGAAGTATCCTTCAAGGAAGAAAAAAATGAAAATTCAGAAATAAAAGACCTTATATGTTTTAGAGATAACCTTGAAGACAATAGCAAAAACTAATCAAACTAGGTTTTTAGCTTAAGGAGTTTTGATTTGAGTTCCGAGTTCTGATTTGTTACTACTACCTTATATTATATTATGATTATATATCTATATCAGGTATTTTTTAGCAACTAGAACTCTTATTAAGCTCTATTAAAAGTATAAATAGCCAAGATGTATTGAGATTTCAATAAGTAAAAAACAACTGAAAATAAAATATTAAACGATCTTAGAAACTTTTCTAAACCTATCTTTCTCTTCTTGAGTTTTTGTCATGGCAACCAAAAAACTATTGTTGTAATAACGATAGTTGAAATGGCCGTATTGTCTTAGACAAATAAATGAATATGATAATAACATCATGAATATTGTTGTTTCACAGTAATTGCATTCTTGAGATGCATGTCTCATTATGCTATCATAAAAAACATGTCATTATCAAATATATGAGTTGAAGACTACAAAATATAAAATATAAGAGTTGTGACCATTTTGAAAATTTATGAATTGTGATATAATTCACAAAAGAACTCAATGTTTAGTTTTTCTGATATGATGAAAATAAATATAATTAAAAGATCGAAACTAAACATTTTACCTATAGAAACTACTTGATAATTGATGTAAAGGAATTTTTATGAAAATAGATATTTTCCTTAGTTAATATTATTTTTTTAATTTTTAGTATCCTAATATATATTATTATGATTTTCTAGTTTTTTCTTTATTTGAAGAGAATTTTTTTTCTAGTTTATTTTTTTATTCAATATTATCATTTTCATAAATAAAGACTTTGATGAATAAGAATTGAATATTTTGAGTGTCTCCTCATAGTTATGATGTTCTTGGTCTATGAAGATTTTGACTTGTAACAAGCCTCATTATCCTTTGCTCCAATGTCAATTGGTTTTGGTTTAAAGTCGTAGAGGATGTGGCTGGAAAATGTTGTAGCCAAATAACAAGATACCAAAATTTTTCTTGCATGGATCCCTGCGAAAAAAGCTTCTTTAAAAGAAAAAAAAAGAAGATAATTTATTGAGTTTGGAATAACTCTATTTGAACCTCCACTACCCCTAAAATTCTTCCATATATAAGATCAAATAGGATGAACACTAGTTTGGACAAAAAAAAATTCAGACATTACTTGACAAACATTCACACCAAAAACAATATTTAAAATATCATCTTTTAAGTGAAGCTCATGATCTCTTAATATTCTTGTCCATTTACACCTTCAATTCTAACAGTTAACAACCCACTTCTATATCTCTAAAACTAAGGAATTTTTTTCACTTTCTAATCTGCATAAGAAAGGAATTTTTTTTTTTTGTAAAGGCAACTCATTAGACCAAACATCATGCCAAAAAGCATAAGGAAAGTTGGACTGACCAAGGCCTATAAATACCTCTAGTCACTTGGTAAATTCAGGCCATACAATTTAATTCACAAATAAAAACATAATATAAAAACAGGTCCTTACAAGTCTCCATTTATAAGCAGCAACATTGTCACAAAGCCACTACAACTCATACTCTTCTCTCTACACATTTCACAACTGGAAAATTAAAAAAAAAAGCAATGAAAAAATTTATAGAAAATATTACATCATGATTTACTAATACAAATACTCCATCAGTAATTTCAAATGAAAACAGTGATGGAATTTAAAAAAAAATTCCATGTGAAATTCCATTGGCATTGATGACATGTTAAATTATCAATGGAATTGCCTATAGAAATTTCATTAGTGATTTTAAAAGAAATTAATACCTGAAAGTGGCTCTACTCAACTAATTTTTATCTTCTTCTTTCAATAAAAAACAAAACTTCTTTCTTCTCTTCCTAAAAAAAAAGTCTGACACCCCCCTCTTGGTTTCATTTTTTATCAGGCTTCACTCCACCAAGTAAGCAAACTTACTCATTTATGTTTTAATTTAATTTATTGAAATTTATTTATAGTGTTTGTGATTTTCTTGTATATTTAAGTGTTTTACTTGTTTTATTATGATAATTTTATTGTATTGATGTATGATTTGTGTTTTAGGGTTAGTTTGAGATTTGGGAGAAATCGATTTAAGTTGTTGCCTAATAAAATTTAGTGTGATTTTATTAATTAAGAGTGTTAGAATTAAAGAAATGATAGGTAATTTAACAGGAATTGATTACTTTTTTTTTTTATCAATCTTATGGTTAAGTTGAAAATTTAGAGAAAATTAATTTTGTGTGGAATTGATAATAATCAAAGTTATTAATTTAGGTTGAATAAGTTTAAATTGAATAAATTTTAGATAATTAGTTAGGTCCCAATTAATTTTAGTCAATTTAGGGTTTTGCTAAAAATTTAGGGTTTAGTTAAATTGATATGTAGTTGATAATAATTATAGTATTAATTGATTTGGGGAAAATTGATTTTGTGTAGAATTGATAACAATTAGGGATTAAGTATGTTTCAACTTATAATGTGTTTGACATTTATTGTATTATTAATTATATTTTTCTAGATTGGGGGGAATTGAGTTACTTTGGAATTAAAGAAATGATGGGTTGTCAGGTTATTGGTTGGTTTGTGTAGGTTAATTGTGATTTATTTTTAATAAATATTTGAATTTTTTATATTTTGATTTGTTGGGTAATTTTGTTGTATGCTTTTCTAATTTGTGTTCAGTGTTTCCTTTTAGGTACCATGTTTTCAAGAAAGAAACAAGTCCAAGTCTAACAAGAGCGCTCATCCTTCATCAAGTAGTCATATCGGTGATCACATCATGAATCTATAGAAGGATTATGATGAGACACCTAATATAGAAGTTATCAACCAAGGCTCAACCATTGAGGACAAATCAGAGATCTCTTTATCAATAAAGGCCACCACATGTAAATAGATAACATAATGAAAGGGATACCTTTCAATGTAATTTTTTTTGTCTCATGATATTATTTATTTTTCTTGAGTTATTAAGTTTTATAATTATATGAAAATGACTTTCTTAAATTAATTTTTATGTTTACCAATATTGAAGTTGCTTGTTTCATCACATCTATGATGAAGTGGTCGTTAAAGAACCATTGTTTCAGTAGAAGTAGCTTGAGAACTATCCTGAATAGACGCATATGGTATATGATTGGTGGGAAAAGTTTAAGGTTAGAAAAATAATCTTCAATTCAAGTAACAAGTTTTTTAAATTATGAAAATTAATTCATATATGAAATCAATTAAGAAAAAATCTTGATGGAACGAGGGCAATGAGAAACTTATGAGGAGAGTATGGGAAAACCACGGTGTGACTATGTAAGTTTAAAGAGATAATATTCAATATATTCTTATAATTATGTGTTATGTTAATGTTATATTATTTTAAATCTATTTTATTTTATTGGTTATACTAGGTTACGGGATTTTTAATATGATCTCCATACAAAAACAATGAAAAAGGTTAGGTCAAATGACATAGAGATATGGAAAAGGTATACACTAAAGTATGTCATAGATCATAATTGGCAAATGTATCTTGAATTCATGTTTTCAAAAAAATTTACAAAGCACTCAAGATTCAATAGACAAAATCAAAATAAAAAAACTAATGGTTCGATAAGCAAGCACACTAGAGAATCAATTCCATTTACCCACCATGCCAAACACTTAGTAAGAGTTCATTATGATATATTTTAATATTTCTCCTGAAGTTCTAATTACATGTTTATTAATGAGACTTCTAATAAGATATTTAATTTGCAGGAAAAACAGTTAGGTTGAGAACTGACTCCAATGAAGTTATATGAGAAAACTTGTATTATGAAGAGGGATAAAAGATAAGGAGAAAATGTTTGTCAATAAAAAAAAGTAGAAGAGTTTGTTGAAAGTGTTTTGATAGTTATCCTTGATTTAAAATTGTTTATTTGCATTAATAATTATGTAATTAAATTTTGAAAATTGATTTTGTTTTTTATAGAAGAGATATAATGCCAGCATGGTTGAGGAATTCGATAAAGACACTTCCATCCATCCTCTTCAAGTGTGGCTGAAGGTTGCTGCAAATATGGACCCGATAAAAATTAGATTTATGGTTTACATGTGGCATCAACTAGAGAATTGAGAAAAGGATGCACTGTTTCAATAATAGGCATATCATATTTTGGCCCAAACTATTCATCAGTAGAATTTGATGAGATTATGCAAAAAATAAGGTTCAAGAACAAATGACTATTGAGATGGAGAAGATGAGTGCACAACTTCTAGCACAAAATAAGATGTATTAGGTTTAACCAAGTGTAATTATTGGATGTACCTTTTCTTTCCACTCTTGGACCTTTTGATTTAGCATATTTTCCTCCCCCTCCACATTTAGCACCTTCGATATGATGTACCAGGTATACTTCACCTTATTGATCGATTGTATTTCAAATATATTTTGAATGCTTCATTATTGGTATCTTTTACTATTCATTTCTATTTTTTTTAATATTTGTGTATGAAATTTTATCTATCTTATTGTTGTGCACTATTTATATGATTTTGCTATTTAAATATGATTTTGCTATTTAAATCTTCTAGTTGTGAAAACTAATAAGTCTGCTAAGCTATGTTTGTTGCTTTTACATTTAGTTTGGGAGAGTTATGTATTTTGAGAATGATTGACCACTTAGTTATGGTTGTTGTTTTTGTGTTTTTTAAGAGATATGTATTTTTAGAATGATGGAACACTTAAATATGTTTGTATGTTTTTTGTTGTTATTGCATATAGTACGAGGAAGCTATGTAATTTTTGTTCGTTTTTGTGGTGTAGGTTTATTGTGACCAAGCAATTATGGACTCATAACAAACAAAATTAAAAACAAAATATTGAAATTTCTAATGGAATTACCGATAGAATCAACGTTACATCTATATTTTTGTTGAAGATTCCATTGAAATGTTCCAAAGCATTTTGGAACTTTTGGTAAAGCTTACATAATGTGTAGAAATTTGGTGATAGAATCGCATATGAAATTTATGTCTGAAAAATAAGAATTTTCAACAGAAAATAGGTGATAAAAACTAATTTTTAGGTGCATGTATTCTATAAATGATTATATCGGTATTGAAACATGCCAATAAAATTGTGGATGGAATGGAAAACCCGACAAGTTTTTTTTTACAATTGTATTTCATTGTTGTTTTTGTCTGTATTTTTCAATTTTCTAATAGTGTTTTTCTACCATTACTTCCCACATTATTCTCTTGCTTCACGCACTTCCCTCCCCCTATATTTACTTATTAAGTATCAGATGGTCCCCTATTATAACATAAGACTTGTTTTGCTCAAAAACTCGTGGATTAATAATCAAGCCCAGTCACTCTATCAGCCCAATATTACAACCATAAAAAATTAAATTTAGTCTGAAGTTTTGACAACTGATCGTGGTGGAAGTATAAAACATTGTAAAGACTGAGAGGAAAACGTAGATGAAAACATTATTGAGAAATGCGAAGGCTATGATTGAGCACACGAGAAAGTTGTAGCAGGTTTCAAGCCAATGGATCTCATTGTTCCATATACTGTAATGAATTGTACAGCCATCATTCTGCATGTTGCCTAGCCACATGCCTTACTGGTGTTCTCCCTTCATTATGATGATGTCGATTAACTCATGTACGACCAAGTTATGCTCATAATTCCTACAATAGATGAAGACACAAACTTTCAATTGTCTATGAACAATTATTTGTTGACAAAATTGCATGGCTATGGAGGCATTAGGCTGTTTAGCACCTGGTTTGTGCAAGTGGATCCGGCAAGTTTCCACCAAAAACAAAAGACACAAATCTCCAGCAACCTTTAGAAGAGAACACCACCACAATCTATTAATGAACAGAAGAAGCTCATCATAATATAGTGGGAGAGTGAGCTTGGAAGTATTTGAAAGTTTGGTCTTCAATGGGCCTTCCAAAATAATTATAAACATGAAGATTGGTGGGGTTCCAAGTTCTCTTCATTCCAAAACAATTAGTATTGTTTCTGATGCCCTGCTACCTTTTATTCTGTCCTAGAAATGATATGCTAATTGCCAATACTAGCAGTTTGTGCACTAACATTGTAGTGTTTTGCTCATATCGTTTTAGTTTAAGGAAGTTTTGGACTTTTCTGAATTTTTAAAATCAACCGAACTTCTTTGTCATCATACCCTTGAATTCTCGTCAGCCAAATGGTCCTTCTCTTCTTTGAGCCACAAAAAACTTAAAAGAACTGTAGCAATTATTATAAGTGTATCATTATCATCATCCATAAAAAAAAATGCAATTTTTTAGGGTTTGTTGTCCCTTCCTTTCCCAGCATAATACAGCATCCCAGGATGTGGAAAGGGACCAGGGATGATGATGATCATAATGGTGATGATTATGATAATGAAAGAAAGCATGACAAAGTCTTGATAGTGCTGTCTGAAAGGGAACAAAGATCCTTCCATTTCCAGGGTTGCATGCGTGCTAAGGCGTCTTTTAGAGTTCTCATCTTCGTAATCATAAAATAACAATCATTTGCTTAACCAAATGCTTTTTTTAGGCAAAGTTTGCTGTTCATGATGATGGTTTAATTTCTTTTGACTTTTAATTGTGACAACATACTTTTTTTAATAATAAATGGCTAAGTGATTCGGAGTGTTAGAACTTTAGTAAAAAAAATCATATTGAATTTTATGATTCCGTGCCTCCCCTTTGTTTATTGCAACAGCCTCCTCCATCAGGGTTTCACGCTCTAACCAAATAAGAATCACACTGGTAGTAATTTGAAACTCATAGGATCCACGTATAGCTAGGATTTCGTCTGTTCATGGACGAAACCCAGCAACGCCCCCCTCCTCTTGTTTACAAATTTATAAATAATTTAGGTATTTATAATTTTGGGGCGATCAGAAGTAGTCCTCGTATCTTAAACCATTTTTTTTTTAATTCAGAAAATCAAGAAGAGAAATTTAAGTGCCTGTATGAATATTTTGATTAACTTTCATAGATCAACGACAGCTGGCTATTATTTTCTTTATATATATATATATATATATATTTGAAATGGTTTACACGTCTCTGGAAATTATCAGATAAATAGTGAGAGGGTCATGATTTCTCGGTTCAATCATCTGTAGGATAGTGCTATGGCAAATTATTCAA
Organism: Populus nigra; assembly: GCF_951802175.1. Lineage (NCBI taxonomy): Eukaryota > Viridiplantae > Streptophyta > Magnoliopsida > Malpighiales > Salicaceae > Populus > Populus nigra. Next base: position 7,310,731 of record NC_084854.1, on the reverse strand, counting down.
CAAAAACATGATATAAGTAATGATGCAATGGAAGAAATCATGGCGTTGTATTATTATTAGCTAATAACAGTAAGCAGCATGATGACCTATATAAATACAAGCTCTCATATTAATATTTACTAATCTAATGGCAATAGAATGACAGCAATTAAGAGTTTCATTCTACTCTTGTTATATAAATACATGCTTCTGATTTTTAGATTCACATAATATATTAAGACTTTTACTTACAGAAATATAGTATTAAATTTAAGTGTGTTAAAATTTAGAAATACTAAAAACCATAAAAAAAATAATCTCGCGGGTGCATTTCATCAATGGTAGGAAGTGTATTTTTTGTCAATTTATTTTTCAGCATCAAATCTAAATGCTAATTATTTAAAAAGCATGTTTAAATCTATTAAATCTAATTGTTGGTATCAAAGCTAGTAATAACACCTCTATCTTGATGAACTTTGATCTTCATGGATGAATAAAAGTTTTTATCTATCTTGGCATCTATGTTGATATCTCTATATATTTAGAAATTTTTTTGCTCTAATAAATTAATTGATCTACTTAATTATATCTATAAGAATTTTAGGAATAGCCTTGTTCCAAATTAAAATAATGATTTTGACTTTATATATGAATTGAAAGTTTAGTTTATATTTGAATGAGTTTCAATAATTTCCATGAATATAATGCCGGTAGTGAAGGAAATAATTGTCATGGTAGTGTAGAAATAAAATGAAACTCATTTGTGCCAAAAACAATATTTGAAGATTTTATTTTATAGGTTGTTTTGATGCTTTATATGGTTATAAATCATTAGAAAATTGAACCATTCAATGTTTAGGTTGTCAATTTTACTTTTCTTTGGGCTGTATAATTTTAACTTGTGTGGCTGACACTTAGATTTTCTTCGTGGTTCAATTCCATGGCTTTAATTTTATTTTCTTTGGTGCTTTTTTATGAATTAAAAAAATGGTTTGCACGTTATTTTATGTTATATAAAATTATACGTTACAAGAATTATAAATTAAGTACATAATTTGATAGTTTTATTGTAAGGTTTGGGATAGAATATTAAATTAATCTCATAATATATATATATATATACCTATAAAATTATGAATTAAGTATATGATTTGATAATTCTATCATATGATATATTTGGATCTGCTTGAATTAAGAATTTAGAACAAATACAATTTTATGTCATTAGATACTATTCTAACATGATCTACATTGGTAAAGCATAAAATTTTATTTAGTTCTTAATTTTGACATAAGGATGTATTTTAAAATTATTTTTATAGTTATAGAACTGTTAATTTCTCTGGTATCTATTGAGATATTCTTGATCAAAAGAGTGATAACTATAAGGTATGGAAGGAATTTTCCTTTATTTTGGGTGCATGGACATAGATAATGTAATTAGAAAAGACAAACCACCTATAGTAACTAATATCAACACTTCAAAGGATATTGCACTTTATGAATGGTTAGAGTGATTTAATCACCTTATTATAATGTTTATAAAAACTAGAATATTCACTGGCATAAGTAGTTCGATTGATCAACAATTGAAAGTCCATGATTTTCTAAAAGTAATTAATGATCAATTTGTTACTTTAAATAAGGCACTAGCAAACACCCTAATCATTTAGTTCTCATCCATTAGGCTTACTAGTGCGAGAGGTGTACACAAGCACATCATGGAGATGAGGGACATTACAGCTCAATTGAATAATTTTGATGTTGAGATTTCATAATCCTTTCTTATACATTATATCTTCAATACTCTCCCATAATAACATTGACCCTTCGAGATCTTGTACAACACACATAAACATAAAATAGTTAATCAATGAACTCATGACCATATGTGTTTAAGAGGAAGAGAGGCTGGTAATGGAGCTAGGAGAAAGTGCAATGTTAACAGCATGAGAGGAGGAAAAAACTCAAGCCAATAAGAAGGGGAAAGGTAAAATACCTCTCCAAGTTGACATTAAAAAGGAATCAACGTATTTCTTTTATGAAAAGAAGGGACATATGAAAAATAAATTTGCTAGATTTTTAGAAATTGCTTGAAAAGAAAGCTAGTCTAATCTCATTTGTTTGTTATGAATCTAATGTGGTTGATGTTAATTATAACATATGGTGGATTTATTCTAGTTCTACAATCCATAGTTCAAATGCCTTGTAAGGTATGCAAAACCTAAAAAAGCTAGTGGAAAGAGAGCAAAACATCTATTTAGAAAGCAAAATGTATTCACATGTGAAGGATATAGGAACATGTTATTTAGCTTTAATTAATAGTTTATTTTTAAGTTGAAAATGACCTTTTATGTTCTAAGTTTTTCTAGAAACTTGATCTTGATTTCAAGAGTTGTATCTTTTGGATATTTCATTAAATTTTTAGAAACTTTTAGCTTTTTTTTTTATTATATTAGGAATGATATTTTATATGATGGTCTTGACTACATTAATTTACAAAACGATATTACTTGTAATTTAATGCATGTTCATACTATTAAAAGATGTGTTATTAATGAGGATTCCTCCATGATATGACACCAAAGATTAGGACATATATATCTCCACAGAGAGAATTAATAGATTAGTAAATGATAAGATACTTAGTAATTTTGATTTTCCTTACTTTGAAACTTTTATAGATTGCATTAAGGGAAAGCGGACCAATTCTAAGAAAAATGCTAATAGGAGTTCGGACATATTAGAAATCAATCATATATATATATAGTCAATACATGGAATCGTATGATTAGAAATACTTTATCTATTTTATATATGATTACTCACAATACATGTATATTTACTTGCTTTATAAATAGAATGATGCATTACACGTCTTTAAGATTGAGGCTGAAATAGAGAAACAATGTGAGAAACAAATTAAGATTATGAGATCAAATAAAGATGGAGAATATTATGGTAGATACATAAAGGATGGACAAGCTTCCAGTCCGTTAATAAATTTTCATCAAAAGAATAAGATAATTACCCAGTACATCTTCCCTAGTTCACAAGTCCAGAATAGTGTAAAAGAAAAAAGAAACCAAACATTATTGAACATTGTACAGAGTATGCTTAGCAACTCCAATCTACCTAAATCATTATGGATTAAAGCATTAAAGATGACATTATAGATGTTAAGTCAAGTTCCAACCAAAGTTGATCCAAAAACACCATTTGAGTTATTGAAAGGTTCAAAACTGAATTTGAGAAATATACATGTTTGAGGATGCATGTCTAAAGTAATAATTTATAATCCATAAAAAAAGTTATTCCCAATGACCATTAGGTATTTTATTGGATATGTTCAAAGTTATAAAATGTATAAATTTTATTATCCATCTCACAACACTAGAATTGTGAAATCAAGAAATGCAAATTATCTTGAAAATGACTTTATCAGTAGGAGAAGTCGAATTAGAAACATAGTTTTTGAGGATATCATTTAGAATCATAACCTTCGACATCAAGTTATATATTGGTTATTGATCCAACATCCTTTAAGTACAAACTAGTGTTGAATGACCAATCATTGAAGTATGGATTCCTCAATGGTTTCACCTCACCCTCCTAAAAAACTTTCTAAGTATGAGTTTCTCTATGGTTCACTTCTATATAATTAGAAATTCTTTTTTTTTCAAATATATGGAATAACCCTATACATAGGCTCTCCAGTATATTAACCAGGGCTTTCACCCCACTTCTCATACAAAAACAATTAACAAACTTGTTATACTGTGTACTTATACAAGTCTTTGTGTATAAATTTCACAAAGACTTAGTAGGCTATTGATAAATCAGAGTTTAAGAGCCCAAAAAATCCCTTATAAAACTCAATCTCTCTTGGGCTTAGCCAAGGGAAGAACCCACCCTCCCTTAGGCTCAGCCGATAGAAGGACTCAATCTCTCTTGGACTCGGCCAATGGAAGGACTCACCTCACTTGAGCTTAGCCAATGGAAAGACCTATCACTCTTGGGTTCAGCTAAGAAAAGTACTCACCACTTTTGGGCACAACTATATTTTAAATTATACTTTCCCTACACCTATTTGGTGTATAAAAATGATCTAAGGACCCATTATATTTCCATCAATATTAATGTTAAGTAAGAGATAATATGTAAAAGTCTTTTAAGAGTTCAATATATTCTCATCCATATTAATACATATGTCAGTGATATTTCTCTCATTATATATATATATATATTTCCTTTATAATACTATCAATGGAATATTACATTTTAGCCTTTTATCTCCATAAAAGACTCATAGGTTATAAATAGATCATGAATCTTTTAAATAAAGGGTTAGAAATCTCTATTCTCTACTATATATTTATTTTCAGGGTATCATTTCTATGTAATATTATTGCATTTTCTCTCAAACAGTCGCTACCTTAATTATCAGATAGTTTTTAAATTCACCAAATAAGACCTTTTACAGTTATCAAACACTCGCCTCTAGTCATATTGGCTAGGAAAAATGGATCGACTGAAAATCAAGATATTAACCGATTATCCAAGACATAAGCATTGCCCCAAAGCTACTTTGATTTTTTAGGACATCATCAATACGTATCTTGTCTTATATTATATCAAGTCTATATAAATTAAATTTCATGATTATTAAAAATTTTAATATGATAACTAGACTATAATGAAACACCTATTATCACAATAAACCAAAATTTGAGATGATATTAATTCACCTTGCATTAAAATAGCATGTTATAATAAATATATTAATATTAAATTGTTATCAATATGTTAATAACAATATGGTATTTTTTTAAATTTTTTTTAACATTATGTTTATTAAAGATTCATTTTTTTTAATTTGTTCCTCCTTGTATTCTATGAAACTATCGTATTCCCAACAAAACATCATGGTATTGTGTCGATACTTGATTTTGAGAAAATATATATGATTTTATTTTTTTCTCATGAAATTGCAAGTTAGGTATCAAAATCCAAGAAGAAGAAAAAAGGCAGCCTTATATATATCCCTCCATTTTATTGCTAAATTTTACTTTGGGGTTTTGTCAAAGTTTTTTTGAAAATCGAGGCTCGATAGATTTTTGAAATCGAGTTGATTTTACATTTTGGAACAAGTTTTTTGTAATTTTAAGACCACAAATAGAGGTTTAAAAGCCTATAAAGTGTTTTTTAGGTGTTTTTTCATGCGAACAATTGGTTAAAATGAGTTTTTTTATCTGAGAAGTTGGAACTTAACTTTTTGCGCACCTAATATTGCTAGAGATGAACAAGATACAATAAGTTGTCTTACTCTTTAAAAAAACAAAAAACAACATTGGACAGACAATGCTTTGTTATCAAGTCTATGAAGAAAAAAAAGCCCGAACATTTTGATATGATCTGTCAGGCCCAAGCACTAGGCCACCTAAGCCAACAAGTTTGGCCTTTTTCCTTTTACTAAAAGATTTATATGTAATTTTTAAATTAATTTAAAATATATTGTATTTATTATTTTATTAAAATTCTAAACTAATTAGAAATATGTTTAGATATTATTGTATTTGATATTAATTTGTTATTGTGTTTTTGAATATGATTATATGAGTTTTTTTAATATATAAAAAAACCCCTTCTTTTTCAACCCATTGTAATTGCTTTTTTAGTTTATTTTCTGCAAGCTTTAATTTTTGCTATTATTTGATTAAATTAAAATAAACTTTAAAAAAATTATTAAAACTAGTTCATGATTTAAATCACGGGTTTGATATGTTAACTCGTGATAACTCGGATAGCTCCAAGATTCCGTCATCTCAAAATTAAAAAAATAACATCTTGAAATATTTTTTTTTAATTCAAGTCGAGTTTTGATCAGCCTATTTTTAGATTGAATATTGTTATTTATGTCTCTCTTTAAGTTCACTACTTTGTCTTTGGTTTGCAATGAAATCTTTTTTCTATCATTTATTTACATATATAATCATCAATCTATTTTATTAAATTTATAAACTGAATTTTGAGTACATGATTTATTTATTTTTATCTGCTAAAATAACACATTACCAACTCCTAAACATTTTTTAAGTGACCCACGGGCAAACATGAGCAAATTAACTAGTTAATTTTCATATCTATCATGAATTAGCGGTGAGACATTTATGTCACAATTTTCTTGTGGTGGGAGAAATTACTACCACTCCACCTTATCAAGAGTGGGCAACAATATTCAGAGCATTTTGGAATTCATATATCTTATAGGTTCTTTTAATGTATCCTCAACGGTGACATTACATCACCTTTTTTTTTTTTCAACTCGTTTATATGACACTTTTTAATTAAAATAACTCTTTTATTTATGAAATTATATAATAATAAAAAGTAAACAAGTAAAAAATTATTTTATTCTTATTAATTAGGTTTATTTAGTTATTTGTTCTTAATTGTTCTTAATTTCCACACTTATTAATTAGGTTTATTTAGTTATTCTTTTAATAATTTAACAAATAAATTATAAAATATCATAATTTAAAAGATATTTTAAAAAATAGCACACTTTCATATGAATCACAAACCAAACCTCATCCGAGTCTATGCTAGTTTGCCATTTTTTTCATTGTGATAATATAAAAAAAGTTATTTTTGGTTTTAGTATATTTTTTTTAAAAATAATGGCGAAATAATGTAGTTGAAATTTATTTTGGCAAAATAACATAGTTTGTACATGTCAAGATTAGAAAACATGACTTTTATATCTTGTTGCTATTATAATAACAACTTCCAATAAAAAACTATTAAATAGAGAAGAGAGAGAAAAGTTAAAAAAAAAGACCTCAAAACTCCGATTACGACACCACCAGTATTATCAGAAAAATATCAACGAGATAAATTCAACGACATCAAAAAAAGTCACCAACATAAACCTGGGTGGGTTACACTTGTCACCAAAAACAAGTGAGTCATCTCCATCTTTGAACAACAAGTGTGGTCCATTTGGGACACCATTGAGAACTTTTTTTGATATTGTTAGATTCGTCTCATCAAAATATTTCTAAAGATATTTATAGTATCAAGATATTTTCTTCTTTTTTTCTCTTTCTATCATGTTTCCTCTTTCTTGTTCATTTAATAATTTTTATTGAATGTTGTTATTCTGCAATTTGTTTTATTCTTATTAGCAACACGTTATAAAAATCACATTTTCTAATCTTTACATGTATAAACCTTACTATTTCACCCATTATATTATGAGTTATGCTATTGTTACAATATTTTTAATTAACTTTGCTAATTTAAAAAAAATCACAAAAAAAATTCCACGAAATGATTATTCTAAGAGTGTGTTTGGTATTGCGGTTGCTGTTGTGGTTGTGGTTTGAAAAAAGTTGTTTTATAAAAAATACTTTTAATTGAGGTTGGTTTGAAAAAATAGGTGTTTGGTTAAAACTATGGTTGAAATTGAGGTTGAACAAAAAGTAGTTTAGAGCGTGTTTGGTATTGCGGTAGCTGTTGTGGTTGTGGTTTTAAAAAAGTTGTTTTATAAAAAGTACTTTTAGTTGAGGTTGGTTTGAAAAAATAGATGTTTGGTTAAAACTGTGTTTGAAATTGAGGTTTAAGAAAAAGTAGTTTAATGTGTTTGGTTAAGAATATTTTTGAAATTGAGGTTATAAAATAATTTTTTAAAAAATATATTAATATTGATGGTTTTAAATTTAAATATTGTAAAATTAATTACTCTTATTACATCATGAAAAAAATAATACTTTATATAAAATATTTTTTATTATTCCATTAAACTATTTATAATTCCATTACGTCCAAAATTCATCCGATAAGAACTACAGTTTTCATAACTTTTTGAGCGTGTAATAAAATTAGATAAAATATTATCAGATATAAAATTGATATTACTATGCGCGTAAATTTAATTCACTCTATACTAGTTTTTCGGAAAAAAAATATTGTTCACATCGCGAATGAATTTAATTCTCTAAACTAGTTTTTTTGAAAAAAAATTAATACAATTAACACACTAAAAAAAAAACGCGAACAGTGCAAGTGAATTGCACTGTTCACGTGAACAGTGCAATTCACTCGCGAACAGCAGTGAATTGCATTGTCCGCAGGTTTCTACAGTGCATGCAAAGCAGGTTTTCTTTGCTTCTTCTTTCCAGCGTTTTAAACGCAAAAAAAATGTGGACTCCATGCACAGTAAAGAACGGTCAATCATTTACCGGCTGCGGACTGCGTTTTAAATAAAACGCAGCCGCAGCCGCGTAGACAAACAACTTCTTAATGTGTTTGGTTAAAAAAATGCTTTTCAAATTGAGGTTATAAAATAATTAAAAAATATTTTTAATTTAAATATTGAAGATTTAACTACTATTATTACATCATGAAATAAATAATATTGATATCAAATATTTTTTATTATTCCATTAAACTATATGCAATGTCATCACATACAAAATCTATCCAACAATGACTATATTTTTCATAGTTTCTTAAGCATGCAACAACAAAAACTGAATTTTTTGTTACGTCATCAAACGATATCCTTCTAATTTTTTGAATAAAACACAATTAAAATAAAAATAAAAACTGAATTTTTTTAACTGGGTCGGACCCGGCAAGAATATAATTGGAATTGCGATCAAATTTCACAAATGCTACGTCATCATGCGATATCCTTCTAATTTATGTAGTGTTATAAATAATATTAAATACTAGTTTTTCGAGTAAAACTCAATTTTTTAAAAAAAAATTTACAATTTCATTACATACAAAATTCATTCGACAAGAACTATAGTTTTCATGATTTTTTGAGCATGCAATAAAATTAGGTAAAATATTATCATGAATAAAATTGAGATTACAGTACGAGTAAATTTAATTCACCTTAAACTATTTCTTTTAACAAACAAAAAAAATATATTGTTCACGTTCACGTGAATAATACGAGTGAAATCAATTAATTGCATTAGTCTTTTTTTTAAAAAAAAAAATTTCATGTGAACAATGCGAGTGAATTAATTTAATTCAATTGCATTGTTTTTCAAAATTAAAAAAAAAACTATTGTTCATGTTAGTGAACAATGTAACGTGAACAGTGCAACAGTGGAGCATGGCTCCACTGTTCAGTGAACAGTGGAGCCATGCTCCACTGTTGGTGTTAATGTCTAGACGAGAAGCAGCAAATGCTGCTTCTCAAAAACTTGTGTCACACCACAATTATAAGTGAGTCCCAAGAAAAAAAAACTGCTGTTTTAATTTTACCAAACACTAAAAGTTGTGGTTGCGGATGAACTTCACCCGCAACCACAATAACAAACACCCACATAGTAACTTGCATAAACAGAAACACTATATTTTTAATTAAATTCTGAATAGCAACATCACTTTTTCCAATCATAATATATATAAACCTTGCTATTTCAAAAAAAAAAAAAACTTTTTTGAACTATGCTGTTCTTACAATATTTTTAACTAATATTGCTAAATTTTTTTAAAAATCACAAAAAATTTGACGAAATGATTATTCTGACTTGCATAAAAAGAAAGATTATATGCAATGTCATCACATACAAAATCTATCCAACAATGACTATATTTTTCATGGTTTTTTAAGCATGCAATAACAAAAACTGAATTTTTTGTTACGTCATCAAACGATATCCTTCTAATTTTTTGAATAAAACACAATTAAAATAAAAATAAAAACTGAATTTTTTTAACTGTGTCGGACCCGACAAGAATATAATTGGAATTGCGATCAAATTTCACAAATGTTACGTCATCATGCGATATCCTTCTAATTTATGTAGTGTTATAAATAATATTAAATACTAGTTTTTCGAGTAAAACTCAATTTTTTTAAAAAAAATTTACAATTTCATTACATACAAAATTCATTCGACAAGAACTATAGTTTTCATGATTTTTTGAGCGTGCAATAAAATTAGGTAAAATATTATCATGAATAAAATTGAGATTACAGTACGAGTAAATTTAATTCACCTTAAACTATTTCTTTTAACAAACAAAAAAAAATATTGTTCACGTTCACGTGAATAATACGAGTGAAATCAATTAATTGCATTAGTCTTTTTTAAAAAAAAAAGTTTTCATGTGAACAATGCGAGTGAATTAATTTAATTCAATTGCATTGTTTTTCAAAATTAAAAAAAAAAACTCATGTTCACGTTAGTGAACAGTGCTACAGTGGAGCCATGCTCCACTGTTGGTGTTAATGTCTAAACGAGAAGCAGCAACTCAAAAACCTGTATCACACCACAATTATAAGTGGGTCTCATGAAAAAAAGCTGTTGTTTTAATTTTACCAAACACTAAAAGTTGTGGTTGCAGGTGAGGTTCATTCACAACCACAATAACAAACACCCACATAGTAACTTGCATAAACAGAAACAGAAAGACTATATTTTTAATTAAATTCTGAATAGCAACATCACGTTTTCCAATCATAATATATATAAACCTTGCTATTTCAAAAAAAAAAAAAAAAAAAACTTTTTTGAACTATGCTGTTCTTACAATATTTTTAACTAATATTGCTAATTTTTTAAAAAAATCACAAAAAATTCGACGAAATGGTTATTCTGACTTGCATAAAAAGAAAGACTATATATTACACAACCCCACACAATTACAAGGCTGACGAAGGAGGCTCAGAAAAATCATCATTGAAAAACTTTGACCGCGTGGATTTAATGGCCACAAATGGCTCCGACTCCTATAAGACCGCGACCGCTAGGACCGTCACTGGCAAGTAGGGGACCCTTTCTGGCCACCCTTCCCTTTCAATCCTTGATCTCTCCGCTCAAATCTATCCAGTAGACAGCACGCACTCGTCTCCGCTCTGCTCTCGGAATTGCAATATCGTTAATAACATTGTTTGATCGGTCAAAGTGACGAAACCATGCATGGCCAAAGAGAGCGCAGGAACTATCCACTCCCAGTAGAAATCCTAGTTAATTTTACAGTACATTATAAAATCTTTTATTTGGGTTATTTATATTATTAAGAATGAAGCTTTATTTAAAAAAAAAAAAAACTAATATGGCGATGCATTTCACCATAGATTCACACAGTAAAATTATTAATTTGTTTTTGAATAGCAAACTCATGTAGCTTTGATTTTAGAGGTGGAAGGTCTTTTCCACAAAATCCATTAGCCATTACATTAATAAACAAACGAGGTTAATCAATTTTTCTTTGTTGCTTAGTATAATTACTAAACCATCCTTAAAAGAATTAAAAAAAAAATTATGCTTCGATCAAGGAGCATTTTTGGCTTTTTAATTATTTTTTATAGTGCAATGATTTAAATAGCTCTCAAAATCAAACGTTTTTTAATCTTTGGATGCAAAGGCACTTTCAATATTATTTAGTTTTTTTTTTTTTGGTGTTCGAGCTAGCCCAAAAAATCCTTCTTATGTTTAATTTATAATATTGTGTAATATTATACAATTTAACAGAATGAATGTTAAACATTCTTCACAATTTATATTTTTGGGACAGACAAGGAACTTGTCTAGTGGCAGCATGTTTATCATTAGTCCTGTTAAATCGTGAAGTTTTTTATGCAACCTTATGGTAATGGTGATGGTAAACAGTATGTGGGGTTAAGAGTGGTGGTAGAAGGCAGTGTTGAGGTTGAGTGCATTGTTGGGTTTTTTAAAATACATATTTTATGATGGAAATAGTAAATTTAAAAAATTTTAGGAATCTCAAGGATCTCATTAGATAGATTTAAAATTGTTTAAGGTTTACGTAAATATTACCTGAAAATTAGATGTATATTCTTTTCGGTTTTGAATAATTATTTAAGGCTGGGTTGTTGCAAATCACAAGTCGTCCAGATGTCTGGCCTCTAACAGTAATCCACATGAATCACTAATAAAAAATCTCTTAAACCCTTTTAGGATAAATAAATTTTTATATCTTAGAGTGCTGACTTTTTTCTCTTCGGTTTTAGGTGTTTTTGTATTGTATTCTACTCACCTTAAAAAATAAGATGCAAAATATTCTATTAATAGAAAAACCTAAAAACCCTATAAATGGCAAAATATCAATTTTCTCTTAAATAATATCAAATATATTATTTTAGAATAGTTCTAGAAATTTATTCAACCAGACCCCTTCTTGATTTTTTCTAAGTCTAGAATTATAATCTCTTGTATTAATTACATTCTAGTCAATTTCTAAAATTTATTTAGAATCAAGTTGCATTTAATTAATCATCTCATTTTAATTTCTGATCAATGATTCTTATATGTATGACCAATTAAATTCCCTAATAAGTTTGCTTAAATATAAATCATAATTCTAAATAAATTTAAATTTTAAATTTATTATCAATTTAACAATTGATTGACTTATATTTGAATGTTAAGTATAATATCTAGCAATCTGTCATAATCCCCTAAATATTAAAAAAAGTCATCAGTGATTTGCTTTAACATTTAATTGACCAGTTTCTCGGTGTAATTATTATTCATTCATCATGAATGTTTCGATTTAGACATTATACCATCGAATATGTATGCTTTGTTAAATCTTGTTGCTTCTCATCATTATAGTCATTAATTCTTTGAATAATATTTAAAACTCTTTTCAAAACTCATTCCACATTGGTCAAGGATTTCACAATTAATACTATTTGAGAACAAATGAAACAGTTTCTCTAATTCACATAGGGTGATGAATCATCTCTTGATTATTTAAATATTTTTATATAGTTTATAGCATACTCAATATTTATTCTTTTGTTATCATTGATTATGACAACTTTGAATAAGATTTCGAAACTCTTTTCAAAACCCATTTCATATTTGTCAAAGATTTCATAATCAATACTATTTGAGAACAGATGAAATATTTTTACTAATTCACTTAGAGTGATAAATCCTCTATTGATTACTTATTTATTTTCATATAGTTTATGTTATACTTAATATTTATCCGTTTGTTACCATTGATTAAAACATGTGGTCATGTTCAAAACATAACATTTCTTATATAAGATAACTTAGTGATTCCAAGTATAAGGATCAATTATATAATTATTACATGAATCTTTCTATAGATATAAATTATCTCTCTATATGAAACTCTTTTGGGCTTCTTTTGGGGTTTGGACTTAAGACATTTTAGATGATAATGATGAAGGAGGCTGGATTTAATTAAATTAGTAGCAGCAAAGGTATCACTAGTAGTATGAGGAGCAATAATAAAGGTCATGGTGAGCAGTGAGAGCAGCAATACTTATTAGGAGAATTAGCTTTGCATTACAGTTTTAAGTTTCTCCATTTTACCTTTCTTCTTGTTATCTGTAAAATCTTGAGTTCCTTTTTTTTTTCCCTAGGTTATGGGTGATAGTAGTTTTAGAAAGGGTATAGTTAGCAATCCATAAATGAAGGTTTGGGTTGCAGTTGACCCGTAGAGACCCGGGTGACCCACCGCAACCCGACATAAACCCGATATTTTTTTTAATTAACAAAAACATTAGTTTTAAAATACCTATTTGATTTTTATACCAAGCCAAGAAATTAATGTATAAACACCTAGCACCTAGCCTCACACATTTTGGTGGGTGCTCCCCGAAACAAAGCATTTAAAATATAGTGGTTTCATTTTAAAGGTAAAAAATGAATTATTATTGAAGACAGAAGGGAGGCATTGCCTTGCGTGCGTTCCGGGGGGGCGGAATTATAGGTTTTTCTCTTGCTCGGCTCAACCCTATACAGGAGAGCCTACTACTTTTGTCTTATTGGTTAATAGCTCATATAAAAATTCATTAAATAAACACTTGAATAAAATTTTATTTTTTTAATGTGAGATTAGAAACTTATTAGTATATATACTTTATGTTCAAAAGAAAAAAGTTATACTTTTTCGATGTGAGATAAAAAAATTTTTGATTTAAATGTTTCAACTTAAAAAAAATATCTTTCTAATGTAGAACAAAAAAAAATAAAATAATATTTTGAACTTTATTATTTAAAATATATATAATTTACATTTTCAAGAATTATTTTTTAATTTTTCTATGTAAAATATTAAAATTTTAAATATATATTTTTTTAATTTTCAATTAACTCGAGTAAATTCATGTGACTTCAAACTCAGCGCTTTAACCTTGTCCATCCCTTGCAAAGTTTAATAAGTATGTTATAATGTTTGTTTAATAATTCCCCTCGAAAGTACAACTGACTATATGTGCCTCGAAGAAGGAAATTTCTACCCCAAGCCGGTGGATTATAGTTTTGGAGGGTTTTTTTTTTTTTTTCGAGGGAATAGTTTTGGAGGACAATTGTAGAAGCACGGAAAAATCAACGCTGTTGGAGAAGGGACACAACCAACGGTGGGGAGGGAGAGAAGCGCACGCACACAATTACAATCACCTCATGATAATTTCAGTCGGGGCTGCCATACAAATTGAAAGACCCCACAACATGGGCAGTCGTCGCCCACCAATAAAGATAAAAAAAAAAAAAAACTCATAAGATCCGATGTACAAATGATTGCTGCTGTGAAGATTGTCTCCTTCAGACGACGCACTGTGACCCATCAAATTTATCCACCATGATTGGCCCTCTCTCCTCCTCCCCCCTCCCCCCTCCCCCATCCTCCCTCCTCCCTCCTCCTCCTCTCATCACTATTTTAGTATTTTTCTTGCTATCTGTTATTACATAATCTCTCTCTCTCCTCACTCACGTTATTAATTTGTCCCCTCCACTCACGTGACTTTCCTGCCTCTTCTTACATTCTTATGCAATTCAGCAAGCATGGAATGTGTTAGCTGTTACACATAATGGTGTCATTAATGCTTGTACTCGAGGAAAAAATAATAATACTTCATGTTTTGTTACTGCCTTCTATTATGTACTTTTGTTTTTTTTACCTGCTTATATTTAGTTTTTATTCTTCTGGATGTGCTCTACTTGAATATTCAATATGATTAAATTAAGTTTTCATAAAATGAGATTTTTTAAAAAATAAGAATAATAGCCTAGTTTTATTAATTGTGATTTGATTTTTAAATATATTAATAAAAGGTAACGGGCACATGTGAAGAGCTTGTTGGCACATGGGCAGCGCCAACACACTTTGGATAACGTCTTTTAATTGTTAAAAATATATTTCCACCATGTCGTTGGAAGTTACCACATCCTTTTCCTATAGGTGTGACACGTGTTCGTGGTGGTGAGGCATTTTGTCGATGGTGAGTTTTTTTTTTTTTCTCTCTCCGCCTTTGAAATTTACAATTTAGTTCATTTTGTTGTTGGTATTTAAACTTCAGTTCTTATTTTTTTTATTTCTGATTTTTTTCTTTGGCCTGTTTGAAAAAGTTTTATTATTTTTTAATTTCATTTTTAAATCTAGATTTATAGTATTATTTTTTTATTTGGTCCTTATTATTTTGATTTAAAAATTTTTTATGAGCTTTTTCGTAAAATTCTTATTTGTTTATAATATCATTCTTCAGTCTAAATTTGTGGTATATTATTTTTACTAATTTGGTCTTCATTATTTTTATTTTTTTTTGCTTTTTGTTAGTTATTTATTTTTTCAATTTCACCATTCAATCAAAATTTTATTTTTATATTAATTTTGATCCTTTTTCTTTTGATTTTTTTTTGTTCTTTTACTAAATTGATTTTTCTTTTCAATCTCACCATTCAATCAAATATAAAATTTATTTTGAATTCTAATCTTAATTCTCGTTCTTTTAATTATTATTTTTAATTCTTTTATATAATTAAAATTTAATTTTTAATTTTATAATTTAACATTTGATTGATTGAGAATTGAGTACATATCGTCTTGTCAACACAAACATTTGTTTCCATGGTAAACAGTACTCAATATTATTTATATATGTCCTTTGGTACTCCGTAAACAGTATTCAAATTAATATTTGATGGCAAATCTAAGAACAATATCTAAAACTTTAACCTTCAATATCTCCACTTCATGGAGTATTGAAGAAGTAATTATATGTTTATTTGACCACCACAATTATAGCTAGCCAGATGTTCAATAAAGTTTCATATCTTCGTGAAAACGGATATTTGACCGCCCAAAGGGAGCCTTTGCAGTCCAATACACATGGTGGTTCTGGTCAGTAATCAGGGCTCATCGACAAGCTGTAAAGGTCAAGGCATCCGTGCGCCCATGAGCGACGCCCTCCCTCCAAACAAGCATCACGTACTTTTGCCTAGTTTTATCACAGTTTGGTGCTCAACTGGATGTGCAGACGTGCTGCGCTGCAGGGTTAAAGAAAGCCATGATTGAAGAATAATATTTAATTAGATGCCGTTAACATGTTCTAGAGAAAGAAAAATAAAATTTATGATTTGAGTTATAGATGATTATAGATGATCATCTGAAATAAATTGATTTTATTTTAATTAGATGAAAAAAATTGATAATTATATAAAACAAGCCAAAATTAAAAAAAATGATCGAGATAATTTGAGGAAAAAAACTTTTTTTAAAAAACAAATATACACTTTAGTTTTCAGCCTATTAAATATAGGATGAAATTGGGTAATAAAAGGTAAAAGAAAAGTTTGAGTCAACCTGAGTTAATATGACAAACATAAATCTGTATAATAAGAGGCGAGTCAATCCGGTTTAACCTTTTAAACCCATAGCTTAGGATATGAGATTGAGATAACCCGATAGAAAATAAATCAAAGAAACTACAAAGCTCATTTAAAAAAAAATGTTGCATGATGAATCAAAATATAAAATAAGTAAGAAAAAATAAGGATGTCAACTCGTTTTAACTGTCAAACCTGTGACCTAGGTTATTAGACCAGAACCACCATAAATGAAAAAACTGTGAAGCCCAATCCCCAAATAAACTTATGTTGAAGGATGAAATTGAGAAAAAAAAATTAAATTAAACAAAAGGATACAAAACATAAATAACAATTAAAAGAATGAAGATAAAAATTAAAATTTAAAATAAATTAAAGGACAAAATCAAAAAGAAAAAAATCAAAAGAATGAAGAAAAAATTAGAAAACAAATAATATACCATAAATTTGGATTGAATGATGAAATTGAAAATCAATAAAACTTTTACAAATGGTCAATAAAAAAATTAAAAATACGAAGAATAAGGATCAAATTAGAAAAAATAATATGTTGCAAATTGGATTGAATGATGAAATTGAAAAAAAAAACATTTAAAAAAAGACCAAGAACAAAAATCAAAAGAAAAAAAAGGAACTGAAGTTGAAGTATCAACAACAAATATGACTAACTTATAATTTTCAAGGGGAGAGAAAGAAGGAAAAGAAAACGAAAGCTCCATCGATGATAAACCGCCTTATCTCCACCAACATGCACCGTACCAACAATAAAAGAACACGGTGATGCTTTTAACAACATGATAAAAGGGTATATGTGGCCACTAAAAGGCATTTCACATGTTGTACAAAGCAAGCAAACGCCTCTCACCTGCTGGAACGTGCGCCAACAACTTTTCTCATTTAAATAATAATTAATTCTTTTTTTAAATAGTAATTAATACTTTTCTTATTTAAATAGTAATTAATTCTTATTAAAAATCGAAGTGGCCCTTGATGAACTTGATAATAATAAAAAACTAGAGTGAAAAGAATAAAAGGACAACATAGCATAATTTAATTTTTTTTAAAAGGCAAACTTGTTATTTTATTGTATTTAAAAAAATAAAATGACATAAATACCCCTATGTCATTTTTAAAATTGACTTGAAGGTAATTAGGTCACTTTAATGTGCTTAAAAAACTGAAAAAGATACATGTATCCAAGGGTGATCATTTTCGATTCAGTTCAGTTTTTATATAAAAAAGTAACCAAACTGAAATATTTTTTTTAAAAAAACTGAAACCGATTCAAACCGACCGGTTTGAGTTCGGTTCGGTTTTGTTTTTTAGAAAAAAACCGGTTCAAACCGGTTTTGCTTGGTTTTTTTGGTTTGACTCGGTTTTTTTCCGGTTTGGCTCGATTTTTTTCCGGTTTTTTAGGTTTGATTTTTTCGGTTTCAGGCTTATAAAACCAAAACCGAACCGAACCGGTTAGTTTTTTCAAAATTTTAATCGGTTTTTTTTACGGTTTGGTTTTTTCAATTATTTTTTCTGGTTTTCTTGATTTAATTGGGTTTTTAGTTTTTTTCTCACCCCCACCCTATACCCCTATCAATACTTTAATAATTACTGAGTTGTGCGGAAGGATCAAAACAACCCCAACGCCAAGGTATTTGAATTTTTTTTAAAAATGAAAAAAATAGTAATTAGCCTGTAGCACTAAATAGTAAAACGTGCATATAACCGGGATAAATTTACCTTGCGCTCAAGTGTTTTGTTACGAGGGGCGACAAGATAGAGGATATTCCTTGACCACGTATCCATGGCAGCTGTTATTGTGCCTATACAAGACAGATATGAAAATCAAATGATCAAGAGAACGGCCTCCCTGAATCATGGCCCCTTTCTGGAAAACAGGGCCGTCCAGAATCTACGATAGATATAATTATTAGTCTTCAACCTGATTTCAGAGTATATCTTCAACTCTATCGTATATGAGATTCCCTTGATTGATGGGTTTTGGTTACTTTTATTTAATTCCATTAATTGATAAATATACACATTCTGTACGATGAAATCTAAATTCTATACTCGCCATGACTTAGGAACTCCTCCTTTGGCCTCGAAACTCCTTTAGGTAACTCCTTTAGGTATGCCTTGACATTATTTGCATATATAATCTTCGCCAGAAATGATTTGAT
Source organism: Populus nigra (assembly GCF_951802175.1). NCBI lineage: Eukaryota > Viridiplantae > Streptophyta > Magnoliopsida > Malpighiales > Salicaceae > Populus > Populus nigra. The sequence continues at coordinate 7,291,938 of NC_084854.1, read as the reverse complement.
TCCTTAATATTCACAAGTCAGTCAACTACCATTAATTGCATGATGTATTGTAAATATATTGAAATAATTTTTTTTATTTTATAATTTTTTTATATTAATACATTAAAATAATTCAAATATATATATATATATATATAAATATAAAATTTATTTTTTATATGAAATGCCCTTTAAACCTTGTTCCCAAGCCGCGCATAAATTCTATTGTTGGATACATATATTTTTCCGTATCAAGTTATCTGCAACACAACATAAAATGAATAGCGGCCTATGCATTTTTCTAATCCATTGCCATACATGATTGGGAGGATAAAATAGTTCCAATATAAATTATAACAAAAATTAAAATACGTAGAAAAGCATTGTATTTTCTTTTCATAAAATAATATGAATTGTTCTTTTTTGTGTGTTGCTTGAACACATGGTTTTTTTTCCTTCCTTTTGTTTTTTTTTTGTTTTGATTTTTTAAAAAAATTATTTTTGTTGATTTTATTTTTTTAATATTGGGATGATAAAGAATTTAACTTTGTAATTTGTTTTTATTAACTTGTTTTTTATAAGATAAGCGTGGTTTGTAAGTTTGTCAATGTAACCTAAGTTGTCCTGGTTTATGGGTTTGATGAGATGTTTTTTTTTCCTTTTTTTCATTTGAACTTAACTTTTTCTATAGTCTATTTTGTTTTCTCATATAGTTATAAAAAAATTAGTTTTAGAGAAAAACCATGTTATTAAACTTTATAAAGTTCATGAATCTATTCACTAGTTCGCGGGTCTAGCAAGTTTAACTTTTCTTTTTAACTATTTTTTTATTTTATCCTTAGATATTTAGTTAATTGAGAATTCAGTTTAATAATTTTTTTTGTTTCTCCTTTTATGAGGTAACCGTGGTCTAAAAAATTCATCTCGATTTTGGGTTGGTGTTTGATAAAAAAAAAGTTAAATAAAATTATTAAACTCAATAAAGTTTATTACCCCTAAGGTCGATCCAATCTATCATTATTTCAATTTTTTTTTAAGTTGTCTTCTTAAAGTTCTTTTAAAATCTAAATTATGTTTTTACCAATAATCAATGTTGCATTTAAACCTATGAAATCAATCGATTTAAGTCGAGTTAGCTCCAATGCGGTTTAATTAGAGTTAGACAAAAAAACTAAATCGAGAGATTTTAAAATTAATCCACTTGATCATATTTAATAATACAATAAAAAAATTTGTACCACAAAAATATTGTGAGAGAAAGATATTTGTCTGAAATAGAATTTAGACAAACACATAAGTATACTACTTAATATGTCATTATTTTCGAATAATTTATCTCTTATAATATCATAAACTAATACATTATTGAATTTCTCGAAGGCAACATCGTCAATATTTACTGTTCTATTACTCACGGCTGACTGAATCCCAAAACTTTCGATTACAAGATAAATAATTTTCCACATGATTCAAAACACATGTATGAGTTTAATTATTCTTATATCTCAGGATACTTAATTTCAATACATATTTCTCGTTAACTAGTCATGGTTGTACTTCATGTACTAAGTTTATCAATTGGGAAGGAATGCTAGTCTAGATCCTAAAAGAAAGATGAAGTGCTACAATGAGTATTTCATCAATGAACATGTGTTTCATACTGAAAAATATATGCATGGTAAAAAGACATATAATAATGGGTTTGTGTTAAGGGATCGACTTCTAATGAGTTTGAAGTTGACGATTATGAGAAGTTAGAAGAGATAATTGAATTGCAATATCAAAGCGAACAAAATAGAGTATTTTTATTCAAATGTTATTGGTATGACATCACTAACAGAGAAATCATAGTAGGTTTCCATCATGGTTTGGTCGCGGTCTCCCTACCACAGGAACTCAAATCCCCATAGGAATCCAGTAACTCTTTCATAGCTCAAGTTCTCAATAACGTTATTTTAGACATACAAAACACAACTTCATTCTCTCCAATACAATCAATAGAACAATCAATCTACAACACTGGGTGCTAAAAGACAATTTCAATTTCAAGATGAAATTGAACAAAATAACTTGCCAAATAGACAATACATTCCAACTCACCAAATGAGTAAGCACTCCCCAATAAATCCAAGCCATAAGCGTGGCTTTTTTTTTATATACTTATTTTGAGTCTTCTAGTTTATATGATCCCTATCATAAAAAACCAAGACACCACGACAAGAGTGCACCAACTCCTGCACACAACTCCAACCAAGTAAAAGAATTTTCACTTTGTAACAGAGTGTTCCACACTCACCTCTTCAAAGATTATGTCGTTGCAAAGGCCACTCTTGACAACTATCATGGTCTTACAAACTCTATGGAGCACACACACAATGTTAGGAGCACCTTGGAGCTTGTGACAATAAAAAGTCACGCCATGTGCAAAGTTTGTGTCACAAGCTCCAAGGTGAGTATGGAGAATGATCTCTATGTTAAACTCATCTCTCCTTTCAGCTCTAACATCTTTGCTAAAAAAAGTATCATAAAGCTCTTTGTCATTACACAACGAGATGATGAAAGCACAAGTGCATATCTTTAAAGATTCAATGAGGAAATGTTAAGTGTGGAGAATTTAATTGAACTTATCGCCACTAAAGCCCTGATAAATGGAATCTACAACTGTTTGTTATAGGAAAGGTTAGATACACTCACTGGAAAAAAAAAATCTTCTCGATGCCAAACATGCTATAGAAAATTATATTAGGATGGATGAAACTAGCGTGACTAGATAAGATCACCCACACTACCATATACGGGTAGGGTTTCCACCACACCATCAGTCTCCAACAAAAACATCCAGAAGCTCTTTCTTGAGCTCATGATGACACCCCTCACTGCCACAAGGATAGAGGTGTTTACTACGGTTAAAAGAAAATAATTTTTTTCAATATCCTCTTCCCATGAAAAGCAATGCAACACACAAGAAACCCAAATAAGTTATGTCTCTTTCATCAAGATCATGGATATGACATAAAAGAATATCATACACTTATAACAGAGATAGAAAGATTAATTTTCAAAGTGTACCTTCAAGAATTTATGAAGGATGAGGAACAGCATGAACAAACAAGAAATAATACTTGTGATTTACTACTTGAGATAAGATAAAATGAATCTTATAAGTGTATCTTTATTGTATTTTAAGTTTTCAAAAAGTGTGTCTATAAATATGTATCTCCAAAACTAAGTCACCATGAAATTTACATGGCCAAGTCTCCATTAATCTTTAGGTCCATACGACCAATTGTCTTCAGGTTCATGCGACATAGTGTCTCTATTTTCTCTAAGTCCATGTGACCACGTGTTTCAAAGTCTCTATGATCACTTATCTCCAAAACATAGATCTTTCTCCCTAAACTATTTATAAATTTTTTCATGAAATTAAACATTCAAATACATGACCATAAAGATAAATTTTTACCGTGTAACTGCTTTTTTTTTCTTTCCCTTGTTTACTTGGTTAAAGTCTTATAAACATGAGTTTACAAGATTTGGTAGGAAAATAATGTTCCAAGAAATAAAAAAGAGGTCAAAAAGCCTGATCCAGCTCACCTAATCTCAACCTAGGTGAGCTGCGCTACCCTAAAGGAACAACCCAAGCATTTGGGCATGCCCTCGAGCACAACTAGACTATGGGGAAAATCTAGATTTTTGTTTGCATACTTTATTTTATTTTACTTATTTTTACATATATTTTCTCGTACTCTTTCTTATATTGTTCAAATAATTTTATATTTCCTATATGCAATCTCATAGATTTTTTCACTTTTTTTAAACACAATTCCATAAATTCTAGATGTCTTCATGCTAATATTATATCGGGCAACCTTACATGAACAATCAGGTACCGTCCTCTAAACCAACCAATATTATCTACTATTATTTTAGAAGAATTTTTTCACACGGCGGGTTATGAATGGTTGTGCTGCTGTACATCTAGCCTCCAAAGGTGAATGTGATCTTTTTCTTTATAAAGACTCAAGGAACAGAGCGACGGAGAGGCATTTGAAATCCATACCCAAAAGACACAATTTATCTTATTTATTTTTCTAACCAACTTCATAATTTAACACAAAACTTCAAACTTACTTAGACACTGAAGTTTTTGTTTTCGTAGGTAGTCCCAACCACAAAAATACAAGCCCAAATCCACTTCATAGATGAGAGAACTCAGAGATTCATTGAAGATTCACTCTATCACAGTGAAACAAGCTTTTACTAGTTAATGGCCGGGTGTTGTCGTAAAAATATTTTAAATAACAAGATTTATACATATCTAGTTTCATGGCTATCCCCAGCCTTGACTTCCTAAGCATAGTCAGAATGGTTGATCTTTGACTTGAGATTAGTGTGGGTGGCAAAGCGGAGGGGGTGGTGGCGCCGGAGGAGTAGGTGGCTGTGCTCCCCAATACATAGATGAGGTGGGAGCCCATCATCCAATAATTCACGCATATCTCCCTCTAACTTATCATTAAAGCCTGCATGACTTCAATTATTGCAATGACCCGAAAAGCATGACATGTCTGACCTGCTCACACCCTCTGGCTGTACATCTCAATTACGACCTTGTGCAAAAGCCACCCCACGCGCAGGGGACCACCGCCCCTAAGCTCTTAACTCCTCCTAGCTCTTTCCCTATACATTTATTTGTCAAAACAGAGTGACGGACTCTCATTGGATACCTATGTCTCATGTGGCCCCCCCCTTCTTTCTTAATCTAATGCCTGCTTTAGGTACTTAAAAGACACAGAGGAACATTGGCCCTTTTAAAATTATGCAACCAAACCTTTCTCGGAGAAGTAAAAGAGTGGTCTCTTTGTCTGCTTCAGTACAGAAAAAGGAAGGGGCAGTTCTTGGTCAAATCTCGTGCTAATCTGACTAATATCTTCCCGATGTCTTTCCCTCTCTGTTCACACATCACGCTTATTACTTATTTATTTCTTAGGTTTTCTAGCTTGCCCAATTACTTGTTCACAAGTGTAGCAATTTTTATATATATATTTAAAAAGCTGGTAAAGATGCACTGTTTTGGTTGGTGAGTCAGCGGTCTCAAGCCACCAGGAAGTCATTTTATTTCACGATTACTAGGACCAGTGGCAGTACTCTAGTAAGGAAATAAGATGTTTATTTTTTTGAAGTTTTTTTTAATATTGTTTTTTAATTTTTTTAATTTATTTTTTTACATTAGTATATAAAAAATATAAAAAATAATTTTAAGCAAAATAAAATTTTTAAATTTTTATGAAATGTTATTTGGGAGTGTTATCTAACACTATATTTGCTTTTACGATCAACTCATATTTTTAAAGATTTTTGAATTTTTAAGTATTTAGACTGTTTTCATATATTAATATCAAAAATAAATTTTAAAATTAAAAATAAATTATTTTAATATATTTTCAATAAAAAATACTTTATAAAAAGATTATTAGTGTCATCCAGAACCAACCATATAACTGAGAGATGCAAAGTTATGAAATAACTCATTGGTGGGTTATTATAATTAGAAAACAAACAACACAATAGTGCTTTCTTATCTAAAATTGTGCATGGTAATTTAGTCAAGAAACTGTTTATTTAGTCAAGAAAAAACAGCATGGCTGCATGATCACAACCCTTGGATTACTTCTTAATTATTTCCTCGATCGTATAATTATTGCAGGTGTGGTGGTTCTTTATTGCTGAAAACTCAATTATTTGAAAGATTAGGAGGTAATAATCGAATTATTTAAGCGTGAAATTTTAACACATAAGAACTTGTATCGATTTAGCTTCAATAGGATTTACTAACATCAAGATAATCTCTGCCTCACGTTGTTAAAAAAAAAATATATATATAAGTGCACCAAAGAGGAAAACAGGAAAAGAAAAAGAAAAAGAAAGAATTATGTTGCCTTGTACCTACCCCACTACATTTTTTTTTTAAATGCCAATGATTTAGATATTAAATATAATATACTACCAATCATATCTTTGTTTCTCAATAACGTCATAATACAACATATTTCCATTTCGTTTCTCCTTAAAATAATCAAGCATATGCTTAAGCTTGATTGCCATATATATATATATATATATATATATAGAAAATCTCTCTCTCTCTCGTGTGAACCGTTGTGTATTTATATAGATTCACGTGTGTTTGTCAACCTGGATTTGTCGGTCAATCTTTATACCCACAAGGCAAAAGAAATATAAAGGCACAAGGTTTGGAGAGGGAGATCTGTCATTCTGTGTTCGTTTTCCTTTCAGAAGCGCATTTGATTGTTTTTTTTACTTCCTTCTTTGAAAACCGTTGCAACCCCATCTGTGTTCCAAGATATGGAGCTAGCTTTGAGTTTAGGTGATACTTCCAAGCCTTTCAAGTTTCTTGACAAAACTCCAAAGTTGTCAAGCAAAGATCTCGGGTTTTGCATGGGCTTAGGGAGTGGTTTTACTGCATCAACAAGATCGCACGACAAACTAGGTAGCCATGAAAATAATCATCAAGAAGATGAGCGAAGAGTCTCTTCAGATCCGCCACTTCAACTTGTTCTTTTACCTTTCTCTCCTGTTCCTCGCAGGCATCAGCCTCCTTCAAAGAATCGCTTTCCATGGCTGACAGATAACTGTAACGCCACTTTCTTTGAACTATTTTTTTTTTTCAATTCTGTAGCAGTTTTTAGAATTTTGGTTTTGTTTATTTTTCTCATGTGTTGAGTCTCGTGGCTTGGTTTTGAATTTTCAGTGGTGTCTGAACCGGGTTCAACTGAAGGATCAGGGAGAGGGTTTGATGTGAACCGTTTGTCCATGGATGACGCTGATGAAGGAGCGGCGCTTTCGTCGCCAAATAGCGCGGCCTCGTCCTTTCAAATGGATTTTGGGATTAGAAGTGGGAGAGCCAATAAGAGAGATTTAGAGGCCATAGAGGCTTCAAGAGCAAGTGATGATGATGAGAACGGTTTGACAAGGAAGAAACTAAGGCTCTCTAAAGATCAATCAGCTTTTCTTGAAGAGAGTTTCAAAGAACACAGTACCCTTAATCCTGTAAGTTATAACTTGAATAAAATTAAGTGATTTCTTGATTTTATTTCTCACCAAATCCCAAAACTACCAAGTGTTTATTAATTTTATGGAACTTATTTGATTAAAGCTTTTAGTACTCAATGGGGTTTCTCTTTTTTTTAAATCATGCAGAAGCAAAAGCTAGCTTTAGCAAAGCAGTTGAATCTTCGTCCTCGCCAAGTGGAAGTGTGGTTTCAAAACAGAAGGGCAAGGTACTTTTTCTTTACTTGTACTATCTTTTGAGAATTGATTTTTTTAAAAAAAGATTTAGAATGAATTTGGGATTTTGTTTTTGTTTTGAATTGAATGATATACAGGACAAAATTGAAGCAGACAGAGGTAGATTGTGAGTATTTAAAGAGATGCTGCGAGACACTGACAAAAGAGAACAGGAGGTTACAAAAGGAACTGCAAGAATTAAGAGCTTTGAAAACTTCGCAACCCTTCTACATGCAGCTTCCTGCCACCACTCTCACCATGTGCCCTTCTTGTGAGCGCGTGGCCACCACCACAACCACCACCAATCCATCCACTAGCACCACCACCTCTAAAACATTGTCACTGCCTGCTAAACCTAGGTTATTTCCTTCGTCACATGGCCAAGTCCAAGCTCATCAAGCTGCTTCATGACTCACCATGACTAGTAAAAAAAAAAAAACACAAAATGAAAGACAGGAGGAACAGTGATCTCCCTTCCCATTTGTAAATAGCTTTTCTTTGGTGGTTTTGGCTGATAAATTTTGTTGACTGATCATCTGAGATTTGGTTAGGAACTAGACCTCAATTTTGTGAGAAGTTAATTTTACCACCTGATGTATTTAATTGATTTTTGTATTGAATACAGTTTGGAGGTTTATTTATTTATCATTCTCTTGGACCATTTATCTCTACTTGTTTGGTAGTATTCCTATGCTTTATTGCTACATCTCTCTCTCTCCCTCTCTTAAATTCCCTGCCTCTTGCCTGCCATGGGATCAGATAGGTCAGAAACGAGGCTGGATTTTGGGCTCTCCGTTGTCCATTCTTGGCGAAACAAAATAAATTGTATATAAATTAAGAATGTTATTAACAAGCAACAATATGATGAATGAAGGAAGCTCGAAGGTCGTGCTTGCAAATCATTTTTTCATTCGTTGATGACGAGTTTGCTCACTGCAAATGATCGTGTTGGGGTAAGCCATTGCCTTGTTCAAAGAAAGGAAATTGGAGAAGTGCTCTTAATCATTTGTATGATTATCCTCTCCTTTAGCTCCTAAAATTGATTGGAGCGGTCATTTTCCTGGTGTTAAGGTTAGAAAACTCCATGAGCATTACAATTTCTTGAAAGTTCATGGTCTCCTATCGAGTTAAGTCAACAAACTACTCCTACTGGAATTATTTATCGTCTTCAAACTCGTGAAATTGAACCGAAGAATGTCTGACTTAATGTTCAAAGCATGGACCCATTGACCCATGGTACATACTAGCTAGTTGCCTGGGGAGTTCATTTTGCAGTGACCAAAGACTAATAAGCAGTAATGCAGATTTGAGATGTTCTATAATTGATGACCGGTCTTGATCTTCTTTTCCATCGACTTTTGTTGACTTTTCTTTTAAGAGCATCTAAAGTGGTGCTCTGGTATCAAATTACAAGCAGGGAAATGTAATTTTTAAAATTAGAGAAGCAAAATGTTATCTAGGCATCAAATTCCACGAGACGAAGTATAACTTTTTAAACTATAGAGTCAAAATGTTATTCAGGTATCAAACTATAGGAGATGAAGTATAATTTTTTAAACAATGACAACATGTTCCCAAAAAATATAATTTTTTTTTTGCTAAAATTTAATATAGTTTGTACGTTTTGGATTGTTTTAATGTGTTGGTGTCAAAAATAATTTTTAAAAAATAAAAAAAATCATTGGCATGTATTTTGACACAAAAAATTATTTGAAAAGTAACCGTTACCACACTGTCAAGCACCCTCGAAGACGAAGTGTTATTCGTGTATCAAACTAAAGGACTCAAAACATTATTTTTTAAATTATGAATTCAAAGTGTAATTCAGACTGTATTAACATATTCATTTTTTTTAATGGATTGCAAGAGTAAAATGATGATTTTGTCCCTTAATTAAATAACATTTGGCTTAGTAAATGGGGATAATAAAATCTTTTTATTTTTTTATGAATAATAAAAATACAAAAATGCTTTTAGAGCGTGTGTGTGTGTATATATATGTATTCACTTAAAATAGGAAAAGAACTAGAAAAGAATCATAACAAAAAACCAAAGAATAATAAAAAATATTTATTTTTCTAAAAAAAACTTCTGTATTAGTCTCTTAGGGTTGGAAGGAACTCGTCCTTGAGTTCAATCTTTAGTTAAAAACTGTCATTCATCAAGAATATTTTTTTGTGCACGAGACATCACATTATGGTTCCCCAACATCTTTATGGGTCCAACGTCATTGTAAATTCTTAACACAACACTTTTGTATGACCTACTTCATCGTGGATCCCTAACACAACACCTTTATGTGAGCCTTTTCATTGTGGATCCCACTACCAAGGTTTTGAATGACAACAATTGATGCAGATGAAAACAACACACTAGTTCTCAAACCTTTTTTTTTTTTCGAAGAACAATCTCCTTATCCCCTTCTAGGTAAGCATGTTTTATTCTACAACCTTTTGGAGTCATGATTATTTAGTAACAGACAATAAAGTAAAATAACCACCAAGGATCATTGACTTTTTAGCCATGGTTGTTCCGCAACACATAGTTAAACAAAATAACCACTAAGGATCGTTGTACTTTGATACTAATTGAAGTAGAAAAAAGCGAGAGATAATAGAATTTGTTACAAGTTAAAACCCTTAAAAACCATAAACACCATAAATATGGGGAGACAATTAAAATATTTGATTTTTATTCAATTACGTCTTCATTTATTAAAAGGATATCACAACTGTTATATAGAAAAAAAATAAAAAGCCCTAATAATACCGAATAGAAAGAGATAAATTAGGAAAAATATTCCCTTAAAATAGAAAAAAGCTAGAAAAACATCATAATAAAAAAAAATAAAAAAATATTTATTTTTTCTAAAAAACTCCTACAACAAACTTTCTTCTATCAACTTCCCCAAGTTTTTCTTTGGCTATCTTATGGGTACGTACCTTTTCCTTTCACATTCTTTTCTACTATAAAAATAAAACTAATTTATGTAGGGATTAGTCAAACCCTAGGCTGGATCGAGAACTTTGCAACACCTTTTTCATCAATGGTTAAAACATCTGGTCTTGATTCTGGACCTCAACATTAATAAAGTAATCAAAACATTTAGACAAGAAATTGGCTTTCCAGGGTCGAGGCTAGTTGTGAGTTCCATTTGAATGCATTTGACACTTCGATGTATAAATTAGTAAAATATAGAAGAAGAAAAAATATATAATAAATGAAAAGATAATAGGAAACTGTAAGATAAATTGTATGTTTCTAAGAATTATCGAGTTATTGTTTATACTCTTAGAATTATTGTGTGATTGTTGGTGGTTTTAGGAGTCACTGAATGGTTGTTGGTAATATATATATTTTGATTTACGTGGGGTGTCCGGGCCAGCTTGTGCGCACCACGACTATTCTCCACGGCCCATTGAACATCCTGCAAGTCTAGGGACAGGTTAGGCACCGCGGAGGTGACAGACGTGCACATAGAAGATCGAATCCGGGATGGAAACGGTTGAAGAACATGGTGGTAGCAAATTGCATGTTAGCTGATGTTATGAAAATGGTGGTGATATTTATAGAAATTAGTGTAGAAAAGAATGCCTCCTCATTATAAAGTTTTTGCGCAAAGAAAAAAAATATTGGTATAGAAAGTGTGTGCACGGGGACCTGAAAAAGTGTACCGAGATAATATTTATTTGAACAACTCGGGGCCTGAAATACATGAATTCTAGCTATCCGGCGGCAAAGAACATTGATTTCTAGCTGTTCGGCCATCTTCACGCCTAAACAGCTGGAATGCTGGCGCATGCCATCTTCTTCTTCTTCATTTTTTGTTTTAATTTTTGTGCTCCGTCAACCATAATTCAATTAGGTCTAGTATCGCTTTTGTGTCCATCCTCTATCTCTTTTTCTTAGAGGACTTGTAACGCTGGTGATCTCACAGAGGCTGTCTACTGTTTTTGCAGTTCTATGAAGTTTATCTTCTTCTCCATCTTCTGGCAAAAAAGATCAAAAGGAGAAGGAAGGGGCTGGATTGATTAGGATAGATATTGAAAATCTTCAAGATGAGGTAGCAAACATCGCCCCGTACATTGATAGTGTGAATTGTCTATTGTAGCTACTAAATACCAAGCCTACGTGACCTCGCATCTGAGCACTAAGTTCTTCATATAGAAGTATATTTTGTTTCCCTCATAGTAGTCAAATTTGATTTGAAATTGTTGTTGCATCCCTCTTATGTTAACTCTAATTGAAGAGATATCCGAGTAATGCAAATGGAGACCATTCATTCTTTTTTCATGTGTGCCACTAGCTATAAACTTTAGTGTCAAGAGATTTCTTAGGTTGTTTTTCAACGTATGATGTAGATTATGCTTTTTTGTTCTATTCAAATGATGGAAATTCAATAAAAAAAACTTATCGATTTTGCAATTCAATCATTGTTATCACAGAGCAATATGAGGATGTTGTGTTGCCATCAGACAACAATGAAGATGACAAAGACATACCAGCTTCATGGACTTCTGAAAGCAAGACAAGAAACACGGGAAAATAATTCTCAGGTGTCAGAAATCGGGATGATCTTCTCTTCTGAGGAATAGGCTTATGAATATTACAAAAATTATGCTAATGAAATTGGTTCAACGTAAGAAAAAGAAAGGTACAGCAGTTGACTACCAAAACCATTAGAAAACGGTACCTTTTCTGTTCAAAAGAAGGGTTCGATCAAAGAAGAAATTCTCCAAGATTACGAAGTATAGGAGGAAAGCAACCAGAACAGGATGCAATGCCAAGATCCATTGCATGCTGGAAAATGGGAAATAGGTGATCTCCCAAGTTTCTCTGGAGCACAATCATCTCCTTGAAGATCGAAGGCATGTGATAGTATCACACACCAAAACCTCTGTGTACGAAGTTGAGATGGTTTGCACCGGATATGAAGCTGAGATGGGGAGAAAAAGGTGTACAATCATCCAATATGGGCTGCACTCTTTGTGTACCTGATAAAAGAATAAATAGTTTGCAACCTCAAGCTGCTCAATGCTTATTAAATTATCGAAGGCATTCGCAGTTCCCGGATCTATCCTTCTTCTATGAAGTTCAACTTGATTCTAATGGTCGCATGACAAATTTCTTCTGGAGGGATGGCAGGTCCAAGGTAGACTATGACTGCTTTGGTGATCTTATTTAGGATTGAGGAATATGACATCATTTGTGCTTCTCTTTTGAGACTGATTCATCATCGGTAACAAGTCCTATCTGGATGTGCTTTCTTGCTTGATGAAAACACCGACTCATTTATTTAGCTGTTTGAGTCTTTTATGGAAGTGATGGGCAGGCATCAACCCAAAATAATTATCACTGACAAGAACAAACTGATAGTTAATGCAATAAAGGCAGTGTTGCCAGATGCAGAGGATCATATATATTGGCATTTCGTATATCCGCCAAAATGCCTTAAAACACCTATCCGCATTGTATATGCAACCTGGTTTTGAGAGTCTCTTCTACAAATGCATTTTTTATTGCCGAACAGAGGAGGAATTTGAGTCAAGGTGGGTATCTTTTGTGAAAACCCATGGCTTAGTAGTCTAGACAAGTCAAGAGAAAGATGGGCTTGTGTGCTCGTCAAGAAAAACTTCCATGCAGGACTACAACATGGTGAGGACATCAAAAATATTTTCGAAATTCCGAAGAATCAGAACACGGGTCTATCATAGTTCATCCAAAAATATCTAGAAATGGCGGAGAGATGGCGTTTAGAAGAGCTATATGAAGATTTTTGTTGCAATGAAGCTGCCCAGGTGAAATTCAAAATAGTAGTGCAATAGAAAGACACGCAGCCGATATATACACTTCCCATTGTTCAAAACATTTCAGGAAGAGTTTCCCAAATGTTTATCAGTGACAATAGAAGAAACTGCCAAGAATGAAACAATCACCACAATATTCAAGTTGACAGGAAGGCCATAAGGAGAGCGTTGTGGAATTCAATTGTTTAGATTATAGTGTCGCTTGCAGTTGCAAGAAATACGAGTCTTTTGGCATTTTTTGTGTCCACGCCTTAAGGTACTGAATGCAAGAAATCTCTTTCATATGCCCTTAAATACATATTAAAGAGGTGGATAAAATCTGCAAAATATGGCATGCCATATGAATATGAACAGGAGATGGCTAACAAGACGAAACGACAGAGTGACTTTGCTTATGCACAAAACTTTAAATGTCATTACTGAAACTGTGGCAATTGAAGAGAGCAAGAAGATAGCCGAGGACTATCTGGACAAGACATTGGAATATGTAGAAGATGTTCTAAGAGCAACGAAGGCAGATCATCTCGAAATAATAGACATAAGAAAGGGTATGATTCCATTATGTTCAATTCATTATCACTTTCTTTTGACATCATAGCTTTTCCTTGCACTAAATTTCCACTTCCGCAGGATAAAGCAATAGATTGGAAAACAGCTTGTAATTAGTTTGTTTTGATCATGATATCAAACGTCTTATACATTCGTTTATGAATAAGATTACCATAGCGAAACTTAAGAACTTATATGCAATTGATTACCTATATCTTATGTAAATAAAAAATATAAATCACAATGAAATTGATCAATCATTCAAGCAAATTCAATCAAGAACTTAATATAAAAATCACTCAACTATACAAAAATAAACAAAACACATTAAATGCTGCAACTTTAGAGAAAATTTCATAAACTCAAAGATAATATAACAATTAGTTTATATGGTAGAAAGTTAACCTTAATTTAACTTAGTGAAACTCAAACTTAATAGATAGACCTTTTCATATTAAAAGCTCAAAATAACTAAAATAATAAAATAAAACCTAACACAAATAAATGCATATATACCACAGGCCCTAAAATAAACTAAAAAATAAATAAACAATAACCTAACTAATTAAAACAAGGCCAAAGTTAAATTTTATAATATGCTAGTAGGATCACATCTCAACTTTAAATGAATGATTTTTCCTCGTCTTGATGAATTATAAGATGTACCATATATCACTGGAAAATTATGGATATCTAATTTCCAATGCAACTAGAATCGCATCAGAATTCATTCTTTAGCTCTAGTTATGGCCAAAATAGTAAAGAAAGGTCAAAACTGGAAAATTTGAATCTTCTTATTCCAATCTTTCTTTAATGTTTGGATGCTCTCCTACAAGCCTTTCTTGAACATGAATAAAATTAATCAAGGTTTATTCTTCATTTTTTGATATCTTATAGAACTCCATCTTAGCTCATATATCATAAAGAAGTCCATTAATTGACTACTTAAACCTCTTTACTCTAAATCTTGTGATTGGACCTATTGGAACCTCTAATAAATCTATTAGTGTTGAAGCTATGATTGCATCATAAGGACAAAGCTTTTTCCTAGTGGAAGTGTTAGACAAATCTATGTTTAAGGGAGGACAAACAACATATTACATCCTCAGAAAGTATGTGACAGATGATATATGATAGAGTTGTTTCTTTTAATTACAAACAATATTTGTTTTTGTTTTAGCAATATCAGGACTATTGACAAAGAAATAGATATGTTAATAAGTATATTATCAAGTTTCAAAGGCTAATAGAATGCAACCAACTATAAAAGTTCTAAGAGGACTAAGGACAACAATGAGTATTCTATCCATTAGTGAATTTATTTTACTATTATGCTTTTTTTTCTATTTAATAATTTGTTAATTTTATTACACATAATAATCTATTTTATTCTTTCAAACAACTTAAGAATGGAATAATTTTAGTAGCTAATAGGTAGATAGTCCTCGTGGTAACAAAACACTTACTTCCATTATATTACTTGAAGTAATTAGTATACTTGCAATCCAAATTTTGCATCAAGGCTTTACTAAATCCTAATACAAACTAGACTTCTCCGTTATTTATACTTATATGAGTCCTAAGCTAATTATGACTTCTGATCAAACTCTTATGATTAATCATTTTTTCTTGATCAATTATGACTCCTGATTGTAGTCATTTCTTTAATTCTCATGGTTAATAATGACTCTTCTAACACAATTAATTCCACTATAATTGATGGATTTTAGCCTTATCCTCCTGTTTTGTCTTGAACAATCATGGTTCTTTTATGATTGATATGTGAATGTATATTTTTATTTATGTAAACAATGCTCTTATATTCATTTATTTTTAAAAAGAATGAATATTTTCTCATTATAATTGTACTAAAATTGATTTATTAACCAAATATGATGTGGAAAGTGACACTATTCATCTAAAATGATCTATGATGTTACAAAATATACATGACATGTCAATCGTTTTAGCCAATTAATTCAAATTAAAACAACAAGTTTTAGGTACGATACGTGGGCTTTATAAATTGTACTTGATCCTTTATCTCTTGTATAAAATAAATCTCCATTTCCACTTTTAAATTTAAATACCTTTTCTTTTTAAAAATTACTAAAACAGCAGCCTTAAACTTTATTATGATAAAACCTATGTCCATAACTTGTTATAAAATTTCATAGATTGTTTATCTCATTTTAACTTGTTTATTATTAGTGTTACAAAGAATATATAAAGGGAACACTTTAGTCCATTCTTTAAGAAGGTATCTAATAAAAAGGAAGTTCATCCCTTTACTTTGAATATTAAACAAGAAATACTTCCCCTTCAAAACAACTATGCTACTCAAAATACTTTTAAGAAATTCATTCCATTATAGCCGAGTATTGCTTATGCTGATTACATTAGATAGATGGAAAGACTACAACACCACTTTGAAAAATAATGGAGGCTTCAAAAGATTTTTAACATAATTTAATTATTCAAGGTTAATTAAAAACTCAATAAAGAGCTTTTGATTGCCCTTTCTCTAGTCTAATAGAAGTCTAACAACATCTTTGTATTTAGGTAGGGAATGCAAACCATAACTTAAAATGATTTTCACCATAATAAATGGCCTTTATCTAGCTAGTGAGAAACTTTATGATTTCACATAGATTGATATCAGTCCATTTGAGGATTTAGTATGTTGCCTCCAATACTTATGTTAAATAGGTTTATATTTTTGCTAAAAATAAGTATTAAATAGGTTTATATTTTTCAAGAATTCATCTATTTTACTAAGATTTCTTCTATACTTATATATATTGCCTCCAATTTAAGAGTGTGGGGGCTAGGAGTATATGAAAGGAGTTATTTGCTAGGGTCTTGTACGAGTTAGAGGTAGAACAAGGTTGAGTATTTGGCTTTGGAAAGCGATGACTTGGGTTTTATTCTAACTTTTTTATTGAGGAAAAAGGATAAAGGAGGTTGCTCCAAGTATTTATATTGTGCCTTTGAAATGAAAATGTTGGGCGTGGTGAAAGTTCAAAGCAGTACTTAAAGACTAGCATCTTTTCAATTTTCATCCTCCCATAATTGATATTTCACAATATACAACCAAATTTAAGTTAAACAAAATAAAATCTTTCAATTGGGCCTAAATGAAATTAAGTGAACTCTTTTATTTTCTTTGTTTTTTCAAAGTGATAATTGGCTCTACAAAACTTTCAATTGAAATCACAATCAATTATAAAAGTTAGATATTTAACCAATTAAGTCTTGATTGAATTAATAGAACCTCTTAAATTATATCAATTTGTCAAATCTAGTCCTTGATCCTTCAATTATATCTTTTGAATTATTATCTTATCCAACCAAAGCCTGAAAAAAAAAATTGTTCAGTTAACTCAAAATATTTTAGTTAGATTTTCTTGTCTTGAGATGCTTTTAAAAGATTTTTTGGTTATTTATTAAAAATAACACGGAATCAAAATAGGTTATAACATATAGTGAAATTTTATATATTTGACCCCATTCATAAATAAGTCAAAAAGGTTAAACTAGGTAGAGGTAGTGCCTCTACCTTTGGTTTGTATTCGGCTAGGCAAAAACTTTTAACGGAGGGTTTTGGCAGTAGAGTGGCTCTGCCAAAGTTATAGAATGATTCGAGGTTCAACTAGCTAAAATCTAAAATGTGGGGACCTCTAATGTAATTTACCCGACTTTAGAAGTGTTAAACAAAGTCCATTTGCGCGTGGACTTGTCTGCCTCAAGACTCAAGGATCTTTGCCCACAGAATTTTATATAATCTTTTCTTTGAGAAGAAGAGAAGTCTTACGTTGCAAAGAGCTGAAGCTAAATAAGTTCCGTCAAAAGTCACTATCTTCTTAACAAAAGAGTTACCCAAAGCAATTATTTCTTATTGGTAAGTTCATTTTTGAGTTTTTTAATCTTTGGTTTGTTCTTTTTCTCTGTTTAAGTTGAGATTTCTGCTGTTTTTGGTTTGTATTGTTTGATTATTGTTACAGCTCCCAATTCTAGTTGATTTCTCAGCTGGTTTTTTGTTGGCTATTAGTTTTTGTGTCGTGTTAGGTGTTAGCTTAGTGAATTGAGCTTTTCTTGTTCTGGGGTATTGAATTTTGGTAATTGTCTTTCAAGAGACATGACTTTTAGAGTGCTATTTGGTATCTTAATTGATGGAAGTGGTGATAGGAAAAAAACAGTGGGTTTGGTAGACTTTCTAAAGTAACAAGCTTTGTTGTATATGAGTTTGAATTTGGACTTTTTTCTTGGAGGGTTTAGGGTGTGGTATGTATCATCTTTCATTATTATAACAAGGAATTTGTCAAGGAGGAATTTTTGGTTTACTTTTTAAAATTTCATAAATTGGGGAGTTCCTTTCTATTGTGATACAATTGTAAAGGAATAAGAATCGGAGAAAGAAAAATCCTTGCGCTGTTTATCGTTATTCTGCTGTATGGTTATCAATTTGGTGAGATAGCACAGATAGGGAATCTCGTAGTTCAACAAGGGCCTGATCGGGTGTTATTTGGAAGGGTTTTTTTTTTTTTTTGTATTTTGTCTTCAGACAGAAAGATGCAAAGAGTTCGATTATCGTCTCAACAGGCACCGGTACATAAACTAGGGGACTCCCAGATTACATTATCCCCCAAATTTAGAGTGGGTGTGATCCAATCTTCTTTGTTAAACCCAGAGTTTGAGTCATCTCTGCAATGTGAGCCCCTTATTCCTGGGCTTCCTGATGATATTGCACTCAATTGTCTTCTCCGGGTTCCAGTCCAGAGCCATGCAGCCTGCAAAGCTGTTTGTAAGAGATGGCATTTATTGCTTGGTAATAAGGAGCGGTTCTTCACCCGTAGAAAGGAATTGGGGTTCAAGGATCCTTGGCTCTTTGTCTTTTCTTTCCACAAGTGCACTGGAAAGATCCAGTGGCAGGTTTTAGACCTTATCAACTTTTCTTGGCACACTATCCCAGCAATGCCTTGTAAACACAAGGTCTGCCCTCATGGATTTAGATGTGTTTCAGTAGCTCATGATGGTACACTCTTTGTTTGTGGTGGTATGGTCTCTGATGTTGATTTTCCCCTTGACTTGGTTTTGAAGTATGAGATGCAAAAGAATCGTTGGACTGTGATGAATCGGATGATAACAGCTAGATCATTTTTTGCTAGCGGGGTAATTGAAGGGATGATATATGTAGCAGGAGGCAACAGCTCTGACCTTTTTGAGCTAGACTCAGCGGAGGTTTTGGATCCTGTAAAAGGGAATTGGCGTAGAATTGCAAACATGGGAACAAACATGGCATCTTATGATGCAGCAGTTCTTGATGGGAAACTTCTTGTGACAGAAGGGTGGTTGTGGCCATTCTTTTTCTCTCCCAGGGGTCAAATTTATGATCCAAGGACTGATAAATGGGAGAATATGGCTTTTGGATTGAGAGAAGGTTGGACTGGTTCCAGTGTGGTGGTCTACGGGCGCTTGTTTGTGGTTTCAGACCTTGAACGGATGAAGCTCAAGGTTTATGATGCAGAAAGTGATTCTTGGGAAACAATAGAAGGGCCTCCCTTACCAGAACAAATTTCTAAACCATTTGCTGTCAATGCTTGGGATTGCAAAATCTATGTTGTGGGTAGGAATCTTCATGTTGTTGTGGGTCATATCTCTAGGCTGCAGCAAAAGGGCATTTGTGAGAAGAAATGGGGCTTCAGTGTTAGATGGCATGTGGTGGATCCGCCAGATAGTTTCTGTGACTTGACACCTTCAAGCTCTCAGGTTCTTTTTGCATAGCTTTCCAGCTTTATTTGTATCTTGTCTTGTATTGGACTGAATAAGCTGTAATTATTTAAAATGTACAATGGTAATAATTGGCTGCTGCAGAACCAATCCATCAACTATACTGTTGTTTGATGTTTTTTCTCTTCTAATTCTCGCACTGGGATGTCGTTGTATTTTGTGTAATTGTTGTTATCTTACTGAAAAACAGGTCCATGAGAGCCCGTAAACGTTAGTGATTACCTTGGATATAAGCTCTTGTCTTTTTCCAAGTTCTTTTTCAACTTCTTTAATACCAGTATTTTGGTATTTTCAGTAAACAAAACATATAAATAGCTATTACCATGTTACATTTTGGAGCGTGCTTCAATGATTCTTCTTGAATTCTCCAAACAAGTGCTGTAACGGAAACAACGATTGAATTCTTCTTGAATTCCAGATGCGGCAATGATCAGATCTCTCCAGCTACTGCACAGGATTCCAAAGTGGAGTTCTGTCACATGTATACTTGTAGCAATCAGAAAATGATGCGATACAAAAGGCTCGAGTCTGCAAGGCCGGGATCTTGGGGCCATCTTTTTGACAAAATAGAAGAAGCAGAAGACATCTGTATTCAGCTGCAGCGTAGGAGATAGTACTACTACAACATTTCCACTGCTTTATCTGAAGAGAAGCAAAATTGGATGATCTGAATGTAACTTTATAGCCTATGATTAATCGCACGGAAATTATTTATTCGAGTGTTATAATATATTACATATGCCGAAAAATCTTTACACTTGGGAGTTCATCTAAATTTTTGGGTTAAGCACAAGATGATGCAAAAATCTGTCTGGTTTCGATACAGTCAATGTCATCAAGATGGTATGAGGATGATATGCTCACACCAGACAGCAATGTTGATGAGAATGAGATTTTCAAGAAAGAGAGGGAACTTTTGGAGATGGGAAATGAGATTTTAGAGAGAATGAAACCTTAAAGAGGGATGAGGAATGTTAAGAAGGAAAAATTAGTTTCAGCAGAGAAGCTGCAAAGCGATGGAAGGAGGCAGGGCAGGCGTGGATTTACGAGTTGCTAATGATTTAGTGAGAAAGCAACTGTCATCGCCTGTGCTATGAATTATGTTAATGCGGGTTGCTACTTTATGCTATGAATTCGTTGAAAGAGCAGATAGAAAGAACTGATAGTATTTTTTTTTTAATTGAGATTTTTTTTAATCAAAAAATAAAAATATGTGCACAGTCCATTTTATTTTATTTAGATAGTAAATTCATCACGACAATATATGAAAATCAAATTATTTTCATGATAAAGTAGGGAACAAATTTTTAACATGTAAAATATCTTCTTTTTTTTCTTCATGCAAGGAATCCAGACACCATTTTGTTGAGCAAACAGTTTTTTGCTTTAGTTTTTTGAATTTTTGTCAAAATGTTTTTCGTTAAAACTCTTTTATCTTATTTATATTTTTGTTTTTACAAAAAAATGTCTTTTTATTAATAACATATTTTTTAAATAAAAACTTATCGTGATATGAAAAATAAGTTTTAATTAAAAAAATATATCTTCATAATTTTATATGATTATATGTGGAAAAAAAGGAATAATTCATTTAAGAAAATTCTATAAAAATATATGATAAAAAAATAATATTTTATGCTCATTGAATATTCATGAGAAATGTTTAAATTTGTTTTGGAAATTAAGCTCATATATAATTATTTTTAAAATAATTAATAATACTAACATAAAAAGTTCTAATCTAATTTGAAAAGAATGCTATGTTATTATTAAAATATTATTATAATAATTTTATTGAAATACTTATTATTTTAAAATATCAAAAAATAAAACAAAAATAAAATAAAAAGACAGAGAGTTAAGCCCAAGAGTGTATGGATTTGAAAGGATGGATTAGATATGTTTGGGTTGGAAGGTCAAGCTCGTATTCATGACCTTTAAAAAAACACCTAGGTTCGCTTAGCTTCTTTTTTTTTTTGCATAGTGGATAACATGCCTAGGTAAATAATGTGTCATCCTTTAAAACAATTTTTTACTATGAGTTGATTGAAAAATGTGTTTTGGGTTATAAAACTCAAATTCGACTTGTTTTCATCTAAAAAAACATTTAAAAAAATCCTAGAACATGATAACCCAATTTCTAACCCCAAAACATACTCCAATTATTCTAAAGACTCAAAACCAGTTATTAAAATATAATTTTTAGATTCCAATATTATTTTTCTTCATGATTTAAGGTTCAAAATAAAGATTTGCTTATTGAGCAAGGCTTATATGGCTTTATTGATGGATCAAAACCATATCATCCAACTCTCTATACCATAAAGAACGTATCTCCTTCTATATCAGAATTATATTGAATATATTGGGTTCAACAAGATCAAGTAGTAATGAGCACTTTAATTGCATCTTTATTTGCTAATGTATTTTCTCAGGTGATTGATTTTTAGACATCTTATTCTATTTAGAGAATTTTAAAATCAGCTTTGGTTTCTCTGTCGATAACCTTAATTTTATCTCTTCACTTAAGTCTTTTTGAAATATAGCAGCTCTTTAAAGAACCAGTTTTGGCTTATTTTTATCATGAGAAAATATATAATGATGAATTCATAATAGTTAATAAGCCTTTCATTCTCATTGATTTTAACTTGTATATTTTTAAATAATGATTATTAGAGTTTAAAGATGTAGTGACCACCTTAATCGCTCTATCTAAACCTATTATGTTCTTGAAATTACTAGTTTATTATTGAGTCATTAACCATTACACACAAATGACTTTCATTTGCTCTCCCTTGCATTCATGTTTGTTAATGACATGATAGCCCATTTAGCCAATATTGCTAGCAATCCATTTTTACTGATAGAGGTGACAATTTCAACTTTAGGATCTTTTTTGGTCGAAATTGTTTTTTAAATAAAAAGGGTGAAAGAAATTAGTGAGGTTTTCAAAATAAAATAAACTTTAGCTGAGAAAACGAATCAGGATGGAATCAACCATGACAAGACACCCAATCCCAACACAAAATTTATGATAATTATAATCATGCTATGTCTTTTGATCTCTTACTACATGGCTTCAATGACTCTAATTGAGCTGATATTATTAGTGATTGAAAATCTATAGGTGCTTATGTTATCTATCTTAGTGGTAACCTTATCTCTTGAAAGTCTAGTAAGAAGAAAATGATTTCTCAATCTTTTACAAAGGCTAAATATAAGACTATTACTAATGTAGGTTTTTTATATCTAAACTTAGTTATCCATCATCTTCTTCTCCTATCTTATGGTGTGATAATATTTGAGCATTTTATTCATAGCTAATATGAAATATATTGAAAATGATTTTCATTTTGTTTATGATATGGTTGCAAAAAAAAAGTACAAGTTTGGTTTATAGCCACTAATGATCCATTAGTGGATGTTTTTACTAAACCATTTAGTAATGATTGTTTTTCCTTTTTTCCAATCCATGTTGTGATGTAGACACCTTTCAATATATACTAAAATCATATTTGAATGTTTTTGCAACCTGACCAGCAATAACCTGCCTTGGTTGACTAAAATAATACACAATGATCACCCCCACCCTACCCATGTAAAGACACACGAACGAGTGGTATAAAATCACGACAAAGTTGATCGATTCTTCAAATAGTTTGTAAGGTCAATCAAGAAATTAGTATGAGAATAACTCAACTACACAAGAGAGATATCAAGAATGCTGATTCCTTTATTAAAAATAGTCTTTTTGTCTAATCTTAAAAAGTCTCTACAAAAGAGTATTTATAATAGAAAGAATTCTAAGTCTAATAGGATATCCCTAATGAATATGGATAATAAAGGCTCTACTATATCCAAAAGGGTTAATAATAACTAAAATATAAATAAAATAATAACTCAACTAATTTAAATAAGACTAAAGTTGTTTTTGTAATCTGTTAGCAGAATTAAAGCTCAACTTCAAATGCATGGTTCTATCCTGTCTTAATGAATTAGAAGGAGTGTGATATATAGATGTATACTTTCCAGTGCAACCTTTTTTTTAAAAAAAAATATTCATATAGTTGTCATATGTAATTATTGAAAAATAATTGTAAATATTACTAGAGAAAGCTCCGATCTTATGAAAACATTATGGGATAATTAAATAATTTTTTAACTATCATTGTAATTATTTATTTTAACAAAATTTTGTTTTAAATTTTATATACATACACACACAGAAGATGAAGATGAAGGCCACGAGCATCAAGCCTTAGGCTCGTGTGTCTGGTCTTAAAAAGAAAAGAGAATGATATGTCTAACTCTTGTAGGGCAAGCTCACAAACCTAGACTATTAGAAAGAAGCAAAGGTGCATCTTTTTCTAAAAAGCAAATGACATGTCATCCACCGATGTAGATGATGTGTGTCTGCTACAAAGATTTTTTATTGTCCTCTGATTATCGAGAAATCAAGTTCCAAGTTTTTAGATCTAAAACCCAGTTTTCAACATTTTTTTGTCTAAAAGACACCCTAAAACTAAATATAAAAAAGAAATATTCTTAGAACCTCACTAACCTTATTTTCAAGTACAAAACACATTTTAAGTTGCCTAAAAATTAAAAACCAAATCATAATTTTCAAATTTTTATCTATTTTTTCAACATGGTTAGACAAAAACTGTCTTTATTGAACTCTTGTCATCAAGAAGAATCCATTAACATTAACATTAACCATAGTGCAGAAAGATACTTCTATTATACAATATAAACATAAAAACAACCATTCCTTTCTTTTTTTAATTTTAGTCCCTGTTTTTTTTTTTTGTTTTTTTAACATAACCCTATAATTGTAAATCGTAATAGCTCTCTATTTAAATCTTAGAAATAATCTTTGTAATAAAGCATACGCTAGAGCGACAAAACATTAAATAGAACTAACATAATTTGCAAGAAGAAAACTATATATATATATATATAAACCAAGGTTGAATGGCCACAGTACAAAATATAAAAAACTCCTTGGACCAAAAAAAAATGGCCATAAAAAGTGGAATGGAGATGGTAATGAATTTGGGTGAACAATGGCAGCGTAGTGTCCTGCTTCACAGTTCTCTAGAAATACCGCTACTGTTCAATCAATTAAACTTGGCAATCCCTCGCCGTTTCAACACCAAAGGCACATGTTTCTTCAAACCTAGGCTGTCTTTGTCAATTATGTAAAAATATTACATATTCAAAGTTCAAACATTAAACATTGCATGTGAGGCAAAGACAAAAGTGCGAACCTAAACAATTTTGTTGTGCAAAAGTCATCTAAAGTAGAAAACAGCCGGTCGTCTTCGTTGCTGGAAATTTCAGCTTCACAGACCGAAAACATTGACCACAGCTAATTTACAAGGGGAAAATGACACAAAAAGGCTTAATCAACATGATCACATGTTTGACAAAAAAATATTAAATGGTTGCCGATTGAGCTGAAAAATGCAATAGTGAAAGGATGAGGAAAAATAATTACAACACAATGTATTATTCAAGGTAAATAAATTTAAATTTACAATCCTCAGAGCCTTAATTTGAGGCCAGAAGAATAATAATTAAAGAAACAAGTGGGGAGAGATTCCCGCCTATAAACTTCACCTTCAATCCCTTCTCTCCTCTTTCTTCTCTAACATTTATATAAACAAATAGATTTATATTACTATAAGCACATTCACTCCTCTCTTGCCTTGGTTCTCTCATATTTTTTGGAGAAAACATGTCTCACTATTTCTTGGATCTTTCCCCATGTTGTTTCTGTGTTTCTATAACCCAAAATTGAAAGAAAAGAAAAACTATACTGCATGTACGTGCAGTTTCGACTCCATATTTTAACTGCAGTCTCTCTAACTTTGTGTGGCCTCTTCTTACTTTACCTATGCCTCTTCTGCGCTTGCTGCTTCTGTTTTTCATTGACTAGAAGATTAGCATAGAGAATCTCATTCCACGCATCCGGCACACCGGGAAGACACCAATGGCTGCAGTCTTGGAAATGTAACGGTGATTTCCTTTCCTCCGGAGACAGGTTTTGCTTCCTATAGACTGAAGGGTGCCCATCCTTCCGATAATCAGTCATTTGTGTAACATTTAGGTATGTGACATGTGTTTTCATGTTTCTCAACACTTTCTCAAGAACCAGCATCTTCGGTGGATACTGCCTTAGGTATGTGACGTTTTTTATGGGTTCAGCCTCACTGTCACATTGCCCACCAGAATTCCACTGTCCACCGCTGCATAAAGACAGAAGCAACAAATATTAAATTACCTGCTCCAGAGCTACAATGGTGCTGAAATTTAAACAAAAATATCAAGAGAACGACATTCAGCACCATTCCTATCTGAGAATTCCAAGATCAATCTATAGTTTCTTATTTTAAAGTCTTGATGCCATGAAACTAACAAGATCTTGAGCGTGAAAACAAATATTACTTTTACCATTACTCCCTCGCAAGTCAAAAGTGGAATCAAATCAAATGATATGGGAGAAGATTACAGGGAAATCTATCATTAACAATTAAAATATTAATTGATAGCACTTCACCTGAAATGGGAAGCAGAATATCCTCTGAAGAAGACCAGAGATTTCATTGGATCTACATTTGCATCAACCCATCTGGCCCATGTTGTCAAAGCTTTTCGAAAGGCCTCTAGAACATTCAACTCATTATACACATGATTCCCTTCTTGGTAATAATCTTTCCTGCAAATACCAGCAGGTGGTTTAGTTTCCTCCAGAAAACAGAGAAACCGAAAAACAATAGAACCGTAGAGGTAAATTATGAACTCACCCTTTGGAAGTTTTGTCATGAGTCCACCAGTGTCCAGTATTGAAGACAATGATATCTGCACTTTTATATTGACTGGAAGACCTCCCAACTAAATCAAGCCTAAGTGTCTCCTTCATCGATCCATCCTTTTCGTGCATTTCCCATTCTTGAACTAAGAAAGGCGATACAAAGAAATCAATTGTGCAGTTATAATCCTGCCAATCATGCAACGACAGATTTCATAAAGTTAGGAGAAAACAAATCGAAAATACAAGAAATTCAGTTACAAAGATTGAGCAGATGGAATTGATAACCTACTTTGAATAAAAAGGAGTATGAAGCTTCCCCTCGAAAATGATGTCTTCCATTCACTTCAAAAACCTTGCTTTGATCTTTCACTGATCCTTTTAGAATACAAACCAGAGACTCCCACATATTCCTGTTCAGGGAATCGCCAACGAAAACAAGTCGCTTTCCTCTCAACATATCCAACATATGACGAGGATTCAACCTGAGCAAAACAATTCAGATTAACAAACCTTGGAATTAAAAATAAATTTATTTGATTAACCCTTTTCAATTGAAGTGTTGTACGAATCATACACCACAACACGAAGTTGATTGATGCATCCAATGAACAGGAAAAGAAACTTTCTAAATCAGGTAGCAGAGGATAACTGACAGGCCAAAAATAATTGGATCGCTTATAATTGTACGTCCAAATCCTCACTAATCTCAAAACAAGCATGAAATCCAAAATATAAATTGATAAATTGGTGTGATTTTCTACGAACCAAAGCCCCGTCCCAAAACAGAAAAGTTTCCCCATAAAAAATAGCAGAAAAACTTAAAAAAGAAACTACATACCTTGGTAAAGTGCATCCTTTAGGCTTCCATTTATATTTCTGGTAGTCTTTATCAGGCCTACCATTAATTATACAATTAAACTGCTCATCAATCAATGAACAAGACCCGGGTTTGTAAAGCGGATACGAATCATCCTTGACCCATTCTCCATCAAAAAAATCGCAATTTGCCAAATTCTGAACCCGATTATCAAATCCCTGCTTCACTTCCTTCCCTGAATTGGTTTCATTGCTCTGTTTTGTCGCATTACTTTGTTTCTTCACAAGTGAAGCAGTAAAATTTGATGACACTGTCTTACCTGCATCACCTGTAAAATTTGATGACACAGTCTTACCTGCATCACCTTTATCTTGATTTCCAGAACCTTCCTTTACCAAAGAACCTGACTTCGTGCGTGTGTTTTCACTTT
Source organism: Populus nigra (assembly GCF_951802175.1). NCBI lineage: Eukaryota > Viridiplantae > Streptophyta > Magnoliopsida > Malpighiales > Salicaceae > Populus > Populus nigra. The sequence goes on along the minus strand of NC_084854.1, from coordinate 7,264,444 downwards.
GATTTGCTGCTACCTGGATTGTAGTTGGGTTAGCAACTGTGGTTTGATTTGGCTTTAAAACTTGACCTTTATCAGAATTCACTGCAGTTTGAGTTTGATTATTTGCAAAGGCTGGCTCTTTAATGACAACTGAAGAATTAGAGGTCCGGTTTGGTTGCAAAACTGTGATTTGAGTGAGGTTTTTTACACTTATTGGGTCTTTAACTTCTGTTCTAGAATTGGGTGATAAGGTGTCATTAGATCTAGTAGTGTTTTGTGAAGGCATTGAAGAGAAACCACGGCTTTGCTCTTGTGAGGTGGCTGCTGATGTGTTGTTGGGCAAGAAGTAAGAGAAAATCGAAGAAAATTGAGATCTATGAGAATCAGAAGAAGCAGTACTAGTGCTGGTACTAAAAATATTAGTAAACCAGGGAGACGATGAGTTTGGAGAAGGACTGAATGCCAAGAAGATAGTGAAAGCAACAAAAGCAAACATGAAGCCATAAGCGAAAGTCACAGTTCTCCTTGTTTTAAGGAGAGAAGAAAGGTTCTTCATATCTGTAATGATGTTACCTCCACTGATGGAAGAGAGGTGTTTGCTGGCTGTTGTGTCAGCCATGGAAACTGAACACTTTATCTTCTTCTCTGGTTTCTATCTCTGAAAAAAGAGAGAGGGAGGGAGGAGGAAATGGTACTGTTGTTTAAGAGTGAGAAAGAGAGAGTTGTGTGGTGTTTAGAAGTCTAAAGTGAAAGTTGATGGTGTCTTAGAGAGAGAGAGAGAGAGCAGTGGAGAGACAGTCTTCTATACGACAGCGTCTAGAGAGATGAAGTTTGTTTTACTATGGGTGGACGAGGAAGAGACGATAGACTATAGTTGTCATTCGTCAAAAACTATGTAGTTTAGGAAAGGAAAGGAAAGATTTTTTTACCGTGATAGACATTGTTTTGAGGAATAATACTCACAATTTATTTTTATTTTTTTATATAAAATAAATTATATATATATAGATTATTTTGATGTGTAAATATCAAAAATAATTTTAAAAATTAAAAAAAAATTATTTTAATATTTAAAAATATTTTAAACTGTCACCGTTACTATACTATAATCAAAAACATATTTGTACTATTATTTTTTTTTTAATGTCAGTGTAAAGATGTCATGCTTATTAAATAGTACTTGAAAAATATGGTAATGATTTATATATATATATATATATATATATATATATATATATATATATATAGACACACACACACTTCATAAGAACATTTCGCAATCATCTAAGAAAACTTATTAATGGGCTGGGGATACTGCATATTTCTTTCCAAATCATTTTAACCGTTTCTGTACATTAATAAATTAGGTGCATTTATTTTTTTATCGCATTTCCATGCCGACAATATCTCATACTTCCATAATTCCCTGGATTTATAAAAACTAAATAATCTTTAAATTTGGTTTTTCAATCTAAAATACCATCAATCCAATTTCGTAATTAGGGGCGCAGCTAAGGGAGATTGGCAGAGCCGGGCTTCCGGAAAAAAATAATAAAAAAATCCATTTTCTTCTTTTAACAATTTAGAATTTTAGAGTTACAACTATTAAAATTTAAATTTGACCCTCTAGAAAAAATTTCTTTTTTTAGTTGTTAAAAAATCATTTAATCTGTAATTATTATAAAAAAAAATATTTATACCAAATGTTTTTTTTCTAAGTTTCATTGAATTAGAGTCTGTTTGAAATCGTGGTAATAGTATCTGTTCAAAGTGATTTTTGTTTAAAAATATATCAAAATAAAATTTTTTTTATTTTTTAAAAATTATTTTTGATATCAACATATTAAAATGATATAAAAACATTAAAAAAAATTAATTTTTTTTTAAAATAACATGATTCAAATCACATTTTCAAACACTTTAAAAAAACAAACTAAACCTACTAAAAAAACATTTAAATCTCCTGGGAATTTAGGAGCAGCTTATCAATAGCGGGAAGTGGCAGATATGATTCCCACCTCCTGAATTAGGGATACCCTTGTAATTCCACTTCAATCATTCAGTTTTATCTCCCTTGTGTCCTTTTTCTGAAGTACCCAAAAGTCTGTACGTGAGATTCAAAATCAACGGTCAATATTTAAGCAGTGCCAACTCGATAATTTTACTAGGGAGTCGTCGGTGAGCGGCTGTGTGGCTGTGGCGTTATGTGATTGGATGGACCCACCAAGCGGAGAATCCAACTGTAACTATAATTGTGCTGGAGCCAGCGCGCACCGCCACTAGATGTATCTCATGTCATTGTCGTTTTGGTACTGCTGTTATGTAGTATACCCTGTTTCTAGTCATGCCATATGTGTCGTTTTGAATAGTTGCTATGAAATCTGTAACTATTTCTTACAATAAGTTGCATGATAAAGAGTAGATTTAAACCATCAAGTAGGGGCAAAATAGTAAGAGTATAAAACTAAGGGGTTTGTTCTCCCTGTAGTTTCAAGTTTGAGTCCTATGATTGCTAATATGATGGCCACCAGAGGATTACATGATCATTAACTTCAGGATCTATAGAATTAATCAAGTTGCATACAAGCTGGTCTGAAAAGAAAAGAAAAATAGAAAGTTCATCTTTTCTGTTTTTTCTGCATGTTTTCTATTAAAAAAATATAATTACTATTGTATTTCCTAAAATTTAAACAATATAAGTTGGTAGGTTATGAAGTAAATTCATTGATCGGCCAACATCTAAGGATATTTTTTTTTATCTAAGAATGAATAAATTCATTTCTTTTTTATATATATTTTATGTGAAACTGTGTATAATTATTTCAGGTAGATTCAATAAAATTATGCAAAAAAAATAAAAGGAAATGCTCTTTCACTATAAAAATGACAATTTAAAAATTATAAGTGGGATTTTAGGTTTGTACATATTGTGATTTGACATCGTAGAAATGGCCATTTGAAAATTACGTGAAGGATTTTGGATTTGTACACGTGGTGATTTGAAAATAATGTTGGGGATTTGGGTGGATTGGTAATGGTAATGGCATTTTTGTAATTTTCCGTTGCAGCTTTCTTTTCTTTGCATTGTTGTCCTATTCTAGGATTTCCAGAAAAAAAAAAAAAACTAAATATTTTTTTTCTCTCTGCATGGTTCTTCGCCACATTTCCCCCCCTTCAAATCACCACATTGCTAGAAAAAGGAGAGAGTAAAGCACCAAAGTAATAGATGAGAGAGAGAGAGAGAGAGAAGGGAGCATCTAAGAGAAGAAGAAAACGGTGTGCAGAAAGGGATTGGGTGTAATCCACCTTTAATTTGAACTCTGCTTTAACACTCTCTTAACCCTAAAACTCTATTTTTAATTTTATCTCAAATATCATTACAATATATTTCAAACAATTTCCTAACGGTATTGCCTCGGAAAATATTTATTTTTTATCCCTTATAACAGGAAGGGTGATAGAGCATTCAGCACTGTTTAGGAACGCTCGTGTTCCAAAAAAATTCATTTTTTAAAAAAAATTTAAATTTTTTTTTATGTTTTATATTATTTTGATGCGCTGATCTCAAAAATAATTTTTAAAAAATAAAAAATATCATTTTGATGTATTTCGGCATGAAAAGTACTTTGAAAAGCAACCACAACTACACTCCTAAATAGACCCAAAAACTCATGGATTATAAATGGTTTAAACCATCATGGTCATTGTAAGCTCATTAAATTTTTCAGGGGAGTTTGAGAGTGTAGTTGCGATTATTTTTTAAAATGTATTTTACTCAGAAATATATTAAAATAATATTTTTTTATTTTTAAAAAATTATTTTTAACATCAACCTATCAAAATAATATAAATAATACTAAAAACTTATATTTTTATATTTTTTAAATACAAAAACAAACAATTTCTTGCATCGGCCATTTCCATTTCTTTGTCTTCTAACCATCGAGTAGTATTCCTAAAAGGCTAAAAGAAAAGAAAAAAAGATTGGTATGACTGAAATGGAATCTCTGTTGAAAACCGACGCGAATTCTTGTTAACGCGATCTCCAGTTAGTGGCCACAGTTTATATGGATAGACATGCTTAGCTGTTTTCGGTACGACAGTGCATGAGTGTTTTTTAAAAAAAGAAAAAAACCGCGTCTTGATATCTTTATATTAAAAATATATGTAATTAATTTAACATTTCTTTCCATTTAAATTAATTTAATAGAAGTGTCCTTGTTTTTTTGGCAAAAGATCCTTCTTTACTCGGAATGGATCTTCAACCCAAATAGTTTGAACGGAAGGGATTGGAATACAAATATCCATAAATCAACCATCATATAATTAAGAAGATTGGAACTAGTGGTTGAATAAACGTCACATGATGCAGCCACTCTTCAATTTAATGCTTACAAGAATGGAGTAGTTGAAGAGGAGAAGCCTCTTAAAATTGAAAACTACTTTATTTGTGAGCTTCTTTTCTTTTCAGTTTTTTAAAACGATAATTATTTTTTAATATTTTTATTTAAAAATATATTAAAATAATAGTTCTTTTATATATATATATTTACTTACCGGACTAGGCTACAATATTAATCTATCAACAAGGGGAGTCTACCAAATTTGAATATATTAACAGCTTAATGAGTTATGAATGAGTTAATTTATAAGATGGAGAGAAGATCCGTACATATTAGCGTGGACTTGGCTGGACTTGTATGCATCAGCATTCATTTAAACGCGTCATCCTCTTTTATATATATATATATAAAGAGGGGCCCACTAAGCTGTCGGTGCTTAAAATAGTGGCTGATCTCCTTTAATTTTCTTTATGAAAGGGTTGGACGTTTCTTAGTCCTGTGTTTTTTCCTTGGTAGTGGAGAACAATGTTACGTTACGAGCATGCATCAGCATAATCGGGCCGGGTGCTGAGGTGCCCATACGTTTTCCTTTCCTTTTTTTTGTTTTAACGTTTTCAGGTACATGGTCCTTTCAAGTTTAAATCTTACCAATATTAAAATATCCAGAACATTTTAATTTAGAAATGCAAATTAGTTATTTAGTTATTTAGTAAACATGTTTATGATTTTAAAAAATAATATAAATCATATCTTCAAATGTTACCTAACAGCTTGATATCAAGTAGTCACAAGTTTGAATCTTACCATCCTTATTTGTTTGATAGAAATTAAACAGAATATAGTGTGAGCTTGTATAAGTTTTAAGTTTAAAGGACTTTCACTTGAAGGGATACATTAAAAAATAATATATATCATATCTTGAGATCTTACCTAACAGCTTAAGCTATTGAGTTAAAATAATTATTTGACATATGATGCGGGTACAATTAAATTCAATTTCTAACATAGTAAAAAATATGTCAATATTACATATACATTTTATTATATCATAATTTTTTAATTGGAAAATATATATTTCTCGCTTAAATATGAAATAATTATTAAAGCTAATTAAGTATTTAAATGAAAAACTAATTATTTTCTATAACAAAAATCATTCTCATCCCAAATTCTGTTTTAAATTTATGTGTTTTTATATTAAAGGTTATTTTTTTCTTATCAAGAGTAAATCATTTTTATTTTTATAAATACATCATGCAAATAAATTCTATTTATATCAAATATAAAAGATAAAATAGAATAATCTCTTTGAAATATTATAAAAATATAAATAATTAAAGTCAATAACAAATATTTAAAAAAGGTTAATAAAAAAAGATTAGAGAGAGGGTATTAATTAAAATTTAAATAAAAAAATCAATGCAATGTAAACAATACATTAAAAACAGGGAGGGTATTAAGTAAGATTTTTTTTTCAAATAATAATAATAATAATAGAAAGCGATCAACTCAAAATAATAGAAAGCTAAGGATCATTTATTATTATTATTATTATTATTATTATTATTATTATTAATGCAAAAGAATATTAAGTACTAACTTATGCATATTAGCCCCGTTTGTTTGCAGGAAAGTAGTTTCCTTTTGAAAAGTGAATTCCAGGAAAGTATTTTCCGATGTTTGGTAGTGTAATGGAAAATAAGTTGGAAAACATTTTCCAGTGTTTGGTTATGTTATGGAAAATGAGCTGAAAAATAACTTATTAATATTTTATTTTTTCAAGTTTATTAAAATAATAAGGAACAAATCTTATAAATTAAAAAGTTGAATGAGAATGAAATTGAAAAAAAATATATAATTTCATAAATTATCTCAAATAAAATAAATAATAGAGATCAAATCTAAAAAATTAAAAAAAATAAAAGGTGAAGAAATTAAAATAATAATAATTAACATTTCATAAATTATTTCAAATAAAATAAGTAAAAATCAAAAGAATGAGGACCAAATTTGATAGATAAAAAATTTCAATAAAAAATGATAAGGAAAAAGCAAATAGCAATTATAAAAATAAGGACCAAAATTAATATAAAAATTAAATTTTAAGAGATGAAATTGAAAAATAAATATTCAAAACAAATTATATATAGCAATCAAAAGTTTGAGGATCAAATTTGATATAATCAGCAAATAATGACATTTCTAAATTTTTCACAACTTCCGGAAAGTGTTTTCCGCCCAAATTTTTCAGGAAAACACTTTCCTGAAAACCAAGCCAAATTTTCCTTTGACTGGAAAGTGTTTTCCGTTGACCAACTTTTTCAATGGCAAACAAACACATGAAAGTTTGGAAAGTGGTTTCCCGGAAACCACTTTCCGGAAAACAAACACAGCCAAAAGAGAAAATACTTTCCTAGAAACCAAACCAAATTTTTCTTTGACTGGAAAGTGTTTTCCGTTAACCGAAAAGTGTTTCCGTTGACCGGAAAGTGTTTTTCGTTGACCAACTTTTCTAGTGGTAAACAAACACAAGAAAGTTTGGAAAGTGATTTTTTGAAAAATGAATTCCGAGAAACAAACATGGCCTTAATCACACAACCAATATTAAATACTAATATTATTTTGACTCGTCAGAGAATTACTTAATCAAATATTAAAATAAACAAACCTAGTGAGGAAGCTGCCTTTTCTTTTCATCTTGATCTCATAATTTGTATAAGAAGGCCTCAATCAACACAATGTATTAGGAGTATCTTTCACCGTCATCTAACAGCCCGATTTGCGGATTACAGCTTTCAAAACGAGGAAACAACATCGGAATATCCAATTCAGTAAAATATTCGGCGGTGAGTACCTGGTGTTTGTGGTTCCAAACTCATATTCACTATTTTTTATTTATTTATTTTTTTAATGGATGGGATTTTTTTTAAAAAAAAGTTATTTTGTACGGTTAACTAGATTTTCTTTTCCTATGATATGATTTCAATGGATATGTCCTCGCATCTTCTTAGTCTTTCCTATCTGTCTCTGTGTGTGTGTGTGATAATTCATAAAAATAACTAATAAAATATTACTAAGTATCATTAAATTTTCCATTATATTCATATAACAATTTTTAATATATATTTTTCAAATTCTTTCTGCACTAAAAAAAGCTATCCAGGTCACAAAATGTTTTTTGATGGCCAATGGATCGGTACTGAAATCTCTCGACTCATCTTTTTATTTAACGCGTGTTTCAAATTAAATTTTTTTGGAGTTGTTCTGACATGACACAATTAGCTTGGTGAATTAAAAAATAAGCCAAATGACTAGAAGTAAAGTGGTCTCAGTTTAAATATAAATTTCAAGATGACATATAATTTTTTTAAAAAAAATATTAAGAGGATTAGCAATTGGATCGATTTGGGTTTCATGTTTTAATTTGTCAAACCCGCGAATCGAGTCGTGGATTTTATTGAGTTTTCAATTTTTTGTTAGACAATTTTTTATTTAATCATATTATAAAAAAAAAAAATATACAATTGAATGGTACAAAGGCTTTGATTGGAGAAGGTTCTTATGGCTCTCTAATACAATTTAACTCTTTAAAATAATCATGTCAAATCAAAAATTTTATCCATAACATCAAAAAAAAAAAAAAAAAAAGGTTTATGTGACACTTTTATATCCTTCCAAAATGAAAAGATGTTATTCCCAAGGTATTCCACAATGTGGGAGCCAATAACAAATAGTTGAACACTACAGCAACATACTGATACATGATGGAAATCTCCCTTCCTTGTTTGTCAAAGTAAAACGAAAAATAGAACCCTTGAAAACTACTAACAATGTTATTTCACGTTGACAATGTCTATATCAAAGCCATTTTGGAAGGACTGAGGGAAAGTTTACATATACGTAAGTCTGGTCCTGCTGGTGCTGATTTTAGATCAAGTTGTGACTGATGCATGAGCGTCTGGCCCTGCTGGTTTTGAGTTGAGAAGTGGCTGAAGAGCCTTCACAACAATAGTCATGTTTGGCCTAAAGTCTGCTTCATATTGAACACAAAGTGCTGCAACTGCTGCTAACTGATATACCAATTGAAAAACACAGAAATGAGGACAACATACAGGGGGAAAAAAAACAAGTGCTTTCAAGCATTCACCAGAACTTCAAATTGCCTAATCCCAACATGTACTTGAAGCTATTTCCTTTCCATCAGAATCACTAGCAGAGACTAACCGAATGCTTGATAATTTGTGTTGAGGAAAAACAAGGGATAATAGAAAGCACCTTGGCAACTGCCTTTGGAGGGTAATCATTGTTTAGCTTCGGATCCACACATTGCTTCACTTTATCCTCACTCAATCTTGGTGTTGCCTGCAGCAATTACATCTCTTCTGGGTAAACGCACAAATGGAGAATTGCAGAGGAAAGGGAGGCCCAAGTATAAACTGAAACATACCCAAGTAACAAGACTCTGTTGCCCTTTAGGCATTGTATGGTCTACTGGCTTTCTTCCTGTCAACAACTCTAGAAGAACAACTCCAAAACTGTAAACATCACTTTTCTGAGTTATCTGTCCAGTCATGGCGTACCTGAAAACAAACCATGGATTAGAAAAGAGAATGCAATAAAATCTTAGAATTTGCAATGCAAGACAATAAGGAAGATGGCAGAAATGTTATTGCATAATTAAGAGTTACTACTAGCTGCTAGGAAGGCTAAAAAAGTTCACGCATGTTCTTAGCATCTCTAAGGCGAAAGGTATGCAGGAAAAGCGGCTCCATTTTGGTTTAGGACACAGAATATATACTTCACTTTACTACATTTAGATACTCAATGCTTTCTTAATAGATGAGAGAATGAATGTTGACGATTAGAGTAAGCCAAGACTGCAATTTCAGACAACAGGCTAGTATTAGAGAAGATATGAGGCTTACTCTGGAGCATGGTAGCCAAATGTTCCCAAGACCCTGGTTGAATGCAGTCGAGCAGCAGTGTCAGAATGGGCATTTGACAAGTTGAAATCGGCAATTCTGGACATGAAGTCGTCAAAGAGTAGGACATTGCTTGATCTGACATCGCGGTGAACTATAGGAGGCTGAACCTTTTCGTGCAGATACTCGAGGCCTTTTGCTGCCCCATATGCAATTTTAACTCTCTGGTTCCAGTTCAGAACTGGACCTGGTTCAGCCCCTTGTACACCTTTCCTCCCTGCAGTATAAAATTAACTAAATATGAACAAATTCCAAGAAACAAATGAAACTAAGAAACATCATAACTGGATTTACCATGTAGTACATCATGTAAAGAACCCATTACTGCAAACTGATAAACCAAGATTCGGTTGTTTGCCTCCAAACAATACCCCGTCAACTCCACAAAGTGTTCATGCTTAAGTCTTGAAACTACAGACAGCTGTATGACCCCAGATTCAAACATCGAATCAAAACTTTGTGACCAAAAATAGCATTTACCAAAAGGAACGCTCCCAGTATCTAACCTGTGCTGCAAAATCAGAATCTGGTTCCTGTGAGCTGCTGGTGTCTAGCTTCTTAATTGCAGCACGCATGCCATCACTTAACTTGGCATAGAAAACTCGGCCATAAGAACCTTCTCCAATCAAAGCCTTTGTACCAAAGTTTCCTGTCATCCTATTTAACTCATCCAATGGTATTGCCGGAATTTCAATAGGTAACACCTTCTGTGGAGCTCCATTTCTGGCCGGATTGGCGCTTCTCGGCTCTCCTCTCCCGCTGCCTATAATACACAGTAGGAATTATCACATCAGAAACTTAAGAAACCCAGGCCATTCACCAGGAAACATTAAATGTTTATTCTTCTTGGCTGCTATTCTATTTCCCTTAAAACTATCATCATTCATCGGACAGGATAAATTGACAAAATGGCATGAAATTATGTCAACAATGGAGGCCAAGAACACAAGAAAATTAAAATCCAAGATTGGAAACAAAGAATAGAATGAATTACCACCACCATATGGATTCCCTCCTCGAGGCGGGGCTGTGTATTGATTAGCAGGCGGGCCATGGGGTTCCTCCTCTTTATCTCCACAACAGAACATATGAATTCTTGGATAAATCTAATACAAACAATATCCTGCAATCCCAGGAAAAAAATAAAAACAAACCATATAGAAATATGTTATCAACACAACAAAAACAAATGAAGGTACTTTTTATCGAATTAAAAACCCAAAAACTATCTGGGGTTGAAACTAAATATATCTTTCAAATAAATTACACCTGTTGAAATACTTGATTCCATCAAATCATATCAATTTATGCACATTGGGGAACACCAATGATGTTGTCGAAGTTTAATTCATGATTAAATTGTTAATGTACATGTTTCTCAATGTTAAAACCTCATAATCTAATCTCAAAACAAAAAAAAAAGGAAAAGAAAATAAAAGAAAAGGTGATTCAAAAGAGCAGCATTAAATGGTCATCATTGATCGGTCAACCATCAATAAAATGAACATACCCAAAGCCTGTGATAGATGACCCTGTCAAAAAGGAGTAGAAATTGATAGACAGACTGGTAGAGACAAAGAGAAAGAGAGCTGGGGATAGACAAAAATTGTGGAAACTAAAGAGAGAAAGGAGATGGTTGCTCTTCTGCAATGGCTCTCTGTTTTTGGGACAGAGAGGCACCCAGGTCCTTTTTGTGTCGCGGGAAATTCGGTTTAGAAAAGAGTTTAACCGCTATAACTAACCTACTCCATCCTACGGACTTGCCTTCACGTTTTGCATTCATCTGCATGTCCCATGTCCTCTTTCTTTCTTAGTTTTATCCAATGCTAATCTTACGGTGCATCTTCACCTGATCATCGACATATATATATATATATATATATATATATATATATATATATATATATATATATATATATATATATATATATATATGATGATCACCGTCTTCATGGGTGACCTCACATTAGTGGGCCACGGTCTTAGACTTCATGGTTTGCATGGTGGATGCCCTTGGTTAAGGTCAAAGGTCAATGATTTGACTGCATTTGGCCTCTCTCTCTCTCTCTCTCTGGAATATGATTGCACCAACAAATCCTGCTTCAAACGAATTGGAACAGAAAAGATAGCATGTGTGTTCTCTTTTTCTTTCTAGCTGCATGAGATAATTGTTCTTCAACCCCGTTTTCTTTTGCGTTTGAGATTTTGTTTATCAATACATTCAACCATTATCTTATCAATTCTTTCAGCCCTTGAACAGCTCGGTGATTAACCATAATTATTATACCTGGCTCACAGTTTCTCGAATTAACTTGAATTTAACTATATTAATTTCTAAATCGGTTTAAAATGAAACCTAGCTCGAGCTAGATTGTACAAGCTATTGAATCAACTCCATGAGTTGAGTTGATGAAATTTAACTTAATTTTTTCTGATTTTGGTCTGAAATTAACTGGTTAAGGTTAAGAATTAAGTTGGGTTTGACCCAGATATGTGCTTTGGTAAGCAAGGGGATTGTTTTTTTTTTTTTCATGCTATATAACATGCTTATCTTTTTATTCATACTATAATCTTCTAGAAACCAAATACTGTCACCAGCTGATTTTATTGTTCCCTTCAGACAGTGATGTCGAATTGACCTCCACTCTTCATTTTACTGGAGAGACACCTGAAAGAGTATGAATGCCAAGGACAAAGAAGATAGGTAGTGGTCAACCTTGCAGGTTTCCAAATAAAGTATCATCAATTGATATCTGTAAGACATACAAGGAGACAGAGTTGATCTTTCCCTCTTCTTGTCTTAATGTGGGCATGTGGTACAATAACATAACAAAACAGATTACAGTAGGTTCGGTGATATCCAGAATGTGTTAACTGCACATGCATGTGCTGCCCAGATCCCTCAGCCACCGGTTTAACACCGAATATCCAGTTCTTACACTGTCAACAGGAATCTGTTCCATAGAACAGTGAGCTGATCAAATAGATGCCAAAGACCAGTCTCAATCATAAACACCAAGACAACTGAAAAACCCCAATCAGAATAACTAAAGCTACATCTTTGGCACATTGAGAAACCCTAGCATCCTCGTGAATTTAGTTAACTGTACAATAGCCTTAGCATCAACTTTCCATCTCATTCTTCTTTCCATACACGACCAGTAACCCTCAATTTCAGCTCTTGCCTATCCCCACCAGAGAAGTAGAGAGCCAAATTCCTTTGAATAATAAGCCCATCCTGGCTGTCACGGACTTTCCTGTGACTGTCACGGATGCTCCTGGGAATTCCTTGCCATACCAGTTTACGACCATTCCCACCAACTTCTAAGCTGTAACTGAATTTCTTAGCTTCGTTATCATCACCCATAAACCTTAAGAAGGCCATATAGACAGGTGCCATGCCCAGCTGGAAAGCCTCAAAATGTAAGCAGAACTGTCTTCCAAAACAGTTAAAAACCTGCAGAGGATCATGTAATTCAGATGAAAAGCGATCAACACTGCCCAGCAACACAAGTAACAACTAACTAGTAAATAAAGCATGATTAATGAGATTCCAAAAACACCTTTCTAAGAAAAATTTATTGTAACAATAAGTAGTGATGCAACTATGTCAAATGGACATCAAAGCAGCATGTACACCAGTGCATTTACATTTCTAATAGCATCCACAGCACCATAATTCTAACAGCAGGAGCTAAAAACACAAGAACCATAAGAAAGAGTTGACAAATATTCCAAAACAGCCCAGCAGGAAGCATGCATGAATTACGTCAAAATCTGTTTCAAATATTGCTTTTCACTTTCCTGCAAGGCATTTTTCTAATAAAGATCGAGTCAACATCAAATCCCAATCCCGAGAAGAAAAAACTCAAAAAAGAAGGGAAAATTAAAAAGGATGGCAACATCTTACACATAAAAATAAGTCTAGCAGACTGCATCCATGCATGCACGGACACACATACATACACAAGAAAAACCCCATAAAGAATGAGTTGAACAATCCAACTTTATCATACATCATACGAGGAACTTACTGTAAGCATCCATGTGGCATTTTCAACTTCATGTGGATTTATCCATGCATGCACGGACACACATACATACACAAGAAAAACCCCATAAAGAATGAGTTGAACAATCCAACTTTATCATACATCATACGAGGAACTTACTGTAAGCATCCATGTGGCATTTTCAACTTCATGTGGATTTGACTTAACATAACGATGATTAAAGGTACACCCATCATGCATGTCAACCTTGTGATCATCCTTAAGATGGGAAACAAGGGCAGGGATGTCACCGGTTACAGAGCACTCAGACCCAGCATAAGGACAGCTATATGGACGGAATCGACAGTGTTGCTCATGCTTGAGCTTGCTGTAGTATGGGAAAATATCAAGGCATCCTAAGCTCTGGAATTTGCAGGGCAGCTCCAATGATTCTGCAACTTTCTCCAAAGCCAAACAGCGTATATTTCCAAGATCATAGCGGCAAGTAGGGCAACAGTTATGTACTCTAAGCTTGCAGTTCGAACATAAAGTGTGTCCATTTGGGCACTGTAACAACCAAGGAGGGGGGGTTAAGAAAATTAATTGCAATATTAAGCAATTTGAAAAGATAAAAAAAATGAAAGAGGGAAAAGACTTTTAAGTTACAGATTTGAAACAATAAACTGAATCTCCAAACCTAATTGACCATGTAAAGCAGCAGCAAGTTATATAGTAAACTACTCATGAGGCATTTCTGTCCTAAATATTCAATGAACCAAATGCAAGAGAGTAATTTGTTAAGCTCCATACATAAGTCTACATCTGGCATCAATAATGCCACCTTTTCCCCCTAATGAATTCAAACTCTGTTCTCAATTCCTTTTCCATGCCCCTACCACAGGCATTATAGTATTTTACAACTTGTGCTAATAATATATTTTATTAAGCTAATCGTGACCATATCTACCAATCAGTAACTTTATTGAATACACTTTACTTCATTAAATAATCCATAAACAGGATAGCAGAATTGATTAACTTTCAATTTAAGCAATTCCCCTAGAAGTACTCCACATCGCCAGGTTCACTAAAATGAGTACTTGCCAGTCATTGACGTGATAAATACCTTAGTATGGCAAGCTACAATTAATCTCCCTTAACTGTATGAGATATCATAGGCAGTTTCCTTCATTATAACCTTGACAAGGTGATCTTAATTTCAACTATTGTGATCCTGAGTTGCTTGCTCTGCTTTAATTATATTTTTGGGAAGAAGTCTCAAGTGGTATGTGATTGGTCAGAAACAAAATTCTACTTAAAAGAGAGAGGGGGAGTTTGCATGTTGCTTCAAGGAAGAAACCAGACTAAAGGAGAACAATCCATGATAATTAAGAGCAAACCTGGTGAATTGGAGGGTACATTAAATTTGTACAGACAGGACACTCAAGGAGCTCATGCACACCATTGTTTGAATAAACCCCATGCTTTCCACCCAGAACAACAGTACCTTTTGTTGATGTAATGTTATTTTCGGATTTTGAATTTGCAACGTCACAATCTGCAACTGTGGAATGAAATTCAAGAACTTCTTTAAAAGCACTTCCTCCAGGAGCCATTGCTATTCCAAACTTGATAATATTTTCCAATAACTAAAAATAGCACCACTATCGCCTCTCAAAAGGATTCACACTCCATTGGCCTGTAAAAAAAAATCATTAATAGGGAAGCTATATCTTATGCACAATATACCAAATGCAAATTGTCTAGATTCGACTGACATCCAGTGCAGCAACTGAACATAACACTTTAATAGAAAGAAGTTGTTGTGTTATAAGTTTTAAACTGTAAACATACTGGAAGGAATTTTGGTGGATTTGGGGTTTTCAGGGAATCTGCAGTTGCCTTCTGTATGCAGAGGCCACTGGCCATGAACTAAACTCAGTGTGTGTGAATTCATGACTGTCTTATTGATGCATATTACGATAGATTTCAGCTTAACACATCATTTTATTTTCACCCTGCCCCTTCAAAATCACACATGATTAGAGAAAGCAAGAGACCTTTCTTGTCGCAAAATAAAAACTATATAAAAGCACAAATAAGACATAGAACACCTTTCAAACTTGTTGCCCCGCTATGCTTTTAGGAAGTGGCTTGCCAACCATCAGGCATCTTTGGCAGCCAGAAGAAAAAGGAAGGGCGAAACTCAATAAATTGCCCAAAATAGAATGCATCTACACCAATTCCTCCACAATCATCAATGTGAATGAATCTCCATTCTAAGTAATATACGTGAAAATGAGAAAATAATAATAATCATCGTTTCGCAAGACCCCCCCACCCACCCCCCCAAACACCCAACACCCACCCACCCACACTTGTATCCATCAAAGCAATTAAAAATTGATCAGAGAAAAGGGCGTGAGAAATGAGCCTCATTTCTATTCTCAATCAAGTTTAAACCTGAATTCTGCCTAAAAATGCCCATTTTATACACACCAGCGAGCAAGGAATCGAAACAAGAGACGGAAATAGCAAATAAAAATAAAACCCAATTCAAAATTAATCAATCCCTTTTAACAAAACTCAAATCAGGTTCTGCCAGGAATTACCTTTAATATTATTATCCTCAAAGGAACCATGAGATGAAATAAAAATATGAAAAGGAAAGAAACCCGCTTTCCATATTAAACATAGATATTCAATCCAAATATCAACCCAAAAAAATCTAATCTTCCCATTTGGCTTAATAACCATCAAAGCAACCCAATCAAACACAAGCAACAATGAAAACAAACAAGCAAACCCCATTTCAGGTTTCCAACAAATAACCCAAAGACAAATCGCAAAAGCAAAAACACATCAAATATAACAAGAGATACCCAGTTGAGAATTTCTAAGCTTTTTGTTGTGTCTTTACATATGTAATCAAATTCAGGCAAAACATTGAGACCATGAATTGGAGACAGAAAGCAAAAAAGTAAATAAATTTAAACAAAAAACATTGACACACGAGGACTCCGGATTACCCGGATTTGGAAAACGAGGAGAAAAGGAGGAGCCTTGTTCGCATCGGTGTAAAGCATAAATGGTATCGGTTTTCTCTATTTATATTGGTGACTTCACCATATTTTCTTGTTTTTAGTGAGTTTTGAAAATAATTGAGCTATTGTTCTTTCTCTAGATAAAAATAAAAATAAAAATAATTGATCTAGTTAAGAAATAATAATTATACAAGTCTCTCTCTCTCTCTCTCTCTCTATATATATATATATATATATATATATATATATATATATATATTGGTTTTGTTTTTTGGGTAACTATAGATCAGTCCCCAAATTATACAGCTACTAACAGATCAGACACTAATCTTCAAAATCTTGCGAACACTGGAACCTTTGCTCGGTTTAACATGTTTGAATTCCCCGTCAATTTGTTTCTATAAAATAATAAAAATTAATACAATATAATCTATTTATTCACATTTGTAATAATACAGTTATATATTATATTTCAAGTTCTCTTTGGAAAGGATTATATTTTCAAGGAGAAACCCTAAATCTATCCTTACGTTTTTTATTTTATCAATTAGTCCTTATGTTCTTTAAATTTATTCAATTAGCCATTGTGCTCTAAATTTGTTTGAATAGTATAATAGCATCATTAAATTATTTTCATTTATAATAAATTCACTTGTATATCAAATTAATTCTTAAATTTCTCAAATTACTTGATCTTTAAATCTTTTCAAACATTCTCATGCATCTTGTAACATAGTTGACCTTCAAATATCTTTATATAAACTTAAACACGAGCCTAGTCCAACTCTTAATAACTATGAACTTGTAACTATCTCAATTCGAAACCGTCATCCAACTTGAAGCCACTAGATGACGACGACAATGACGATATCGACCATTCCAACTTTTAATAACTATAGACTTGTAACTATCCGAACTCGAAGCCACCATACAACTTGAAGCCACTAGATGAGGATGACGATATCGACCATTGATATGATAATAAATGTGACTAAAAGTAAAGGTAGAGACTGATTTGCTGGAAACTAAAAGCTTGGGGACTGATTTGAAGTCAAGTTTTTTTTTCATACGCCCAACGACTATACGCGCACGCAAGGTTTGAAATTTTTGATGATCCCTTTACCCTTTTTATGATCAGTTGGAGTTGACGTTTACTCTCTACAGGAGGAACAACCTGATTCTGTACTCTCGAATGTATTCCAACTTTCTTCTTTATAACTATTTATGTTTACTTTTTATAATATTTTTGAAAATATATTAAAATAATAATTCTTTATTTTTAAATTTTATTTTTTTATTAGTAGATTAAAAAAATATAAAAATTTAAACATGATTTTACTTTAAAAACAACACTACCTTAATCATCAATTTACTTTACATCTTAGTCTATTTTCTTTAGAATTTAAAATGAAGAAAAGGATTTTAATATAAGAAAAAATCAAAAAAATACTATAAAAATTACTTTTTGATTTATTTTATTTTTTGCCATTTATTTTTCCTTCCCTCAATGGAGTGAAGTGTCGACATTTTTACAATAGTTGGTTAGAAAGATTGAATGTTCATTGTAATGTTGCTGTCTCGACTTGTGATTTTTCATTCGACCTTGGCATTTGACTTTTAATACATTAGGATATGGAATCCTACTTGCAAGTGAAAATGAAGAAATCGCAAATAATCATAACCATAACATCAACGTATATAAGCGTTGATGTTTCAATACTATATTCAGAATAATGTGTTTGTTTTTGTATTTTTAAAATATTAAAAAAAAATTAACAAATTTTTAATTTATTTTTGTTTTAAATTATTTTTAGTGTTTTTAAATCGTTTTAATATGCTAATATTAAAAATAAAAATAAAAAATAAAAAATATTATCTTGATACATTTTTAAGTAAGAAATACTTTAAAAAATAATCATTATTACAATATCAAATCGTAACTGAAACACTAAGATATTTAGGAGTGTAGTAACAGTTGTTTTTTAAAATGTTTTTTTCTCGAAAATATATCTAAATAATATTTTTTGATGCAAGAAATCTACTTAAACTTTGATAAATAAAAAAAATATTTAAGTGGGGATGATCCCATTGAGATTTTATTAAGAAAAACGTTAATATAATTAGCAAAAAAATGAATGGAGAATATCTTTAACATTAAAAACAGAATAAATTTTTGCAGTGGACAATATTCGAAACATGGACCAACCAATGCTATATTCGGAGGATGCGTACAGCCTTTTCTCAACAAGATTGCTGGACCACCTCTTGGTTTGGCACCGCAAGAAATCTTGGCTACAATTTAACGACCGACTTATATTACATTTCACATACTAATTATAGATAATCAAGATCATAGAAATAATCCATGTGGGTTTCCTAGTAACTTGTTCATTTTTACCTAAACCAGTCAAGAACTCGTATTACAAGTTTTAATTTGAGATTTATATTAAATGTGTTTATTTACATTTAATATAAAAAAATAAAAAATAAATTATCCTTGATATGAGATTGGTACTTATCAATGTTGTTAAAATTGTTAATGTATCATTTGAATTATATATCGTTTACATCCTCAAAGGAGGTCATTTCTTAATAAAGTTATTAAATTATATGTGATATAATTTGTAGTAGTATTTCTCTTAAAATATGAGAGCAATCAAGCATTTAAATCAAACATGCATTGAAAATTTAAAGGTTCTTTTTATGAATTAAAAAAAATTGCCTTAGTATTTGGTTGGTTCTTCACCCTTCAAGACAAAAAAAAAGGTCAGGCGCGTGGGCTACTTGTGGCCTGAGAGCCTAGGCTCTTTTTATTCTATTTATTCTTTTTTTATTCCTCAAATCTTACCCATCACAATTGGATTTTTTTTTTATTTTTTTATTTCATCATTTAATATTTTATTGATTTTTAATTGAGCAACATGATTTGTTTTGATTTGATATTTTTATTTGGCTGCCTTAGTATTTGGTTGGTTCTCAATTTTATTAGTTTGTATTTTAGACAAACAAAAACTTTTATTGGAAAAAAAATTGTTTAACCTAATTAAGTCCATGACCCAAATCATTGGTTTGACATGTTTAACTTCAAATGGTTATGAATTGAGTTTTATAATTTTTTTCCGGTTGCATAAATAGTTATCAGTTTATTTAGTTAAATGCATACATGAACTCTTTTATTTATAATTAATATTTTTATGTTAAAAAACAAGTAAAAAATGTTGTTGTATTGAAACAAATATATTTTACCTGTAACAAAGCACGAGTCACATATTTAGTTAAAAAACTAATAAGGGAATTAAAAGATAAAACATGTTACTTATTAAGTCTTCTTTACCAAGTTAACTTCTTATGTCCTACTCTCTCTTCCTCTCTCTAAAAAAATAAAATAAAAATGTAAATAGGTTATTCCATATTCTTTAGTTGAAAAAATGGTGCCACATTACAATATTTTTTTAGATAGTGTCTTGTATGTTGTACAATATTGATCGGATCAAACAAGACTAGATAAGTAATTGTCTTGTCTTATGTTTGGTATGCTTTGGACTGAATTGGATAATTTGTCTTATTTTAATTTGGTAGACATTGAACGGGACCCGGCCTACCCAAGGCCTGAATTAATCCAAGTTTAAGAAAAAAAGAGGAAGGATTGATCCGACCTAACATAGTAAAAAAACATGGGTCGACCTGCAACTTGGTCGACTCGAGATAAAACATGGATAAAAAATCCATTGAGTTTTTTTAATTGTTTTTGGTCAAAATGATGTTGCTTTGATTATTTTTTTAATCTGGGTTAATCTGTGTTGACTTTCCTGACTTGTGACCCAGTCTTGCCTAGGTCGACACTCAAGTTAAGTTTTAAAACTATAATAATTATTATTTTTATACATACGTTGAATTGAGTCAAACCGGGTTGACCTTACCGACCTATGACCTAAGCCTTGCAATAGGTTGACCCTCAAGTAGGGTTTTAAGACTATGATAATAATCATTTTTATCCTTATGTTGACCTAAATCAATGTGGGTTGACCCTTTCAATCCGTGACTTGGGCCTTATCTTGTGTTGACCTTCGATTCAAGTTTTGCAAATATGATAATACCACTTTTATCCATACATTATAAACCAGGGTTGATCCTTCCAACCTATGACCTAGGCCTTGTCCTAGGTTGACTACAAGTCAACATGGGTCAACCTGAGTTGACTAAATTGACCTCCCGAGTTGGGTTTTAAAATTATAATAATAACCATTTTTATCCTTAAATTGACTAAGATCAATGGTCAACCCGACATGTGACCTAGGCATAGCCCCAAATCTACCTTCAAATTGGATTTAAAAACTATGATAATAATCATTTTTATTTTTATGTTGATTGGGGTCAATGGTCAACTTAACCTGTGACCCGGGCCTAGTCCTGATTCAATCACCAAGTTAATTTTTAAAACTATAATAATAACAACAACAACAACAATGTAATAACCCCAAATCTTATTTTATAATATTTATAGAAACATATAGTATTATCATTTAAAGTACATAAATTTGTTTTTCTATCAAAATTCCAGTTGAGTTTCCTTTATATTTTATTTATATCAAATTATCAATTCAATCAATTTTCACAAATTGCAAATAAAATTTCAACATATTCTCATCATATATTACCATCAATTTAAGGACAACCTTTTTTTTTTCCTTCTATATTTCCTCAACCAAATCAATTATTATATTATTTTAAAATATTTAAAGTAACAAGATGATTAACTTAGTTACAAAATAAAAACAACACATTCATATTAATGCTAATTGAACCTAAAAATTAGTCTATATAATTATAGTCATATGGTTTCAAAGAAAATAATTAAGATGCATCATTCATACTTATTTAAATTCATACACTATTTAGTTACAAAATTATATTACATAACAAAATATGAATTGATTTCACAAAATTATAAATGTGATATCTACTACTTGCCACGATGCTATGAAATACCTAAAATTTATATAACACTCGGTATAATTAGTTTAGACACAAAGAATATTTACTATTATTACTTTTATATATAATTATTTCCAATTCATATGATTTAAGAATGTAATAACTTCTCTTGCCAAACTAGTAGTTGTTCAATTTCTAAATTACAAATCTCTCAAATTGTTCATTAATTAGGACACTAGTCCCAGTAATCTCAGGTACTAGTTCTTCAATTTTCCATTAATCAAGAAATTATCTCATTTACCGGGAACCAAAATCTCCTTCTATCCATTAACTAGGGCACTAATCCCACTAACCAGGAAATTAAAATCTTCATCTGTCCATTAACCAGGGTATTAATCCCGCTAACTAGGGAATCAATATCTTCATCTGCCCATTTACCAGGGCACAAGTATTATTAACCAAGATAGCTAGTTTTTTAATTGCATATTAATTAAGGTCCTAGTTTCATTTAATAATTATTTTCTTCAATAATTTATCGTTTATCAAATAAGATTGTTATACATTTAAAGAATAATTACAAACGTAGTTAAATAATGCTCTAGTTTTAAGGTGCCGAGCACCTATTTAAAGTCTAGGCACGTGAATCGATCCTCTGCTACTGGGTGGGTCTTGTAGTTTCTCTTATACCAACAGGAATGATATCATTTACTATTCAAATCCTCGACTGCTTCACATTTTAACTCAATAGACCATCATTTTATTCTAGAAGCTAATCCTTAGTAAAAACATAATTAAATTTCCTATCTTCATGCTAATCCTTATTTGAAACATAACTGAACAAAAAAATTGGTATCATGGATAGTTTGTTTCTTCTAAAAGCTAAATTATAGGTTACAACTTACTAAATGGAAGAAAACTCAATTTTTTCCTTGACACATCCAAGACTATTCTCATTGCAACATCAAAACTATTTGGCCAAATTTAGTTCGACCTTCTCTCGATTTTTAATTTGTATCTAGAGTTTTATAATTCAAATTTAAGGGATGTCAGTTTTGTTGGAAATATATTATCCCTTACTTCGACTTTCATGATAACTTATTCAAATTTTTTTTGTCATTTTCGAGTTCTAAATCTGTCTGGAAGTGAGACGATAAAGTTATTCAGTTTTTCAATTTCTTTCTTTTGACATATAACGTAGTATTTTCATTTGTTTTTCTCGCCATTCAATGCAATTGTTTCTTTTCTACGAAATTTATAACACCATTTACCCTATCATCCTACTAATCAATAAATTTTCTCACTTCCTTCTATATACAATCAAAATCCTCTTATTACAACACATCTACTTTCTTTACATTACTTCATTTATAAAATATTCAATATCACATAAAAAACTCCATTACTCCTAAAAACTTTGAAATGTTCTTAACAAACAGAGTATAAGCAACTTTCCATTAAAATTCAAAAAACAAAATTTCTATTTGATTTCCATTCATTCTTCACATTTAACACATGCTAAGGTAGACATACTCAAACAACATTCATGCATTATTTTGAATTTTATTCAATTTAACCCCTTTATGGTCGACACTAACACCCTTTCAAACCTTAGGATTTATTTTTTTCCTCGATAGCTCATTATTTTGAGTTGTTTTCATTCATTTTCATTCCAATTACATTAAACAAAGCCAGTTTCTCATTTCCCCTAATTTTGCCGATGAACCCTAACCTAAAATTTACAATTTACACATCAATTTCTAACCGTAGTCAATCTAACTTTTGTAGTTAAGTTTTCAACCTCTTACCTGGTGATAAAGTGAGCTTTGATCCTCAGTCAGTTAAAACTTTTCCGACACTCCCTCTTCACCCCACTTTACCGGCCCTTCTCCACATAATTTCCCCAATTTCTTTCACCTTTTTCTCCCTTAATCATTATCTAGAAATTATTCCATCACTATTTAGGCTAAATCTTACTCAAACCCCTTCAATTTTGTTGTATTTTCTCTTAATATTTTTAATGAAAAAGGCTTGAAAATCCTTCATCTTTTCTTTTTTATTTTATTGCCGACCATTTGAGAAAGACTTTAAAGGTTTTATAGTCAAAACTTTAGGTAATTACACATTGACCCTAATAGTTTAATTATTTTATTTTTGTCCCCATCTTTTCTCTTTTTTAACAACTTATGTTATATACTCTTTTGTTTCTTTTAATTTTATCCCTTGTCATTTAACTCTATATCTTTGATTTAATTTAACACTTTTCATCTTCAGGTTAATATTTTAATATTCTAGAAATTTTAATTGGGGTTTTACAAACAATTTTTATCCTTATATTGACTCGGGTTAATGGTCAACCCAACTCGTTTCTCAGACCTTGTCCCCAGTAGATCTCTGAATGAGGTTTTAAAACTATGATAATGATTATTTTTATCCTTATATTGATTCGGGGGCCAACCTGATCCAGGCTTGGTCCTGGATCAACCTTCGAGTCAGGTTTTGAAATATGATAAAAATCATTTCTATCCTTATATTGACTCGAGTCAATGGTCAACTCAACTTGTGACTTAAGTCTTACCCTGAGTCGAGTTTTAAAATTATGATAATAATCATTTTTATTCTTATATTGACCCAAGTAAACTATTAACTCGATCCATAACCTGGGCCTTACTCTAGATTGACCCTCTAGTCGAGTTTTAAAACTATAATAATAATTATTTTTATTCTTATATTGATCTAGATTAACTCTTGTACAGATAATTGAACAAGCTTATCTCACCCTTTTTAATAAAACAAAAATTTTCACTTCTAGAATAGCTTTAGACATGACTAAAATTAATTTTTTGTACAATCTGAAGATGCACAAACAATTTCATAAAAAAATTATCATGTGCAATTCATTTTTATTCAACATACCAAACACTACATTATTAATGAGGATTCTCATCCCACCTATACGAGGATCAATACTTAAAGGTTTTGTTTTATGATATATACGATATGTGTGAGGATGCAGATTTGCCATCAACTATAGAGTATAATAAATGTGATTTGAAATTTTATAGATAAGTGTTTAATGAAAATTCCACTTGCTACTTTACAATTCATTACTTATTTTTTAGTGAAATGGGTAGCGAAGAAAAGAATAATGCTGATGGCAGCAATTTGGTTTACATCGCTATCTTAACACCTAATATTTTGCATTTGTTAGAATCTAATCCCTTAGTTTCTCATGCAAAGACATTCCTAGCTCATAACAGAGTATGTTAATAACATTTGTGAAAGATTAGACATCGTCCATTTATTATCCTTCTTCGATTTCTTTTTTCTTTTTTTTTTCTTTCCTGTATTATTCATATTTGAGTTTTGATTTTTTTTTTATTAACATGGGTGTCCGGCCAACTTGCACGCACCTCGACTAATCTCACGGGCCTCGAAGTTAACGACCATATAAGTCTCCAGTGGCCATCATATTAGCAATCATAGAACTCGAATTTGAAACTATAAGAGCAACAAATCTCGTGGTTTCAAGTTTTTATCATTGAACTACCTACTTTATGATTGAATTTTTATCCTTAGTTAAACCGGATGCTTAGTTGACCAAGCAATAAATATATCACCATCCCCATTTATTTGATAAAAATTAAACACAAGGTAATGTGAGTCTGTGCAAGTTTCAAGCTCAAAAGGCTTTCACTTGAGGAGGTATATTAAAGAATAATATAAATTATATCCTGGGACCTCATCTAATAACTTAAGTTATTGGGTTGAGATGGTTCTTTGACACTACTAAATAGTTGGATGTTTATCTCTAGTTAAGCCGGATGCTTAGTTGACCCAGCAATAAATATATCAAGTGATAGATAAAATAATGATGGAGACTGTATGCATGTCATGTCCTGTAGAAATCAAAACGATGGCCGCATAGGGTGTGCATACACACGGATTCATAAAATATAATTTTTTTTTCAACAATTTGATTCAATTATAGAATCATATCATGTATTAAAAAAAAGAACCTTATTAATAAATATCAAATATATTATCTTACACGTTTGGTTCAATAAAAATCATCACATATACTAAAAGATTTTTGTTGATAAATATCAAATATATAGTATTTTCTTAGAAAAATTCTACATGTCAGAAAAAAAAAACTTCTACTCCATATAAAAGGAAATTATTTATTCTTCTTTTATATCATAGTACAAAATATATACCAATACTAATATATAAGTTCACTTCTATCTCTAATTAAGAAAAAGACTAAAACAGTAATATAATTCTTAGCAAATAAGTTAATTTAGTTTTTTTTCCATTATATGTCTGTTTATACATAGCATAAAACCTTAAATAATATAAAAATAACTTGTTAAATAACTAATAAATTGTATAGTATTTTATTACCACTTTATTTTGACTATTAAAACTCTAAAAATAGGTCAACAAAACTAATAATTAAAATATAAAAATATATTAAATTAAATCCTTAATTTTTTTTATATATGATAATCCTCTTTTATTGTTTTGCATCATCATTTAAGCCTTTAAATGAAAAAAATTCATAAAATTTTTATCATTCATTTTTACCATCGTTACTAATATTTAAAACACACCTTAAAACAAAACAACTCATACAATTTATATCTATGTCTATATTTTTAAGTTTTATACATATCGCATGTAGTTATAATCCAAAAAATAATAATAAAAGTACAACAAAATTTAATAAAATTTTAAATTGAACATTTACTGTTTGTTTTGTAAAGGACTCTTGGTTATTCTTTTTATGTTATCTATGAATATTTTAGAGAAAATAATTCATAATTATTTATAAATCTGCTAATACTGAAAAGTATATTAAACTTTTTATTTGTATCTATATATTTAATATTTTTCTCACATATATTTAAAAAATATGTATTAATTTAAAACAAAATAATTTATAAGAACTAAAAAATTTAGTGAAGGCATTTAATAATACTTTTATTCAATTTGTATCTGATGTGTGATATAGTTTTATTCAAATTTTATTCCTAAATAGTATTTTATTTATTTATTTAGAATTAATTTTAGTATTTTTATAATTTTTTGCTGATATTAGAAAATAAACATGATATCAATACAAAGTTTTATGAAAATACTACTCGCTAATATATTATATGTATAAAAAACAAATAAAATTATGAATTTGCTTGTAGGCTAATGGTGTTTGGCTCAAACAACAATTTTATTTTTTTTTGGTTTTAACTTTGAAAATCATTTGGTCTTGAACTAGTACAACAAAAAATTCTTACCTCCCGGCACACACCTCCATGTCTATTTATTAAGTTATAAGAAGTTAAAAAGCGATGTCACACTTTGCTCAAACAAAATACGTTTTATGATTAACTAACATACTTTGACATATTCTTTACAAGCATCCGTTTTTATGCAGAGTTGACATTATTTTTTCTAGCCAATGGCCGACAATGCAAACCCATATCATTTTCTATGCAAATCAAGTGTTTTTTTTCTTGATCAATGATTATTTTTAACCAATATATCACCGATAATCACCCACTTCTCTACCAATAGAGTGAAAGACAATACAACCAATGATGAACACCAACATTTCCACCAATAATGAAACTCTTCATATCTTGAGACGAGCGTAATTAAGGTCTATAAATATATTGGATCATTAGGTAAACTAAAAATAGACAATCCTCTCAAACTCAACACTTCTTTATACTTACATTTTTTTTCCTCAATTTTCTCATATATTATTTCTTTATATCTATTCACTTAAACATCAGAGAGTCTCGTTCTATGAGAGACTTATTTTTTTCAGAAACGATCAAGCCCATAATCAAGCTCACATATCTTAGCCCATGATCACAGCTTGTGAAAAACTTAATTTTTATGTGAAGTTTTTTCATGACTTTATTAGTGGTGCTATTTCTAAAGACCTGAACAAAAAACTAGTTCATTCTCTTTTATTCCCCTCTAAAAACTCTTTTCATGACTGACAAGACTTTAGAATAAGGGAGAATAATTGATCTCCCTACCACAAAAACTTCATCCCCTCTAGTTCTTTAACAACTCTCTTAGCAAGTGCAAGTGCTCAACAATGTTATTCTAACCATACAAGAACAACGTTGCACCCTTTCATTTTATCAACAGGAAATTCAACACAAAGTCCATTACATGCACAAGAAGGAACATGACAAAATGATATGTAAAGCATGCATAAAACTCTGACTCTTTGAGCTGCTCTTACTATGAAGAGCACTCTTTCACAAATCCTAACTACATACGTGGTCAATCCTTTTCTGACTTTCACTCACATACTCCTTAATGAAAAAGACTTAGATATAAGATGAGATCAACTCCTAAGAATGAATATTAGCTCTACTAAGAAAGGGACTCTCCATTTTATCACAAAGGTGTTATATAATCATCTTTCCAAAGAATGTGTCGTTGTAAAGCCTAATATGGATAACTATGATGACCTTAAAGATCATAGGGAGTTATATAAAATGTTATAAGCATCCTAGATCTTGTGACATAAAAAAGTAATGTCATGTGCAAAATCTATTTAACAACTTTTTCGTGGATCTGCTAGGGTGTGGTATCATAGCCTTAAAGTTGGCTTTGTCCTTAGCCTTTACAACCTTTATATTAAATTCATCTCTCATTTTAGCACTATCATCCTGGTAAAAAAAAAAAATGGAAAAACTCTTTGTCATCACCAAACGAGGAGATGAAATAACTAAAGCATATCTAAAGATTTAACAAGAAAATGCTCAATATGAAGGATCTGCTTGAACATATCACCAGAAACACTAATTAGTGGAGTCTAAAATTTACTTATTATGGGCTCTTTATCAAATAACTCTTCTTAATGTGAAATAAGTAATGATGAACCATATTCGAGTAAAGAAAGCAGTGTGATTAGGTAATGACACCTATGTTTTTAAATAGTAGAATCATCACAACACCACTAATATGCTATATCATAAAAAATGAACACCAATGGGCACATTGACGATCACCTGAAGTTTCTTGAGTTCCTAACCACACTTCTCACAACCATATATATTAAGATGTTAATCGTTATCAAGGGAAAAGACTTTGTGTAATATCTATCTTGTATAAAAAGAGGCCCAAACATAAGGAACTCTAACAAGTTATATCTTTCACCATAATTATAGGCACAACATTGAAGAATGTCATGCCTTAAAAAAAGACTGATTACCCAAAGATATTTTTAACAAATTGTAAAAAAAAAAGATGACCAGAACAAGAAAGGAAACAAGTTTACATATTCCATAATGAGCTACTTGAGATCAAATAATCTCTAGATTATTTTTAAAAATTGTATCTCAATTTTTTTATTTTCAGAAAAAAAAGATTTTTCTCCATATCTCCAACGTCTCCAAATGATTTTTCACTCTTTGTGACTACTCATGAAATTCTTCAATGCATCATGAATATATACACAGATCATATTACTTACTTTTACACTCCCTTTTATTACTACATTGTTTTTTTTTTATTAATTAACATATTCTCTGATACGAACCTTGTGGATATGAAGATCCAAAAACCCACAATACAATTGACCCTTCTTAAGAAAGATAAATTCAGGCTTGTAATTGAGCTTGATACAACGATAACATATACCGAGGCACCAAGACAATAAATAAGCAGCCCTTACCCAACACCTATAATCGAGATATGAACAAGAAGTATAAAAGATGTCATGATCTCTTATTAATTTATATATATATATGGTGGTTGGAACTAAAAATAAAAGACAATGACATAAAAACTACCTGTTTTTTTTTTTTTTTTTAATTTTCAAGAAAACTCAATCAAGTAAACCTAAAATATCCCAAATCAAGACTTATCTTTAAGAAACCACAAGAATTAAGTTTTTCTTTAGATTTAAAGCAAATGGATGAAATTTATGTTTCTTTGAAACAAGATTTGTGGCAAACCCTAAAAAAAATTATTGTGATTTTTTTATAAGGTTTTATTCAATTAAAATCACAAATAATTTTTTTTAACTTGATACCACGACTAGTTCTTAGAGAAGATAACAAACTCTATAATTATAGAGTATGTGAAAACTTAAAAATAAAAAGGATATAACTTGATTTAGAGCCTTGCTCTGATACCAATTGATGTGAACCCTATGGATATAAAGATCCAAAAAACTAAAGTCAAATTGACCATTCCCAAAAAAAAAAAAACTAAATTTAGGCTTGTTCTTTGAGGTATAAATAAGTTTTTATCGGAACTTGCCTAATTACTCTTACTTCTCCTCAACCATTCAACCATCAAAGTTTATTAGTTTTTTCATGTTCAATAATGTTCATATTCAATTTTTTAAAAAAAGTGTAGTTCTAACAACATTAGCACAACTCTCACTATTAATAATCATAACATACCTTATGTCATAACTCAAATTTTGACCCCCCGTTTTTTTCAAATATTTTCAAAATACAACAAAAATAAAAATAAAAAAATATGTTCTTGATGTATTTGCATCATTTTTAGCAATTTCAGCATCTTCTAAAAAGAATTCAAAATTCAAATTACTTCTCAACGCATTTAACTTTTAACGCGCCATTTTTAAAATTGTTGATTTTTCTCATCGAGTCGACATTAATATTTTCCTTTTTAAAAATATAAAAAAAATATAATAAATAGGAAAAAGGATAAAAAATGAAAAGGAAGAAAACAAGGGACTAAAGTAAATTTAGGTTGCTTGTTGGACTAAGCAATTAAGGGAAAAAAGATAAACTTTTTCACCTATAAATAAGTGGTTATCTCATACAAAAAAAAGGAAGAAAAAAAAAAGCCAAAATAAGCAATTTTTTCACACTTTTCTCTTCAAATCTCCCAAAAAAAAAAAACCTAACCCTTAATAATCCTAAACCTAGCCTTTGTCCATAAAAAAAAGGAGAGAACCATCATCTTCAAACCCCCATTATCAACAGGTCTCTCCTAAAAGAACCAATAGCAAAACCCTATCACTTAGACCCATCATCTTTAACATCTCTCCTAAAATAACGAAAAACCCCAACATTGCTCTTAAAGTTGTCAACCACTACACACCTAAAGACCTGATTCCATCATCTCTCGACCTCTACACCACTATTAACACAAGACAACCTCCTCTCTCTCTTTCTACTATCACTGCTAAATGCCTATCTCCACTAATTTTCCAACCATAATCGACTCCAAATGTCTCCAAATCAGACCAGAAACAACCTTGAAACAACCTTAAAACCACTTTTCAATCAACTCATTAAATGTCTGCTAACCCTTTTCACCATTGAACTATCACTCCGCAACCACCATCACTACTTTTCCAACCCATAATAAACATTATCGAGTCTGAAGGAAAGAATCGTGATAGGCCCTCACCCGTCTATGGTTGATACATCAATTTACATCACCACCATTAACGACCACAAACTCTACCAACTGCTAGCTGTCACACACGGTTTTCCTCTCTTTCCAGCCATGAACTAACAACCCATCAACAACCACCGAACTGGCCTTCTCCTCGAATGACTCTCCACTTGTGGTAGCTGTAGCTAAGGCTTTATAGAGATAAAGAGAAGTAGATCTAAAAAAATAAAAGAAAGAAAGAACCAAAGTTTGTTGTGTTTTGTTTTTCTTTTACAAGTTCCTTTTTTGTGACACAGCTAGTATAGGAGTGGAGAGGGGAGGAAAAACTATTTGATCCATGCCATCACATGCCTCCTTATACACCGGAGCGTCACCTGTACGCATTACCACTACTCCAACGGTCCTAAAATCTTTCATTGTGCTTCTTGAGTTCCCAACAATCTCTCCAACCTGTTTCCAACCTCTAGAAGAACCATGTTGTAAATTTTTAAATTTTTAGTGTGTATTTTAAATTATTGTTAAATTTTAAATTTTTGTTGTTTACAAACATATAATTATGGAGCATATGAGTAAAAATATAGCAAAAAAAGAGAATGTGTATACGTTGCATTTTCTTTTTAATACTTTTTTTATTTTGTGTTAAATAAATGGTTAAAAATGGAGAAGATAAAAAAAATTTAATTAACCAAATGTTTAAATTGCACATGGTCAAATCCTAACAGTTTTTCCATACATATCTTCTAAAAATACAAAATCATATTTTTATCATGTTTTAAAAATACAAAATGAATATCATAACCAGTTTATGATTATCCATTAGGGTTTATCCAGAATATCAAAAATCCCGCAACAATTAATTGTTTAATTAAAATTCAGAGTGTTAGGATTTAACTGTAAATGTTAATATTTAAAGGTATACAATTATACTGTAAAATATAACCTTAGGTATTAAAGATAGAAAATAAAAAATAAATGTGATGCTAGAATGTGGACCTCATAACGATTAGGATTTTAACTTGATAAGGTAAAAACTTCTTCATGAAGGGAGATCTATATTGAACCATTAGATGAGACCAACAAATAGAAAAATAACTTGGAATAACAATCAATAAACAATATAGTTTACCATAAGTAAGATGTGCTGGAAGTAATGCGTCTTTTCTTTGCACAACTAGTCCCTTTACCTAGGCTCTCGCAGACTATAAGTTTTCTAGTGACCATGATACTAGGTGGCGACTTCCTCTAATTATAACTTTATGATTAATCTTAAAACACTTTCAATCTAGGAGGCAACTTCATCATTCGATGTCGTGCACGTCATGACACCTCATTATTTATATGGAATATGTTCTCTTTTTGTTGCTTTATATCATCCTTGTTAATCTGAACATTAAGTGAATTCCTAATAACCAAAGTCTTTTCATCAATTAGATACTCAACATCACTACAATCCTTAAGTTGTGACATCTTATCCTCTTCGGATTTGTCACTTTTAGATTCAATATCTTTATGCTCATTTATAACCATAATCCTTTTGTTTGGATATTGTAAAGCTATGTGTACACTTTTCAAACACCTGGAACACTTCATATCACAGTTATGATTAGACGGGATCTCGATTTTATCATTTATTTAATGGTTGAATCTTTACTCCAAGTCTTAGATGATGTGGCTTTGTTGCCTATAATATTTAGCTTTGATGTGGCAACTTCTTTTCTTCTATAATTCAACCTCGAAGCAAAAAAGGGAACCTGAATTACCTCATTGATGTCTAATGCCCTTTCTCTTCATCCGCCTCTTTATTTTTATGGCCATATAAACCAAATCTTTAAGCTCAACTTAGTGCTGCAATTCAACCAACATTAGTTATTTCTTTATTCGATCCATTTAGAAACCTTTCCATTGTAACTTATCTATCCCCCCCCATAACATTAGCTTTAATCATGGTAATCTCTATTTTCTTATGGTAATCCTCTATACTTCTAGAATCTTGAGATAAACTTTGTAATCTTTGATATAGTTCCTTATAATAATGACAAAAAATAAACTTTTTTCTCATGACTGCTTTCATCTCATCCCTACTCTGTATGAGTCTCTCTCCATTCCTTTTCCTTTATAAAACAAGTTGATCCCACTAAATAATAGTATAGTCAGTAAACTCAATAATAACAAGTTTTACTTTTTTTTACCTCAGAGTAATGGTGACAACAAAAAGTCAACTTAAGTTTTTTTTTTCTCACTCCAAATAAACTTTCATATCATTTTTTCCTTAAAAAACCAGAATCTTTATCTTAATATTGTCCAAATCTCTATCCAAACCATCCAAAAATCCATTTCCCCTATCTAACCACATATTGTTGAATTGCTTAAGTAGTTGAACTCACCTAAGCATTTGGTTTTTGTGTGGCCAAAACATATGACCATGGTTATCATCAAAATCATTGGCCTTCTTATCTGAATTTTCAACTATAGATGCTTCTAGAGGTGAATTAGTTTGTCTTATAAACATTATTCTTTATAACCCTCTATGGTGTGACCTATCACAAAGACTAACCACTTCAATTCTCAAACCAGTCATCCCACTTATTATTTTGGTAAACTTTGTATTTATTAACTCCAATCATTATTGCATCGTTAAATAATCTTATTCAGGGTTATTCTTATCTTTTAGTGGTGTTAATCTACTATTAGATGACATCATCAAGAGATAAAAGCAAACGATATATATATTTCCTCGCACACTCCCTCTTGTCATTACTTTTAATAGATGTCATTCCTTTTGTATTTCATATAATTTTGTAGTTTTTCATTCTAATATGCTCACTTTCACCCTTTACCACTCAATTATCAAAATTACAGTTCTTTAAAGAACTAGTTCATAACAAATCAAAGATTAATATTTTAATGGTGTAATAAAGTAATGTAACGACTCAATAAGCAATAAAGATTGAAAACTATCAATACAAAACTACGAATATAAAATTATGAATATCAATACGAATATAATGAAGCAAAAACTTCTTGTTTTATTTTGTAATTTTCAAGAAAACCTAACCAAGTAAACCTAAAATATTCTAAATCAAGATTTATCTCTAAGATCCCTAGGAATCAAGATTTGTTTTTCAAATTTAAAGCAAGTGGCTAAACTCCATGTTTCTTTGAATTAAGACTTGCGACAAACCCTAAAAATTTATTTTCTTGCAATTTATATATATATATATATATATATATATATATATATATATATATATATATTGCAAACAACTAGATCACAAATAATCTACTTTTTTTAAACATTTTATAACATGCCCTAAGTCTAGATGTAATTACGACAACGATGAAATAACATGGAAACTAAAAACAATGGTAAAAAAAATAGATTATTTGTGATCTAGTTGTTTACAATTTAAAAAGAAAGAAAGAAAAAGAAGATTAAAATCACAAAATCATGTTAAAATATCTTTCAAAAGCGAGTAAACATCCAAATAAGGTGATGATTCGAGATTAAATCCTTTTAAAGAGATATGTAATGATATAAATCAGCAAACATCACTAAAAGACTTATTAGATGTGTCGTTTATTACAAGGTCAAGAGCTAAGAAGGTTAAAGAGGCATTCAATAGGTTAATTCAAGATTCTTGGGTCTTACTTCCTACAAGACTTACAATTTCAACTTATTTTTCTACTTACACATAAATTGAGCTAATTTCTTCTAATATAGTTTTAGTTTAGAAAGCATGATTTTTTATCAGACTATTAGATCATGTTAAAAATTTACTAGAGGTTTTTAGAGGTCTTGTTTTATAATGGGTTGAAATTTCAGGGCAATCAGATATCGATAACAACTTGTAATAAGATCCAGGAGTTATTATATAAGAATTATATTAGTTTTCTAGTGTTCATGTTTCTTAATCACAACGTTTTAAGGACATCTTTCTTGATAAGATTCTTAGTGAGCTACCACCTATTAGAGAATTTAGAGGAACATGTTGGACATTTAAGTACTGTATTAGTTGTTTTGCAAAAATAATATTTATATGCTAATCCAAAAAAGTATGATTTTTGTATGGAAAAATTGTATTTTTTGGATATGTTGTTAGTACAAAAGGTATTGAGATGGGTGAGGAAAATATTTGGGCTATCCAATAATGGCATATACCTAAGTTTTCATGGTTTGACTAGTTTCTATAGTAGATTTGTTAAGGATTTCAATGCTTTAGCCACACCTTTAACTAAGATACTTAAAAAATTTATGGGTTTTAATTGACGCAAAGATTAAGGATATGCTTTTAATTTATTAAAAAAAAATTAATTTCGGCTCCATTGTTATTGTTGCCTGATTTTATAAAAACTTTTGAGATTGAATGTGATGCTTCAGGGATAGGTATTAAAGCTGTTTTAATGTAGGAAAAGAGGCCTATAACATTTTTTTTTTAGCAAAAAGCTTAATGATGCAACATTGAATTATCCTACTTATGATAAGGAGCTTTATGTTTTGGTAAGAACTTTAAAAACTTGACAACATTACTTATGGCCTAAAGAGTTCATGATCTATACTGATCATAAGTTATTAAAACATCTTAAGGGTTAAGGAAAGTTAAACCGTCGGTATGCCAAGTGGGTAAAGTTCATTGCAACATTCCATTACATGATTAAGTACAAGAAAGGTAAGGAAAACATAGTGGCTAATGCCTTATCATGAAGGTTTGTACTTCTTTCAACTTTAGACACTAAATGATTATGATTTGGGTAAGTGAATGGTTTATATATTAAAGATGTTGATTATAGCCAAGTATATGTTGCATGTGAATATTCAGCCTTTAATAAGTTTTATAAGGTTAATGGATATTTATTTAAAGAAAAGAGATTGTGTTTGCCTAATTATTCTATGCATGAATTGCTAAGCTCATGAAAGTAGATTAATGGGGCACTTTGAGATTGCTAAGACTTTAAATGTTTTGTATAAGCACTTAATTGGTCTAAGATTAAAAGAGATGTGTAAAGAATTTGTGATAGATGCATAACGTGTAGATAAAGCTAAGTCTAAAGTTTTACCTTATGGTTTATATACTTCTTTGTTAGTACCTAAGAAACATTAAGTTGATATATCTATGGGTTTTGTGCTAGGTTTGCCTAGATTAAAAAATGGTAGGGATTCTATTTTTATAGTTATGTATTGGTTTTCTAAGATGACACATTTCATATATTATCATAAAACTGATAATATGATCGACATAGCGAATTTATTCTTTAAGAAGATAGTTCGACTCCATGAGGTATCTAAAAGCATTGTGTCTGACCGTGATATTAAAATTTTTAGCTATTTTTCAAAAGTTTTGTGGGTGGAATTAGGAATAAAATTGTTATTTTCTACTACTTGTCATCCATAAACATATGATTAAACTTAAGTGGTTAATAAGACTTTAACTCCGTTGTTAAGAACTATCATTCAAAAGAATTTGAATAATTAGCAAAATTGTCTCTCCTTTATTGAATTTGCTTATAATAAGAGTGTGCATTCTACTACATATTATTCTCATTTTGAAATTATCCATAACTTTAATCTTTTGACTACTTTGGATTTGTTTCCTTTACCTATTAATGAAAGAGTTAATCTTGATAGCAATATAAAATCACAAGTAGTAAAGGCTCTTTATGAGAATGTGAGGCGGAAAATATATATAAAAAAATGAGCAATATGCTTCCAAAGCTAATAAAGGATAAAGAAATGTTATTTTTGAACTAGGTGATTGGGCTTAGGTGTGTATGTGAAAAGAAAGATTTCCTCAATAAAAAAGATCTAAGTCGATGCTGACAGGAAATGAACCAATTCAAATCCTTGATAAAATTAATGATAATGCCTATAAAACAAATCTACTAGGTGAGTATGGTGTTAATGTTACTTTTAATATGTTTAATCTCTTTTTGTTTGATGTAGCTGATGATTCATGGATGAATTTTTTTGATGAGAGAGGGGATGATACGATCAAGATTATATCAAAAGATCTATTGCATTTTCAAATTGGTCCAATTACAAGATCAATGGCAAAAAAGCTTAAAGATGCATTCAACAAGCTTATTCAAAGTATTTGGGCCAAGGTGAATTTTAAAGAGGCTACATATTTAACAAATGATTATCAAACCTTAGTCAATTTAATTTATGTATAAGAAGGGCTTGATTCATCCACTTTATAGGCTAATTAATTTCGGCAATTAAAGGCTTATATTTTCTAATGCATAGTTTTACTCTAACTTAATAAAGAATTAATCAAGCTTCATAGTGTCTTTTATACTTCTCATTTGCATCTCAATTATAGATGTTGGGTGAGGATTGATTGCTTATAGTTTTGGTGTCTCGGTATATGTTATCGTTGTGTCAAACTCAATCACAAGTCTAAATTTAGCTTTCTTGGGAATGGTCGATTTCTAGATCTTTATATTTTTAAGGTTCGTGTCACTCTTTGACATATTCTTCACAAGTATACACTTTTATGCAGGGTTGACATCATCTTTTCTACCCAATGATTGATAATGCAAACACGAACTACTTTCTATGCAAATTAGGTTCCTCATTTCTCGACTAATGATTATTTCTAGCCAACGTATCACTACCAATCATCCACTTCTCCACAAACAGAGTGAAAGACACTACACCCAATGGTGGACACTAACATTTTCTACAATTGTGAAACCCTACATATCCTGATATGAGTGTGACCAAGGTCTATAAATATTTTAAGCCACCATATAAACAAAAAAAAGATAATCCTCTCAAATTCAACAATTTTCTACACTTACATTTTCTCTCTCTCTCTCTCTCTCTCTCTCACACACACACACACACACACACACACACACACACACACACACACACACATATATATATATATATATATATATATATATATATATATAAGTATCATAGAGTCCTTTATTCCATAAAAGACTTATTTTTTAATGAATGAGCAAGCTTATAACCAAGCCCAAACATTAAGCACATAATCGAGCCTTCACATCTTAACCTAGAATCACAATTCATAAAAGCTTATTTTCTATTAAGAGTTTTTCCATAACTTCATACATAATAATCCATACATAACTAAAATTCAACATCCTTAATTGTTAAACAAATTTAATAGTTAGTTATCCTCCCACTCCTTCCTCCATCATGAACCCAACAAAACAAAAATTGCAAAATTGAGGAAAATTTGAATGCAATAGTATTATACATACCTTATTTTATATTATATTAGAGCATCTCCAATGCAAAATGCTAAATTAAAGAGCCAAATTGATAAAATGGCTTTTTGAATATTATAAATATAACTTTTTTGATTATGTGCATTCCAATGGTAAAAAGCTATTTAGAAAAGTCAATTATATTTTAATATATTTCATGTTAAATTAATTTTAATATAATTATATAACTAATTTAGATATTTTAATATAATTATGATGTTATTAATTATATAATTAATATGAGTAATTTATAAAAGTAATATAAAATTAATGAAGTAATATGAAAGTTAAAAGATATAATTTAAAATTAAATTTAAAATTTATTTATATGAATATTTTTAATTTTCAGTTTTATATGTTACTGTTAAAAATTAACAACAAAAGGTCTAAAAAATCAATATATATAAAAGAGAAAATAGAAAAAACTTTTAAATAAATATACTTTTTAATTTCAGCTAATTAACACAACCGATGTTATTAATTAATCGGAGAATAATTGATTCTTGTTTTTTTAAATTTGAGAGAAGGGTGAGACACAATACAAGATTTTAAAATTTACAAGTTTCTTTCCATTTGTTTTTAAAGAAAAAAAAACTGTTGGCCAACGACTATAAAAATAGCCATTAACAACGGTAATTTTATTTGACAATTTCTAAAAAAAATGTAGAAATGGCTTTGAATAAGTTGAATAGCTATTTTAGCTATTCATTTACTTGCGCCGTTGGAATTGTTAAAAGAAAAGCAAAAGTTAAGAGAATAGTTTTTTGAATTTAACTCTTCATTTAGCTCTCCGGTTGGAGATGCTCTTACAAGTAACTAGCAATTTATAGTTTTATTTTGAAAAAAAAAATATATATAATGAAAAATAAAAAATAATAATCAGTTCTAAAAAATAAAAATAATATTCCTATATAGATTTAAAAATAAAATTTTTAATTTCTCTGTAAGTATTATCATTCTTCATAAGGAAATACTTTACAAAAATCATGGCAATGCTATATCCCTTGAAATTCAAAAAACTATTTCTGCTTTTTTTTTAATTCCCCAAAATTTTAAAAATACAAAAATAAATGACTCATTTTTTTTCTTAATTCCAAATGTAAGAAATTAAGAAAACAATTTTCTTTCTTCATATTTTTCCTGAAAAATAAAATTTCATTAATATATATTATATAGACCAATTTGAAAAATACAAAAACTCCACATTTCCCCGCCCATAAAAAAAAACCCCAGACTCTCAACTCCCAATACCCTCACTCTCTCTCCTCTACTGCTCTCTAAAAAAAAAAAAAACAGAAATGGAAGAAGAAGAAGACGACCAGCAAAACATCCTAGATCTGGTCAAAGAATTAGTCAATCGCTTACTCTCTCAAAACCCTCAAAACCCTAAACCCCCAATTTCTAACCCTAACCCTAACTCTCCTGATTTCCAAAATTCTCTTCGCTACGCAATCCGCATTCTCTCCAGCAGATTAACCCCATCGATTGCCCCTGATGCCGCCGCAATCGCTGAATCCATCAAGCGTGGTCTTGCCACTCAAGGTAAATCTTCCCAAGCTCTCACTCTCGCTGAGTTATACAACAAATTTGCATCGAAAACGGGACCGGGAAGTATTAATAACAAATGGGCAGTTCTTTATTTGCTTAAAATCATTTCCGAAGATAAAAAAATTGCACAAAATGCTCCAAATTCCACGCTTTTGTTACCTAATTTGGGGTTAAATGAGCTTGATTTGAGCAATGAATCGCGGATTTCCCGTGATTTTAAGAGAAGGGAAAAGGGTTATGATAATGGGGTTTTGTTGGTTAGTAAAGATCCGGAGAATTTGCTTGAAATCGCATTTAGAGAGTTCGTTAATCTGGTGAAAGAGGAAAATGAGGTGTCCGAAGAAGTTTTAGTGAGAGATGTGTTATATGTTTGTCAAGGGATTGATGGGAAATATGTGAAGTTTGATGCAAATGTTGATGGGTATGTTTTATCAGATTCAATCAAGGTTCCAAGAGGTACAAGGGTTATGGTTAGGAAGTTGTGTGAGTTGGGTTGGTTGTTTAGGAAAGTTAAAGGGTATATTTCAGAGAGTATGGATCGGTTTCCAGCTGAAGGTGTGGGAACTGTAGGGCAGGCATTTTGTGCTGCGTTACAGGATGAGCTTTCAGATTATTATAAATTGTTGGCTGTGCTTGAAGCACAGGCGATGAATCCAATTCCATTGGTTTCAAAGTCAACTAGTTCGAGTAATTATTTGTCATTGAGGAGGTTGTCAGTGTGGTTTGCTGAGCCAACAGTGAAAATGAGGTTAATGGCTGTTTTGGTTGATAAATGCAGAGTCTTGAGGGGTGGGGCAATGGCTGCGGCTATACATTTGCATGCCCAGCATGGCGATCCATTGGTGCATGAGTTCATGAGGAGTTTACTGCAGCATGTTTGTTCGCCACTTTTTGAAATGGTTAGGAGTTGGGTTTTGGAAGGGGAGCTGGAGGATATTTTTGCTGAGTTCTTTGTTGTGGGTCAGCCAGTGAAAGCTGAATCACTTTGGAGAGAAGGTTACAGGCTCCACGCTGGAATGCTTCCTTCATTCATTTCACAACCCCTTGCTCAGCGCATTTTAAGGACTGGGAAGTCAATAAATTTCCTTCGTGTCTGTTGTGATGATCGTGGTTGGGCTGATACTGCAACAGAGGCTGCTGCTGCTGCTGGGACCACAACTAGAAGAGGGAGTCTTGGTTATGGTGAAACTGATGCACTTGAAACTCTGGTTGTTGAAGCAGCAAAGAGAATTGACAAGCATCTGTTGGATGTTATGTACACGAGGTATAAATTCAAAGAACACTGCCTTGCAATCAAGCGTTATTTACTGCTGGGGCAAGGTGATTTTGTCCAGTATTTAATGGATATTGTTGGGCAGGAACTTTCTGAGCCTGCTAATACAATTAGTTCATTCCAGTTGGCAGGGTTGCTGGAAAGTGCAATTCGATCATCCAATGCTCAGTATGATGATCCTGACATATTAGATAGGTTGAGGGTGAAGATGTTGCCGCATGGTACTGGAGATAGAGGTTGGGATGTATTCTCGTTGGAATATGATGCCAGAGTACCATTAGACACAGTGTTTACTGAATCTGTTATGGCAAGGTATTTAAGAATTTTTAATTTCCTGTGGAAGCTGAGGCGAGTGGAGCATGCACTTATTGGTGCGTGGAAGACAATGAAACCTAATTGTATTACTTCTCATTCTTTCACCAAGCTGCAGCATGCAGTTAAGTTACAGTTACTCTCAACACTGAGACAATGCCAGGTCCTTTGGAATCAGATGAATCATTTTGTTACAAACTTGCAATATTATATCATGTTTGAAGTTCTGGAGGTTTCTTGGTCTAACTTCTCAAATGAGATGGAAGTGGCAAAGGATCTTGATGATCTACTTGCAGCACATGATAAGTACCTCCACTCAATTGTAGAGAAATCTCTTCTTGGTGAACGATCTCAATCCCTTTACAAGTCACTATTTGCCTTGTTTGACCTTATACTGCATTTCAGAAGTCATGCAGATCGGTTGTGTGAAGGAATTTACGAGTTACAAGCAAGGTAAAAAGCTGTTGTGTTTTTGAATGATTTTGTTTTGTCAATGAACGTTTGCATGTTTGTTTTTGAAGTGAAGATCTTAATACTCATATCAATTGACAACAACAATGCTATTTTTTTAATATATCTTTTTCTTTTCTTTTATGATTGTGTTGAACCACTTGTGATTCCTATTACACGCAGAACCAGGGCATCCTCTTTGTCCTCTCAAGACAAGACAAAATCACAAAGGCAGACAAGAGATAATCCGTCAGAGCCTGGATCATGGTTTAGTGATGGCAGGAAGGCCCTGGAACAACGTGCTGGTGAATTTCTTCAAAATATGGGGCGGGAACTGGAAGAAATAGCAAAGGAATATACAGTGTTGCTCGAAGGTTTCTTGTCTCAGCTGCCTGTGCAACAACATGTTGATTTGAAATTCCTCTTCTTTCGGCTTGACTTCACTGAATTTTATAGTAGGTTGCGTCCTGGCACATAGCAAAGCTGTTAATACACCTGAGTTTAATCCAATTTGCAACTCAAGGCATGAACAGAGTGCAGTTATTTGCTGGACCTTAAGTGAAGAATTATGCAATGTCATGCTGATGCCAGGATTGACCTTTATGTTTCACTGCTTGATTTTAGGTATAGGAAGATTCTAGCTGCTCTATCTTTTATTGAATTATCACAATCAATAATTTTGTTTTAGCTTCTTTTCCAGGGGTCTGATTTTTATCTTTTACCTTTTCAGATTGTTTGTGCTCCTTTCTAAGGGTTTACGTGAAAGTTTGCGATCATGTCAGAGGTATTTTTATATCATTAAATGAGATTCCTAAAATCAGTGCAAATATTTGGATGTGATAGTCCAATTATTGTTGGTACTTTTCTTATTGTTGCAAGCTGTTTATACTGAGCTTGTGCCTCTGTATCATAGTTATGTATTGGCTAAATGCTAATCATTGTGATATATGATTTGGTTTTGCATGTGTTTGTTTTTTCAATCCTGAGTTCCTGATACTTGATACTTACGTGTTATTTGGGTTGTGGTGGCTGCATTTAGTGGTTGCTGCTATAAACATATCATAATTCCTTGTGTTGCTGGGAAGCTGTCCTTGCAATGAAAACTGTGGTCTTATCACAAGGGATTGTTAACAGGCCCATGCTATCTCAATATCCTTCTTGCTGGCACACGAATGAGCAAGACTGTTCATTAAATTATATCATCATAAAGATTTGGCCTTGTTTGATTATTACCTCTTGGGGAAACGCTCTTGTGCATACAACATAGATGGCTTGTGTTGCTGGAGAATTAGAATGAGGTGAAAGCAAATACCCAGTTGAAGTCTTGAAGAAAGATCAAAGTGACACCATAGAGACAAAGGAAGCACCTCATGCATGCTTGACAGGGTGCCTCCCATAAGCCAAAGAGTGGAATGGTGTATTATTCTTTCTAGGACTGGTAGCACTTTGGTGAGAGTGTCCCTTAGCCCTTGGAATATTTATTGAGTGTTTGCTTGTCTAGCTGAATATGTTAGCTTAAATGTTTCAGCCAGTAGTGTCGGTTTCATTTTTGTCTACCCAGTTTGACAAGTGATATTGCTATGTTATGAAGTTATAGAGAAGCATAAAATCAGCATGAG
The DNA here is from genome assembly GCF_951802175.1 of Populus nigra. Classification (NCBI taxonomy): domain Eukaryota; kingdom Viridiplantae; phylum Streptophyta; class Magnoliopsida; order Malpighiales; family Salicaceae; genus Populus; species Populus nigra. The sequence goes on along the minus strand of NC_084854.1, from coordinate 7,221,323 downwards.
GTTCAAAATTGAAAAACATTCTACACTAAGTTAAGGCTTCATTAGCTTTTGATGAAAACTTGAAAAAAATGTATTTCTTTCTTCCTCCAGTGTCGTCCATAAGATGCTGCAATTTTTCAGAGAATCATAATGGGTTCTGCAGCATTGCTTTCTTTGTATATTTAACTCATCATACAGTTGAGCACCCTGAGTCTAACTGAAGTAGAAACTATTTGTTTTGCTACTATAAATGTTTTATTTGCTGCTGATCTTATCGTTGCAAGCGCTTTTCTCCCTCTTTTATCAAGTGTGGAAATTAGTGGAGCTTCTGTTCCCCCGAAGTTACCGTTAGCAGTTTTTAAGTGGTAAACTTTGGTGCATGGCCTTCTGCAATGCCAATTGGTCTCCCGAGCTGATAGCATTCAGGATGCAAACAAACTGGAAGAGAACAGCTAAGCAAAGTTAAAATTGGAAAGCTTGTGCTTGTCCTTTTGAGTTAACAGTTATGTGTCTGTCATAAAGCAATTGCTGCTTAAAAAATAAAAATAAAAATATTCTCGACTGCCTAAACTGTCTTTACTAACCAAGCAAGCAAAAAAAAAAAAAATAGTTCTACTTACAGAAGCAAACAAGGACAGTGAGATTCAGATTTCAATCATAAAAATAGTTGCAACTATTGATTTTCTAACACTCTTAAGTACCAAAAACCACTAATAGCAAGCCTGAAGGATGACAGCAAAGTCAGCCCTCCAACGAGTATTTCTTCCCTGTGAATGGTTGGAACTGTTCTTTCTTTGTAGTTTAAGCTTTGACATCCTCTGTTATGAGCTCTTTCAATCTCTTTCCATGTGCAAGCATGAACCATACCACCTCTGTTGGATGTTTATGAGACCTGATCTCTGATTCAGTGGCCGTGCTTGGAGCTGTGTTAATTGTTTGGTTCTCTTTTTCAACAGAACCTGAATCAGGTAGAGCTTACTCTGCAGCAGGTTTCTCACCCAAACGTCTAGAAAGATCTGTGAAAGGCGCAAACTTGTGCCATTCCTTGCTTGGCTCTTTGTTATCTAGATGAGGCACAAAATCAACCTCACAATCTGTATCAATAACGGAAATGGCATTAGATGGCTTGGTTTCAACTACATTAACTTGAAATTCCTTGTTATAGTTGACCATCCAGTGGTGAAGCAAAAAAAGCTAGCACTCAATGTCTCTTCCAATGCTGCTTTTGGATTAAGCATGCTTGAGAAATCCGTAGAGTGAGGTTGCAATTTTATGAAGGTTCCCTTTTCTATGGTAGTATTCTTCAGGCGCACAGCGTTGCCATTCTGCAGTTGCAAATTCTCCATCATCCAATCCGGCAAGAAGACTGAACCTTCCTCGGCAGTGAACTCATACACTCCACAATTCGAAACTCGTTCCTTCAATTAGTTTCGAATTTCAAATAGCATAGGATATTCAACTAGTGTGTCAAGGAGGAGCTCGAAAGCTGAAGCAGGCACGATGATCCGTTTCCCCTGCTCTAGGTGTGATTTCTCGACTACTGAGAGCGAAAAACAATGGTAAGTACTTTCAAAAGAATCATAATGTTGGCCGTATCGATCATAATATTGTGGAGGGGCCTGAGCAGTGTAATTGCTGCTATAGTTGTCATCGTTTTGTTAAGCTGATTTTAAAATAATATTTTAAAAATAAAAAAAATATTATTTTAATATATTTTTAAGCGAAAAATACTTTAAACCGCAATCATAATCATAATCACACTTCCACATATGCCCTAAAAGTTTTTAAGGAAATGCTTTTAAAACTAATATATGTTTAATATGATTGTTTTTAGTATTAAGTACAAAGATAACTCGTATTTTACCACGGGTCAGTTTGATTTCTCTGCAACGTAACAAAAAAAAACTTAGGCATTGTAAGCTTATTTAAAAAAGAAAAAAAAATCATGTTCATTCAATTATATAATAGAGAAAGGAAAGATAATAGATGGGCCAAATCTTAAAAGAAAAGTGATAATAATAATAGAAAAAAATATTTGTCAAAAGAAAAAATTACAAAGTTGAATTCCAAGATAACATAATGATAAAGGATAAAATAAAAAAAAAAGTCTTGAATCAACCCAAGTTAGGATACCAAATTTGCAACTCGGGTTGTGTGGCTGAACCAACCTCATAATAAACAAATTGAAAAAAAATAATGATGATCAATCTTCAACAATCCAAATGTAAAAGGTCGAAATAAAAAAATCAATAAAAAAACCCAAAAAATTAAAACATCTTTAGACTTGGATAAGGTCGTCAAATCTTATTGGATCATGAGAATTAGATAATATAATAGAAAGCAAATTGATGAAGCTTAATTTTAAAGAACTTGATTTTGAAGGATAAAACAGAAAAGATATAAAAAAACGACCCTAAAAAAATAACAAGGTTAACCAGCCAAACTTGTTATCCAAGTTATGAAATTGGAATGACCTAATCAAAAGAAACCGAAGAAAATTATAAAACTCAATTTTCAAAATAAACAATACTGAACTTATTTATGTAAATGTTTCTAATATTAATTTTTTTTTAAAATTTTATGTTTGATATACATGATTGAATTAGTATGATAATAATAAGAATTGTCTTTGATAAAAACATTATTCTTGGACTGAATATATACTTCTTATTTACAGGTTATGTTAAGTAAATATCAATATTATAGTACAACCACCATGACTCTTATTGCACGTGAGCGGCGTCGTGATGATTATCTTTCTGGATCGGGATCTTAAGTATATTTGAAAAGAACAAAGAATTCTTGTTTTTTTTTGTTTAAAAGGTTTAGAGTCACCACTTAATATTTTGGTTACTAAAAACTTTAACTGATCTTTAGAATCTGGGTAAGGGACGATAAAATTACTCTTAGTACACTCTACCTAAGGTAAGTTACATTATTTATTTGTCTGAATATTACTAAGAAATTATTGTGTTTTTCTAATTATTAGTCTGTTTATTGGTTAAAATAGGTCTCACCCTTGTAAGGTGGATAATGACTTTATAGGTTATATATAGTCATTTTAAAACTGAAATATATTTTTTGCATTTGTTTCTTTTAATATCTAGAATACATCTTACATATAAGTTTATAATTCTTTATATTAAAAATAAACAAATAGATTTTTTTGGTATTTTTAAAATTTAGGCCAAACCTCTATGGTGTTAATAAATTTGTTATTAAATTCATGATATATGCAAAATATAAAAAACTATTTTTCTAAGTTTCTTTTTGGTATTTTTAAGAGATGCTAAATTATGCTAAATATTTTATTTATATAATCCAAAACATTAAATATGAAAGGGTAAAAAGATATGAGAACCCTAAAATTAATTTTACAATGATCTTTAAAAAAACAGAAATCTAATTAAAATTTAACTAAGGTTGTTTTTGACAAAATACTGAAAAAACATAATACAATGCTAAAACAAATGTTATGGCAGGTTTCTCAATCATACTCTTAGCTAAAAATCATAGATTAGAAATTTATTTTAAGAGCATGTTTGTCAAATATGACTTAAGGACCCAAAACTATATTTTTTTTTAAGTAAATTGTCGCTTCACCAAACATGTTTTTAAATCTTAAAAGGTTTGGCTCAACAATATTGACTAGGCTTCTCAGCCTTGTCTTTGAACCTAAAAACATTGACACACACCTAGTACATAAAGATTGAAGATCACAAGGATGATTTCAGTTAAATCTTTTTAAGAAGATGAAAAACATGGATGGACCTAAGAATTTGATTTGAAGATAAAGGCTAGATTACAACAAATCAAGGGCATTGAAAGATGTAACATGTAAGATTGAAACAAAATGATGCATCATATAGGAAAAATAAACCGTAAATTGCTTGAATTAAACCCAAGATAGGACAAATCAATAGCAAATCAATGGCAAAGAATGGTAATGTATAGGTTTAGGAGTTGACTAAAGCACACAAGACAGGACAACAAATTATTTGTTACACATTTTGGGACTCATGATTTCTATTCTTTGACCTTAATGGTTCATTGTTTCAAAATAAAACCTCCTCCCTTACATCCACCATATTTGCTTTTCTAAGCAAACAAATGGAGTCAATGGAGGCATTGGATACTTATTGTCTCTTTTATAAACAATCTCATCAAAGGATAATAATAATTAACAAAAATAAAAACTTTATAAAAATAACTCACATCAATAAAGATAAGATCAATATAAAAGATAAAAACTCGCATATAAAAAGAGACCGTAAAAGTTTCTCTCCATCTTTATTGATATTGACTTAAAAATCGAATATTCTCTTAAATCTATTAAAAAACTTGTTTTCGATGATATTTTGATTTTACACATGCAGAAATTCTCACACACATATTAATTTAACTAGAGAAGAATTCCAACGTGAAGGTCAAACCCTATGGCTCATGGTGACAATCAATTAAAATGTGTTTGGCAATGTGGTAGTGATTGCTTTTCAAATAACCTTTTGTGCCGAAATACATACCAACAATGTTTTGTTATTTTTTAAAAATAATTTTTGATATTAACATATCAAAACGATCCAAAATGTATAAACCATATTAAATTTTAGCTAAAATTTTTTTTTTTGAACTTTTTAAAAACACGATTTGTACCGTATTTTCAAACACATTCATAGCCCAAAAGTGACCTCAAATGCAACATCGTCACTAATGTACATGAGTTATATATCTAACAAATACACTCATAACATGTAAATAGAAAATTATTTTTTCCTAGCCACAGCTGCAGGAGAACAAACTCACACTCCATCTGGCACTGTAGTTTAACAACATTTTTAAAAAATGTTTGAAATTTTTTAAAATTAAATTAATATTTTTTTATTTTTTAAAATTGTTTTGATATACTGATATTAAAAATAAATTTTAAAAAATAAAAAAATATTTTAATATATTTTTAAACAAAAATTATTTTAAAAAATAACTTATATTATATTCTTAAACATACCATTAACATGTAAAGGATAAATAAAATAAATTGAAAGAGGAAATAAATTTTCTTTTCACTGCAATCAAAAGTTAAAAAGCACAAGCTAATTAAACTCATCCTCTGTCTTAGCCAAAAAGGCCCGACGCCCAACCAACCAACCAGGTGGCAACAGTAACAATTACCCTAATAAAACTCAGTAAGGTCCAGTACTCTAGACCTTTCCAAAATCCCTCTTTTTTCTTGCCCTCCCTAAGCCCAAACCTGACCTCAAAAATTCTAGACCTTTCCGAATCATCAAGAACAAGAACAACTGAACAAGAATCAACCCTCCATCCATTCACCGAAACCACTGGTTCCCTCTCTTCTTTGAATCTCTCTCAGAAACCCAAAACGCTCCTTTCATCTCCTCCATTCTTGAATTTCATCAAAGAATCGTCAATGGCCAAGTACGGAGAAGGAGACAAACGTTGGATCGTGGAAGACAGACCAGACGGAGCCAACGTACACAACTGGCACTGGGCTGAGACAGACTGTTTAGAATGGTCAAGAAATCTCCTCTCCAAACTCCTCAACAACCTCACAATCCTCGACGGTGAAGGAAACCTCTTTATCAAAATCAACAAAGTTGAAAAAGTCGAGGGAGAAGCGTATGTTAATGTCCGTAAGGGGAAGATTATTCCGGGTTATGAGTTACACGTTGCTCTTTCGTGGCAAGGCGAAGCCAAAGATAGTGAAGGGAATAGTTTATTGAAGGTAGATGGATCTGTTGAAATTCCGTACATTTCAGATGAGAATGCTGACGAGGATCCTGAGATTCGTGTTACGGTGAAAGATGAAAGCCCAATTGGAAAGACTTTGAAGGATGCTATGTTTGCGAAAGGGAAGCCGGTGGTGGAGGATAAAGTTAGAGCTTACGTGCAGAGTATGGCGAAAGGTGGGCCAGCTAAGGAAGAATTGGAGACGAAGAAGGTGGAGAAAAAGGGGCAGCCGGTGGCTGGCGCATCGGTGAGGAAGGTGAGTGTGTCTCCGGTGGTGGAGAAGAAGGAGGTGAAGAAAGAGGGGTTTAAGACTATTAGTTTGACGGAGAAGTTCAGTTGTAGGGCCAAGGATTTGTTTGAGATATTGATGGATGAGAATAGGTGGAAGGGGTTTACACAGAGTTATGCGAGGATTAGCAAAGAGGTTGGAGGGGAGTTTAGTATTTTTGATGGGTCTGTGACGGGGAGGAATTTGGAGTTGCAGGAGGGGAAATTGATTGTGCAGCAATGGAGGTTTGGGAACTGGCCTGATGGGATTGTATCGAAGGTCAGTTAATTGTTGGTTTTGCTTTGAAATTTTGGTTGATTTAACGAACTGGTGATGAATAGGCGAAAATTGCTGAATTGAATGGATTTTTGTTTTGTTTTTTCTATCCATTTTTGTATAGGTACTTGGTTTTTTTTTTCCTGTGAGCAGGATTGTTTGTGAATTGTTTGAGACTGATTATAGTTTAAGATAGCTCAACTGAATGAATTTGGATGGTGATTGCAGGTAAGACTGACTTTTGATGAGCCTGAACCTGGGATTACTATAGTGAAGGTGGTGCATACTGATATACCCGAGGAAGACAGGTTAGTTCTTGTTTTGAAGTAGTAAAACTTTGTTTTTTAATTTCATTTTAGTCAAGTTTTGTTGGTTTTTTTTTTTCTTTGGGCTCATGGTCTTTCGTATTTTGTTTCTCCTGTTGTTCATGCAGATATGGGAATGAAACTGTGGTGGAGAATACTGAAAGAGGATGGCGGGATCTTATTTTAAACAAGATACGGGCAGTTTTTGGTTTTGGCATATGAATTGTTTCCGTAGTTTCTTTGAAGTGTAGAATTTCATCAATTTGTCTTTCATCAATGAAATTTGAATTACTGAAATCTGGGATTGTTTTGGATTTTCCAGACCCTCCTTGATAATTCAGTCCTTTTGGTTGTAATCTCATCAAACTGCTTTGTCATGGCACCCATGTTTTCTTATAACCAAAATGTTTTATCTAGCAAGCTTGTTATGAATTGCAATGTTTGATTTGTCAAGGTAACAAAACCTTTTTAACTGCTTCAAATTTCATGCTGTTATTTTTATGGAACTGGATTCAATATGGGCATGCTAGTTCCTTCTTTTGTGTGCGTGCACTCATAGGTGGTCTCCACAAGCAGGACAACATAATATAGCTAAAACCGTCTGTTGTAATTTATAATTTTATTTCTTTGTCAAGTAGAAGCAGTCATGTATGATCTGGTCTCTGGGATTTGGTTGTTGCTGGATGATTGGAAAATTTCTTTTGGTCTATTATGGCAGCGAAAACTCTTATCTTGAAGTGGAGGTTTTCTCTTATATAGCATGTTGAGGATATTTCTTGAGTTTGATTGCTGTAGGTAGAACAAGTTCTTTTCATTGTTTGGTTTCTCGGCTAGTAGGATCCTGTGTAGTTTGATATACAAAAGGTGTCCTTGATGCTGTTATGCTGGAAATCATTTGTTTATTTTGGATAAATGTGTCTAGAAGTTAAATGCTCAATACCATAGATCCGGAGCATGAATTCTGCAGTAGTGTTCCTTTTCTAATGTAATTTAAATTGGCTGTCTGGCTTGCATGCAAAGTTCTGTCAAGTAATGTCATTGATAATATAATGTAGTGTAATATGATGTGGTATTGATTTCTCAAGCATGCAATGCTATAGAGTATAGCATGAAATACATCTTCTGCATTGGAGATGAAAATGATAACCATGTAAAGATGTAAGAAATTCATGATTTTGGTGGCTCATGGCTGTTAGGAACACCTTTTTTCTATTTTCTGTTACGAAAGAGCTGTTGGGATAACATAGTGCAGGTTTTGAGGAAATAGGGTACTGATTCAGAAAGATTTTGGAAAACATGATGTATGTTTTATTTTTTTGTGGCATGTTGTTAAAGCATGTGAGAAGCGCACTGGTGATTTGGGTGTTTAGTTAAGAACCCATTAATGGTAACTAGATATAGTTTGGCTGGCTATCGGTCAATTTGAGAATGCTTTTTCTAGTTTTGCTCTAATTGGAGATAATCTTTTGCCTGGATTTATTAATGGAAGCCACATCAACTAGCTGTGAATTTGAGAAGTCTCGAGTTTCTTGTGAGGGAGAAAGGGACGTTGCTGACAAAGGTGCTTCTCAGTCTAAGTTATTTTATATGAAAGTTCATTTCTGCCATGGAAGAATGCCTTGTCCTCCTATTTTTGGTGCATGAGTCCTCTGTGAAGTAATCTTTAGTATTGTGCTGCAATAAACTTGGAAGCGGCTTTTCTTGGTGGTGATCAAGGATTCTTTTTAGGCTTTGGATTTTTAAAAAACATTGGTGCTGTCTTCCGTTCAGTTCTTATTTGCTTTTTCATGGTAAGCTTCAACTGTTAAAGAGTCAAAATGGCATGTAGCTTGTTTGCATGCTGAGATTGGGACGAGCATTATAATACTGTACTGAAGCACTGGCTATGAAGTTGTTATGTTGTGAACGATGTTACTGTAGTTGTAATTAATTTTTTAAAAATGTTTTTTAGAAATATATTCAAATAATATTTTTTAAAATTTATTTTTTACAATAATATATCATAAAATAATTTGAAGTATAGAAAAAAATAATTTTTTTTAATATTTTTGAAATGTAAAAATTTAGTGCAAGCTAAAGTAATGAAAAAATTATTTGGGAAAACTATAATGATTTCTAATAAAAATGAAAATAAAAATTTAATCAATTAATTTTATTAATTTTTTTATAAACATTTTTTTTGTTATTTTAATGAAATATTTTAGCATTGTTTTTTTAAGTAAAAAGTTGTCTTACAATTGCAAAAGTAAGTTTCAATTAAGAAAACTAAGAAACTTAAAAAATTATGGATAGATTGTTTTTACACATATATGAAAAACATGAGAACAATGAATTTGATAAGATTATATAAAATATTTATAAGAAAAAATTAATAAAATAGATAATTTATTCTTGTTCAATATTAACGAGTAAATTAATTTTAAAAACTTTTTTATATAAAAAAATATATTATTAAAAAAATAACTCCTTCACAAAAAACCATTATGTTTTAAAAAACAATAACATAATATTTTATTAGCAACAAGGGGTGTTCAAAAAAACTGATTTGCTGAGAAAATAAAAAAAACCAAAGAAAAATTAACTAAAAATACTGAATCTAGATGAAAAATCGATTAAACTAATTTTTAAAATCATAAATTTTAACAGGTCCGGTTCGATTTCAGTTTTAAAACTAAAACTAACAAACCAAACCAAACCAACTAAACAAGCCTAAAAGGCCGCCATATGTGCAGAGGTATAAATAATTAATTAGCCTAACCCTAACATAACCCACCCTCTCCCTTACCCTCACAAAAAGCCGCTGTCTGTGCAAATTACAAACCACCTCTTCACCTCAAAACTCATTCTTCTTTTCCCTTTCAAGTTTTCAACTGCTATGCATTCAAGTTTTCAAGTTTACATTCTCTTCTCTCTTCTCCATTTTCCTGGTTTCTCTTCTCTCTTTACTTCTGTGCAAGTCGTCGCGATCCTCCTCCATTCTTGCAGATCTATAAATCCAGATCTACAGCAGGCAGGACTTCTCTTCTCTCTTTACTTATGTGCAAGCTGTCGCGATCCTCCTCCATTCTTGCATATCTAAAAATTCAGATCTACATCATGCATGATAGAGTTCAGTTCTGTAACACCCCACCTCACCAACAAGATATTGTCCGCTTTGGGCCTCCCAGTTCACCCATGTCCAGAGCTTCCACCTAGGTCCCCCTCACAGTTTTGTTCTTGGCAGCCATGCATGACCCCAAAACGCGTCTTACTAGTTAAGGTGAGCATACATTTATAAGGCCCTGGCTCTGAACGCTCACTTCCGATGTAGGATATCATAATCCCCCCACCTTAAGACGAGCTGTCCTCGGTTCTGATACCAAATGTAACACCCCACCTCACTAGCAAGATATTGTCCGCTTTGGGTCTCCCAGTCCACCCATGTCCAGGGCTTCCACCCAGGTCCCCCTCACGGTTTTGTTCTTGGTAGCCACGCATGGCCCCAAAACGCGTCTTACTAGTCATGGTGAGCATGCACTTATAAGGCCCTGGCTTTGGACGCTCGCTTTCGATGTGGGATATCACAATCCCCCTACCTTAAGACGAGCCATCCTCGGCTCTGATACCAAATGTAACACCCCACCTCACTAGCAAGATATTATCTGCTTTGGGCCTCCCAGTCCACCCATATCCAGGGTTTCCACCCAGATTCCCCTCACGGTTTTGTTCTTGGTAGCCACGCATGACCCCAAAACGCGTCTTACTAATCAAAGTGAGCATGCACTTATAAGGCCCTGACTCTGGACGCTCGCTTCCGATATGGGATATCATAAGTTCTATTTTTTAGATTTTGCTTATTTGCTCCTGAATAATGTTTCGAACTCTTGTGAGGCTATTTGATTTGAATTTTTTTTTTAATCAGTGTATGTTCTTCTAGGTTAAAAAATAATTTTGATATAAATGTATCATAGGTTACAAGGTTGGCTTCGATGTGAAAGCATGGTTGCTGTTGTTGGGCAGGAATGTTAGCTTCATAATAAGTTCAAGTTTGCTGTTGATTTTGTTAACTTCATGATTTGTTGAATTTTTAGGTTTCCTGGTGATGTGATTAGGTTTCTCGGTTTTTAGCCAAAAAAACTAAATTTAACAGAACTGAACCAGTTCGGTTTGAACTGGATTTTGGTTCGGTTTGGTTAATATTTCACAAAACTAATATAACTCGGTTCGATTGGTTTTTTAAGTCTAAATCAAACTAAACCAAACCGTGAACACCCCTTTTAGCAACATGTTTTTTTTTTTCAAGTAAAAATCAGTAGTTTTGATATGTGAAAACTAGCTTAAGAATATTCTTATTACTAAACCATGAAAAAAAGTTCTCTCTCAAAAGAGATTCCCAAGCTCTTAACAAGTGCTTTTTCTAGTACTTTTAGATCAAAGGCAAAATTCTATATCTTCTGCATCAAACAACAAACAAAGTTAAATAATAAAAAAAGATCTTACTCTAAACAGTTAAACATTGAAAAAAGGATTCGGAACATAATTCAACAAAAGCTTCTACTTTTCTCTGATATTCATCTGTTCTTGGTTTTTGGAGGATAGTTTTCATACTAAGTTCTCCATCAATGATTTTTTTTTTTTTTGAGGAATCAGAAATTACTGACAGATTCATATATAGTTTTTATATATAGTTGTCATATGTTCTTAGTTTTTTGAACATATTAACGAGGGGCTCATCAACATATTAGAAATTACCTGTGAATGTTTTTTTGATAGATATTTTTTGTCTGTAATTTCATTGATAAAATAATCATAAATGGATTGTTAGTGTAAATACCACTAGAAATTTCCGTTGATAAAACGGTTAAATCCAGTAAGAATGAAAGAAGGAAAGTATACCAAACTGATCAATGGAATAATGTAAAATAAATCTAATGACTGGTGTTTAGGAGGGTCACTTTGTCGTAGAGTAGGCTCGATTCCGGAGCGGGAAAGACTTTAGAAAGTGATTCTGTTTCTGATTCAGCAGGCTGGAATTTGGATTTGCTAATTCGTTTGCTTCTCACCTCTGTTATTAGCAGGATTCAAGGTATGCACTCAAGTGGCAACTCGAATGACAGTGAAATTCTAATGGGAAATGCTCTGCTAAAAGTGGATTTTCTTATCTCATGGAAGAGGGTCCAATTGTAAAGATGGATAGTTGGTGCTGGATTTGGAAGATTAAGGCTGCTCAGAAGCATTAAGTTCTCAGTTGGAATAGGCTGCTTGCCGATGAAAGATATGAGGGTGCCATGGTTCCTTCTCCTTTACGTGCTAGATGTGGTGGTAAACCTGAGACTGTCCTTCGTGTGTTGCGGGGTTGTGAGAAAGCACTCCCTATTTGGCACAAACTTTGTCCTGCTGTGCAGCGTAACAAGTTCTTTGAAGAGGATTTATGCAGTTGGCTTTTTGCTAATTGCTTGCGTGGGTTTTTATTTGCACTTGCTGGATTATTTGGAAAAATAGGAATGCAGAGGAACTTTATTGGAATTCAATACTCAATATATGTTATTTAATATAAAATATTAACATGATTTAAATAAATTATGAGTGATTGAGAAATTGATATAAAAAAGCTCTAGATTGTCATGTTTTGGTGAAATTTAAAAAACACTATCACACATTGAAAATAAATAAAAATGGATAGTTGAAAAGTTAAAATTAAACTCAAGAAACACATAAACTTTTAGAGAGATGATGCCCTAAGTAAAGTATGCTTTAGATTTAAACTCACATACATGATGACTCGGCTTATGCTTAGGCTTAGGTTAGGGTAAAATAATATTTTGGACTATAAAAAATTATTTTTTTATCAATTGAAATTTGAACTTGGATCTAGTTCAAGAAGAATTTTAATAGTCTCCTCCAGAAATATTTTTAGCAAATTTGAATAATTTTTTTCATCTTAAAAAATTCAGATTTATAACCATTATATTCAAATATAATTCTTATTTCATGGTGGCCAATCAAAGATTGAATGGTGGGAATTAATTATTTAACATTTTAACATACAAAATTCACTATAAAGAGAGGGGGGGGGGTTTAAGCTAATGTTTTCCAGATTTTTATATACTCTTCCCCATCTTATATTGTAGTGTTATTTTTTATGCTTTGATTTTTTTTCTTGAATTTAGAGCTTATATTGAAAGATATTTGAGTTATATAAGTTTTTGTTGAAAGACCTTATTTGGAAGTATATTTAAACAAAAGTGGTGTTATTAAGATCTTGTGAAGTATATTGCAAACATCATAATTATACAAATAAAGAGCAATAAAGCTTTAAAAGATAAATAATTTATCATTGACAAAAACAAAAGTTTCATTAATTTAAAGTCCTTCAGCAAGTAAATATCTTTACTTGTTTTAATTTAAACTTAGTTATTTTTATTATTAGTATGTATGCTAAGACTTTAATTTTATATTAATTGCAAGCTTGAAAATATGCTTAATATGTATGCCAATATTGTTTTTTACATTGAAAGCATGTTTGCATTAAAAACATATATATATATATATATATATATATATATATATATATATATATATATATATATAGACATGTATGCACTCTAAACTTTCCTTGAATAATTTTTTTACTTTTTATGTTGTTATTATAATAAACTAAATATCTTTTTTTATTGGAATAATATATAAACTTTGAATTACAGTAAGCGGTAAGGTTGGTTGTGACTCATCGAATATTATTTCAGGGGTATTTGAGAATGTGGTAGCAATTGCAGTTTAAAATATTTTTTTGCTCGAAAATACATCAAAATAATATTTTTTACAAAATATTTTTTACACTAACACATCAAAACGATCTAAAAATATAAAAAATTAAATAATGTCAAATAAAAAAATTTAATTTTTTTAAAATACAATTTTAACGGTGTTCCAAGTACTTCTTTATATTCAATTTATGGTGGATGAGTGCAAGCGTGCTCCTGGGGCACTCGGTTTGTTCAAGGCCTCATATTTCAACAAAGATGACAACAACACGCTTCCCCTCTTAACCAATAGAGGGAAGAAAGCACGACAACATTACATAAAATTACAAATAAGTTTGATTGGATTTGAGTTGCTTTTCCTGTCTGTAAGATTTAGGATGGGATGCTTCACCTCCTTAACTGACATAAGCAGTAAAACATCTAATGTCAAAGGTTTCATAGCAGAGGATTGAAGTTAGCTCGCATGGCATGACAAATCGAGGTGAAAACTCGGCCGCCTAGCATGACAACGCTAGTTTCATGATGACAGATTTTTGTTCTTACATGAAGCTTATTAATGAATGATCATAATGTAATTTTGGAGTGTGACAATTGTTGCGGCAATTAATTATTTTATTTTATAGAGTATCCTTTTGATAAATTTTTATTATTATTTTTGGATTATTGACGATTTGTAACGGATCAATGTATTACATGGCAAATAAAAATATATTTTGATAATGATTGAAATTATTTTTTAAGAAAACATTTTTAATTGAAAACACATAAAGAAAATTTTGTTTCACAATAGATTGGATGCGAGGAGGTAAAAACGCAAACTTATATTATTTAAGATTTATTGGGCTAAATTAAGTTTGTATATCATGTAGTGAAGAAAAAAATAAATTTTCTTCTTGAAAAATCAATGAAAAAAGAGAGAGGATATGCTTACACTACGTCACAGACCAAGTTAAATTTTGCAAGACATAAAAAAATAATGTTTAGGCTATGTCAATGTTTTTAAAGAAATAAGAAAAATATGAGACCATTATCATTAACTTTATTGGGTTCAATAAACTCGATTAATTTAACAATATGATAAAAAAAGACAACAACAATAAATAAAACGATAAAGCAAAATGACAATAATTAACTATAACCATTGAGCTGCCAATATCATTTTTGGGAGGAGAAGAAAGAAAAGCCCATCAAAGATTCACTGTAGTATTCACTGTCACTACGTCATGAACATTGCCTTACCACCAGAAAGATTCCATTGAAACTATTCTAATGCTACTACGAAAGGCTGCACAACGACACTGAAAGAGGTGTACACACCGTCAGAGAAACAATCTAGAAAGCAACCTAAACAAAAATATTATGAAGTGAGTATTTCATGCTTATATCTAATCAATTAATTTAATTTAATTCAAAAACAAAATTTTTTTAAGAAAAAAACTAAATTTAATAAAGAATGACAAATAAAAAGACTTGAGATAATCGAGGTCATTTTTAAAATTAATGAAAAATCATATAAAAAGAAAATAAAAAATAACAGAGTCCAATATCTAATTAAATAAATGTTCAGTGATGAAAATGCATGAGCTTTAAAAATAGGAAAAAAAGAAGAAGCAAACTAATACAATCCAAAGAAAGTCAGATTTAAATTTTGGCGTAAAATTTTCCACTGTTCAATTTTATGTTATCAAACATAACTTTCAACTCGATTGTTAGACCGAGATAAATTTTTTATAGATATTTCTAGACATGTTGTTATACATTGGGGTAAAATTTCAGGTCAATTTGAATCCGATAATAGATTATTTGAAAGAGTCAAAGGTATTGGATGAATCTTGTCAAATCTATTTGTCTAAACCTTTGTCTACTGTTTGGACTATATCTGGAGATACAAAATGAATTATACTAATATTCTAATCGATTGTAAACTAGATATTAGTACCTTTCTATCGATATAAGATAGGCTTGCTTATTCATTCGAACGATTTGTTTGAAGTCAACATTGAAATCTATGAGGAATGTGCAAAAATTAGAGAAACATTGTTTCCTTGTGTATTATGGATTTAAGTCAATATAAGAATTTCTTAATGCTTTTAGAAGCATGTGTGGCAGATACTACCTTACCTATTTTAGAAGGATTCCATTTCAAACAAGGAGAAATTTATGGCAAAAACTATTATCCATAGTTTGTAAGGATTTCATATCTATTATGGAATGTATGTGATGACAAGGAGGCTTGAGATTTTTTTGTTGTTATTTTTCTTATTTTATAGGATTTTCCAGCACATCAAGGAGACTAAAGGGAGACAGTTTAAAGGAAAAAATTCCAGCGATTAAAAAAAAAAGTTTCGTAGCTAATTTGGAGCATGAAGTTTCAACAAAACCTCCAAGGAAAGTGAAGGGGGAGTTTTGGCCATGCATGGGGATTTCATACAAAAAAATTTTGTTTTATTTATTTATTTTAGTGTTATATATTATTAGCTTTGGACTTTATTCTAAATTGGGTTTGTTTTGACCTATTAAATATTCTTTTAGGGTTTATTTCAATATTAGACTTGTATTTGTTAATTATTAGATAAAGTTCATTGACTTGCAACCCAAAAGGCATTAATGTTATTTAGATAAGACTATATATTGCTTTATGGCTACAAGTTTTGACAGCTATGATAACTTGAATAAACAAGATTTTCTTTTGTTTTGCATGTTGCAATACTTTCTATACCAGGACAAAGATAATGCACTGACTTATTAAAAACTAACTCACTTTGTGGCATTATTCGTATACTTCAAGTTTGTAGGTACAAGGTTCTTTCTAGATCCAAGTTTATTCCAATACCTTTGATTCTTAGGTATAGGGTTACCTTTAGGTCAGTGTTCTGTCAAACCTGATTTTTGACTTTTCAGATTGTATTTCAACTTCGTTAGAGGTTGCTTGATCACATGATCAAAAGGTTTCCATCACAAACCTGGGTGAATGTCCTAAACTTGGGCTAATATTTTAATCTTGCAACCTATTAAATCCTTAATTTGGGCTCAATTAAGAATCTTATTTTTCAACCAATTTAATGTTGAAGGATGAAATCAGAAAAAAAATATCAATTTAATTTTTTTTTCAAAGTAAGAAAAATAGCAATCAAAATAATAAGGATCAAATATAATAGAAAAGGAATTGAAGGATGATGAAATTGTAAAAAAAAAAAATCAATTTGAAAAATCATGTTAAGTAAAAATAGCAATCAAAAGAATATGGATCAAATCTAACATATAAAAAAAATTAAAGGATGATGAAATTAAAAAAAAAATCTAATTATATAAATTATTTTAGATAAAACAAATAGTAATAAGAGAAACATTGATCAAATCTAAAGGAAAAACAAATTAAATGACTGCTTTGAAAATTTAAAAGGCCAAACACGGAAATCAAGGATGAGGGAGAAGATAAAATAAATAGTAATAAGAGAAACATTTTAAAGAAATCTTGATTTTAAGGGCAGTTTAGTCATTTAATTATATTTTTAAAGCAAAAAAAATATAAAAAAGCTATTGGATGCTAGTTTTTTAAAAATTTGCTTTTAAGGATAAGTTAGTTATTTCACCATACCACCAAAATATTAAAAGACTAATTTTTCCTCAATCAATATAAAAATGACAAGTTATGTAGAAGACTCCAATAATAAGTTAATTGATTTTGTTTGAGAAGGGAAAAATATTATTATAGTATTCAAATCCATAGTACAATAAGTTTAGGACCATAGTGTTTTAGTGATGTCTTTTAGTTTTTTTCTGTAATATATAAATTACACAAAATTCTAATAATTATTTCTAGGATTTATATAATTATTCATTTTCTAGTTTCGTTATTATACATTAACTATTTATGACTTTTAATTAAAAGAAGTGATTTACTGAACCTTATTGTTCTTAACCATTCTTCCTCTATTACTACATTGCCATTTCTCTACATGTTATCATGGTAGAATAGAGAAATCATACTACAACATAATAGAACATCAACATATGTACCATATATTCAAATTGAATATATTTAAGCCATACCCGTATCATATTACTGAATATCTTTTCTACAGTATGATCCATGATCAATCTAAATCCCTATTTACACTTGAATCACCAATTCTAGATATACATATTCAATTAGAAAACTTTGACTTCAAAGTTGTCATCATCCTTGACCAAAACCAATTATGATGTATGGTCCCAAATTATAAAGAAGCATATTGCAAGATATGAGAAGCTTGGATTTATTATAAATGAAACATCCCAATACAAAGTGGTATGTAAAAAATCAATAGGTCAATGGACAGTTACTTATGTATATGTCACCAGAAATTATGAAACGCTACTCTGATTGCCCACTATATGGGAAATCTGAAGTTGTTTGGCCAAGACTTCGATGAATTAGATGAATCATAAATCTTTACACTAAATCAATGCATATTTTCCACCAAATGCTTGATTGTTCTCTCTCAACTTATTATTTTGATGTTATTGGGATTTTTTAGAAGTTGAACCTTCGTGATAAGATTGCAATGAAAGATCCTAATGATGTTCTTGCATATAAATAATCAATTGAATGATTACATGTTCACATCTTCTTGAATAGACTCGATGCAAAATATGAACAAACTTAAATAATCAATTGAATGATTACATGTTCACATCTTCTTGAATAGACTCGATGCAAAATATGAACAAACTTAAGGTCAAAATCTCAAGAAGAACCTAATATTGGATTTTAAAGAAACTCGTGTATATATACACTGTAATGCTATTTGTAGAGCAACAATGAATAGAGAGCTTGACCATTGCCATGGTGGCTTGACGATCCAAGCCTCAATAAGAGTAAACTAATTTAAAATTTAAGACAATATTTGGCTCACCAAATTATATTGCTCATCGAGATTGATTATTTGGATCACACAATCTAAATTGTAAAGTATGAGTTGCATGATCAAAATACTTGTGTATGTATTATAGTGAAGCTGGACATATTAAATCACAATTCTGTGGGTATTTAAAATGGTGGGATCTAGCCAAGGCATGTAGTAAAGAAATTCCAAGCTGAATTAACATGTTTTAGCTATTATAGCCAAAACTGTTGATATTGTCACTTATTCTAAAGAGGCCATAACCTCAAATCATCGTTATTACAATTATCCTCTCATGAATGCCAATATATCCAACAATCTTTCTGATTGTCAACAGTTGGGCCATCCTCTCACATATGCTAATAAATTCAATAATCCTTATGATTGTCAACATTCTAGCAATCCCTTTACAGATGCCAATAAATCCGATAATTCTTCTGATTATCAACATTCCAACAATCCCTTCATGGATGCAAATAAACTGATAATTCTTCTGATTGTCAACATCCATCAATTCCCTCATGGATGCTAATAGATCCGATACTTCTGATTGTTAACATTCCGACAATCCACTCATTGATGCCAATAAATTCGATAATCCTTTTGATTTTCAACAATCCGTAATATTATTTCTCCCTTTGATTTTTCATTTCTAACAATTAATACAAATGTAATAAATAAAATATCTGAAATGAAACTATGTATTTACATTTATAAATATCTTATTTATATGATGATACATCTTTTTTTTATATATTATGTTAACTTTTTTTAATACGAGAGGGTCATAAAGCTTTTGACATGATGCTATTGACGATGTTGTGCACACCACTTTCTCCATTTGGTTCTTATCATGTTGTTATAAACTTAAAGAGGTTGAGGAGGCTCACCATTTAGACCTTGCAGTAGAGGAGGATGAGATAATTTTTCATGCACGACGATATGTTCATGGTTCTAATGATGTAGACTCGTCCACGAGATAATTTATTAGTTGTTGTTAACTGATATACTTGAGTGCTATGAGAATTTGTTATATAGAAATAATAAATTAATTGAGTTTTTTTAATTAAAAATTGAGTTTTTTTATTAGAAATTGAGTTTTTTTAATTTGTTATTGAATTACAAGTTATGTGATACAAACTAAGTCATGTCCGAATTTGACCTTAAAATGTTATCGAATTACAGGTTATGAGATCAAGCATATCTCTCAAACCGTTCATCAATTCAAGTTGAAATCTTATAGGGAAATACTAGACACATGAAACTATATTCTTGTAAATTTTCAGATTAAATGGAGTTAAAAAATATATTATTTCATAAGATCAAAGTTACTAGATGAATATTGTCCAATCTGCAAAACTAGACTTTCATGTACTATTTGAAACATATCTGGAGCTACAGGTGCAATTGTGTTGCAATTCAAGTTGTTATAGAGACTAAACATCTCAAGCTTTCTATCAATATATTATAGGCATATTAATTTATTCAGACGAGAGAAAACAACATATTTGAATTCAGGACTGAAATCTGCCAATAATGTATGAAAATTGGAGATTCAAGCTACAAAGAGAAATTTTAGCATGAAGATTTTGTTTTTATTATCCTATTTTATTTATTTATTTAATTTTGAATAATAATTTTTAATTTGGGTTTGTTCTAGCCCATTAGACATTATTTAGGGGTTTATTTCATTATTTGACTTATGTTAATTGAGTACTAGTTTAGACCCGTTAGCTTACAACCCAAAAGGGTCCATTAGAGTTTGTCAGAGGAGACTATATTATGTTTCTTTTACTTGTAAATTTAGGCAGCAAGTTGAAAAATAAACGTGAGTTTTCTTTTTATTTATGGCAAAACAATATTTCTTTGTAGGGATAAAGATTGTAAAATGATTTATAAAAAATTAACTAGTTTCGTTACGTCATTCTCATACTTAGGGTTCTTAAATACAAGGTTATCATTAGGTCCAAGTATTTTTCTAATGCTTTTGATTCTTAAGTATATTGTTATTCCTAAGTCACTGTTTTATCAAATCTAATTGTCGGCTTTCCTGATTGTTATCTCTAAATTAAGATTCTATCAAATTTTTGGGTCAAGGTTTATCAAATCTGATAACTAATATAACCAATCGAGTTTGTTAAGTTTTTTAAGGAGAGTTGAAATTATATAAAAAAAGCTCTCGCTACTACAATTTTCTACAATTTTAGGTTCACATAGCACATAGGTTGTACTCGCACATCTAGTGGTAATGAAGATTATACTTGTGTTTTAAAAGCGTGTTTGAGAGTGTGGTAGTGATTGCTTTTTAAAGTGCTTTTCATTCCAAAACACGTCAAACACAATGTTTTTTTTATTTTTTAAAAATTATTTTTGATATTAGCATATTAAAATGATTTGAAAACATAAAAAAAATATTAATTTAAAGTAAAATAAAAATAATTTTTTTCAAATTTATTTAAAAATACTTTTGAAACGCAAGGTAAAACTATTTTAATGGGTCATATAGATGAAATATTATTTTACTGGGCATATATATGAAACACGATAACCCATTAAACTGTGCTATTTTTGAAATTATATATTTTAATTGTGCTAACGTTTTTTCTATCCGGCAGGCTAGTTTGAAAAAAGAAAGGAAAAAACTCAAAAACGGTGACAGTTTTTAGGGAAAAAGAAGAATACTGACACGTATCAATGTATAATTCGTCATATGACTAATGTTTTTCCTGCAGCTCAATTTCTCCAGTGAAGACTCCGAGGGGGTGGAAGCTGAAAAAGGACTGAAACGAAAAAAAGAAAAAAGAAAAGAAATGCACTCAAATTAGGGGAAGCCTGAACACGTCATCTCAATGGCTTAAGCCCTCATCTCCCTCTGTCAAGGGAAGGAACCGTACGCTGTGTTTGTGGCAAGTACACTGCACACTAACCTCTTACAGTCGAGGACATTGTCGTCATTTAAATTTTTTTCATGAAAAAACCAAAACATCCTGTCGTCACGATTTCAGTTCGTGAATCAAAACGTCTAGGTTAAAAACTATGGTAAAAGAAAATCACTTTTGTTTTCTTTCCTGGCTGTTGTCTTCTCTCATTTCTCCTAGACAGGTTTTATGTTACAAAAGGAGAGAAACTATTTTATTTTATTTTATTTTATTTAAACCAAATTCTGTAGGTATTTTACCTTAGCCTATCCGGTCATGACAATTTTCTTATAGAGGATTATTTGGAGTTCCTATGTCTGAATTTATTTTAACAGTGGCAATGCTCGCCATAACATGAAAATAATTTTCGTCCAGTACCAAAATCCACCCCTTCTCTCTCCCTATCTCTCATTTCTCCCTTTCCTTTCCCTTCCATTTCTCTCCTCATATATATATATTAAACAACTGCAGCAGCAGCCAAATCTCATCATCCTCTCCTCTTTAAATCTCACAATTCAATTCAATCAAATCCAGTTTCTATGAATTCTATTATTTTTATTTTTGGGTTTTGTTTTTTTTTTCTTTTTCTTGTTTATTAGTTTCTGATTTGATACAATTTCTTGATTGAATTATTGAATCGACTTGGGTTTTGGATCCGTTTTTTATTTGTATTCTCGTAGAAAAAAATATGAGGGGCAGAGATGGAAGGATTGATGATGATAAATCTATGAGAGTATAAAAACAATTATAAGGATTTTATAATTGAATTCAATAAAATAAGTTACATAATAATAATAATAGTAATAATAGTAATAATAATTCAGGATGCCAGGATTAATTCAGAGAAATGATCAATTTAGTAATGCAACATCATCCGGAGGCTCTTACTCAATTTCTGCTAATTCGTTCTGGTCTAAACACCGTGATGATGTTAGCTTCAATCAGCTCCAGAAGGTACTGGGCTGTTTTATTTCCCCTCTTAATTTTGATTGATGGATTACAGTGTCTGTTTTTGTATCTGGGATTGGATTAGATCACTGTTTTACTTAATTTTGATTTTTAATTGTGTTCTTGATTGGATCTTGATGAACAAATTATTCAGTGAGCTTGTTTTATTAGTTTTTGATGTGGGATTTTTGTTTTTCTCTTTTTTATTATCTGGGTTTTCAGTTTTTTATTGACTAGATCCGTTTTTAGCTCCTTGTATATAAATTCACTTCTGGAGTTCTGTGTTTTTATTTTCAAAAGAGAGATCGACGTTTTATGTCAGTTACAATTGTTTATACTAGTGAGAATTGATTAGAGTCTAGGCAATGGAAATGGTGTTTGTAAAATAAAGATTGGCATTTTGTTACATGTAATCAGCAAGTTTTTTTCTAATATATAATTTTAAGTTTGTGTTTGGAGTATACAAGGTTTTGTTTATTTATTGTCTTTCAGTTTTTAGCCAACTCTTGTTGCAAGTTGTGATTAGTTATTGAAGAATTTTTGTGTACTTGTGACAGTTCTGGAGTGAGCTGCCACCACAAGCTCGACAGAAGCTACTGAGGATAGACAAGCAAACCCTGTTTGAGCAAGCTCGTAAGAACATGTACTGTTCTAGATGCAATGGGCTATTGCTTGAAGGTTTTATGCAGATTGTCATGTATGGTAAGTCTTTGCAGCAGGAAGGAGGTGCTGGGCACCTTCGTTGCGATATACTGGATGCCTCAAAAAATCTAAATGATTGTGGATCACATGTAACAAATGGGTGCCAAGATGAAATTCAAGATCCATCTGTCTATCCTTGGGGTGGTCTAACGACCACGCGTGATGGATCGTTAACGCTTTTGAAGTGCTACTTGTTTTCAAAGTCTCTGAAGGGACTCCAAAATGTGAGTGCTAAAAATTTTTTATTGTGCAATTCCATTGTCCCTTTCTAGTTTAGTAGCTGAACTCTTGCTTTTAAATCAGGTATTTGACAGTGCACGTGCAAGGGAGCGGGAAAGGGAATTGCTCTATCCTGATGCCTGTGGTGGGGGAGGTCGGGGTTGGATTAGCCAAGGAATGGCAAGTTATGGTAGAGGACATGGAACAAGAGAGACGTGTGCACTGCATACTGCCAGGCTTTCTTGTGACACATTAATGGATTTCTGGTCAGCACTTGGAGAAGAAACCCGGCAGTCTCTTTTAAGGATGAAGGAAGAGGATTTCATAGAGAGCCTCATGTGCAGGTGTGTTTGCCAATAGCTTATTCTTTATATACAACATTGATTTTGAAATCAGTGGAAAACTATGAGAACTGAAAGGTAGTTGGCCACTCTACTTTTTTGGGGGTTGGAGCTTTAGATAACATTGAGACCAGAGGTGACCATATTGGTGAAACTGCCAAAGACAGAACAAAAGTTATTTGAAATCATGAAAAAAAAATTCCGACTAGTCCGGCTTCTGAACAATCTAGAAACTCCCAAGAGTGTGCTGTGCTTTGTAAGAATCACTGATGTCTTCTAGTTTATAAGTATTGTAAAATCAGAGCTTATATCTTCCCACCTTAACAGGCTTTCTAATGGAATCACAAACAAAAATATGTGGATGGCAATGCAGTTAGGAAGTGATCATTTACCTGCTTTGGATCGAACCAAATGGAGGGGAGTCATCTGCCATGACTGATAGTTTTTCTCTTCAAGATATTGTACATTCTGTTTGATGAAAAAGATGCGGTTAAATCTAAGGAAGTGATGAGTTTTACTGGACTAATAAATTATTCAAAGCTTCTTCATAGGGAACTCAAAATGTCTGTTGAAAAGCGGTCCATTTTCTGAATTCATCTCAACTGATTATGCTCTCTTTTAGATAGTTTCTGTAGACTTTGTTGCTTTGGGGGCTTTGTAGCTAAGGGCTGAGTTTATTTTTCGAATATCTATGAGAGCCTTGCAGATTCAAAGTGTAGTGGCTTGTAGATATTTTGATTACTAGTTCAAAACTGTGGATTTACTGTAAGTGGAACTTGCTAGCTGTTGAATATGGCATCAAATAATAAGAGTTTTAGTGATGAATTCATCACATTAGACTTTGGCTGCTCTTATCTCAGCATTAAAGCATTAAAGAAGTATAATTCTACAAGGCTGGATGATTAGGAAATATACAGCGCCCTAAGGGTACTAAAGGGGACAATTAACTCTACATATTTATCAAAGAAAATGGCATAGCGGGTGTGGGGATGGACTAAAGAGTAGTCTGCCCTTCTTTTATCTGAAATAGGCTAAAAACTAAACTTAATACTCATTGTTGTGGTTAATTGGATTGTTTTATCACCTGGACTTCATTGATGAGGAAGTCCCTTTCTAACTTCCAAAGAACGATATGTTTGCATACTTTCAGTTGAATATGACATGGCACATGTTGGCCTCATCATGCTTGTAGACTCTTTCTCATATGTTTTTCCTTAGACAAAGCAACTGTAATGTATCCACGTGAGTTCAATAGTAGCCTATGTTGATGTCCTAAGAGTCAGAGGTCTTTGGTTCTAATCCATCAAACTTCACCAATGCCCATGGTTTGTGAGGAATTGAACACGTCAATGACTCAAATGGATGGCTCAGTTTGAAAATTAAACAAAACTCAGATTTTGCTTGCATTTACCTATCAAAAATTGAGTATCATCTTTTATAATTGAGAAACTTTGTCATTCAATTGGCATCACTTGTTTAAGATATCTCTTGAAGAATCCATTGAAATTGTTCAACAAAAATTATAAGCTTGAAGCAAAATTTTTGTTTTTGATTTTTTTAGTGTCCTTCGTTGATTTTTTATTCTTTTATTTCTCTACAACCTTTTGGTTTACTTGATGGTTTGTGCACTTATATGCTGAAATGTTGATTATGTTATCATTGTAATTGTTTTAATTAACTAGACCCTAAAACTTTAGTTTTCTCTTCAACTGGCATGGATCTATCTTATCGTTTTCCTTCTTAATATTTGCTTATTTTTAGTTGTGACTATTTCTTGTATATCTAGCTATAGCCTCTTTCTCCTTACCCATGAGCTTGTACTTCCATTCTGCATGTTTTCGTGTTAGGTACTTGTGTTGATTTGTTCTGTTTCTCTACACAAATGTCTCCATCCCACAGGTTTGACAGCAAGAGATTTTGTAGAGATTGTAGAAGGAATGTTATTCGTGAATTTAAGGAGCTAAAGGAGCTGAAACGCATGCGACGAGAACCTC
Source organism: Populus nigra (assembly GCF_951802175.1). Lineage (NCBI taxonomy): Eukaryota > Viridiplantae > Streptophyta > Magnoliopsida > Malpighiales > Salicaceae > Populus > Populus nigra. The sequence continues at coordinate 7,195,999 of NC_084854.1, read as the reverse complement.
GCTGCACTAGTTGGTTTTGTGTTGCAGATACTGCCTTTCAATATGAGGTATATTTTCTTCTTCTGTGCAATTTTGTGTTTCTAAAGATATAAGATTCAAAAGAAACAAATTTGCAGAACAAATTGTGAAAACTCACCATGGATGTGACTAGTATGACCAGTTATCTTAGCTATTTTCTCAGGTGTCTGATGATTCTGTCCAAGCTGATTGGAACCAGACTTTTTCGGACACTGTTGGATCATACCATCACTTTGAATGGGCAGTTGGCACAGGAGAAGGAAAATCTGACATTCTAGAATTTGAAAATGTTGGCATGAATGGAAGTGTTCAAGTCACTGGTCTAGATCTTGGTGGTTTGACTGCATGTTTTATTACCCTTAGGGCTTGGAAAGTTGATGGCCGCTGCACTGAGCTTTCTGTAAAAGCTCATGCACTAAAGGGTCAACGATGTGTGCACTGCAGGCTTGTAGTAGGTGATGGTTTTGTTACAATTACTAGAGGGGAAAGTATCCGAAGTTTTTTTGAGCATGCTGAAGAGGCCGAGGAAGAAGAGGTGGCCCACTTTTTCCCTCAGATCTTTATATTTGCAATAAATTTCTTAAAATATCCTTAGGGTTTATAATTAAATTCCTTTTATTTTTCTTGTACACTTATAGGATGATGATTCCATGGATAAGGACGGAAACGAATTTGATGGAGAATGCTCCCGGCCCCAAAAGCATGCGAAGAGTCCTGAACTTGCTCGAGAGTTTCTTCTAGATGCTGCAACAGTTATTTTTAAGGAAAAGGCATGTTTACAGACTTGAAACATGCTTGCTGTCCTTTTTCATATTAATTTAGAAAACGATAATTTGTTTGGAACTGTCATTTTCCATGTGATACCTATATGTCTCAATGTGCATGTAATCATCATTGCATGGGGTTGAATGTGTGGTAGGTTGTACATGGGGAAGGGGTGTGTTAAGAATGTGTTGGGGAGGAATATTTCTATATATATAAGAAAGGTGGCGGGACAGGGTTTTATCACTGGCTCACTAGATTTTAATTCAATCTGCAATAACCAAAATAGCAATGAATTGGGATTGAACCTGGACCTTGTAGAATTGCTCACTATGTTATAAATGATGAAACTAGAGTAAATTCTAAATGAATACGAGGGCTGTAAATACAGTAGAACCGAGGGGTAGGTTGAGATAATTTTTCTAGTTGATAAACAAAAACATTTAAAAAGTTTAAATTTCTCAGCAGATTTGTAGAACAGATGATCCTACTAGGGGCACCACATCTCTCTTTATAGTGACACAGAGGGCCTAGGGAAATTTCTGAGGTCTCTAGCGTGGTTAAATGTCTCCTTATAACTTCACTAAAATTGTGGTTAACCACCTCTAGGAAGCCCTGTTGGGACATCTAATGGAGCAAATCAAGGAATCCAAATAGTGCATGGTGATATCAATGAATTCTGTTTAAACATAGCATTTTTTTTCTAAGTTAACCTTTATGGTTACATATGTTACAGGACCATTTGGTGCTGCCCAAGAGTGCCTTATATTTTCTTTCTCAAAATTCAGTTATTTATTAGCTAGTATTTAAAAAGAGATTTTTCAGGGTTACCCTTGTCAACTGGTCATAAACCATGATTGTGCCTTCTGGCCACCTAAAAAAATGAAATTTACTGGCTGTTGGAGAAAACCAATATCTGAATGCACATTCCCATGTTCCTGTCAGAACTTGGGAGGATGAACTAGCAACATGTAGATTCTGTTTCTATGAGCACATGAAGTAATTGAATGTCTGTATTTCAGTTTCAAATATTCTAAGACTCAATTTGTTGTTTCAGGTTGAAAAGGCTTTCAGAGAAGGAACTGCTCGCCAAAATGCACACAGCATCTTTGTTTGTCTTGCACTAAAACTACTGGAAGATCGGGTCCATGTTGCATGCAAAGAAATCATTACATTGGAAAAGCAGGTCTTAATACTTATGATTTTGATTAAGATTTCATTCGAGTATCAAAATTAGGACAGCTCATCTTTTTTCATGAGATGCATCTCTGATAATACAATTTTTCACTGCAGATGAAGCTTCTTGAAGAAGAGGAAAAGGAAAAGCGTGAAGAAGAAGAGCGCAAGGAGAGAAGAAGAACAAAAGAAAGAGAGAAAAAGCTTCGAAAGAAGGAGAGGTTAAAAGGGAAAGAAAGGGATAAAGAGAAGAAATGTCCTGAATCAAATGATATTACCATGCTTCCTGATATCTTAAAGGATGGATCATCACCAAGTGTTGATGAAGAACTGAACACCATCTGCTGTAGGGATTCACTAAGTGAAACAGGCAATATTTCTCTGTCCAGGCCTGGATCTCCTGACATTCAAGATGAACAGTTTTCATATGGATTTGAGACCTGTATAATGGAAAAAGATTCATATGATAGTCCTAATGGGAAGGTTGCAAATTTGAAAGAAGGGACTGGCTCTTTTTCAACTGAACAAGCAAAATATTCTCGCCGAAGATTGAAATTGCGGAAAGAAGTTCAACTTGATTCTTTTTTGAAGTGGCCTGATAGACGCCGATTTGCAGTTATTTCAGAAAGTGGGGCGGTGGTTAATAGATCAGAGTTAAGACATCACAGTGATGATTGTGACACTCCTTCTAGGCCTGTTAATGGATTGTATAGGCAGTCAAGGATCAATGGTCCAAAGTCCAATGGTCGAAATTGTGGCCTCAAGTTTGGTGAAAACTTTCATTGTCCCCACAGCAGGATGAATGATAGATATGACTTCCATTCTTGCAGCTGCCACCAGAACATTGAATGCAGGGTAAAGGTTGAACCACATGTTTCATCATTAAGAGAGGACCGAGAGAGCAAATCTGTTGGCAAGTCAGAAACAGTGATGGATATGTCCAAGCAGTTCTATCGTGGTAACAAATATAGTCCAGTAGATCACATCCGTGAAGGTTGTGGAAAAATCAAAAGCAAATCCAACATGGGAAACAATCCTAAGAAAGTTTGGGAGCCTGTAGAATCACGAAAGAAGTATTCTTGGAGCAGCTCAGACTCTGATGTCATCATGAGCTCATCTACTAAGGTTGAAGCTGTGGATCTGGATAGTAAACTCTTCAAGTCATCTGGTGAGACATGTTCCAGTGAAGTTACTGGAAATTCCATTGAAATTGATCATGATGAGAATAACATGAACGAATCAAGGGACTGTAGCCTTGAAACTGTTGAAGACTGCCAGGGTGGATACCATGAGGAAGTGAATGGTTGCTACTCAACAGAAACTGCTTATGAGGAAATCATTTCATGTCCTGAAAAAAATTTCGCATCGTCTGAGACTTCTGATCCTAGCATTGGAAGCACTTTGAGTTCTGATAACTGTTCATCTTGCCTTAGTGAGGGAGATAGCAATACAGTTTCTTCAAACAATGGACATCTCGAATCGTCTTCCACTTCAGATTCAGAAGATGCCTGTCAACAATCAGAAGGAAGAGAAACTTCAACATGCAGTGGAAATGCTTTCTCCAATTGTAATGAAGTGGGGCTGGACAAGAGACCGAGTACAAATGGAGCTGAGGTGTTTGGAAGCAGGGAACCTTTTGTGCTTCAACCAGATGGTCAAAGAATGAACATTTTGGGAAATCCACCGACAACAACTGTCCAAGATCCTGAAAATGGAATACCTGCTGTCAGTATGGGTCTGCAACATCAAGTTGTGTTTCCACCTTTGCATAACCATAACTTACAGTTTCCATTGTTTCAATCTCCTTCAACAATGGGCTACTACCATCAAACTCCAGTCTCTTGGCCGGCAGCTCCAGCCAATGGATTAATGCCCTTCCCCCATCCTAACCATTATCTATATGCTGGTCCTCTTGGCTATGATTTAAATGGAAACTCCCGCATTTGTATGCAATATGGTTCAGTGCCGCATTTGGCAACTCCTGTGTTTAATTCTGGTCCAGTTCCAGTGTATCAGCAGGGAGAATACTTGAACTCAGAGGTTCGAACAGAGACAAGTATGATGCAGGAAAATTTAACTGAAGCTAATAAGGAGAGGATGGTTCCAGCCAGATCACATTCAAACGAAGCACCACCAAGTGGAGAAGGTGGGAAAATTGATAGTTCTGCCAAATTGCACAACAGTAATACTGGATTTTCCTTGTTCCATTTTGGTGGACCTGTCGCTCTCTCAACAGGATGTAAGTCAGATCCTGTACCTTCAAAAGATGGAATTGCTGGAGATTTATCTTCAAAAGTCTCGGCCGATGAAAATGATCCAGCGTGCAATAAGGAGACTGCTATGGAAGAATACAACTTGTTTGCAGCAAGTAATGGCATAAGGTTTTCATTCTTCTAATATATTCTTAAGAAGTTGTGAGGTGGTTGTTTGGTACCCTATCTTCTTATTTCGTATTGGAAGTTTGATCACCGTGTAAGCCAGTAGACAATAATCTTCCTCCGAGAAATTCCAATTTTAGCAATAGTTCTCTCAGTTGATTGATATCCACTTTGGTTCTTTTTTATTTCCTTTTTTTTTTTTTTTGTGTAGAGAGAAAAAGTTGGGAGAGTGGTATAATGTTTGAGGTTTCTGCACGAGGTCAGCTTTTTTTTTTTTTTTTTTTAAAAAAAAAAAACCGAAGCATTCCCCCTCCTTCCTCTTAAGCATGTCAGAACTGAAATCATTTGATTTTTTTTCGACTCTTGTTTTACTGTTGAGATTTGGCTATGTTGATAGCTAAAATTGGTTGAATGTATATGAAGGCTGAGCATTGATTTCTTTTCTCGACTTCACATGATCAAATTAATTAGGGCGCAATATGGAAGCCGTTTGCCCGCTGAAATACTTTAAGTTAATTGTATCATATCTCGGCGAGTTGAGGCTAATTTAATTTTCCGGCTATCAAACCTTGATGCCGGTGTCATTCCACTTATTTAAACAGCCGGTTTTTTTTTATTAAATTTTAATTTTAAATTAATTTTTTAGTATTTTAAAATTATTTTGATGTGTTGATATCAAAAATAAATTTTAAAAACATAAAAAAATATATTATTTTAATATATTTTTAAACAAAAAACACTTTGAAAAACAATATCTACCATACTCTTAAATAAATCCTTCAAGGGCAGTCAATAATAGCTGAATTGTGCATATCCAATACGGACAATCCCAAAAGCTAGGTATCAGGGGGATTCCGAAAACTCAGCTGAAAGAATTAACTAGAAAGGTGTCCAGACTACGTCGCGGGCTGTGATAAATATTTTCTAGCATAAAAAAGGATGATCAGATGATGATAACGTTTTTAAAAGAGTAAGAAAAATCTAGGACCCAAGTTATTGATTCAAATGGGTTCAATGAGTTTGGTTTATTTAAAAATATGACTATAAAAAAATCCAATGACATTAATAATAATAAAACAAAAACAATGTAAAAACAATAAATGTTTGTCAATATTATAAAAAGATACCCTCTAAATATTCTGAAAAATATCTTAACGATCTTATTTGAAAACAAATCAAAAATTGAATGAGAACAAGATAACCTTATAAAAAGAATAATGAAAGAAATATGAAGCTCAAGTATCAGCAAATCAAATGTTGAAGGACGAACATAAGCTTTTTTTTCTAAAAATAAAAAAAATCCCGACTTGAGTTGACATACCAAATTTGTTGTTCGGTCGTGAGATTGGGATAACTTTGTAGTAAAAAAAGGTTAACCCTCAAGCAAACTAAATGATGAAAGACAAAAAAAAAAATCAACTAAAAAAGATGTCGAAAAAAAAGCCCAAGTTAATCTAAGTTAATTCAAATAACTCGTAACCTAGAACATGAGATTGAAATAACTCTATGGAAGGAAATTAGAAAAGATCATGAAGCATAAGACTCAATAACCTAATGTCAAATGATGAAAAAAAAACAATTTAAAAAAGACCAAATAAAAAGATTGAAGTCAGATTGAGTTAATTTTCAAAACCCGTGACGATGGTTATAAGATCAGGATTACCCTATAGAAGACAAACAAGAAAAATCACTAAGCAAAATCCCTAATCATCCAAATATCAAGAGATGAAATAAAAAAAAATCAATCAAGAAAAGGATAAAAAAACAAAACAAATTGCAATAAAAAAATGAAGACCAAATCTGGTATAAAAATTAAATGAAATAAAACAATAAGAGATGAAATTGAAAAATAAAATAAATCAAGAAAATGATAAAAAAAATAAAAATCAAAAGAATGATGACCAAATTGGATAAAAAAATTAAATGAAATCAAATACTTAAGAATAAAAATCAAAAGAATGATGACCAAATTGGATAAAAAAATTAAATGAAATCAAATACTTAAGAATAAAATTCAAAAACAAAATCAACTTAAAAAAGCATTAAAAGTAAAACAAATATCAATCAAAAGAATGAGGATTAAATTGATACAAATACTAATTGACATAACACATTTAATTTTTGAAAAGGAAAGTGTGAAACTTGAGGCATAAAGATAGAAAAGAGGGAGGAGAAAAAAATAGTTTACCAGTGCCACACCGCCAGTCTTTCGCCAACAAGTGTCCCATAACCTGGAAGAGCTCAGTGAGCTGCTCCCAATAACATTGCGGAAGCCAGCATTCCTAAAGTATGTGTGTGTTGCACACACTAGCTACTTTTGGTTTATAAATAATATTTTATATTTATTAAAAATATCGAATTATCTCTTAATCAACTTGATTATAACAAAAAAATAAATAGGATGAAATACATAAACACCTCTGGACAATAGTGTAAATGTTTTTGCTTATAAAGGTAATCTAGTCATTTCACTGTGTTTTAAAAAAGTGAAAATTAAAAAAAACCCTAGTTGGCAATTTAATTTTAATTTTTATTTTTAAGAGTAATTTATTCATTACACTGTGCTAAAAAATATTAAAAAACTAATTTGTTTCAAATTTTTCTAATAATTATAAAAAAAACCTTATAAAATAATTGTATTGCCTCCTATAACCAATTCAATAATTTTATCTTAAAAAGGCAAAATAGTTATCATAGAGTTTCAATTCATAATTTGAATGTACATAACGAAGAACAAGCACTTTTAATTTTTTTTTAATTTAATTTAATAAGCTACTAGGTTTAGTCAAGAAATATGCAGAACACGTGAAGGGATTCAATTGTTTATTCAACTTGCTTTCTCTGTTACAAGCACGGTATAAATAACCATCTTTACAAAGCTTTGTTTTCCTGATCCTATAGTTTCGGGCTTATTGGATAACTATATGGAAAGCTATTTCCATCAGGATACAATCACACGTTTACAGGGATTCTAGGATATATTTCTATAGCTAACATTAGAGATACAATAGGACTAAATACTGGAAATCTAACTTGGAGATAATTACTCAGACTTATCAACACTCCCTTTTAAGTTGATGCATAGATGTCACTCATTCCTAGTTTGTTGAGACAATCATTAAACGTTTGGTTTCACAGTGCCTTGGTTAGCACATCAGCAAGCTGGTCTTGAGATCGAACATGAGGAACTTCAATTAATTTTTCTTCCAGTTTCTCTTTGATAAAATGCCTATCAACTTCAACATGTTTAATGCGATTATGTTGGACAGAATTATGAGCAACATCACATGCTGCCTTGTTATCACAATATAACTTTATAGTGTTGACTGGTTTGATATGTAAATCTAGCATCAGATTTCTAATCCACAACAATTCGTATATAGCTTTAGTCATTCCTCTATATTCAGCTTTAGCACTAGATCTAGCAACTACCTCTTGGTTTTTACTTCGCCATGTAATCAAGTTTCCTCCTACAAACATGAAATAGCCCGATGTAGAATGTCGATCTTGAATCGACCCAGCCCAATCAGCATCTGTATAGCCGTGAATATCCAAATTGTGTCATTTTATGAATAAAATTCCTTTTCCTAGAGATGACTTTAAGTAGCGTAAGAATTGGATGACAACATTCATATGTTCTTCGCTTGGGGAGTGCATAAATTGACCGACCACACTCAATGCATACGCTAAATCAGGTCGAGTTTGTGCAAGATACATTAATCTTCCAACCAGCCTCTGATAGCGTTCTTTATTAGTGGGAACTTGATTTGAATCACCATATAGTTTCAGGTTTTCTTCCATAGAAGTGCTAGCTGGACTGCATGCTGTCATACCAGTTTCACTTAATATTTTCTTTGTGATAGAAAAATACCTTTATCTGATATTGACACTTCAATTCCAAGGATATTCTTCAATTCTCCAAAATCTTTCATCTCAAATTCACGGGCAAGATGCTGCTGTAGTCTTTTCCTTTCTGCAGGATCATTTCCAGTCACTATCATATCATCAACGTACACAATGAGAGTTGTGATTTGTTTTTCATTATGCTTTAAGAATAAAGTGTGATCTGAGTTACTTTATGTGTAACCAACTGTCTTCATAAAACTTGTGAACCTTCCAAACCACGCTCTAGGAGACTGCTTCAAACCATATAGGGATTTTCTCAACCTGCAGACCTATTTATTACCTTTAGTTTGCTGTTTACGGCCAGGAGGCAATTCCATATACACTTCTTCTTGGAGAGTTCCGTGTGGAAATGTATTCTTTACATCAAACTAATGTAAAGGCTAGTCAAGATTTACTGCTAGTGTAAGACCCAGACTTTTGGCCCAAACCTAAGCCCAAGTCAGCCCAAACCCAACCTAAGTTAACCTAGGTATTTAAGGAAGAGTTGCAAGAGAATTTCTTTCCTCTCTTCTAATTCTTATAGCCGTCGTGACCCTCCCCTCCTCAAACCAAAGAGTTTAGTTTTTTATCTTGAGTTTTGGTTCAAGAAAGGTGGAAGTAGCAAGTAAGTAGTTCTCTTTCATATTACTTTCGATTATAGTTTGTTTATGGAATGATTAAAGAAGAGATTAGGGTTTATAAGGATTTGTTTATGGAATGATTAAAGAAGAGATTAGGGTTTATAAGGATTGGAGGTTTATATTGTTAAGATTGATTTATGATTATTAAGGGTTTAATGTTAGGTGATTAATTAGTATGTTGTTGAAAATAAGGATTTATGAGTTGATTTATTTAAATTAATTTTTACGGGTTAAGAAATTCAATTTTACCTTGCTGTAAAATCTGGACAGAATGGTCTTGAGGTTGAAGATGACCAAATTTTATTTTGGTCCTTGATTTATGAAAATTACAGTTTAGTCCCTAAACTTTGGGAAAATTATAATTTGACCCCTAAATGTGTTTTGAGATTCTGGACAGTGTTATTATGAGATTAAGGATGATGAATCTCAGTTTGATAATTGATTTGGAATAGTTTCAATTTGGTCCCTCAATTTTAGGAATTTACATTTTAGTCCCTGAACTTTTAAAAAAAATTACAGTTTGGTCCCTGTGTCATTCTGGTCAGAATTAAGGATGTTTTATAGGTGAAATTTCAGTATGGTTATGTATTTACAGTTTGGTCCAGTTTTGGTAAAATTATGTTTTGGTCCCTGTTTTGGATAATTGTCGTTTTAGTCCCTAAACCTAGGAGACTAAGCTTGGTTTTCTTTTATGCATTAAAATCTTTTATTTGTGTTGTTTTGAGTTGCTTTTGAGTATATTTCATATATTTATTGTAGGTTCTCCTAACGATCCTCAATAGGTTTTTCGGGTTTTTCATTTGATATTTCTTTTAGTTCTATATTTTTCGGGTGAGTGGGATAATCTTTAATATGCATATATTATAAATAAATATGTATGTTGATTATACAATGAGTACTAGTTAATTTCTTGAATACTTATATATGTTGCTTATTTTCCGAGTACTCATTTATTCTTGAATTTGCACTCGCAATCTATCAAACTAAATTCTATTTGATATGATATACGTTTCTTTGATGATTCTGTGAATATCTATTATGTCTTGATATGGAACTTGTCAGTAACTCCATGCTAACGGAGAGTAGTTAGCCTATGTGCACATAGTATTCTGTATACCTAGCTGGTGAGACAGACATCAGCTTGTGGCGACTGATCATCCCACAGTGGTCACCTTTGGGTTTCATCTGGTCACTTTTGAGTGTCATCTGGTCACCTTGGGGTGTCATTTGGTCACCTTGGGGTGTCATCTGGTCACCTTCGGGTGTCATCTGGTCACCTTCGGGTGTCATCTGATCTCTGACATGTATTCCACTACGTTATGATAATATGTTTAGTATGTATATGTATATGTATATCAAGATAAATCATCTTGCAAACTATTAATATCTAAAATATCTAAAATGTATTTTAAATATTATTCCCTCATTGAGTTGGTTGAACTCACCCCTTATTCTTAATATTATTTCAGGTTCTTAGTTTCTGATAGCAGTTGGACTTTGTAGAGTGTTCCTGCTTCTTCAGTTTTGGTCGGTATGCCTTGCTTATTTTGCGAGGCTTTCCTTTTAGTTTTGATTTGATGTCTTAGATGCTCCACTATTACTTTGTTTTAATTAAGTTTGGATTTTGATAATATAATGAGTATTATGGATTATTTTTTTTATTTTAATTACTAATGAGGAGTTTTAAACTATCTTTTGGTTTCATCAGTTTTGAATAATATAATATTTCTGAAGATTATGAAATGCTGTGTATTTTTGAATAAATTGTTTTTTTGATGTCTGTTTTGAGGCTTAGCGTAGGTGGGGTGTCCTTTCGACACCGCTCCTGCGTTGCCGATCATGGACCCGAGATTCAGGTTGTGACAGATAGAGATAGTAGAATACGAACATTATTAATTTTGGCCACTGGTGAAAAAGTCTCCATATAATCAATTTCATATGTTTGAGTATATCCCTTGGCGACAAGTCTTGTTTTGCATCGTTCAATAGTTCCATCGGCTTTGTATTTAATATTGAAGACCCATCTACATCCAACAAGTACTTTCCCTTTTGGCAAGTCAACAACTTCCTATGTTGAGTTCTTTTGAAGGGCTTTCATCTCTTCATTCATTGCCTCTCTCCATTTAGAATCATCCAAGGCTTCCTGCACATTGTTAGGAATAGATATAACAGATAATTGATGTACAAATGCTATTTTTTCTTTTGACAATCTATGGTAGGATACATAGTTATTCATAAGATATTTAAATTTAGAGTGAAAGACCGGTTCATAGTTCACCTTGGGTGTACCTCTTGTGACTCGATTAGATAGTTCTTTTAGAGCTTCAGATGGAAGACTCTCATGATACTCAAGTATAGAATCAACCGGGGAAGACAATTGGTTAACTGGTACATTGTGGGAAACTGTTGGCACCTCCAAGTTATCTTGATTACTGACAACGATTTTGATTTCTGGACCATCACTACCATAACTTGCATCACTGTTATACTCCTCCCTGTCCTGGTGATCCTCAATGTTCTCATCACCTGGACATTCATTGCTAGTTTCCAAGTTATCCAAAGGATCAATTAATCGGTTGCTTTGTGCAATGACATCCAAATTGTCTGCAGAATTAGTTGATGTTTGCACTTCATCGCCAGCCTCCCATTGAGGTGAACCCGTAGAATAATACATAGTAGTTTCATGGAAGACCACATCAAGAGTAACATAAAGTTTGTGAGAAGGAGGGTGATAACATTAATAGCCTTTTTGATGCAGGGCATAGCTGACAAACACACATCAAAGTGCCCGGGGTTCCAGCTTAGTTCGCAAGCCTTTGTGAAGATGCACAAAGGCTACACATCCAAAAACTTTAGGAGATAAATTTGGCATAGTAGGAGCACTTATAATGCGATGAAGAACCTTAAAGGGAGTTTGAAATTGTAGAGAACTAGAAGGTACATGGTTGATGATGTAGGCTTCAGCAGTGACAGCTTCTCCCCAGTAACTGGTAGGCATGTGCGCTTCAAATAAGGAAGCACGAACAACCTAAAAAAGGTGGCAATTTTTGTGTTTGGCTATCCTATTTTATTGAGGGGTGTAAGGGCAAGTTGTTTGATGAACAATGCCATGTGAATTCAAGTAATGTTTCAAGCTGTGATTGATAAACTCTTCCCCATTATCAGTACGAATAACCTGAATGTTAGATTGATATTGTGTTGCTATCATTTTGTGAAATTGCTAGAATAGGGAACTCACTTCACTCTTTGATTTCATTAAACAAATCCAAGTCATACGGGTGTGATCATCAATGAACAGAATAAACCAACGTGATCCATTCAGAGAAGGAGTATTTGCAGGCCCCCATACATTAGAGTGAATAACCATAAAAGGTGCAAGACTTTTATTCATACTAATAGGAAATGAAACACGATGACTTTTAGCAATTTCACAAACATTAGACTTAAAGTCTGAAACAATCAATTGCAAAAATAACAGTGGGAATAATTTCTGTAAATATCCAAAGGATGCATGGCCTAAACGTCTGTGCCACAACCAGATTTTAGAATTCTGATGTTAATAAGATGTTTTAGCTGAGAACACTTGGGCCAAATGAGTTGAGCTTGCCGGAATCAGATTTAGATAGTAGAGCTTTCCTCTTCTAGTACCATAACCAATTGTCTTCCGAGTTTGAATGTCCTTGAATATACAAAGGTTAGGCCAAAAAATCACAACACACTTTAAAGCACAAGTTATTTGAGCAACATATAATAAATTATGATTAAGAGAAGGGACAACAAGCACCGAATCTAAATTTAAATTTTTTGTAAGGAAGATCGTGCCTTCTCCTAACACAGAAGAAAGGGTACCATCGGCTGTGGATACTATCTGCTGGTTTGAAGGTTTTAGGGACTTGATACAATTATTGTTAACATGTGATTTATGGCACCTGAATCAATTATCCATTCACTATTTCTAACAGAAGTGGAGGTATGAAGAGCCTTACCTGCATTCCCAGCAGTAGCAATAAAAGAGGAGGCTTTCCCAGGATTGTTGATAGACGTATGATTGGGCTCCGCCACAGTAACTGAAGCATGAGGATGTCTTTAAGTTTCGTTTACGAGGTGCTTTGGAAAAATCCCACCATTCTGGATATCCAATCAATTCATAGCATCGTAGTTTATTATGTCCTGTTTCACCACAGTAAGTACACATGCGTTCTGGTCATGCAACTTCTATTTCATAGCTGCGATTTTGTGATCCAATTGACTGATTATGATTCAGTGAACCAGATGCTCACTCTGGTTTCAGGTTCATTGGTCGTTGATATTTGATTCGATGAGCTACCATAACAGATGGCTCTGAGTGTCCAGGTTCGCCATTCAGTGTGTTTTGTCGAACAGAATCACGACGAACATAGGCATATGTTTCTTCAAAGTCTAGTACAGAATCTCTCCTGAGGATCTCACCACGAATTTGTTCAAACTCTTTATCAAGTTGATTCAGAAATATATGTACCCGCAGTCTCTCAACTGATTTTTTTATAGGCAATTACATCATCGAGGTCGTTCATGACAATTTTATCATGATGATCTAGTTCTTGAAATATTTCAATCAGATCACCATAATAGGTAGAAATAGGACGACCGACCTGTTTGGTGGAGAACGCACGTTGGTTTAATGCAAATAATTGTGATTCATCTGCCCCATCATAAAATGCTTTGGCAAGAGCATTCCAGATCCTATGTGCAGTAGGCAGTCTAAGGTAGCGTTTCATAATCTCTAGTGACATAGAGGTCAACAACCATCCTTTAACCTTCTGATTCTCAATATACCATTTAACATAGGATGGATCAGTAATCTCTGGAGATGTGTTACTTATAAGATATTCAAGTTTATCTTGCCTTGCAATATGAATCTCCATGATTTGAGACCAGACATCATAGTTCCTTTCGGTAAGGATGACATTAGTTGAAAAACTGGAATTCTCTGATTGAACATGGATAACTGGTGCAGAGGAGGATGATTTGGTTTTGTCACTAGTCATGGTACGGAGGGAAAGTTTATATGGTTTTCAGGATTTGTGTTGTGATGATATAGAGCAGATACTACACCTTGCTCTGATACCAAGTCAAGAAATATGCAGAATACGTGAAGGGATTCAATTATTTATTCAGCTTGCTTTCTCTGTTACAAACACGGTATAAATAACTATCTTTACAAAGCTTTGTTTTCCTGATCCTATAGTTTCGGGCTTATTGGATAACTATATGGAAAGTTATTTCCATCAGGATACAATCACACGTTTACAGGGATTCTAGGATATAATTCTACAGCTAACATTAGAGATACAATAGGACATAAATATTGGAAATCCAACTTGAAGGTAATTACTTGGGCTTATCAACAGGTTTTCATACAAAACTCAAACGTATTCATACTCAGTAACAAAGCACATAGTCCTTGTAGACATTGAAAATATTAGAAAAAGTTCTCCCAGGACCAAGGCAAAATGCTAAAAATTATCAAGCAAAGCAGTTTTTGAATTTTAAAACTAGGTTTAGTTTATAATTTACTGCATCATTGAACTCTTAGTAAGAAAAGAAACTCTAAAATATACAGGAAAAATATAATGAATGTCCATAATGAATATACATTCTGTTTCTCATTTTATCTCTCTCATCACTAAAATAAAAGCCAACAATGAGTTAGTTTAGTCTTTTTATAGGGAGACACGTTTCTTTTAAAAAATTATTGGAGTTACAAAGGTCTATTATATATATATATATATATATATATATATATATATATATATAATAGAATTACTAAAATAATCTTTTAGAAAAGAAAAAGAAAAAGAGAGCACTTTTATTTTGGAATTTTGTGATCATTTTATTTTTTAATGAACAGTAAAATGATTTAAATGTTCATGGTATTTATATCTTTCACTAATAAAAATATTAAAAAAAAATTATTGACGTGGGACATGCACACACCAACAAATGGACGTCACTTGTGCCCTTTAAGCAACTTATGTGGTGATTTTTTGCTATCAAATGTTGTCTTTCGTTGTATCATTGGAAGGTTTGCTGCTTCCTGTCTTTCATTGTATCATTGGAAGGTTAGCCGTTTCCTTTTCCTCCTAGTGCCATAAGTCTCGGCAAATGATGAGTGGTTTGTTATTGGCGGCTCTTTTTTTTTTTTGTCTCTCCTCTCTGAAAAAGTATATATTGATCCTTTTTGTTTTTAATGTTTCAATTTAATCCTTATTCTTTTGATTTCTACTTGTCATATATTATTTTTTTTCAATTTAGTCCATATTCTTTTGATTTCTAATTTTATTTTTCTTTGACCATTTTGTTAAAGTTTTATTGGTTTTCAATTTCATCTTTCAATCAAAGTTTATGGTGTATTATTTATTTTCAACTTGGTCCTTATTTTTTTATTGTTTTTCTTTTTTAAAAAGTTATTTTTCTTTTCAATTTAACCCTCTAATTGAAAATTTTTTATTGCCCTTCATTTATTTTTTATTTTGATTTTTACCCTTATTGTTTTAATTACATATTTTTTTAGATTCTTTTGTGTAATTGATTTTTATTCTCGGTTTCATATGTTAGATTTGTTAGTGATTAAACTTCCTGATTTTTTTATTATGGTGCTTTTGGTCTAATGGTATGAGTCACGAGTTTGAAATGTTAATATAGGTCAACATCTTTTTTTGGCTCATTTTCTTTTATGGTTTAATCGTTCGACATTATTTTTTTTAAAAAAATATTGGCTTTATAGTTTTTCTCAATTTGTTTTCTATTGAGTTATCGCGATCTCATGACTTGTGTAATAAATTTTGCAGGTTAACCTAAGTTGACTTGCCTCTTATTACCCGAATTACATGCAGGGATAGAACTAATAAATTTTATGTAGGGATGCTATCATAAAAATATAAGGTTAGTAAATATTTTATTTTTGGAAGGATTGAATGCATAATTATGAAAATTTTAAAAATTTAAGGACAAAAATTAAGATATTTTAAAACTTTAGGGGTGCCAAGCTCCTCCCAAAACATAACGTAGGTTCATCCTTGATTACATGTTTATAATGTTAACTCGGGTATTTTTTTATTCAATTTTATACTTTCAATAATGTTTTGTAAGTTATCGATATCTTTACTTTATTGAAATTTTATTCGTTTATTATTTTTGTTTGTTTCTTTATCATCTAAATAAATTGGAATCAACTTATTAAACCCGGTCAGCCTTGTACCTAAATTGTTTTTTTTTATTATTTCTTTTAAATGTCTTTATCACTTAAACTATCACTACCTTTTTCTTATTTTTTTTAATTCTAATTTGGATTCTATTTTAATTAATACCTTTTTTGTAATTCTTTTTTTAATAACTTTTAAACTTATGTTTATATCACCTAGACTATCACTATCTTTTTTCCTTTTTCTTATTTTAGCCTTTTGTTTTAAAATTTTATGTATTTATTATTTATACATTTTTTTTATGTTTAGTATAGATGAGCTTTTTTCAGAAAATAAAAATATTTATTTAGTATATACAATCTTGCATCACATCTTTTTTCTTTTATTCGGATTAATCAATTTTATATATGTATTAATTTTTATTATTTTATTAAAAAATTTGATTTTAATAAATAAATTTATTAAAAACAATTAAATAAGAATTCAATATTGCAAAATCAAATATCTTATTTCATCTTTATTTTTAGTCATTATTAATAACTTTTTTTATTTATTGACTTAAATAGTTTTTTATTTATTTAATTAAATACATAAACTTACACATAAAGAATTTTTAATGTAAAAAAAACACGTCAAAGAAGCAGGCATCCTCATAAAAAATATTGGAAAAAAAAATATTCAACTTGCAAATATAGTGCGGGTTAAAAAGCCATTGAAGAGATCTTAAAAAACACAGGATTCCAGGACTATCAAGTGAAGACACCCATAGTCTTTGGAAACCAAATACCATCAGAAGCGAAAAAAAGGCGACTCTATTCCAAGTAGAAAAAAAATTGTTCCAAAAATCTGATCTCAGTTTCTTGCATCAGATAACCGTAAGACAGTAAGATAGAATCCTGGCTCGTCCACATATTCAACCATTTCAAAAGAATGGTTAGCTGCAGCCTTCTGCAAAGTCATTTTATCAGGCAAATCTGAAGTTACGACATCTTGATATTGTTTCTTTTGCTGCTCTAAAACTTCCCTTCCCTGGGGATGGCTAATAACCAATCTTGCACCTATAAAATCAGTGGTTGGAAGTCAGAACAGAAGGGGATTTCAAATCTCTGGTTTGTGTTGTTTTTAAACAAACAAGCAATTATGTCTTCAAACAACACTATCTCATTGAAAAAGATAAAAGATATAAAACCCTTTTGATTTCTGAGTAAAGGAACTGAAAATCGAAATCACAACTTCAAGTCATAAGTTAGTGAGGAAAATAAAAAATTTCTTAGGAGAGTTCAGCTTGGGTCCAACATTCAGTCAACTCAAAAGTGGAATGGATGAAAAGATAAATTATATAGCCTATATAATTTACCTGGTGAGCAACGTTTAGCAAGTGATCCAAGAACCTCATCCAGTTTAAAGGGTAAAGCTGGCAGAAAGTAAAGGAACACAACATCCAAAGGTGCCCACTTTTCTGAAACATGAATCAGTTCTCCTTGCCAACATTTGACCTTGTCGTACTTTTCTTTAATACAAGCTAACAGAAAAAGTGAGTCATGGACAATAAGCAAAAGACTGCAGGGCGATGTATCAACCAACCTATCCACAAATCCTTCTGAACCAAGTGAAACCAACACCCTTGAAGTCTCCTCAATCCTTCCAGCAGAAATAATCCGGCCAATATTTTGGTCATGTTCTTTAGAATTTGACTCCTCTGAGTCAAGAAATGACCAGTCCTTTTCAATAAAATCTTCAAAGTTGATTACAGATACAGGTCCCTCATCTGAAGGGACTGCAGCGGCAATTAATGGTTGATGACTGTGAAAGGAAAATTTTGAATTGGGTTGAAATGAATGGGGAAGAGAAGAGTTCTGGCTAGCACAACGATTGCCCCTGGATTTTGAAATATATAGAGGCTGTAATTGACGACAGAGTGAGAACTGGGGGAAAGGAAGTTGAAGGACAGGAGAGGAAGGTAATAAGATAGAATTCATCGAAGAGATCTATTAAACTCCTTAATGGAAATAATTCTAGAATAAGGTGAACAATCCAGTGGTCTGATGATAGTTGAAACTTGAAAACGTTAAATGAAGCAATTTCACAACTGAACTCTCAAGTAACCTTTAACCTAGTATCTTTCCATGTCCATCTATGCATGTACGTTATCCATGTTGAACTCTATGCACTGTCAAAAGAAAGCACCTATATCAACACTTGCCGCAAGAGAACACGATCAAAGGCAGGTCAAGTGATAAATTCCTACCCCTTTCAGATAATTTTACTACAACTCAACAAACCAATGTCAATTAAAGTTCTATACCCCATCATTGAAATGAAAAAATCAAAACTATAGTCTCATATACTAACTCCAGTGTTTCAATGCAGTAAAAATTCAAAACCCTCGCATGCGAGGTTCACACAGTACAATTTCCAACAGGGTACAGAACTAACACTAGAACCTAAAACCCAATGCAGTGCAAAAAAAACCTTGTTCCCAAAATTTTACAGCAAGAATTAATTCTACAACAACAACATAAATTAGGAATCTTTATTGGTATGTTTAAAAAAAATTATATGCTGTCAGATATTTACTACCGGGGACTCTGATTTTCCATTACTACGTTAAGATTTCCGATTTTCAACAAAACCCCATTACAATACCAACTAAAAGACTCACAAATTCGTGATTCTTTTTGGCATTTCATCCGTCTAAGCAAATAAATAGGAAGTTAAACTTTAGAGTGAAATGAGAAAAGACATTAAACAGCTATAGCTAGATAAGAAGTCACCTAACCCTACCAATTTAAAGAAGATTTGGTGATTATTTAGAGCATTTTTCATGACAATTAAGCAAGAGAATACAAATAAAGAAGAGTGATAGAATTGAAGCTAACCTCTCGTCTGGGACATAGTCATGATAAACTGGACATATCTCTGTGGTTTCGCCGCTGAGGACTCATACGATGATATTAAAACGTTAGGGCCTGGGGTTCATTGTTTTGGGTCTGGCCCATTTAGTTTCGTTGTCTCAATCTTCGAAGATAGTTGCAAGTCGTTCTTACCTTGAATGAGATCTTGATTCTCTCGTTTCCTTGTTAGATGACATGTCAGCGGAACACCATGTATTCTCACTTGCATACAGTAATAAACGAGGCCGGAAACCCATGCTTTCTTTCAGCTGGAGCAAAAGTCAATTATTGTATAAAAAAATTGTGTTGTTATATTTTTTTAATGTGATAAAATATTTGAAATGATAATAAAAATCTTGATTAGTATATTAGATCAAATCAATCAATCACTATATACATTAATAAATATAAAAATTATATATACTTATTTCTTCTTCGATTTAGCAGGTCAAAAGTAAACTAGTCATCTCATTTAAATAAAAATCTTGTTTAAAATAAAATTTATATAGTTGTCTTTTTAATCTCCACTCAGCCCTAACTTAAATGTGAAATAACATATTTTTAAAGGATTAAATCCTTTTAAAAAAAAAATAGGGAGTGAAATGTAAAGAAGGTGAAACATTGTAATCACTAGAGTTAACCTTTGAAATTTACAACTTAGATAATGGACATGACTATGATGAGTTAACTCGGTCGAACAATTTGTGTCTTTCTTTTTTCTTCCCTTATTCTCTTCTTGGTTGGGCCTTGATTGGGTCGTAATTGACTTCAGGATGGATTAAATCTGAATCAAATTGAAGAGTTGTAAAAGAATTAGAGAAAAATTTTAAGAAATAAATAAATGTTGAGAGATAAAACTTAAAAACATGAGCATAAAGAAAGGAAAAAAAAACAAGCAAACACGAACGAATATCTTAAACCTGGTTAATTTTCCAAACTTGCAAATCATAAAATTCTAGACCCGAGTTTAACCAAGAAGCTCAATTCTCAACCAATTTAATGTCGAATGATGAAATAAAAAAAATGAATCTAAAAACTTTGTCAAAGTAAAACAAGCAACAATAAAAAAAATTAAGAAAGACATTTGACATAAAAATAAAATAAAATTAAATATTGAGAGATGAAATTATATATATAATCAATTAAGAAAATGACTCGAAACAAAACAAATAACAACTAAAAGAATAATGATCAAATTTGATAGGAAAAAAACTGAGGATGAAATCGTACAAAAAATCAAATTCTAAAAAATATCTTAAATAAAACAAATAGCAATCAAAATAATAAGGACCAAATTTAAAGGATGAAAAGATTGGAGGATGAAATTGAAAACAAATTCCAGTTTTATAAATTATCTCAAATAAAATAAATAGTAATAAAAAAACATGAACCAAATATGAAAGAAAAACACATTGAAGGACTGCTTTGAAAAATTAAATGGAAAGGTAAAAAAATCAAGGAGCAAATAGAAAAGATGAAAAAAAAAAACGAAAGAAAATATCGTTAATGTTAAACTAGAGGTCGTAGATTACACACGCCACCTATGAAGGGAAGGGAGGCACCGCCGAGACAATTTCAACCACATCAGTGGATGCCATATTTGGCCTCCATAATGCATTGAACATGATGCTTGAGAATGACAAAGCGATGAGGCGCTAGCATGTTGAATTCACGCGTCAACAACTTTTCATTTTTAATTATATTTGATATTTATTAAAATATCAAATTTTCCCTCAGTTAACATAATGATAACAAAAAAAAAAGAATGAAAATAAAAAAAGCTCATGCACACTAGTTAAAGAATTTGTACTTTTAATAGTAATTTAGTTATTTTACAATACTTTAAAAAATAAAAAGTAAAAAAAGACCCGACCTTATATGTCAGTAAAATATATTATGCTTTTATAGGTAATATAAACATTCTATTGTGCTTGAAAAGTTGAAAAAGACCGATTTCCCCGTTATCATTCTAAAAATGATAAATGTAATTTGTAAAAAGACTATACTACCCCCAATAGCTAATTAATTAATTTTTTGTGGAAGGGTAAAATTATAATTATACTATTATGATAAATAGTGATATTTATCTAAGACACAATTAATTTACCTTGTGTTTTTAACTTATTTTTAATTAGTAGTGGAAACTAATAATTTCTTTCTTTAATTTATCTTGTGTTTTTAGCTTATTTTTAATTAGTAATGGAAACTAATAATTTCTTTTTTGTTGTTGTTGTCGTCATCAAATATAGTTATTTAATTATTTTAAGATTAAGGAAGACTTTTTAGATTCGAAACCAATTAAGGTATATTAAAATTCTCATAGATTATTGAAAGAAGAAGAAGAAGAAGAGTTTTGTGAGTTTTTGTTTTTTAGTGTGTTTTTTCTTAAAAAGTATTAAATTGATGTTTTTTTAGTGCTTTCTAATGGTTTTGATATAATAAAATTAAAACAAAATCTAAAAAAAAATATTTTATTATATTTTTAAGCAAAAAATATTTTTAAAAAGCAATACACATCATATTACCAAACAAACACAAAGTCACCAATAATAGTTAACGATAAAAACTTTAAGAAAACTTAAAAGAGAGTAGTAATTCATAATTTACATTGATTTAGAAAAATAATAATTAAACAGAATTTTTTAAAAAAAAATAGTTACAAACTTTTAATGCTTTTATCAGTAATTTTAAATAATGTCAAACTTACGAGTAATTGATGTAACTAAAAGTGTTACTCCATAGACCTTTCGTGCTTTTCAAATATGGTGTGTTGTACCAAAGCATAGATTTAAGCGAACTAATGATCTAGATTTGTTTTTTGTTCATTTCATATGTGATTTCACTTAGCAAATCATTCATAAAATCATTCATATGCCTTTTTTAAAGATTCAAATCTTAAATAATAATATGAAAACTAACTTGCTGACCAAACTAAATCACTAAATATGTTATTTGTATTGTTTTAGGATAGACTAGTTAGATGCTCGCACAAGGTTGCTTTGCATAAAATTTTAATAGTATTATTAAACTCGAACTCATTCATAGAGTTAACTTTGAGAGTTGTCAACCTCACCTTTAGTCTAGGCTAAATTGCAAATAAAACTGATGGAAGTTCAACTAGTATGATTTTATTAACTCACCGTCCACTTATAACTCAGTTAAACTAGTCAAAACTCGATTTAACTTTTTAAAAAAATCAAAACAACATCATTATAGTATTTTTTATAAAAAAATAATATTAAAATGGCAATATTTTATGTTGATTCAAGTTTATCCACCCAATTCATGACTCAAAAATAGGCTCGACCAAATTTAATAACATGTTATTTAAAACCTTTATTTATTTATATATATTATAATAAAAATTGGAAGTTTAATCAGTTAATGAAATTATCCAAATATAAAAAATAAAATGTGAAAGGGAAAAAAATGATATAAAGATAGAAAATAAAAAAAAAGAAAAATAAAATAAACAACTCTTTAAAAGCATCCCTAATAACATCACGTAATTTGAAATTGAACATAAAATGTTAAAGCAAGAGATATAATTCAGAGAATTGAGATTATGGTAAGATTAATTACTAAATAATAAAATAGAGGCAATAAAACTTGAAAATCTCTATATTGATCATATGTTTTAAAACTTTTAAACACCATTTGAACTTTATATATTATGTTATTTCATAGACTCGAACCTTAGCCTATATTATATGCTTTTATATGCCATTTCTGATATAAAAAAAGCAATTTATTCATGTTAATAAGTACTAATTTCTAGAAAGTGAAGAAAAATCTTTTAAAAGCAAAATAATGTCTTGCATGCTTGTTGAGTATTATTTTTATGACATTAAATCATGGTTTCTTTCACTGATAAATGGGATAAACATAACATGAAGCCAAATGATAAACCGTCATTTAAAATTCACCTATTAGCCCTCCATTTCTCAGTTAATCTATTTGAGCTATACAATAATACAAAAAAAGGATCAGAATTTTAGAACAACCATTCCTTTTTAACAATAACAACTAACATCAATGCCAACAAAACATTCAAAATTACATTTTAATACTTGAATGACATGTTTTTGGATTTTCACCAAGAAATGAATATTTCCATTTAGTTTTAAATGAAAAATCTTTAAGTAAAGCCCATTAGTCTAGTGACAATTTCTTTTTAAATGACATTTTTGTTTTAATTAAAGCCCTTTAGTTCAATAGCAAATTTCTTTTCAAATGAAAATTTTACAAGTAAAGCCCATAATTTTGATGAATTTTCTTTTGCAATAATATTTTATTTCATAATAAAACCCATCATTCTGATGGTAATTTTCTTTTAAATGACATGTTTGTTTCAAGTAAAGACCATTAGTTCGATGGTAATTTCCTTTCCAATGATAATTTTCAAGTAAAGCTCATCAATTTACATGGATTCATAGATCCTAAGTTGATCCTTTCATTTACATAAACTCCAAGTTAATCCTTTCATTTTTCATTTGATGGATACCAAGTTGATCCCTTCATTTACATGAATTCTAAATTGATCATTTTATTTTTCATCTAACAAATTCCAAGTTGATCATGTGATTTTTGTTTGTGTGGATTCCAAGATGATCATTTGATTTTTATTTGTGTGAATCCTATGCTAATTCTTTATTTTTGCTCAATTGTGGTGTTATTTGCCACCATGTTTAGTTAAGAAAAGAAATCCTTTTTTTTTAGTTATATCTTTCTTTTATTTACAAACTTACCATAAAAAGTCAAATGAAAATGAACTTTCAAATGCCTTTGTACCATTAGCATTGTAAAGAGGAGGCAACTATCATAACTAATTTTTCTTGATTTAAAAATTAAAAATTAAAAATATGATTTAAAAATTAAAATTTTTATTTCATATGAAAATTGAAAAATTGAAAAGGTTTGAAAATTAAATATAACATTTTTTACTATAAACAGGGAGGCTTGGGTTCAAAATAAAAAAAATAAAAGGCAAAAATCATTGTTATCAAAATCATGAGTTGACTCCTAAAATCATATGATTTTAGAGTCAACACAGATCTAAGGTGTAAAATTAGACTAAAAACTCAAAAACCAGTATAATCGGAATTGACTCGTGAAAAATCGGTAAAATTGGTAAACTCTGTCTGATTTTACGAGTTTATTAAATTTGTGATATAAATTAAGTCAGGTCCAAATTTGGCTTTAAAATGTTTGCTTACCAATTTTGTGAGATTAGACATATCTCTTAAACTGTACATCGGATTGAGCTGAAAGTTTACAAGGAAATATAAGACACATGAAAATATATTATGGTAAATTTATAGATTAAATAGAGGGTCAAAGTTACTAGACGAATATAGTCAAATTTGTCAAACTTGTCAAACTAGACCTTTGTGTATTGTTTGTGACATATTTGGAACTTCAGGTGGAATTTTATTGTGATTTAAGTTCGGCTGAAAATTAAACATTGCAAACTTTTGAATTATATATGGTACACTCAATAATTCATGAAGATAAAAAAGAACGATGTGTTTGAAAATCAAGAGACTTAAAGCTTTTTAATGGGCTTAGTTTATTGGATTTTTAATTGGTCTATTTTAAATTAAGCTTAAACAATTTATTGGAGTTAGATTTTTGTAGGTTTTTTTAACAAACAATTCATTGATCAATGTGTGGACATGATTTGTTGATCTCATGTGTGGAAGTGTTTATAAGTGGATATGATATTTTTTTAAATACCAAATCTTTTAATGATTTTTTCTAAAAAAGATACCTTAGGAATTATTTTTTATAAAAAAGAAAATTTATTTTTTTGAGTTGTTTATATTTTTTTATATCAAAGAATCAATCCATTGATAACATAATTAATTTTAAGAATGCTTCTTATTGAGAAAAAAGAAGTAAAAAGTTTTTCTATTATTATAAATAGATATATCATTTTTTTCCAGATTTTGATTAAACTTTGTTGAAGGTCTTACTTCTCGTACAGTAGCGACCAGTATGACATCACAAGGCAATTCTGATTCTTCTCTATCCCCCTCGAGATACGATACAAAACCTAATTAATTAGTCTGTTCAAAGAGTACTCATGTTAGTTTGGATGGTTATTATATGTAATAGCAAAACATTTACGCATAAAGCTCCAACCAGGTATTTGCATGGCTTGAAAGCTCAGCCAACTTTTTCAGCAGAGTCAAATGGAGTCTCCCTGTGGACTTGTTGTTTAAATTAACATGGTCAGAAGCAGATACATGGAGAGTGATAGTGCCTCGTCTAGCAAGTGTCCTCCTCCTGGCTACCTGGCTGGCTGAAGTGGAGGTTAATGAAAAAGGATTCTGTCTTAACTAGGTCAGCTTTTTCTTCTTTCAGTTTTGCGATGACATGGGTAGTTTGTTTGTTTCTTTTTCCTTTTTCGGGAGATGGGACGACGGGAGGTGGATTTTATACCATGCAACTATACTCCTTTCGAAAACATTAGATAGGTTTCAGCTAGTGTTTTCGCGGGTTACTTATGAAAACATGTTATTTTTAATTACAAGACAATTGAAAAAAATCAAGATATTTTTTAAATATAAAATCAAGATTTAATAGCATTAAAAGGTACATGATTTAATTTTCAAACAACAAATAAGTAATATATAAAAAACTTACTTAAACTGTCTCTAATTTCATATAAAAATCAAATTATAAAATTTTAAGGGATATCAATCTAATATAAACATTGTTTAAGCAACTAAAAAAAAAGTAATATGATGAAAAAAAAGTATAAAAACACAACTTTTAACTGAGAAGTGAAGTTCCAGAAACTATTAGCAAGTAAAAAGTAACAAATGCTTGTTAACTCCTCGTTATTGTAAGGACTTGAATAGCTTAGTTAAGTGCCTGTAAAATTTTTTTATATATTCATCTATATGTCTAGACCCAGTGTAGAAAAGTAATGGAAAAAAAAATTCATCAACAATAAACAAAAATAAAATTGAGTAAACCAAGCGAAAAATAAAAATCATGATATCTAACATCGCAACACGAGTAATTTATCTTGTTATGTTTAATAAATTTCTCTATCAAAATAAATTTATAATAGAAAAACACATAAAATTTGTAATAGAAATCGACACATACATAAAATTTATTGAACAATAAT
Organism: Populus nigra; assembly: GCF_951802175.1. Classification (NCBI taxonomy): domain Eukaryota; kingdom Viridiplantae; phylum Streptophyta; class Magnoliopsida; order Malpighiales; family Salicaceae; genus Populus; species Populus nigra. The sequence goes on along the minus strand of NC_084854.1, from coordinate 7,169,920 downwards.
TATGAAAAAAAACAATGGATAGTGTGCATGGTCCAAGTGCAGGCCTTTTTTGTTTTAGTTTAATGGGGTGGACGACGGATCGTCCGTCCTAAATATTTTTTAAAAAATGAAGCGTCGCGTCGTCAACCCTAAATATTTCAAAAAAAATGAAGCGTCGCTTGCTTCAACCCAGAATTCAGCTACTATGGTGGCTGAAAAAACAGGGTCCAATATTTTTTCACCCAAACATGACATTTTCAACCCATTTTTGACCCAAAACACCTAGAAAACACTCTAAAAACCTTGTTAAACCATTTCATGGCCACTAAAAAGCCAAAAAACCGCCTAAAAACCCGAAATCCACCCGAAACAAAAGTTCTTCTCAAGCTCGTATATGTTGTTTTAGGTGTTTTCAAGGTAAAACAAACTCCCCCCTCATTATATGGTGCCTTTTGACACAAAAATCAACTGTTTTGATGATCAAAATCTTTCCCAACAACCCCTTTCTCTCTCTAGACTGGAATTCATCGACTCCCTCTCTCTCTTCCCAACATAAAATGACTGAGAAAAGAGTAAAATGAAGTTAGGTACAAAAATATATTGTCTTGAAATTCAAGGGACCGATTGCTTTATACCTAAAAAATATTGTAGATTAAAATGAATGTTTCAATGAAACTTTCAACCCGTCCACTATGTTGCCTTAGATTTGGGGCTAATTTGAGCTCCAAAGGGCTAAATCATACAAAATAAAAGTTTGAGGATCAAAGTGAATTTTTTAAAAAAATATCTACAATGAATTGTGAGAAAGTGTATAGTAATCTTAAAATCCGATGCGTTTTAGCTTTATATATAACGAATGAGGGAAAGAACATTAAAATAAAAGGAGTAATTCATGTAATTAATTAAATTTGGAAGAAATGCAACCTAAAAGAGGATTAGTTATGACAAGATTAGTACACCTAGACCTAAGAATTAGCGTGACTTGCTGTGATCAGTTTCAAACCATTGAGGCATAGTTATAAGGCAACACAGTGGCTCAAAAAAACCACAATTTGTTACTTAAAAAAAAAGAATTAAAGAAAGAAAAAGATAGATAGAGAGAGAGAGAGAGAGAGAGAGAGAGAGAGAGAGAGAGAGAGAGAGAGAAAGAGAGAGAGAGAGAGAGAGAGACAACAAAGGGAGAGAAGCGTTCGTGCTGTTTTTGGTGTATGCATTCAGTTGATTTCTGACGGTGAGGAATCAGACAAATTTGTGTGCAAGGTCTTTTTACCTGCCGAAGCTCGAAAATCAAAGTTCCACTAAACTCTAAAATTTCCTCATTGAAGGAGATGACGAACGAGTAAATTAATTGCTAATTTACTTGAAGTCAATTAAGTCCAAGGAGTATTTAAGCCATGTATAGGAAAAGAGATCTCAGGAGTAACTACACAATCCACCAATATTTAATATGCACTAACATGACTATTATATGAATCTATAACATATATATGCGCTATTTCAATTTTGAATGATATATCTGCCCTATCATAAATTTATATATATATATATATATAATGTAAATATGTGCTGGGTGGTATGCATGTATTGTTACTATTATTATAACATATATATCATTTTCTTTTTTGTATATATGATGCTGTTCATGATAAATCTTATTAAGTATTATAATAATTATTTTTTAAAAACAAGTTATTTTGAGATTTTTTTAGTTATAAATGTAAAATTTGCCAATCAAACAAGATTCTATTAAAAGAAAAAGGTTGAGGAATGATTAAATGAAGTAATTTGGAATTTTGTATGTTTGAGATGTCATTTCAGTTCAATTATGATATTTCATATGTATATTTTTTTGACATAGTTGTAATTTATCAAGTAATTTATTGTATCATATATTACATACCATTTGTTCATCAATGCTTTTCCACTAGGTGACGTCCATTTCAATCTTTCAAGTTTTTAAAACCCTTGGATTTTTGACTAGAAGCCCCTTTCCTTGGGAGCCAATCTAGTAAGTGGCATTCCTAGTAGCAGTAGAAGTACCTCTTAGGAAAGCGCTTGTTGTCACCGGGAGAGAAAATAGAATATTCGGATGTGAAAATGACCTGAAAAAGTCTAATTTTAATTATTTTGACCATTGGTCGGTTCGGCTTAAGAAGTATGCTGGCACTATTATCAGATAATTTATCATATCGTATATTACAAGTGGTTTTATATATTCTCATATACTTATATCGACTATAAAAAAATAAAATCAAACATGACCTTGTTAATTAATCGCGAAAAATTAAGATTGCATCAATGGATAGTATGCATGTATTGTTACTATTATTATAACATATATATCATTTTATTTTTCATATATATGATGATGTTCGTAATAAATCTTATCAAGCATTACAATAATTCTTTTTAAAAAAATTATTTTGAGATTTAGTTAGTTATAATTGTAATTTGTTTTGCCTAACAAACAACATTCCATCAAAAGAAAGAGGTTAAGGAATGATTAAATGAAGTAATTTGAAATTTTGTTTGTTTGAGATATCCTTTCAGTTCAATTATGATATATTTCATACATATATATTTTTGAAATAGTTATAATTTATCAAGTAACTTATCATATCGTATATTGCAAGTGATTTTATATATTTTCATATGTGTATATCGAGTACGAAAAGTTAAAATCACATAATCTTGTCAATTAAGATCGCGATTAGGTCAATAAAAAAAATAAGAAAAATCATGATCAGGTTTAATTTCTTCAAGATAGTGTTTGACATTGTAGTAACAATTGCTTTTCAAAATGTTTTTGCTTGTAAAAACATCAAAATAATTTTTTTAAAATTTATTTTTGACATTATTACATCAAAACTATTAAAAAACACGAAATAAATTAATTTTAAGTAAAAAAATCAAAATTTTTAAGAAACGCGCAAAAACAAATGCCCTCATATATTCAAACATCCTAGGCATCTTCTTATTATATAATAATGTTTACATCAAGAAAAATCAAGGTTCAGTATTCCATATTGGATGTGTAATAAATCTATCCATACACCCATTTTATTTACCAAAGATAAATAAATTAATTCATGGTTAATATATCCTATGAAACATGACCTTTTCACCCATGCTAGCTACCCATTAGTCCTTCAAGTCAACCTCTAATTTGATTTAGAAAAAGAGAAAGAAAAAAGACGTCTGCAAGTTTTACATTGCTCCTTTTCCAGGAAGGATCTAAACCCAAATATGCGAAAACCTAACCTCACCCTTTTTAACCCTCTTTACAAAAGCCAAATCTCTATATTCATCTAAATATATACATGTTACTTTATAAATAACTAGTAGTAGTGCAATGCCTCCAATCTTTTATATAAGTAGCACTTCCTTTCATCCTTTGCAACCCGCAATTTAACCAACCTTTCTTTTAACAAACACTCTTTCTCGTCCTTTTTTGAGTCCCTTAGTTCTCTTGCCTTTTGTCTTTCCACCGTCAAGGATGTTTACCAACCTTCTTCAAGGCGAAGCCAACTCTTGTGAGAGCTCCAATGCTCGATCAATTACAAGGGAAAACCTAGCTACACTGCTGAGCTTGCAACAACCGGATGCTTACATCTGCGCACGTTGCTCAAAAGGCTTTCCTTCCTCTCAAGCCCTCGGAGGCCACCAGAATGCTCATAAGAGGGAGCGTAATGAGGAGCGCAGGCAGATGCTAGAGAAGCGAGGCAGGATGATGCTGGAGGAGCGTTCCAGAATGATGATGGAAGAGTACCTCTCAATGAAGGAGATGAACTACACCACTCCAGCTATTCTATCTCCTCATCCTCTCCATGCTGTGACTCCAAATGGTGAAGATATGATGCCTTTTCTGATCCAGATTCCTATGCCAAACCAAGGCAATGGTCTTATATTGAACCCAGAAACATTACTTTCTTTCCATTCTAGAAATGGACAGCCCGGTTTCATGCCCAGTTCTGGGTTTGATCCTTCTCTTGGTGACAAAGGTGCATACCATCAGATCTCACATAGGGTTCATCATGAAGATTTTAACAATGGATATGAAATCCCTAATGGGGTTCCCCTTGCAAATGACAACAACCATCATCCAGCTTATCCTACTATCAATAAGAATTTGAATCCATGGGAGCTGGATACGAATTCGATTACAAACTCTGACCAGTCGGTTGCCTGGATGAGGGAGTCATCAAATGCAGTTGTGGCAGATGCAAGTATTGGAGCCTTTCTCAAGAGACAAGAGACGACTGAAGTCACCTTCAATGAGGAGCTAGACTTAAATTTAAGCCTCTAATAATAATAATATCAAACAAAAATAATAAACATGCAACTAATATGATGTATCCTTTTATATTTCAATCATGTTTTATGTAATGTTTTCTCTTTGTAGTATGTTAATATTATATTTTAATCATGTTTTATGTAATGTTTTTTTTTGTAGTATGTTAATAACTAATTTTCATGAAAAAAGAAGAAGAAATGAATCTATTTTATTTTTTTTAAGAGCACATTTGTATATATTTTCATTGTGATTATTAGTTATTATTACCATCACTGCTATGATTATTGTAATTATTATTGTTATTTCTCCATAATTTTTTTTTAATATTATCACCATTAACATTAGTTTTATAAACACTATCACCGTTATTCTTGTAACTTTCTTAAACATATATATTATGATTATGCTCGCTGTTATCATGTTATTGTAGTCACCGTTATTATATTATTTTTTTATATTTGTAATTAATAATATATTATTTTATTTATTAAATGAGTCGAAATAATATATTTCCACCAACACCAAATATTTTAGGCGCAGTCCTCAACCATCTTCCTCCAGATGAGGTCCAATTCGTGGCTGCAACCTTGGCTAGATCTAAGTCCCAAAAAGATCGAGCTCAAGGAATTGAACTTGAGTTTATTGAACAACAAGAAATGTCATACCAATGCCAGGAAATGGTAATCGTCGTGTCAAGCGCAAGGTAAAAAACAGATCTTCTCGTCACCATCATTCTTATAAGAGACGAGACAACGAGGAGTCTCAGAGGCGAGAGCTTACAAAGAATCTGTTTAAGAAGAATGAGACAAGGGAGATTTTCTGGAAAACAACCAATCCTAATGTTAGTGTTTTAGTGGTTGAGCCTATTGATCTTGAACTTAAATTAAGTAGAAGTGAGGATTTAGACTTGGAGTTGAAACTAGGGTTTTGATGGCATCCTTTCTTTAGCTATTGTACTCTTTGCCCTTTAGGGCCTTCCAAATCTTAGAGTTCTAGCTTCTTATGGTTTCAATGTTTATTTTTATAAACAATGGTCAATTAACTTGAATCAAATACTTTATTCATATTTATAAAATGCTACCACTATTGAAAAATTCTTTCAAGAATTGAAGAGGATGAGGACTAGATTGGGTGGATGCTTTAGCATAGAATAAGTTTTTATTTTTTTGTAAGAATAAAAAGGATAGCAGTGAAAGTGAAAGAACATTGTAATAGTTAATGATTAATATATAGCAATATTAATAATTTCTTTACATATTAATGTTCCTAAAAATTACAAAGTCAAGTAGTTAAGAAAATAATATTTATTATAAATAAGTCAGAATAACTCATTAAGTTAAAAACAAAAAGTTGCACAAAGATTATAATGTTCATTTTTAAATTAAAAGGTGAATATAATTTTTATCTTCCTTTAATTTATAATAATTATTATAAACAAAATTTCACATAACTTACTAATTAAGAAAACAAGTTTGCTTATAATGAGTAGAGTGTTTTTAAATCATAGTGGTGCAAGAGGCTTTCATAACTTTTTAACTACTTGTGATCTTTTTAAACTTCCATTGCAGAGTCATAATTATACTTGGTTTAGAGGTTCTTCGATGAGTTGTATTGTTTAGTGTTTTGCAATTCTATATGCTATGTTGCCTTTCCCTCAACATAAGCTTTTTAGATTGGATAGAAGCTTTTTAGACCATTATCCCATTATTTATGGCAAGGAATGCAGAGATTGGGGTAAGAAGCCTTTTTGTTTTTTAGAGTATTAGTTGATGGATAAATCCTTCTATTCTGATTTGAAATCGACGTGAGCATCTCTTTGTTATGGTATAAATCACTTTTGTCTAATTAAGATCGAAGCTTAGTAAGTCAAGAAGAAAATTGCGTGAAATGAAATCTTTTCACTTATGGGATCTAAGAGATTACAATTAAAATAGCAGAATCTAAAATTAAAGTAATTGAGAATAAGGTTGAGAGGAATCTAACATATGCTAAATTTGTTAAGTTGATTAAACCCTAAGCATTATGAATTTCTATGAAGGTAAAAGATAACTAACAATTGGTGCAAGTTGGGTGATAGAAATACTAGATTCTTTCAACTTTCAACTTCTTTTTCCAATAGAAGAAATTTCATTGATATAATAGTTATTGATGGGAATGTAATTTCTAGCCCTAAAGAGATCAAATTTTAGACTATAAGTTTCTTCCCTAACTTGTTCAGTAGTGGTCTTGTTGATCATATATAGAACGTACAAGCTTTAAGTCCTTATACAATGATTTTTCAGTCTAATTAGATAGAGAGATCATATTAAAGAAGCTCAATAAGGCAATATGGAGTTATGAAGGGTTTAAGGCTATAAGGCTTGATGATTTTAATTCTAATATATATGTGTGTGTGTGTGTGTGTGTGTGTGTGTAAAGCTTGCCATTTATTAGAGAGGAGATGTTTTTGTTGATTTTATAATTTTTCAACACATTCAGATGCCAAAAAGAATTAATTATGGATATGTTACCTTAATCCTAAGGATTAAAGGTGATAATAAGTTCATAGAGTTTAGGCCTATTATTCTTATGAATGGGGCATACAAGATTAATTATGGATATATTACCTTAATCCCAAGGATTAAAAGTGCTAATAAGTTCACAGAATTTAGGTCTATTATTCTTGTGAATAAGGCATACAAGATTATTGTCAAGATCATGTTCTTGAGACTTAAAAGAGTTATTGATGAAGTGATCAGGGACTATCAGTCTGCATTCATCTTAAGGAGGTATATTCTTAATTTTTCTCTTTTAGCTAATAAATTATGGATAGTATAGGAGACAACATGTTCAACCTTTCTCTTTAAAATGGATTTCCAAAAGGTTTTTGACTCGGTGACTTAGGATTTTATTTTTTAAGTTATAGGTTTATGGGTTTTAGTGATAGATTGATTTTCTTTAAATGAGAGTATATTTTGAGGGTTCATATTTATGTATTAACAAATAACTTCCCATCTAATGAGTTTCACATGAAAAAGAGTATAAGGTAAAAGGATCATTTGTCATCTTTTTAGTTTAATATTGTTGTATAAGGGTTAACAATTTTTTTTGGTCAAATAATAAAGAGTGAACTTTATTCAAAGTTAATCTATCTTCTCAAATAGCAACTTTACTGAAATAAGCTAATGATACAATGAATTGTATTCTCGAACTATATGAAAGTTCTTAAGAATTTTAAAATCATTCTTAATTATTCCATGAATACTTAGGTTTGAAAGTTAACTTTCAAAAGAGTACTTTGATTGTGTGTCAATGTTGATTTGAAATTAATTAAAGTTGTGGTTGATGCTTTAATATGTAAATCATGTTGTTTACCTTTTAAATACTTGGGTTTTTTTATAAGAGAGAATCCAAGACTATGCTTCACTTAGAAACCATTTCTAGTAAAGATCAAGTCTTGTCTTAGAACTTAGAAAGGGATGATTCTATCAGTAGATGGAAAACTTTGTTTATCAAAGTTATTATTGTCTAGTCTTTCTCTTTACTATGTTTCTTTATTTAAAATTCCATTTGCTGAAGCGAAGAAAATTATCTTCATGCAAACACAATTCTTTTAGAGTGAATATATGAATACTCAAAAAATTATATGGTGGCTTTGAAATTCTTAGCTAGGCTAAAAGATAGAGAGGGTTTGAGATTGAGGTCTATTATGGCAAAAAAAAAAAGAGGCAATGTCATTCAAATGGTTATAGTGGTACAATAATAATGTTTCAATAGCTTGAAGGACTTTTTTAGATGTAAAATATTAGCCTAATATTGATGGAGTGGTTCCAAAATTTCCAGCTATTTGGAGTGGTATTTATGATACTATCAATGGTGTGGATGATTGATCTATTGGCTTGAAAAATGCAATTTCAATGGTTGATGGAAATGAGGTTAAAGTTCTTTTTAGACTTTGAAATGGTTAGGAGATTCTTCTCTTAAAATCAATTTTCATAGTCTTTATATATGTTGAGTGAAAAATTTGAATGCTATAGTTTTAGGTATAGGAATAAGGATGGCATTAATTGAGAATGGACCTTATCATGGTGGATGAGACTTTGGGCATTGGAAAAGGTAAAAGTAAGGGAATTATTACAGCTACTATTTGAGATTTTTTTATGTCAAAATCTTGTGAATACAAAGATTTGAAAGCCAGATCAAAAAGGTATTTTTTCTGTGAAAAGTTGCTTATCGTTTTAAGAGACAATTGTTCTACCATGAGATAAACCATTTTAGTCAAATATATGGTTCTTTTTTTCCCTTTGAAGTTAGAGTTTAATTTATGGCTTGCAATCTTTAATAAGCTACTTACAAAAGATTTTCTTCAAAGAAGATATTTGCTACAATGAAATGATTTAAGTTGCTTTTCTTTTTTTTTGTTAAAAAGGGATTGAAACTATAAAATAGGTTTTACTTTATTGTGAGTTGGTATGTAAATTATGGTCATGGGTGGTGGCATGGTTAGGAAAACAATTGATCCAAAGGCTTTATATGTTTTTTTTTCTTAAAGTGGCATGGAATGGTCTTAGAATTTATGTAAAGTCAAATGTGTTTGTTATTTTTCTGTGGTATAGTTTGGTCTATTTAGAACAAGGTTGTCAATTCCGTTTCGGTAGGTGTTTCGTTTTTTCAATTGGAACGGAATGTTTCAGTTTCGGAGTGTTTCGGCGTGCCGTTTCGGGGTTGTACTGTTCATATATATATATATATATTCAACAAACATAATTCAAATTCAAGATAAATTAATTATAAATTATGCAATACAAACACAATGCCAAACAAATATAATTTCAAAATTTAAAATATTTCTAGATAGTCAAGATTAAATAGATCTTTAACTTAAAGTAATTCAACTTAAACAAAATATCAAAATATTATGAAAGTAAAATGTTTTAACACAAATATTTTAAATATAAAGTTAGGTCAATGTTATTAAGGCTAATGAAATCTAAAGCATCCCTTGTTTTGCTCAAATTCCTACAAAATATAAACATGAAAAAAACAACATGAATATAAACCATATATATTAGTGATAAATCTAATTTTAAAAAATTAATCTCATTGTTAATGAAAATAGTAATAATAATTTTCAATGTTATTATTAATATCATTGTTATAGAAAATAGTAATAAAAAGAGCTTTTTATAATTGGGTGGTTTAATTAATTAAATTGAATAAGGTTCAATTTGATTCAATGACTTTTCAAGAGCGGAACGGAACATGTGGAATGGAACAGGAACGTTTCGGGCGGAATTTAGCCGAAAAATCCGGAACGGACCGAGATTTAAAACGAGATGAAATTTGTTCCGTTTTGTTCCGTTTTTTGAATTGGTATGGAATGTTTCGGCCATTCCGGGCGGAACGGAACGGAATTGACAACCTTGATTTAGAATGCACATAATAATTTGATATTTAATAAAGTGTTACTAGATTGGAATAATAGTTATTACTCCATTTTCTATAGAGTTGTAACATGGGCAAAATTTAGTGACGAGAGTTTCTATTATACTATGATAGATTTGCTACGTCCATCAAATGATATTCTTTTATGCACTAATAAGGCAAGAATGCAAAGTTAATTATAATGGATACCTTTTCTAATGATTTTATTAAAGTGGAATGTAGAGACCTCTGTAAAAACACCAAAGCCCTCAAGAATTAGTGGTGCATTAAGATATCATATTCTACAAGTATTAAGAAATCAAATGAAGTTGAGGTTTTGGTAATTAAAAAAGCTTTTTAATTGAATATTAATTATTATTATACTTCCTTTAAAGACTAGATTGTGGAGATTGATTCTTACAATGTCACTACTTGGATTAAGAGCAACAATATTAGATGACCATGACACTTATAAGGTAAATTTAATAACATTTAAATACATGTTGTATATTTTTTTCTATGAATTTCACACGTGTTTATAAAAAACGATTATGTAGCGGATCATTTGATCAAGCAGAGAGTTCTTAGAAAAGTTGATTTAGTTGTATGGTTATAGTTCTTATTACGTTATTACATGTTTAATCATGCTTTGGTTTTTGTGAGTTAATGAGGAAGTTTCTTAGTTCCTATGGTTCATGTTTTGATGATAAGGAATTTAATACTCTATTTTTATTCTTTCTATTTATATTAAGTAATGTTTTTAATAGTTATAAAGGCTCATAATAAATTTCGTGTATTTCAAAAAACAAAAACAAAACATAGATAAAGTTGCACAATATACATTAAGCGAAAAATTTCTAGATTGTTAAAAGTATTTGGCCAACAACATTAGTGAGATGCGATACTGAGAAAAATAATTGAGATTTTGGTTATGTATTCCGATTTTAAAATTGAGAATTTTATCTATGCTAAAAAGAAGAAAATTTTGGCTAACTTGCTGAATAACTTTTGGCTGGATTGTTTTTTTAGTTTTACATTTTTTATGCATAATTTTTTGTGTTTTTATGAGAATAATTATTTTTTTTCCTTTGATTTTTCTTACTATTTTTTTTTTTAACTTCTAAAGAACCGATTTCTACTTTTTATTTTTCTTGGTAAAATATATATTTTAACTCATTTAGTTAATAATTAGACGTAGTTTAATGGATAAACTCGTCAACATACTGTAGCTAACTAGCTATATTCTCTTTGGCTTGCTGTTGTACTTTTTGTGATTTCTCTTTAATTTCTTTTATAATATAACTTTCCTATTAATAAAAGTATGATCCTACACACACACATGAAAGAAACTTGTTATGATATAGCAAAAAAACGAATTGAAATTAATACAGTAAAAGTTTGTGTGCTTATTAATTTGTTTTTATATAATAATAGAGTGTATTAATAAAAAAATAAGTTATTTAGAAGATTGTCGCAGGTGCGCGGCGTCGCGACGAATCTTCCACTTTAAAATCTAGGAAGTGTGTATGGTATCTATCTGGCAAATGTGGGGAGACAAGAAAATATTGTCTTTTGTTGGTGGAAAATAGAATGGGAGTCGCCACCTAGTATTTTGGTCACTAGGAACCCTAACTGGTCTCAGAGATTGGGTACGAGGACTGGTTGCGTAAAGGGAAGGTATTAGCACCCCAAATACGCCCTACCTAAGGTAAGCTGCATTGTTTATTTGTCTGATAAAATTCAAGGTCTCGTTGTGTTTCCTAGTTACTGGTCTGTCTATGGTTCAAGAAAAGTCCTCCTCAATAAGAAGGTTCTTATCTTATCGGGTAAAACCTAATCGTTCTAACGTCTATGTAAAAAAAACCATATTTTTAATATCAGGAATACGTTTTACGTATAAATTCGTAATCCCAAATACTAAAAGAAGACAAAAAGATTTTTTTAGAATTTTTGAAATATTGGCCTAGTTCTCATGGCTTGAATAAACTGGTTATTAAAGCCAAAATGCATGCTAATACATATATTGTTTTGAAATTTTCTTTGTTGTATGAAAAATATGATGTTATAATATATATATATATATATATATATATTGGAGAGACTAGGCCGTATTTTAAAACAAAACATTTTTTAATTATGTATTATTTTTTTTTGACTTTTTGACGCAAATCGGGTATTTTAATACTGGGTTTGTATCCTTACAGTATAAAAATACAACCAAATATTAATCCACTTTGATAAAAATATGCAGGAAAAATCAATAATATTTTTAAAGATATTTTAGAAACTTTTTTTTTAAAACAAAAAAACATTTTTTTTAATTTTTGAACATCTTTGATGTTTTGATGGAAACCGGGTATTTTAATACCGGATTTGTATCTTTACAGTATAAAAATACAAACCGATATTAATCAAAATACAGTAATAAAATTACATAAAATCACATATTTTTTGAAATAATTTTTGAAGAATTTACAAAATTTATATATATATATATATATCTATATACAAATAATACAAAACACAATATAATATACATAATATATAATATATAAATTGGGCTGCGCTGGGCCGGCCCAACGAACTGGGCCTGACTCTGCCCCAAAATGTGTTGGGCCGATCTCGGCCCAACAAGAATATGGTGTTTCTCTTCTGGGCCAGACCCGGCCCAGAAGGCAGGGCTGGGTCAGGATCAGCCTGGCCCATCAACAAGACTAGCTAGGCCAGAACAAGTCTGGCCCAGCACAAGAAACCAATGGGGGGAATTATTTTCCCCCCATCCTCCTGCATGCACAACGAATGCAAAAGGAAACGCAGGTCACGAAAATAAAATGAGGGGGAAGGAAAGTTTACCTGACGCGGAGGAGGCTGTGGCGCTGGTGGTGCTACTGCTGCTGGAGGCAGTGCTAGCTCACAGACGGCGGCTCCAGGCGGCGTTGCGGCTGTTTCCAACGGTTTGGTTCGTTCTCTCTGTTCCTCCCTTTCTCTTTGTTTTCGGTTTGCTTTTATCTTTTGTTTTCGGTTTGGTCCGTCCTCTCTTAGGTTCTTTTTTTTCCCTTTCTCTCTCTTCTCTTCGTTCTCTCTCTTTCGGGTCTTCTTCCTCCTCCTGTTTTCAGTGTTCTTGGGTTTATTTATAGAGCCAAGGGGCGAGGCTTTTTATGGTTGCACATGGGGAGCAAAGGCTGCGGCGGTTGGTCGGCCATTTGGGTGTAGCTGTTGAGGTACGGCTTCCCCGTTTTTCTAGTAGGCGCGCGGCGGGTGGTCGGCCAGTGGGTGGGGCTGGCGAGGTGCGGCTCTCTCGGTCTTGGCAAGGCATGCGGCAGGAGAGAGAGACGCAACAAAATCAAAGAAAAGCAAACCTTTTCTTTCTTCCCCTGCTGCAATGTCTGGGGGAAGAAGAAAGAGGAACAATGTCGTTCAAAACGACACCGTTCCTTCTTTTTTTTTAAAAAATAAAATTATGAAACGGCGTCGTTTTGGAGAAAACATGTCGTTTAATTTAAAAGTGGCGCCAGAACGTGCCAAATTTCAAATCAACCCTTAATCATCTTTTTTCCTTCAATTGCGTCCCTGCCAATTTCGATCTCTGTCCCTCTTGTTGGCCGCGTTTTTCACTTTAGTCCTTGGCCTCTGATTTATGCAATTGAGCCCTTAATTGATTAATAAACTTCCAATTTCTTCAATTAGGCCCCTGATTTCGTTAATTGCAACCCCTATACTTACGCGCCTTTTCCAATTTGGTCCTTGGTTTCGGATTTCTTCAATTAAGTCCCTAATTGGCCCTTAAACTTCAATATTTATGCAATTAAGCCCTTGATTTAACCAAATAAATTCCTAAAAAATATATTTTGGCCCCAGAACTTAAATTTCTTCTAATTAAAGCCCAAATTGACTTAAAAATCAATTTTCCTTGCAATCAAATCCCCTATAAATTCATTTAAAAATCCAATTAAGTCCATAAACATCCAAATTTGGGCTTTTCTCCTCAAATTTCAAATTTTCCTTCTCAACAGGGCTCTCCTTCTTCAAGAATATACTATCAAAAATCCAATCTTTGTATTTTTAACCTCATTGACCAATTTTCCGACCATTTTCTGAGCGCTTCTGCCTCCTGTTATTTTTCTAACCTCCTTTGGCTATATATATATATATATATATATATATATATATATATATATATTGTGGGGACCTAAAAATGGGTTACAACAAAGATAATCACTAAAATATTGAAAGATAATTTACAAGAAAATAAAATAAATGCATTATAAAAGAGATAAAAGAAAATAAAAGGAAACAAAAAAGAAAAAAAAACAGCAAAATATTGTACGTATTAATTAGTTGATTAGTATACAATAAGCAATAAATCTTGACTCTTTCTCACACACATAATTATACGTAATTAATTATTGATTTATTTTTTAAAAAATTAATAAAAAAAAAGTTAGGAGGACTGAAACTCAATAACATGATATTAGCATAAAAATTAGGAAAATGATATGCATTTTAAAAATCTATTAATTTTGTTATGGTATTGTCCCTTTCTATAGCATACATATATTATAATGTATTTTTTTTCCATTGTAATTCTTTTTTTTTGTACTATAATTTTTTTATATATATAACAATAAAAAAATTATGTTGGTGTTTTCGTTTATATTTACTAAATTTTTTGTAATTTAATTACTTTGCTAAAATAAAATCCAATTACAATTGAAGGGATTAAATTCTAAGCGAACTTTTTTTTTTATTCTGGAATGAGTTGGTCCAATACGATGGCTAGTCTTGTTCTTAACCACGAAACCAGACATTTTTAAGTTCCTATGACTAACCCTTTCTGATGACGTCACATTTGGAATCAGTTTTCTACAGCATGGCAACGGGCAACCTATACGTCATGGATTTGCTTTTCGACGTTACTTTTCCTCAAAAATCAATCAATGCTTCCTTATCCCATCAACCTACTCTCTCTTGTGTTTTCTTCTCCTTTCTAAAATGGAGAACCAGGTGGCCGGACTTGGAGGCAATGCATCGAAAACAATCATTTACGTGGCGGAAATGGGATGAAGAGGTCTGTTAATTTTCAAAAAAACCCTTCAAATAAAAAACACGACCATGCAAGGAAACTTTCAATATTACAAATATATTTATAAAAAAAAAAAGCCTAGAGCACCAATCTCTTAATAACAATCCCCTAATTAAATAAATATAATAAATTCTGAGAAATATTAATAACTAAATAAATATTACAATAGCAATGAATAACCCACAAATAGCATGATTTGTATATATCCCGCATCAACTAAGTTATTATTAACTAATATATACAGAGAAATGTTTATATGCAAGTCATGAATAAATTTTTCCATGAATGCATGTATCTATGGATACACATTGATTTATATTATAACTATACACTAGATCATTAGCCTGCCCAACATTATGGATCGGAATGCGTTGCTAACATATTTTGTAAGTTAAAAAAATAATAAATATGTGGGGTTAATATAATATAATTGGGGTAACTTGACAGGTTAAAAAATAATTCAAATAATCATTAAAAATATAGTTTGACTATAAAACATTTAAGATAATATTGTTTTTAAGATACTGAGACAATATATTGGATTTATCCGGTCAACTAGAGTTAATATGTCAAATTTATGATCTGGGTTTACAAGACTGTGATAGCCCCATAAAAAACAATTATAACAAATTATAAAATTTAATTTTCAATCAATACAATAGTAAATAATAAAATTTAAAATAAAATTAATTTAAAAAAACATGAAAAACAAACAAAATCTATTTAAATTAACATACTAAATTTATGATTAAGTAATGAGATTAGGATAATTTCATAAAAAAATCAAAATAAATCAATTCAATTAACAATTTCTTATTAAAGATTATGACATATTTGAGATAAAATCAAACCAAGAATTCACACCTGATTAATATGGCATCTAACAGTTGGGATATTTTTGGTATTTTTAATTTTTTTTTTAAAAAATCAATATCCTGCTATTGGTGAAGAAAAAGAAATAACTGGATGAATAGTAAATTGTACAGTAATTTCATCACTTAACAATTGTGCCTGTCATTCTCCTCGTCTCCTTTTGAGGACTTTGCAATGGCTTTTATACGACAGAAAGGGACACGACAGGAGACACAGGGCGTCTGAAGAAAAACTTTTCACCTGCTCCGTTGAAAAACTTCTGAATTATTATTATTATTATTATTATTATACAAACATGGATAAAAACTAAAAACAAAACCTCGAATGAGTATAGATCAACCCATTTAAATTGACAAAAATTAATTTTAATTATTAAAAAATTAATTTTAAATTTTAAAAAATATTTTTTTATTAGTATCAACATGGTGGATTAGTTTTAACCTAAACACCTAGAAATTCATGTTTTTACCTCAATCAACACGGTTTGATTTTTTATTAATTCGGAGAACTTGGTTTTAATGGGAAAAAAAACAATTAACATGAGAAAAATATATTTTTAAATTTTAAACTTTTTTTTTTGAAGAAAAATGAAAACAAAATTTAAAAAAAGTTTGATGAATCCAAAATTAGGTTATTATAGTTACCCCTCTTTACAACGCAATGTTTTGAAAAAGGTTTTTCATAATATGCATGTCAAAAAAAATAATAGAGATGTAAAAAAAAAAAATAGAGATTTCTTGAAAGGGATTAACAAAGAATTCATATTCTTGAAAATAAGATAGTATTGTTTCATAGATTTACCTGAATTAAAACAAGATCATATAATCTTAGTTATTTATCTCAATCAAAAAATGAGAAAAAAATTATATCATCTTATCGATTCGATTCTTTTTCATCGAAAAGATTAGGATTCACAAAAGGATCCCTTTATCAAAAAGTGAGGTAAAATTGATTTATAAATTTACCTGGATTGAGGCAACATCGTATCATCTAAGCGATTTGTCTTAAACAGAAAATAACAAAAGAATTGTATCATCTTAACTATTATTTTCAAAGTTTCTTCAGGGAGTTTCTTACCTCCTGGGACATTCTTGGTTAACCCAGCTATTCAAGTCAGGTTTCTCGAGATCTTATGGCAATAACAGATTCATCGTCCCAATCCAGGTGACTTTAGAATTATTCAAATATTTTTCCGGTTGGTTTAATTTTCATTGGCGACCTATTCAAGTGTAAAAAATACAAAAAAAATTCAACATGGTCTTGTTCTCATAGGTGACCTACCTGTTATGAAAAATACAAAGAATTTTCAATATAGTCTCATTCTCATAGGTGATCTATCCATTGTTAAAAAAAAAAAGAATTCAATATGGTTTCATTTTCATGAGTAGCCTACCCGTTTGTGAAAAATATAAAAAATTTTCACCATGCTTGTCGTTGTGTGCACGACAAGCATTCTTTTTAATTAAAACCTCTAGTTAAAAAATGTTAGTTTATTTAATCTCACTTTTCAATCTATTTTATTTTTTATTTTGATTTTCAACCTTATTCTTTTAATTACCATTTTTTTATAGTTAATTTTTTTCACCGTTATATTCTTCCGTGTTTGTTGACCTGGTCTAGTTTTTTTATCTAATTTTGTGCTCCCTTTGTTTTTTTTTCAAGATATCATAATATTTTTTAAAAATATTTTCCAATTAATATCATTGTCTAAATTTTCTTTTACCATCTAATTAAAATAAAACCAATTTATTTATCTCAGTCAGTATTATAACTTGAATAATTAATTTTTCTTATTTATTTATAACGTGTTTGTATCATCTAGACATTATTTTCTATGGAAAAAAAAATACATACTATTTATATCAGCTAAATATTGGTTTTTAAGAGAAAAATATATACCCGCAGAATAACATGCTTATTTCTTACACTATAGATTCTTTAGAGAGAAAAGGAAACAAAATTCTAGAGAGATATCAATGTAATACATGCGTTTTAATTGGTAAGCATGTTTTTTCACTGCAACATCATTTGAAGAAATCAGAGGGTTGGGAGTAAAAAAGGTGAGAATTTGGAGAGAATTTCTTTTAGTGAGAAAATTGATTGACACCTATATAATCATTCCACGTAAAAAAATCAAGTAATAGTAATTATTTCCAAATTTTAGTTAAAAAATTTAAAGGAGAGTCCAAAGATACCAAAAAATACTAGACTTTGTTAATCTTTCTAAGGAATCACAAGCGTAAAAAACATAAATTATTTTCTATTATTAACCTTTGTTTCCTTAAAAAACATTATATTAAAAGATGAGATCATGTAGTGGGGTTGCCTCTGTGTTTGTAAAGTAAATCTGTCACAACTTAATTACAAAATCTAATTAAGTTAAACAAGATCCTATTTGTTTACTTGTGAAAAATAGTTTTTTTTTAAATGAATTCTAAAAAAATAAATTTTGAAAAAATAAATTATTTTTTGATATTTGGTAGTGTAATGAAAAATAAGTTGGAAAACACTTTCCAGTGTTATGTTATGTCATGAAAAATGAGATGAAAAATAACTTATTCATATTTTATTTTTTTCAAGTTTATTAAAATAATAAGAAACAAATCTTACAAATTAAAAAGTTGAATGAGAATGAAATTGAAAAAAAATAATTTCATAAATTATCTCAAATAAAATAAATAATAATCAAAATAATAGAAATCAAATTTAAAAAATAAAAAAATTGAAAGATGAAAAAATTAAAATAATAATAATTAACATTTCATAAATTATTTCAAATAAAATAAGTAACAATCAAAAGAATAAGGATCAAATTTGATAGATAAAAAATTTCAATTAAAAAATGATAAGGAAAAAGAAAATAACAATTATAAAAATGAGGACCAAAATTAAATATAAAAATTAAATTCTAAGGGATGAAATTGAAAAACAAATATTCAAAACAAAATATATATAGTAATCAAAAGTTTGAGGATCAAATTTGATATAATCAGCAAATAATATAACATTTTTAAATTTTTCATAACTTTTAAAAAATGTTTTCCTTCCAAAATAAAAGGAAAATACTTTACTGAAAACCAAGTTAAATTTTTTTTTAACTGAAAAATATTTTTCGTTGATCAATTTTTCTAATGACAAACATGCACAGAAAAATCTAAAAATTTATTTTTGAAAATTATTTTTCAAGCTTTAACTTATTTTAAAGTACGAAACTCCTTTATAAACATGAAGAATATCTCTCTTCCTCTCTTATATAATTATCCTTGTTTTCATCGTAAAACAACTGTTAGTCTCTTCTCTTCATTATTTCCCCCATTCTAAATCCATCCATCTTCTTCATTCTTGATGGTGGAAAAAGATAAGGATACAAGTTCTGATGAAAGAAGTACTGTCACTTCCAAGCTTAGAAGTAGATACATATGTTCACTTTGTGACAGAGAATCCAAGAGCTGGCATGCATCAGGTGGCCATTATAATGCCCGCAGTAAAAAAAGGAAAAGAAAATACGTGCCCGGAACTGTAGGAAGGGTTATAAGAGTCCCTGTTCCTTCCATTGATGTTGAGCCACCAGTTGCACCACGACATGGATCCGAGTTCACTCATGGTGCTCCGACCCCAGGGGTGCAGTCTGGTGTCGATTATGAAACTGGAGACGAATCCTCGTCTACACGACCACAAGGAGGCCTTAAGAAAAATATGAAGTTAAATATTGAAACTCATCGTTCTCATCCTTAATTACGGGGCAGATATGGATCTTGCGAGAACCATAACTAATCCTAGTGTTGAGGTTTCTAGGAAAGAAAATGGTGATACCAAGTTCACCGCTGGTAAAAATGGCGATGAAGACTTGGACTAGCTTGGAGTTGAGACTAGGGCTTGGACCAGCTTGAAGCTTTTTAGAAAAAGGTTCTCTAATCTCTATATGCATAGGCGTTTCTTAAAGTTCTTACTTGTCGTGGGTGTTACGTAACCTTGATTCATGTTTGGTAAAATCATTTCTTTACCTTAAACAGAAAGAATTGACTACCAAACACGACCCATGATAAGTGAGAATTTCAACAAAGTAAAGTCCTAGGAGAGATATGGGGTAATAAAGTCCAATTATTAATTTAGGGTTTATTTTTCTTTGTTGATCATTGTAATAGGTAATATAAAGGTCCAATTATTTAGGGTTTATTTTTCTTTGTTGATCATTGCAATAGAAACAATGAATTTATCTAGAACATATATGTTCTAATTATCCTTTTATTTTAAGATTGAATATGGTGTTTTTGTTAGTTAAATTATCTTAAAGTGCTTTAGTTTCTTAATCAGTCAAGTAATAAATGATTAAAAATTACTCTTATAATAATAGTTTCATGTAGCTATGAGCCTAAAATTGATCAATTCTAAGTCATACGTGTAGTATTTCTTACTAACATGATTATTTTTTGTGTGAATTTATTTATTACTTATCTTCTAGAAATTTGTATTAACAAACATTATATGGAATTGCTAGTAAAAAAAAAATATAAATTTGTAGAACATTGTAAGGAATATTTCATTGATATATTGAAGTTATTAGTTAGATGAACCTTCAAGTTCCTTGGTTAATTATTAGAGTAAAATAAAATGGATAATTGAGCATTGTAAATTATGAGAATTTTAAAAATTATTGAGCCAAAATACGTGAATTTAATAAGTAGAAAGTTCACTGCAATATATATGTCATTTTGTTTATAAAGAATGTATGATCATATGGGTATTGAATAAAGTTTGTTAATTACAAGATATAACCAAGCAAGAAGTGATTTTAATTAATTGAAGCGCGTATTAGCAGATGAAGCTCACTATTAATAAGATATAATTGTAGGGCAAATTGAGAGATGATTTGAAATTACTTTCATTAAATGATAAATATTATATATATTTTGTGAAATATGTATTTTTACACAAAATATTTGTTATTGTAAGGAAGTTTTTAAAATTGATATTAAAATTAAATCAAGAAGTCTACTATAATATTTCACTTCTCACTCATGATATTATAATGCTTAACAATGAGAATCATAATAATTAATGATTCGATCGACAAGTGGAGATTATTAATAAAATGTATTAAAAGATAACAAATTAATTTAGAGATGATTTTACGATAACATTTAAGATCGATGTTCATAAAATATGCATATTAAAAGTTTTTTTTAAAAAAAAACTATCATTTTGTAATTTAAGAGCAAAAAATTAAGAAAATCATTAAATAAATTGAAAGATAATAGCAAAGCGTACGTTAAAGTCCAAAAATATTAGCAAAACCTAAATGGCATAGGTTTTTATTGTAACAATTTACAGAGAAAAAATCATTAATTAATAAAATAGTTTTTTTTTATAAGAACACATTAATCATATCGGTCGATCATTTTACAATATTATTTGGTAATAGGGAAATGACTAAAATTAACTTCAGGAGCCAAAAAAAAAAGAAGGCAAAGGGGCTTCACAAACATTTTTGTTTTTAATGCACAATTCTATTACTTAATGCGCTCGAGATCAAATAATTATATATTTTCTTTCAGAGGCTTTTGGGTGTTTGTCACTTGGATTTTTTGTTATCATTGACTCTCCTCTTCAAGGCCCGAAAATGTCTACAATTCTGGGAAAGCAACTAGCTGTTGTATTTGTGCGGGAAAAAAATTAGGGCAAGAATTTCTTCCAAGTTCAAAACACCAGACCGACCTGTACGGGAAAATATACAAAAGTCAGCATGAGCCTAATCAGTCTACACCCTACATTGAAGAATACCCTGCCTAGGCAACACAAAACACAAATGATTAATCAAACAAGCATTCGCAATTAGACCCCCGCATGGACCAACCAAAGCATTTAGTTCGTACAAATATTAACAGAATATGAAAAGGAAGGCCTCGAATTTGGATCATCAACATGTTTCACGTATCAAGAATAAAAAAATATAATTGGAATACACAAACACTCCTATCTTGGAACGAGCTATGCACAACACAATCTTCTATACACTACTCTCAAACCTTCTGCCAGAAGACCTTTCTGAAACATTCAAAAGCCTTAAATCACCTCTTGTTGGATGGATAAAATTCAGATTCCTAAACCGTCATGTCCAGTTGCCTCGGAGACATCCATTTCAGCTCCTTGGGATTTCTTCAGCTTCGCAACGAGAACCCACATGTTAGCAAGTTCATTTTCCAGATAAGCTTCTCTTTGTTTGGATTCCTTAACTTTCCTTTGAAGATCAGTCTCTCTTTGATCCTTCTCCATAAGAGCAGCTTCATATTGAACTTCTCTTTCTCGACTCACAGCCAACTCTCTCTTGAGCTCTGAGGCTGCCCCAACTTGGTCTTGGTGTTTCATGTAATTGTCTCTACGGCCATTTCGAACAGTACTGCCACTTCTACGCTGAGTGGGGGAGTTCTTCAATGCTATCAGCTCGGCAGTTAATCTCTCATTATGATTCATAAGCTTCGCCACTTCTTCTGATAATGCCTTGAGCTCAACGGCAGCAGCTGATGCTAGCCCTTTGGCGTATGAACTCTCCTCGGCCAATTTTTGGTTCCGAGTTTCTAACTGCTCTTTTGATTCTGTTAGTGCATCAACTTTTTGCTTCAGTTCTTCCTTCTCAGTGGCCTGATCAAGGAAAAGTAAGGATTCACCTCTCGTACTTGTATGAGAAATGCAACTTCAAAAGCCATCACATGATGGAAATTATGCTGTAAAATTTGTCACTAGTAAAAACACAATATGAAGAGATACAGAAAGCCAAGCAAAGAATTTTCCATCTATATGTCTGCAATCCACCAAAAAGCTTGTTTTTCTTGATGATCCACCACAAGTATAAATTGGCACAAGAATACACTTCTTAATTCAAAGTAGTTTCTTTAATTTAAATAGAACAGCCAACCTAGCTTTCCTCAAAGCTACATGTTATGGGCGATACATATTTTCCTGGGGATGGTCATCCTCGAGATCCTACAAGGTTCTATTTTGGTTTCTTAAGATATGAGAACCTTGTAGACATTTTAATGGTATTATCAGAAAATTTAGCGTCATGAGCTCAGAATGAAATCTGAAATCTTCCTTAGTTTCTAAATCTTTTACCTTTGGTGGGGAAGCATTGAAAAAGGAAATAGTGCTTTAGCAACCAAAATAATACGTGATTGGGGTGCCAAAAGGTTTAAATACATACCTGTGCTTGTAGAAGCAGATCTTCATTTCTATCTTTTGATGCTGCAGTTTCCTTGTTCATGTGATGTTGTGCATGAAAGCTTTTTAGTTCAGAAATTCGTTGAGAGTAGCTAGCTAGAGGGCTAATATTTTTTGACTCCAGTGCCTCTGAGAGCTGCTGCTTCAAAGAGACAATTGTTTCCTGTAATCCTTCACATTCACAGATCTGATGGAGAGGCAATGTCAAGTTAGAGCCTGCCATCAAACGACAACACAGCTTGCAAAACAGTGAAAGCTACAAACACCCGCACAAAAAAAAATGTTAACTGTTTGACCTTTTGGCTGAGCTGGTCTTGAATTATACAATTATCTGCCGCTTTAACCTGAAACAGCATACAGCAATACAACAATCATCAGGCCAAATTAATAAAATCAGATGCCTAAAAGAAAACCATCGGTATGTATCATTGACTAAAACAAAAGGAACCCATTGAATAAGTCTGTTCACACAACTTGGGTACCATTACCCATGACTTTATAATGTGTTGCATTGTTCTTATTGATGACTCCAATTTGTTATGCAAATGAATTTAGATGGAGGATGAAAAGGTTTCCAAATGATTCTTTCAAGTGATTATCGAACATGTTAATATTCAGTTCAGAGCTAATGACAAATTTTCTTAGGTCAAGCTGTATAGGTACATCACCTCAAGTTCAAATGACTTCTCATTCAATTGAGCTGTCAGTTCAGCAATCGTCTGCAAGCATACAAAGACAAAAGGCTTAAAGATGGACTTGCAGCTGCCATATACAAGGAGTTTGTGCTACCATAAGGGAGCTAAACTTACTTGGGATGCTTCCAAGTTAGCCATGCTGTAGTGAGAGGCCATGATGGAATCAGCAATTTGCTTTTCCAACAAAGCTATTTGTTCATTCTTCACCTTGATTTCACCACTCAACTTCTTCATCTCCAACTTAAATGCAAAAGTATGACGATGCAAAATTTCTCATCCTGTTAAGAGCAGCTAATAACAAAAGGAGGTATAGGAACAACACAATACCTGTATGTGTTCCTTCAGGGGATTCGTTGAAGCCTCCTCAGACAATCGCTTCAAAATACTTGAATGGAGTGCCACCTCTCCAGATAAAATTTTCTGCTGCTCCCTCAGAAGATCAATCTGATCACTTGTTTTTATGCTATTCTAGAAATCAGCAAAGCATGAAAATTAAGCATGCAGACCATGGTAATGCATCCCCAACCAAAAAGAAGAAAGAATACACAATTAAATGAAAGGATCATTAGCATACCAAAGGAGTTTCCTGCTCAAGGAAATTGTCCTCAGGTACCTCTCTATCCTGCCTGACCTCAGATAGAAGATCAGCTGATGGAGAGCTTTCTGCAAGTGAAGGATGTGAAAGTCTGGATTCTGCATGATAATTGCTGTTTTCTGCTTGAGGTGTTGAAGGTGTACTATTAGATTTAACTCCACTTGATTTGTCACTGGTGCTCATTCCCGATCCACTATCTCGTTTCTAATCAAGAAGAATAGATATTTCTAAGAAAAAAGAAAATTGAATTCAATTGTATCAGTGCTGAAATTTACAAGAGGGATGATCCTCAAAGTAAGGAACTAAAAGAATAAAAACCAAAACTTGGAACTATTAAAAGGAGGCTATCTGATCATTTAAGGATCACTCTAGCTGATAAAATAACAAGTTTACTTTGTTTTACAAGAGAACCAGTATAAAAACATGCAGATAAATCTTTTGAATTACACATACCCGTAGCTTTAACCAGTTCAGCAATCCATGCTTTCGGGTTTTCTTCTCCTCTTTCAGTGTCTCATCCACACTTTCAGTATTTCCTTCAAGAGAAACGTACAAGTCAATATTTTCATCATCCAATATCAAGTCCTGCCTCTTGTACGGTAGGTATGCAAGCTGCAAATTACACATAAGCAACCATAATCAGATATAAGAATGTGCAGAAAAATAAGGGGTGAAGCCCTGATATACAGAGGCTCCCACTTAAAGAGTTCCAGATTAGGAAAGTATTAGGGATAAAAGTCATAATCCAAGATTTTATACAGCAATTAAATCATAGTTCAAGAGAAAAATAGTTAGAAGTACAAAAAAATCAAACAAATTTGCTCCAAGTACCTCTTCTTCTCCAAAGGAATGCCTCCTCCTTGGACCTGGGCGGTGAGAGATCCTTGATGGTTGTGAAGCTTTTGTTGACACCAAAATTAATTTTGTCAGCCGCTGTATTCTGCTCAATAGAGCTGCTTTAGCTTCTTCTTCTTGTTCCAATCTTGATTGCAGTTTCACTTGACCATCTTCTAGCTGTACATATCAATCAAATCAAGGAAATTGTGTCATAATAATGGTTATTCAGACTAAATGTATCAAAACATCATGCATTAATTAAGTGACAGTAATATACAAGATTGGGACATGGGATGAAAAGGAAGAAAAGGACAGGAATAAAGAAACTAACATTGAGATCAAACATATAAATTAAATCTTGCAGTTAACAAATGAAAATTTATGAAATAGAGAAAGAATCTTCCAAGTGATGGTAGAACTCTTTAAGAAGTACCTTCTGCTTGAGGAGGACAATGTCGTCTTCTACAATGTCTTTCAATCGAGGAATTGTCACAATACCCCTTTTCAATTGTTCTAACTCTTCCTTTAAAGAGCGTATCTCATTTTGGTACTTCTTGATAAGCGATTTCTCATCAATAATCTGCAAATGGTTGAAACATCATTTCAAATGTTGGCAAGTGAGATTGTTTGAATGAATGCATAGTGTCTTAAGGAAAAATACCTTGTTGTGTGCTGCTTGAATTTCAATGTGCTTTGCACGGTGGGCAAATTTTAAAGTGTTGTGTGTCTCTTCCGAACTACTAGATGAGGGAGTGACAGTGCAAATGAGCTGTAAATTCAGACACGAAAGGAAAATGAGTCTCTTAAATGCAAGCAGCATTTGTTTGAAGGACAATGATACGATTATCATGCATCATACGACCAGAAAAGTAGTTTCTTTTAGCAAAATATTATCAAGCACTTACTGATACACGCCCATGACCACTTAATGAAGACTGAAGTAGCCTTGTCAATTTAGAGTCCCTGTAAGGAATATGAGCGGCTCTCCCATCCGTCAACTTCGATATAACCTATGCAAGTCACAAGTATACAATTTTATCCATACAATTTAAATATTTATGATTGTAAATTATTGGGGACTATCAAATGAAGCACATAACTTCTTTTCACTAGGAATTATTAGGGAATAAAAGTCACAGTTCATTTAATTGTAAATAATGAGCACCAAATTGATGGTTTCCATTAGTGTGTGCATGTGTAAGGGACAAAGGGAGGGGAAGAGAGAGTGTGCTTTCAGTCTTGGCACATTAATAGAACATAAATATCAAATTACAATATTAAGTCCCAAAAAGCACACGCACCTAGAAGCATGAAAAGATAGCTAAAACAAGTCAATCAATCTTAAGGTAACCCAGTCACACTGGTTTCTCATTTTCTATCATGTTCCTGGCTGGGTAATTCATCAAATAGAAAATGATTACCAGAAACAAAAAACCATCAAGCATGGTATAAACACATATGTAAGGCAGTAAGGTCGTCCCTTCAGTTTAAGAGTGAAATATTGGCAGTAAATTCTGAAACAGAAAGCTATAAGCTTGATAAATAATGTTTTTTATGTGATAGTTTTCAGATTATATATCATGAAGGTGGTCAATTATTGTTGTACAGACGAATAATAGAGGTACAAGAGGCCTCACAGTTCCAAGTGTCAGCAAACTTTTATTAATATAGGATCCTTCTTTCCGTCTCACGCCAGTAGTTTCAGCCTTTGAGCTTTCAGAACCTGCCAAATCGATGAGGCTCTGCATGTACAAGTAAAATATCAGAAAGTTAAAAAGAATTTATTGACATCAAACATAGCAAGCAAAATCATTAATTGTAGTAAATCAAGGGGAAGAAAGAGTTGTCATAATTAAAGAAACAAGAGAAATTCCAATGAAAAACTTAAAAAGGTGACCAACAAGTCCTTTGACATCAATTCTAGATAGAAGCCTTAGGAATTACCAGCTGGGACAAATTTACAGCCTCTCCTTCACTATTTTCACCATACAGGCTACTCTCTACTGTCTGTATTTAGAATAATTGGAAAAAGTTAGTGGGAAAGGATATAAAACAATGAAGTGAATATATAAACGATCAAACCATCATTAGTTGATGAACTGTATTATCCCAAAACAGAGTTGACAATGATTTCTTGCAATTCTTAAAGGCAAATTAATAATTTAGCAATTGCCAAAAAGATTGGATATTGGCCACTGAGCGGGCAGATGTCGTAAGATTGGATGTTAACAAGTAGACAAGTGAATATTCAAATGTTTCAGGAAAAACAAACAAGTTCATTAAGCAGGTCGATGAATATGAAGTGCAAGTCTGACGGTTATGTGTAAGCTAAAAAGGTAAAACTATCACTTGCAAACGCACTACAATATAATAAACATGTAAAGCTTATAATTATCTTGAAGAAAGAGAATATGAAATGCAACAATCAACTAAAGCTGCAGGAAGATAGGAATACCAGTGTAAATATTGTATGACTCCTGCTGCTGAGTAAATTAAAGTTTGTGGACCCAACATGTCTGTGCTCTGTGTCAAAAGGAAAGACCTGATCAGAAAGCGTGGAAAGAATTGTGATATCATGGAAAAGACATTGCAGTCTTGATATACATACAGGGAGGAGAGAGAATCAAATAGCATCTTTTGCAAGACAGACAAGTTCTGCACCAATTTGTAAATTTTTTCTATAGGTTTTTAACTTTCAACAAACCTGCCTATTGCATTAACTTCCACAGTTCTATCAGTACAAGTAATGCATATCAGTTTTAAAAGGATATGATTTTGATAATTTTCCACAGATGTCGGTCCATTACTTGCACAAGTATTCAATTTAAAGGGCTACATGCTGATTAGAGTCTCAATTATGTAGTTTTGTTTTTTTCTTCAGAATTTTGGTTAAAATTAGTTTTGGTAACATAATTATTTTGGAACCGGAGAGGTAGAGTAAGAAACTCTAGTATTAAATAAAGTTAATGCTGTTTGAATCCTCTTGCGTTTGTTTACTGCATATGATTTGACTTGAGAGTTACCTTCCCCAGCTGCTATAAGGGAAAGTGCATGAGCAGGGGATAATACAACTTCTTCTTTTATTCCCTCGACAAAAGTTCCCTACAGATAAGAATCAAAATAAATTAAAACATGTTTATTTCCAACATGTATGAAACTGATATTTTTAGATTAATCAGCTGACCATATCACTAGAGAAACCATTAAATTTCTACAATGGGAATTGAAATTTATACCATTTACTTGCCTATTTTTCATTAAGATTCTACCCCCACCCAAAAACATTAAAAAGGTTAAGATATGAGTAGGGTGCTCAAATGATCTAAATACCGATTCTTTCATAAAAGCAGAATCAGTGGTTCAGATGAGAGTCACAATTTCCCAGACAGCACATGATCATTCAGTCATCCATTGCAGGTCCTCCTCAAACAGCTTAACCATATCACCTGAGCGAAAAATAAAAATATGCTGATTCTGATAACCACCTGCTCCCCGCAAGCGCAGAGAGAGTTGCCTCCGATATGATGCAAAGACAAAGTAGTCCATATAACACCAGATGCTTCAAAATCTCATGCCTTGACCAAGAGATTTGAACCGATATAAATAATGAAACTGAAAACTGAAAACCCATGGAAGCAAAAGTGGAATGAGACACCCAGCAACAGCCCATTCCACCTAACAAACCAAGCAGACTTGTAGCTTGCACCGCAAGGTTTATGCATATTCCAAGACCATAATGCATAATTTACTGTACGATAAAGGGATCTCTCAGCAACATGTACAAGCTTGCTTGATGCTGTACCTCAGTTGTAGAGAGGGTGGGGCTTGCCATCATTATCATCATTAAATAAATAGTGCCCCTAACAACTTTTTTTTTAATTCACATCAGCTCAATATTGATTTAATAAAGTGGTAAACCATCATCATAAGAAACTGGCATCATTTGAGGTCGTCCTCAAACCGAACTTCATAAAGTTTGCATGCCATGGTGCCAGTTATAATTTATGGATAACAGTCGAGAGAACGGTAATCTTCTCTTGTGAAGTGTGATAATTCTTAAAGCTTTAAACCCTAAATTGCATGAAACCTAATTTAATGCCTTCTTCTAAGCCCTCTTTCACATTCTTGAGCTAAATTACATCTCTATAAAGACTTCATCTTAATGCTTTGTAATCTTCTCTTGTGAAGTGTGATAATTCTTGTGACTTGTGAGAGTTTTATCTATAGTGAAAGTGTAAATGGCACTTGATCACTTGGGTAATTTTTGGTTGTGAGCCAATTCAAAGATTTAAATCTTGATCCTTGAAATGACTCTGATTGTAAGGTTTATAATCTTGATCCCAGAAAAGGATAATCAGCAAGGTCTCACCCACTAAAAAGACCGTAACTTAATAGTAAATACTTGAATGGAGGTTCAAGGAGATTAGTAAGCGGTTGTCCAAACTACTATAAGAATCGGTGTCTTTCTCTTACTATCTATCTTATTTTATATGTTCTTTGCTTAATTGTGTGTTGTTATTGAAATTGAGGTGTTTATTTTGTTAAAGTATCAAATGTTCAATTTAGCCCTAATTCACTCCTCTCTTGGGCTATTTTAGACTTTCAAAAAGTCCAAAGCTATAAAAGAAATACTTTAGCAAGTCACAGTTGGTCACACAACTGCAAATAGTTAATTGTATCCTGGTATTAAAACAACTATAAAAGTTATTGCCATGAGGATGATAGTATAAGTGTTGAAGGTAAGCATAGAGAAACACAATACAGAGATGGTAAGCAAGTACCTGAGCATCTTCTCTGATTCTTAAATTTTGTCCTGCTGGATTCAACAAGTCGTTAACAACCTGAAATGATGAAAACCAAAGAATAAAGAAATTGTAAAATGGAGGAGCTGTGGAGCTACCTCATATTAAACAATAGAAATATTAATAATAAGGCAGTAAATTGCAGCATTATTAAGCTAGTAGCTAGAGAGAATAGGAAGAAGCTGACCTCATTATAGATCTCCAGGTATGAAACACGGAGGAGGAACTCACGGTTTGGAGTCTAAGGCAAAGAGAAATGTTAATTAATAGCATTCAAACAAGTATCAGATAGAGTCGTACAAGGGGGTTAAATTCATTTTAAAGTACCTCTTGAATGATACTAAAAGCATCCTTCACTGCTAATGGTATAATTCCAGGTGACCTTTGATCCCCCTGATTGTTATATGGATAAATATAAGCATAATGTTTTTAACATTAGTTAAAAGGTAATGAATAATGCCACCTCAATTACACAGACAACAAATACGAATATACATGCCAAGGAACACAAGGTGTTTTTATTTAATTTTACATGTGTTGTATGCAGGGAATGATTTAGAGTTTTTTTTTTTTTCCTAGCAAATTAACTCAACATGTCCTCATATTTTAGGTCTAGTCTCCAATTTGTTCCGATGAGTTTAATACATCCAATTTGTTTTTTTATATTTTAGTTTATTTTCCAATCTATCCTTCTAATAGATATTTCCATGCAAACTAACTAAAATATCCTCACTTGAGAAATTCAAACCCCCACCTAATATATTAAAGTTATAAATTTGAAAAAAAAAATGAATTGTCATGTAATGTTAATATTTGTATTTTTTTTCATGGTTATTTTTTTAATAAATTAGGTTCTTTTAGGGGAAAAAAGAACGAATCGTCATGTAATGTTAATATTTGTATTTTTTTCATGGTTATTTTTTTAATAAATTAGGTTCTTTTAGGGAAAAAAAGAATGAATTGTCATATAATGTTAAGATTCTTATTTTTTTTCATGGTTATTTTTTTAATAAATTAGGTTAGATTTGAATTTCTCAAATGATCAAATCAAGGTATTTTCATCAGTTTTTGCATGGAAATAGATACTAGAAAGATAGATTGGAGAAAGAATGAACTGAAATGTAAGGATAGATTGGATGCAATTAAACTGTTAGGAAAAGATTGGACATTGGAGACTAGACCCTAAGATATAATGACATATTAAGCAAATTCCCCTTTTTTTCCTTACAGCAATCTGAGAATGATCTGTTATGAGATTTAAGGCGTAGAAATATGCAGTGTGTGTGTGTGTGTGTTTATGGTATTTAAGGCATTTCTATTTAATTTTGCATGCATAGTAAGAGTACAGCAGAAAAATAGCATCTCAGGTATTAAAATCTCACATGCATGGTATGGGTTTTCCCGCTGCTAGTCACTCCATATGCGAAAATGGTGCCTGTAAGAGCATGTATAAACAAAGGTAAAAAACTATAAGCTTAAGAAGGAAAGCAGAAATTGGAGTTCCTAAGCAGAGGAATATCCATTTTGTTTACCATTGATCCCTTCCATAGCACCATTGACAACATGCTGAGCAGCAACATCATATACATGGCGCGTTGTAGTTGTAGGACCAAACACCCGATCTACAAGCATGGGAAAATAAATAAAGAGACAAAAAAAGGAATAACATGAATGTCTTAAATATAACTCGTTTGATCAGCTACTATCCCCAAAGGGAAAAAAATGAAGGGGCCTAATTGCTTATTAATTAATGCTGGGTAGAAAGAAGCCCAGAATTTCTCGCTTTCCTTTTTTGGTAATGTTTCTGGCATGAGAGGATTAAAATCCCAGAAGCAAGAATTATCTCCTGGAACTGCAAAGAAGTATATACCCCTAGAGTAAGAACAGCAATGTCCTTAGAGTGCAAATAAAGCCTTCTATCGATTGATTATCGAAATTGAAGCACAAAGCCAGCCCATCTTCAATGTGTTCTTACCTTCACTACCATGACGTGAAAACTATGAAAATATAATTCAGAGTTTTACAAAAGGAAAATATTTCACAAACAAACGACTAAAAAACGCAGAACCTTTGAATTGATTAACGTAGCCATGGACTTCGGACAATATCTTCGGTTCCAACTAGACTCATAGCACTAACTCTCCAATATATGACATTAATTTCTTCAAAATTACCATAAAAGACACCCCTCAATCAATTCAAACAAAAGCATACAAGTTCTCAAGCGCATTTTAACTTAACTTCACACTACCTATCCACACATTAACTAATCTACAAATGCATCCGGCTTACACTACCAATGCCATTCCAATTAAATACATTCAGAGAAAGCTTAACAAATTACCATACGCATACGCAGTAGATGGATTATGTTCATTTCGCACGACAGTTTCTCCATCCGCATACCACGCAATCTCCTCTCCTTGCCTGATTTCCCTAGGACTAAACACCAAAACAAAAAATAAATAAACCACAAATTAGCAAAAACAAGTACTTATTAACAATAAAATTTAGCACGAACCTTAGGGGCCGAAAGCGAACAGTGACAGTTACATTTTCTTTGGATCTCTCAGTATCTAGATTAACACTTTCGGAGTAAAAATATTGTGGTTTGCTTCGAGCTGACGAGGATGCAGGTGAGCTTTGACCGTCCATTGAATTCTCTAAAAATTGCTTAGTAGAAGATGCCGTTGATGATGACTGTGAATTCGCTGCTGGTTTCTTTGAATTACTTATTAAACCTGATATTCTTGATTTTGATCCCTGTTTCGTCGCCATTTGTAATTAATCCAAAGCCAGTCCTTCAATTAACTGTAGCAACAGAGAGGAACAAAAAAACTTGAAAAAATCGAATTATTCTGTTTGGAAGCTATGAAAATGTAGAGAAGAAGGAAAATTAGTGCTGTTTGGTTGCTGGGAAAAAACAGTAATAGCATCCGTGTGTAATGAAAACAGAGAAAGAAAAGGAGAGTAGGATATCATTGCCTTAATGAAAAATCAGAGGAGCACCATTGTGAAAAACTAATTAAAAAAAAAAAAAAACAAGAAGAGAGAGGTACATGCAAAGGAAAAGAAACTGAGGAGAGAGAGCAAGATCTTTTTGGATCTGTTTAAGAGAGGGAGAGCCGGAGAGGGATGCTAATTAACGAGTATGAAAGAAAAACATCATCATAATCACTACTCATCAGTCAACAGTCTAGAGAGAGAGAGAGAGTGAGAGTACGAGAGCAGCAACATGGATGCTGGAACCTTTTTCCCTTTCTTTAACCACTGTTTTTTATTTCTTTTCTTTAAGCTTTTAGGTGCTTTCTATTTTTTTCTTGCCTTGCAAGCGATGCGATGCCCTCAATCTAAGGCTAATTGCATTTTCGCTCCTTTTTTCCCCCCCTGTCGGTATTAACCTTTATAGTTTTAGTTTATATTTTTGGAATTCTGCTTCAATTATATTTAAAAAAAAAACTTAAATGTCTTTTTAGTTTTTAATTAATTTTTTATATATTTTAAAATCATTTTAATATGTTAATATCAAAAATAAATTTTAAAATTATTTTAATACATTTTCAAAATAACATTTACTACATTAAAAGACCCTTAAACTAGCTCATTTACCATACACACAGTCCCAAATGGTGGGGGGGTCCAAGACACGAGTCACAGGAGTCGCGTGTGCGAGGTGGTGCGGTAGGTGGGTCCCATTGTGAGGCGCAAACGTTTCCGGAGTTGAAAGCTTGTATACCTGATTTGTCAACGGCTTTTCTGTTCTTTTTTCAATTTGTTGACCATGTAACTTTGTGATGATTAAAATAAATTAAAAAAAAATTAAAGCATGTTATTTTCATGGCCCGTGTACATAGATATGACTGCGTTACTTGGATACTTCTCTTGTCGTGTTGCGAGTTGAATTAAAAATAAATAAATGAAATAAATATTCAATCATAAAGAATTCTTCACATTATTATTACTTCTAAATGTCATTTATTTTTGTATTTATAATTGTGTTGAAGTGAATTTTAAAAATATATTTCGTTTAAAAAGATGTTAAATTAATATTTTTTTAGTATTTTTTATGATTTTAATTATTTTTTATTTATATTTAGTATTTTTTTAATTTTATTTTTTAATATTAAATTGATTGAGAATTGAATTTATATATATATATATATATATATTTGGGTTATATGTATAGGCATTTTTCTATATCATTCAAAAAAGTTTTTAAAATTTTAGGAAACACTTTTAAAAACTGTTTTGAATGATATATGAAAAATGCTTATACATGTAACCCAAAAAACAATATATAGCCAAAGACTATAAATTACCAAACTTTTTCTGACTCCGAAGAACAATATATGAATCAATTTGACCTGCATATATCATGCTAAAATTTAATTTAATTTAATGATATAATTGGTAAAAGATAATGCTATATATTACAATAATATTTAATGATATGATATGTTGTTGTTTTTAGGGTATTTGATAATGTGATAAATATTATTTTTCAAAGTGTTTTTTTAATATATTAAAATAATAATTATTTTTAAAAATCTATTTTTAATATCAACATATTAAAATAGTTTAAAATATTAAAATAAAATTAAAATAAATTTATTTTTTTTTATGAAAAGCATATACACTTTCTTAAAATGAAACCCGCACGCTGGCATTGATGCCACATAGAAGTGATCTAATAATGTGAAGGTAATGCTATATATATATATAACACTAAAAGAAAAGTGGGGTTTTACATTACACGTCCTCGTAGAGCATTATTCAGGGACATAGGTTTACTGTACTCTTCTTATAAATCACTATTGTTTTGCTTCTCTGTTTTTAGAACAATATTTTTTTAAAAAAATTTATTCTTTAATATTAAATTTATTTTTTATTGAATTATCACATTATCATGATACGAATTGCGAGTTTGACAGATTAACCTAATTGACTTATTTATTTTTTTTATTAATTTTTTTTAATTTCATCCTTTAATATTTTGTTGATTGAGAATTATACTTTTATGATTTGTTTGGTTTACTTTCTATTATGTTATTTCGACCTCATAACTTGAAAATAATGTTTAAAGGGTTAATCTGAGTAGATTCAAGTAGTTTTTTTTATATTATTTTTAATTGAATTTTTTTTTAATTTCATTATTTAACACTGGGTCGGTTAGGAATTAAATTTCATAATTTATTTTGAATTACTTTCTATGGTGATATCTTAGTCTCATGATCAAAGTCGTCAATTTTGGCATTTTAACCATGGTTAAATCAGGTCATTTTTTATTTTATTTCTAAGAGGTTATCTCGGTCTTATGATCCGAGTCATGGGTCCATCAACATTGGATCTTGTTTTTATTGGGTTGTTCACGTCTCATGACCCGAGTCGCGAGTTTGGTGGGTTAACCCAATTGACTTGTTTTTTCTCTCTCTTTTTTTAATTGATTTTTCCTCAATCTCATCATTTAATATTGTGTTTGATTGGAAATTAGGGTTTAACATGTTAATTTGGTTGACCCAATTGTTTTTCTTTTTTCTTAATTTTTTTTTCAATTTCATCCTTTAATATTTTGTTGATTGAGAATTATTCTTTATAATTTATTTTGTTTACTTTTTATTATGTTATTTCGACATTATGACTCAAAAATAATGCTTAAAGGGTTAACATGAGTAGACTCAAGTAGTTTTTTATATCTTATTTTTAATTGATTTTTTTTAATAATTTAATTATTCAATACTGGGTCGGTTAGAAATTGAGTTTTCTAATATGATTTAATTTGCTTTCTATGAGAATATATTGGTCTCATGATTGAGGTCGCTGATTTTAGCATTTTAACCATGGTTAAATCGAGTTGTTTTTTTTTCTTTCTAAGAGGTTATCTTGGTCTCATAACCCGGGTCATGGGTCCGTCAACATTTGATCTTTTTTTATTAGATTGTCCACGTCTCATGACCTGGATTGTGAATTTAGCAAATTAACCCAACTGACATGTTTTTTCTCCTTTTAAAAAAATATTTTTTCTCAATCTCATCATTTAATATGTATTTGATTGGGAATTAGGTTTTATAATTTGTTTATGTTTGTTTTTTATTAGATTATCTCAGCTTCATGACCCAATAATAGTACTTAATAGGTTAGCTCAGGATGACTTGACTCATTTTTTGTGTTATTTTTTTTAATTAAATGTCTTACAAATTTCATCATTTAATATTAAATCTGATAGGAGAGATTAAGAATTGAGTTTCATAATTTTTTTTTAATTTGTTCTCATGGGGTTATCTCATTTTTATGACCAAAGTAGCGGATTTGATAGGTTAAATCGAGTTAAATTAGGTTTTTTTATCATTTTTTATGGGATTATCTCGATCTGATGACCAGGGTCATGAGTTTGACAGATTGAATTAGGTTGTTTTTTTATTCTTTTTTTTAATTGATTTGTTTTTCATGGGGTTATCTTGGTCTTATGGCCTGAGTCTTGGGTTTGACTGGTTAACTCGAGATTTTTTAAGTCATTTTTTATTGATTTTTTTTCAATTTCATCTTTTAATATTAGTTTGGTTGAGAATAAGGCTTCACCATTTATTTGATTTATATTATGTGGGGTTATCATAGTATCATAATACGAGTCGCGAATTTAACCTGTTAACTCAGGTTGATCCAAGTCAATCTAATATGTTGTTATGTTAATACTAAAAAAATATATCATCTTTATTATTTTGGTCAAATTATATTTTATAAATTATATAAATTACTTTTGAATCCACAAATTCATGCAGATTATTCGGCCAATCCTTATACAACTTAAATTTTTTTTCTGCTACAAAACAAATTAATATCATCTAAATATATTTTTTACATAAAAAAAAAATCCAACCTCAAGTGGAAGTGAATAATAAAGCTTGAATGTGTATATTATGTTATTGATTTTCAAAAACTTACAAAGTTGATGAAAATGACGATTCTGTCAACACCAGGCCCTATTATTTCAGTGCTAATTTCTATATAAGACAATAAATTATTAATTTTAAGTTCCATGTACCTTTAGTTTGCTAGATGTAAAATGGCATTTTGTGGTCACTCATCTTTTTTTTTTTGTGTGGAATATTACCAAGAAAGATACAAAAAAATAGAATTTTTGTTTTTCTCAAAAGAAAATGTCATTTTCCACCTTCGATGGCTTTAATTGAAGTCATAGAAATTCGTTTTATCTTTTTTTTTTCTACGAAAAAAACACACAAAGTATTGTAGGGACGAGAATGATGTAAAGTGAAATAAAATAATTTGCATGTTTGGGGTGCGGGTAATTAATGAGTGCCTAAAATATCATCATTCACTCATCTACCATATAAATTAAAATTAATTCATGCTCACATAATTCTTTCTTATACTCTCATTTTCTATTTGTAAATTATCTTTTTTCAGTGGCGAGTAACTCCAACCCGAACTCTTTAGGCGTGAGGCAAATAAACCCTTTATAAATGGTGTCATCCCTGCACCTTACCCCTTCACCACAACCTTTCATATATATATATATATATATATATATATATATATAGAGAGAGAGAGAGAGAGAGAGAGAGAGAGAGGATTATGGATACAAGAAAAATTGCCATGCTACCTAGAATCAAATAAAATAAGTTGCCACTAAAATGAATGCATGGTTTGCTGAGATTTTGGTCATATTTAGTGCCTTTTCTGCTCGAAATCACATCAACAATGCTTAATTTGTCCATCAGGACATAAGAATTGAGTGAAAGTAACAGCTGGGCTGTGAACACCAGAAACATGAAACAGGTAACTTGTAGCATCATCCTTTGACTTGTTCGGGCATGCACCAGATAAATTCTTGATGGCTTGTAACTTGCAGGTCATTGCTTCCCATGAAAGGATCGACGGGTCCAAGAATCGCCTTGGATAACATGCAAAGTCCTTGCAATCAATGCTAGTGCAATGATTTTACGTTTCTTTATGGTTCAAGACAATCTTTCTAGGAGTCCCATGGTAGAGGAGAAAGGGCTGCGCCACCACCCCCACTCATTTGCAAATTGCAGCTAGAGGATGATCCTTCTGTCTCGGTGATGAGTGGCTGCTTCCTTTGTTTTTTCTTTCGGTTGCACTACGCTATGCCCGTGTGTATTTATGTTCTCATGAAAATGAAATTCTTTATAAAAAGAAATTAAAAAAAACAGTTAAGTATTAGACAAATTAAATGAGAATCCTTCCTTTTCAATGTGATCCTTTTATTTTGGACTAAATAATACAACCCATTATTTTTTTAATTTTATAAAATAATTATTTTTATTTTAATATTTATTTAATCCTTAAGATTTACAAGGATTGTTTAATTTAAAATTCTTAATGCTAATTGAATTCTATTAACTCGCCATACCTAAGCTTTTTTATGTTGCTCAAGAATGCTGGTTTGAAGTTTTGAAATTTAGTTGTTGTATTGGTAAACTTTTAATTCCATCATGGCAAGTTTTGAGACAATAATTAATTTTAGAGTTTTTATACTGATTATGAAGAGATCTTATATAATGCAAATAAGCAATTAGATTTTTATTATTTTTGTTTTTTTCA
Source organism: Populus nigra (assembly GCF_951802175.1). Classification (NCBI taxonomy): domain Eukaryota; kingdom Viridiplantae; phylum Streptophyta; class Magnoliopsida; order Malpighiales; family Salicaceae; genus Populus; species Populus nigra. The sequence continues at coordinate 7,131,564 of NC_084854.1, read as the reverse complement.
ACCTTCTTAAATAGCAAAGAGAAAAAAAATAGAAAATATGTTGTCTTTTCAAAGTATATAATTTTAACATTGAAATAATAACAACAACAACACTGCTGCAAATACTATTCTTCTTGTCAATGATTAAGAATGTCATTACTAGTTATCATCTTGATGTCTGTTATATTGCAAAAACTAAGTTGTTTAGGATTACAGAATTTTTTGTTTATAGATTGTCAAATAATCCTCGTGTTAACTCTTAAGATATATTTGGAGGTTTATTGGTCATATGAACTACTGATTCTTTTGAGCCTTCAGACATCAAATTCAATTATTAGTGGATTGCTTTGTTTGATACTTATGTTGAAACAAGTTTTAAATGTATGTTAATGATAGTTTAGAAGATAAGAAAAACTTACGAGAGGAGCTCACTATTTTTAATTTTACTTTATGAGAGCATTGATATGTTATAGGTGATTTCAATGACACTTTGAGTAAAACTAAGAGAAGTAGTGGGTTTCTAAATCATACAGAAGCAAGAAACCTCTAATCTTTTTTGAATAACTATGAATTTACTGGGCTTTCTTTGCAAGGTTTAGAGGTTTTTCTATGAGTCATATTGATAAGTGTTTTACACACCTAGATGTTATGTTAGTTTTTTTTTCTTGAAATACATTTACCATATTAGATAATAGCCTTTCAGATCATTGTCCAATCATTTATGGTAAAAAAATAAATAAATTAAAGATTGAGGTAAGAGATTTTTTTTAATTTTTAGATTGTTCGCTGATGCACAATTCATTTTATTCTAACTTTGAGTTGATGTGGGCATTTTTTTGCTTTGATATGCCACAGAGATTTTGCCTTATTAAGAAATTTAGTTTGTTGAGAAGAAAGTTGTGTGAATGGAACTTTAGCACTTATAGGAATATAGAGAGTAAAATTAAAATGGTAAAATCCAAATTTAAAGTAATTGAGAATAAAAGTGAGGTTGAGAGTTTAACTAACGTTGAAGCCAATGAGTTAAGGTACTTCAACTTTGAATTATAAGACTTAAACATACATTATAAATCTTTTTAAAGGCAAAAGACAAGAAATAAGTGGTGTAAGTTAGGTGATAAGACTACTAGATTCTTTCATCTATTGGATTCCTTTTCTAATTGAAAGAACTTCATTAGTTCAATTATTATTGATGGAAATGTTATCACTACTCCTTCAAAGATCAAATCTCAGGTTGTAAATTTCTTTAATATTTTTAATACTGTATTGTTGCTAGGTTATATATGGGAAGTACATGTTTTAAATCTTTAAGTATTGACTCTTTCATTTGGTTAAAAAAGAATATCACATTAGAAGAAGTTGAAAAGGTAATGTGGAGTTATAAATGGTCTAAAACTCTATAAACTGATGGCTTTAATTTAAATTCTATGAAAAAAAGAAGAAACATGGCCACTTATTGAAGATGATATGTTTCTACTAATTTTAGAATTTTTCAAAACCAGCTGAATGCCAAAAACAAGTATTACTAATGCCTAGATTATATTAATTCTAAAGATTAATGGGGATAATAAGTTTATAGATTTTAGGCTTATTAGCCTCATGATGGGATTTATAATATCATTGTTAAGATCATGTCATTGATGATTAAACATGTTATTGTTGAGGAGATAAAATGAATCCCAAACTGCTTTCATCTCAAAGAGGCAGATCCTTAATTATTCTTTTATTGGCTAATGAAATTATAGATAATATGAGAAGGCTCAAGTCTTTCTCCTTAAAGTGGGTTTCTAAAAGGATTTTGATTTCATACCTTGTTATTTCATTTGTAAGGTCATTGGTTACATGGGTTTTGGGAATAAATGGATCTATTGGATTTAGAAATACATACCAACGACACATTTATCTATACCTATTAATGGCTCGTTGTCTAATGAGTCTCACATGGAGAAAGGTTTTTGACAAAGGAATCCTTTGTCACCCTTACTATTTAATATATTTATAGAAGATTTAACAATCTTTTTTGGTAAAACAAAGGATATTCGACTCTATTCAAAACTCAATGTATCTTCTCAAATAATAACTTTGCTTCAATATGTCAATGATACAATGATCTTTTTATCCAAATGACATGGAGACTCTTAAAAATGTTAAAATTATTCTTATTTGGTTTTGACTATACTGAGGTTTAAAAGTTAACTTTCATAAAAGTCTTTTAATTGGTGTTAATGTTAATTTAGAATTTATTAAAAGAATGGCTAACTCTTTGAGATGTAAATCAAGTTGTTTATCTGTGAATTAACTAGGGCTTTCTCTATGAGCAAATTCGAGACTATGCTCCACTTGAAAACTAATTCTAAAAAAGATCAAGTCTCATCGTAAGACTTAGAAAGGCATGATTCTCTTAATAGATGAAAGGCTTTATTTGTTAAAATTAATGTTGTCCAATCTTCCTCTTTACTATATATCTTTATTTAAAATTCTATATGGTGTAGCTAAGAAGATTGTTTCCATACAAAGATGATTTTTAAAGGATGAAGATATAAATAAACAGTCTATCTATAAGGTAGCTTGAAATTTCTTAGCCATGTCAAAAACTAGAGGGAGATTAGGAGTTGGGTCTATTATGACAAAAAAAAACGAAGAAAGAAGAAGTAATGCTATTTAAATAGTTATAACAATATAACAATAATGTTTTAATAGTTTGGAGGACTATATATATATATAATACCAACCTGAGAATATTGGAGTGGTTCCAAGATTTACAAGAACTTTTTCACCTATTTAGAATGGTATTTGCGATACTTTCAATAATATGGATGATTGTCTTATTGGTTTACAAAAAATTATTTCAGTGGTTGTTGAAAATAAAGCACAAATGTTTCTTTGGACTTTAAAATAGTTAGGATATTTTGCTCTCAAATACAGGTTTCCTAGTCTTTATTTAGTCTTTGTATTGTATGTACAAATACAAATGCTTTACTATCTGTAATAGGAACATGGAATGACTTTACATGAGATTGATCCTTATCATGAAAAAGAAGACCATGAGATTAGGAAAAGGAAAAGGAAATGAGACTTTTACAACCATTATTTGGGGTTTTTTTTAATCCAAATTGCTATAAATAAAAAGATTTGAAAACCAGATCTGAAAGATTTTTTTTTATTGAAAAGTTACTCAACATGTATTGAGACAATTCTTCTTCCTAGAGATAAACCATTTTAGGCCAATTTGTGTTCCTCTTTCATTTTTTCTAAGGTTGAGTTTAATCTTTGGCTTGCCATTGTGGATAAACTACCTATAATGGCTTTTCTCCATCGACGAGGTATATTACAAGTGAATGATTTAAGTTGCCTTTATGTAAAAATAAAATTGAGACTACAAAACATGTATTTCTTTATTATGAGATGCTATGGTAACAAGTGGTGGCTTGATTAGGCCAACAAAGGATCTTACCAAAGCCTTTGTATGATTTTTACTTATAGTGGAAAAAAATGATCTTAGGATCTATGCAAAAAAAGGTACGGTCTTTGTTTTTATTTGAAATAATTTGGTATATTTGGAATGCTCACAATAATTTGATCTTCAGTAAAGTGAAAACCATATGGGATTATATATATTACTTACTTTTCAATAGAGTTGCAACATAGACAAAATATAATGATAGAAGTTTCTGTTATACCATGATAGACTTACTTAGATCATCAATAATATTCTTACATGGACAAATAAGGTAAAAGTGCATGGTAAGTTATTATGGACTCCTCTTCCTCAAGGTATGTTTAAGTGGAATATAAATGCATCTATAAATGGCAAGTCTGAACCCTAGGGTATTGAGGGTGTTTTAAGGTACCACGAAGGAAAATTTATTTATATCTTTTTTTATTCAACATGTATTAGGGAATCCAACGAAGCTGAAGTTTTGGCAATTCAAAAAGCTTTCTTTTTTAATACTGATTGTTGTTACATATTCTTTAAGGATTGGATTGTGGAGTCCAATTCATATAATAAAATTACTTAGATAAGAGAAAGCAATTCCAAGAGGTTATGGCGGTTACAAGATAATTTTAATGACATTTTTAATGCTTGTCTTAGGCTCTCTCCTGTGATTTTGACACATATTCATAATAAAAGTAATCATGTAGCAAATCATTTGGCTAGGCAAAGAGTTCATAGATAAATTGATTTGGTTACATGGTTATAGTCCTTTTTCATAAATTTATATTTTACTTGATTTGTCTATCTTTTTTTTAAGTAAACATTGAAAGTGGTTAAGTTTGCATGATCGTTGTTTTGTTTTATATGTTTTCTAGCCCATCTCTTATTACTTTTCTTCTTTTGTTTAGCCATGTTTTTCATGGCTAAATCAGTTGATTGATAAAATTCTCATTTTTCATGAAAAAGAGTAAGGTGTTAAAGGTTACAAACTCTTTCATAAATAAAAATGAGCAAGATGTTAAAGGTTACAAACTTTCAAATTAGTTGCAAATAAAAGGATTATCAATTATGATATGAAATTTGATTAATCCTATATATTGAAGAAAGATGATTTAGGATTGCCTATAATGAATTTAAGAGGAATGCAACCTATCCAAGTGGAATTTGATAATGAGATATTGTAGTTAAAATATAATAGTAGTCGACATGACATTGTATATTTAGAACAACAACCATTAGAGTAGTATAATATTGTTATAGGTAGAGAGAGATGTGATAAGAAAGATCATGTAAGGTATGTCTTTGATGACATGATTTTTTTTACATTGGTGGCAAGTAATGGAGATCCATTTTATTTTTTAGAAAGCCATTCATAATGATGATAGATAAAGATGGATGGTGGCTATGTTAGAAGATATGAATCAATGTGTATAAATAAAATTTAGAAATTAGTTAAATCACTTAAAAAAAAGAATGTTACAGGTTGTAAGAGAGTTTACAAGATGAAAGATGGAGTTTTAGAGAAAAACAAATATATGTTCAATAATATGAAAAGTTCAAGAAATCAAATAGAGAGGATTCTATACATGGATTAAAAAAGTTCAAGTCATTAAGCCATTACCTCTTTTATTAACATTGAAAGAATGGTGTGCTCCTATTTATAAAAAGAGTGCAAACATTACTAAGTATACATTATAAAGTATCCGATAGAGATATCTTGTTTATATAGTTTGATGTAATTCAAGTCAAAATGGAGATTATTATGATATGACATGAATTAATTGGTTGGAGTGTGTGCATGAGTTTATATTACAAGATACACACACACATGTATGTGGGGGAGTACGCATGCATGTGCGCGTTTTATTTATAAGGAAGAGGTCGAGACAACAAAAACATTAACCAAAGCTAAAATCCCTTGAAAAAATATTGTTCATGTAGACTCAGGATTCCTATTAATTGAAACAGTGTGATGATGGTTTTTCCCTTCCCATCTAAAATCATTGAACTAGCTATTAGGGGCATTGAAATCTTTTCGTAAGATCTATTAGTCATTATCAAATTGATAGGGGACAAATAAGTCTTTTCATATTTTAAAAGTATAATGAAATGATCAAAATATCTTTGAAAGAAACAAAATTGTAAACTGGTGTTCAAGAGTTTTTTCATGTTTTCATATTGGTGTTTTTGTTATTATTACATTAGTTGAAGGATAATTTGGTATTTTAATAAATATAAAATATTATTAAAAATAAAAAGTGGATAACACGTGTAAAGTATGTACCTTTTGGGTGGTGCGTTGCCAAACATTAGCTTTTATCATATCATTAGAAGCACCATGACAATCTTTTTCTTTTAGGATAACGCGTGATCGAGTGACGGTCTAATGAAAATAATAATAAAGTTGGTATTAACAAATAAAGGGATCGCAAGCTTTTCCATCTCTATCACCCGAAACCCATCTTTATCAAATGATCTATAAAAGGGAAACATATATGGCATTAGGTGGCTATCATCATCTTCTTGATTCTTGAGTGGTCAACATAGCATACACGTTCCAATTGCTTCGGCTAAACTTAATCCAAGAGGAAACAGAAAAAAAAACAAAGAAAACGAAACATCTCATTCTAAGCAGAATGCGACTTATCATCATTGGATACTCTTACAGTTTACCTACAAAATGGTGCCATGCACGACAATATGGAAGGAAAAAGAGACTTCATGCATGGAACTTGTCATCAAGATCACTCGGTCTTTCATCAGAAAATGTTATTATCTTCCTCCCATCTCTCGTTTTTCAAGGGGTGGGAATGGAAATTCAATAGCAAGTTCTCTAGGACAACATCAAAGGAATTAAATTACTGATTTAATTTTATAAATTACTGATTTAATAACATCAAAAAATGTTATTATCTTCCTCAGCAGTGTGATTAATCTATTTTTCCTGTCAGATATTCGCGGGGTTAGTGCTCAATGCTGCCATGCTACCATGGAGAATAGGACCTTGGCAGTGTCTTCTTTGTTTAAGGAACAAGACCATAAATTAGTTAGCTAGATAAGAAACGAAAAATCGAGATGGTCCTCACCTGGAGAAACGACAAAACAAGTAATTATTTATGTAAAGCTTTATAATAAATTTTGTCATCCCAAATATAAAGAGGTTGACCATAAAGAGAAAAGGATTCCCTAATTAATTATGAACCTTTTGCTGAGCTATTTCTCATATCATTTGTTGCAACATTGCTTGCTTCTACTTTGCTTAGAAATCATTACTAACAGATGGAAGCAAGCATCCAGATAATATCATCCCCATCTTTATATACATTAATACTTTAGTGTATGAGTGGTGGGACTAGCTAGAAAACGTATAAAGCACATCTTCAATTGTTTAAAGAGGAAAAAGAGAAAAGAAACATTTTTTTTACTTTGTGATGACGAAACAAGAATTTGGGTAAGATGTAGTGCATACTAACGTAAAGAGAGTAGCAATAGCAGAGAGGGGAGGAGGGTGCACATGTGAGGAAGAAGAAGAAGAAGAAGAGAGGGACTAGGGTTCGAGTTTTTTACTATATAATCAAAGCTATTGCCTGAACAGAATTATTTTTTCCATTAAGAAATTGATGGAAAGGATGGTGGATTAGGCCATGCATGAGAGTAGTAGTAGTCTTATCTCTGCATATTTGAGTGAAATCTGGTTCCCAATTACTTGAACAAAACTGACTAAAATGTATATTTTCAACAAACATAAAATGTTCAGCGTCATGATTTTTTCCTTCTTTAATGAATTGCAAGCATCATATTGCTTTGTATGAATAAGCTAAAGGCATGGGCCCTTACAGTTTCTCCTCTCTTAACTTAAAGATGCTTTCAGTTTTCTTTTTCCTTTTCTTTTTAAAAAGATGCAATCAGTTTTAGTGAGATCGTAATTGTAATAACAATCATCATTATTAAATCTTGATCAAGCAAAGACAAAAGCACAGGCTTGAATGCTTTTAGATATACAATGAGCTTCATCGATGGCTGTATAGTTCAACTAATTACAAGTTGGTTGACGAAGCTTGAAAATGAAGTTGCTTCAGCAAAGATTGTTATAATGGTTCTTAGGTGACGAGCTCCAACATTTCTCTTGCTCTGAGGATGCAAGGTCAAAGCAATTTTTACCCCACACAGCATCAAAAAGTATCCAATGCCCTAATTTGGATTTTGGACACCCTATCCATCAAAATATGAACACCTTCAAAGAGTTCAGACCCACAGAAAAGAGAGAACAAGAAAATCTTGTTGGCCATGTATGAAATCTTATGCATATGGCATCAAACTGTAAATTCAAAACCCCTTTCATCTCAAAGTTTCGACCAAAAAGAAGCAGGTTCAACAGAAAAGGTAAACATGAAAGTATTTCCTGCCGCTATCCTCTGGTAATTGTTGTTTTAACGTTCAAGAGTTACAACTGGATACCAGGTTGACATTCAAACAGCTACAGCTGAGTTCATCTCATTGAGAATCCGATTGTAGGTATAGCAGTCGGAAGTGGTTTTAAATCCTGGAGTAAAATCTGAAAAGAATCTCAGCACTGCAGCAAGGAGTTGAGAATCATTAGAAGCCAAAGCAGCTTCCAGAAACAACGAGGGGCGGACAGTCACAACCTGGACAATGAATGGGTTGTTTTGTTAGGAACGTTGAAAATTCATTCCATCTAACATTGTGGTTTAAGATAAAATTACTTAAGAAAAATAGCAACTAAAGACATTTTCTCTTTGTTCATTTAAATACACTGCAGATTTTATTCAGCATGACACCATATCTTCTCAAAAAAAAAAGAGCATACAAAAAAATTCTCACAATAATTGATTCACTGAACACACCCACAAAGTGAACTGAATGTAAATAGCATGATCATGACTGCAACAATAAGTGCTGCATCTATACCAAAGGTTTGAAAAACTACTTGTCTAGTACAAATCGATACCTTGGTTAAGTTAAAAATATAATATCATATTTACATCTATACCCAAAGTTGGTAGGGTAAAAATTACCTTGTGCTTCCTAGCATAACGCAAGGCTTCAAGATAATATCCATCTTGCACTAGTTGCAACACGTAGTCATGATGCAGAGAGAGCTGTCTCAGCATATCTAGACCCAGCTTCCTAACCTGGGAATTTTGACGGCCTGCTTCTAGGAGCTGCATTGCAACTTCTTTTGAGGGTTGAAGAACCTGTAATGAAATAGTTGCACTCGTTAAGACAAAAAAGGCTAAAAAATAAAATAGAGAGCTTTCATTACTATCCAGGAGATTCCATTACTTCATAAGCACATTTTTAGACGATGTTTCAAAACCTTGTTTATGATGAACAGTGAGAGTTCTGCATATCGTTCATTGTGTGCTAGAAGTTGTATTGCCAACACATAGATGTTTGGTTGAACTTTTTTCTTTACTGAACTTGCACTGCAACATTGGAAACAAACATGTCATTGGGTGTGAACCTAATATATACAAGCAGTTATGAACACATGCATGATAAAAAGAAAAAAAAAAACAATATCAACATTTCCTAAATACTTTCAAGTTCATCTTTTCCAGTCACTTTCCTGGCACAAGTTACCTGATAGGTACATGAATCATTTTAATAACAGAACTTGAGAAACTAAAGTTACCCAGTCCAATGGATGAAAGAGAGCCACCAATTTGACTGTTTTCTGGACTGGTCCATATGAGAAATTGATACTCAGTCAACAATTTTTTACGTATTCTATAATAAAATAATAGCAAATATACCTGCATTAGTGTTAAACTCCATTATTCATTTCAATTTAATTCTTTTTTTTATATATATATATATCTGTAACAGGAGCTCGCCCGTACTAGGCAAGGGGCAGTGTCATTCTTTCATGTTGTGCCTGAAAGTTTTGCTAACACAACGGCTGCAAAACCAGAGTGGCTTAAAGTTCTTCACTTCCATATTATAAAGTAGATTTGCACAAGCGCAAAAGCAAAGGTTGATTAAAATAGAATATCATTAGGAACACATGTAAGAGTCCAAGCCTAGAAGCATTGTAGAGCCGTGAATCAAATATAAAATTGACATACCTACGAAGGAACTCAACAATGATGGCAACGAAGTAAGATGAGTCTCCCACCATCTCTTCCTCAACTGGAGCAAACACAAGGCTATACATCTCATCGGGTGAAATTGCTGGAGAAGTAACTTCAGACTCTTGCCTTTCAGAAGCACTAGCATTTAATGGGCTGTTAGTTGGTCTCAGATGCTGAGATTGTGAAGATGATGTGTGAACTTCAGTGCTAGAACTCTCAGCACCACCTGAAAATTTCTCCTTGTTCACTTTTCGGTTTGTTTTTAGTGATTTGAATTGGACATTGTCTTCAGTGTCTGACATAGAAAAATATAAAAATCTATTCAGAGATTCATTGTCAACTAAGGCACTAGATTGGCATTTGGTAGATGTTCCATGTCAATAAACTTCTCCTGTAGATGCATTGACACCAAATCTTGGTTTAACAATCTGTGTCCCACAAGAATGTGAGGTTTTCTCACCTTTAATTCCTTTGAGATAACTTCCTGTTTTGAGTGACTGGGAGTAAGACGCAATCAGTACTTCTATTGCCTTGGCAACCATTAAGACCGGTCTCCTTTCCAAGATAAGGTTGTGTGTAATTGCCAAGCACAGCTGCTTAGCCTGAAACACAACAATCAACTCCAGCAAATCAGTAAGAGCTCAAATTTAAGAAAGGCTGTTGAATGAATTATATAAGGCATAAAAGATATATCCACTTTATTTCTCTTTAAATGATTCTCATATATGTTATTCTTTTCAAAATCACTTATCATGTTCTTTAGGAAACAAAATTTCTTACGTGTCCCTTATAAAAACCAATGAGCTTATCAAAATGTAAGAAAGGCTTCCACCTTACTAGCTTCCAACCTCCTATGTTGCAAGAACTCAAGCACTGATGGAACTTCAGAGCTACATGCAGAAATTGCCTGCAACCAAAAGAATCTAATTACAAGATAACACATGAAAAAAAAAATTCATCATCAAACTGATTTAACTTGCCTCCAAGTCTAAATGGATTTTCCATAACTGCTTATTGGAAACATTGCATGCAAGGTCAGGAATCAGAAATGTCCACTCATCTCCATAAATGTTTGATTCAGAATCACTTATGTTGGCCTCTGGACTTTCACCATCTTTTACGGTAGATCGAGAGGAGGAAGCATTAGACCTGGGGAACCCCCTAAACAGTAGAGGCAGCGGAGCAGAAATGGGTGCTCGAGAATCTACAAATATGTCATAGAGTATAACAACCTTTGTGTCCACTTGATGGATAAGAAGTACATTATCAACCACACTAACAGCAATTTTGCTTGAATATATTGGCAAGGAACCCTGCAAAAAAGGCACATTACCATTTCAACTGATTTGTGTATTGATTTTGTAGCAAGTCTAGCACTTAGTTGACATGATGAGGCACAAAATAGTTGGATGAGTTGAGAGTTTCAAAAAGTTGGCCGTCACTATTTGAATGCTATGATCCATGAAAAGGTACCCAAACATTAACAGGGCCAAGTCAGGTGCTGGTACACTCATGCATGCAACTGATAATTCACAGAAAAGTCCCAAGTTCAATCTTTCACATATTTAATAGAGTGCAACAAAGCATATGCTCCTCAGCTCTATAGTTACCTCCAAAATTCTACTTTGATCAGTTCTGTTCTTGAATGCAAATTAGGTGAAACTAAGATAACCCAATTATTATTCCCAAAAAATTGTGTCATAACAATAAGCAATATCCAAGGTTATCAGTAACAGAGAAAAGGAAATTAGAGAAAGGAATTACCTGCTGCACAACAGCATCTTGATAAAACCTATATGAGTGAAGTAGCATTGCAACTCTATCAATTTGCAAGCAGTATATCCTCCCATAGCTGACAATGTTGAGATTTTTTAACTTTAGTATAAGCGAACAAATCATTCTTTTCTTGGTGAACAATGTAGATGACCAAGTTATATGTATTAATCTAATAGCAATCAAACTACCAAAAAACCTACATGGTTGCAATATAGACATCTTCAGCTGCTAGGACAGGCTTACTGTTAGCCTCAGATTTTGCCATTACCATCTCAAACTTTGGCAAGCAAACAATCCCTGCAGATGAAAGCTGAACAAAATATAATACAATGTTGTCAGAGTTTCAGAAGAAGCTTCAACTAAAGAAGATGCCCACAATCATCAATCAGCTTTAACTGATAGAATCTCAAAACATCAACAATTCTATAAGCTCTTCTTGTACATGTCCTAAGATATGAATAAGCTAGCATCTTCTTGACATTCTTTTCCAGAAATCATTGCCCAAGAAATCAAGGCGGTATGCTTGATTTTAATTTCCAGAAATGTTATGTACAAGTGTACAGCCCAACAAATTCAGCCAAGAACCAATTAAAGTTGAAGCCAGTGATGAAAATTCTTGGCATACCTGAAATCCACTGAAGGTCTTGCATTGCATTCCTGAAGCAAGAAGAACCAAGCGACTCTCATGTGTATATACATACCAGCTCACGTTTGATTTCCTTGTATCTACCAATTGAAATGATTTTGATTCAGCATCACAGGCAAGCAAATCCAGCCCACTGTGATTAAGACTTCATTTTAGTGAAATCAAAAGGGAAGATCTTAATGGCATAAAAAAGATTGAATCAAGTCTGGAGAAAATTGAATAGGAGTGTTACTAAAGAAGCTATTACTAGAGAAACTTTCTATTCCTTTTTCTTCTTCTTTTTTTTAACAGATGGCCATGTGCAGAAATCTCCATGACATACAACGCCCCTAATATAGATAAAACTCCGAATCATATTCAGGGGTCTTCTATGTATATGAGAGAATTCTGCAATGAAGATCTCAATCTTTAGTATATTGGAAAACAGAATTTCCCAATCTCTGCTGTAACAAACCCATCAAATGTGCAGAAAGTGAGGTATGGAAATTTTCTGAGGATATGCAAGTACCAGGTCATTATTATTATATTCAACACGAACTCATTATCCAAGAAAAATACATGAAGCAAGTCATCTATCGTCACAAGTATAAATCAGACTAGGTTAAAAGCCTAACTAGGAAAAATGACCACCTTTCGGTCATTAGCTGAGGTGGCGAGGTGTAGGAATCAAGATAGGATCAGGGTAGATTTGAAAGTTGAAACTCTCCAAGAACTTTTTGGATAGAGGTTCAAATACAACATAAAGACAAAATCCATTTCCTTCTCACAATACCCAAGTTTCAATTGATTCCTTCTTTTTTTGCCTCAGCAAGAATTTAAGGCAAATAAACACATTGAAGAGCAAACAAATTGAAGACCAACAAAAATGCTTAACTTTTTTTAAAAGCCACATAAAACAAAATAAAAGTTTCTTCTTACCTGGTCTTTACTAGTACAAAATGGCACCGTGGACAATCAGTCCAAAAAAACCCTAGTATGCTCTCTGACTCTGGCTTACATTTGTGACAAAAGTTTTGTCCAGTTTCCCTATGAAAAAACTGGATCTCTTGACTGGTTCTCTGGATTGCTATGATCTTCGCATCTAAAGAATACCGAATAGATAGGATAGGACCTTCACTTATCAAATCAGAGGTAGGTGCAACAAGAGGATCAAAGGGAGCAACTTTCCATGAAAAAACCTGAATTAAAGACAAACAAATCAATTTTGAAACAAATAACCTACAATCACTTTTAAAAAATCATGATAATGCAAACGAACTTTGAATAACTGATTTTAACATCAGATTACCCGATCAGATGTGGGGGAGCATAATAGCTTATTCCCATCATCATAAAATAAACCCCTTGATCCTGGAACATTACATCGTAAAGGAGGGTGCTGAATATAAACATGTGACAACCCAGCAGACCCACTTGAACTAACACTAGGCTGCGAGATGGATGCTTTCCCAGACATACCCAAACCAAATCCTTCACCTCTCAAATTTAAGCTATTAAACTTACGCTTGCAGTATTCAGTGTCTGCCCACAAAATATCCAAGATAGAGAACCTCAAGCCTTTCCTCTAATCTGCCAAGCAAAAGGAAATACAAAAATCTGATCAGATCCTTAGAAAAATTGGAAAAGCAAGAATATTTTCATTTTCTTGAAAAATTTGAGTTTCATACGGTATTCTGCATGCAATTCTTTAGAGCAAGAAATTCTTTCAAACACATATCCCGCTCAATTTCCGGAACCTTTGCCGCAACACAGCCTCCGTATTCTTTTGCCTACCAAAAGAACACTTCCTTCACTTCTATCAAAGAAACCAAAACCGTGCTATAAATCAAACTTGTATCTTCTAAACAAAACAAACCTGGGCAGCACAATTAACTAAAATTCGTCTCAGCGTCGAACTACTACTATTCCTTTCTTTCATCTCCACAATACTGTAAGACAATTGAGAATTTGAAGACTTATTTTAACCAAATAATAATTTACGATTCATAAAAACGCAAAACGAAACCCTAAGCAACTAAACTAAAGCTAATCCAATCAATCAAATGCACTAAACAAGAAAAAAAAATAGACAAGCAAGAATCAGAGAGAGAATACCTGGCGAGAGGTAAACATTGAATGGTAAGTGAGAAACTGAAGAGTCGGTGGTTTGTTTTTCTGTTGTGAAAAGAAAATTGTTTACGGTTATATAGTGGTTGGGTCATGATTTGAGACCCAGGAAAGTCCCCGGCCCATGTCCGCGGAAATGAAGTTCCGGTTATGGGTAAAGCTTCGTGCGATGGGTCTTATGGGTTGAGATAAGTGTTCAGCCCTTTGGGCTTATCGCCGGAAACTTCTTGGGCGACTGTAACAGCTATGCTCAGTTCAATTGTGGATTAAGAGTGTGTTTGGTATTGTGGTAGCTGTTGTGGTTGTGGTTTGAAAAAAGTTGTTTTATAAAAAGTACTTTTAGTTGAGGTTGGTTTGAAAAAATATATGTTTGGTTAAAACTATGGTTGAAATTGAGGTTGAATAAAAAGTAATTTAATGTGTTTAGTTACAAAAATACTTTTTCAAATTAAGGTTATAAAATAAAAAAAATTAATAATTAATAATTTAAATATTATAAATTTAATTACTGTTATTATATTATAAAATAAATAATACTTAATATAAAATATTTTTTATTTGTCAATTAAATTATATAGAAATCTGAACACTTAAAACTACAAATTGTTTGATGTTTTGTTATTTTTTCCGAAAAATCACAATCTCTGGTTGTTTTCAATATGATCATTGTTAAGAATACTTATATTTTGTTAAGAATACTATTTACTGCACTTTGGATCCTTTCATTGGCTCAAATCCTGGCATTGATATTAAAAATATCCATAGTGGACCCTGGTTTGAAGAACATGAGAGAGCTCTCACTTCTCTTTCACTCCCTGACAAAAACTTCAATGGTTACCACGCAGACGCAGGTAAAGCAGCTTGGAGCTACTTTCAAAGAAACGCAGATGCGTCCGTATATTTTGGTAGGTCCCATTAACAGTAAACAATGGTTTCGCATTTACCAAACAACTAATACTTGCGGTGACAACTAAACGTGGAAGCTACCACGCAGCCAAACGCTCTCTAAGTATATGTTTGGTATGTGTTTTTTAACTAAAAATATATTAAAATATATTTTTTTAGATTTTATTTTATTTTTTATAATATCACATCAATATTATCAAAAAAAAAATTATAAAAAACATCAATTTAATATATTTTTAAACAAAAAAACCTTTGAAAAATAGTATGAATTGCATTAATAAATATATCCTAACTTGACGGAAGCTCACGACTCTTTCTTTTCATTTTTTTAGAGCTAATAGTTTTAACTAGATTCATTGGCTCATGCAACACTATAGTAAGATCAAAGTTTTTTCTATTATAAAAAGAAATACTCGTAAAACTGAGGACCAACCAAATATTGAGAAATTTTATAAATTCCAAACATTGTTTTTTAAATAAAAATTCATTATGATCTTAAAAGAAAATTTAAATAAAATATTAAAATAAATTCTCAAAATTTTGTATATGATTGAAGAAAAAACTTGATAATATTGTATATCGAAATATAAATTTTATGTTAATTGAATATTCATGAGTTTTTTTTCAAAAAAACTTTAACATTCTCCTAAATGCCTACAATATTATTTGATACACATGAAAAAATTGAATAATAATTGAAATATAATAATAATTTTCTTATAATGTATTTAAATCTAAATAAAAATAATGAAAGAAATACAAAAGATTCAAAGCCTAGCACCCAACTCAATAGAGGTCTGTGAAGCTGCAACATAACTAACCCTCTTCTTTTTTTTCCTTGTGTTTAAGGAGTGAATATCATCCCATTAACAATTTTTTTAATATTTTATTAAGGTATGTGATTTTCAATTAATGTTATTAAACCAATGCATCAATTTTTCAGTTCATTATTAATAATTTCTTGGATGCTAAAAAAGGTTATCAATGCCTATCCAACCCGCATTCGAGTGAATTTCAGCTAGCTAGTAGCCACTAAAATAGGGTGGTATTTGTGGGGGGGGGGGGGGGGAATGAAAATGTATACGAAATTTCATTTTAGTCTCTTATGTGATGCATTGAATATTTTTTTTTTATTGTATGATAAAATATACACATTATTTATTCTTGAGATTTCTTGCAAAACATTCACTTTAATTCCTCTTTCACGAGAAGCAGCATTTATGCTCCAAATTATATTTTGAATTTCAAGACTTTCCCATATTTTTTGTTAACCTTTTCGCTTATTTTCAAGTATTGTTTTTTAGACGATATTTATGTTGAAGAATCTAATTTATTTATTTAGTTATCATAATCAATGAAATTACTATTTGCATATATTATTTTCAATTTGAGTTCAACTTTCGTTTATATGGTTACTTTTAGTTATCATTATCCAACAAACAAACAATTTTCAAAATTAATAAAATAGAAAAATACTTTTCATAAGTTCAATCAATTGAAATTATCAAATGACCAATACTAAATTCAATTGAAGTTTTATTTGTCATGCCAATAATTTTATTTTTGTGATTCAATCTTCAATGATTAAACATGGTATACCTATTTTTTAAAAAATTAAAAGAGATTTTTCTAATTCTAGAACAAAATAAGCAATAACATATCTTAAATATAAACATGAAGAAAAGTGAAAGAAGAACTAGAATGTTGTAAGCTGATGAAACATCAAAGAATTAAAAAAAGAAGAAGAAGAAGAAACAGGAGAAATATCAGGAAAAAGGAGAAATATCATGTACATCATTAGAATTAGAATCTTGAGTGTTATAGAACTAGTTTTTTATTCCTTCTTCTCGGTCACCTTCATCCTTAGGTGAGTAATTAATTAATCAATCAGACTTTCTAATTAACCCCCTCCTCTCTCTCTCTCTCTCTCTCTCTCTCTAGCTAAATTTCAATATATTAAATTTTAATATATCATAGATTAAATTCATGTACTTTCTTTGCTACATAGATAAAATAAAATTAAATGAATCTCAAAACCAAGTAAAACTAATTCACCGTTTAAAATCAACATAAATCTTACAAAACACACAAAAAAACCCATTTTGAAAAAATTATTGGAGTCTATAACTACTCATTATAGGAACATATGTATACATTTCTTAGCAAGATTCTTCATAGTGTAAAACAAACAATAAGAATTTAATTCGAATAGAAGAAATAAGTGTCACCAGATAGAGATACTCTTATTTGTAAATAGCATAATCTTCATACCATAATTAATCTCATACCAAGGTATCATCCAAAAATAGCACCAAGGAACCCTTTCATGATCGCTTAGCATTCTATAAGCTTCTAATGATCGCCTAGCATTTAGGGAAAAGATTTTATACGACATCCACCTCTAATAAATATTAGCAAGAACATAAAAAAAATCCTAACAAATTCTATCACTTTCACTATGACCACTATTGTGACATTAAGGAATGTTATGCCCTAAAAAATGAGATTAAAAGATTAATCTCTAGAGAAAACCTTCAATAATTTGTGAAGAAGAAGATTCAACATGAACAAATAAGAAAAAAATCCTCATGATTCACTATTAAAGAATAAATAATTTTAAAAATTGTATCTTTATTTTTTTTAACTTTTTGAATAAAACAAGTAACTTTCTTCATGTCTTCAGTGACTCCATGAAAAATTTTCATGCCTCTAAACATATCTCTATGAAAATCTCCAGAATGAGATCTTCAAGTCTCCATTGAAATCACCATAACTGCATGAAAAATCTTCATCGGGATCTTCATTCAAATCTCTACATATCCATACAACATCTCCTTACATAATGCTTTTGATGATCATAAAGCACTTTTCATTTTCTAGATAAAAATACTCTCTACTAGAACTTGATAAAATCTTCTTTCTTATAGAAAAGACTCTCATGTTGACAAAAGCCACTAACGTAAATTTTTTCATGCAAATATAATCAATAACATTTTTCATGCAAACAAAGACAACATATATATAATAAGTATTTTCTTCTTCTTCTTCTTCTTCTTTTTGTTAGTTAAAATTTTTCAAACATAATTATTTAAAAGACTTTATAGGCAAATGATAACACCTAGTTTTTCTTTTATTAAAACATACTTTTCTAGCTGTTTAGGCCAAACCCAAATAGTTGGCCTTGAAATTGTTTGGGCCACACCGAAACAACTAGAATTTTTCTAGCTATTTAGGTAGCCTAAATGGCTGGAATTCTAGACTGAATTCAGCCCAAGGACGCCTGACATCCAACACTAACCTAACATACAAATCTTATTTGGCACATATAAACTTTTTTATACATGACAACACCATGTTCTTACATCAATTGCTACACCTTATTATCCATATCCACAATAGTTAGCCACTATGACATATGGTATATTAACCTAAAAAAGCATAGCACATAATCCAAAGAAGCATGAAACATGATTCAATTTTTCATAAGTGTATTTTCTTTTATTACTGAGTAAGGGATTAGATGTATAAATACACCCAGTCACAAAGTACGATGGCATAACAATTCCTAGGAATACAAGTCTAACATATAACCATACAAAGCTAGATATGTCACTCTAGGCCTAAGTTATAAAAGTCAGATATAAAAACTAGTTAAAGGCAACCATGTCATTCTAGACCATAAAAGCCTATCATGTCATAGACCATAAACACTTTCTCTTACAACGAATATCTCTCTTACATTTATTTTCATACACAATATCATTGGCTACGACTTAACTTTGATCCTCACACGCTCGTCTGATGGCATTTTGGATAGAGATCCTCCATGAAATGAGATAAATAATGATCACACGTCACACAATTAAATAAAGAAGTTGCCACCTAAAGTTAGTGGTCCCAAGAACCTAATAACTAATCTGCCAGAGTCTAGGTAACGAGGTGGCTACATGGAGAAAAGATGAACTCAACTAACAATACCCTTTCAATGTCTAGCCTAAAGCCAGCTGCAATACACATATTAATCATAAAAATATACCCTTAATTACAATACACATACTAAAAAAAAAGTGAAGTAAAATAAAATAAAATAGCATAAAAGATCTTTTTCTTAGAAAGATGGTGGCCTCATAACTTGATAATGTACACAATAAAATAAACATATAAGCATATAAGCAAATAAGATTCCAATTATCGACGTAAATGATGAAATTATTGGTTTTTATCTGCCTTTTAACATAAGGTGAAATGTCAAATCTAATGGAATCTGACATAAACTACACATAAAATATCATTTTCATTGGCCAACCATCCCTGAAGGATTTTCATTATATATATATTGCATCATTATATAAAAGGAAAATATGTATATAAAAATATGATAAGGACAATATATTTTCAAATCATTGGTTAATAACAAACTATCAATGATGAATCAATTAGAAAACACAAGTTTAAAAAGGGATAGATTATAAACAAGTCGCTCATAGGTGAACCGATCATAGAAGCACAAGTTTTTAGAATTAATTGATCAAAACAAATCATTCATGGATGGACTAAATCAACATAATATTTTGAAAAGGATCAATATAAAACAAACCGTTCATGGATGAACTAATTAGGAAACACATGTTTTGAGATCAATTAGTTAAAATGAACCACTTAAGGGTGGACCACTTAAACAAAATATTTTAAAAATAATTGGTAAAAAACAAACCGTTCATGGGTGAACCAATCATAAAACACAAGTTCTAAAATCAAGTGGTCAAAACAAATCGCTTATGGGTGAACCAATTAAACAAAAGGTTTTAAAAAGGACTAGTAAAAAATGTCTGCTCATGGGTAAAGCAATTGAAAAAAAAATACAAGTTTTGAAATCAACTAGTCAAAATAAACCATTCATAGATGAACCAGTTAAACATAACATTTAGTAAATGATTAGTTAAAAACAAACCGTTCATAGGTGAACCGATCAAAAAATATAAGTTTTGAAATCAATTTGACAATCCTCAAAATTCATCTCATATCGACAGTTACAACACAAAAATAATCAAACAATCAATATTCACCAAGTCATCTCATATTAGGAAACGACCTGCACAACTGATATTGATCGATATTTATCGAATCCTCTCATATTAGAATTTAAATCATACATTCATAATCATAATAAAGAATTCAGGATTTTACCTATCTAAATATTTTTCAAAGAAGCACCATACATAATCAATGAATAAATTATTAGGTAATCATGTGTGACAATAATGAATTAAGTCATAAGTCATGCAAGTCAATGGTCGATCAATCATTTGAGCTTCAATTCAGTAAACACTAGAACCAACAGTTGTCTTGGATAATCCTAAAAAATCAAACCATAATTATGTCCTCTCGGTTCCATCTTAGAACATTGACAATCCTTATTTCTCCTTAAAATTCCCTAGCAATCTCAGAATCCTTGGGTTTGACGCGCTTCGAAGTGTCGTAGACACTTTATTCAATCAAGTATATATAGATATGCATACAAATGTAATTATTTTTAATTACAAACATAAACACAAATAAATTAATAAATAAATAGATTTGAAAATCACTAAAATGCCTTAGGTCAAGTTATGAAATTATTGTTTTCCTCCTGTAATGTTCACCTGGCACATGAGCCTTATGTGCCGCTGTTGTTGAACATCCTATAAGGTTTTGGCATGTAGATAGATTTACTGGGAAGATCCTAATCTCGTTTATCTATTATTAATGGTCTTGTATCTCACAACCAACTAGAAAGGGGGATTGGTGGTTAGAAAGTTCAGTTTGGCTAAATGGTTTTCTTACGTTTTCAGTTATTAATGATGTCATTGATGATAAAGATGCCTTAGGTTTTGGTTGAGGAGAGGAGGGAATCTTTATTTGGTAGTTTTGAAGTGTTTGGTGGTTGAACAAAGGAGAACTGATGACTGGTTTGATTGTTGATTGGGAAATAATAAAAGATATGGATTGGGGATTAATATGGGTTGGTATATGGTAGATTCGTGAGCTTGCTTGATATAATGATTTAGATCACTTTTGATTTGATCTAATAATATAGATCTGAATGATTTCAAACCAAATCAAAGACTGCAATTTGTTTAGGTTTTGATTTTGTGCGAGTGAACCTATTAGATCAATGTCTAGAAAGGATGGATCTAACAATTGTGTTTTTTCTGGACTATTATCGAGTATGGGTGAGCCATACTTACTTTTTGGATAAATGGTTAGGATAATTGGATAATAGAATACAACGACTATGATTTGTTTCCTTTTTCTTTCTTTTTTTTCTATTTAATGACCTTAGATTTTCTTAAAAGCAGAGAAAAGTGGAAAATTTGATAGTGGAGGGAGAATTGAAGTTTTCTCTTAAATTTTTGAAGAAGAGAAAATGAAAAGTGCTTTATAACTAGTGCATCGCCTATCCATAATTAATGGGATGTGATTAATCGCATCTCATCCCACCACCTTGCCACGTTAACAATAATAAATTTTTAAGACACACACACACACACACATAAAGTCCATTTTGACTATCAAAAAATAATTTTGTCCACCGAAAAACAAATTTTGACCACTAGAGTCTTTTTTCTAAAAAAATACTTTAACCACGGAATGATGAATTTGACCCAATTAAATCATTTTGACCAATTTTGACATGATAAACTTGGTTTTGACTGCAAAAAAAAAAAAACAAAAAAAATCTTAGCCAATTTTAGTAGGAAACCTGATTTTGATTGTAAAATGAAAAGTTTAACCTTAATAGAACAATCTTGACCAATGTTGACGTGATGAAGTCGGTTTCGACCGTAAAATGTTGGTTTTTACTGATTGTTTTAAGAAACTCAATTTTTGATATGATAGCTCAGTTTTTCCTTTGAAAAATCTTATTTTTCAAGAATAATATTTTTTGGCCTGGAACATCATTTTTTATTTTCCTTTTGGAAATGTGGGCTAAACCAAGTTATGAAACAAACTACATTTTTCTTACACTTACTTACTTAAGCATCAAAAGATTCATATTCCAATAGGGGACTTGTGTTGTAGGAAAGCCATGGACTTGTGGTCAAGTCCAATCATAACAAAAATCCATGATGCAACCATGAAAAATCTAATTTTCTGTCTGAAGTTTTCTTACTTTATCAGTAAGAGATTCTTTTTTTTTTAAGGATTTTCATTGTGTTTTTGTATTTGTTGTCATGATGCATTGGTTTCTTTCTTTCTTTCTTATCTATATAAAAGTTTCTAATAAATCAACTTATTTCTCTATATTTTTTAAGATATCCTCTCTTTTTTTTTATGTTGCGGCAAAACATAAAATACATCTAGTTTACATATAACCCTTGGACCCATAATTTAAGTCGCTTTTCAATCACTATGAAGCTTCAACGAACATATAACAATTATTTTTCAGTATTAGATTGACAAAAAGGTTGTATGGCTATGTTTTTGTTTTTATATCATTTTAAAACAATTTGATAAATTTTTTAGGAAAATGACACAAGTTATGAAATTATTAGGGAAATAACATAGTTTGAACATAACTACTATTGAGAATATTGGTTGTACATAACCTCTTTTGGGGATAGTGGTTGTTTCAAAATCCATAATTAATTAACATGTATAAAAGTCTACCTAAAATTTTATGAAGATCCAATGGCCAAGAGATGAGATTCAAGATTCAATAGCCAAAAAAGAAAAATTCCTTAGGTTGAAGGTAATGCTTTCATGTCTCAAATGTCCTTACTAACACATAAAGCTCTTTGTCATATATGGGGTAATTCAAGGTTGTCCTATTGAGCAATGAGCTTTTTATTATGTATTAAAACAACTCTAATATCTATACGTGATGCATTACACTCAATCTCAAAAGCTTTTGTAAAGTCAAGTAAAGCTAAAACAAGTGCTTATATATATATATATATATATATATATCTTCTTGCTTATTATCTCATTTAAAACCAATAGATTTTTTTCACAATTTCAGTTAATGACATGGCTAACGTGCTAAAGTCCTTAACAAAACATTTATAAAAGTTAGTCAAGCTATGAAAACTTCTTACCTCGATCATAAATTTAGATATTGGTCAATCTTGGATAACCTTAATTTTCTCCTCATCCATCTCAATATACACTACTTAAGATTATTATACTTTTATGTTTTATTCAACATATCAAGTATATTACCCAAATGATCAATATGCTCATTCAAGTTTTTTTTATAGATCAAGATATAATCAAAATACACAATTATAAATTTACAAATGAACACATGCACCACATTATTCATCAGTCATAAACATACTAGGTGTATTTGTAAGTCCAAAAGATATGACTAACCATTTATAGAAACCATACTTAGTCTTAAACACAGTTTCCCATTCATCATTTTTTTCTCATCCTAATATAATGATATTTATTTTTCAAATCTATTTAAGAGAAAATACAAGATTCATGCAACTTATCTAACATATTATCAAGCCTGGGGATTATAATTTACCATTATGTTATTTTGTCATTAATACACTTCCTTTAAGTTCCATCATTCTTAGGCACAAGTAAAATTGGAACAATATATGGACTCTCGAATATACCTCTTTGTCATCAACTCATACTTGTATTTAAAGTTCATTTGTCTCCCCATAATTACTTCGGTAGGCTAATCGATTAAGAATTGTAACTTTGAGTATAAGATTTATTTGATAATTTATTTCTCTTAGTTGTGGTAAACTGTTAGAAATATCTTTAAGAAAGATATCATTGGCTTGTTAGCATAAAAATAACCCTCCTTATATATAAATACAATCATTGACTTGTTAGCAAAAAAATCAGATTTATTCTCACCTCCCTTGCATAAAAAACTTGGTTATTTCTTTAATTTTTCCATGTAGTCCATATTTCATACATTTATTTTCTTCTCTTCTCTTTTCTTACCTCTACTCCCAACCAAATTCATTAAGTTTTGATTAGTGAATGAATCTAAGTTTCTTCTCTCACCATGTTCCTCGCTTAAGTTTTCATCCTCCTCGAACTCATTGTTCCTTCTCAACTTTATTTGATCATCATATACTTATTTTGAAGATAAGGTATAAAAATGATGATTTTACCATGTTTTACAATTGTATGCCTATTTCTAAAATCATCATGGATGACTTTCCTGTCAAACTTCCATAGACACCCTAAAAATAGATGACTAACATGCATAGAAACCATATTACATAGCACCTCATTAGTATATCTCCTAACAGAAAAGAAAAGCAAAACCTGTTTAGTTACTTTTACTTTACCATTTTTATTCAGTCATTACAATTTATAAAGTTAATGATTCTTTACAGTACTCAAATTCAACTTCTTAATAAGAGTAGTAGTGGCTACATTGGCACAATCACCCTCATATATTATCATACTACATACCTTGTTTCAGATATGACATCGTGTTTGAAAGATGTTCTTCAATTACTGATTAACATTATCTTTTTTAACTTGCAAATTAAGTATACGCCTTATAATTAAGGCCTCCCCCTTAACTAGATATGCAATCTCAACATCACTGCAATTCTTTCAAAGTGACACCTCATCCTTATTAGATCTATCACTTTCAGACTCTAACTTTCCATGATCTTTTAAAATCATTACTTTTTTTATTTGGACACTGAGAAGCAATACATTAAACCCCTAAGTACCTAAAACATTTTATATCATGGTTACTGTTGCTACCCAATTTTTGACCCATGTTTTGATAAATTTTCAGAAAAAATCCAAAAATAGCGAAAAACATTGAAAATCCAAAAAATACATTTTTAATACATTTGCATCGTTTTTAGCATTTTTAGCATCGTCTTAAAAGAATTTAAATTTTCAAAGACATTTGGAACGCGTTCAACTTTTAACGCGTTATTTTTAAAATCATTGATTTTCTTCATTGAGTCGACGTTGATATTGCTCGTTTTCAAAAAATACAAAAAAATTAAGAAAAATCAAATTTTACAAAAAAAAAGAAAGAAAGTTGAGGGACCAATTTTGAGATCCATGCAACATTTTACCTATAAATACTGGTCCACAACTCAAACAAAGGAGGGGGTAATTTTGACAACATCAGAAAAAATACAAAAAAACCTAACCCTAAACCCATCCTTTTTCAAGGGAGCGCCGCCCCCCTCCCTTTCCTCTGGTTTTTTGGCCAGAACCAGCGCCCCCACACACGCCCAAACAGCCGGTTGCACCATCTCCCCTTCCCTTGGCAACAAACCACAGCAGCCGGCCAAAACAGATTTTCCCCCTCTTTGAAACCAAACCAGAGCAGCCATTCTGCTCCCACTCCATTTTCCTTTCAAAACCGCCGCTGGAACCTTCCCCTCTATCGGCCGCTCACTCCCCTGCCTCCCAGCACCTTGCTTCTTCTTCTTGCTCTCTCGGCCATTTCTTCCCTCAGCCGGTTCTCTCTCAAACAACCCAGCAGCAGCCCCTTCTCCTCCAAGAGACAACCGACCGCCTCCATCCAAAAAAATTGAAGGGAGACCCCGGCCTTGAGGTTTTGAATCGGGAGCTTCTTCTCCCAAACTGGGGCCAGCCACAAGTCCCTCCCCCTGCCATTTTCAGTCTTTCCTATTCCCCTCCATTTCCCCCCTCTCTCGGCTGACTTCCCCAAGCAATAAAAAAACATCACCCTCTCACTCTCAGCAAAACAGACCAGCCGGCGACCCCAAGCTCTTACAAAAAAAGGAAAGACACGGCTTCGTCCCCCTGCTTCCTCTTCCTTCTCTCAGCCTCCCTGCTCAACAGTTGCTCCCGTCTCCACAACGAAGCCAGCCGAGCAGACGACAACAGCAGCAAGGTCATCAGCCGCCGAACAGCCTCCAGCGGCAGCAGCAACCCACAGATCCACCATCAGCCAGCAGCACCGCCCGAAGCAGAGGAGAAGGAGACGAAATCCATGAGACAGAGAAGAGATGAGGTAGAGAAGAGATGAGGCAGGGGAAAGGAGCGGATTTGAAGAGAAGTGGAGAAGATCTGGAAAAATGAAGCCGATTGAAAAACAAAGAACAAGACTGAAATCAATTTGTTTTGTTGCGTTTTTTTGGATTACTTTGCAGGACAACATCGTTGCAGAAGGGGAGATGAAGAGAAATCGTCCCGGATCCGCCCATCTCTTGGCTTGTGCCAGCGGCGGCGCGTGAACCCAAGCGCCGCCAGCGGCGGTGGCGGGTGGGAAGACGCGCCGCCACTGTTCCGGCGCCCAGAAGCCTCCGACACTGTTCACCCGTGGCTGCACTGTTCCTGATTCTGTTTTTAGGGGTTGTTTTGTAATTTTAAATTGTTTAATGTATTTTTTTGTTTAGTTGACTTTTTATAATTTGTATTGTTGATGTAACAAAAAAAAAGAAGAAGAAAGAAAAAGAAAAGGAAAAGAAAAGAGAAAAAAATACAGTGAAGGTGTATGTGTGTGTTTACATTTTTTTTGTTATGGATGTTTTTTTTTATTTATGATAAAATTGCAAAGATTAAAGAAGAATTTAATATTTTGATTTGCTCACGGATAAAGAATTATGAACTTACATGTAAGTCGTATTTCTAAAATTCGATGAAAGAACAGAATTTTTAAAACTTCTTTAACACATCAAGTCCACGAAGCAGCTTACCTCAGGTAGGGTGCGTTAGGGGTGCTAATACCTTCCCTAACCACAACCAGTCCCTTTCCCGTGAATCTCTGACAAGACCAGTACCCGGGTTTCCTAGTAGCCTTCAATTAAATACTAGGTGGCGACTCCAAACGAATCAAGCAAAACAAATCAACATAACGAAAAATCGCCAGCCGACGCCGCGCGGATTTTCTGACGTGCGACAGAATGGCGACTCCACTGGGGAAGGTATTGTTTTCAACTTTATTGGACTAAGCTTTGTGTTTTTGATGTGTTTAGATTTTTGCTTTTTGTTTTATTTTTTTATTCATGCATTGTGTAGAATTGTCTCATGCATCACATGTTTTAATTTTTGAAAGCACACACAAGCTTTAGGTTAGGTGGGGGACTAGCAGCTTGCCTTATGACTTGAGTCAAGGTTTAAGTTTGTGTAAACCCCAACTCTTTGCTGAGTGTTTAGACTGATAGTGATTGGTACATGTGCCATCCCACTATCTGCTGAACCCCCATATTGCCTTTACAAGGGCGATCACTGGGACAGCTAGAGACCCTTTTTAGAGACCAAGCAGTAAACCTACCTCTTGTCTCACTTAAAAAGATTAGAACCTGCCTTTAGGATGTGTGCTCCGTATACATTGTTTTGCATCAAGGCAAACCCTTCTTGAAGCATCTTGAACTCAAGACTTGTGGGTGACCCAATGGCCGTCACTCAGAAAATTTTCATTGTAAAGTTTGGGCAAGAATCAAGATTCTTGTTTCATCATACAAGAGTTACGACCATATGTCACCCCTCGAAGGGCGAGTTCATCATATAGTTTACATGTTCATACATTTATCATGCATGTACCATGACGAAAAATAGGTTCCCCTGTCCGAGGTTTGCTACACGTGATTGAAAAAGATGATGGAAATGAAGAAAGATGTCAGATAGAGGCTCATTATCACAAAGAAAGTTGAGAGCATCAAAGGGGAAGTAGCTAGACTCAGATCTGCCTGAACAAGTGTTGAGCATCAAATGGAAAGGGAATGTTTGCACAATCTTCTGTGGGAACACTACTCTTCCACGTCCCATTGAAGCGGCACCTCTCCTTTTCAATCATGAACAACGACAACAATGCCTTCAGTCATAACTAATGACAACTTTTGTTCTCGGTCAATTGCCCTGTTAATTGTACATCGCCTCCACATCTTTCAATGGCACCAAATAACTACTAGCCTTCTGTGCATGGTGCATTAGCCTTCTTTGAGGTTACCCTTACTGTGAGCTTAATTCCAGTTCAGCAGCAAAAAAAAAAAAAACCATGATTAGACGCTGAACTTCAATGTGGCAGAGCTCTCTCTACAAAAATCCGTTTATGGCTCTGCAAGTTGGGAATGCAAGAGGGGATTTATAAGTTGCATATGCTATAAAAATCTATCATCAGTTTCAGCACAAAGACACCGTGGTAGGTTGAAGAGCCAGACTTGGTCTGAAAAAACATGAACAGACATCAAACTTCTACGTTGCAGAGCTCTCTCTGTTGAGATTTGTTTGGGGATCTGCCAGTGGGGCATGCAAGAGGGGATGCAGTATTTTCATATGCTACAAAACTTTGTCTCATTAATTTCAGCACTGAAACACTGGAGTAGGCCGAAGAGTGAGACCTAGTCTGAAAACATGATCAGTCGTCGAACTTTGACGTGGCAGAGCTCTCTCTACAAAAACCCGTTTATGGCTCTGCAAGTGGGGAATGCAAGAGGGGATGTAGTAGTTCCAAACAATATGAAAACTTACCCCACCAGTTTCAGCATCGAAACATTGTAGTAGGCAGAAAAGCTAGACTTGAGCTAGAAAACAGGAGCAAATATAGAACTTCACCGTGGCAGAGCTCTCTCTGCAGAAATCTGTTTGTAGATCTACAAGTGGAGATTCCAAGAAGGGATGCAGTAGTTTTTGATCATCTATAATTTTCTCTCATCGATGTTAGTTTGAAAATGCAAAAGTAGGGAAAAGAGACAGACCTCGGCTGAAAAATAGAAAGAAGATTGAAACTTCAACAGAGCAGAGCTCCCTCTACAGGTGTCTGTTTGCTGCACTGTCAGTGAGGGATCAAAGAG
Source organism: Populus nigra (assembly GCF_951802175.1). Taxonomy (NCBI): domain Eukaryota; kingdom Viridiplantae; phylum Streptophyta; class Magnoliopsida; order Malpighiales; family Salicaceae; genus Populus; species Populus nigra. Next base: position 7,102,869 of record NC_084854.1, on the reverse strand, counting down.
GAGACAAAGGAGTTTCATATTCAGCAGTTTCTCCTCCAATAAAAACAATGCATCATTTCACACATTGACAGTGATAGCGCTGCATGATTCTATGCGCTGCCAAGATTACCAAGCTGTTGAAAGGTTTCCAACAACCCTCAACCAACCACAACAACATTGAAATATTGACATGAAGTTGTGTGGATTGCCAAAAGAATTGAGTTAGCTATCAAGAGAGGAAAGATTGAAGGATCTACCATGGATTCCATGACAGTGATGAGAGTTGAATCAGAAGATGACTCTCAATTGAGAAACTTCAGTTATTTTGCCTAGTCAAGTCTTGCTCAAGCATCAACTACTCCAATGTCTTTGCCAAAGATAGACATTCCTTTGCCATGTGGGTTTTATTTACCAGCATCTGCCAGATTCCAGACTTTTGCCTGACTCTGACAGATCCCATCCAACCACTGTTTTTTAGTAGGTGGTATAATCCAGACAAGAGATGTGATGTCATGGTGGGGTCCTCAGCCATTTCAATTGAACAATTGCAAGAATCGAATCCGGAAGTTGGTGAGCAAAAGACGAGAGGAATCTGTGAAGGAGCTTGTCATCGATCATTTTGTCGCCAGAACATCCTCAGAATGACGAGTGATCGGAATTGCTTGGCAAAACAGAGATATTGCCAAAGAGGCTGATCTAGGAAGGGGTTAAACTGTCAATCATTTTTGTTATGGATTTTGCCATCTTACATTTTGTTTTGGGGTCACATCTCATCCTTGAACGAAACATGTCTTTCCTTTGTTTTCCTGTTGTTTTGAAATCAAGAGATGCTTCTTTCAAAGGGTATTTTTACAAAATATTTTGATCAAGCTCCAACATGCGATTAAGATTAATCAATCCTGAAGATTAAAAGTATTTTGATTGCAGAAATAACTTGATGTTTGAAAATGACATGAGGTGACCAAACAATTTTGAACTCATACCTCTTGAAACTGAGCCACACATCATGTAGCTAAATTTTAAGTATGCATAATGACATGTAGTGGATTCAGTAGTCATGGACTATGAATCATGATGCTTACAAGTCCAAATCATTACATTGGATGAGGTCAAAATTTATCGATTCTAACCGACCTTACTTGAAATGAGAAAAGGCCATCTTTGTTATCCTTTCACATTTCTTAAAATATTATCCCTTGCGGTCCCCATTTGAGCCTGATAGAATAGTTTTTTCAAGAAAACCCCGACTAGGATCACACCCCACACTGGGGGGCAAATAAGAGAAGACAAAAGTGAAAGAGAAGGCTTAGAACAAAAGTTCAACGTTTGAGAGTGAGTTAAAAGAAAGAAGACCTAGACTGGGGGCATGTTAGAAAACTATGAGAAATGCTATGTGAAAGCCATGACCTTTGGCATCCATGATAAAGCCCTGAAGTTATCAGATGATTGAGATTGGTTATTCATCAAAGAAAAGTTGGATTTGGTTATGACCTATGTTAAGAGAATTCTGATATTTGAGAATAACAAGGTTATATGTCACTTTCTCTACTATGACAACAAGAGAAAGAGAATTGATGAATAGTTAATGTTGATCCTAAGTCTTTGAAACCCTCAAACACCTTTTGAGCCTGAATTTTCCTTTCTTTCATAAGCCATGAGCCATAGCCTGCATTACGTGCTTTTAAAAGCCCTTTTTGATCAAGTAAACAATCTGAACCGATAAATGGCGCTTTCAAAACTTGAAGAGCTTTTCCATAAGAGTCGTGGCTTCATGAATTAAGCTACTGGTTATTATGTATACTGATAAAATTGGTTCTAAAAAAGGAAAACAATCTTTCTTGATGAATCCTCAAGTTTTGACTTTGAGTCACCAGTTTTCTTTGAAATTAATAGAAGGTCACCTCATCACATACCCTCAAAAGATATACCCAAGATCAAAGATTAAAACTGATACAAAGAACCATGAAAAAAGTCATTTTAATCTTACAAAGGGTTATTTCTGTTTTCAAAATACAAGACAATCAAAGGACTATATTGAATAGTGTGTGTTGGGTCTTTGACCAAAAAGCTTGTTTTTCAAAAGATCTTTTCCAAAACTGATATCTCTTTGATTTCATTTCAATAATTAGACATGAATAGACATGATCTTTGAAATATGAGATTTGATTCCAAAACAAGAAATGTTGTCAAACAAAAACATCGATTGAGTTTGCAAAATCCTTGATAGAAATGACATCAACACTTCTCGAGACTCCTTGAAAAGTTGACCACCTTGGAGCAATACAGTGGATCCAGAGAAGGAAAACAAATAGTATTCAGATCAGCTGGGGGCAATGAAAGATGATCAAATGATGAATCAATGCACTGAGGACAATGGTGTTTAAAGAAAGCTAATCAGCAGAACGGGCATTCAAATCATTGCAGGGGGCAATATTGTTCAAAAACAGTCTGTGATATAGTGAATTTTAGCAGCAATTGATGAGCAACGCTGCATTTGAAGGATATTTTTATATTTTCATCTTGGTTTATCATCTCCAATATGGCTATGACTTTTGAATGATGTTATCGCATAGTTGTATTTGAATGAATGTTGGAAAGATGCACCCACCAAGACTGACTGTGGGACCATCTGCTTTGAAGCTCAAATGTACACTTCACCGCATGAATATGGGTGATGAACATCATTGATGATGCCAACACATTTCCTTTCATGATCTGATTTGACAAGCTGAGAAGAATCCATGGAGAAGAACATTGAGCTTACAACGATGAGCCTTTTACTGCAAGCTATGAGATGCATGCCCAGATGACTTGATAGTTTCCAAGAAGGTTGATGATAACATATACTTGAAGGGTATGTTTCAACTGGAGGCAAGTTCATGACTGATTAACAATCTTGATGGGTTGGCATGATGCACACAACCAATCAGAGGATAATTCTCAGAAGAATCCAAAGGAGATAAAATCCTTCATGATGAATCAAGCAACACCACACTTGGGGGCAGAGTCAAGCTTGAGAACAACTGAGAGCAGTAATCGTCGTAGACAGCCCGAGATGGGCACTGCACTTACATTTGAGTGTAAGGCTAGCACACGAATGAGTCAGTACATGGGAGGAGCAAAGGAGGCTTTGGTTAGCAAACAAAGGCACCATATGACGATGGATCATCAAAGGGGGGGACCTATATTTCACATCAGGTAAGGATGCATGCATGTCATCTAACCTCAAAGCATTGCACATACTTGTGATTTGTTATAGAAAGATCCTCAATGAAGTCCAGCAAGGTTGTGGACAAAGAAAGAATCATTGAGTTGATGATGACAAAGAATCGGTTTAGATCCTGGAACGAGAAGAGAATGAGATGAACCCTGCCCGTAGGAGAATCTCAAAGAAATGAGGAGATTAACCCCGTCATCAAGGAGTCTTCAAGTCAACCTGCAACCAGAAGGTGCCAAGTTTGTCAGCCTTGTCCTGTCAGGACTGCTCCAACCAATCTTTTTGCCAGGTAAGTCACATTCTATCTTTGGGTAGGTCACCCGTAACAATGAGACCATTTTTTTTGAAAAAAAAAACTAAAACTATTTTTTCTGGGTAGGTCACCCATCACAATGAGACCACCATCTTCCATTTGGGTAGGTCACCCATTATAACGCGACCACTTCACATTTTTTCTATCTTCCACCTGGGTAGGTCACCCATTATAACACGACCACTTCATATTTTTTCTATCTTTCACCTGGGTAGGTCACCCATAACAATGAGACCACTTCATATTTTTTCCATCTTCCATCTGGGTAGGTCACCCATTATAATGAGACCGCACTTCACATTCTTTCCATTTGGGTAGGTCACCCATCATAATGAGACCGTTTTTCACATTCTTTCCACTTGGGTAGGTCACCCATCATAATGAGACCATCATTTTTTTTCTGGGTAGGTCACCCATTAGAATGAGACCATTCTCCATCTTTTTTACTTGGGTAGGTCACCCATTATAATGAGGCCATTCTTCCCCCTGGGTAGGTCACCCATAAGAATGAGACCACTCTTTCCTTTTCCACTTGGGTAGGTCACCCATCATAATGAGATCATTATTTTTCCTGGGTAGGTCACCCATTAGAATGAGACCATTCTCCATTTTTTTACTTGGGTAGGTCACCCATTATAATGAGGCCATTCTTCCCCCTGGGTAGGTCACCCATAAGAATGAGACCACTCTTCCTCTTTTCCACTTGGGTAGGTCACCCATCACAATGAGACCATTTTTTCTGGGTAGGTCACCCATTAGAATGAGACCATTCTCTATTTTTTTTACTTGGGTAGGTCACCCATAAGAATGAGGCCATTCTTCCCCCTGGGTAGGTCACCCATAAGAATGAGACCACTCTTTCCTTTTCCACTTGGGTAGGTCACCCATCATAATGAGACCATCATTTTTTTTCTGGGTAGGTCACTCATTAGAATGAGACCATTCTCCATCTTTTTTTTACTTGGGTAGGTCACCCATTATAATGAGGCCATTCTTCCCCTGGGTAGGTCACCCATAAGAATGAGACCACTCTTCCCTTCTTTCCATTTGGGTAGGTCACCCATCATAATGAGACTGTTTTTTACATTGTTTCCACCTGGGTAGGTCACCCATTACAATGAGACCACTTTTTACACATTTTTAGTCTTGATTTAATGAGGTCGCCAGATGGGATCTCATGTAGCTTTGGTTAAAGGGAATCGCCAGATGGGATTTCAGGTTGACCGAGTTACACACTTATTCTTTGTTTTGGTTTAATGAGGTCGCCAGATGGGATCTCATGTAGCTTTGGTTAAAGGAAATCGCCAGATGGGATTTCAGGTTGACTGAGCTACACACATTCTTTGGTTTTGGAAAAGGAGATCGCTAGATGGGATCTCAAGATAAAAAAAGAGAGAAAGAAAGAAAGAAGAAGAAGAAAAAAACGAAACATTTAGAGTTTTTCTTTACAAAGCTTACTATGCGAAACATTGAGGAGTTTTGCTTTGTAAGCATTGTAAAGAGGGGGCATCTGTTGCTACCCAATTTTTGACCCATGTTTTGATAAATTTTCAGAAAAATCCAAAAATAGCGAAAAACATTGAAAATCCAAAAAATACATTTTTAATACATTTGCATCGTTTTTAGCATTTTTAGCATCGTCTTAAAAGAATTTAAATTTTCAAAGACATTTGGAACGCGTTCAACTTTTAACGCGTTATTTTTAAAATCATTGATTTTCTTCATTGAGTCGACGTTGATATTGCTCGTTTTCAAAAAATACAAAAAAATTAAGAAAAATCAAATTTTACAAAAAAAAAGAAAGAAAGTTGAGGGACCAATTTTGAGATCCATGCAACATTTTACCTATAAATACTGGTCCACAACTCAAACAAAGGAGGGGGTAATTTTGACAACATCAGAAAAAATACAAAAAAACCTAACCCTAAACCCATCCTTTTTCAAGGGAGCGCCACCCCCCTCCCTTTCCTCTGGTTTTTTGGCCAGAACCAGCGCCCCCACACACGCCCAAACAGCCGGTTGCACCATCTCCCCTTCCCTTGGCAACAAACCACAGCAGCCGGCCAAAACAGATTTTCCCCCTCTTTGAAACCAAACCAGAGCAGCCATTCTGCTCCCACTCCATTTTCCTTTCAAAACCGCCGCTGGAACCTTCCCCTCTATCGGCCGCTCACTCCCCTGCCTCCCAGCACCTTGCTTCTTCTTCTTGCTCTCTCGGCCATTTCTTCCCTCAGCCGGTTCTCTCTCAAACAACCCAGCAACAGCCCCTTCTCCTCCAAGAGACAACCGACCGCCTCCATCCAAAAAAATTGAAGGGAGACCCCGGCCTTGAGGTTTTGAATCGGGAGCTTCTTCTCCCAAACTGGGGCCAGCCACACGTCCCTCCCCCTGCCATTTTCAGTCTTTCCTATTCCCCTCCATTTCCCCCCTCTCTCGGCTGACTTCCCCAAGCAATAAAAAAACATCACCCTCTCACTCTCAGCAAAACAGACCAGCCGGCGACCCCAAGCTCTTACAAAAAAAGGAAAGACACGGCTTCGTCCCCCTGCTTCCTCTTCCTTCTCTCAGCCTCCCTGCTCAACAGTTGCTCCCGTCTCCACAACGAAGCCAGCCGAGCAGACGACAACAGCAGCAAGGTCATCAGCCGCCGAACAGCCTCCAGCGGCAGCAGCAACCCACAGATCCACCATCAGCCAGCAGCACCGCCCGAAGCAGAGGAGAAGGAGACGAAATCCATGAGACAGAGAAGAGATGAGGTAGAGAAGAGATGAGGCAGGGGAAAGGAGCGGATTTGAAGAGAAGTGGAGAAGATCTGGAAAAATGAAGCCGATTGAAAAACAAAGAACAAGACTGAAATCAATTTGTTTTGTTGCGTTTTTTTGGATTACTTTGCAGGACAACATCGTTGCAGAAGGGGAGATGAAGAGAAATCATCCCGGATCCGCCCATCTCTTGGCTTGTGCCAGCGGCGGCGCGTGAACCCAAGCGCCGCCAGCGGCGGTGGCGGGTGGGAAGACGCGCCGCCACTGTTCCGGCGCCCAGAAGCCTCCGACACTGTTCACACGTGGCTGCACTGTTCCTGATTCTGTTTTTAGGGGTTGTTTTGTAATTTTAAATTTTTTAATGTATTTTTTTGTTTAGTTGACTTTTTATAATTTGTATTGTTGATGTAACAAAAAAAAAGAAGAAGAAAGAAAAGGAAAAGGAAAAGAAAAGAGAAAAAAATACAGTGAAGGTGTATGTGTGTGTTTATATTTTTTTTGTTATGGATGTTTTTTTTTATTTATGATAAAATTGCAAAGATTAAAGAAGAATTTAATATTTTGATTTGCTCACGGATAAAGAATTATGAACTTACATGTAAGTCGTATTTCTAAAATTCGATGAAAGAACAGAATTTTTAAAACTTCTTTAACACATCAAGTCCACGAAGCAGCTTACCTCAGGTAGGGTGCGTTAGGGGTGCTAATACCTTCCCTAACCACAACCAGTCCCTTTCCCGTGAATCTCTGACAAGACCAGTACCCGGGTTTCCTAGTAGCCTTCAATTAAATACTAGGTGGCGACTCCAAACGAATCAAGCAAAACAAATCAACATAACAAAAAATCGCCAGCCGACGCCGCGCGGATTTTCTGACGTGCGACAGTTACGAGTAGGCTGAGTTTTGAGTTTAACTTTAACATCTGTAAGAGTCCTTTTTAGCCTTAGATGGTTCGACCTTAACATAAATGGTTTAGATTAGGTAACCCCCTCTTTCTTTATATTTGGCCTCTAAGCCTGAACTGCAACTGTGAGCTACCCATTCTTTTAACCTTTCTCTCCACCTTTGTTTTCATATGAACCATCTTCTCTAATTCCACATAATGTTGTTACTCTACTATATTAGCAATATCCGTATTCACCTCATTAAAAAACCTAGCCATGGTGGCCTTTCTATCATCGACTATATTAGCCCAAATTATCGTTATCTATATCTCTTTGTGGTAATCCTCCACAAACTTAGAACCCTAAACCAAACCCTATAGTTTCTAACAAAACTCCATATAGTAATGATTAGGAACAAATTGCTTTCTCATCAAAGCCTTCATATCACCCCATGTATCAATAGGTCTTTTCCTATTTCTTCTTCTAGAAATAACAATCTAATCCCACCAAATAATCGCCTAATCAATAAATTCAATCATAATAAGTTTCACCTTTTTCTTCTTAGAATAACTATGGCATTAAAAAATCCAATTCACCTTCTTTTCCCACTCCAAATAAGCCTTAAGATTGGTTTTACTTTGAAAATAGGAATTTTCAGTTTAATAGAGTTGTTCAAATCACCATCCATATCATCCTTTTAGCCTTTAGGCTGCCAAAAACCATTCCCATGATCTATGGTCTCATGCTCTAAATCATTATCTCACATAACATCATCCTTATCCTTAAAATCATCCAAGTTATGGTTTACATGTCGTTCAGTTCTCTTACCATGGTTACCCCTCTAATTAGCCACATTCCTCTATCCATCATTATTGTTGTCTTGTCTTTCTTACACATTACCAACTACCAAGTTAAACCTCTCCGATATCTATGCTAAACTTTGAATATGAAGTTTTAGATTGTTATTCTCCATAAGAAGTGGTGTATCTCCCTTTTCTTAGGAAATTTCAAATATGCCAAAAGGTTGTTAGTAGCAAAAATATCTTTAGGTCTCTCATGTTTCACACAAATAATAGGCTTTTCACTTTAATGTGCTCGTGAAGCCTTATTCCTCTTATCTCATTTTCTTTTCGACTCTTGCGAAACTAAAATCAATACAACAAAAAAGAACAACTTAGTAGCATAATCCAAATAAGTGTAATTGAGTCAAGAAGCACAAAAAAAATACATGAAAACAAGCAAAGAGCAAACTACAATTACAATTTCAAGAGAAACAAGTGAATTCGTACGAGATATGGATGTGTCTAAAGACATGAAAAAAAATCAGAAGCAAATATTATAAAAATGACTTGATTGACACCTAATATCCCAAATAAAACTTTAATATACTGCTCAAATTGATTTCAACAGTAGAAAAGCAAGTTTTAATAAGTGACGCCTATTAGACTCATTTTATGCAAACTAACTCGAATTTGGAACCTAAACCAAATAATATCCAAATGAACTCAAATTTGATATGTAGTGTTATTAGACTCCAAACAACCAGAATATAAATTTTCAAGTAATTCCAATGTGTTTTAGTCTCTAAGGTAGAATTTATAATGTCTTATTTGAATGACTTTCTTCTTTTTCTTCTTTTTTTTTTACATTTTATGTTACTGATATGTTTAGTGATAGTAACGAAACAAAATAACACTTTTTTTCTTATAAGAGTAGTTGTTGCCCTAACTCAAGAGGAATTTATAAAGATTGGAAACAATGAGCTTCAATACATGAAACAAGAAAAATAAAAATCACAGAAGGATATAACTTTATTAATAAAGCCAAGCTCTGACACCAACTAATACCAATTTTGTGATCACGTGTTCATGGAACTCACATGCAAGAAAGATAAATCTTAGAAAGCCAAAGAATCAGGTTTAATAGAAGTGTGATACAAAAATTATTTTAACCAAAATACCAATATTATTGAAATAAACCCCCACCCAAAGAATACCAATTTGCAAATGAAATGTATAAGGAAGATATCATGATAACAATTGTTCTTTGATAAGTCAAATAAGTTCTTTAGAGAACAAAAAAAAAAATGCAAGAATGTCACACACATACAAAAAATATTATTATGAAATCAAAGTCTTCAAAAGAAAAACCTAATATAAGGTAAATAACCCTATTTATAATATGTAAAAAATTCATTAAACAAGTCTGAAAAATAATAAAAAAGTACTAGTCCAAATAAAAAAAAGAATACTCAATTAGAAAAATAATGCAACTACCGCATAATAGCTTCTAAACCTTATCGCAAGGTCTTCTCGATGTTTGATTGATCTGATATTTTATCCTAATACAAAACAAGACCTCTGGAAGTGTCTGGTAAACTTTCAGCCTGATCCAACAATTAGATTGGAAATTATGTTTGTTAGTGTAAAATTATGTATTAAAAAAAATCAGCCCAAAAACGACTTTAGCCTCGTAAATAAGCAAGGAAATATTTGTAATAGCTCATGTCCCCTAGTTTCCTTGTTGAATATGAAAACTCTCAAAATATTTTGCTAAAATATCCTTATAATGTTAGAATTAATTGTTCAAATAAGGTTGCCATCATGATACCAACCCTAAGCCACTGTTGTGAAAGAATTGGGCCTTTCTTACACTTTAATTAGGTTGATTATGGGATGCTTCATGTGTTGTAGCTTTTTTGAAGTCATCTTTGCCCTAAATATGCTGAAAAAGGTTATACAATGCCTCCTTTTAACTTTTTATATTGTGATTGATGTAATTGGTATCTCTAATGAATCTTTTATGTTGATGAGCTCCCTCGTATCACTATTCATGGAGTAGAAGTTATGGAATAAATAATTCAAAATATCTTATAATTTTTTAGTATAGAAAGTTGCCTGGATTTATCATGTAAATTGTACATAGTAAAAAAGTTGTGAAATCATAAGCTACACATACCTTATGCATGATTTTAAAAAATTATACAAAAACACATCGCAAAGTCTTAAAAAGATGCCAAAAGTTACTTGATGAAATTGTAGATTTTCTTTTTGTCTTTGGAAACAAAAATAATCAATTTTTTTTAAAAAAACATAAATATCGAATCACCCTTAAATTCACTTAGATTAACGTAGAAAGTGTGTAATATGATATTCTTTAACTTTTTTTTCCAGTTCATTCAAGAAGTTTGATAGATATTAGCCTATGAAATGGAGATAATTCATATCCCAAGTTCTCACCTCTTCTGGGGTTTGAATAAACCTTAATCATTGAATTGTCCCGATAATCTGTAAAATTCACACGTCTCCACCTTTGTTCATAACAGGGAAAAAAAAAGTTCATAACTCAAAGGCGATGCCAATTAAAACTTAATGGCCCAGACGTGAGAGATTTCGTGAAGGGAAATATAGCCATGCACAGGTCCTTGTATCCATTTTTCTGTCTGTGCCCGTTACAAAAGGAGCCTCACAGGTACCGCATCCACGGGCTCGAATGTCTTCGAGTATTCTGATTGGACAGTAATAGACCACCTCTCTACTGATCTAGGAGGCTTGCTCCTGATTCCAACCTGGATGATGAAATATGGGTAGAGGCCCTTTAAGGTTCGATCGGTTTGTGTATAATAGAGAGGTTTTATGTTGTCTGGGAGAAAAAATTCAGAACAAAACATTAACATAATATACTTTTTTCCCCTCTAGAATAATAATGATAGATAATTTTGAAGTTTTAGCATCATGATTTTGTTTTACACAAGAAAAGTTCTGAAGGACATGCAATATCTTGGAGGGACAGTGCCAATACCCCTTGACCTGCAATTGACTGGAATGATAAAATCCATTTCCTTCTTCTTTTGCGTTGACTCTATACATTTTCATATCATGTCATTTTTCTTTTATCAAGCTTAGGTGTGTTAATGCCAAAGGAGTTTGATAGCTGTCTCTAACTTGCCTCTCCTAATTCACTATCGACCAGCTCTATGAAACTTCATCTCCTTGTTTCGTATATAAATTAGTACTGGGTACAAGCTTATAAGAATTTCGTTCTTGTATCAATTAGGTTGTCTTAAAATCCCAAAGATGCCTAGAGAGGATAATAATGATAGAATTGGCTCAACCATATCAGATCATTATCTTGGACCCCATTGTACGTATTTCCACTTATCGATGACTGAAGCTAGGCATGATGACCACGATAGTCGCAGTTTTGCAACCTGACACCTGGGCTATAACTATACACATCTTTTTAAAATAAAACAAGGATATCTCGAAAAGGGATCTCTCAAACATTAAATTGCCGTTGTGAGGAAGAAAATTATTTGGTTACGATCTCTAATATGTTTGATTGATAACATTTTTCAATTATGATCATGGGCCGGTGTTTATGTCTTTAGGAGGTTGAAAGCTTACAGCAAACAGCAGTCTCATCAAGGGCCCTACTCTACTCAACGCTGGAAGAAAGAGTAATAATCAATGTGTGGAGGAAGTAGGGCAAAAGAAGATAAAAACACAAGACACAACTCGGTACTTGTTCTTGGACCACTCAAGGATCGGCGCCAAGGAGCATCGGCTATCAAGGCCAAGTACCATGTCCCACCAAGTTCATGAACTTAACCTGTCTAGCTCCCTATGTGTCTCATCTAGTGTGTGGGGGTGCACAAGTTCTGTAGAACAACTGCAGAACATAAACAATAAATGTCCAAGTTACCCATGTTTCTCAATTAAGAATGGAGAGAAGGTAAAACGGAGAAAGAGGTTTTTGTTCTTGGGAGGTAAAATGGGTAGGGAAGCAGGCCAAGCATCAATTATTCGTAGAAAAAAAATGTGTTCATATATAGTACTTGTATTGAAGGATGGTCTTGGCCACAATGATCTTTATGCATTCGATATAAGATTCTCTTGTCGAAGGGAAATTTTATAGTGAACTATCTAGGCTTATAAGAAAATGATTTAGGAAGGTATAACTGTTATCATAGAGTTGATATAAAATCATTCATTAGATTTTAACTGATAATTTTATATTTCGGCTAGAGATTATTTTATATATGGTATCTAGAGATTCTTTTAACTAATGAATATAAATTGGACTTTCTGAAATAAAACAGGAATATATGGAAAAATAAAGTCATTATCTAGTAATTAAAGAAAATTAAAAATCCTAAAATATAAAGTGATTTAAAAAATTAATGTAAAAGGTTAATTATGTCTTAGAAAAGATCAACGTCACCCTTACCACATTATTTTAAAATGAAATGCTACATTTGATTTATGCTTTCTCACAAATTTCTCCTTTAATTGCCATTAAATATTCTCATTGTTATCTAAGCTTATTTATAATTTATATTTTAGTTTTTTTTTAATTATTTATGAAAAATACGACATCGGCTTCTAAAGACTTATCAATTTGGCCATGCTTAAAATTTTTTCAATGAGTCTCATTTTTTAAAGGAGCGATGCCAAATTTTTGTGCATGGCCAAATCAATGATTCTTTTATTTTTATGAATCAACATTGAATTTTTCACAAATAATCTGAAATAAATTAAAATATATATTGTAAATAAGTTTAGAAAATAATTACAATATGTAATGAAAATTAAAGGATAAATTTATGAGAAAACATAAAGCAAATGTAACCTTTCGTTTGAAAAGATGCGATAACGGTGAATCTTCCCTTAAGTATAACTAACTCCTTACCTGAATTTCTGAAACCAATGTTTATTTTAGGATTCTTAGGTTTTTTTAATTACTGGGTGGCGACTCTAATCATTCACATATTCCTATTTTATTTTGAAGTGTCCCATTTATGTTTGGGCAAGATAACATGATGTAATAGAATATCGACTTAACTGGGAAACCTAGGGCCGAGCCTAATTTCTTGTGTTTATTCTCTTGTAATTTATTCATTCTAATTGTTATCTATTTGCTTATATATTTTTCTCTTGTAGTATATTTCTTTTAATCACTATTTATTTTTAAAGCATTTATTTTATTTGCACCATTCATTTCCATTTTCATTTCAATTATTTAATTACTGTATTTATTGTTTCCCTTTAGATTGCATACACATGCATGTTATTTATTTATGAATATTTATATACTTCACTATAAGCTAATAAAAAGCTTTGGACCCGAGTTCGTCTTTTTTAGGATTAGACATGGATATTCAGGTGACGAGTGTAACTTATATCCATTAATGCTCACTTGGACTTCCGCTCATATTAGAACCTATCTCATGCACAAAATATCGTGGAGTTACTCCCATGCCCAGGTTGCATAGGGTTAACAGGTTAGGTTACTCCAATGATAATTCAAACAATCTAGGAACCTGAAAAATCTTTTAAAATAAGCAAGATGAGCCAAAACATGTATGAGCTAGATCTTATCTGCTATGGTTGACCTGCAATAAGACACAAATATACAGAATTAATATGATGTTTTAACATATATTTTACATATTTTATTTATTTCTTTTGTGTGTAACTTGAAGTTAAAGAAGAAATATAGGTTGCCTAGATAAAATCCAATTTCCCCTTAAAGTTCACTATACAAGATTTAGGAGAAGATAAAATACGAAAAAAGAGATTTGCTTGAGATAAGATTGAAAAGGGAAGTCTAAAATTACAAGTCTACTCGAGCAAGTGTTGTAGGCAATCCTAACAAGAAAAAAAAAACACTTACAATAAGGAAAAAAAAACACTTAAAAGAAATCAAGTGCATTTAGAGGTACAATTCCCTACAAGTGTTCAACCTATATCTTGAGCACAAACATTAATCCACAACTTCACCTTACAAAATCAGTATATGCTATGCAATTATATATATATATATATATATATATATATATATATATATATATATATATCACCCTCGACCCAAGTACCTTAAATAGTGGACTTAATGACTGTAGGGCCACAAAAGCTAATGACTCAGACCATAAGTGACATGTAAGAGGATGTTAGGGTATAATTGGAATCCTATAATGAGAACCTGAATTCAGAAGGGTTAAGGGTTAACGGTGAAGAAAAAAAAAGTTAAGGCCTAGCTTAGTTATCCCAAAGCATACATTGGCTACAATAGAAAAAAAAAAAGATAACCTGATGATCCAACTATAATAGTAGTAACGTGTTTTCTAGAAAAAGATCAAAATATTTTAGCTACCAAAGAAGAGCAAGATTGTAAGATGATATAAATAACTCAAATAATATAGAAGGCTCAAGAGAACATTGTAAAATACAAGCTATCAAAAGTTTTGGGGTGGCTATAAGCTTTTGATGAAGTTGAGAAGATCCTCCATTATAAGTTTAACAATAAGAAGTTGATAGAAACAACTTTTACACATGCCTCCTTCATTGATAAGTCTGCTTCCTATGAGGGTTTATAGTATATCGATGATTCAGAGATGAACTTACTTTTTCACAAGAAAGGAATATTTTATTTACCTGAATTTTTCTTTTATAATTTTAACATGACTCAAGGCAACCAATATGGATATAAAAAAGCTTACACAAATGGTAATTAAACATAAGTTGTGTTAGTACTTACACCACAAGATGCCTTTTCCAAGGGATTAAATTTAAGAATTCTTGAAGGTAATCGTGGACCATTCCTTACACTCTAATAGGCTTGTTGAAAAGCCAAAATCTTTGACTAACCTTGTTAAAGCAATTATAAGAGTTGTTTACATTGACAATAATTTTCTCAACGATACTATATGAAGTTATTTAAGGACTTGCTGGAATTAATTATTAGTTCAGAAGCGCTGAAAAAGTATTCTGTGATAGAGCTGTATGAAATATGTCAAAAGTGAAATCTCAAACTAAAACTTGTAGATTTATAAAAAAAAATCATGACTTTTGATGTCCTTATTGATGATTATGTTGTGGGTAGAGATATTTATACAAAATAAAGTAGACAAGGATGTGCTGAATAATATTGGGAGAGTTTTCAAAGACAAGAAACATATATTAAATATACACAAGTTGTCAACTTTTAGGTTATTAAGTTTTGCAACAATTTTATCTCTATAAATTTATTTTTCTCATGTTTTAGGGACTACATTGTATTTTTAATAAAGTATATTTTTTGATGTCCTATTTTTTTTAATGTAAAATATTTTTTTTTATAAAAGTAACATTTTGGATTCTATCTTCATTAGTGATTAGATAAGTAACATAGCAAATTTATCTAGACTCCAAAATATATCATGTAAATTATAGGGAGTAATCTCACCTTTTTAAAACTAAAAAAATATATTCCTTTTTCCACCCCTAATAAAGAGACAAAACCTCACATTTTCCTTATTTAAAGCTATAAAAATAAACTTCATTCCCGTGAAAACCTCAATCTTACCATCACTATGTAAATCTTACTATTACTATTTCATCCCTATAAACCTCACAAAAAAATCTGGTTTGAAATAATAAAGGTGTGCCCAAAACAAAACATAATCAAATGATTTGATTATAGTACACAATGTGCATTTAGGTTGAGATTCCAACCATCCCACCACATCTCTCTAAAGTTATCCTCTTGGTTTTCCTAATTCATAATTACTTTAAATAAGGCTAGTATTTATTGGCTTAAACAAGTTTAAATTTGAGATGAAGAAAGACTATCTTTTGTAATCCTTTCATAAATATAAAAGTATCTC
This sequence comes from Populus nigra, assembly GCF_951802175.1. Taxonomy (NCBI): domain Eukaryota; kingdom Viridiplantae; phylum Streptophyta; class Magnoliopsida; order Malpighiales; family Salicaceae; genus Populus; species Populus nigra. Next base: position 7,087,067 of record NC_084854.1, on the reverse strand, counting down.
TTGTTATCCTCATTTGAGGTTAAAAATATTTTTCTAGGAAATATGTGAATCTGGGCTTCTGGTTTCTGCGGTGCCCCAACAATACCCATTTGATTTACTTCTCTAGTTATCCAGTCAATATTCGTTCTACTGGTGAGGTCACTTTCAAAGTGACAACATTTATGTATTTATTTAAAATTATTACATATAATAAATATTTGTATAAACCTTGACTTTTTTTTTTCTTTTAAGGCCTGGTTATATCTTCCTTCTATTGTGAGTAAGCTTGGGTAGGGGCAACCTAACCCCATATAAGCCCATAAAAAATGAGTGGTGGCCTTTGGACGCATTTTGAATATAATTGAAGAAAACAAGTTTGAAGCTTGATTTATCATTCATTATCTTCTTAGGTCTAATGCCAATATTTAAAAAACAAGAATTGTGCCTTGTTTCCAAACGTAGGTATCATTATCATATGCCATAATATTCATTTACCTTTGATTACAAACACATATATACCAGTTTAGACAAACTTTTAGCAAGTAAAAATAATAGGTACCTTTATCATTAAAAACAAACACGAAGCAACTAACCTTAGGTAGGATGTATATGATAATTGTTATTTTTCCTATAATATAATCATCCCATTACCTAGAACCTATAAAATACTAGTTAGGGTTTTCCATTTACCATAAAACTAGTTAACAACTTCTTTTTTTCTTTTTTTATTCTTTTTACATATAGTTTGTTGAGATGTCTCATGCGATACACAACAATATAGTGTTACAACTTCTAAAAAGTCAGTATGGTTATGCAAGCTTACTTCTTTAGCTATGCCTTATTAGTACGATGCCTCAACCTCTAATGCTTATGAATACACGAATTATCAATACAATGCTTAACTTTCTCGCTAATAGTTATCACATGCCTACGTATCTTGCCAATAGCTTCCACTAATGGTAAGAATGGCATATACCCTATCTAGTGTGGCACCCACACTCAATAACTAATTTTACAAGCTACCTAAATGGTAAAGATAACTATTCTTTATGATTAAGCCCACACAATATGTCTAAAACTCCATGCCCCTACAAGGTAATTCCATGTTATCGAAGTGTATAGATACCTTGAGTCACTAAGTAAAAACACACAGGTCCACAAAACAACATAATACACAACCATTACCATAAACACTCTTCTACATTTTCATTCTCGATGTTATACATTATTTCTCTTCCAAAATTTACTAATTTAAGTCTTGGAGAGTCCCTTATCCTGATAAAGGACTTTTTTTTTGCAAGAGAGGATGAAACGACCAAGCCTCACACCTCAGCTTAGAAGCAGCCGTGGAAAATCCAAACCCAATATAAAGTTTTTACAACTTCATCAATTTTTATAAAAAGGTCTAGGTAATATGCGGTAATATGTGTTATCAATAACATCATTGTTACCACATCGTATTTACTATAAACACCATCCTATGACCATCAACATCATTAACACACCACATTATTATCACCATCATCATCTTAATGACACTATCATAACTATCACTGCTATCATTATTATCAAATAAATTATCACTACAACTATCTCTTTTACAACAATATATATGCATCATCATCATCGATATTATAATAATCGCTATTATTTTTATTATCATAATTTTATACAAGATATGACGAGAAACTATTTCTGATACCATACTACAAATACCACATACCATTTATAAAATAACCAATTACACAAGTGCTTTAATTCTACTATATTCACAATGTTTATGTCCATTTATACTACAACAAGCGCCATCAAATACACCATTGTGACATAATACATGGTGCCACCACCTCACTATCACAATTTTACCACCACACAACTACTAAATCACAACATAGAATTATTATCTATTATATAAATTCATCAGTCAATAAAATGTCTTTCCAATTATTTTTAACATCAACAAATAGTTTTTAGACAATATGTAGAATAACAAAAACTATATTTCTAATTGTGTATTTTGCTAAAACCAATACACTATAAATAGAAAAGATAGCACTAAACAAATTAAGCTCTATACGGTCTTTAACACTATAGAACCCGATATCAAAATCACAGTCATTTAAAGCCGCACGGTTAGCCATAGAAAGCCTAAAAGAACATAAAGTTTGAAAGAGATGAAACAATATAATTATGGTCCCTGGTGTCAACATCATAAATAAAAAATGTGGGCCAATTGTCCAGTGATTGAAGTAAATGAGTGGGAACATTATTCATGTGAACGTCGTTAACTTACAACTACCAAATTCAGACACTTCAAACGTTTTAATGTCGAACTCATATCAAATCTCTCTCCTATATTATTACATGCCATGACAACAAACCAGACACATTGGTCTACACATTGATACTGCATAGATTTTTCTTTGAAAAGTTTAAATTCACAGCTAGCTAGTCTCCTGATTTTTTTTTTTATTAATATAAGTGTCCGGACCAGTTTATATGTATTTCGACTAATCTCACGAGTCCTGAAATTAACGACCATGTAAATCTCCAGTGGCTCTAAGATTTGTAAGATTCAAACTGGTAATCTCTGAAAATAAATTTAAAATCTCACTAGTTGAGCTACATCTTTCAAAGTTATATGCATATTAATATCGGTTCAATTTATTATGTACCAGTTAAAAAAGTATAATTTGCCTATAAAAATGCACAAAATTCTAAATTCAAAGAAGAGGGTTGCTAGAGTTATCTCAATAATTAAAGTAAAAAAGAGACGGTTAATATGTCAATTTAGATCCAATATAGTTAGCGATTCATGTTTACATTCTAAATTCTGAAATTGTCTTCTTTCACATTTAAATCATGTGCCAAGTCATGGCAGAGAACACGCATACCAATGCTTGACAAAACAGACAACCACTAACAGTACAATTACAAGTTATATTTACAATTACAATTCCAAACTTTTGATGTGTTGGTTTATAATTATAAAACTTGATCAATAAAAAGTATTTTTTAATTAAAAAAAATTAACTTGATTTTAATAAATTATTTTTCTTTTATTTTGAATGGAAAATATTTTTTAAAAATTATAAAAAATTAAAAAATATCTTGTTACTTATTTATTATATCAAATTTGGTCATAAATATTTTAATTGCTATATATTTTATTTTGATTTTTTTTTATTTTTTTCTTAGAATTTGATTGAATTTGATTTTTATATAACTTTAGTCCTTATTTTTTTTATTTCCTTTTCTCTTATCATTTTTCTTAATTGATTTTTTTATGTATCGGATTCAGTTCCTATTCTTTTGATTGTGTTTTTTTTATTTGAAATAATTTATAAAATTATATTTTTTTTAATTTCATAATCTTTCAACTTTTTTATTTGTCAGATTTGGTCCTTATTCTTTTAATAAACTTAAAAAAAAATTAAAAAATTAATAAGTTATTTCCCAACTCATGTTACATAACATAACTAAATATTAGAAAGTATTTACCAACTCATTTTTTATGACACTATTAAATATCAAAAAATAATTTACTTTTCATGAAAATCACTTTCTAAATAAAAAATATTTTCCAGCAAACAAACAGAGTTTAAAAAAGACAATGGTTTTCTTGTACACCTATATATTGTGTACGCTCTTATAATTTAATTTAGATTACAATAATGAGTTCTTTTTTTCTTTCGTCACCAATTTTGTTTTTCGATTGCATGCAAGTGTTTGTTTATGGTATTTTGTGAAATGAGAGTTTCTTTTCTTTGCATATTCTTGAAAATTAAAGGTTTTGATAAGATTTTAGAACTTGATTAAAAGCCTATTTAATGAGATATGATTTGAATTTTTAGCATAAAATCATAATTAAAAGAAAAGAGACTAAATTAACAAAACAAAAAAAAGGGTGGCCAATCCCAAATTCATGTGAAAAAACATGTTGAAGTCCATAAATTTTTTATTTATATTTTATTTTTGAGTTTGAAAGATAAGAGAGAAAGTCATTGAAAAATAAAGAAGAAGAGAGAAAATGATTGGTTGTCTATGTTTTAGTAATAAGAAAAAATATGTCATTAATGTGTTTTTGATTATTCATCTTACTAAAAATAATAGACTGGGCTCAAGAATTATTTTTTATTTGAGTAAATTTTATTCTTATTTTCTTATTGTTTAAATGTTTATTTAAGGTAATAAGTGAGTTAATTTAGATATCTAGGGTGTTTATAAGATGTTTTCACGTTAAACAAGGGTTGTAAAAATTTGTGACTAACTTTTTGACCACTCCACCTTCTCTATTTTAGGCCAATAGCTTTCCCACGTAGGCCTAGGCTCTTTTAATAAATCCTTTATGAATTTTATATTTGTTTCTTAACATTTGAATAAATGTTTTTAAAATAAAATTGTATTTAAGATACTATACCATTTAATACCATTTGATTTTTATTTTGATTTTTTCAAATAAGATTATGGGACGTATTTTATAATGTTAGTGAGAAATATTTTGTACAGGGCCTTTATTATTATTATTATTATTATTATTATTATTATTATTTATTCCTTCTTAAATTTTAATTAAAATTAACTATAATAAAATAGTTAAAATTATATTTAAGAGATTATTTTATTAGATACTATTCAATTTGACCTTTATTTTGAAATAAGATTGATGTTTTTTTTTTATAATGTCGTTAATTGCTATATGCTAATCTACTTTGTAGACTTTTTTTTTTTTTTTAGTTTGTGGCCATAAATATTCTATTAAATAAAGTTAAAATAATTATAGTTTTTGCAAATATGTTTTTTTTATTGTTTTTACATTTTATTCAATGAACTATGTTGCTTATAAGAAAATATTTTTTGATGAACCAAAAAAATATTACATTAATAAGAAAAAAATGATTTTGATGAAAAAAGAAACATTAATATGAAAAAAAAAAATTATAAAGTGGTTATAATTATGAGATTCTTATTGTATCAAAGTATTGTTTGTAAATATTCTGGTTGATGCTCTATTAAGATGGACATTAATTAAAGTTATTAAGACCATTACATATTAAGATATTTTTTGTTTATGAAACAAAACAATTGTTCTCATAAGTTAAGAAATTGATATATGGAGCTAATATAAAGGTGCTTGTCAGATAACATGTACACTGAATTGACCAGCATGAGAATTTTATACGGAGAGATTGTCACACGTGCGTGGCATCGCGACAATCATTCTCTCTATGATGGTATCTTGAAATGGGAAAGACTAGGATTTCTTGTGCTTTATTAGTGGAAAGAGGGAACGAGGGCCGCCACCTAGTATTTTAGTCACTAGAAACCCTAACTAGTCTCAAAGTAGAGCACGGAGATTGATTGTGTAAAGGAAAAATATTAACACACCTAATATGCATTATCTAAGGTAAATTGCATTGTTTAATTGTCTGATATAAGCTAAAGTATTTTTGTTAGTCTCTTAAAAATTTAAGAAAAGATCTCTTTAGTAAGGAGATTCTTATCTTATCAGGTAAAAAAAACCTAATCATCCCAATGTTCATATATATATATATATAAAGAACTACACTTTTAATATCGGGAATACGTCTTATGTATAAGTTTGTAATCTCATATACTAAAAGAAAACAAAATAATATTTTTGGTACTTTGAAATATGAGTTTAGTTCTCATGACTTTAATAAACTGGTTATTAAAGCCAAAAATACATGCTAATTGCATATTTTTTGAATTTTTTTGTATGAAAATACGATATGAAATTTCTTATATTTTTGAGAAACTTGGCCATATACATGAAAACAAGATTTGTTTTTTTAGTTTTTCTATATATATATATATATATATTTGCAATATTTCAGAGAAAATCGGGTATTTTAATATCAGATTTGTATCTTTACAATATAAAAATACAAACCAATATTAAGCAAAATTGATAGAACAATACGCGAGAAAACCATAATTTGTTTTTGAAAGGATTTTGAATATTTTTCAGAATTTGTTTTGTTATATATAATATAATATAATATAATATTATTGTATTATAATAATATAATGGGATGAGCCTGACCCAATTATATGGGTTGAGCCCATCTTGGCTAGGTTGAGGTCGGCCTAAAACAATTGGGCCAACATCGGCCTAAGGCAGGGATTAGGCCAATGTCAACTTAATATATATTCTTTCCTTTTCTATGGGACTGGGTCGGACCTGGCCCAAACAATTTGGTATGGGTCAGTGTTGTCTAGTCTAAAAAACAATAGAGAAAACTCTCCACTATTCACGTGAACAGTGGAGAGTGAATTATAATTCACTCTCCACCATTCACTAGCACAACATTGGAGAAGGAAGACGAGGAGGAAGAAGAAAAAGGATGAAGAGAGGGGAGACTGACCTGGCGGTGGCATTGACGGTGGTGCTGGCGGTGGCGGTGACACTGTTTCAAACAGTAGAGATAGAGACAGATAGAGAGGTTACTGTTCTTTTCTTATTCTCTCGTTTTTGTTCTCTGTATTTTTTTCATCCTCTCTATTTTCTCTTTTTTTCCTCTCCTTTTCCTTCTATTTTTTTCATTTGTCTTTCATCTTCTCTCCCGTTTCCTCTCTATTTTCCAGTATTTTTTTTTCTTTTTTTCTTTTTTCTTTCATTCCTTTTTTTTCTTTGCCCTCTATTTATTAATTTTTTTTTTCATTCCCTCCCTATCTTCTTGTCCTCCTCTAGTATTTATAAGGGCAAAGGAAGCTACCCTACCCCTATTCCTTCAAGGTGCAGGCATAGGGGGGCCGGTGGCCGCTCGCAAAGTTTGTCCCTTCTGTTTTTTTGTCTGGTGGTAGGTCAGGGTGTTGGTCTTGTTAGTTTTTAGGTTTTTTTGGAGAGAGAGAGAGAGGTGTTGCAAGGGAGAAAAAACCTTCTTCCCTTGCCTGTAACGCGTCCAAGGAAAAAAAGATGCACATCACTATTAAAACAACACCGTTTTGCTTTTTTTTTAAAAAAAAATGAATAGTGAGTGAAACAACGTCGTTTTGTACAAAACATGCAATTTCATTTAAAAGAAAAGGAAAAGGACGTTAAAAAGTGTCAATTTCCAAATTAGTCCTTAATTTTCGATTTGTTCAATCTAGTCCTCAATTGAGATTTTGATTTTAAGAATCAATTCAATTGCATCCCCATCAAATTCAAATGCTAGCCTTGAAGTTGGCTGCCTTTTCCATTTTGATCATTGGTTTTGAATTTGTGCATTTTAAATCTCAATTGATCAACAAACTTTTAATTTCTTCAATTTGACCCCTGATTTGGTCAATTCCAGCCCCTATATCTACATGCCTTTCTAGTTTAGTCCTGAGTTTTAGATTTCTTCAATCAAGCCCATAATTTCCCATCAAACTTCAATATTTATGCAATTAAACCCCTGATTTGACCAAAGTAACTCTTAAAAATTGTAATTCGACCCCTAAACTTTAATTTCTTCTAATTAAAGTTAAAATTGACTTAAAATCAATTTTTCTTGCAATTAAATCCTTCATAAACTCAACTAATCTTTAAACAATATCTAAACATCTAATTTTAGACTTTTCTTCCTCAAATGGAATTTTTTTTATCAATAGGACCTTCATCAGTAAAAAATATACTGTTAAATTTCAATCTTTGTAGTTTTGAACTTCCTCAACCAATCTTTGATCATTTTCTGAGCATCCTTGTGTCCTATTTTCATTGCTATATTTTTTTTGTTTTCTTCTTACATTTTTTTTTTATTTCTTTGTATTTTCTTTTTTTTGTATGGGGATTCAAAAATAGATAACAACGAAGATCACCTATTTTTATGCCAAAGCTCACGTGACTATTGTGTTTGTGATCTCCAATGGGAGTCTCATGAGCGTTAAGCCATGGCCTTTCCCACTACCAATGAATTGTTTACTTCGCATGTTGTCTTATTCAAAGTTAACAAAATGGAAAAATATTGGGTGTAATATGAACTATATGAAGGTATTTGAGTGAGTAAGAGATGATTCATTGCCCTAGGTGAATAAGAAAAAATATTTTACTTGGACTCGAATAGTATTCATTATAAATTCCTTGTGCAATATGAAATGAAATTTAAAAAAAGTTTCAACTATCATTCAAAGAATCAATGACTATGATATTTAGAATAAACAAGATTTAACATAACAGACACTTATTGCTCCAATATTTAAATCAAAATATTAATGATAAAAAGGTAATAATTAAATTGAAAAATTTCTCATTGAAAGGTTATGTCAAATCATGTATGACTTTTCTAATCTTTAAAGGATCATGACATGTTTCTAAATGGTGCACTTGATTTTCAAATATAAATCAATCAATTGTTGAATTAATAATAAATTAAATTATCTAATTTAGTTAATCCTAATTTATTTAAGATTGTAATTTATATTTGGACCAATATATTAGAAACCTAATGGGTCATCTGCTAAAGGAAAAGGGAAAAAAAAACCTCCCTTCGAAACATTAAATTTTACTTTTGTGGCAATACAAACTAAGTACTTAAAGGATTTGTTTGGGAATGCGATAAATATTGTTGTTTAAAGTATTTTTCATCTAGAAATATCTTAAAATATTTTTTTTATTTTTAAAAAATTATTTTTAACATAAACACATCAAAACAGTCTAAAAATATTTTTAAAAATAATTTAAAACAATTGTTTTTAATTTTTTAAAAGGAACATAATTTGAACCATTTATCAACAAGTCACATGTGGCCGGTGAGAGGAACAACTAAGATGTTCGAAAACCTCTCTCTTTACCTTCCACATCCTATAATTATTCAAAACAAAATTATATATATTAGGATTCTCTTGTAGTTTGGGAATTATTTCAGCTTTGCCTAAACTTTTCTATTTTGGACAATATTTGAATCATAAGACTATTAACAACAAGGGCTTTAATGGATTCTCTGTAAATTTCTTAATCAAGACAGACTTTCTACAGTGACTTAAATTCAGTTTTATTCAAGATCAACATATTGCTTATTAAGTATTCATCTTCTTTTATACACACACACACACACACACATATACTCAGCTTTAAATTTAAATTTATGCACATTAACTTCAAGTTACATAAAAAATTTATGTACATTAACTTCAGCTCTGGTACAACAAATTGAATAATTATTTGAATAATTCATTGATATTATATTATATGATACAAAAATGACATGTAGAAAAGCGAAAGCGACGAAGGATATCATATTATTAGGGATGCCCCCCACATTGTTAATGCAACATCTGAAAAGATGCCCTTCTGTGGTCCAAACCCTAAGTTTCAGACAGCAATGATCATATAGATCAAGCTTTTAAGGAGTTCAAAGAGCTATCCTTGTATCGACAGTTGAGGGTCTTTACATGTAGAAAGCCCCACTGATCTCCATCATCATCACTTCAAGAGTTAGCCCCATGCATGTTGTCATGTGTTTTGATGTGGCCCTTGCTGCGTTTTTTATATCCTCCAAAGACAAAGAGGGAGGACTTCATGGTGGGCTCTCATGTTCTCATCTCCACTTGCATTGGTTCCCCAATTGCATCCACATTCTTCCTTTCTGTTCTCATCTGCCAAAGGAAAAAGGAAAAAAAAAAAAAACACATCCCTTCGAAACATTAAATTTTGCTTTTGCAGCCCTACAAACTAAGGACTTGAAGGGAATGGGATACATATTATATTACTGTTTAAAATATTTTTTATTTGGAGATATTTAGAAATATTTTTTATTATTTTTTTAAAAATATTTTTAAATTTTAATTTGAACCACTTTCTCGAACAGTCATGAAGTCACACGTGGTGAGATGAACAGCCAAGATGCCTGAAAACCTTTTTCTCTTCACCTTCCACATCCTATAATTCAAAACAAAATTACATTATGGAATCCAACAACTGGATATTAGAGCACGGAAACCAATTGGAACCCAACACCTGTACATGCAGTCTATGAAGTATGAACCCCTCACCCTTGAGCATGTGACTTGTGTACCTAGAGGACAGCACTAAATGATGTTTCTTTTCTTTTCTCTTAATGGCTTTTATAGAGTTTTTTTTTTTAAAAAAAAAACCTATAATATCACAAAGAAGATTTTTTTCCCACTGGACCTGATTACACGGTTAGTATTTTCTTTATTTTAAGAGTTTCTTATAATTCATACACTCATATAAATGAATTGCTTATAATTTTAAAATTATATCATCACCACATATATCAGTGAATATATGAGAATTAATTTGTTATAAGAAAGTATTATTAAAACGTAGCCTTAATTATAAATTAATGTATAATTAATTTGTCTCATTCAGAAAGATAAAGCCCTATAATTAGTTAGGAAAGTTTCATTGATTTGGTCCACATGCATATGGGAATGCACATGTTGCCGGAGGGAAGGATATATCAAATATATAGCGGTGTGTGTGTGAGAGAGAGAGAGCAATGTGGGAGGGGCAAAGACAGGAGTTAAATTCTCAGAGGAAATGTCCCATTCAATCCACCTAATGGGAAAGAGAGATGAGGAACATCGAGAGAGTGACCTTTCTCCTTGTGCCTCAAGCAGACATATCAACCTGGCTGCTAGCTTGCTACAGAGAGTTCCCACTTCACAGAGAAAATACAACGACGAGCCAAGCCAGAACAAAATCTCATTAAAGCTTGTAAAGAATAATTAAGTTTTCTTAGGACAGTGACCCTTTTGTAGGAAGGTGATGAAGTCGGAACTTGGAGTTGGCATGGTCACGCATCTTTTGGTTCTCTTTATCGTTAGGAAATGAGTGCTGAAGGCCCAATTTCTTATTTGTTATAGTATAAATCAAATTCTAAATCATGATCTGACTAAATATTTAGAACGTCGTCTAGGGAGGGCATAGAAGTGATTAACTTAATACACACTTAAGCTTCTTAATCGCTGGTCCAAAAGAAACTAATTCAAATGCTAAAAATGAGATCAGAAATATGTAGTACGAGAAGAGATGGCAAATGTTCCAATATTGCATCAATTGAATGGCTGTCACAAGTTGTATTGGAAGTGACTCGGGAAGCATCTGTACGTATCTATGTTAATTTTCAATACATTGTAACTTCTTTTACTCTCATTTTTTTTTGTATATTTTACAAAAATATCATATCAAAGAAAACAAGTTAATAAAATTTTCTTGAACTCTTGTGCGTGTTGGGCAAGCACGCATCAACTCTAGACGCACCTCAACATAGACGCAGCTAGGTCTGACACCTGTCATTTTATAAAATCACTAATCTTTTTCGTGTGTTTACACTTCAAGTCTTTTCAATGAGTTCTTATCAAAGTTTACAACGTTTCTCTCAAGATCAAAAGGTTAGAAACAAGATCCTTGATCTTCAAGTTTGGAAAAAGACTAAAATCTTCAAAAACCTATCAAAACCCTCTCAATTTGATCAAATGAATAAACTTTGATCAATTCATGTTTCAACCTATCAAAAACCCTAGCAAAACCGTATAAATATTCCTTGGAAAAGCTAAGCAAAAAAAGAGAAAGAGGTGAGGAAAAGATTGATAAAGGAACTCTAAAGTGTGAAGGTTTAAGAGCCTAGTACAAGAATTTTCTCAACCTTGAGAGAAAGTACGTAACAGACTTGGAAAAGAAGGAACTAAAGGGTAGCAACCATTGTTTGATCTTGAAAGGTACAAAACATTTACTTATCATAGTAAATGATGTTCATGAGGCATATCTCTAGCATGTTCTTTCATGTTTTACGGTGTTTTTAAATATTTGTTGTGTTATATTGCTTTTAGCTTTGATTTTGATTAATAAACAAAATGTCATTTTTTTTCTTTGTTTGATCCTGTTTGGAGTTATCTGTTAATGTTGTTGGATGTTTAGAATATGTTTGGATGTATATATTAAATGAAATAATGTGATTTGAAAATCTGGCAGTAGAGTTATTGATTTTTTTTAGTTTGTTAGTGTGTGTTATTGGTTCCTATGCATGATTTGGGTCCAAGTGTTTAAAGAGTCAGTTTTGAATCAAAATTTAATGTTTTTATATGTTGTTTCAAGTTGGAAGTTTTGAAGTTTGGAACCTCTTGCATTATTTGATGTTATTTGTAATTTTTTTTTAATTCAAACATGTTTGGTTATAGCTGTGTAACTTATTACAATGACGAAAGCATGTTTTAGAAGTAAAAAATGGCAATTTCAAAGGCTTCTATATGAGATTCAAGATTGCTAATAACAGTCCAGTGTGCTGGGTTTCTAGGCTATTTGTAGGTTATTGGGAAGTGTTCTTCATGTTCTCGAGAAGAACATTGCCTTAACTCCATGATTTAGACTAGTTTTAATCCAATTGTCTAGACAAAATCCTTTGTACAAATTTATTAGTCAATACTCTAGGTTTTATTTGCATCTATAACATATTTTTAGTAGGTTTTAATCCCTAAGGTTTCGGTTTTGAACCAAAATCTATTTTGACAAAATCACTATTTTTGAGTGATAATTTAAGTGCATGAATGCTATATTATTGATCCTTGCATGATTTCCAACATGTTAGTGTCTTTGGCTTGTCCACATTTGATCTGATTTGAAATATACATTGTTGGGTTCACGTTGAATGTTTTTTAGTGTTCTTTGTTTTTTTTTCAGTTTTGATTCATTTTGATAAAGAGTTTTTGAGTTTTTTTTTAAAGTTTGATTTCGTTTTGGATTCTGGTTTAGGTTTTGGTTTGTTTTTCGGGTTAAATCAATGGACTTTGATTCGGTTTATGGTTGAACCAAAAGTTTCGAGCCAACTCGATCGGGTTAAAATTTTAGACCCTATTTGCTGGCAATGTTTTTGTTTAATTTTTTTTCTTTGGCTTAAGGGTGTGTTGGCAAACACCCTCTAAGCCTGTTTAAACAGTTTTTGTTTTAGATAAAATGGGTTTTTGCCAAACATGGCTTTATAAAAAAGATTTATCCTTATTGCATACAACCTAATCTTTAAAAAAAAAATTCATTTTTATTCATAAAAAAATAGAGAAATTTTTTTAGTATTGTTTTAGAATTTGTTTTGTATTTCTTTGCATTTTTTTTATGGAATTTACAATAGGTTTGTAAAATTCCTTACGAATTTGGTCAATATTTTAATAACTCTAATTGTTTTTCTTCTTAAAATTAATGATCAACATTTTAGCATAAATGATGGATCACCATATAAGCTGATATTTAAATATTAGGAATTAACTAGGAAGTTCTAAGAATTTTTTGAATATTCACCAATTTTAATTGGAAGTATTTTTTATCACAATATACAAGTTGTGGGAAACACTTTCGCCTTTTAGGTTATATGAATTATGTCAAGACACCTACATGGATTCTTTCTATAAGGATTTATTTGGGCATACGAGCCCATAATAAATTTAAAATGCCAATTTTATTTATGAGCGTAAATCTTTATCCTAAGCTATAGATGAACAACCAACTAGGAATCCATCAACACCTTTAAACCACATCTAGACTACACAATCCAGCTTACCACAAGTAATGTGCGCTAGGGGTGCTAATACTTTTTTTATTTACAACAAGTCCCTTGTCTTGGAATTTCTGATAACACTAGTACACCCAAGTCTCTTAATGGCCGTAAACCAAATAACTAGGTGGCGACTCCTCGATCCTGATGTCCTGTCACTCTGCGAGCACATGTGCGACCCTAGTCAAAGAAAAATTTGGCTTAAATTTCAGGAAAGTGTTTTCCTTTTATTTTGAGTGTAAAACACTTTCCAGAGGTTGTGGACAATTCAGAAATGTCTTGCTATTGTTGATTATATCAAATTTGATCGTTAAATTTTTTGTTTGCTATATATTTTGTTTTGAGTCCATTTTTTCTTCAATTTTATCCCTTAGAATTTAATTTTATTTGATTTTTATATAAATTTAGTCCTCATCTTTTTATTGTTATTTGCTTTTCTCTTATCATTTTCTTAATTGAAAATTTTTACCTATCATATTTGATCCTTATTTTTTTTATTTCTATTTATTTTTATTTGAAATTATTTATGAAATTTTATTTTTTTTAATTTCATCATGTTTTAATTTTTTTATTTGTTAGACTTGGTCCTTATTATTTTAATTATTATTTATTTTATTTGAAATAATATATGAAATTATATTTTTTTAATTTCATTCTGTAACTTTTTTTTTATTTGAAAGATTTTGTCTTCATTCTTTTAATAAACTTGAAAAAAACATTAATAATTTATTTTTCAATTCATTTTCCATGACTTATCCAAATACTGAAAAACAATTTCTAATTTATTTTTCATGACGCTACCAAACATCAAAAAATAATTTACTTTAGAGGATTTTTGATCCGAACCTCGTGATCATGTGATCACACAACCCACACGCAAAGACACCAATTCCCGGAAAGCCAAGTAAATCAGGTTTGATAAGAGTGTGACACAAAGATAACTTGTACCTAGGTACCAGCACTATTGGAAACGGAAAACTCCCTTTTAACGAATATTAATTCGTGAACGAGAAGTATAAGGATGACGCCACGAAGACAGTTGTTCTTTGATAAGTCGTTTTTCAGTTATTTAGAGAACCATGGAAATGAGATTTTCTCACCAACACACACGCACACACACACACACACATAAAATGCAGCAAAACAAGAAGTTTTATTAATCTAAATTGTCTAACCTTACATGTTTGGTTATGCCTTTATTTATACTCACTCTAGACTTAAATAAACCCTAACAGACCCCTCTTAGGTGGACTTATATGAAGCTCACTTACAATTAATTCAAATAAGTAATAATAACCCAAAGACTAAGAAGAAAATAATAAAAATCAAAAAATTATCATCCTAAATATGCTAGAATCAGATTTATCACCATTAAGAAGTCCCAAATAGACTAGGAAATCTGATATGAAGGTAGAATTTATTCTGAAGTCTTCTTTTCTTTTTGTAGCTAGGATGAATAAGGAATCCTTGTAAGAAAGGATTCTGAACATTTATGAATCCTTGCCACACATGGAAACTATGTTGTAGCCCATTAAAGATCTTTGAAGAATTAGGAGATTCCTAAAATAAGCTGCCACATCCTTTTAGGAAAAGAATCCTAGCCAAATAGGAAGTCCACAAGTCAAAAGAAAGTAAATAACAAAATTCATACAGCCTCTGTTGACCCGTGTTTTGATGCTTTTCCGAACTTCGATTGACCTGAAATTTTACACCAAGGTAGGACAACATGTCAGGAGACTCCACTTAAACTTTCAGCTCAATCCGAAAACCGGATTGAGAATTATGACTATTGCTGTAAAACTAAATAGGTGCACTTTTCCATCAAAATCTGAATTTGATTTTCCCTGGATCGTATCAATTTTATTTTCCAAGAAAACCACTTTCTAAAAAAAAAATACTTTTTAGCAAACAAACAAGGCCTATATCTTATTCAAATTTATCATAAACAATTGTGGATGTGGGATATCACATTCTTTTCATTTTAAATATGTGACATCTATATCCAATACCATAGTCACAATCATGTGTTAGGCTCTCCATCTTGAGAAAAGTTAACTTGTACTCAAATTAACTGTTAGAAATTGATTTGTTTCATTTCAAAAGAAATATATTTATAAGATAATTTATTATCAATTTATACACAAAATAGCTTTTCCTAAATAACTTAAATCTAATTTTAGCAAAGAAAAATGCATGTAGAATTTCTAAACCTAGGAAAAACTTCTTAAGACCAAAAAAATCAAGGTCACATGAATTATTGATGCTTAGAAATCAAATGTGTCTTTATTTGATACTTGAACTTGAGATTGTCTCTTAGTTTTCACCTCAATCTTAGGAACAATTGATTATGATTTATATAAAAAAAATTTAACAATGATGAATCTTTTGATATGTTTCATTCCAAAAGAACAGATATTTATAAGATAATATATTATCGATTTATACATAAAATAGATTTTCCTAAATAACTTAAATCTTATTTTAGTGAAGAAAGATGCATGTAGAATTTCTAAACTTAAAACAAACTTCTTAAGACCTAAAAAATCAAGTTCACAAAAAATCAAGGTCACATGATTTATTGATGCTTAGAAATCAAACGAGTCTTTATTCGATACTTGAACTTAAGATTATCTCTTAGATTTAACCTCAATCTCAGGAACAGTTGATTATGATTTATCAATGTTTTTTTAACAATGATGAATCTTTAGTGACTTTTTCCTCACTTTATTTTGATTCTTTGATAGAAAGAACTTTTGATTACTTAAGTGGTTTCTCAATTGCATCAGTTATATTTTCATTATGATTTTCCCCTATAATTGAACTAGTTACTGCTAAATTTATAAGTTTTCTTTCTTTGTAAGATATCCTTATGGGCTTGTAATGTTTTGCCCTTTTGCTATTTAAGAAGGTTAAATACAAGGTAAGTAATAACAATCTATTTGCTTATGTGTCTAATATAAAATCTCTTCTTAAAAATCTTGTACAAACTCCAAAATTAATAATTTTCTCATAATTTACCATGATGGAAGTGCATAATTACTGACATGAAGTGTATTATATAGAACATCACACCATTAATCTTCAACATCATAAATAAGTTTGCATCTTACAAATCCTATCTTTTAAATAAAAGGAATCTTCTTAAAAAGAAAGAATTCTCCCAACTGTGCCAACCATCAAATAAGTCTTTCATTTGAAAAATCTCCATCAAAGAGAAGAGTTTCATTGAAATTTGAAACGTGTTTTTGAAAAGGTTGACTATGAGTTAAGTCTTTAGTGCTTCATTTGTTGTAAAAACTACTCTCCACGTAATCATAACGCCTATATAGGTTTGAAGAAGTAGATATAGGGTTTGGTTAATATCAAGGTAAGTCTCTAAACACATCCCTCTCCTTATCACAATCCTTGTTTCTAGCTCCCATTTGTAGTTTATCCAATTGTCTAAATGATAGGGTTTTTTGTGTTATGTATCAAGCCCTTATGGTGCCTCAAATAGCTTTAACTCCCGTATCATGAGGTGGGATGATTTTTTCAATACCTCTATCCATCAAACATGTCAACTTACTTTTATACCAATTGATACAACGTATAGTAAAAGATAGCAAATTTTGTTAAAAGTCAAAATCTTCAAAGATAAAGAACACCATAATTATAGAGAAACATTCAAAATATTTAATTTTTATTAATCAAAGTCTTTTTGTTAAAAGGCCATTACAACTTTTGAAATAAAAAAAAACAGAACCCAAGAATTATTACTAATTTTCTCATAAACAACTTGCCTAATTAAATAAAAATAATAAATTTTGAAAAAAAATATTAACAATCAAGAAAGTAATATAATAAAAATAAATATGCCAAAAATTAAATTATATGCATCCATGTATATATATATATATATATATATCATCTAGTGTGATGAATGAAAGGTTCTAAACTTGGATAATTGGATTTTTTAATTTTTTTGATAAGCAGAGATCAATTTATATATAAGCACTATTATGCTAAAATGCAAATCAAGGAGAAGAGATAGCGTAGAGTTGTATAAAAACAACAGAACAAGCAAAACAAGTTGTTGTGTTTGACATTGTGGTAGTGGTAGTGGTAGTGGTTTAAAGTGTTTTTCGCTTAGAAATGCATTAAAGTATATATTTTTTATTTTTTAAAAATTATTTTTGACATCAGCACATCAAAATAATCTAAAAATATATATAAAAAATATTTTTAAATAAAAAAAATTAAATTTTAATAAAACACGATTTCAACCGTATTCCCAAATAAACTTTTAGTCACTGAATAAAGACAAGGATACAAATATGTATCAGTTCTAGAAAACAAAGGAGCAACCAAAACGTATACATCAGAGCAAGAAACATATTCAGATTCTCTGGACACGCCTTGCTTAGTCAAGACATCCGCCATAAAGTTGCCTTCGTAGCTTACATGACTAAAAAAGATACAATCTGAAAAATTTTAATAAAACAAGATTTCAACCGTATTCCCAAACAAACTTTTAGTCACTGAACAAAGACAAGGATACAAATATGTATCAGTTCCAGAAAACAAAGGAGCAACCAAAACGTATACATCAGAGCAAGAAACATATTCAGATTCTCTCGATACGCCTTGCTTAGCCAAAACATTTGCCATAAAATTGCCTTCGTAGCTTACATGACTAAAAAAGACACAATCCGAAAATTTTTAATAAAACACGATTTCAACTGTATTTCCAAATAAACTTTTAGTCATTGAACAAAGACAAGAATACAAATATGTATCAGTTTCAGAAAACAAAGGAGCAACCAAAACGTATACATCAGAACAAGAAACATATTTAGATTCTCTGGACATACCTTGCTTAGCCAAGACATCCACTATAAAGTTGCCTTCGTAGCTTACATGACTAAAAAAGACACAATCTGAATCCTTGAAATATATCTCGAGATGCTGAGGAACAAGTTATCAAACTAGGGAGAAGAAAAAGCCACGAAGGGCAGGGGTTGTTCTGTTTTCTTCTCCCTATAGATCGGGCTCCACCGACCACCAAACCAACTAGCCACCCTCACCTTCATCTTGGACCCAACACAGCCACCAGCCACTTGTAAAGGAGAAGAAGAAAGTGAAACCAAAAGGGAAAAAAAGCAGATCAGATCCTCTCGCTGCAGATCTGAAGAGATATTTCATCGCCCAAGTAAGCCAAAAGTAAATAGTAAGCCAAAAGTGAGGGAAAGTAAGCAGCTCACACAGCAACATCAACGATCTTAACAGGAGGACAAAGAATAGGACAGAGAATTGCAGCCAGATCGTCAAGAGACAGCCGATCTCTCCCCTTTCCTCCACCAGAGCTATTGCTTGGATGCAGAGCGGAGCTCATGCATAATACCGACCATGAAGAATGAAACTGGGCTGCAGCAAACAAAGCAAATGGTGAAGACCGGTTAGCTCTAGCTGGACGATGTCTTCTCCCTCCTCGTTTCCTCAAGATGCATAAAGGTCTCCATCTGTGACACAGTTGGCACAGGAAAGGCAGCAAGGAGGAGATCTATCCGATCCCCTTATTTTTAACATTACCAGTGACAGCCAAAAATTCCAGCACTGTTCCGAGTCTTTTTTGAAGCTGCTGTAGTCACATCTGACTATCATCATCTCCCCTGCAACGATGCTCCCATCCAAAACACTTCCCCTTTTGTCTATCATCCCCTCCCCTGCAACCCAGGTCTTAGCAACCTCTTTCAAACCTCCCTCTTACAATCCAACCCCACAAACACCTGCCAATGTCCCTCTTAAACATACACAACACCCCCCTCTTCATCCTGCCACCATGAACTCTCTGCAACCTATGTGTTACACAAACAACAGTCAAAACAACAAACACTTACCTAACACAACTCCTACTCCCTCTGTTTTTACTAAATTTTATTTTGAACGTTTCCCGTCTTGGATTGATTACCAAGATCTCAAAAAAGCTTTTTCAAAAATAAGTCTGGTCACCAATCTCTTTGTTTCCAGGAAAAAAACAAAAATAGGGAGACAGTTTGGTTTTGTAACTTTCTTTTCCCATTTAGAAGAAATAGAACTTTGTGACAGATTGAACCTTATATGGTTTGACTCTTTTAAAATTCATGCAAACTTAGCAAGATTCCAAACACCTACAGATTCTAGGGAAAAGACAACCCTCACCACAAAGCCAGAAACCAAAATCTCGCCCAAACTAGCCCTCAGAGACAACAGGACCTTTGCTGAAGCTCTTTTAGTCCAACAACCATCAAAGAAGACTGTGGTGTATGAGTCTACACAGGATGACAAGGAATGGCTATTGAGAAGTTTAGTCGGTTCTATAGCCATAAAAGTGGACTATGCACAACTGGAGCATATGGTTTTGAAAACTGTTAAGAAGGCAATTGGATTTCGCTTCCTGGGAGCAAGCCAAGCAGTTATCACCTTTACAGACAAAGAGACCATGAAGAAAGAATTAATAAACAGTTGCTCTGCTTTGGCAAACTACTTCTCTAGTATCAAACCATGAAAGAGGGAAGTAAAAGCAGTAGACAGATTTGCTTGGGTGTCTATTCTAGGACTTCCTCTGATTGGATGGAACCGTAGATGTATTGAATTCATGATAGAAGATGTAGGCAAGATGATTGGTTACGACATTATAAGTGTGAGTCAAGGTTCACTTATGGGAGTCAAGGTGCTTCTGAGCACAACCTCTTTCACGACTTTAAACAAGCAGCTTTCACTTATTCTAGATGGAGAGGAATTTGATATATCAGTTATGGAAATGAAGCCAGGTTTTAGCCCCCTGCTTACCACAATTAAATACTCAATGGTTACATCAGGCACTGAAGAATTAGATGAAGAGACATGCAGTAAATTTATACCTCTAGAAGAGTTTTTGCCGGCCAGTATAAATGAACCAGAAGCTGACTGGACCTCACCAGTGCAACAGGACAAGGACATGCAAAATGACCCCTCTCTCATTCTCTACACAAGGTATACTGAATTACCCAGCAACCTAGACCAATCTGACACAACATACAAAACCTTTTGCCTTTTTCTTAAAACTAAGGATGTTACAAGCTACAAACAAAAAACCAGCAAATGCACACCGCCTCTTATCAATCTTCCTCTATAGAGCCATGTTATGACACCATTAAGGAAAAAATACAAGTGGCAGAAACCAACTACAACAACCTAGATGACTTAGCAGTACCCTTTTCAAGAGTGGGCCTCGATAAAAAACAAGCACAAACTAAAGCCTCATCAACCCAGCTTATAAGGCCTACCCCAAAACTAATGAGACACATGATACTAGCCCAAAATCAGAGCCAGAATACACAACAACAATCTTTCTCTGCATTCATACGGGGCCTGGCGGAACCACAAGAAATAGTAGAAATGGAGTTGGAAGGAAAAATAAAAGATACGAAGCTTAGAAGATCCAGAGGGCTTGCACCTAAATCTTTATTCAGCAAAAGGAAGAATGTGATGAAAGTTAGATCGTTTGCAGCTCATATTTTTGATGGAGCACCCAACCTTCTTGCAATGAAGGTAACCAGCACCCAAAATAACACACCTCTACAAGACACCATATCATCCCCTATTATCGAGTCATCTGGCGTTGGAAAGAACCATAACTACGCCTCCATGGATGATGAAACCAATGGCAAGCATCTCCATCTACCTCCCCTATTGAACCCTCAAAGCAGCCCACAAACCTCTGCAGACACGACCAATGAAAACGCAAGCGGGAATAGCCATAAAATAAGAAAACTGAAGTTGCTACAAGCAAGTGGTAATGTTGCTAACACTATAGAGGATTGTGATTCTTTAGACTCCTTAAACTCAGGAATCCAACAAGGAAATATTCGGTTTCAAATCACCTGTATGAAGCATCCATACAATGGGTTTGACAGTGAAAAGGAGACTCAACAAATGATACAAGATGTTATGGCTCTAGGTTTGGGAAACCCGCAAGAACTAAAAGGCTACGAAGAAGGAATAATGAGAAATATTGATAGAGAAGTAGAGGAGTGGACATTAGTTAATCAGTTGTAAGTTTTCTACCCCGCTAAGTCTAGTCTGCCTTGGTTTTTGTTCTCGTTATGAATATCTTTGCTTGGAACAACTGTGGTTTAGGTATGGCACACAAACAAAATTCCATCCGGAATAGGCTTATAAAAAATAATGTTGGTATCTGCTTCCTTTTAGAAACCAAGAAAAATAATTGTTGTGACTCCTTCATTAGAAATTTGTGGAATATTGCAACTGTTAAATGGACTTCTCTAGAATCTGTAGGGAAATCAGGAGGGATTATAGCAATGTGGGATACCTCTGTTTTTGAAGTTAACTCTATAGAATTTGGGGGGCAGTGGATCAGCCTATGTGGGACGTATATTCCCTCTTCTTTTAATTGTATGATAGTTGGTGTCTACACTGCATCTTTAGTGAAAGAACGTGCTGATCTATGGAAAGAAATCACCACTCTTAAGCTTGCTTTTGAACTACCCCTGGTGGTGATAGGCGATTTCAACGAAACTCTACTCCCTAATGAGAGAAGTAGTGGTAACCTCAATCTATCAGGTTCAACTTCATTCTGCAGATTCATATCCGACTGCGAACTGGTTGAATACAATATGCAGGGGCACCAGTTCACTTGGTTTAGGGGCGGGTCTATGAGTCGCATTGACAGAGCTTTTGCTTCCCCGGAATTTCAGCTGCAGTTCCCGTCTCTATCTCTTTGCCGCTACCCTAGAGGGATGTCAGATCATTGTCAGTTGCTCCCCCAAAGCCCTGAGGTAGACTGGGGGTGGAAGCCGTTCCGTTTCATAAACTACTGGCTGTCGCACCCTTCTTTCTTAACAGATTTTGAGGCCCTCTAGTCTGATAGCTGTAAGGAATTTTCAGGTGAGTACTGCCTGATTAAGAAGCTGGGGATCATGGGAAAAAAGCTGAGGCAATGGAATAAATCCACTTTCGGGGATCAGAATCTAAAACTTGCAGACATCCAGAACTCCATTACAACACTTGAAAACAAAAGCGAAGTGTGTCCCTTGTCTGAGACCGAAAAAACAAAGCTGCAGGGGTTGAACTCTGATTTATGGGAGGTTAACAGAAGGGTTGAAGATATCTGGAGAAAAAAATCTCGTCAAAACTCGTGTAAAATGAGGGACAAGAACACTCATTTTTTTCACATATCAGCAAGTCTAAGGAAAGGCCGCAACTACATTAGTAAGATTGATCATAATGGTAGTCACCTAGTCTCCCCAAATGATATAAAAGAAAGCGCTGCCAACTTCTTC
The DNA here is from genome assembly GCF_951802175.1 of Populus nigra. Lineage (NCBI taxonomy): Eukaryota > Viridiplantae > Streptophyta > Magnoliopsida > Malpighiales > Salicaceae > Populus > Populus nigra. The sequence goes on along the minus strand of NC_084854.1, from coordinate 7,064,296 downwards.
TCATCCTTGTTTCGGAAACCAACGTGTGGAAGAATTGAAATGGGAGGCTCGGGGTTTTCCAAAATTTCAAAAGCAAAGTCTATTTGGCTAGAAAGACCACCTTCAATGGAAGAAGTTAAGAAAGCTGTGTGGGACTGTGATGGTTCTAAAGCCCCTGGCCCCGATGGTTTCACCTTCTCCTTCTATAAAAAGGTATGGAATATCATCAGCTCAGAGGTTTTTATGTTGGTTACAAGTTTTTTCAGAACCGGTAAACTTCCAAAGGGTATCAGCTCTTCTTTTGTAACTCTGATTCCAAAATCAAAGGGGCCGAACAGATTCTCACATTTTCGTCCGATAAGCTTGATTCACGGGTTATATAAAATAGTGGCAAAACTATTGTCCATTAGGCTTAGAAGTGTCTTGACAAATGTAATCAGTGTTAACCAATCTGCATTCATTGCTGGGCGTCAGATTTTAGATGGTTTCATGATAGCACATGAGGTTGTCCATGTTGTGCGCAGCAAGAAAGAGCATGGCCTCTTACTGAAGGTAGATTTCCATAAAGCCTTTGACTCAATTTTGTGGGAACATATTGACACAAGCATGGGATACATGGGCTTTGGCCCACACTGGAGGAAGTTGATCTTTGAATGCTTATCCACTTCTAAATTAGCCATCTTGATAAACGGTTCACCCAGTAGAGAATTTAGTCTGGAGAGGGGTCTTAGGCAAGGGGACCCTCTCTCTCCTTTCCTATTTGACATCGCAGTTCAGGGATTGACAGTTTTATTCAATAGGGCATCAGCTTCAGGTTATTTCAAAGGCTTACAGACTACTCCAGGACATTACATAACTCATTTGCAATATGCCGATGACTCTCTGATTTTCCTGCCAAATAATTTTCCCTCTCTTCTACATGCTAAGAGGATACTTCATTGGTTTGAGATCATTTCTGGATTGAAAGTTAATTTCTATAAAAGCTCTCTAATAGGAATCAACTTGGACAAAGACTACACCTCTAGCTTGGCGAACTCAGTTTTCTGTCGTAGTGATACTTTCCCGGTCAAGTACCTTGGACTACCTCTTGGAGCCAATCCCAGCAGACTCTCTACTTGGAAACCAGTGTTGTCCACTATCAGAGCAAAGCTAAGCACATGGAAAGGGAATTTTTTGAGCATGGCAGGAAGGTTATGTCTAATTAAATCAGTCTTAAGCTCTCTTCCTTTGTTCTACATGTCAGTTTTTGCTATGCCAAAGGGTATTATTAAAGTCATCCCTTCTCTAACCCGGTCTTTTCTCTGGAAAGGAACCTCAACATCTCATGGCATTTTTAAGGTGGCCTGGCACAAGGTAATAAAGAGTAAATCTTCTGGTGGTCTCGGGCTAGGATCTATCCACAACAAAAATTTGGCTCTGCTATTTAAATGGCTTTGGAATCTGGATAATGGAGTGGTAGGAGGCTGGCAAGAACACATTCTTCTAAAATACCGACCTCACTTTATTAACGGTATCCCTGAGTTTACAGGTTCTTTATCTCCAACTTGGCATGGCATTGTTTCTGCGATCTCCTCAACACAAAACATAGCCAATCTTTTACATGCAAATGTCGGGTTCAAGGTGGGTGATGGGAGGAACATCTGGTTTTGGACTGACTCTTGGCTTGGCTCTATAACCACTCTCCAACTCTTATTCCCTAGATTGTATAACCTCTCCCTACAGCAAAAATCCAGCCTTGCAGATATATGTGATTTGACAGATACATCTTTCAACCTATCTTGGAGAAGACCCCTCCGACCTCGTGAAAACTGCATGAGGGAGAGCTTGATCGCAGAGGTGCAGCGTGGTCTCATTTTCTCAGATGTTACAGACCGCAAGTTATGGAAATTTCACAGCTCTGGCATGTACTCAGCTAAATCAGGTTGCGTTCTTTTGATAGTCTATCGGCAACTGAAAATAATCACTCCTCTGTTCTGCTATGGAATAGTTATGCCCCTCCAAAAGTAGATGTGTTCATATGACTTTTTCTTCATGGCAGTTTGAGTACACGGAGTTTTTTAGCTGAGAGGAGAATCATTAAATATGAGGAATCTCACTGCCCATTCTGTTGCAAGGAAATTGAGACAATTAATCATCTCTTCCATTGGTGTCCTATAACATGGTCTCTTTGGGGTCGTTTCTTGAACTGGTTTGGGTGTTCAGGTTGTCTGCACAAAGACCCATATCAAAATCTACAGGAATGGTCCGGTTTGATTAATGGAAATTTTCAGCGACGTGCTATTAACCTCCTCTGCAAAGGTCTGTACTGGTCAATTTGGATAGTGCGCAACCGCCTAATCTTCAAATACAAGGCTCCGGATTGGGATATGATTTTTGATCTCACCTTTCACCGTTTGGCCTTCTGGTTGAAGTCTTCAGTTAGAAATTTTAGCTATATAGGCTCAGATCTTTTTAGAAATCCAGAATGTATTATGAACTGGACTAATTAATTAGGTCCCTCATCGCTTTGGTCTTCTCTTCTCTTTTATATTCCCATTGTATTTATGTTTCATTCAGTTCCACCTACTTGATGGGGCTGTTTAATATATAATTCACTCGTTTACTATCAAAATTTTTTTTTTATCAAACTTTCATTGTCTATTGCCTGTTTTTCCCATCCATTATAAAAATTTAGCTCAATAATATTCCTCTTTAGAAGCAATTAACTCTAGTGCTTTATGTACTGCCATTATTGTAATTCTTTTTAATTATCGGATCAATATAATATTTTTTCAATATAATTAAGGGTCTTAATTTGAGCACTGCATTATTAGAAAAATAGTGTGTACTTAATGAATTTATTATGTTGATTAAAAAAACCTATAGAATTCATTCCGTCGGTAAAAAAAATAAAAAAGAAGTCTGATAAAACTATTTTTTTATTATTACTTTATAACAAAGAATTCCGTCTATAAAAAAAATAAATACCAAAAACAATTAAATTTATGTTGACAAATAAAATTGCTGACATAAATTCTGTTCATAATTCAAATATTAGGCAAAATATTGGTTTCCCTTGCTTTCGAAAATATTTTCTTCTATTTAAATCTCTTTCCTATTCCCTCTCACGTCTCTTCCGTTCCCTTCCTTCTCCATTATCTTTCTTTCCTATTTCTTCATTCTCTTAATTTTTTTCTTTATTAATTCACTCTTAATTCTCTTCATCTACCAACCAACAATATTAATTTAGAAGAACAACTTTTTGTCTCTTCTTTCTTACGTTTTCTCTTTATAATTTCTTGATAAATAATTCTTTTTGTGTGTAGATAATATTATGGTTGCTTATTTTGTTGACATTGTTAATTTTTTATTTTTTTGTTTGTATGATACTATGGTGTTTAATCTTGTGTTTGAAGGTGATAAAAAGTGATGGATTTGTGAATTTGATTTTTTTTTTACATTGAATTTAATTAATGTAAGAAATACAAATTCAGTAATAACTATACTGAAAAATAAATAAATATTTTTTAATTTTTTTTATTTTCATTACCAATGGAATACCAACAAACATTTTTTTTACAAAATTTATCTATAAAGAGAATCCACCGATAAAAAACTTATTTACACTAAAAATACCTACGAAAATTTTTGTGGATAAAATATTACTGATAGAAATATATTGTTTAAAATATTATGAATTATCACATTAATTATATAAGAGGGAAGTTAAGTATTATGTAAGCCATTGATTGTAAGTTCGTATTAGCAAATGCAGGCTCATCCAGCAAATGGTAAATTTGATGGCAAAAATATTGTATGAGACGCTGCCACATCATGAGGAAAAGGAAAAACAGGTAGTGTGCTATAGAGCTAGGGTTCACATCGGATAATTTTATACTTTTACAAGGGGGCATAGACGTGGTGCAGATGCATTGAATTGAAATTAACCCATAAACGGTCCCCCTTTCAACCCACAAACCTACGTGATTTTGACTCTAATGGCAAAGAAGAGCTTTGCGGGTTGTCGTTGTTTTTTAGGGTTAGCAAATGTGGGTCTTCAAAGGCATGTTGTTGGGTGCAATCCATCAAAGGTACTTCCATTAAATTCAAAGCATGAAATTTGTAAATGTGGCTCAGCTCAAGTAGTCTATAATTAAGAAAGATCTTCTTAATGATAATGCCCAAGATACACAGTGAGAGGGGGAGAGAGAGAGGGAGAGGGAGAGGGAGGGGACAGTGACTTGTCCTGGGATGGCCTAGAAAAGGTGGAATTATGAAGAATAAGTGAGACAGTTGAGGTTGAGAATAATTGCAAAACGAGTCAAGCATGCACGAATAAAGCAGACTGTTTTCGCAGAAAGAGATCCAAAACAATTACTATTGAATTACCAGTTCAGCTAATACACATGAAAATCTATAGATACACAGAAATCTGTTACCCCTCCATGGAAACAAAAATAGCAAAGAATCATAAGAAACAAACTCTTTTTAGCTTTACAACGATTATTCAGAGTGAAGAAAGAAAGAAATAAATCCCTTATTATTTATATATCTTTTTAAGTAATAGTTGGCTTTTAGAAAAAATAAATTAAAATAAAGAATAGAAACAAAAACTGAATCTTTCCTATTTGTCAATTAATAAACATATAGAAATTTAACAAATTGATTTTAATATATAAATACGAATATTGAAGAAGCTTTCCTATTTAATAGATTGCAAACTACCTGAGCTAGAGCATTTCTAGTAGAGAACAAGCTTGACGGATTACGATCACAACTCAAATTTTGATTCTAATATTTCTTGTCAAATGATGTGCTCTCCATTTTATAAACCAGCGAGACCCAAATTTGTGCAAGTTATCGGTGGTAAGAAGAAAATAATTCCTTGAAATGCCTAAACCAGTAACAACTTTGAACGAGGATACGTGTTTTGATAATTGCATTTTGATACAGTCTCGGATTTCCTTGTCTATTCCTTAATTAGGCTAAAATTAATTTACTTCAAATTCTCTAAGCTACGTTATATTTTTAATATATCTGACAATTACGTCAAACTTAGTGCAAGTTATAAAGTGTTGGTATTAGTTATATGTTAGGCATTGATTTTAGAATTGAATTAGATTCCTGCAAGAGCTAAGTTGGGGGTTAGATAATTTGATGCTCACTAGATAAAACACTTTTAAACTATTAAGATAGTAGCATATTGGATTATATATTTATTTAAAATAATATTAAAATGATGACATACTGGATCGACTTGAACCAAATAAGGTTAACTTATGAAAGTTGTGATAACCCTCATGAACCCAAATTGAAACAAAATTGGAAGACCAATTCTAATCAACCAAATATTGAAGACTATATAATGAAAAAAATTTCAAAAAAAAAAAAGTTACACGAGTAAACCTAGATTGGTGGTTCGCTCTACATCGTGGATTGGACCAAATTGTTTCTAAAATAAAAGAAAGTATGCTCAGACAATGGTAGTGTTTTCAAATAAGCAAGAAAAATTTGAGACTTAAGTCATTGATCTGGCTGGATTCAATAAGCCCAATTAATTTAGTAACATGATAAATAAATCAAAAACAATGACAATAGATAAATCAAACAAAAAAAATATCAATAATCAACTATAAAAAATGAATCATCAATATCATACCTAGAGGAAGAAGAAATAAAATATCCATTGGAGACTCATTGTTGCTCTATCTTAGACACTAACCCATTAGCATAAAGAGATCACTGAAATGATTGTAATGCCACTATAAAAAGTTGTATGAGAACACCGAAAGAGGTCGCATATGCTGCCTAAGCAACGGCTCCAAAATCAAACCTAACAAAATATCATAAAGTGAGCATATCATACTTATATTTAAACGATTAATTTAATTTAATTAAAAACATTATTTTAAAAAAAATCTAAATTAAAAAAAAATAGTGAAAATCCTATGAGAAAATTTAAAAAAAAATAGCGAAGCTCAATATCCAATTCAATCAAATTCTGAAGGATGAAATTAAAAACAAATGGACTTAATTAAAAAAGAAAAAAAATGAAACAGGGTGAATCTCATAAACCTAGGTTAATCTCCCTAAATTACATGTTAAATATTAGATTCGGGTTGAATCAGGAAGCTCAATTCAATGCTGAAGGATTAAATTGGATTAAAAAGAATATCAATTTTTAAAAAATTCCAATGTAAAAAGAAAATAGCAATAAAAACTAGAGGATGAAATTATAAAATGATCTCAAATAAAATAAATAACAATCAAAAGAATAATCTCAAATAAAATAAATAACAATCAAAAGAAAAAAAATAAAACAGGGTGAATCTCATAAACCTAGGTTAATCTCCCTAAATTACATGTTAAATATTAGATTCGGGTTGAATCAGGAAGCTCAATTCAATGCTGAAGGATTAAATTGGATTAAAAAGAATATCAATTTAAAAAAAATTCCAATGTAAAAAGAAAATAGCAATAAAAACTAGAGGATGAAATTATAAAATGATCTCAAATAAAATAAATAACAATCAAAAGAATAATCTCAAATAAAATAAATAACAATCAAAAGAAAAAAAATAAAACAGGGTGAATCTCATAAACCTAGGTTAATCTCCCTAAATTACATGTTAAATATTAGATTCGGGTTGAATCAGGAAGCTCAATTCAATGCTGAAGGATTAAATTGGATTAAAAAGAATATCAATTTTAAAAAAATTCCAATGTAAAAAGAAAATAGCAATAAAAACTAGAGGATGAAATTATAAAATGATCTCAAATAAAATAAATAACAATCAAAAGAATAAAGACTTAATCTGATAGATTAAAAAAATTAGAGGATGAAATTAAAAGTAAATTTAAATTCTATAAAATAATTCAAATAAAAAAATAACAATTGAAATAATAGGAACTAGATTTGAAAGCAAAAACAAATTGAAGAGCTATAATGAAATTTTGAAAGGTTAGGCGCAAAAATCTATAAGAATTTTTGAGGTTTCTGTTTTGCTAATATAGTTCTAGACCTTCACTTCTATCTAGTTTCAATCTTTGTTTTCTCTGGCTTGATAGTCAGATTAGCTTAGATTAAAGCTATTGGATGTCATTAGAGCTGTCTTTTTGGTTTTTGCTCTAGATTTGTACACTAATTTTTTTATTTCCTTGTCTACTTTGGCTATAATATATGGCTTATATAAAGAAAAAAACATGGGTGGCCCTATCAAAACCATGATTGACCCGCGAACAAGGTTGTTCCGATAAGAACCTAGTCAAGACCCGATCATAAGACTTGGTCATCAATCCATTAATTTTTTTTGAATTTTGTTTACAAAACGATCTCATTTAAAAAAATTGCATTAACTTAGATCCACTCAAGTTTACTCTCTTGACTCATGACTCGAGTTAGGTTTTATAACTTTAAGGTTAAGAAAACATGCAATTTAGATGAACAAAATTAATGAACTTGAATTATGCAATGTTTAATAATTTAAGGAGCCAATTAAGAAAAAAAATTAGTTTGGTGTACTAGTTGAGAATAGGTTGAAAAATAGGAAACTAATTTTGAGGTTGATTTATTTTCTTCATACAAAGATTACGAAAAGAATGCAATTTTGAAAATATCAAAATAGATAATGATCATCATAAATTTAAATTAATAGATGATATATATAAGTTCAAAAGCAGGATCTAGTGCAAAACTTCAAAGAGTTGGTTTAATGATTAAGAAAGTTTATTACCTTACTAGTACTTCACTTTTTATTATAAAAAATTAGAGATTAATTCCAAAAAGATTTATTAAATTACTTTGAATGAGAGGGTGTCTTTAAAATCAAATCGATGATAATATTTTTATTATTAAATTAAAAAAAGCTTTGGTATAAGATAAATTTTATCATAAATCCAATCATAAAGAGAATTTAATTTTGGCATAAAAATGATGTGAGAATATTAGAACATGAAAAACAATAAAATAAAAACAAAAAGAATGTCAAGTATTAAAAAAAAAAAAAAAAAAGAGGAAGAGAAAGGGTGTACTTGTAACTGGGCTAGATGGATAGAGGAGAATGGCATGTACATTCATTCGTGAAAATCTTGGGTAACATTTCTGAGGACCACTTTACATGCATCAGATATAAAAACAGCCAACCGCTATAAAGAACCAGCACCAGCTACTTGTAGTCTTGTTCCTGGTCCTGGAGAGAGAAGAGAGAGAGAGAGAGAGAGAGAGAGAGAGAGAGAGAGAGAGAGAGAGAGAGAGAGAGAGAGAGAGAATATGTATGTACGTACACGAAGCTGGATAAATACGTCTATTCCTTCACAGATTCAACAAATATAACGTAGATTTTGACTGATGGATCATACACGTCATGTACATATGCAATCACAGAGGCACTGTCAGAATTATGCATTTTACCAGCGCAATATTCCGATGGTATTTAGTCGCTAATTTTATTGACACGACTATCGATGGGATTACATAAAGTTATTATTCAATGAAAAAATCATCTTTGAGTATTTCTGTTTTATAGGATAATATATTCACTGATAAATTTATAAATAAAAAAAAATTAAATAAAAAAATTTACTAACATCATTCTATCAATATTTCCATTAATAAAGATAAAATATTACCAATAAAATATACCATTTATAATTTTATCGGTAATTTATTTTATTACAAACGACAGAATGAACCTGTTAGGATTAAATAGTATTAATAGTATTTCCAGTAATTTTTTAAAATTTTTTAAAATATATTGGTAAAATTCACCATAATTTACCGATAAAATTTTTTTTATTAATATTTTATTTGTATTTATTAATTTTGAATTTGATTTTTTTACGTGTATAAGATATAGAGATGAAGATCTATATCTATAGAGAGAAGGTGAACCTTTATTTTCATCCATTCGGCTCAAGCAAATAATAATGCTGATACTTGTAACCATATGGGATTAATTTCTTTTTAATTGTATTTTCTTTCTACAAATAATACCGTGATAAGTATATATGCACGTGCAATAATTGATGGTGGTTGTTTTTTTTTTTTTATGATAATCGAGACTTTAATTAATGACGCTAGTGCCGTTGAATAATTAATAACAAACTAGAATAGAAGAATAAAGAAGTCTATGAATACAAAAGATTAAAACTAGGCGTTGAAAAATTAGCTCGAAAGCTATACACTTCAATTCAGCACCTCATGTTCAAAAAACAATTTGTTAAGTGCCAACAATATCAGGTAAAATATCTATAATTCTATCATGTATGAAATACATCCGACAAGGGTTACAGTTTCCTTGATTTCTTAAGCGCCAACAATATCAGGTAAAATATAATCAGGAATAAAATTGAAATTGCGATCAAATTCTGCAAATGTTACGTCATCAATAAAACACAATTAAAAATAAAACATAAAATTTAATTTTTTTTTTTACTAACTTAGACTCAGTTCAATACATTTAACTTTAGACCAGATCCAGTATGACCGGAATGATAGAAACTTGCACCACTATTCACATGAACAGTGAAGAGTGACTCCACTATTCACATGAACAATGGAGACATGTTCCATTGTTCAAGTAAACAATAGAATCACTTTCCACTGTGCATTTAAGTGAACAGTGGACTGTTCACTTAAGTGCATAGTAAAGCTCTTCACAGCTGAAAGTAGCATTGTGTTGTTTTCAATAATTTTGTGTTTTCAACGCAAAAATTAATGGACCCATAAATAATAAATTGAGTTTTATTAGTACCACATAAACAAATGTGCTCAATTTTATTCTCATATATTCATCAATGTTTCGGTTTCTACTTACACAGTTTCAAATTTTGCAACGTTACCATTAAAATCTCACTTTTTGTTTTTTAGTTTTGTAGGTTTTTAAGTGTTTTTGTGAGATATTATAGATGTACGGGTTTGAGAGGGGAAAAAAACGATTCATTTGGTGGGTAAAATTGAAACTTCAACTAGAACAAGTCTTAAAAGCTACAGGGGCAAATTTTAAACTATGAGAAAAGAAGGGGAACATTGACAAATCCATGAGAACGAAAATGTAGTATGAACTTGAAAATTGTATTAGAGAGATACAATTTATCTCTAGAATATTGTGAAGAGATTATCTACATTGTTTGTATATTGATATGTTTTAGAATATAAAACTAGATAATTGGTTCATACTATGCTACGGGTTAAATTAGTTTTTTTAACATAAAAAATATATAGGTGTTACTAATGTTTTTTCCAGTAAAAAAATATCAAACCTTGTGGGGATCTGATCAACTTGGCAGGTTCAGTAACAATCTGAACGACTAGCAAAAATATAATTTGATTCAAAATAAATATTCAAGATAATATTTTTTAAATATTGAGATGACAACATATTGAATCAATTCGGATCAACCTAAGTTAACTTACTAATCTACATGACAAGACATAGATCATGCTATATAACCTCATAAAAATAATATCAAAATAAATTATGAAGCCCGATTTTCAATAAACTTAATGTTAAATGGTGAAATTGAAAAAACATCAATTAAAAAAAAGGACAAAAAAATGACTCGAGTAAACTCGGGAGATCAAGATAATTCAATATAAATCAAATTGAAACAAATTATAAAGTTCAATCCTAAATCAACCTAGTATTGAAAGATGAAATTGAAAAAAAAACATTGATTAAAAGGATAAAAAAATAATAACTCGAGTAAATCCACTAAACTCGTGATCCAAGTCATGAGACGAGGATAACTTCATAGAAAACAAAATGAAACAAATAATAAAACCTAATTCCTAATTAACATAATGTTGAAGGGTGATATTGAGAGAAAAAAAGTCAAACAGAAAAATGGAAAAAAGAACTTGATTCAACTGATCAATTAACTCTTCAAACCAGCGATCCAGATCATGAGACTAGAATAACTTTATAAAAAATAAATTTAAAAATAATTATGAAGTTCAATCCATAAGAAATCTAATGTTGAAGGATGAAATTGAAATTGTAAAATCTATTAAAAAAATAACAAAAAAAACAACTCGAGTCAATTTGAATTAACCTGTAACTCAAATCATGAGACGAGAATAGCCTCATAGAAAGTAAATCAAAACAAATCAAGAAATCTAATTCCCTATCAACCAAATGTTTAATGATGAAATTTTAAAAAAAAATCAATTAGAAAAGAAAAACAACTCTAGTCTATCGAATTAACCAGTCAAGCATGCAGTTTAGGTCATGAAACTGAAATAACCTCACAAAAAATAAATTGAAAACAATTATGAAGTCTAATTTCTAATAAATTTAATGTTGAAAGATGAATTTGAAATAAAAAAAATTAAAAAGAAAAACAAAGAAAAAATAAAAATATTATTTTAATAAATAGTATTATACACGGAGGGGTACAATGAAAACCCTCCTTCTTTAATTTTTTGTTAATTTTCATTTTTTTTAAGTCCAAAATTAATATTTGATTAAGGGTTACTTTTTCTTTGAAAGTAAATCAGCTAGTCATTATCCTCCTTGGTGCTTGCAAGTTGCATTTAATGTTATTTTCAATGTGTGTAATTATAAGCTTCCTGCTGTTGATTTTCAACATGTAATCAGATATATAGTCTTGCCAAGTAAGGATTTTTTAGAGATATTGAAATAGTATCCTAGCTAGGTTTAGCTTTTATTCTTCATGACTAAGATTACATGTCTTTTATTTTGTTGTAAGTTTCGTGATTTTGCAGACTCTTTATATTTTTCTATTATGTCATGTTTTCAGTGGCTATAATAAGTGCTTATAAATCATTCGTATTTCATAAAAAAAAAAAAAACCTTGAGTATATAAAAGCATTTCGGAACCTGTAAGTGATGTTATTGTTAAGAGTTCTCGAGATCTTATTCCTTATGTTAAAATACATTTTTTTTCTTAATACAAATGAATTATGGAACATTACTTAAATTAAAAATTGAATAATAATAGAAAATCATTTTTCTTTTTCTAGTTTTTTTTCACCAATTAAAAATTGAAAAACATGTAATTCAGAATTTTTTTCATTAAAAAAATGAAGTGCATCAACATTATAACTATTTTTCATAAAACAATGAAATCATAATTAAAGGGCCTCTTAAAAAATTCAGGTGTTTCTCTGGTTGGCAATCCAGGTCAATGTTAGAAAAAGAGCTTTTCTCCATCACCAGAATGTTTTGCATGCCACAGAAGCTCGTGCGTCTTTTGCAGCTCATATTTGGAAACTTTATAGCACCTTTTTATACACTGTAACTGTTTTAGAAGTGTTTAAATGAAAGTTTTGGATTGATGAGGTATCCAATATTTTTTACCGAGCATACTAGATTTGCTACTTCTGCAGTGATCCGGAATGATGCAAGTCAAATTTCAAAGATTAGCTTGAAGACTAATCTCCAGTAGTACTACTTGGATAATTTTGTTGTTAATGAACAAAATTATTTTTAAGGAGGGAACTATAAGTTTTTTTTATTGTTTCTCCTCCATCCTTCATCGGGTTGCTATTTAGTTGTATACTCTGAATTCAAACTTTATTTATATAGAAAATGATCTTTTAAGATCACCAGATAATATCAAATTGTAGTATAATAAGAAATCTTGGGAAGTCTCTTTGTTTTTTATTGTTTCAGATCGATTTTTATTTTCTTTCTAAGTCTGTTTTTTTTTTTTTGTCATGTCCTTGTATTTTGCTTTAGCTATTAGCTTTATAGCCTTTTCAATATACTCCCAATGATTATTTAAAAAAAAACAATAAAACCATAATTTCCAATAATCATTTTAATATTTGTATTTGTGATAATTTAATTCTAAAATATTTATTTTAATTTATTCAAATTAAAAATTTATACTTTATTAACTCAAAAAAGTGAATCTTTCATATTATATTTTCAATAAAAGTAAATTTATAATGCTGACACTAACCAAATATAAAAATATTAAAAAACAATTTTAATAATTTATATTGCTAAAAATGCATGAATAAAAAAAGAATTTTATTTTCCTTCATTTTAGCTTTTATTATTTGAAAATAGTAAAAACTAGAAGAAAAATATGAAGGACCTCAAAAATATATTTTCAAACTCTAGATGAGAAACTATTATATTCGAAAAAGAAGTTCCAATTTTATAGAAAATTAAAGTACGTATTACTAAGTTTGTACAACATATTTTTTAGAATCTCCATAGTTTTTCTTTTGCAAGCTTTTTATTATTTTCCATACAAAGATGGTGAGAATTATACAATATTCTTCTTTTACATACAAGCACAAATATTAAAATTATTTCTTAACATTTTTTTTATTTGGTTAGTGTGATGATTTTTTTAATTAGAAATATAAAATATTTCTTTCCATTAATAAGTATAATATTTTTTATGATAATTTTAAATTTGATAGTTTTTTTTGGGAAATAAAGATATCATTTAATCGATTTATGTACATTATTAATGAGATAGAATCTATTTCTAGATAATCTTAAAAAAACATTTCTAAATGAATTTATGCATTAAAATGAATTTAATATATTTTCCAAGTACTAATCTCAAAATTTAAATTAAAAAGCTAAAAAAAGAAAAGAAATCAAGCTCCTTTAATCATTAAATCAATCTCTTAACATTACATAGAACTATATATCTCTTGAAGTTAACTTGTCCTGGTAGCTCAAAATTCACTAGAGGTTTTCCCTCTCCCATTAATTGATGCTAACAAACTTACGAAACTCGGACCACAAAAATGATCCTAGCAGACTAATAATTAACATTTGAATTGCATTGCTTGTCGAGAAAACCTTCATCTTAGGTACTAAAGTCGCAAAAAAAATAAAAAATAAATAAAAAGTAAAAAAGAAAGGAAAAGCTCAATCATATGAGAGAGAGAGAGAGAGTATGTTTTATTTTATTTTTTTGTTTGTAACCTAAAAATAATCCTAAAAAACTTCTGTTTGTGACCTTTGATTAATTTGGCTATATATAGATTCGTTTGGAACTAAATATACTCGCAAAAAACTACGAACTATATATTATTGATGACTCCCCCCCATGTATTAATTACCCCCTCTCATAATATTTATATGGAGTCAATGATGTTTACAGTTGTAAAAAAAAACCTTATTATTACCATAATTATTTCTGTCACTTCGTTAAAAGTAGGGGATGAAAACATAATTATCAAGGATCTTAGGAGGTGTTCAGGAACTTTCCAAAACAAACCAAGAACTTGTGAAAGCAAGCCAAGATGGTACTTTGAGAAGCCGAAGCCACTCTCATCTGACCAGAACTTGTGACCATGTCAGCCTTCACTTTCAGATGGGTCAGCCCCACTTGTCCAGTGATCACACCACAACTCCTCCTCTTCCTTTATAGGCCCACCCTCCTCACATCCCACATACAAACCCCCTCCTCCTCCCCCCCCCCCCCCCCCCCTCCAGATCTTCCTCTCCGTCTCTGGAGTGCCTCTTTGAAGTTGAACCCTCCTCCCTTCCTTTTTCTTGTTAAACCTCCTCAACACCAGCCCTAAAACTATTTTATATACAGTTCAGTGATTCATGGATAAGGTTGAAAGAGAGACTCATGACTTTATGAATGTGGAATCCTTCTCTCAGCTTCCATTCATCCGCCCCGCACCCGTCAAAGAAAAGGGCATTCGCCTCTTCGGCATAGAATTCGGCAGCAACAACGACAGTCCAGCAGCTGACGAGTCTGAGTCAGCCGAAACTAATGAAGACACCGTGAAAGAAAGCGAGAGTAGTGACAACAACCGAAGATTTGAATGCCATTACTGTTGCAGAAACTTCCCTACTTCCCAAGCCTTAGGTGGCCACCAAAACGCGCACAAAAGAGAGCGTCAGCACGCGAAACGTGCCCACCTCCAGTCGGCCATGGCTCACAACAGCCTTACAGATGCACACTATTATGGCCTTGTAAACTACAGGATAGATTCAACTCCGAGCTCAGCCATGACTTATCCTTCATGGAATAGCCACTCTAACACTAGCAGGTTTTACGGCAGTCATGGCTCCTATTCACAACAACCTATCAATGGAAGTCCATTAGGCTTGTGGCGGATCCCGGCTATTCATGGTGGTGGTACTTTCCATCATAGTGACCGTTCGATGCATCATCCATTACCATTATTTGCAGGTGAGGAATTGAAACCCTCACCGGCCGGTACTGGTTCAAGCTCGCAAGGGCGGTATGGATATGATTCCAAGCCGAGCGCGCAAGACCATGTTAGTTTAGATCTTCATCTGTAATTTGATAAGTAGGATAAAAGAGAGAACCTGAGATTTTTCCTAAGATGGTCATCAAAGCTTTTAATGTAAAAAATGAGGCAATTCTTCTATGGAGAGACTCATGACCACTAGTGTAATCTTGAGGCAATTCTTCTACCTTCTTCTAACTTAGTATTAATTTCTTTTGTAAATGAAATGATTTACGTACGTGCTCTTGAATCGAACCCAAAAACACAAGTATAATAAATATCACAACATGAGCTGAGGTTTGCGCAGGACTAGATAGGTTCCTTGATGCTTTCTAATGGTAGCTAGTTTATTAGTATTCATGTATCATTTTGGAAACATTCTCCAGCTGATTTTAAAAGCTAAAATTCGCTGATTTAGTCATTGAAAGTAAGAGAACCATCTTCAAAATCCTTACCTAGCAGTGCAAATATAAGGCTCTTTTTCATTGTTAAGTGTGATTGGAGGTTCACACAGTACCCTAGCCTGAACAAACCTTGTTCCGTGCAATCTCAGCCTTTCTTCAGAATTGGTCACACGTGTGAGGAATATACATACATATATATTCAAAACTGGGTATCTGTAGTGAGTGCATGAAACATCTGTGGATAAACACGTGTGTGTATATCTATTTGTTGTCTAGACATGTGGGAGTGAGGAGAGAGGTTGGTTCGATACAGTGCAAGAGTGCTTTAACAGTGATGAGGGAAATCAGGTGATAAGGTTTTGATGTCTCTTCTGCACAACTTGCTGAAAGAAAATGATATTTCCATGGCATTTTCAGGGAGCATATCTATAGTTCGCCAAACTCCCAATGCAATTTCTCCTCTTGTTTTCCTTTCCTTTTTTTTTAATTCACCATGTGTTTGATGTTTCAATAAATATGTGTGTCTGAGAGAGAGAGAGATAGAGATTTTTATTTTTATTTTTTATGTATGTGTATGTGCCTATCAAACTTTAAATGATGCTCATGTCTGCCTAAAGATCTGAGTGGATCCTCCTCTAACGAGACTTGAAGCTAATGAAACAAAGGTGGCAGTTTTAAGACCACAGATAAATTGTTCTAGAGGAGCAGAAAAATCCCCAAAATCTTCACCATCCTAGACTGAGATCGCATATGTTTTGTACAGTGGAATCTCGGTCATTGAGCGATAGATTAAGATTAAATGTCTATGATATTCTATTGAACATGCACATGATGATTATTGGGGAGGCAGAATGAAGAAATGAAGTCATTTGATTTATAAAATGACACGATCCAGCCATTATTAAAGTCAAATCTAGTGTGATCGATGTTATATTTATCGGAATTTGTCGATACCAGTGTATATATTATAATTTTACGTAGATGCAAGGTAGAGAAGTAGAGCAAATTAATGTAGGACATGGTTCCCTCTTCTTTAACTGTTGCAGGGGACACAATTTTCAGTGTTCTGAGATATTAGTACCAAAGCTTTCATGGCTTTTAAAATGGAAAAACCAACCCTTAGAAAAGCATGTGTCCTGATTTGCTTCAGGAGACTTAAAGCAGCGTATGAACATGGTAGTTAGACTGCCTATCTTTATTTTTCTTACCTTTTTATGTGTACCTTAGTTTTTATGTCTGCAACAGGGAGGGAAAAGTTAGGTGGGTTAGTTTGAGTAGGTTGAGCCACGGCAATTTGAGAGAGACTCTGAGGGAATTCTCTTATTTGTCGACAGTAACATAGTCTTATATATCTTTTTGGCTGTGGTAATCCAGCAATTGTTGTACAGCATTTTGTATCTTCTCCTTGTCTCAACTTTACTCTGGAAGCACAAAATATTTAGACGGGGGTTCTTGGATATTATTTAACACATGATTCAGTGAATTGGCAACATGCTACAAAAGAAAGCAATGCACTAATTAATCGAATCCAAGAAGAAGGATGTTAGGATTTGTTATTTGTCTCGTAAAATTAGCTAGTACAGTTCAGATTCTTTTGTAAATATTCCGACATATTTTAATAAAAATTTTGTGAAAAATTAAAAAGTATTTAAAGAATAACATGGTTTGAATACAATCATTATTGAAAATAGTAGTTGTTTCAAAACTTATTTCTCCATCAGATTAATTAACAAACAACAATAAAAATTAATCTAAATTTTTTTAAAGATTCAATGGTAAAGAACTTGAATTCAAGATCTAATGACCAAGGAAAAATAGGTCACCAAAAACACACTGGAGTTTTTTTTTTATACACTCAGTATTGTTAGAAATATCTCAACAAAACAATTATAACCACACCTTAAAAGACCACCAAACGTGGTAATAATTTATTAGGGGCTTTGTTTGGGTTAATTTAAGATTAATTATGACCTCGTTTAGTGATTTTTCAAGGTCTAGTTAGAATTGTCTTGTCGAAATCTTTGTAACGATACCAAATGTGTCAAAAACAAATCATTAGTGTGTCTCGATAACCTATTTTTCCTTTCTTCATTTCTTTCTCCTGCCAAAACACCTTATCTATTTAGTCATTAGATCTTAAATCTTATATTTTAACGATTTAATTCTCATAAAATTTTGAGTTAACTTTTGATAAGATTAATTATTTTACAAAACAGAAAACATCACTACACTGTTATTTTCAATAGCAATTATGTATAGAATTAATATTAGAAATCACTGTTGTTTTAAACTATTATTCTTAATAACAATTGTGTGTACATAATCGATATTGAAAAACATGGTTGTATTCAAAATATGCTATTTACTTTTCCAACCTATATTATTCTCTCAAAAAATTTACTAAACTATATATGGCATTTTTCAACAAAAATCCTAAAGTTCAGTGTTTCGAAATGTCTGGTGAAATTGGAGACAACTAAAACCTGACATGGTGTGCAGAAATCTAGCTAGGGTTCTATTCGAAAGAACTGGCATGCTTCCCACCATGCTTTAAATATTGTTAATGCCAGTAGTTAAACCTATTTGCTGATAGATTTTCTGGTTTAAACAAAGGGGAAAACATCTTTACTTTGCAAGTTCAAGCAAATTATATGTCTACAAACAGTGCAGGAAGGAGAAACACGCCCAAAAAACTGTGGAAACAGTAAAACAATTATATAATCTCTATGATTCTCATTAAGAAGAAAAAAGTAGAAAAAATATTTAGCTAGAAAGGGTACTTCAAAGAAAGAAACATCTTTTACTTTGCATCATATCTCCTTGAATTAAAATTGAAAGTTATATCTAGCTGGGGAATCTAGGTGAAACATAATTACTAATTCACTGAAGTTAATTGCCTTTCAATAATGTCTTCATTAGAATGCTTTTCGCTTAATAGACCCTAGCTAGAAAGGGTACTTCAAGGATTCATATCCCAAAACAGTACTGTAAAACAAATCGTTATTGCCATATTAAGTTATTAACGGTCACATTAGTCCTGTTTGTACAATAAAAAAAGACTCAATTATTATTATTATTATTATTATTTTATTAATATAGTTGTTCAAACTACTTTACATATATCTCGATTAATTTCACGAGTTTTGAGATTTATAAAACTCGAACTAGTAATCTCTAAAAAAAACCATAAATCTGAACAACTAAATTATACCCTTAAAATTAAAAAAACTCAATAATTACACCAATACAAGAGAAGCATTCAATGTGAAATAACTCATAAAGCTGTCATCTACAACCCAATTATTGTACTGGACATGATTTCAATCTGGCACACTTTCAAAACACTAGAACACCAGACTTTAACCATGGCATCCGACACTTGGGCATAATAATTTGCTTTGTGTTCGCAACAAAGTGCCAAAAATGCCTCACGCAAGTAATGAGAACTCCACTTGCCTTAGTACTGATTAATAAAAAACACCTCCCAATCAAAAACCCTTGCAATGATTAATTTATTTTGATTAAAAATTCTAATTAATCCATCAACTGAAGGGAAGATATGATGCAGACTTGTAGCCATTGACCATTCTCCGAAGTAAGTGGACGTGGAGGAAGAAGGACTCAGAGTCGTGTCGTGTTCATGCTGCCTTGAATCAAAATCCCTGGCTAATTAAGAGATGTCTCCAAAGGCTCTTTATCCGTAAAAAGTCTATGAATTATATTTTGATAGACCAGACATAGGAAAGACACCGACTATTTATAGCAACCTTAGGAATTTGTTAAAAAAAAAACTATGTCATTTCAACAAATACTATGAAATGGAAGAACAAATTCAACATCAGTTAGGTTGAGGACCTTTTCTCAAACTACATTGAGAAATTCTCACTCCAGAGCTTTTTACCGAATATTGTCATAAAAGACGACCATGGAGGTGAGGTGACAAGCCCTTGTTTCCATTTATACTGTGTATCTCTTCCAGCTGTCGAACAAAGTACCAAAATATTTACTCCTTTTAAATCGCCAGAGCTGCAGTGAACTTGTACTGTAAGCTAAAAAGAGCCCTCGCTGTTATTTTCAAGAAAGGAAATTTACCCCATGGCCATTCAAAAAGGATCTAGCATTGTTGCTGGATCTAAATATATAGTACCCTTGGAAATATCAGCCCTAAGGTTAAGGACAAATAGGAATCCTGTTGAGGCGTTCAGTTCATTGTGTGGTTGCGAGCTAGGATCTAAAGGGCAATAACGAGTATAACGCGTTTGCCAAGTTTTGTCCAAATATTGATGATAGGAAATAAGTACATTGCAACTCAGCAATAATCCAGTAAATGGAAGGAAACCCATCAAATTCTTCTTTCACGAAGGTAATTTGGTCTGTGGACCCTAGAGAACCTTTGCAAGAGGCATTTCTATCCTCGCGGACTATAAGCTATATGCAAATTTACTGAACAGTTGGAAAATTTAGGGTTCCCATCCAGCCCAAAAGAACGAGAAAAAAGAGGAAGCTGGAAAATTGCCAAATTGTTAACATCAACCAGCTATCCAGGGGGTCCACGAGTAAATGCATCTAGGAGAAGGCATGTGATGAGGAAGATGATATAAAGAAGCACAATAAAGACTTGTGAATATTTCATGTATTATCATTAGGACCACTTCCACTCACTTCTTCTCCTGTTTCATGTATATAAGAGAAACACCAGTGGAATTTAAGAAACAGTGGTCCACAACCCTATAAAAGTCGCGAACGAGGTATACACTGGTCTCTTGCTAACCTGCGCCTCATGCTACGGTGCAAAACTTTTCAAAGAAAAGAAAATAATTTTTTATAAAATATTTGAGAACTTGATTGATTTAAAATATATTAAAATAATATTTTTTATTTTTTAAAAATTATTTTTAGTATTAGTGTTGAATTGAGAAAGAATATATTTGATTGTTATTTCAGTACAAAAATAAGAGCAGAAAAGGCTCTTATATATATATAGCCTATACAGAGACTAATTAGGAAAAGCTCATTACACTAGTCTAGGAAATAATCATGGACGATTTACAATCAAGTGAGGCTAATTAGGAAACTAAATATTCTATGATTCCTATTATGTGATTTCCATATTTATTCTTCACGTTAACACTCCTCCTCAAGTTGGTGCATAGATATCAGCAATGCCCAACTTGTCAAGTGAGTTATGAAAGATTTTGCCCGAGACAGCCTTTGTAAGTATATCTGCTAGCTGATCTTCTGATTTTACAAATGGAAATTGAATCACGTTGTCTTCAAGCTTCTGTTTAATGAAATGCCGATCTACCTCAACATGTTTGGTACGATCATGTTGAACTGGATTGTGTGCAATTGCTATGGCTGCTTTATTGTCACAAAACATGTTCATTGTATCTTGAGATGAACATCCAATTTCTTCCATTAATCTCTTTAACCAAAGTAGCTCACATAGTCCTTTGGTCATACCTCTGAATTCAGCATCTGCACTTGATAAAGCAACTACCTTCTGTTTCTTGCTTCTCCAAGTGACTAGATTCCCGCCCACAAATGTGAAGTAGCCAGATGTGGATTTCATGTCAGTGATGTTCCCTGCCCAATCTGCGTCAGTGTAACCATTAATGTGCAGATGTTGATGTTTCCTGAACATCAGTCCTCTGCCTGGAGAAGACTTCAGGTATCGCAAAATGCGAATCACAGCACTCATATGATCTTCGCTGGGGTAATGCATAAACTGACTTACCAAACTCACGGCATATGCAATGTCTGGTCGAGTATGAGATAAGTATATTAGTTTTCCCACAAGGCGTTGATATCTCTCTTTATTGGTGAGAGCCTGATTAGGAAATTCTCCCAAACCATGGTTTTGAACTACTGGTGTATCAGCTGGTTTGCAGTCAAGCATTCCTGTTTCAGACAGCAAGTCAAGCACATATTTCCTTTGGGATAGAAATATGCCTTGTCTTGATCGAGCCACTTCAATCCCCAAAAAATACTTTAATCCTCCGAGGTTCTTCATCTCAAACTCGGTTGCTAACTGCTCTTGTAATTTTGAGATTTCTTCTCTGTCGTTTCCTGTAATTATCATATCATCAACATAGATTATGAGAGCTGTTACCTTTTCTCGTTGGTGCTTCAAGAAGAGAGTGTGGTCTGAATTACTTTGCTTGTAACCGTATCTCTACATGGCAAAACTAAATCGTCCAAACCATGCTCTCGGGGATTGTTTTAAGCCATATAACGCCTTTTGTAGCTTGCAGACCACCTTCCCTTGCATTGGGGAAGTAAGGCCAGGTGGAACATCCATGTACACCTCCTCCTCAAGATCTCCATGGAGAAAAGCATTTTTTACGTCAAATTGGTGCAGTGGCCAGTCCAAGTTTGCAGCAAGAGAGATCAGTACTCTCACAGTATTTAATTTCGCTACCGGCGAGAAGGTTTCTTGATAATCTATCCCATATGTCTGAGTATATCCCTTCGCCACCAGCCTTGCTTTATATCTTTCTACTGAACCATCTGCTTTGTGTTTAACAGAGAACACCCATCTACATCCCACAGTTTTCTTTCCTTCAGGTAGTGGTACGAGCTTCCAAGTATTATTTTTCTGCAGTGCTTCCATTTCTTCCTCTATTGCTTGAATCCATTTAGGATTATTCAAAGCTTCATTCACTGTATTAGGGACATCTTCTGTAGATAGTTTATGCGTCAATGCCTTGAGGGGTTCAGACAGCTTCTGAGTTGAGACATGGTTGGCAATTGGGTACTTGGATTTGCTCATTCCATGATCAGGTGAATATCGTTTTGGAGGTTGTCCCCGATTATGTCTGAAAGGCAAGTTATAGCTAGCAGAAATATTTTGAGATGAGTTTAGAACTTGTACCTCATGAATATTCTCAGGAGATTGAACTGATTGTGGTACTGTCACGGCATGGAAGGGCTGTTCATTGGAGACTTCTCCAGTTGCTTCCATTTGCTCACTAGTTTCTACACTCTCCTCCACTGTTTCGGTCTCAACGTGCTTGTCATTTTCTCCTTGTTCCCTCATTAATTCTGTCTCTGTATCAATAGCAATATGTGGCTGGATAATATTATCTGAGATATGCTCATTATCTCCCCCTGCATTCTTCACTGTACTGTCAGTAAAGCCCGGCCAATATTCCCAAGCCTGCTCTGCACTTAGGAGCTCCCCCTAACAAGAGGAGCTAGAAGATGGGGAAGTGAAGAAATGCTCAGATTCAAGGAAGGTAACATCCATAGAGGTATAGAGTCGTCTTGTAGCTGGATCATAGCATCGGTATCCTTTCTTATGAGCTGCATACCCAAGAAAAACACAGCGGACAGCACAAGGGTCGAGCTTGGT
This sequence comes from Populus nigra, assembly GCF_951802175.1. Taxonomy (NCBI): domain Eukaryota; kingdom Viridiplantae; phylum Streptophyta; class Magnoliopsida; order Malpighiales; family Salicaceae; genus Populus; species Populus nigra. Next base: position 7,041,378 of record NC_084854.1, on the reverse strand, counting down.
TCGTTGGTTTTTGTGTATATGAACATATACAACACAACCAAATGTTCTGGGCGGAAGCATGAGAACTGACGGTAGGATCACATGGTGGCCTAGAACTTGAAGCGGGGTCTTATAGTCCAGAACTCTTGATGGCAGTCTATTCAGCAAGTATACTGCAGTCACCACTGCATCAGTCCAGAACCGTTTGGGCACATTAGCAGCTGTCAAGAGAGCTCTAGTGATCTCCAAGATATGTCGGTTTTTACGTTCGGCAACACCATTCTGTTGTGGCGTTTGTGGACAAGATGTCTCATGATGCATGCCATGTTCCTGAAAGTATCGGTGGAATTGTTTGTTATCATATTCCCCACCATTATCGGGTCGCAGAATCTGTAGTGTTGCAGAAAATTGTGTTTGAATCATATTATGGAATGAGCGAAATATGTCAAACACTTCATGTTTCGTTTTCATCACATACAACCAAGTCATTCGTGTACAATCGTCAACAAATGTGACAACCCAGCGAGCTCCAGAAGAGATAGTAATCGGGGCAGGGCCCCAAACATCAGTATGAACAATTGCAAATGGAGTGGCACTCTGATTTAAACTTATTGGGTACGATACACGATGACTCTTAGCTTTAATACAAGTTTCACACTGAAAATCTGCTTCACGAAATTTCGTGAATAGTTCTGGAAATAAACAACGTAAATACCGAAATGAGGGGTGTCCCAACCGATTATGCCATAACCAAATCTGTCGTTCCTTATTGTCGATGGGGTGTATGTTATTTGCTCGACCACAGCTGAAGTCATCCATGTAATACAGCCCTTCCCTCTTAGTACCACGACCAATAATCTCCTTGGTGAGAATATCCTGAAACAAGCAAAAACTAGGATACATTAGTGCACAACATTGTAATTCCTCAGTCACTTGTCCTACAGATAACAATTTATTGGACAGTGATGGAACTAGCAGGGTATGTGGTAATGAGAAAGAAGGAGAAAGTGCAACTATTCCAGCCCCAGTCACTGGATATGTCACTCCATTAGCATTAGCAATGCATAGCCGTTTTGGTTGAGTGGTGTCAGACAAATCACAGGGATCATACGTCATGTGGTCTGTTGCTCCAGAGTCAATGATCCAGCCATCATGATCATGTCTTCTCTTCTGAGAGCAAAAAACATAACCTTGATTACCTGGGTCATTCTGATCAGTCTGTTCTTTAGCCGAGATAGGAGATTCTTGTGCAGGTACAAGTGATAGTGTAGGTTCCATGCTCATAAGGGCTGCACGACCAGGATGTTCACTACGCCTGGCTTCTGGTTTTTTCTTCACCTTGAGTTCGTGCCACCAATCTGGATAACCATGTATTTTGAAACATGTATCTTTGGTGTGTTTTGTATTTCCACAGTGTGTGCAACCTGCCCCTTCCCCATGTGATTTTGTAACTGGCCTTCCATTCGCTAGCACCTCCAGATATGACTTCTTCATTTTTCAGCATCACAGATTGCCTTAGGTCTTCTCTCCTGACTTGCGCATAGGCTTGTTCTACTGTTGGAAATGACTGCATCTGGAGCACATCTGCTCTAATATTGTCAAGTCTGTCATCAAGCCCGTCTAAGAATATATAGACTCTGTCCTCTTGCAAAAATGAATTATATTTCTGTATGTCAGTATTGCACTCCATAGGGTTTGGACGCCGAAAATCTATTTCTCTCCATAATCCCTGCAGATTGTTGTAATATGTTTCAATAGATCCTCCTCCCTGTTTCAGCCTAGTAACTCTTTTTTTGAGTTCATATACTTGTGATGTATCAGTGCCATCAAAGTAGGTTGTTGCAATGTTATCCCAAACAGCTTTGGCTGTTGAAAATCTGATGAAGTTGCTTACAAGTTTTGGGTTCATAGAGTTGATCAGCCATCCCTTCACCATTGCATTTTCAGTTCTTCACTTCCGGAATGTTGGATCTGTTTGCAGAGGTTGTGGAAGGTCTCCATTTATATATCCCAACTTGTCTTTTCCTGAGATATACATCTCAACAATTTGAGACCATAATGCATAATTGTTGTCATCTAACTTGATTCCAATCGGTGCAGCAGGTTCATGGCTGGCAAGTTGTGTCATCCCTGCTGTCAAATTTGCAAGGATTGAGTTCTCCCCTTCATAAGTTTTCAACCCAGCAGAAGGGGTTTCCATTATTTTTCAGAAAAAAAAAAATAATTCTATGGCCCTAGAATCTCTGCTCTGATACCATGTTGAATTGAGAAAGAATATATTTGATTGTTATTTCAGTACAAAAGTAAGAGCAGAAAAGGCTCTTATATATATATAGCCTATACAGAGACTAATTAGGAAAAGCTCATTACACTAGTCTAGGAAATAATCATGGACGATTTACAATCAAGTGAGGCTAATTAGGAAACTAAATATTCTATGATTCCTATTCTGTGATTTCCATATTTATTCTTCACGTTAACAATTAGTACATTAAAATAATATGAAAAAACTAAAAAAATTTAATTTAATTTAATTTAATTTTTTTAAAAATATTTAATAAGATGAAAATATTTGAAAAGAAAAGAAAAACATGTCTTTCTTTAAATTTATACATGTTCAAAAAACAAAATTGAAACAAGTATAATTTCAAAAAGATCTTTCTTTAAATTTACACGTCAAAAAAACAAAATTGAAACAAGTATAATTTCAAAAAAAAAACTATTGATTTTATGGCTTTTTTTAACATACTCGATTATAAAAAATTATATATATAATTTCAAAAAAAAAAATAACATCTTATCGTGTGCTGTTATGAGCAACACAACTCAGAATAAAAATTTTAATATAAAAGTTATATTATTCGGAATACTATAACCACTTAAGATTTTGGATATATATATATATATATATATATATATCTCGAATAGTGTAACCTCGAAAATAAAATAAAAAATATTTAAAAAATGGTGAACGTTACACAGTTGAAAATAGCTCAACCTTCATTTTAAATATTTTTGTAAAAGTTACGTTGTTCCTAGTAGCGTAACCCTCAAAGATAATATTAACTCATGATTCTTTGATGGACACATCCTTTACAAGAAGGCTATATATAGGAGTATTGCTCGGCTGAGCAATGTGGACAACCATTTGTGAAAACAATACTAAATCAAGGAAGAAAGTTTAGAATCATGCAATTCTAACTTGCAATAGATTAATTCTCAATGATTAATTAGCGAAATAATGATTGTGATGGCGATATTATTAGTAAGAAAATAATATTTAAATGAAACATATTTTTTAATAATCGATAAATAATGAAATAAAAAAAATACAATGGTAATTAATAAGGCCTTGATGGAGCAGTGATGATGGTTGCTGTGAAGGTAAATGTGGTGGACGGTATATGAGAAAATGAGAAGCTATTGAAATGATTGAAAAATAATGCACTTATATAAAATTATGAGTTGATTGTTTTTTTATATAATAATGGAGAGAAAATATCATTAAAGCTAGTGCTAGTAAATAATTATATTACTAGAAAATTGTTAAATACCAATGGAAATACTGACAAAAAAATATCATCAGTAAATTATAATAATATTTATTGACAAAACATCACGTTGTTGTTTTCATCGGGTATTCATCGATTGAAAAAGTTATGTCAGTGAATAAAAAGGGAATTACTGGTGAAATTCAAAGAATAAAAAAAATTAAATAAGTATTCTCTCATTAATTCTGTCGTCAAATCTGATGTGTCAATATTGCCGATGGAATTATTTATAAAAAATTATCGTCGTTAATTTTCATCGGTAATGTTTAAGTTATAACTTATTACACAACCCCCCCTCTCTCACTCTCTCATTTCTTCTTTTTCTTTATCTTTCTTTCTTTAGAAAACAACACCCCCCTCATTTTGTCATAAATCAAGCTTTTATCATTACAAATTCGGCCACCCTAATACTCAGTCTATCAGTATCCTTGTTTTGGTTTAATTTTTTTTAAGATTCGCTATATCAAGTGCACAAGCCTACCCATTTTTTATATTAATGTTTTTGGCATTTTGTGTAGTATATGTAGTTTATTTGTGTGTTTAATTACTTGTTTTATAGCTTTTTTCTATAGAAATTTGTTGTATGAATGTGTGATTTGTACATGTTATGGTTTGTTTGAGATTTTAAAAAATTATATTTGTTTGTCATTTGATGAAATTGAGTTTGATTTTATAACTTAGGTTTTTTATAATGAAAGAAATAATGGGTTATTTAATGGATACATTTCATATTTTGTCAATTTTATTGTTAAGTTGAAAATTTCGGTAAATTTGGAGAAAATTGAATTTCTGGAGAAAATTGATGATTATTAAAGGGTATCATTAAAATAGATTAAATATGTTTGATTCAACCAATGATAGCTAATTAATTAGGTATCGATAATTTATTTAGTTCACATTATTAATTAATACATGTTGTCATCAATATTCTATACAAGATTCATATCAGTAATGGATGATCATTCTTAGATGTATCAAGTTTTACCCAAAGGGTTACACAATATGAATTATTGTAATGGGGTTGAGAGTTTTATTAATTATGCACTATGTAATCTAAAAAATATTATTGGGGGTGGTATTATATATCCATTTAAGAAGTATAAAAATAAAAATTTCATTAATGTAGATGTTGTTACGATGCATCTTCTATATATAAAAAAAAGGTTCATGAAAAAAATACTTGTGTTTGTTTACACATGGAAAACCATATGGTAGAAAGGATGGTTGGATCAACTTCTATTTCTAGTAATGTGTATGAAGTTGTAGATGTTAATAGTAAACCTTATAAGAGTATAATGATGGATATAATGAGAATTAATTTGGGCTATGTAAGTAAATGTTCAAGTGTAGATGAAGAACCAAATGCAGACGCAATTAGGTTTCTTGAACTTTTAAAAGATTTCGACGAATCATTTTATGATAGGTGCATAAATTATTGTAAATTATTGTTCGTTGCACATGTATTCACTATCAAGTTGGATCATTAGCTGAGTAAAGCCAGTTGTGATAGATACATTGAATGTGTGAAATGCATCTTACCTGAAAGGAATAGGTTGACAAAAAAACTTTTATTTTGTTAAATCCATGATGAAACTCTTTGGCCTAGGATACTAGAAAATTGACATATGTCTAAATTTTTGCATGTTGTACTACCATGAAAATACAGATTTTACTAAGTGTAGAACCTGTAGGCATGCTTGATATAAACCTAAAACTGGTAGGGAAGGACTTTCGTCACACATAGAAAACTAATATATTTTCTAATTGTTTTTAGGTTGCAAATGTTATTTATATCTCTAAATATTATTGAGCACATGACATAACATCATTCATATTATGTGATGGATGGAGTCATGGTGCACCATTCCGATGGTGAAGCTTGAAAATAGTTTAATAGGGTGCATCCTCGGTTTTTAATGGAACCATGGAATGTACATCTTGGGTTATATACAGATGGATTCAATCCATATGGATAATTTATTGCACCCTATATTTTTTGGCTAATGACAGACACGACTTACAACTTGTCATTGAATATGTGTGTGAGGCTAGAGTCATGCATAAACTAGATGTTATACATACAAAACAGAACGTGTTTGAAAGCATATTCAACACAGTGATTGACGTGAAAGGGAAGACAAAAGATAACATGAAGACTAGAATGAATATACCTTTGTTTTGTCACTATAAAAATATGAATTTGGTTTCTAATAGGACACGGGTTGCAAAGCCCAAAGTTAGCTTTGCCTTAGACTTTCTCATCTATCAATGACTTAAAAGTTTGTGTTTTCCTTATGTATATGCTTTGAACATATCTAAATTGATGAATTAAATGATGGAAGATTGTATAGAAAAAAAGAGTCATGATTGTCATGTCTTTATAGAAACTCATTCTATTTACTTACAGAGATTTTTGTCAAAAAGGATATAGAATACACTCAAGAAGATCAATCATTTTTCCAAATATATATGCTCTAATAAGTTGCATACCAAACACATGGAGAAGCTTGAAAACATGAAAGGGAAGACAAAGGACAACATGAAGACTAGAATTATTATACCTTTATTTTTTTCACTATAAGAATATGGATTTGGTTTATAATAGGACACGGGTCACAAAGCCCAAAGTCAATTTTTCCTTAGACTTTCTTGTCTTCAAATGGCTTAAAATTTTGTGTTTTCCTTATAGATATGCTTTGAACATATCTAGATTGGTGAATTTGAAGTATGGAAGATTAAATAGAAAACAAAATCATGATTGTCATGTCTTTATACAAACTCATTTCATTTACATATAGGGATTTATTGTCAAAACAGATATAGGATGCACTCAAGAAAATCAATCATTTTTTTCAAAGATATATGCTCTAACAAGTTGCATACCAAACACATGGAGAAGCTTGAAATGAATATTGTCCAAAAAATCTTTAAATTTGAGATGATTTTCCTTTCATTCTTCTTCGACTCGATGGAGCATCTACATATATATTTACCATTTAAGGAAAACGTTAGAGGTTTAGTTTAATATAGATGAATATATCTATTTGAGAGGTTAGGGATTACTTATCCATCCTAAGTAAATTTCTATTATCTTTTTTTTTAATAAACATTCATTTATTCAATATTTGTCTAATTTCATACAGATACTTATTTAATCTTAAGAAAAAGTTAAAAACAAGGCGGATGTTGAGGCTTTGATATATAAAGCTTATATTGTTGAAGAGATTTCAACATTTATCTGATAATAATTTGAGTCTCACTTAAGAAAAAGAATAAATCATGTTCTAAGATATTACGATGATGGGGAAGTTCCTTGTGAGAATTTATCAATACTTCCCCATCTTGAACGAGCTTTTCTAAAAAAAGCAGTGAGAGGAAGATACTTGACACAAATCAAATTTAGACATGCACATAATCATGTGTTATTTAACTACGATGAATTGAGATCTTTTAGTAAATACAATATTAAAATGTTTCTATATTTAAATAATTTTTTTATACTTTCATATAAACTAATAGATTAAGTAATTCCTTGTAAGCAACATAATTAATTTTTACTATCCCAATATTAACATGTTGTGATTTTACTGTATTTGCAGGTTAGATAGACAAGGAATACAAAAACATTAGGAAAAAAGAAATTGGTTTATACAATGCACATATCGATAAAATGTCAAATACCAACATAATTATCGACGACCATAATCCTTCATAAAGTTTTGAAAATTGGAAAAGATTACAGGACTTTGCCATTATTTTTTATTGATGGAATTACCAACGGACTTATTCCCTCAAAGAAATCTAAAGATTTGACAAAAAAAATTCAAGACTCTGCCATTGTTTTTTTATCGATGGAATTACCAACAGACTTAATCCCTCGAAAAGTTCCAGAGAGGTGGAAAACAATTACAAGACCTTGCCTCTGTTTTATACCAATGAAATTACCGATTGATTAAATCTATATGAGAGTTTTAGAGATTTGGGAAAAAATTATAGGTCTTTGCCACTTAAAACTCAAATCATCAAAGGAATTACCGATTGATTAAATCTATTTGAGAGTTCCAGAGATTTGGGAAAAAATTATAGGTCTTTGCCACTTAAAACTCAAATCATCAACGGAATTATCGACTGAACAAAATGTCATCAAAAAGTTTTGGGGGCTTTTGGGAAATTTTATGGGTTCTAAAAAACTTTCAGTGTTAATTACTAATTCTTAAATATTAAATTGTCCATTAATAATTCTATCAATAATAAACGATATAAATAAAATATCAGAATTCCTAATTCTAGAAGTAAAAAAAACTTCTCTCTCCCTCTCTTCTCATTTCCCCTCATCATCCTCTCTCCCTCGTATCTGTATGCTTCCCCTTCTTTGCCTCTCCTCTCTTATGTCTTATAGCTCAAAATCAAACCATTAAAGAGAGATTAACAAGTCTTCACTCTCCACTCCAGGTAAATTTTCCCCATGTCATCCTCCTACTTTTTTTTATTTATTGACAAATCTCTTTTAACAAGTAATAAAGAGACCCCCCCTCTTTTGACTTAGGTTATATTCGTGTTTATTTAAAAAAAAACAACATTTTAACCAATTTCTTCAATGAGTTGAAGCTTTGAGGTACCCATAACAACTCATGATTCACACGTGCCGACACTATTTTGGTTGCCTCGAACAAGTTAGTTATTCTTGCAATTTTTAGTCATCCCCAACCATAGTAAAGCTCGATTTTTAAACTAGCATAATCTTTTGGATTTTTTACAACTTTGAGATAAATTGTTAATTGTGATAGATTGAAATTTGTTGTGCATGATAGCAAAAATCTAATAGAGAAAATTGTTATTTTGAATAGGTTAGGGTTAAATGTTGATTGGCAGTGAAAATTAAATTAGAAGATTATTATTATTTGAAATTTTTAATTTTGATATTATTATTTTTGGTATAACTCTTTAATTAATTGAGATTTGTTTTACGAGAATTGAAATATTGTTATGCTTATAATTAATAACTCTATTGGTTAGGATGGAAGATTTAAATTGAAGATAACAATTATTATCTTGATAGTTGGTTTGTAAAACAAAATGTGAATTTATTATGCCTATAGATAGTTAATGATGAGAATTAGATTTATTTTGGTTTTGATAAGAAAATGATTTTTTGTTCATACATGATGCCATGAAAAGGGGAGGAAATTCTCAACTGTTAATTTTAAGGTTCTAGGGTAAATTTGAGGGACAATAACTATTTTGATGCTAATATCATCAACTAACATAAATTAAGTACTAAATAAAGTAAAATTATAAAGGTTATTCAAAGAAAAATATTGGGTAAATGATGTAATTTCTTCTTCTAAATACATACATAATTTTAATAATAGTCATAAATAGAATTAATTGGTTTGCAACATGAGTTTGTTGATGTGTATTTTATAGGTTTTAAAATTTTAAGTAGGCTTTCATATAGGGGGTTGCTGCCAGGATTTTTTAAAAATAAGATATTAGTTAACCTAGGTATATAATGAAAAATTGTAAGAGAATTGTTTTCCTTTTTCCTTTTTTTTTCCCTTTATGACTGTCATGACCCTTCTCTTATTAAATCAAGGATTTTAGTTTTTTATCTTGATTTTTTTTTATTCAAGAAAGGTGGAAGTAACAAGTGTTTCCCTTCTATATTTTATTTTTTATTTTTTATTTTTGGTTTGTGTATGGAAGGATAAATGAAAAAGTTAGGGTTTTGTTATGAATTTGATGATTGTTTAATCTTGGAGTTATAACTGATGTAATAGCGTGTTAGATGGCATAAAACAAAGTATTAGGATGTCAGGAATGATAGGTTTTGATGAACAAGTCGTCTGTTTTTTTATTTGCGTTATATAGATTATAAACTGTTAGGTTGAGATTCTAGAAATCCTAACCAACCAGTTCACTTATTGCAACAAGTCAATCGGTTTACCATGCAGTTGGGGTTAATCAGGTTTATTAGGTTCGATTAGTTTAGGTTATTTTCATAATCGATCAGGTGAATCAGTTTAGTTTTATAATTACAATTTGGTCTCTAAGTTTAGAGTTTAATCTTTGATGTTAGTTTTTCTTTAAGTTGTTTTTTAGTGTTTTTCGTATCCTTTATAAGTTTTACTGACGTTTCTCCTAACGATCTTCAGTGTTCTTGATTTTGCATCCATTTGCCTTTTGTTTTTGTTTTCCGGGTGAGTGGGATAATTTTTAATATGCATGAAATATAAATAATATATGTATGTTGATACTAGGATGAGTACAATTGATTATTTCTTGAACATATATATATATATATATATATATATATATATATATATATATGTTGCTTTATTTTTTAGTACTCATTCATTCTTGATTTTTTACTTGTATTCTATTGAATCAAATTATATTCGATATGACTTTCATTTGTTTCGGATATTCATGTAAGTAACTATAATGTATTGATATCAACATGTTTGTTAGAAACTCTATGCTAACGGAGGGTTGTTAGTATTTGTACACATCGTATTTGTATGCTTAACTAGAAAGAGAAGTTTTAAACTATTATTGATTTCATTTCTTTGAACAATATCATACTTTTTGGAAGATTATGAAATGTTGCATGATTTTATATAGTTTTGGTTTAATGATATATATGTTCTAAGGCTTAGTGAAAGTAGGGTGTCCATTTGATACCACTCTTGTGTTGCCATTCACGGACCTAGGGTTCAGGTGAAGTCAGCATCATGCAGTGATGTTAGCATCCTTAAGGTTGGAAGGTGAGGTGGTTGTGAACTAATATATGTCTAAAATGAGTAAAAGGGCAGTAAATTCTCCACTTATAGTATAGAAGGAGTTTTATGAGATGTTTTTGGAGCATTTTTTGCCTGAAAGCTTGAGGGATGCTAGAGTATATGAGTTTGACAAGTTGGTTCAAGGTGATTTAACTATGATAGATTATAAGGTGGAGTTCACGTAGCTGTCCAAATATGTTGCGTATTTGGTACAAACTGAGAAGAGGAATATCAAGAGGTTTGTCCAGGGTCTTAATAGCTACTTGTTCAAAGCTATTGAGGATCATAATTTTAAGATGTACTCGGCTCTAGTGGATTGTACCCGAGCTATTGAGGCATGAGAGTTAAAGGATGAATTATCACTTGATTTAACCAAGAGGGCCAAGGTAGGGAGTCAGTTCTCTTTTCAGCAGCGATCTAATATAGGTCCTAACAGAAGACAGGGAGTTGACAAGGCTAATTTAGATAGTCGAGGATTTTCTTGCCAAGGTCCACTTTAGAGGAGCCGATACACATAGTATAGGTGTAGATGGTCAGACTCAGAGTGAGGATACTATTCAATCAGCACCACAGGGTTTAGAAGGGAGGCTTCTATATCGGTCTTGAGGATCTAGACATTACGATATAATTTGCTCTAGGTATACAAGATATTGTTTTGGTTGCGGACAAATTGATCACTTATTAAGGGATTGTTCAATAAACGATTGTTCATGCCCAGTGCAATTTGTATCGGTTGCATCTCCTACTCAGACTCAGACTCAGTCAACTAGTCATTCTATGTTTGAGAGTGATCGTGGAGTTGATGGGCGCGACTAACAGAGTTGTGAAGTAAATGGTGGAGGTTTTACGCCATTAGGTCAGAAATAGGCGAGAGCTTTTGCCTTTCCTTAGCAGGATACCCAGGCATTTAACATTGTTGTTTTAGGTACACTCTCTATATATTTTTTTAATACTAGAGTTTTGTTTGACATGGAAACAACTCACTCTTTTGTGTCATCATATTTTGCTTTGAGGTTTAGTATACAACCTAATTTGTTAAAGAGTCCCTTGTGTATGGCTAACCCATTTGATAAGGTTATGTTTGAGGAATATGTTAGTATTGATTATGAGGTTGAGATGCAATATAGAAAGCTTTTGAGTGATTTGGTGATTTTAGAAATAGTAGGTATGTATTGGTTTTCTAGGCACCATGCCTTAATTGATTATTAGAATAAGATAGTGGTTTTCAAGCCTGATGAAAAGACAGAATTTGTTTTTCATGAAAATAGTTTATCATCTTCATCAAGGATTCTCTTGGCCTTCACGAGAAAGATGGTATGGAAGGGTGTACAAGGCTTTTTGACTTATGTGCAGGATGTGAGTATGGAGGTTCCAGAGATGGAACAAGTTTTAATAGTTAGGAGTTCATTGATGTTTTTCCTGATGACTTACCTCGACTACCTTCTGATAAGGAGATAGAATTCTATATTGATCTACTTTTAGGAACGAAACCAATTTTGATGGCACCTTATAGGATAACGCCAACTGAATTAAAGAAGTTGAATAAATATATTCAAGATTTCTTAGATAAAGTGTTTATCCATCCAAGTGTGTCTCTGTGGGGAGCACCTGTTTTATTTTTAAAGAAGAAGGATGGGTCAATAAGGATGTGTATAGACTATAGGTAGTTGAACAAGCATCGTTAAGAATAGATGAATTTTTTTAACAGTTGCAAGGAGCTCAATGTTTCTTAAAGATCGATTTGTGATCAGGGTATTACCAGTTAAGGATTAGAAAGATAGATATTCCTAAAACTGCCTTTAGGACTCGTCATGAGTATAATGAGTTTTTAGCATTGTCTTTTGGGTTAAGGAATGAACCAGCGACCTTTATGGACGTGATGAACAAGGTTTTTAGGTTGTTTATTGATAGGTTTGTTATTGGGTTCATTGATGACATCTTAGTGTATTGAATGAGTAAAGAGCATTTAAGATTGATGTTTCGAACTCTAAGAGATCATCAGTTGTATGAAAAGTTCTTGAAAATGAGTTTTGGTTGGAGAGTGTTAGGTTTTTGGGACATGTGGTATGCAGGAATGGGATAGAGGTTGATCCACAAAAGATGGAGGCAATTAAATAGTGGCCTAGAACGACTACGGTATTTGAGATTAGAAGCTTCCTTGGTTTAACAGGATACTACAGGAGGTTCTTGAAGAACTTTTTATGAAATCCTACTTCGTTGACTAACACAAAACGTGTTAAGTTCCAATGGTCAAAAGAATATTAGAAAAGTTTTCTGAAGTTGAAGGAAAGGATAATTACAGCTCCGATTTTGACAGTATCTTCGGGTTTTGGTGGTTTTACTTTGTACTATGATGCATCTAGGATTGGATTAGGTTATATTTTGATGCAGAATGATAATGTAATTGCTTATGCCTTGAGGAAGTTAAAGAAGCATAAGCAAAATTACCCAACACATGATTTGAAGATGGTTATGGTAGTGTTTACCCTTAAAATTTAGAGATATTACTTGTATGGGGAGACATGTGATATATTTTCGGATTATAAAAGTCTTCAGTATATCTTCCAGCAGAAAGATTTGAATTTGAGATAAGGAAAGTGGATAGAGTTGCTAAGTGATTATGATTGCACGATAAAGTATCACCCGGGCAAGACGAATGTTGTTGATTCCTTGAGCAGGAAGTCTATTGGTAGTTTGGTTCATATTTAGTAGGTGAGGAGATCGTTAATTAAAGACTTACATGGGTTGTTGGATAATAAGGTCATTCTTTAGATTAGTGAATTGGGAGCATTGTTGGCTCACTTTCAAACTATGTTAGACTTGGTAGATCAGATTAAAGTAGCTCAGATAAAGGATGAGTGGCTATGTAAGATAAAAGATGAGTTGAAATTAGAAATGGCTTCGGGTTTTGTAGTTAGTGAGGAAGTTGTGTTGAGATTTGGTTATAGGCTGTGTGTGCCTGAGGTGGATGATTTGAAAAGATATGTGATGGCATAAGAACACCAAACTACCTATACTATACATTCTGGTTTTAACAAGATGTATAAAGACTTAAGAGAGTGTTACTAGTGGAATGGTATGAAGAAATACACTATCAAGTTTATATCTCAATGCTTGACCTGTTAGAGGGTTAAAGGTGAACATCAGAAGCCACTAGGGCTTTTGCAGCCATAGTTGATTCCTGAATGGAAATGGGAGAGGATTGCTATGGATTTTGTGTCAGATTTGCATTGGAGTCAAGAGGGTTACAATTCAATTTGGGTGATAGTTGACCATTTAACCAAGTTAGCTCATTTCTTGCTAGTAAAGTGACATATGGGTTTGTAAAGCTAGTAGAAATCTATGTTAATGAGATCGTGAGGTTGCACAATGTGTCGATCTCAATTGTGTCCAACAAAGGTCCATAGTTCACATCTTAGTTTTGGGTAAAGTTTCAGGAAGTCTCAGGGACTCATATTCAATTAAGTACTGTTTTTCATCCTCAGACCAATGAACAATCTAAGATGATTATACAGATTTTTAAGGATATATTAAGAGCTCGTGTGATTGATTTTGGGTCCAATGAAGCAAGTACTTGTCTTTGATGGAGTTTGCATATAATAATAGTTATCAGACGAGCATTAATGTGGCACTATATGAGGCATTATATGGTCAAAAGTGTAGATAACATGTATGTTGGTATAAGGTTCGCGAGGGAAGATTGATAGGTTTTGAGTTAATATAGATTACTTCAGATAAGATTAAGGTGATCTAAGATAAGGTTCAAACAACTCAGGGTAGGCAAAAGAATTACACGGGTAAGAAGAGGTATAGTTTGGAGTTTTCATTATGTGACGTGTTCCTGAAAGTCTCTCTAACTAACAGAATATTTAGATTTGTAAAAAATGAAAGTTTGAGCCCTATTTTATAGGGCCTTTTGAAATTTTGGAAAGAGTAAGGGCAGTGACATACCAGCTTGCCTTGCCACCTAATTTATCCTTCATACATTTGGTGTTCCATGTTGAGAAAGTATTTGTCTAATCCATCCTATGTCTTGGAGGATTAGCCAGTTGAGCTGAGGGAGGATATGTAATACGAAGTCCACCCAATGGAGATAACGGATCGACAAGTTATGAAGTTTCAGCTGAAGGATATCATATCGGTTAAGGTGGTATGATGTGGACACCCATGCGAAAAGGCGACATGGGAACTTAAGGCGAAAATGCGCAACAAGTATCCATACTTGTTTGATTTTGATGGTAACACATATTTTCTCAAAGTTTAAATTCGAGATTATATTTTGTCTCAAACCCAAACCCAAGTCATCTCAAACCCAACTTAAGTTAACTTAGGTATATATAGGAAAAGTTGTAAGAGAATTTTTTTTCTCTCTTTTTTTTTCTTATGGCTATGCGACCCTCCTCTCATCAAATTAAGGATTTTGGTTTTTAATCTTAAGTTTTTGGTTCAAGAAAGGTGAAAGTAACAAGTAAGTGTTTTCCTTTTATATTATATTTTTATTTTTGGGTTGTTTATGGAAGAATCAATGAAGAAGTTAGGGTTTTGTTATGATTTTGATGATTGCTTGATCTTAGAGTTATACTTGATGTAATAGGGTGTTAGATGACATAAAACGAAATGTTAGGATGTCAAGAATGAAGGGTTTTGATGAACAAGTCATCTGTTGTTTTTTGGGGTTCTACAGATTTTAAACTATATGTGTGTTTATTTATTTCTGAGTATTCATTCATTCTTGATTTTGCACTCGCATTCTATTAAATCAAATTATATTTGATATGACTTTCATTTGTTTAGGATATTCATGCAACTATTATGTATTGATATCAGTATACTTGTCAGAAACCTCGTACTAACGAAGAATATTTAGTCTTTGTGCACATCATATTTATATACCTAGCTAGTGATCGCCCCATAGTGGCTACCTTCATGTGTCTCTGATCTTTAACATGTATTCCACTACCTTTTATTAATATGCTTAGTTATGTTCTCTTATTTATATATTATCACAATTGATGACTTATGTTCATAAATAGTTAAAATGTATATTAAATATTATTTCCTAATTGAGTTGGTTAAACTCACCCCTCCATTTAAAATATTTTAATGTTCTTAGTTTTCGTTAGTAGGTTAATCTTGACTAAGAGTTCCTATTTTCTTTATTTTTTTGGTTGATATGTCTTGCTTGCTTTCATGAGGCTTTCCTTTTAGTTTGATTCGATGTCTTAGATGCTCCACTATTTTATTTAAAGTTTGGATTTTGCTATGTAATAAGTATATGGATTATCATTTTTGTTTTAATTGATGATGAGAAGTTTTGAACTCTTATTGATTTTATTGCTTTGAACAATATCATATTTTAAAAGATTATGAAATCCTGCATGATTTTATATAGTTTTGATTTTATGATATACATGTTTTGAGGTTTAACACAAGTGGGATGTCCCAACGGCATCACTCTTGCCTTGTCGATCACGAACTTGGGGTTCGGGTTGTGGTAGATATAGTGATAATGTTATTATTTTTTATCAAATTTGTTTGGATGACAAAAAGAAGGTTAATAGGGATAGATACAAACAAGAGCGTTACTAGTTCTTCTAGAAACATTTCTGATGAGCATGAGCCATTAAGTGCCAACATGAGGAACCTCAGCACCCTCTTTGAATTCAGGCTCGTTGATTTTATTTATGATGGAACCTAGCAAAAGAAACTACAAAAAGAAACCTGTATTAGCAAAAGAAACTACAAAAAGCTTTTCTAAAATTAGCTACTGTATAGAAGAATCTTGTATTTATATCTCCTAGCTTGCACCAGTTTTGTCTTGATTTTTATCACCAAATGGCTTCCACATTTTTAATTACCATATATTGCTTAAAAATCAGTTTGCTTAAATGAGATTTCTCTGTTGTTGTCAACTGTCAAAACTCCCCTTCTACTTCAAGTTCTTTATTTGGCTTTGCAAGTCCAAGAGTCTATTATCCTAATTTCCAAATATCGACAAATTCCAAGTCAGAGATTTCTTAGTCAGGTAATTCATAAACTTAAATAAATTTTTTAGCCACGTATTTCTTAGTCCATTATGAATTGATTACTATTTATAATATATTTTAGAGAACTCCGTAAGCTTAAACAATTTTCTTTGCAAATAAATTAAAATTTTAGGCCAATTATACAATATTTAAGTCGATATTTTTTTATAAAATAATTTATGACAAAAAATCAAAAAGTCTATAAAACAATTTTTATAAGAACTAGTTTAGGGAAAACAAACTCTCCTTCACAAACAATCTGATTTGATATGATTGTTTTTTAGGTTTCTTCTATATGAATCTTGAGTTTATTTATTTTTATCCAACTCCATCCATAACTTTATATGAAAAAGCTATGTTTGGTAATAATTTTGCATTGTGTTAAAAAGTTTTTTAAAAAGTTCATTTAATTTTTTTATATATAAAAAAAACATCATTTTGATCTTCAAATCTCAAGGGCTTTCGAAAAATTTTGATATGTTAATATTAAAAATAATATATATATATATATAAAAAAAAAACATCAAATAGTCAAATGCAAAGTCAGTGATCACATTCATTTAACAACCATTAACAGTCGGAGAAAAAACATAAATAAATCTAAACTTTGGAGTTATGAATTTTTAAATACTTATCGGTGTTTTAAACCACATGGTAAATTATTCATCTTATAATTAAAAAATTTGAGATTCACTAACATTTGAATTTCTAGATAACAGTAATTATTTATATTTCTTATAAGGAATTTAGCTGAATTTAGTTTATAAAAGAATATAAGAGAACTGATTAAAAATATATAATTTTAAAATTTACATAATGAACAAAATGTGTCAATTCATTATAGTGAAATAGCACATAAATATGCGCATGTCTGAATTTGATGTCTGTCAAATATCTTCACATCATCGCATTACTTAATAATGGTCATCTAGGATGATCAAATATTGACAAATTCTCAATCGAAGACAGTTCACTATCATCATCATTTCTTAGAATGTGGTTGATTCTTGTTCTGAAATGATACTTAAAATAATATAAGGTAAATATTCAAATCTCTTTAACAATATAAGCCTCATATATCAAAGTCTCAATATGTGTTTTGTTTTTAATGTTTTTCTTAAGGTGAACAAGTATCTGTACATAAGTAATTAGAAATGAATAACTAAAAGTTTTTTTTTTAAATGAAATGGTCACTTACTAAGGATACATATAATCCCTGACATCTCAAATAAATACATCAATTTGTACTATATAGGACCTCTAGCTTTTGCATCATACGCTAGATAAATAGGCAAATGCTTCATTGAGTTGAAAACAAGAGAGGGAAAATCATTTCAAGTTTGTAAATTGTCTTAATAATGTTCATTTCAAGCTATTATATATGTTAGGTATGCAAATTGGTCAAACAAATATCTCTAAAAAAGTGATTAATCTCTGTCAATGCATCACATATCTCTCTTGGAAATAAATCCTTATAAATAGGTGAAATGAGTATTTGCATAAACACATAGTAGACATGACTCTTCATTCTATACAATCTTCATTCCCCTAAATTCATCAATCTAGCTAAGTTTGAAGCATATACAATAGAAAGTCATAGACACTTAATCCATTCATATACAAGAAATTATGCATCCTTGTGTAAGATGAAAGTGGCTTTGAGCTTTGCAACATGAAACCCATCATTAATCAACTTCCTTCATGTAATATGTTTTACATCCATTCAAGGATCTGATCATAACTAGCCTCACTTAACCTATAATCTGACTTGATGGTAAACACTTGTGCAATTGCTGATAATTTACTATGAGATATTCGTCTATCCTATAATGGTTCATCAGAATCTTTCAAAAGCTCAAAAAACTTAGTTGCATCTATATTTGGTTCTTAATCTAAAGGGATGTTACATGAACTTTCACCTGAATAATTTTGATTCATTTTCATTGTATCCATCACAATCTCTTATAAGAATTACTATTATCATTCACAAACTCTCGTAAGTTACTAGAAGTTAAAGTTGGATTTGAGTGAACCATTCATTATAATATGGTTTCATAAGAAACTCAGGATTCTTCATGTGGAAATCAATATAAGTATTTCTTGCCAAACCTTTTTTTTAAATAGATGTATCATCATAACATTTTTATGGTGAAACTTTTTGTTTTTTCACTTCATAAATAGATACCTAATTTCACCCCACTAATTTCGGATTAAAAAGTATGAAATTAATAAAACCTTCAACTCCTTTAAGATAATCTTGCATATACAACCATTCTATTGAATCTCGATACATTCAAGAACGATCATCCATTACTTATAAAACCTATACAGATTAACAATAGCAACTTTGTATTAAAAATAAATTTGCAACCCAATAACTGATTATCAATTCCACAAATTCCACTTTCCATCAAAATATGAACTAAACAATAAAATTAAAAACAAATTATTAGTGCCTAACTAATTATCCATCATTTATGCAATTCAAACTTATTCAAATTAAATTAATACATTTTAATTATTATCAATTCCATAAAAATCAATTTTTCCTAAATCTCTAACTTCACAATAAAATTAACAAAATATAATTGGTACCTTTTATTTCTTCAATTATAACACTTATAGAACCAAACTCAATTTCATAAAATGACAAATAAAATCAATTTCTCTCAAATCTTAAACAAACCCTAACATACAAATCATTTATTAATACAATAATATTATCTAGAAAAAAATTGAAAACACTTAAATATACAAGCGAACAACAAATACTACAAACACATTTCAATAAATTAACTTAAAAAATAAAATGGGCTACAAAAGAATATGGGTGAGTTTACTAACATGGTGGTGTGAAACTTAACAAAACATGAAATCAAGAGACAGAAGTTGATGCTATTGACAAATGTTGGTTGACACTGACGAGTTCAGGTGGCTGGATTTGCAAGAGGGTTATTGGAATATGATGAGAATTGAAGAGGGGGATTTTGTGGTTTTTAGAAAATGAAGAAATGAAAGGAAAAAGACAATTATTGAGTTTTAACGTTTAAAATCTTCATTGAAAATTCCATCAAAACTTTCATCGACATTATTGATGTGTCAAGTTTTCGATGAAATTATCGATAAGATTTTAATTGATTTTTTTATTTTTTTTCTATTATGTCGCTATTTCTATCAAAAATTATCGACAAAAAATTTTTGTCGTTATTTCAATAAAGAATTACTGATATATTATTTTCATTGATGTTCCTATTGTTATTTGCCATTTTAATGGTAGTGTACATAAATGGTTCAAACTTTATTCCTACAATGAATAATTGAGAACTACAACATCATAATTTATCAGCTTAAGATTAATCTGCCTATGAGTCACATATTTGATCAATTTGATCAACACGAAAGAATCTAAAAAGCATGTAGTGAAAACAACCTTAAAACCTCAAACCAACTGGTATCTAGAGATATATAAAAGACAATCATAATTAATCACACAAAAGCATACATAGAACTTACATGGTTCAGCAATTTAGGCCTACTCCATAGGCGAGATGATAAAAAAAAATGTATTATGAGAAAGTAGAAGATTACAAGGTGTCACACAAAATTGTTATCTCACTAAAAATCTCAAAGTAACCTAAAACTCACATCTTCTCTTCTCTTTATAGCTACCAAAGTATCGAGAAAATAAACACTCACAAATAACCTTTAACCCTAAAATATGACAACTTTAGGCTTTTATTTATGAAATAAGTATATAAGCATTTATTTTCTCATTTTGACTTATAATTTAAGACAAACTCAACAAATCTATATCTTGGTTTAAATTGAGCCAACTTACGAAACTTGAACTTCTTTTTTATTTCCTCCACCAAAAATCTCTAAAGTACTTCACAAAACAATCAAATTTAAGTAATGCTTGAACTTGACTGTAGAGATAGGCTTTGTCAACATGTTTACATGTTTCTAAACTATAGTAATCTTCTTCACCATTACAATACCTTGTGACATGATATCTAGAATGAAGTGATATCTCATATCAGTAAGTTAGGTCCTTCTATGGTATGGTTCTTGGCTAAATGAATAGCATTCTAGCTATCACAATGTATAACAATCAACTCATGTGACAAACCAAGATTATCGAATAAACTTTTCGGCTATAAAACTTCTTTCTTTGCCTCTGTCAATGTCATATACTCAGCCTTTATTATAGACAAGGCAATAATGGATTACAAAATTATTTTCCAACTAATGACATACCCCAAGAAAGTAAAAATATAACCTATCAACGATCTCTTCCTATTCAAATCACTAGCATAATCTGAATCTACAAAGCTCTTAACGCCACCTTTAGTGCTATTACCCTCATCATATACCAAACCAACATCTGTAGTACCTTTAAGATAACAGAGTATTCATTTCATGGTCTACTAGAGGACTTTACCATGATTTTCTATAAACCTGTTGACCACGCTAACAACATGTGAAATGTTTAGACGAGTGCAGACCATAGCATACATAGTGCTTCCAATTGCCCTAGCATATGAAACACTTGACATGTTCTCCTTCTCTTTTTTAGTTTCTGGTAACAATTTTAAAGATAACCTAAAATGGTCTGTAAATGGAATACTCACTGAATTGTAGTCTTGCATACCAAAACACTCGAGTACCTTCTCAATATACTTTCTCTGTGATGAGTATAATTTTTCAACACTTCAATCTATATGCATCTCCATACCTAAAATCTTCTTAGCTATACCCAAATCCTACATCACAACTCACCACTTAACTGATCCTTTAAAATATTGATCTCAGGCATGTTCTTGGAGATAATCAACATGTCTTCAACATAAAATAAGTACATAAATAAACCATCTAAAGGTTTTCTAAAATATACATAGCTATCATAGTCATTCCTAGAGTAACCATATCCAAACGTAAAAATATCAAACCACTTATACCATTGTCTTAATGACTACTTCAACCTATATAATAACTTCTTCAATAAGCACACATGGCATTCCTTATCTTGAGCAATAAAACCCTCTAGTTTATACATATAAATCCCTTTCTTTAGCTCACCATATAGAAAAGTTGTTTTGATATCGAACTGCTTAAGCTTTAAGTAAACAAAACAACCACAATAAGCAATATCTAGATAGAACTATACTTCACAACTAAGAAGAGCACTTTATTAAAGTCAACACTTTCTCTTTATGTAAAGCTCTTAGCAACTAGGTGTGCTTTAAACCTTCCATCCTCAACCTCTGGGATTTCATCTCTCCTCTTATAAAGAGACTCAATCTCTTCATTCATATCAATCATTTATTAAGAGGGTTCTTTGCAAGAAATTACCTTTTTATAAGAACAAAGCTTATGATCATCAAGATTATCTATAACATTAAGGTAAAATCAACTAAATCAGCATAACCACAGTTAACTAATGCTTTATCTATCATTTTTTATTTCCTTGTAGCAATACTATAAGGTTGTTCTTTAAATGCATTTTTAACAACAATATCATACACCATTTCCTTAATAGACTTAATTGAAACATCTTTCAGCATTATCTTTGAAAATCTAACCTCAAGCTTTACCTATTTTCTAGTACCCTAGTCTATCTCAACATCAATATTGGTTGACTCATTTTTCTTTCAAAACATAGTAAACTCATCAAATGTCACGTCTAGACTAGTAATAAACTCAAGTGATTTGTTATCAACACATAATAACTGATATCCCTTCACTCTAGATGCAAAACCTAAGAATATGTATTTCCTTGCTCTAGGCTTAAGTTTAGCTTCCTTAATATAAGCATAAGTAGGACAACCAAATACTCTTAGTTTAGAGTAATCAGTAGGAGAAATAGATCATACCTCATATGGAGTCTTTAACTCTAAAATTATTGATGGAGATCTATTCACTAAATAACAAGTCAAGTTAACTTCTTTAGCCCAAAAGTGATTTGACATTCCAGCTTGTGAAAGCATATAATGTGGTCTTTTCAATAGTGTTCTATTCATATGTTTTGTAATTCTATTTTGTTATATTGTATTATTGACATTATGATGTCTAAAAATTCCTTTATTATTGCAGAACTCATCAAACTCACATAAGAAAATTTTCAAATCATTCTTAGTTCTCAAGTATTTGATCTTCTTACAAATCTGGTTCTCAATCAAGGCTTTCCACTACTTGAATATGATAAACACATTACTTTTTATCTTAAAAAAAATACACTTAGACCTTGCTAAAGTATTCATTAATAAATATTAATAGATATTATGCTACAACTTTTGATATAATAGAAGAAGAACCTTAAAGGTCAAGCTGAATATAATCCACAATGCCCTTGGTACAATGAATAATTGTACTGAATTTGACCTTGTATATTTTACCATAAATACAATGCTCATAACAATCTAAGTTATCTCTTTTCATACCACACAGTAAATTTTTTTTACTTAACTCTATCATCTTTTTTTTCCACTTATATGTCTTAGCTACATTTGCGATAACTGAGCAGAAGCAATATTCAAATCAATCATAGATGATAAATAAGCTTAATTAATAATTGTGGAACCTTAAAGATGGTAGAGGTCATTAATTAGCTTTCATTTCATCATGACAAAAGCATCTTTACAAACTTTTAGAACTTCACATTTAGCAGAATAACCATAACTTTAGAAATTAAGAAGACTTAAAAAATCAAATTCTTCATCATCTTTGGAATATGTTGAACCTTTATTGTTCTAATAATTTCATCATACATTCTAATTCAAATAGTACTCATACCAATAATAAAAAGTTCTTTGTTGTCCTTTAATGAAACAATATCATTGACAACTTTATAAGTATAAAACTAGCTTCTATTGGGACAAATATGAAATATTCAAGCAGAATAAAAAAATTCACTCATCACTTAAGCCATCAACAAACATAGCCTGAACATTTTCAGCTTCATCGAAAATTTTTCCTTTGCTAGCAATATTTGCAACATCGGAGGTTTCCTCATTCTTTCTCTTGTCTTTCTGCTTAGGACAATTCTTCTTAAAATGCTCTACTTCATGACATTCAAAGCATTTAATTGTTTTTTACTTCGATTTTGATCTAGACTTGCCTCCACTACTCGAAACCTTATTATTTCTTATTCCCCTCATAACTAAACCCTTTGTATTATCATCATTATGACTCCCTAACACTCATTTTTTTAGCTTCCTAGAGTTTAAGAAAGCTTTGACATCTTCTAAACTAAAAGTATCCCTTTTATATAGCAAAGTATCAACAAAATATTCATAAGATAGAGGTAACAAACATGATAAAATCAAAGTTTAGTCCTCGTCTTCAACCTTAACATCAATATTTTACAAATCTAAAATTACTTTATTGAATTCATCAGGATGGTCTTTAATAGGCATATATAGTGAGTATACATTTGATGCTTCAGACACAATCAGTTCATTAGGGATTTGGTCACGTAAAGATTTTCTAACTTTGTCTATAACCCAACAAATGTAGTCTCTTCAACAACCTCCTTAAGAACTTCATCAGACAAACAAAGCAAAATAGCACTATATGCCCTTTCTATAAGATCTTATATATCCTCATCATTCATCCATTTAGGCAGACTGTCTACACCTTTTAATGCATTAAATAAACCTTGTTGAACTAACAAGGCATGCATCTTAATACACCATATATTGAAGTTATTTCTACCATTAAATTTCTTATATGAAACTTCATTGTCGACGTTACTTTTTTCGCCATTGCAAAAGTCAATTGATAAAAAAGCGAGCTCTGATACTAGTTTGTAGTGGAAACCCTAAAACCTCAAACCAATTGGTAAGTGAGAAATATAAAAGACAAGCACAATCAATCACACAAGAGCACACATAAAATTAAAGTGGTTTGGCAACTTAGGCCTCCTCCACGAGTGAGACAATCAGGAAAATTCACTATAAGAAATTATATTACAAGATGTCACACAAAATTACTCCCATCTAAGTTTATATGACAACTTAATTTAAAGTTGTTATATTTTAGGATTACGATTTATTTGTGAGTGCTTCTCTTCTCGACACTTTGGTTTAAGATAATCCCAACAAAACATGTATTTCCTAATAATAATAATAATAAGGTACTACTTTTTACATGGCCTTCCACTCATTTTCAATTGCTACTTTTACGATTGTTTGTCCTGGAACTTCAACGTCTATAGATTAAAATTTTACAGGCCTATACTTATCTACTATTGCTGGGCTACAGATTGTACTGCTGAGGTAAGTATTATTTCGGACAAAGATTTAACAGCTTTTCGCCCAAGTAGGTACTTAACAAAGCCCAGGTCCAGATTTTGAAAAACGTAAAGAGTTCATGTTTCGGCTAAGGTTAATCACATAACCATCTTCTTTTCACATACCCAACACTGCCACACGTAATGCATATCCATGGTAAAACTTTTCACTTTCCTCTCGTATCCTTTCTGGGAGCAGCTAGATAAAGCTGTCAGCAAGGTAACAAGGACAAAAGACAACATTTCTCTGCTGGCTACTATGCCTCAAGGACATGTTTTCCCGTTCACGCATCGAAGGCTACACAGTATAGGAAGCACATTTTGTGGCCATCCATGAAAGATCCTAGCAGTAAGGGTGCCTAACCCACAGTGGCATAGGAAGCACATTTGTGGCCATCCATGAAAGATCCTAGCACAACCTAGTTAGTCAAAGGAGTCATGGTTTTTCGAGCGGTTTACACATACAAATGGACCCTCCCAGTTGCATATTTGGCATTGAAAGGAGCTCGATTGGATATGCAGTCGCAGATTCCGGCCATGCAACAGTCACTTGACAGTTCCTATATACTCAACTGATTTGGAAGGACAAAGCCTCGTATTCCTGTGAAAGAGGGACAGGTGGGCAAACAGACTATTTCCAAGATCACTTTGGTTAAACAATGTGGAAAATTTCGATACTGATTGTTATTTAAAAAAAAAACGTTTTTAAAAATATTTAATTTTTTAATTTTTTTTCTTTGTTTTAAATTGTTATTTTTTAATATTTTCAAATCATTTTAATATATTAATGTTATAAATAATTTTTAAAAAATAAAAAAATATATTATTTTAATATATTTTTAAATAAAAAATATTTTGAAAATCTTCTATGAAAATCTTCTATGAAAATTTCTATGAAAAAAAGAGAGAAAGGTTAGGGTTATTTAACATATAAGCCTTGCGTGCATAGGCTTAAAAGGTCAAATCCACTTACCTAGCATTCTTTGTTTTTTTTTAAAGGATTAATGATACATTATTTAACCTGATTTTATATATATTAATGCGCATCTTTTTTTAATGCAAGTTTTGACCCTCTCATATGGTTATAAAGTTAGGTACAAGTTTTTAAATCATATAAATTTAAATTTTAACTTGTTTTAATTTAAAAATATAAAAACAAAACTCTTTAGAAAGCCATTTTGAAGCTTAAAAAACATTACAAAAATTATTATTTTTCTCTTGTTTGGCAAAATTATATAGCTTTGTTTCAGGGATAAAGATGTTTTTACCATAAAACCTATTAGTCATACAAAAACGGATAGATGTAAATGATTTCTTTTTGCATTTTGATTGTACAATGTAATTACTTTATTACTATTAAAAGCAAAATACATTAAACTTTGGTCAAAGAGCTTTTTAATCTTTGATTTAATTTTAAAACAGTTAAGTTACTTCATTGTCCTTATAATTCAAAAAGTTTTGCCTTTAATTTAGGAATTTTTTTATTTTTTACATTTTGTTATTTGATAATTATTGAGCATCATCAGAGGCAACATGATGATTTCATAAATATATATATAAAAAAAAAAGTTAGAATGTGTGAACAATGTTTGCTAGGTTTGGACGGCATGGTATCATCCAGTATCCAAAACCTTATTTTTAGGGCGATAGCTAAAGTATTTTAGTGTCTTTTCCATGTATAAACGGTGTGTGTGATATGATTGTTACCTGTTTAGTGCGTGTGACTTTTTGTTTTTTTCTCTTTCCTCATCTCCTACTCGATTTTCATGCTAGTCTTCAAAAAAATTAAATCAAACTTAAGGTTTGTTATCCTTAAAATTTCATTTATATTCTCTTTTTTATAATTTTTTTATTTAGAATAATTTATGAAATTAAGGATTTTTTTTTTCAATTTTATCACTAATGGATTTTTTTTATTTGTCAGATTTGGTTTCTTTTTTTTTTTATTAAAGATGGTTTTTGAAATTATTTTTTTATATATAATTTCATCATTATTGAGTTTTTTTCGTATCAAATCTAATCTTTATTTATTGCTATTTTTTACCTTGCAAGATTTTTTAGATTGATTTTTTTATTTAATTTTACAATATTTAATTGGTCAGATTTTTAACTTCTTAATTGAGCCCAAATCTAAAATTTAATAGGTTGCAGATTTAAGAGATTAATCATAATTTACGAAGTTGACATTGATTTTCTTGATTTTTTGAACTTTTTTAACATTTTTTTTCCTTATCCTCTAGCATTTTGTTATTTTTTTATTCATTTTCTATGGGATTTTTTAGTTGTTTTGAAAATAACATGAATTGCCTTGGTTTTTTTCTTTGTTAAATTTAGTTTTTCTAAAGGAATTTTTTTAATTAAATTAAATTAATTGATTTCATCCTTCAAAATTTAATTTTTTATATATTGAGTTTCTAAATTGAACCCAGGTCAAGAATTTAACGGATTATAAGGTTCACTTGGATTTACTTGTTTTTTTCTATTTTTTTAAGCTTTTTTTTGTGAATTCATTCTTTAATATTTTTTTTATTTGTTTTCTATGAGATTTTTTTTTAATAACAAAGGCTACCTCTGGTTTTTTTCCAGTCTTTGTTAAATTTAGTTTTTTTTTAAAAAAAATTGATTTTTAATTAAATTAATTTTATTGATTTCAACTTTCAAAATTTAATTAGACAGTATTGAAATTCTTAATTTAATCCAACTCTACAATTTAACATGTTAAAGGTTTAAAAAATTATCCTGAATTTAGGTTCACTTATACTTAGTTTTTTTTCCATCCAATAACATTTTATTTTTTATTTTTATTCTTTCCATATGATTTTTATATGGGTTTGAAAGTACAAGGATTATCTTGGATTTTTTTTTCAAGATTCTAACTTTTTCTAAACGAATTTTATTTTTTTAATTAATTAAATAAAGATGCTCGTTTCTTAGTTCTTTATCCCTTTTTTTTTATGTTGGCAAAAATTTAACCTGATACAGGACAATTGCGTAGTTGAAACTGAAACAAAATTGCAGTTTTTCTCGTGTTAAATGTCATCTCTATTATTTTAAATTTTTTTAAACTATAACCTAAAATTCTAGTTCATCACATCAATGATCAATCTTTAATTTAACTCCAGAATGTTCTTTGATACTTCAAATATATGAGCATGACAAGCGGAAAAAAAATCTCATCACATAAAACCATGATAATATAACTTATAAGGATGAAATTATAAAAAATAAAAAATAAAGCTTGATGACCAATATATATATATATATATATATATAAACTGTAAAAATGACCAATGTAGGTCACGGAGAAATTATAAGGATGCCCAAACGGTCATCTGCACTTTTCAAAAGAACAAACTCTTTTAGTACATTAATATAATGTAGCTTGTAAAGTAACAGTTGTTATCCCTATATTTGACAACTTATACCATTATATGACAGTCGTCCATGTTGATAACATCTGCCATCCAAAGAAAGCGAATTAGTTATCAATACCTTTACAATCAAGATGGTTGGAAGAGCACCCCAAAAGCATCTTGAAACAACATTTATCGCTCATGAATTGATTTTAGCATGACAAATTTAATACTAAAAAATGCAGAAATGTAAGAGTCATAAATTACAGCATCTACAAATTCATGCATTCATGCACACAATTGAACCTGCTTACAAAATTGAGGAAAGTAAATTCTGTTGCACATGCACCTGCAAGACATCATCTGAGCTTTTCTTGCTGAGCTCGGGAAGTATAGGACTCTTCAATATGTCGGGTGAGGAGTGAAATCCCATAATGAGAGGCACTTGAGGAAGCATAATAGGATGTCACAGTAAGTTGAGCAAACTTTGGAAGCACATAACCTACAAATTTATAATTAAACACGCAATTCAATATATGTAAATTGTAGAAAAGATAAGAATACATGTAAATCTAACTCAAGAAAGCAAATCAGCAAACGAAAATACACGGTCAAGATGATGAAGTGCTTTAGTATAAGACGTTTGTTTTATCAATCATGCCATTATACATTTTTTTTAAAAAAAAAAAAAAACACTAATGCTGAGTTTTAACACTCCCATAAATCCGCATGTTCTAGTCAACAAGACATGGAAAGAAATCGTCCAACATACGAGAAATTGAATAACATTCCTTATTTGTATTAATAAGATACATGGTACAATATACCCTTAAAAAAATGCTCTGAGAGGACCTAGTAGCAGCCAGTTAGAAGACTAAGCACCAAGGCAGTCTAGTACCTGTCAAGGAACCTAGTACGGACTATAAGTGCTTCACTAACCCTGTCACATACCTTTGACCCAAACCTGTAAGGAACTTCCTCTCGTACTTGTCCAAATCCAAGAAGCTAACCTTTAGGGATCCCACAACTGTGAGGAAGGTGGAAACTCATTCGGCTCAAATAGGACAATTACCCTCTTAAGTTTCTTATTTCACCATGCTAGTGCTACCTGTTACTGCCTCAGATGATGAAACTTCCACAAGATTGATAGAGGCACACCAGCCTAGTCCTCTCATTTCTCATCAAGTGACATGCTATTGCAGCAAGAAGCCAAGGTTTTGGCCCCATTTGGGCTCTCAAGCCAACCTCCTATGATCCATAAGCCAGCAACTAATTGGATTGCATTGAAACTCTTCAAGCTCGTACTTTCATGAGCTGTGTGAAACATTTCTCTATATTTTCCCTGGTACCATTGCTACAGCATGCCTTACACAATCGATCAGATCATATAGATCATTAAACTCTTTAGCTTGAATTACAATAAACCAGTAGCATTTACTTGACACCTAAATGTTCGCAATTTTTGTCTTTACTTATCTTTTTTGAAACTGAAATTATTTGAATTGTTTGGTTCATTGGGACTAACTGATCCTTTGATTGATATAGCTGTTATTGCCCATCGCAGTATCAAGCACTTGAGGGGCAACTCAGAATTAGTATATGGAGGAAAAGAAAAATATTTTATTTTCATGAAATAGTATGTAGAGGGTAATATGGCAACAGAAAAATGTTGAAGTTCCTGAACTCATTTCCATTTTCAGAAAATGGTTATAGGAATGTGACTTCTATAAGTCACTACCAAACTGGGCATTGGAGTCTTAGTTCAGCGTATAACCTCAAGCAGGCCCCCCCATAAAAAAAAAAATAATAAAATAAAATTGTAGAATCAAGACAACCCACTTATCCATTTCATGCTGAGAAAAAATGTTGCAATAAATCAATCACAGTAACAGAGGTTACGCCTACCTCCAAATGCAGCACTGGCAGCCGAAACAGCAAGCAGTGGAGGAAGCTGTAAGTAAACAACGCATTAACAAACTGAGTAAGCGTGTCATGATTCATTGATATTTGCCAAAAACAAGTGGAAGGCATAAGTTAGTCAAGAGATTCAAAAAGCAGAGCCAAATAAGGATAATAGATGTACCCCGACTAGGAAAGGAAGCCACTTTGGTCCCTTCAATCGATTTTGAAGGAATGGAATCCCTGAAATAAAAAGTGTACTTAACACAAACACTATGCGAAAACAACAGCAAAATTCACCAAGACGAGGGATTTTTAATTGTTACCGGTATTGAAACCATGAACTGCACTGAGCATTCCACCAATACCCGAACCAGCCTATTCAATTCAATGACGAAAAAAAAATTTTTAATTAAATCATCAACTATAATAGTTCTCGAAAATACAATAAGGATTCGAAGTTTTCCTATTTAAAATCCTCAAACTCAACTTATCTCGAAAAGTAAAAAACAGAAAAGAAAATTAAACGATCATGAAAACAACTAAAAATGGAGTTTAATTAAACAGAAATCGAGCAAAAAATTGAAAATTGGATGAAACAGAAATTCAAAAAAAAAAAACTGACCACAGCGGTTGCGTCATGTAAAATAGAGGTAATGGTCCATTCTCCCTTTGCCTGCACCGAAAAAGGAAAAAAGTTGCAAATCAGCAGGTTGTTAACATTTTTTTACATCATTGAAAGAAGAAGGGGAAAAGGAGACAGAGATTGAAGATGAGTAGGTACAGAAATAGGGTTTAAGAGAGAAAGACAGCGAGGGCAGCGAGGGGAACCGAGTCCAGGTTTGATAGTAGGATCGTGATAGAGATTTCCGGTTCTTAATTTCTGCTCGTATACCTCTCTAGTACCCATTGACCCACCACCAATTTGTAGCCTCACTCTCACCAAAATAAGACGCTCGCAGCGCTCGCTTGCTGGCACTCTGCAATTCAAAACCTACATACAACAGAGAGAGCAAAAATCAAAAGCCCAACACATAAATTGGCCCATCTAGTTTTATAATTGGTTCATGCTACAATGCTACTGCTTGCCGAGGATGACTAAGTGTGTATTTGGCAATTAGGTAAGACTAGTTATGCGAATTGCGATTCACGGCAGATGGGATAAATGTTTTTAGCCAAATGTAAAAAATAAATATATAAGCTTTTTAAATTTATTTTTTAAAAAAAATCTAATTATAAATCAGAACATCTATGAGAACTATTTTTGTCAATAAATATAAAAAACAAGATATTAATGTGTTTATTCGCTCGTCTAGCTATAGATTGAATTTATTTTTTCCAACACAAAAGAATTAATGTGTAAGTATTATTAACGTGTTCTCTTACATCAAGTAAAAAATATAACCATGCATCACAAAGTCGACTCTTACATATAATAAAATATAATAAAAATTATATGCATTAATAAAAATATGTAAGATCTTAAGCTAATTTTTAACATAGCCAAAAAATAGAACAATATTGCAATTGCTACAGTGAAACACCATTTCCTTAGTTTGTGTAGAATAAGTTTCCAAAAACAAAAAGTGTAAAGAAAAAAAAAACATTAAAAAACAAATTACAAAAGAATAATAAAAAATGGTAAAAATAGGCCACGTGTAAAGCATAAAAAAATAATATTTTTCCAAAAAAAAAATGTAAAGAGAAAAAAGAGAAAAAAGGGAAAAAATAAAATCATTTATTTGATATGCAAGTTATATTTTTTAAAAAAAAAATACTGGGTATAGAAGTTGCTCCAATGTGTTTTTTTAAGTGAAAAAGTAAAAGTGTCATTTGAAAAACCTATGCAATTATCTAACTATAAATAAATTTATAACCATTTATGTAAATAAAAAATTATTAACAATAACCAAGAAACAAACTGTAAAGATGAGATATTTACCTGATTATGTTTACCAAAAAAATTTATTTGAATCAATAAAAGCTAAATCCATCATAAAAAACTCATGGTTTAAACGATAAATACAAACGAAAATGATTGAATAAACCCACAACATAAAAAATATTATGAAAGACCGAACACATCAGAAAAATATAAAAAATGGACACATGGCAATATGATGGAAACACATAAAAAAAGATTAAAAAAAAAGGTCTCGAGTGAACCCGACAGCTAACCCGGGTGAACAAATTAAATATATGACTTAGGATATGAAATTGGGATGACATAGTAAATACCAAAGCAAAAAAATACCAACAAAAAAAATATTTGCAAAAACATGCTTTAAAAAAAGATGAAAGTTGACCCGGGCTAATCTTTTATATCTATGACCCGGGTCATGAGTTTAGGATGACCCTATTAAAGGCAAACTTGAAAAAGAAAAAGTTAGATTCTTAACCAAACAAATATTGAGGGATGAAATTAAGAGAAAAAAAGTTAATGAAAAACAAAACAAATATCAATTAAAGAATTAGAACTAAATTCAACACAAAACCAATTGAAATTAAATGCTAAGGGAAAATTTAAATGAAATTAAATTTTTAGGAATGGAATTGAAAAAATAATAATTAAAAGAATAAAAATTAAAAGAATTAGCACCAAACTTGACATAAAAATTCAATGAAAAGAAATGATCAAGGATGGAATTAAAGAAAAACAAATAAATCAAGAAATTGATTGAAAACCAAAAAAAAAAAATTAAAAGAATGAGAACCAAATTTGATAAAAAAAAGAACTAACAAAATCAAACAATTAGGGACGAAATAAAAAATAAAATCCAATTAGAAACAGTCAATATAAATAAAACAATTGCAATTAAGAAAAGAAGAACTAAATCAAAAGAAAAAAGAAATTGAAGTTGTAACCTAAATGACGTGTTGTTCGACCACTGTTTATCTTTTTCTTTGGCAGCTTTGGTTGATCGAGTAAGCACTTTCATTAAAAGCAATTAATGAATATGACGTTTTCGACCACCTTTGAAGTTGTAACCACCACCAGTCAATTGAGAAACATACCTTTTACAAAGATCAGTTATTCTCATCAAACATTTACATCCTATTTTCTTCAATTAACTCAACAATATCTTGTCCCCGATCAGTCATCACTATATTTTTAGATTCTTGGTTGATTGGGTTGGCACTTTCAAGCGAATGGATGTGAAGCTATAGACCTTCAAATCAAGCAAGGTTCGATTGAAATGAAAGGTGTGCCCTCTATCAACTTCAGGTGTTCTTCAATGACAATGACGTCGGAGTTGCTCCGATAAAGTCTCAAAAGTGGATAACTCAATCATCGATGGTTGTGATTCTCATTTTGCAAGACCATTATTTTTTTCATGTATTCACACTGCAAGCCTCCTTAGTGGGTTCTTATCAAAGATTGGACATGTTTCTCTCAAGATCTAAAGGCTAGAAAACAAGCTCATTGGTCTCCAAGTTTGGAAAAACCACTGAAATCTTTGAAATTAAGTTTGTTGCAAAACTACCATTGCAAATCTAACATATGTATATAACTCATAGCTGTAAAACATACATAAAACTCTCTCATTTTGATAAAAGAGCCAAGCTTTGATGAATGAGGATCAATCTTTGATTAAATCCATAAAAATCCTAAGTTGAAACCTATATACATAACCCTTGAAAAATCAAGGCAGGAAGTAAAAAAAGGTGGCAAGGAAAAAAAGAGAAAAAAGCTTATTCTTGGAGTTCATTCATAATCAAGTTTATTGCTTGGCATTTAAGAGCTAAAAGGATAAGTCAAAGTTTGAGCAAAAGATTGGGTTTTCGAAGCAAGAAAGACAGTAACTATTCTGAGTCTTGGGAATGTATAATCCTTCACTAACCTAGTGAGTGATGTCTAAAAGACACATATCTAGCTTGTTTTACATGTTTAAAAGTGTTTTTGAACATGTTTTATTGTTATGATGTTCTTTAGTTTTGATTTTGATTAATACATAAAAAGATTGTTTTATTGTTTAAATCTTGCTCTGAGTTGTTTGTTGATGTTTCTGAATATTTAGGTGATATTTGTTGGGTGAGTTTTGATAAAATGAAGTGATTTTGAAATATGTCAAATATGGCAACAAGGCTATGATGTTTTTTTGTGTTGCCTGATGCAGGTTTCTAGGTTTCTAGGTTTCAGTTAGGTCTTATTAAAGGTTTATTAAAAATTTGAATCCAAATTGCATAAATATATAGGTTATTTTAAGTTGGTACTTTTGAAGCTTGGAATCTCTTTGCATGATTTTGATGTTTTGATATTATTTGTTAGTTTTTTTATTCACATATGTTCGGTTATGATAATATGACTTGCTAGAATGAAGAAAACATGCTTTAGAAGTAAAAAATGTCAGTTTTGAAGGCTTGATAGTTGCTGGGTTTCTGGGTTACTAGGTAGTATTCTTCGTGTTCTTGAAAAGAACATTGTCTTAGCTCCATGATTTGAACCAATTCTGGTCCATTTTGTTGTTTCTTCACCTTCACATGACATCATTAGACAATAATCTATGGTTTATTTGCATTAATAATAAGTTTTCTAGGGGTTTTAATCATAAGGTTTCAATTTTGAACTGAAATCTATTTTGACTAAATCATGACTATTGGTTGATAATCGTCAATGTTTGATGTTTTATTATTGTTTAGTGATTGACTTCCATCTTTTTTGCGCCTTTTATTTCATGAAATATGGTCTAAATATTGATCCACGTTGTTGGGTTCTCTTTGAATGTTCTTTATTTATTTTTATTTTTTTGCATTTGATCTGTTTTGTTCAAGAATTTTTGAGTTTTTTATGTTTAATATGTTTTTAGCTTTGTTTTTTTTCTGGTTTGTTTTCAGGTCAAAACCAAATCTTTGGTTTGGTTTATAGTCTAACCAAGGATCTCGGGTCAACCTAGTTGGTTCAACTCAGTCAGGTTAAAATCAGGTCAAATAGCTAAGGCCTTATTTGACTGACAATGTTTTTGCTAAAGAGTTTTTTGGTTTAAGAGTGTGTTTGACAAACATCCTCTTCGGCCTATTTTGACAATTTTATTATTAAAAAAATGCGTTTTTACCAAACAAAGCCTAAAAAATAAGAAACAATACAAAAAATACTTTTTTTTCTTGCATATGGCCAAAAATCCTTAAAAAATATCAGAGCATTTTTTTTAAAAAAAAAATTGTAAATACTTTGGCATGAATTTTATAACAAGTTTGTAAAATTTTAAAGGATTTTGACCTATATTTCAAAATTATTAAATTTTTTTGCAAGAAAAATATACTATTCACTTATAATACAAGGATAAAAAACCTAAAATAGGTTAATATCCAAAATATTATTAGGGATAATAATTTATTATTACTTAATTTAATATAAGGATAAAAGACTTGTATGAGGTTAATATCCAAAATATTATTGAGAATAATATAAATCATTCACTCATAATATAAGGAATTTTATCTAAAATATTATTTAGAATGATGCGATAGCTAAAATATCAATTTCACCCCGAAAAAAAAAAACCTTAATGATAAATGGGGACATTTCACCATTCCAGATCAAGTTTTTGACTTAGAAAACCAGGGTTTGTTCATCGTGGCAAACCCACCATAATAGACTGATAGAAATAAAAACATCTTCAGACCATGGCAAACAAAGGAGGGGGGAAATAATGCAGCCTACCTTAAGTAGGGTGTATTATGGATGCTAATATCTTTTATTTACACAATTAGTCATTTACCTAGAATCTCTAAAAAACCAGTTAGGGTTTCTAATAGCTATAATATTAGGTAACGACTCTCTTATCCAACAAAAAATCATTATAGAACACTGTCCAGAAAGTGTTGTCACGATGCCACACCCTCGCGATGAGGGCATGACAGTGGAGACAAAGAAAAATGCATTGTGAATTACTATATTTACAATTCACAATGGTTATCTTTTTTTCTTGTGCTTAAAAAATTATACAATAAAAAATCATTAAACTTTATTTATTTTCAATTAATCCTCTCACATTATGTTAGCATAATTTTAAGTTATATCATTTGTTTTAATTTGCATATTCTAGCATATTTGAGGTGTCATGAAGTATTATGACATTAAATTAAAGATCGATATTACATAATTGAATTTTAAGTTAATGTTAAAAAAAATCAAACAACAAGGAACAAAATTAACATAAAAATAGTGTTTTGGATCTTTTACTTATTTAAGGAAGGAAAAACTTCCGGTCTTTGATTATTTTTTTTAATTTGATTCTTTTGTTTTAAGATTATGCATTTTACTTCCTGGATATTTAGAGATAAGAGAAAAGGTTGTTGAAATAGAGAGAGAAAAGAAGGACAGGGTTTAATAAGCCATATTCCAGCCATAAATAAGCTGATCTTGACATCAATGTATTCATCCTGGAGAGGAAAATTAAATAGGGGTGGTGTTTCTCTTTGAACACGACAAAAAAACTTTGGTCGAGACTTGTAAAATTATATTTTATATTTGATTAGATTTCCAGTTTTAAAATGAATAAGTGATGTTTTGAGATTGAAAATCAATTTATTAAAGGTCATAGGATGTTTTTTGAATGTTTTAAGGTGAAAACAAATTGAAACTTGGGTTTTTTATATAAAAAAACTTAAACCATGACTTTCCAGTGATTGAAAATTGCTAGAATTTGAACAATAAGATGATATGTTTCTGCTTAAATAGATGACATATTAATTATTTATTAAAAAAGGACTCTTGACACCATTGGAAAAAAAAAACCCAAGCAACGGGGTAGATGGGGCATTTGCTTGGGGTTTACCTAGGGCTAAGCATTGTCGGTCCAATCCGGTTTTGGATCAAAATAAACAACCAAACCAAAATTATTATTTTTTAAAGTTTTTGAACCGAATCGAATCAAAAATTGATTCAAACCAATTAATTTCAGTTTGGTTCGGTTCGGTTTTTCCCCTTCCAAACTGGTTCAGACCAAAATTATTCCAAATGAATTTTTTCTGGGCTTTTTATTGACCATATTTTTTAGGGCTTTTATTTTTGTACTTGCTTCCATTTTCTAGAAAATCAACTTCAATTTTTATTTTTTATATAGATCCTTACCCAGAAGTTAAACCCACCAAAAAAATACACAAAACAAAAAGAAAGGAAAGAAAAGAAGTAATTTGACTGCAAAAAAACAAAGAGAAGATCAAAAGTTATTGAAATGTAAAACCATCAAATCATTATTATTTGAACCAAAGAAAACCAATTGCAAAAAATCTACATAGATCCTCACAATCCATCTTTATCTTCTTCACATGGGAGAAGTCACTTCTCTTCTTATTTTTAGCTAATTAAGTTCCCTCTCAACATTTTTTTTTTGGAAACTCTTATGTCAGCCTTCTAATCGGCTTGGATACCTTTTCTTTTTATTCAATTCCTCGTCTGGGTCTTTCGTTTCTAGAACAATCTAATGGTTGTGAAGCATGGAGGAGGAAAAGATAGATTTAAGAGATGAGAGATAGAGAGCAGGGAGAGGGGGTGGCTGAGAATGCTGATTTAAGTTTAAGGTTAAAAGAAATATGCTATTTATACTCTTTTTTTTTCAAGTGCTAGCCTAGTTAAACTGGGCCAGTTCGGTTCAGTTCAATCGGTTTCAAACTTTGAAAACCGAAACTGAATTGAATCGGAAATATTTTATGATTTTCTAATCGGTTAATTCGGTTTTATTTTTTCAGTTAATTTGTTTTCTGATTTTTTTAGTTCAATTGGTTATTCAATTTTTTTGCTCACCCTTAGATTTACTTGTGGTTCTATAGATAACCAAAGAGAAGTTGGTAACTTATAAATCAAGCTACATCATGCATGGGTATCGAGAATCTCAATTTATAGCAATTTTAATTAGTCTACATCTCATTAAGTTTGACTTCCATTCAAGTTTTAAAATCTAACAAAAACCTTTAATTAAATCTTTTAAAATCATGAATATGAACCATCAACTCACTAAACATCTAAAATAGGCTCATAAAAAGGCTACAATAAAAAAAATTAATGACCAGCATGAAAAAAAAAAGAGAGACATTATTATAAGGTATAATAAAAGTTGAAAGGATAAACAACAAGCTTATGTTAATCATGAACCCTTTTAGTTCATGATGTAACGTAATATGATTCATTCTTTGTTAATAAATTATCTATCCTTTCATTTTCTTACAAACATGCAACTGGGGAAGATGCAGCACTTGCTTCTTCTTTTTTATTAACGTCGGTGTCTGGGCTAACTTGTGTATATCTTGACTAATCTCACGGGTCCCTAAGTTAACGACCATGTAAACCTCTAGTGACCCTGAGGTTTGTAGAGCTCAAACTGGTAACCTTTAAAGAATAAATTGAAGACATGACCGGATGAGGCACTTGGATCTACTTGTGGTGGCTATGGATGCCTAAGACTTATAAATCAAGCTACATCATGTGTGGGTATAGAGTAACTGATCAATTTATGGCAACTTTGGCCTTCTTGGAATGGTATATCTTGATGACGGGACACAGAAAATCGATCAAGATCATAAAATCTAGGGTGGAACTCTCCAAGATCGTGCTTCATGAGTTGGTGGAAAGTATGTCCCTAGGGCATAAATATTCCACAGAAGTATAATTTCTCTAGTTGTTTCATTTTCCATTTCTGACTTTTATGTGCTTTCATTGTTACCTCTAAATAAACCATTGCTGCTAGCAATTTATCATTGGATTAGTCTTTTCCTCAAAGCATCCGTAAGTTGGAGGCAGCATATCATGAAAGCAAATATTCACAAGTGCTCTTTTTCTTTTTTCTTTTTTCTTTTTTTTTTTATGTTGGAGGAATAATACAAAGTGGTCCAATAGACTTGTCAGTATGTCTTCTTTAGACCTTGGCAGTCAAAGACCTTTCACTTTCCACATGGCTCCATCTGCACTGTCTTTATATCCAACGGCCCGAATGCAACTGCAATTTGTCCAGTGGAAAAGAAGGTTATGGGCAGCTCGGAAATTTCAACACCTTTTCCTTGTTTTATGTTCTCTGCATTCAACATTAAGTTCTTGAACATCCATGGATTCTATTTATAATTTTCCTCAAATTGACCCGTGTTGGAAGGTCTAGAGTAATTTCTTTGTCAAATGTATACATTTTTCCTTTTCTTGCCTTAACAATTGGTTTAAAGACTTTTCGTGTTAAAAATAATATAAATAGACCTAACATAATAGTTTAAACTATTGATTTGAGATGATTTTTTAATATGGTATTTAGAGTCTTGATGATCAAGTGGTCACGAGTTCAAATCTCAATATCATCTTTATTTATTTAATAAAAATCAAGCACAATATAGTATGAGTCTGCAAGTTTCTAGTTTAAATTATTTTCACTTGATAGGGTATGTTAGTAAATAATATAAATCATATCTTGAAATCTTTTCTAATAACTTAAGGTTTTAGATTAAATTGATTTTTTAATATTTGATTATTATACAGGCATCTAATTTTTTATTTTCATGGTTATATGTTCCTCGATTTTAAATCTGTGCAGTCATGAATGCAATACTATTAGATATTGAGTCACAGCAAGGTGATTGCTTCTTTTTTGTATTTTTCTCTTTCAATTAGCACAATTCTTCTCTGATATTGGTTGTTCATACTATACGTTCATTTTACATTGTGCTTGAAACAAGCTTTAAGAAATAAGAATTATTTCTCATAGACCAAGAGTAGGGGTAAGAAATTATTTTCTGCCTTCTTTCCCGGGTCCATGATAAAGATAATTTATTAGATTTACCTTTATGACCCGACAGAAAACGTTTTAAAGATTTGTTTTTTAAATTTTAACATATTTTTTAATAGTATTTATATTATTTATTTTTTTACATTATCTAATCACCATATATAAAAAAACTAAGGGTATCTTATGGTTTACATGAAAAATAAATCACCTTAATATATTTTTAATCGTTTTATAACAATTCAATGTCATAACTCAATTAGTTGCTTATGAAAAAAACCACGAGATTGTTGACTCAAATCTTGCATTTTATATATATTTTTTTTATTACAAAGAAGAGGCTAAAATACAAGATTTCTTGGAAGAGAAGGACCTACTGGTAATTAAACTCCATACTCAGTGGCTATATATATAAGTCCCACCCAAGCCCATTTATAAACCTTTTCTTTCTCTGCCAAACGTTAATTAGTTCTGATTCACTATGGCCAAAATCTTCGCAAATGCTACTAGTTCCTTCATTTTTCTCTCCAACGTTATTCTCTTCTCCTTGACCCTTGCTGCAGCAAAACCTGAAGGTTTCTCAAGAAACTTATCTCCAAAAACCCTAGGCCTCAAGCGAGAGAAACTAAGCCACCTCCACTTCTACTTCCATGACATAGTCAGTGGAAGCAACCCCACTGCTGTTCCAGTTGCCCGGGCAGCCATGACTAAGAATTCTTTCTCATCATTTGGACTGGTCACAATGATGGATGACCCTTTGACGGTGAAGCCCGAGATCAGCTCCAAGCTTGTAGGAAGAGCACAGGGGATTTATGCATCTGCATCACAAAGTGAACTTAGTTTTTTGATGGCATTAAACTTTGTTTTCACGGAAGGGAAGTATAATGGT
Organism: Populus nigra; assembly: GCF_951802175.1. Lineage (NCBI taxonomy): Eukaryota > Viridiplantae > Streptophyta > Magnoliopsida > Malpighiales > Salicaceae > Populus > Populus nigra. Next base: position 7,000,905 of record NC_084854.1, on the reverse strand, counting down.
AGCACCCTTAGCATTCTGGGGCGAAACAGTGTGCTTTCTGGCATTAGAGAGATGCCAGTTGTTGGTGGGAGTGGGCTTTTCAGGTTTGCGAGAGGCTATGCTCAGGCAAAAACTCATGACCTTGACTTCAAAACTGGTGATGCTATCGTGGAGTATAACGTTTATGTCTTCCATTATTGAGTTGTTCTTGGGTGATTTTCTAGTTCTTTTTTCAAGAAAAAAACTGCGCTGCTGTAATTTGCTGAATACATCATATGCTCCTTGGTGGCACAGTGCTTTATTAATTAATAAATTAAGTTGTTGAAAAATTAATTGCCCATGTCTTGATGGGCCAAGATATCTGTAAATAGAATGAAGCTGCCATACCGCTGACACTTCTTTTCCCTTTGGTCCCCCGTCTACACTGCTTTCATTTTTTCAAGGTGTTCTACGCGTAAAATCCCACTCGTTGGGTCTCGAATATTTAGGCAACAATGATGTTGATTCTATGAGCTTATACATAGCCGTGTCAGTGTGGTTTTCTTTATAAGTAGATTCTTTCCAAGTGACAGTGACTAAAATATAAAATCACTAGCCAGCTTCGTTGTTTTCTTCCTTCTTTTTGATGGAATATTCGAGCTAACTAATGACACTGGAAAATAATTGCCAAAAGTAATAGCCATTATACCAAATTAATCGCATTGAAGGGGAGGAGTAGGGCAGTTTAGCCCTAAATGAAAGATGCCTTTAACTGATATTACTGTACTACTGGAAATCGCTAAACCTGGACTCAAAGGACATGCTTTAGTGTCCATGAAGTAATTGCAAGGTGGGTTTCGTTGCTGTACTTTCACCTAGCCAGTGTTAGCATACTTTAGAAGATAATTATTACCTTAAAGGATTCCTTTTAATCCATTCTTATCAAAATAAAAATATTTGTAATCCCTTTCTTAGTACCTAGCTATCCATCTTCTGCTTACAAACACAGTGAAGAAGTTATTGATGATGAAGTATGGATCCACGTTATATATGGTGATTTTTTTTTACTTTTTTTAAGAAAAAAATCGCGCTGTGCTTAAATTAATTAAACTACAGAGCGTGTGGAACGTGGAATATTAAACAAATTATCAAGGCTAATTAAAGTATAAATAAAAGACAAGAAAAAAAACGAAAACAGACAACCAGAATCACACCTTTATGAAAATCTGCCCTTCAGATTATAATAATGACACTTCGTTTCATGCGGAGCGGTCACACTCAAGATTTGGCTCTTAGACCTTGATTTATGTGGTGAAGGATTTTGCATATTTACATGGTGAAAATGGCAAGGGCGATAGTGCTTTCCATTCCTTCACGCAGAAGAATTCAAGACTGAATATGAAGGTGGAGACTCGGAATTAAATCCCTTTCTTAGAGGAGGAGGGTTAAAAAAAAATTAAAGAGCAGTATCTGAGCTCTCTTAGTTGTAATTATAATAAACAGTACCTTATAGAAACCTAACGCAAGCGACGATCCTCCAAGAAGCAAGTCTAGATATGATTCAGTTATATAGCCTAACAGATACTAATAGACCAACAAAACAAATCTAAGCTTGAAATAAAATAATTTTATCGTATTAAATTATATTAACAATTTAAAATTACAATAATAAAATATTTGATTGTTTAATTAGGCTTAAATCTTTTCAAATGATTCTATGAGCAGTTATTTTTGGACCACTGGATCTCTCGAACGAATTATTTAATTCTATAAATTGTTGTTTGAGCTATTTTTTCTTGGATTTTTTGGAATATTATTTTATTTCGGATTGTGTTTTAATTTTCTTTATATTCTTAGATTTTAAGTTGTTTCCTAATGCATGGAGTTATGATTTTCTAGCATATTTAAAAGTCTTGTAAACTTCTTGAGAAAATAACCACCATATATTTATTTTTCTTAAAAAAAACTATGAATTTAAGGTTTATATATCCCAATCCTTTTTTCTCATTAAAACTTATGTGTTTCTTATATTATTGTTGTCCTATTAAGCAACTTCCCAAAAAGTTGTTGACCTCGAGATGATTACCACTATCATAAACAACAATCTTTGTTTTGTTCAGTCATGGTTTCTTTTGTTTTTTACCTTGTAATTATTACTAGATCAATGACTCGTGTTGCATCATAGGCCAGTCAAAAAAAAAATTAGCACACAAAAAAGATCTTTAAACGATGAAAATATATATAAAGAAGTAAGAAAAACCTAATATTCGAGTCATTAACACGACTGGTTCCATTAAGACTGGGTAGTCTAATAATAAAATTTAAATTACATACAACAATAGCAGACAAACCATAAAAAAAAACATTTGGCAACAATCAACTAAAATAAATGAGTCACCGATATTATACCTGAAAGGAAACGAAAACAAATATATTGTTGGCAACTCACTGACACTTCATTGTAAATATCATTCATCACAAAAAAAAGTTTGTTAAGATGGTTCAAACATGAGCGCAAAATTTTGGACACCAATATAAAAAGAAGTCGCATGAGTCACTAGAGAAACGTCTTGGAAAAAAAATCAAACAAAACAAAATAAAGTGAGCATCATCTTCTTATATTTAATAAACCAATTATATTTAATTCAAGAATAAAATTTAATTTAAAAATAAAATTAACAAAGAATAACAAATAAAAACACCTAGGTAACCCAATTAAATAAATAAAAAAATAAAACCAAGGTCATATAAAGTATAAAAAAACAGAGCTCAATCTGTAATGGAGGGCCTTTTTTAATTATTAAAATGACCGCACCCCCAATCAATTAATTAAAAAAATACAATAAAAGGACACAAATATCCTTTAACCTAAGAGTTAAATTATTTGACACCAAAGATGCCAAGGTCTTTTTACTGTGAAAAATATTAAAAATAATGAAAAGGCTCTCCATTTTCCCATTTTTTTTTATTCTAAGGATAAAAAAGTTATTTTACTATTTAAAATACAAAACAAACCCTAAGAAAAGTTCAAAAATTGATTTCTTTTAAGGGCAGTGTTCTAAATTCACAGTACAATTCAACCACAAAATACCCATCTAGCTCCCAATTAATTTTAAAACACCAAAATTATCCCAAGACAAAGACTATTTTACCCTTAAACACATGACAAAAAGCTTATTTTAAGGTCAAGAAGGAGAAAACAATGTTTCTATCTACAATGAGTTTTGTCTGGGTGAAATGTTTTGTCTATTTATTTTAGTTTTTTTTCTTAATTTTGTTTGAATTTAAATATAGAGTATCTTTAGATTAAAAACAAATACAATGTACTTTTGTGGTGTTGATTTAGATAGATATCAATTAAAGAAATTGCTTAAAATAAACAAATATAAATATGAATGTACGGCTTAATTACTAAGTTGGAAGGGACATATATACTTTTATAGTATACTCTAGATTTGGGGGCATGTAGCCACGAACCAGAACAATTTTTTTATAAGTTAAAAAAAGATGCTCGAGTAATGCAAACTTATTTTAATGAAGTACAAAAAAAAAAAAAAAAGATGTTCAAGGCATAATTTAATCAAATAATAAAAGGACATATAACAACATAGATAAGATTCCATCAAATTAAATGAAAAACAAAATTGAAAAAAAAAAGACTTGAGCCAACCTAAGTAATCGAGCCAAATATACAAGTCAAGTCATAAGATCACGATAAGCTAATAGGAAGAAAATAAAAATATAAAAGTTTAAATTCATTTCCAAACAAATCTAATATAGAAGAAACAAATTAAAGAAAAACAACCAAAAAAACAACAAGCAAATCAGGTAAGTCAATCAAACTTTGCAACCCTAATCATGCAAATGAGATAACCCAAAAGAAAAAAAAATAAAAAAAATATTACGAAGCTTAATTTTAAAACAACTCAATGCTGAAAGATGGAATGTAACAAATATTCAATTAAAAAAAGATCATAAAATCAACTGAGTCATCCCAGGCAAACTCGTCAAACCCACGGTCTAAGAAATGGGACCAGGATAAATGCATAGAAAAGATATTGGAAAAAATCACAAGGTCCTATATAAAAAAAAAACTCCAATCTTGAAGGATAGAACTAAAAAAAAAATTAATTCTCAACCAATGTAATTTTTAATAAGGTAGTTTTATATGTAGTGTCTTTGTTGGTTGCAAAAATGACAGATGATTTTATGTGTGCTTGAACTCATGTTTTTAATGAAATTAGGTTTTGTTTGAGGTTGCTTATATGGATCATATCCCAACCCATTTTTATCAAGACTTTTTTTTAACATCGAAGTAGTTTTTGAACTTGTTTCTTCTCTCAATGAATTTAAATACAATTGTTTCAAGATATTTGATTTTAGACTTTAAGTTAGTATTTTCTTTTTGATGTTCTACAAGCTCTTTTTCAAACACTACATAATTAGGTATATGCATTGAATCATGTGCTAGCTTTTTTTTTTTGTAGAATTACAAGTTTTTCTCTTAAGCTATCATTTTTATTTAAGATGGAATCATTTTTAGTTCTTAACTCATTATTTAGTTCAACCAAACTTTCATTTTTTATTTTTAACAGTTTTAGTTCCTGATATAAGGAAGTGATCTATTTACTAAGAATGATATTTTTCTTTAAACATTTCTTAAATTTCTTTTCTAAAACAGAATATAAATCATATATTTCATCAATTACCTCTTTTTCTTTTTCTTCTTCTTCTTCACAATCATTTTTAGCCATGAAACATTTGTTTTCATCTTCTCTAAAAGTCTCTTAATCTTTATCATAATCATCATCGTCATAATCACTCCATATTTCTGCCATCATGGCATTTTTTTCTTGTCTTTTAGAGAATTTCCTTAAGTTTAATGCTTGCCCTTTTCTAGCACTTAGACATTATAAGCATAATGTCATAGTTTATTGCAGTTAAAACAGATTATAGAGTCTTTGTTGAGATCTTTACCAAGTGTTTTCTTACTAAATCTTTTCTTTTTCTTAAGAAATTCATGAAATTATTTTATGAGTAAAGTCATGTCATCATCTTCACTATTATTTTCACCTTCATAATTAGACTTGTGACTACTTTTACGTGCTATATTTTTCTTTTTTTGGTTGTTTAATCATTGCCTTAGAATATCATTTCATGGGTGGTTAAGGACCCATGTAGTTCATCAAGTTTCATTTTATTTAGGTCCTTGGCTTCAAAAATAATAGTCATTTTTAACTCTTGTGTTTTTGTTATATACTTAAATACTTTTTTTTAACTAGCTTGACATTAGAAAAAGTTTTTTCTAAGTATTTCAGTGAATTTGTGATGTGTGTGAATTGTGTCATCATGTTAGCAATGTTTTCATGTTCTTGCATTTTAATTATTTCAAATTGATTTATGAGTCCATATGTTTTTTATTCTTTTACTTGTGAAGTTTTTTTATGTGTTATTTCCGATTTATCCTATATTTGCTTTGCAATTTCACATGTATTAATCTTGTTATACTTATTTACACCTAAAGCATTATAGATAAACTTATAGCTTTAATAGTCAAATGTACCAGGGGTGTGCAAAAAAACCGGAAAACCGAATAAACAGAGAAAACCGAGAAAAACTTAATCGAAAAAACCAAATCAAGAAAAAAAACCAATTAAACCGATTAGAATAGTTAGAAAAAATCCTGGTTCGGTTCGGTTTTCGATTTTGTAATGTAGAAACCGATTAACCCATACCGAACCGAACCGGTTCAAAAAAAGGCATTATAAATAGAAAAAATTATCCCCCTTCTCAGTAACCCTAGCCGCAACCCCCTCTCACTCTTTCTCTCTAGTAACCCTATCCACAACCCCCTCTCCCTCTTTCTCTCCCTCTCTCTCCCCCTAAACTTAGAAGGGTTGCTTCAAACATGGATCCATATGTTGTGACTTATATGATTGTAGAGACCACCATCCTTTGTAAGTCATGAGAACCCCAACCAACACCACATACAAAATGTTATTGTTAGTAGTCTTTCCAATAAACCATGGGAAGATTTGTTTGTGTGAGTAGGATGGATATCTTTCAATTTGTTTCCCCTTTACATTTGAGGCAACAATCTAGTGATATAATTACTTTGCTTGCTTGCTTGCTTCATGATTCTGCATTTTGTGTTGAATAATGTAAGGTTCAATTTCAATGACTTCTGTGAAAGTCCAGATTTCTAGTGCCTGGAAATTTTGGGTTTTGATTTATAGTAGAGTTTTGGATTTGGGATGAAATCAGTGGTGTTGATTTTTGGCTTTTAATTCGTTTGCACAACGCAGGGAAAACAATAGTTGTAAAAAGGCATCTTATTGGTGAGTTCGAGAAGAAATATGAGCATATAGGTTTTCTTGGTTTTTTAAAATCAAGAACCGAACCGGATCGAACCGAAACCAGTCGGTTTGACTTGATTTCGGTTCAGTTTTGTTTTTTTCCAAAAAAACCGGTTTGGTTGTTTTTAATAGTTAAAAATCGAACCGAACCGAAAATGATTACCCCTAAAATGTACCATTTTCAAATCTTTGTCGTCTTAATCATCTTTAAATTTAACTATTATTTTACCTTCCATTTTTTTAATAGAAATGTGCAGACCATTCACAACCATTTTTCATAGCTGATCAGCTGACTGGATGAATATTCTCATTTGAGCTTTCCAATAATTGTAGTTCATTCCATTGAAGAAATGTGACATATTTTTGGATTGTCCTTCCAAGAGTCTATTGCATATAGTTGTTATAAATCAAACTCAATATTGTTAAATCCAAAATAAAAGCATCATGACTCTAATACTAAATGTAAGCGATAAAATCAATCAAAAAGGAAGGTGAATTTGTTGATAGTGAAAAATTTTTAGAATAATTTCAAGTTATCTTATTCAATGTAACCTTACAAGAATTATGATGTTTGTTTCAAAAATCAATCACATATATAGAATATGCATTCAACAAAAAAGGAAGGAGAATAGTAGGAATTGCATACAATATTTTATCCTAGTTCCTCGTTGATTCCATATAAATTAAATAACATGATGTTCTCCATGTAATATGGAATAGATTCCATATCTTCTTCTATCTATGTTAAACTCGTTTTCTACACTTTGCACTCCAACTTTTAAGATGCTTAGTTTCTTGGAATTTCTCTCTTGGTTCCAGTTGGTTTCTAGATATGGCTTGACATGTGTTGTACTTATTTCTCTTATGGACTTAGGCTGGTAGTATAGACTTTGATTGCTAGTATAGACTAGGATTGGTGAAAACTTTTTCATGGCTTTGAATGCTAATATAAACTAAGGTTGGTGAAAACTTTTCCATGGCTTTTTTCATGAAATTTCAACAAAATTTGTACAAGTCACAATTCAATTTCTCATGTATATCTTGTAGAATTATCAGTAATCATTTTATGAATTGTAATTATATCAAATCACATAGACTATACTAATTAAAAAAAAACTAACGGATCATTGTTTAAAAATTGCATTTCAAAAGTTGTAAAAACATAACACTACTTGAAAGAAAATAACTAAAACTCGTAATCTAAAAATTAGAAATCAATGTAATCATTAGCTAATTATCAACATTTAAGATTAATGACTACCTAAGTAAACAACAGAATAACATAATTGATACAATATTTCAACAATGAAAACAAAAATCAACAATGATTTTAGCATTTTTAAATTATCCAAAAACAACTTGATTTTTTAAAGGTTTCTAACCTTTAAAAATTTTAATTTTACTATCGTAATTATTTTTTGGTAAATTATAGATTATTCTAGCTAGTGTTTTAGTGTGAATTGTACATAGAAAACATGAGATAATTTTATTTTTTTTTGAAAAAAATGTTATGTTTATTAGTAAGTGACATTCTCATACAAGTATTATGTTTTAAATTTAGGTGAAAGAGATATTTTCCAGTATTAGATGCTTCTTAATTTAGAAAAATTGACCAAGAAAACTTATTATTTATTATTTATAGTTCATAATAGTGAAATTAAAAGGTTTAAAGATTAGAGGTTGGAGGTTGATTTGGAATAATTTACTAGATATATTATCCACATTATGCTTACTAGTTTAGATTCAATTAATGACCTAGCGTGTTAGAAATAATTAAAAATAGGATATGATCTTAATATTTGAGCACTAACAAATTTGTTTTTATATCTATATGTTATTGTGCAAGTTCTAATTAAATCCTTCTGTTATAAGACTTCTACTAATTCTTAAACTCCGGTTAAAGAGAGCAATGAAAGATATTTCATGAGATTTGTCAATTAAACCCAACAACAAAATGAGTAACATGCAATTTTCAAAGTGCAGCGAGGCCAAGATCTCAAATCTTCACTTTTCTTTGGTTCTCATTCACAAAAACATATTGTCACAATGTGGATCCCAAGGGGTCATGGCTATGGTGATGGAGAAACCCTCTCAAAAGCACAACTCTAATGTTACATCTCTTGTGTTTAGTCTATACCTAATCAAAGACCTAAAAAGTAAAGAGAACCCAATCATAAGATGATAAACAATTCGAAGAACCCACAAAGCATAATCAACAGAAAAGTACAGGATCGCCAATGGAATCATTTGAGTTTGGCAAATTCCTATTGTGTCAAAGTTTATAAAACGAAGATTTATAACACAAAATTGATGTTCATATTAGCAGTATCAACCCAATAAGTGCAAAACTTCATTATGTTATTATGCTCCAATGTCTTGAGGAGACGAATCTCACAAAAGAGTCTTCCAAGATCTTTAGGAATTTGCAACAAATCATAGAGTATGTCAGGTGGGAAAATAAATATAAAACTCATTTTGTAATGGGATTCCAATAAATTAATGAAATAAAAGATCCTGGATTCATACACTTTCTTTAAAGCTCCTCAGCCATGGATTTCATTGTACTGTAAGAACAAAATGAAACCCCAAAATCAAACTCAAAAACCAAGATGGCAAAACAATACTCTAGAAAGCTTATTAGCAAGATAAACATGAATGCTATTTATGAAAGCATTTTAGAAGGTTGACGAAGTTGTTATTTACAAACCTAATTCTAAGAAAACTAATCAAAGGATGGACAGAATCGTAGAGCTCAAAAGAAAGCAAACATTCAATTCTGACAGAAGTAGCAGTCGAGCAATTCTCGGAAGCTGAAACAAAAAAAAAAGCATATCAATGGCCTTAAAAGAAAAAAATCTCTGTTTTCTAGTTAATTGAATTGTTTTATTCATTTTTTTGTTTCTTTTGGACTGGTCAAGAAGGCAAAACCATTATCATTGATGGTATTTGCTAAGCTTTAATGTCTTTTACTACGATCATGCATAGATAGAAAGACTGATTCCTGAACCTATCTAGGCACTTGTCCACAAATTCCAATGCCATGCCCAGTATTTCAACTACAACATAATAAACTTTAAATTAGCTCAGAAAAACCTAAAAGGAATTGATCTAACTTGAGATATCTTCATCCATTCACCTTACAAAAAAAGCTGCAATCTCTGCTACAATCTTCATCGACAACTTAACGGCATTCCTTTGTAACCATATGAACAAAAAGTTTAAACCATGAACAGCTAGCTAGAGCCTATAAACAAAGAATTCAAAGCTCACAAACTAACCTCATTAACCAAAAAACTAAAAAAAAAAGGGTTTTGTTGAACCCCTCGTTACAAAATACTATAATAGTGTGTGATTTTTTTATTAGGTTTATTGAACATGCCTCATTATTTATTTCAATTTACTTTTATGAGGTTATTTTAGTCTTATGACCTGAACTACACATGTTTAGCAGGTTAATTAACTCGGTTAACTTGATTTTTTTTCTTTTTTCTAATTGATTTTTTTCTTAATTTCATCCTTCAACTTTGGGTTGATTGAGAATTAGATTTCGTAATTCATTTTAGTTTTTTTCTATGAGGTTATCTTCATCTCATGACTCGGGTTATGAGTTTGACATATTAACTCAGATTAACTCAAGTTGTTTTTTGTGTCTTTTAATTGATTTTTTAATTTCAACTCCTTCTTTCAACGTTAGATTTATTAGGGATTTGACTCTATAATTTTTTTAATTTACTTTTAGTAAGGTTATTTCAATTTTATAACTTGTTTCATTAATTTGATAAATTAACTCAGTTGACTATGAAATCATATAACATATAAAAGTTTAAGAAGAAAAATAAACAGTGCATATAACCTTAGATAACCATAATACAGGATCGGACATTAAAAGTTTAACACATTTTCTTTCCCTTCACATGATTTTTAAGATTCATCACAAATACCATCATAACATAACTTTTATTACAATATTGTAAAGTGTTTGAAAACCCGCGAATGCATCTTCAAAATTCCTCCTAACAAACCAAACAAATACCCCCCTCTCTGCTCACCATGAAAGGTTAGCAGTAGGGTGCCTAGTGTAAGAGTTTCAAACTCAACACCATGATTTTGTATTTTTAGAATCTGCTAAAATTAAACGACAATTGCACTACAACTGTGAGAGAAGAGTACCATGGTTGCGATGCATTCTAGATCAGTTAAAATTTCCTGACAAACAGCATCCTGCACTGATATTGTTGCTTCATTCTTGTTGGGATAAAGGCACCAAACCTTGTCCTTTCCTGTAATTGGCACCAAACACGTAAACCAGTGGTTCTGCAAGTTGAATATGAGGAGTCGAGGAAAAATAAACAAGAAGCAAAAAGTTTTCAAATATGAAAAATAACTTAACCGCATTGGCTTAGCTAAAAAAGAATGCTAATGAAGTTCAAGCACATAAGTTCAAAATCCATTTGATCAGATGACCATGCATTGAATAAATGATGAATTCGTGAAAGTTCATCATAGAGTGCATAAAACACTCGATGCTTCTGTACATCTTTCTCAGCCAACAGAAATAAATTCCCATAGCAGACAATAGAAGTGATAGACAAAGTAGACATGCATGTTGAGTCAGTGTGTGACAAAGCATATATTGAGCACACCTGCAATCTTAAATGCATTCCGCATTATTTCCTCATCTTCAGCAATCCCATGGAGGCATAAAGTAGCTGATTCAACACCAAATACTTGCCATGACAATTTTCTAGTGTTGTTTTGTCATAGAAAATTCTGCAAAAAGTTGATTGAACATTCGATGGTCATAAAGGATGTTACAACATTCAGGACAAAGAACTAATGCATGACATGCTAGCCTTTTCGATACATATACAGCCAACACCTTATGCCACACCATAGAGAACTGGGCTTGACTTTGGATATGCTCATCCTTTTCCTTATTTATAATTTCACGCCCTTCAGGATCAGCTTCACTGAGTCCATAATCCTTGAAGCTTCTTCTGTCAGTTAGACAATCCTGACATGAAATTCTATTCACAAAGAGTCAGTCTCACCACTCATCTCCAACAGATCCAACCTAGAATCATGTTATATATCATTGTATTTGTCATTCTCGTTATATATATAAAGCCAACCAAACAGTTAAATAAATAACTGGCATATTCTAGTTGAAAATTGATAGCCCTTAAAACCTAGACACTCTATGATACCATTTCAAATAGAGCTAAAATATATTAACAAAGCACAAATTTTTTTCTTAAAAAGCCAACCCTTTCAATAGAATCACAGCAAATACGGTTTATATTCACTCATTGTGACTCCAAGAGATGAGCAAGACAATGATAAAAAAAAGAGAACAAAAGATTTTACAGTAACCTCCAGTTTCAGGGATAGGCACAGAGATAGAAAAGGGAGGTAGCTTCATTCAAGGGAAGAAGCCCTGCATGGCTTCACTGAGTTAACCTTAACTTGATGTGGAAACCAAAGACCCCATACCTTTTTATTGGAAAGGTTGACTTGCAAAAGAACCCGTCACTGTAGCTCCACCGGTGGCTTGCATTTCTACCTTTTTTTTACTAACACCTCACCAAAATAGTACATGCAATCTTCGATTCCTCTCTTGTTTTTTGTTCTGTCTACTTGGTGTCTCTCTCTCTCTCTTCTTTCGCATTCTTGGTGCTTCCCTCACTTCTCTTCCTTTTTTTGGGAAAGAAGTTGTATTGAAAGCTGTAATCATTTCAATTTAACTTATTTTCGTACAAAATGAAAGAGAAGATTACGTTTTCTTCTCTGATGCCCTCCCTTCTCTCTCTCTCTCTCTTTTTTTCTTATGTCGATTTGGTGGTTTTCTTTTTTTTTAGAAATAAAAAAGTTGAGTTGAAACATATGACCTGCCGAGAAAAAATCAACAAAACAAATACGAATGAAGAATATATTAAAAAATAATATAAATTATATTTTAAGATTTTATTTAAAAATTTAAGTTTTTAGGTTAAAATAATTTTTTAATATAATATTAGAATTTTAATGATCATGCGATCATGAATTTAAATTTTATAATCTCTATTTATTTGATAAAAAATAAATAATACAAAGTAATGTGGATTGTACAAGTTTCAAGCCCAAAAAGCTTTCACTTGAAATTATGAGATATATTATAAATCATATCTTGAAACCACATCTAAAACTTTAAGTTTTTTAGTTGAATTGGTTCTTTAACGAAACAGCCATGTCAACTAAAAGAAATTGGAATGCACTGTAGTACACAGTATATTAAATTATTGTTTTTGTTAATTGTTAATGTTAATGTTAATAAACCCATTTAGGAAAAAAAATCTAGGCACGAAGTTATTCCAAGGTGTTTAACACAGTTTTTATTTTTATTTTTAGATGCTTTTTAAAAGTATTTTTATTTGAAAAAAAATATTAAATTAATATTTTTATATGTTTTTTATGATTTTAATATGTTGCATTTTCATGTGATATATATAATAGCATTTTCATGTGAAAAGCATCGTGCACCATCTCCTTGATCACTAGAAGTTATTCTAATAAATCTTGATTTGGCTTAATTTTCAAATTAACGAAAAAACTAAAAGACGGGTTGTCAATGTATTTCTCTCCTTACATAGTATTATTCATTTTTTTTCTTTGATTTTTTTTCAATCAATGTTTTTTTTATATAATTTTATCCTATAATATTAATTTTTTTATTGGACTATCTCACTCTTATGACATAAATCATAGGTTTAGTGGGTTAACCCGATTGACTAAAGTTATTTTTCCTTTTTTAATTTTTTTTAATTTTATCCCTTAATATTGAATTTAGGTTATTTCGGCCTCAATACCCAAGAATAGTATTTGACAAGTTAACCTGAGTTGAGTTAAGTTGTTTTTTATATCCTTTTTGTATTGAATTTTTTTTATAATTTCATCATTCAAAATTGAATCGATTGAGAATTGAATTTCATAATTTATTTTGATTTTATTTATATTGGGGATATATTGATCTCATGATTAAGGTTGTAGGTTTTGATATTTTAACCTCGGTTAAATCTGGTCATTTTTCAATTTTCTTTCCAAGAGATTATCTTGATCTCATGACCTAGGTCATTGATCTTTCAACATTGGATTTGTTTTTTATTGGGTTGTTCTCATCTCATGACTCAGGTCACGGGTTTGACAGACTAACCCAATTGACTTAGTTTTTTTTTTTTGAATTTCATCATTTAATATTGTGTTTGATTGAGAATTATACTTCATGATTTTTTTGTTTGCTTTTTATTAGGTTATTTTGTTCTCATAACTTGAAATAATACTTAGTAGGTTAACGGGGGTTAACTTGACTCATTTCTTATGTTATGTTTTTAATTAAATTTTTTAAAAAAAATCATCGTTCAACATTAGATCTGATAGGGCGATTAGGGATTGAGTTTCAATATTTATTTTAATTTTCTCTCTATTAATTTGAGTCTCATAACCAGAGTCGTGAATTTGATAGGTTAATCCAGGTTAAATCAAGTTGCTTTTTTTTTTCTTTCTATGAGGTTATCTTAGTTTCAAGATTTAGGTCATGAGTTTGACGGATTGACTTGAGTTATTTTTTATGTTTGTTTTTTTAATTTATTTCTTTTTTTAATCTCAACATTCAATATTGTGCTGATTAAGAATTAGATTTTGTATTTTTTTCAATTTTCTTTATATGGGGTTATCTTGGTCTTATAACACGGGTCATAAGTTTGACAAGTTAACTTAAGTCATTTTTTTTAGTTGATTTTTTTTTATTTCATCTTTTAATATTGGGTTGATTGTGAATAAGGTTTTATAATTTATTTTGATTTTTTTTCTATAGAGTTATTATAGTCTCATAACCTGGGTCATGATTTTAACATGTTAAACTGGGTTAACTCTTGTCAATTAATTATATTGTTATTTTAATATTAAAAATAGATGTTATTTTGGAGAGAAAAAATGAGTCAAAATATGTTTTTAAAGATTATCTAGATTACTTTTGAACCTACAAAATTAACTGGATCACATCAAAACAAATCTCATAGAAGTTTTTTTTTCAAAAAAAACAACATCTGAATTTTCTTTTAGTTTCAAGAAAAAATTGAATTAATTTGAAGCGTAGCGCAGATTATACTACATGTGAAGGTGGTCCATAAGCCGTAGTGAAAAGAATTTTCCATTTTCATTACTTGTCTCGTATGGTAAGCGCATATTTCAAGCTCGGTTCTCGACAATTACGCCATAAAATGCCAATAATAATTATATATATCGGTTTTCATGATCATAAGTTTCCAACCCTAGATGGGTTTTTCTTAATAAGAAAATAGAATATTCTTTTTTTAATATGAAGTTTTGATTTAAAAAAAATAGAAAAAAAAATATTTACTTAAGTTTTATTTGCTTATGAAAGAGTCTAGAGTTTCTTAAACCTAATATTTTATTGACTCGATCCCTAATCTGGACTGGATTTTAGAAAAATTAAATTAAAATTAACCTTAAATCATTTGATTTAGTTGATGATCAATCTTTTAACTTTTTGAACCCATCAAAATTCTATTTAATTGAAAAAATTCTTTAAATTGAAATTGCTTTAACTAGGGATACCGAGCTATAAGCCACTTTATCCCATCAGACTCAGCACACACATGCCCAAAGAGAAACACTCACATTTCTGCATTATTAGACCCAACTCAATCACAAACCTCGAACCAGATACAGGCCCACAAAACCCAATACCCACAAACACAAACCGTAGTCCAAAACCACCTATAAATTGCCATCTAGGGTTTTAGTTCCTTCTTTGCACCCTACCTCGCCAGCCCCCTCTCTCACAGACACAGACACAGACACAGACACAGAATGCCGGCTGGTCACGGTCTCCGGTCTCGCACAAGAGATCTCTTTGCTCGTCCCTTCAGAAAGAAGGGTTACATTCCATTGACAACCTACCTCAGAACCTACAAGATTGGAGACAATGTAGACATCAAGGTTAACGGCGCTGTCCACAAGGGTATGCCTCACAAGTTCTACCATGGACGTACTGGACGTGTCTGGAATGTCACCAAACGCGCCATCGGCGTCGAGATCAACAAGCAGGTATATTAATCTCCTTATATCCTTAACTGTATCTTAGGGTTTTTGGTAAGAGTTTTCTAGTGCACTTTATGTGTTTGGTGATTTGTTTGTGTGAAAATGATAGGCTTTTACTTATAGGTTCGATATGTATAGACAGTTTGCTTCGTGGTTGACATGGGTTTCTTTTTTATATCTAAATGTTGTGAGGGTATCTATTTGTGATTTTTTTTTGTTATTGATGAATTTGAGGTTGTCTTATAAGGTTTTTTTTTTTACTTTGTTTGGAGATTTGAGCTTATTTTCATAACCAGTAATTTTGAAGCTGAAGTAACTAGCTGGGTTGGTTTTACTTTTTTGGTTTAATTACTGCTTAGACATCTTTGCTTGTGCTTAGCTTTTGAACTGTTTAATTTAGCCATTTTGTATGAGATTGAGGTAACCAACCTGCCACGCCCACCATACGTGGACTATGCTCTTTCGCTTCCCTGTCCGTGAAGGTGGATCAAAGAAGGGTCCAAACCGAGCTCACACCTCCTTCATTGTCGTTGGTCCTTTCTTTCGTCGTGGTCCTTTTTTTTATTAGACCTTTTCTTTTGACTTGTTTCTGCTGAATATTCAAATGAGCCCCTGTATCATTGGTTGCATGACATGAGTGTTCTCTTTTTAGCTCGAACTGTAGACGGCCTTATTATATCTTTGTCTAATAGGTTTTTACTGAATTTCCATCTGACATCATTACACACCATTGCTCAGCGTGGCCTCATATTTTGTGCTTTGCATGTCACCATAACGGATTGACCTGCCTGTTTGTTTCTGAGATGGTTGCTTGTGTTGTTTTAGTGATTGATGCTTTTTACTGTTTACTATAATTTGAGCAATGGAAGGCTTCCATGTTAATCCCTTTCATTTTTACAGGTGGGTAACAGAATCATTAGGAAGAGGATCCATGTAAGAGTGGAGCATTTGCTGCCTTCAAGGTGCACTGAGGAATTTCGTCTCAGGAAGAAGAAGAATGATCAACTGAAGGCAGAGGCTAAGGCCAGAGGTGAGGTTATCAGCACAAAGAGGCAGCCACAGGGTCCTAAACCTGGTTTCATGGTTGAAGGTGCGACATTGGAAACTGTTACACCCATTCCATATGATGTTGTTAATGATCTCAAGGGCGGTTACTAGGTCCCCTCTCAACTTTTTGTCGTGCAGTTTGGTTTCTGTCTCCAATCTTTGTGGACTGGGGCGAGTCATTGGTATTTTCAGTTTCAGTTTACATTTCACTGTTAGAGATCAGCAAGATTATAATATACTTGTGGGAATTTGGAATTCATTTAAAGTAGTTTTCGAATTAAATGTTTTCCCTGCACTTTTGCGTTTCATTTTCCTGCTCGTTAGGGTGGCTTGTTTGGAAGAAGCATCGGTTGCCTTTTCAAAATATTCCTGATAATTCAAGTATTGAATGTTTACCAGCTAAGCCACTCGCTTTTTTCTTTGCCTTCGCGACATCAACTTGTTATTTTACTGTCGACAGCTGCTAGGCAAGTTCTTGGCATCCTGTTGACATCAACTTGTTTTTTATATCTTGCATCAAAATAAGTAGTTTTTTATTAACTTTTTTTTATCTATAATTGAATCAAAATAATAATTTTGTATTTTAAAAAAATTATTTTTTTATATTAGTATATCAAAATATCTGAAAATATTTAAAAAATATTTTTTTTTAATGAAAAGTGGATTTCACTGCGTTCCCAAAATGTTAATATTAAACTGACGGGTCAAGGATTTTAGTTTCGAAGCTCCTTATGCATTAATGTATGATTAATGTTCACAGCTAGTTTTTCGGCCATGCATTTGCTCTTGCTTTGTTTTCCTCTGTTTTGGCCTTCACCGTGCGTTGGGACTTGGTGGCAACTATTTTTCATGTATCACGCAAAACTGGATAGAGGAAAGGCATGGCAGTCCCCTTTTTTCGTTTCTAAGCTGGCTAAATTCCAGTAGTAGTTTGTGCCAGTAAATCGAAATTCATTTGCGAAAAAATTATCCATGTCAAAGAAAATCTGCGAGTTAGAAATTAGGAATGCATAAAATTGTTACATGAGAAGCAGCAGTCAGCGAGTTAATTGTAGTTCTTTTGACACATCTGTTGAATAAAACTTTGACACATCTCTGTATCCGTGGCATGCTTGCCTCTGTTGTTATTTGTTGTCATCTTAGACCCCGTTTGGTTGAAAGCAAATATTAAAAATCAGTGTTTGGTTATTGTAAACCACATTTTTTTTTCACATGGATCCCACCTAAAAACTGAGATCGAAACTCAGTTTATGAGAAGCAAGTTTTATCTGCTTCTCCGCAGCTCTTGCCTGCGTTCTTAGAGAGTAAACTCTCCACTGTTCACTTAAGTGAACAGTGGAGAGTTCCTCTACTGTTCACGTGAACAGTGAATATCAGACTCGGTTCACAGCTATAAAAATATATTGAATTAGGTCTGATCCAGTAAAAAAAAAATATTTATTTTTAATTGTATTTTATTTGAAAAACTAGTATTTCACATTATTCAATAACACTATATAAATTAGAAGGAGATCGTTTGATGATGTAATATTTATAGAATTTGATCGCAATCCCAATTTTATTTTTGATAATATTTTACCTGATGTTGTTGCGTACTTACGAAACCAATGCAACTGTAGTCTTTGTTGGATGTATTTCATACGTGATGGAATTGTAGATAGTTTAATAGAACAATAAAAAATATTTTATATTAAGTATTATTCATTTCATAATGTAATAGCAGTAGTTAAATATATAATATTTAAATTAAAAACTATTAATATATATATATATAATTATTTTATAACCTCAATTTCAAAAGCATTCTTAACCAAACACATTAAATTATTTTTTTTTCAACCTCAATTTCAACCACAGTTTTAACCAAACACCTAATTTTTCAAACCAACTTTAACTAAAAATACTTTTTATAAAACAACTTTTTTCAAACCACAACCACAACAACTAACACAGTACCAAACACACTCTTAATAACCCCTCCTCTCTCTCTCTCTCTCTCTCTCTCTCAAAAAAAAAAAAAAAAAAAAAAGATGGTCTCTTCAAAGAAAAGAATATGTACTTTACAGCAAGCCTGTCACGAGCACTACAGAAGTGACTTGGGGATCTAAGACAAATTATTCTCTCGAAGAAAATATTCACTAGCTGGTGATTTGAAATGATTTGAACCCTTTATTCATGTTGAAAGAATCTTACCATACAATCAAGACATTAAGCTTGAGGACCCCCCTCTCTTCCAACCAAGAAGAAGCTGAGTCTACAAGATCAAGCTGAAGCTGATGCTGAAAGATGAAGATATCCTATGCACTCTTCTCTCTTCTGCTCCTGCTAGTCTCAGGTTATTCTCTCCCCTCTCTTCCAACCAAGAAGAAGCTGAGTCTACAAGATCAAGCTGAAGTTGAAAGATGAGGATATCCTATGCACTCTTCTCTCTTCTGCTCCTGCTAGTCTCAGGTTATTCTCTTATCACCCTGCAAATAATTAATCATTTCACATATGTTTTACCATTACCTTGTGTGCGAGTTTGGCAGACTACCAATTAAAGCAGAAATAGATGTTAAAATCAACAAATCATGTTAACATGCCATAAACTGCTGGACCTATGGCATTTGGGAGGTTAGGCATTCATGCTTCTTTGTTCCACTCAAATGTTTTTCTTTTCATATTGGCAGCTGGGTTTAGCCATGCCAGGGCAATCCATGGGGCCAATGCGGCGAGGATTCCAGAGCACACGTGCCACAAGCTGCTAAGCATGAACAGATGTGACTTGCAGAAATGTAACCAAGAGTGTTCCCAGGAACCTCTAGGGGTAGGAGAGTGTAGGAATGCCAACTGTTCTTGCACATATTATTGCAAGCAACCTCCAATGTAATGCATTCCCATACTGTTGTGTCACAATGCCGGAGTTTGTATTCAGGCACGTACAAAATACACATTTAGATCTAGGGCATCGTCATGATGGCATAAGATGAGTCTTCACTCATATGTAAAGGGATGCAGTATTTTGGTACAAAATCAGCGAAATGTTTTTTGATTTTGCTCTTCCTATCATTCACTGCCATCTATAGGTGTTGTCTTACACAAAGCAACAATAATTGGCTCGGAAGACAGTCCGCAGAATGACTTGGGTTAAAATCAAGTCGTGACTGTCATGTGATTTGTCTCTTTTAATCATGTCTCCCCTCTCTCTCCGTCTCTCTCATAAAATGTAACTAAATTAATGAAGAAACAAGATACATCATGGGCAATAATAGAAGCAAACACTAAGAAGCTTAGGATCCATGTGTGCCCATTGCCCATGGCCATTGAGTTTTTCCAAGCACTCTGCATAACAAGCCTTGAGAATGCCATTGGAGGGGTTCAACTCGATTTCACATATAGTACCTTCATAGATGTTTAGTTGTGATGCTATTAACCAAACTGATAGATGTTTAGGTAGGAATTATAGATACTATAAAATTATGATGGCTTTTTATATATATATTTTTAATATTCATTATCTATTATTTGAGAACTCAACCTATGATTAAATGATTCATTATCAATTCTTATCATTGGATGAAGATTATCGCGTAATGAAATTAGTGGATAAATATGCATGTCTTTTATTATGTTGTTTCTATTTTTCTATTTATTATGTTGCATATTTGTTGTCATATATATCAAGAACTCAACCTAGAATTAGATGGTATGTTCTCAACTTCTATCCTTAGATGTTAATTACCAAATGTTTACATTGATGACTACACTTTTATATCAGGTCCAACATTGACTTTCATCAAAGTGGGGATTATGCCTTTTTGGATCCAAACCAATACAACTTTTTAGTTTAAGTTTAAAATAAAAACATTAGGTTTATGCAATCCTCAGGCATAATGAACATATTTCATTTTAAAATAAATAACAATGTAATTTATCTTATGTAGGATAAACAGAGTGATCATATCTTTCCTATTATATAATCAACCTCTTACCTAGAACATCTAAAGACCAACTAGGATTTCGAGTAATCATAAGATTAGATGATGATTTTTTTTTTAATTTCACCCCTTTTAACTTATAGTTCACTAAGATGTCCCATGTCACATATAATATTTCTAATTAGTACACATAAAAACTAGCCTCGGCGTTCACGTTTCGCTACGAGGTTGGACTATTGTTTTTGCATAAAAATAATGATTAGCTACTACAAGCGTGTTTAGAAAAAAAAAATATATGATACTCATGTCATAGACTCGAGTGGATTGAATAAGCTGACTTTATTTCAATTAGATAAAATAAAAACAAAGTAAATGGATTAAATTTTTTTTTAAAAAAAAGTGATTTAGGATAACATGGGGAAAAAATATATTTTCAAAAAAAAAAACAAACATTGTATCTCAATTCATGGCTCATGAAATTTTTTTATTTCCAATGATATTTTTAGTTGTTTTGTTGTGCAATCAAAATAAAAAAAAAACATATTTTTTACTAATCAATTTAGTAATGATAAATAAGTTAGTGGAAGACTCCAATAATGGAGAAGCAATATATATCACACACATAATTATGATATAAACATATTGATAAATTACTTTACAAACATTCATGGTCACTTAAAATGGAAAAAAATGTTAATAATCAACCCAATAAATCAAATTTTCATAAATATCAAGTAATGAGATTTAATAAAATATATAGACAGTCAAGTCAGATTAAATGTAATCAATGTTACGAGGAAATTAATGAGAATTCTAAGCGAATTGCCTAGCTAGAAGTTGGTTTACGATTACGGGGAAAGGTTGACCTTCGAAGAAATTTTGTTTAAATTCTGAAAAAGGAAAGAAATTCTTGTTTCAAACAAGTTTAATCTTGTGCATCGTATCACCTCTCCTGCCAATCATTAATTAAGAAATTAGTGGAAATGCGTACAAATCATCTAGGTGGTGGTCCAGTGATAAAAGTTTAGAACTAAAAGATATGCTCTCTCTGTGATCTCAGGTTCGAGCTCTGTGGTTACTTATATGATAGCCACTAAAAGCTTATATGGTTGTTAACTTCAGGGCCTGTAGGATTAGTCGAGGTATGCATAAATTAACCCGAACACCCACATTAAACTAAAAAAAAATTAAAAAATTAATCTTAGAACCAAGCAAGAAAATAAAAGGCAGGAAGGAAAGTGCACACAGCACCATAATATTATTCTCTGTGTTGTTGCCTTGCTGTGAAAACTAGAGAATTCTCGGCCTGAGATGTTGATGTTGGTATACCTGTAAAAGCAAGATTAGACTGCAGACTGGAAATTGATTTCTGATCACCTCTCCAACAATTAAGTCAGTTCTCTTTCTTAAGCTAATATGAGTATCTTATTATTATTATTATTATTATTATTATTATTATATCTTTTGTGTATTTATTATCGTATTTACCTTTTATACTTACCTCTTTCTCTTATTCCCCAAGTATGCTCTCAACGGAGTGAGGGTATTATTGTTTTTTTCAAAGATGGGTATACACCTATACCAACCAAGAGGGCACCTTCTCTCCTTCATCTCTTTCTTTACTTTTTTTTTTTTTGATTATCGTGGGTGTCCGGACCAGCTTGCGCGCACCTCGACTAATTCCACGGGCCCTGAAGTTAACGACCATGTAAGCCTCCAGTGGCCATCATATGAGCAGCCATAGGGTTTGAACCTGAGACCTAAGAGGGAGCAAACCCCTTAGTCCCAAGCTTTTTACCACTAGGCCACCACCTAGATGGTTATCTCTTTCTTTACTTCTTTTTGCAGGTGATGGTGGTCCTTAATTACCACTTGCATAGGAAGAGAGAAAAGAAGGAGATCCTCCATGTTATTTGATTTTCCAGTTTCTAGAAGGTGGCATGTGGAATTCACGGCCACCAGTGACGGATGCTTGTATACACACATCATCATTGTTCTTCTCTTCCCAGAATCTTTCAGTATTGTTTCAGAATCCTAACAACTTCTCCAGATTATTTTTAATCTTTGAAAGATTTATTTTATAATTTTTAGATGTTTAATGTGTTTACTTAAATTATTGTTAAAATTTAAATTTTTGGTATTTTGTAAACATGTATAATTGGTAGATGTGCAAGTAAAATATAATAATAAAAAAATGTGTATGTATTTTTATTTATTTATATATATATATATATATATATATTTACTTGTTTTATTTTTTATTATTCGGTCTGAGTCGCGAGTTAAATGGATCTCAATTAACCCACTAATCCCACGGGTCCTGAAGTTAACGACCATATAAACCTCTAGTTGTTATCATATGAGCAACCACAGGGCTCGAACATGAGACCATAGAGAGAGCAAACCTCTTGGTCTCAAGTTTTTACCACTAGGCCACCACCTAGATGGTTAAATAATTACTTACCCTAGACATGGCTCGAGTTTTGTGTTGAACTAGGTAGGATTTAACTAGGTCAAACCTAGTTAACTCACTTAGTTAACCTACAGCTCAGTTTATCATTTTTTTAAAATAAATTGAAATTCATATATTTTTATTTTTTTATATAAAATCTTAAAACCATATTTTTAAAAAAATTAATTTGAATTTACATGAAATAAAATGTCCAACTCATTATCCTGTTTTTGGGCCGAGGCATATACTGGTTGAGGTTTTATATCTATGGTTTTAATATACATTTACTAACCAGTGCTGCCCACATATTAACATATTAAGCCATGTCAACACTTAACCTCTTAGATTGGATAAAGTTTATATTAATTTTTGGCTGCCCATGATGGAAAGGAATATTTAAGTCCTGTTTGTTTGTTTAAAAATAGATTTTTATTTGAAAAATGAATTTCAAATATATATATATAGACACACACACGTTAAACTTTTTACAGACATGTTTATATATAATTAACTGATGCATATCTTAGATAATAAATATATTGAGATTTAATTTCTAGCAATAATAAGATTTCAAAGAAGCATTTTCAAGAAACAGGAAACACATAGGAAGCAATTCAGTTGACAACGCAGGTTTGGTGCTTTCGGGCTACCTATCACGAGTACATTATTCGTTCGTTTCAGTGAAAACGTAGAACTTGTTAGATTAACAATTAGCAGTTCCAGAAGCAATAGCAAGCATATCGAGTCATCTCAGCATTGGAAATGCATTTCCCATTTCCCCCCTTGTTCATGTACTTCTCGTAGCACTTCTTGCCGCAATCAAGGAGAGTGCAACCTTTTTTATACAGAATCTCTTCACATCTTCTCTGTTCTGTCTCCTTTCCAGGCACCACTGCTGCATTCACAGGAGGCGCCATTGTTGTAACTGCAAGAAATACATCAGCCCCAGGAATGATTACATTAATTCTCTATTGGCAGGAATACTACTCTAAAGTTATTTCTTGGAAAGTAAATCCTAGGGTTATGAAATATGGGCCGATTTACGTTTATCATAAGAGATTTGCAAACAAACCCCTCACCCAATCTTTTTTGTTCTTTTCTCTTTCTGGACAATTTGTCCTGTTTGAGCTCGTTTGATTCGTATAAGTTCTTTCATTTATAAGCAAAAAAAAACTAGTTTTAATTTCAATTAGTTCTCTATATGTCCCAGAAAGAAAGGAAAACCTTCTAGGGGCAATAAGATATAACTGAGGAATCTTAAATTATATTGGTAGAAATGGAATATTGACAAATCCATAAGAGAAAAAATAAGGTTTACCCTAGAATTTCCTAGAAAATATACAATTATAAAGGATAACTGAACACACCTGAGAAAATGAGGACAAGGATGAAGAAAAGGGTGAGAGAAATCTTAGCCATCATAAGCAAGGTTCTACACACTAGAAGTCTTTATGTTCTTGATCAAGAAAGTGTGAACACACCTCGTTGGATAGGGATTTATATAGGGTTAGAATGAGGATTTATAGCGTGAATTCATTAATAAAAAATGCAAGACAAAAGGAAAGGTGGCATAGGTGTTGCTATTATTTTTTCTGTAATTAAACCCATATTTTTCTATATCTATCATAATATCCATGTATTTACCAGATTTGGGGTGAACTTCCGCAAATGACTAAGGTGGCATGGGTGTTGCAAACTTCTGTTTTTTTTTTCTGTAATTAAAACCCATTTTCTATATATATCATAATATCCAAATTTGGGGTGAACTTCCGGAAATGAAAAAATTGAAAATACTTTTATATGAATAAGAAGAATCACATAACCAATGTAATAAGAAAAATTATTAAGTAGATTTAATTAACTAATTAACTCGAAAACAGAACTTAACTAGTCTTGAAAAAACATTGTACACAAATACCCATATGCATTGTTCACTGGAATAATATAATGATATCTTTTTTCTTCACATCTAAAAATATTAAACTAGTTATGGGAGGCAATGATGTCAATTAACAAGGTGCATTAGCCATTACTAAATTGATTGATGACAAACAAATTTGTTTTTCATTTCAAACACTACCACAATCTTTATATTTATTGACGGAATTTTCCGTCGGTATTTGTACTATCATTTCATTGGTAATTAATTTACCAACAAAATTACCTACGGAAATGCTCTGTAGGTGAATCTTTTATCGGTAATTTTTTGTCAGTCAGTAAGTCCGTTGGTAGTAAAAAAAATATTATTACCAATGGATTTACTGACGAAAAAGGCACGCAAAAAACAATTACCCGCTTCATTCCGTCGATACTTCCCTCAGAAAAATACCGTGTGTAATTTTATCGGTAATTATTTAAAAATATTAAAAATATATATATTTTACAAAACTATAAAATAATTAAATTAATATAAATCAACACTCTATAATATTCAAAACGCTTGGAAAAAAGAAGAAGAAAATCAACTCAAACAAATTTGCAACACATAAATAACATGAACAAATAAATTCAACTAAAAAAATTCATATGAAAAAAATAAAGTTGCGATTTGCTAAAAATTTAAAATCCTATTAATCAACTAAAAATTGATCTTATATGAAAAAAAATCCTACAACAATATTCATACAATTATTAAGAACAAAAACAATTCAAAATAAAATAAAATAACAAATATAGTGGAAAAAAATACGAAAAAAGAAGAAAAAAGAAAAATCTTACCTTAATGTGGTTGTAAGTGAAGCTAATAAGAGAATAAAAAACAAATTCGTAAAGTATATTAATTAAAAAAACTGAGAAGAAAAAAAAGAATTCATACCTGAGCATGAAGGAGAAGAGATGGAGTTGGGGAGAGAAGAGAAGAAAAAGAAATGGATATTGATGTTTTTTACATATGGGGAAGATCGAATAAGAAGAAGAAGAAAAAGAAAAGAGCCCTGTCTGTTGTGAAATTAGGGATTTTAAGCTTTTTATTGGGATGTTTTATCGACAGTTTTACCGACGGATAATTAAATATTAATATTTTTAATCATTTTGTCGGTGATTTCATCTGTAATATTTAATTTAAATTTTCAATTTAATCAAAAATTTTCAGAAACCATCAAATATCACCGACAACTTTTCAATCCGCCGGTCAGTCCGTCTGTAATATTTAATTTAAAATTTTTAAAAAAACCACTAAATAACACCGATGAATTTTCAATCCGTCTGTGATTTTGTCTGTGAAGAACATGAATTAACAATGCAATTAGGAAATAACAGTTCCAGAGCTCTTTGGAAAATACCGACGGAATTTTTCGTTGGTGATTCCCTTTATAATTGACATGATGAACAGTGTTCACAGTTTACCAACGATTTTACCGATGGAATAAATTTTGTCAGTAATTCTGTTGGTATAAATTACACGTCATTGTTTTTTTGCTTTGTTTTAATTATTTTTTCCCACTGTAATTCACTCTATATTTCCGTTTGTATTTATCAATTTTCTGGTAGTGAAAAACACAGTGAAACATCCAAAATGCCTTTAAAATGAAATATTTTAAGACCGGTTTCCAAGGTTTTTTTTCTATTTTCACAATATTTTTTATTATTATCATGTTAGCTTAGGGGTAATTTAGTATTTTTCATAAATATAGAAAATTAAATAAAAAAATAAAAAACACAATGAAATGACCAAAATACCATTAGAAGTTAAAAAATTAAAATTGGCCTCAAGGGAATATATCGTATTTTGACAGTGTTTTTGTTTTCATTATTTTCAGGTCAACAGAGGTGCAATTTGATAATTGTATAAATATTAAAAAAAACAAAACAAAAAGGTAGTTGGCTCGTGTTACCTAGTGAGAGGCGTTCACGCCTGTCAAAGAAGTGCTTGTGGTGCCTCTCAATAGTCAAATACCCCTACTACATGTTATTGGAAATGTCGTTGTTTCCTCTTCTTCCTTTTAAAGCGGTGCATATAGTTGATGGTGGCATAGTTTTTCGTCGTCGACATTTTTTTTTCCCTTCTTTTCTCTTTTATCCTCTCAAATTCATGTTGGCCATTGTTCTCTAATTTAAGAGGATTTTGATTTTGGTCCTTCTTCACTTGGTTTATAATTTTTGTTTTTGGCACTATTGTAAAACTTTGATTTTTTTCAACTTCATCTTTCAATCCCAATTTGTGATATTTTTTTTTCAATATGGTCCTTATTCTTTTGATTTTTCTTTTCTTTTTTGAGCCTTTGGTTAAATTGATTTTTCTTTTCAATCTCTACATTCAATCAAAAAATTATTTGTATTTCATATTTCAGTTCTGATCCTTATTCTTTTGATTGTTATGCTTTGTTTTTAATCCTTTTGTATAATTGAAATTTTTTTTTCAATTTTATCCTTTAAAATTTAATTTCTTAGAAATTAAGTTTCATGACTTTCCAAGCAGGGCACTTTCAATCTAATGATCCACGTCATGAGTTTCAAAAGTTAACACGAGTTGACATTAATCTTATTTTTAAATAAAAAAATACTTTTTGATTTTCTTTGTTTTCTGTTCTATCAAGTATCCCCTTCTCATGACCTGGACCACGGGTTTGACGAGATGACCTGAGTCAGCTCAACTCTGATTAAAGGGGTTATAGGTTTGTCATGCTAACTCGGGTTGACTCGGCCTAATTTTTTTAGGTGATTTTTTTTACCGAACTTCATCCTTTAGATTTAGAAGAGTGAATTTTACCTAACCCTTAGTCACTGCTTTCTGAAAGGTTGAAAGATTAGGCACGAGGAAGGTAATTTTCTTTCGTTTAAGGCCAATAATTACGGTATTTGGGGGGAGAGAATCAAGGTTGAAAGCTGGATCTTGTATAAGAAATGAAAAATTAGGTTTAAGATGTTGATTGAGTGTGTGTCTTTGGCTCGAGATCTGAAGTGGATTCGAAGGATTAAATCATGATATTTTATGCTATAATTGCAGTTTGCATGCTGGAGCACATGTTTCTTGTGTTTTTGAGTGGTCAATAAAATCAATTAGTATCGAAAATTAAATTTGAAAATCACACGAGAGTCAGTTGTTTCTGCTGCCCAGAAAATCTCCAGATTAAGGAACACAACAGTGTCATTTTCCTCGAATGTTCAAATTGTGTTATTCCTCAATTTAAACAAAATGCACCATTTCATTTAATAGAAAACAATGTCGTTTTTGTTTCTTAATTAAAATTAGATTTTCACCTGAACTTCAAACTTTGTCATCTCATTCGAGCGCCTTTTACACTTCAACACTTGGTCCATTTATTTTCCACCAATTTTCACCTTTTTTCTCTTAATTGCTTTCACTTTTGCCCCTGACTGAATTACCATAAACCCTCTGATTTTTCCTTTGCTTTCATTTCGGTCCTTAGTTCTTTAATTCTTCATTTTTAGGTTAATATTGACTCTCAATTTCAACTTTCTCCAACAATTAAGTATTTAATTGATTTTCTGACTTGACTATTTATTTCAAAATCATTCTTCATTTTTTTTTAATTTCATCCTTTTTCATTTGGTTTTATTTAATTTTTATATTAAATATGGTAATAATCCTTTTGATTGTTTTTTTTTTATTATTTTCTTGATTTGTTCATTTTTTTTCAATTTTTTCCCTTTGCATTTTATTTTATTTATTTATTTATCTAATTTTGGTCCTCATTCTTTTAATTGCTCTTTTTTTAACCTTTTATATTTTTATTTTTTTTCTAAGTTTATCCCTCAACATTTGATTTTACTTAGCTTTTTATCCAAATTTGGTTCTCATTCTTTTAATTGATCTTTTTGATTTTTTTAATTGTGTCCTTCAACATTATATTCATTTATATTTTTTATATAGTTTTGGTCTTCATTCTTTATATTGCTCCTTTTTTTTAGGTTATTTTGTTTTTTTTTTCAATGTTTTTTTTTTCAGTTTTATTCTTCGATGTTAGGTTATTGGGTTTTGAGTTTTCTTATTTTTATGTTTTTTCTTTTTATAGGAAAAAAATCTAATAATACTTATAAAATAATACCAAGAAAAATGTTAACAAAAAAAACTAAAAGAACTTGGAAACCAGAATAGTAGAGGAACTAGCCTGCTTTAAAAAAAATTGTTTAAATTCCATTTGCTATTTTTTTTCAATTAATTATTTGTGTTTTTTTTAAAATTTCATCATTTTATATTTTGTTAGTTTTTAATTAGTGGACAATTTCAAAAAAAAAAACAAATAACATGATACTTAAAAGATAATACCAGGAGAAAAGTTAACTAAAAACTAAAACTAAGGGAAATTCAACTCCTTCACTGTTCATATAAACAACGAATTTTTTGAAACCTTTTTCTTCTTTCTTTTAATTTTTTCTTTTGATTAATTTTTTTTATTTTATCTTTCAATATTTTGTTGATTTTAAATTAAAATTCATAATTTATTTTGGTTTGTTTTCTATTATGTTATTGTTATCTCAAATAAATATCTTGATATTGGTTGGTGTTCTATTTTGCAAGTGTCTATTTTTGTTGTCATATCATTAATTAAAACATAGTTTTAAAAAAATAAACCTAATGGAATCAATATTCGAGTGGCGAGTTTAGCAGGTCAAGCCCTGAAACCCTAGTCGATTCAATATCTCACCGTCTCAATATTAAAAAAAAAAATATTATCTTGAAATTTTTTAAGGTCGAACCATGCTTTTTATCTATCATACAAGTTGTCTTTGAAACCGTCAAGTCAATTGAGTCATGTTGGAGCAACCCTCACATAAATTAATTTTAAACTCGGATTAGGCAAGGATTTTAGTCATGAGATTTCAAGGTTGACCCACTAGATCAAGGCCCCTTTTTTTCCATTTTTTTAAATTCCATATTTCAATTTTTTTTTTTCCGATTGAATCCTTTATGACTTATTTTTTAAAATTTATCCTTCAATATTTTTATTGATTTTGAATTGTTTTTTATAATTTGTTTCAATTTATTTTCTATAAAGTTATCGTAATCTCAAACAAATATTTTAGAATTCAATTAGTACTTAATTTTGCGAGAGTCTATTTTTGATATTATATCATTCTGTAAAAAATAGATTAAAAGAATAAAGTTGTTAAACTAAATGGAGTTCATGATCCAGGTTTCAGGTTTGGCAGGTTACGTTGTGAAGCCCAGATCGATCCAATATGTCGCCGTCTCAATATTCAAAAAGAAAAAATGATATAATCTTGAAAAAAAATTAAAGACAAAGCACAATATTTTACCAATTATCTAGTATTCTTTAAGACTCATCAAATTAACTATATTACACTGATGCAAATCTCACATGGATTAATTTTAAACCTTAGCTACGCAAGGAATTAGTTCAAGAGGTTTCAAGATTAATTCATTTGATTGGTTTTAATAATAATGCTAAATAATTCCTTACAACATTAATATATATATATATATATATATATTCATATTCAAAAATTTTTTGACTCAATTTACAGCAGAACACCTGCTAATAAACTAATTTTCAACTAAAAATTCTGGAGGCAAACTTTTATTGGGAGGAAATGGC
Source organism: Populus nigra (assembly GCF_951802175.1). Classification (NCBI taxonomy): domain Eukaryota; kingdom Viridiplantae; phylum Streptophyta; class Magnoliopsida; order Malpighiales; family Salicaceae; genus Populus; species Populus nigra. Next base: position 6,970,556 of record NC_084854.1, on the reverse strand, counting down.
TCAATTTGTCTGTACAAAATGGAGCAATTATCTAATTTGAATTTATATCTTTAATTTTGTCAATTTAATTTAGTAATGGATTTTTTTTAATGTCATTTTATTTTATTTTTTCATCCAAACTTATATAAGATTACCTAATTTGCACATGATTTATCTCGATATCAAAAATACCCCTTACTTCAAATGAGATAAGTAGCTTATTTATCATTATATTTTGAAGGGCCGTATCCGTTGAGCTTCTACATATATCATTATATATATTATGTTCTTATATTTTTAAGATCTTTAACATGTTCTTATACCATCACATATTATTCAAACTAATAAAATTCTTGCATAATAACTATATATTATCCATAAATGTATTTTTTAAGAACCAAACAGTTCTCTCCTTTTAGTGGTACTCACGGAATTTCATTCCTTTTAAGGATACCTTTTGTTTTACAGCTGCGAGTAATGAAGATTCTATATTATCCTTCAAATTTCCTCAATTCTCCACTGACTGGTTACATAACCACATTCTTTTTTCCTTGGAGAAACGGTGATTACCGAGCTCATCAAGGACTCAGGCACTTCATCTGTGCGTTTTTTCCAGTTAAGGTGTCCGGCCGGTGACTCCATCTAATGAAATTCCAAAATGAGAACAGTGGGATGCCCCAAATCTTTCTACTCCTGAAGCTGAAAACTTGTCATGGAGTCCGTGTGGTAAGAAACAAAAGCTGAAAACTTGAGAATTTTATTCCTTTCAGAAACCAGAGAAAAAGAAGACTGACATAATGATCATTAAACCCAAAAACCTAAGGGGGCACATGCAATAGCATGCCACTAACCGCTTGCTTTGCCGGGAACTTGTCAGTACAGGATAATGACAGACTATGCCACAGGGCATTCTATTAGCAACGAAAAAAGCAATTGAACGAGGCATAACTTTTCTATGAGACAAAGGTGACATGATACAAAGCAGATCATAGCAAGGATCCCCACTAGGAGACACCTAGAATAGAGCATATTAACCATGATCTACGATTCTTACAATAGCTTAAATCGATCCATATCTGCAGGTCATTGCCTTGGGATCTCTAATCCTGCCCACATCAACAGCAACTAATCAATCATTTAACCATCATTCAAAACAATAGCAAAACACAAATACACACACAGAAGAGATGGTGCATTTAAATTCTCATTCTAGGACCAGCAGAAAAGAAATGCATTTTAACACGGTTTTTCAAAATCCAAAACCCCTATACTGACCACATTGCGATTATTAGATGGTCCAGTATTTAAAACTCATCATACAAATCAGAAATTCTTTCAATCAAGCACTACATATCACAAAGCTAGTGGCTAAAATAAAGGCTCCAATTTTCAAACAGTCTAACACTTAATTTTGAATGAACCACCAATTCTCTTAAAGGTCACCCTGCTAGCATGGAAAGTAAACCGCCACATGTTTGATTTGCATAGCTCTTGACTATGAGTTGTGAGTTGCAAGTCCAGGACTAGATAGTCCTTGACATATCTTTTATTATATCTGTTAGGAAAAATAACCATGCCCGAGTGCCCAAAAAGTATTGAGGATGTAAACACAGGCATTTCCTCTTCATGAGAAACTTCTTTTAATAAATTCAGCAACACAGTGATGTCCCAAAGGCTCAAGATGGGACTGAGCAATCTCCTTGAATTTAGCTAAAAGGCAGTTGATGACCATTCACTTAGATACACCAATTTAAGGCAACTATTTCTGTCAAGCCCTTCCATAAAACACATATTGCAGGTTCTTATAATAGCATAGGCCTCAAGGAACCACAAGCTGACATCCATATCGCATGAAAAAACCAAAAACCATGGAAGAGAAAAATCCATAAAAACAGGTACAAAACTCATATTTGCTACCTGTAGTGTCAACGTCTTGGTCTATTCTTGCAACGAAATTCAGCAAGAAGTGCTATATGATCTGAAGACCACTCTGGAGAAGGAAGGGCTGTGTCTTTCCTCAAGCTTTCCTCATCCAATAGTTCCAACAAAGACTCCACCATTAAAGAGTCGGCTGAGAGAAAAAAACAACTGTGAATCCCATTTTACTAAGCTTTGCATCAAATAAGGATCAAACTTCAAATAGCATGGCCAAATTAGGATAGGAGTCAACAGCACGGCAAAAGATAAGAAAGAATAATGTGTTGCAAAGAAGTTAACCTGTGTAAAATATATAATCTAGAGCACCGATAAAGTCTCTAGTGCAATTCGTAAATAAGGGTTCATTTGTTGTAGCGTCCATTCTCCTCCTCTGCTGATCTGAACCAAGACCAACGCCCACTCTTGCAAAAGATGAGTATGCACTGACCTGCAATATTAATTGTATCACTACCAGCACAGCCCACAACAAGCAGAGCAGACATTACGAACCTTGCCTAAATCCCACCACCCCAGAAACAAGAGACAAGCCTTCCTCTTGGCCTTCTTTTTCAAATATAAAATATTAGCCAAAAGTTACCAGCATTTTGATTTCCCTAAAATCTCCAGAAAGAAATTTAGTGCAAGCTATATACTGAGACCAGTCCCCTTATCAGAGGACATATTACCAGCGGCAACTGATGTGTAAGCTTGTTGTGAGGCCGTAAGATTCCAAGAGGGTCTACTACTAAATCCGGATGCAATGGATCCACCTTACCCATTGCAAGAAGAGAATGAGGAGCACTGCAACCAGGTTCAACAGTAACCTTAGTTATTGAATGTACCAAACATGCACAAGGCACAAGGCAAACGCATCATCTTCTATAAGTGATAAAACTGTTCATAACAGCAGACCAACCTTCCAGGAACTGAATTGAAATCTCCACACACCAACATAGGAATGTCAGCACTAGCAGCTATTTTCTCCAATCCTTTCAAGAGAGTAAGGACCTAAGTTCACAAACCAGAAATCACAAATCAATCATCAAGTTTACAAACACAAATCAAAAGAAATTTACACATAAAATGGAGAAATAAATAAGAACCTGCCAAAGCTTGACATCCTTTAAATCCTGCTGAACATTTATATGTGTATTTGCCTGTATTGCAAGATAAAAGGAATCCAAAAGCAATTACAAACAGAAAAGTTATTCATCCATAAAAATTGGAGCAACTATCTTTTGTTTTGCACCAACCTCAAGGAAATTTAAAAAGTGAAAAAATACAGCACAGACATTTAATAAGAGACAAAGTATCATATCCGCACCATCAATTAGAGACCTCGTGAGCAAATTATGACAGACGCCATACTATTTAGCATGAAGAAAAAAAATATTTTTTAATGAGAAAACAAGGCACGACTGCTGAAACAACCTCTTTATGAGGACCGAAATAGCATCACTATTTGACACAATAATAAGCACAAGATCACTTACAACACAAAGTAGCTGCCGCTTCCCAGGATTATCAACTCCTTGATTACTAAATTTTGCTTCCAGAACAACTATTAATGCAACATTATCCTACAAGTATAAAAGAATTTACATGAGATAACTAGGCCAACATAAAATGGAAAAAGTTCCTCGTGCATCTGCAAAACTTCAACAAAATCAACTGCAATACACTAACCTTAACTAATCGATTTAGAGCAGTTTTTCTTTGAGCACTTGGAACCAGCGCATCAGTCAAAGACTGAGCAGCCTTATTAAATTCAACCTGCAAACAAGTGACCCTTTGCTGCATGAAAAAAAAAACAAAGAAAAAATACACAAAAACATACCCCCACGTCCAAAGGACTTTCAAACCTCATATTTTTTAACATGTGAAAATCTATCTCTGCGGAAAAATGTTGCACAACCATCAATTGTATGGGTATTTCCAGCATAGACCTGCAATTAATAACAAGACTAAGCATTAATTATGAATATTGAACTTGATACATGAATAGCAACGATAACAAGGAGTAGTTTAACAACCTCGTTAGTTTTTCTCTTATATAGGGCTTGATAACCATGCTTGTCCAGCTCAGGGGCGAAAAATTCCTCATAATGATCACTTTGTACCTGAAAGCAGGGGAAAAAATTGTTTAAGTCCCTGAATAGGCAGAAGATTATCTCCCTTCTCCATTGATGAATATAACCATTAAACAAAGAATTAGCTATGCAAGACTCAATTTTCCAGGAAGCTACCATACCTCTTGTCATGTGCATCATAGATTATAGTGAGCTCACTAACAAATAGTTTTCATGCAAGGTCTTTCAAGAAACATAATCAGTCTTTTTCATCTAGAACATTGCTAGAATAAGTAATCCAGTTAAGAGTCCGACTATTTTACTTAGCCAAACCTAAAGAAACAAAAGCAATAGCAAGGCAGCCAAAAAGAAAAGAATGAAAGAAGTCCAATCATCTATCCCCGTGTCTATCACTTTCACTTGCATTTTCTGACGAGATTAAGAACTTCAACGGAAAAAATCAACTTTAAAATTTCCGCTCACTATCCTGACTGATAAATGAAATTGATATTCATTTCCTGTCTTACCTCCTGAAGACAAACAATGTCTGCACGATAGCCAACTATTTCCCTCAGTAAGTTCTGTCGACGATATGGCCAAGAAAGAGCCCATGAAGGACAATAACTGTATGTTTCATTTGTAGCATACACATCAGATAAAATGTTGTATGAGAGCACAGTAAAGGTTCCAGTTGATGAGATACGACCATCCAAATCTAAAGGCACCATTGCATCAAGTCCACTAACTGGGATCAAACGACGTGGAGTTGGGGAGGGGGCTGGAATGACACGGGAAGTTAATAGTGTGTTTGGATGTCCTACAGGTAATTTAGTTTCTGCATCTACCACAACGCATTCAAACTTGAGAACATGGCCAATATCATCAGCTGATGGTGTATATATTTTGGAACGCCCAACCTCAAACCAAGTTTCACCACTCCTCTGTGTCACCGCCGCAGGATACAAAGGCGTGGAACCATTTGTCAAGCTAGCACTTGATGCAGAACCAGATAAACTAGTATTAAGAACTCCAGATCCTGAGCTATTATAACGCCCAAACAACTCTTCCTCCTCATTTCCATTTTCATTTACAGCACTTGCAGCTCGATCATGTAGAACACGATGATGCTGCCATGCATCAGAGAAGCACTTGGGAGAGCAATGGTAACTTTTGGCAACAGGTATTTTGGCCTTAACACAACCTATACACTGCAGTGTAGCATGCTCAGATGGATGTACGCTACATACAGCAACTTTTCTATCACTCTGTATCCGATACCTGCAAACAAGCCCAAAAACAGGGTGATGCATATCAAACTAAGATAAGACTAACTTCTATGTTTCAAATCATCCTGTAACTAAGGTACAGGTGCAATGATGCCCAGTCAGAGGATGCACCTTAAAGTTCAACCAAATCACAAGCATGAAACAGCAATTCCATCAAAAAGCTGAACTTTAATAAATGTGTAAATATGCTAAATTAAAGTGCTGATGTTTAATCGGTTCTTTTACAATTTATTTTGCTGCTACTTCTAAGTCATTTACCAAGTCAAAAAAGATTTGTTTCAATCCATTCAAAAGTTATTCATAATTGGCACTACATTACATTTAATTATGATATTCTTTTGACCATTCAAAATGCAACTCCATTTTTAAGTTTCCTTATTTCTCCTTTAACTATATTGACCACGGGGTACTCTCTCTGTTTTCTGCACCGACTACAAATGGTCCCACCTAGCTAAGCATATTTTGCTTGACAGCTTACAATTATGATACTCAAATGTGTCACCATAAAGCAAAAATGTCAATAAAGCTAACAATACAGGTCACACCCTTTTTGTCAAAAAAACACCTCCTGGAGGAAACAAAAAGGATGACAAAAATGGTCGAAGTTACAGCTAAAAATCCTAAACCCTAAAGTCACCATGTTTTAGGAAAAGTAAAGACATGCATATCTTAAGTTGGTGACAAAAATCTAAAAGCTTTTCCATTGACCAGATTAATCCAGTCCAGATCTTATATATGTTCAAACTTTTTTTTATAAGAACATTCTCACAAATATTGAAGAGAACTATTAGCATGCAATGTTGGGAAATACCAATGATACCAAGGTTTTATTCCAAATCATATGCCAGCTACCAAAGAAAATAACAAAACACATGTTGAGCATGCATGTGCATTATCACTCCCTCTATTATTGCATACAGCACATTACTGCCAAACAGCTGCCACATCAGCAAGTAGAACTGAGAGCTATCAGAGCCCAGAACAAGAGCAGGGCACAGGCATGGGTCCTCGCCAGATACAAAGGCATGGGAACAGAGGCTCATGCCCATGTCCATGCCAATGGTCAAGGCCAAGTCAAGTGGCACATGAATTAAGAATGATAAAAGTGGTGACCCTAACACCTCCAGGATACTAACTTATCTAATTGATGTAGTGGAAAAAAAAACAAATACTATATTCCTCCAAAAACTTTTATTGAACTATTTGCCCCATAATGGATAAGGCACTTTAAATTGTAAATCCAATGGGAAAACTAAGAAAGTAACATTAAATTCTTACTTTTTAAGTGCTACAGGAGGAAGTTTATACAGGTCAGGAAGCAAAAACCCAACATAGATCACCATAATACTAGTCAATTATAGTAACAGTTTTCATTACTAAATGCAATTACCCAAATTGGTATATAACAATCATTAACATTACTTTTTAAGGAATTAAGTATGGAAGCATTGCAGCTCTTTCCATTTTGAACTATTATTAATCTCAAATGGCAAATCTCACTTGCGCCAGAACACTTGTCTGATAAAATATATGTATTCCCATTAAATCATTAATATGTTTTCAAATAACTGTTCATCAACTAGTTCAATAACAACTGACCACACTAATAAATTTATAAGACACATTAGAATCTATCCAATCAACCACCCAACAGAAAATAGAGAAAAGTGCAGGACCGGAGGACAAGCCTAACTCAAAAGCCGAGACACGTGGTCCAACTACCAATTATGTCTCTCACTTCTCTTCTTAGGTTTACTTGCTGTTGGTTATAAACTTCAACCCTGGATTACTGACTCATATTTAAAAAAAAAATAAAAAAAAATTGAATGCCCAACATTTGAGATGTATAACACCACCCTGTGAAGCTGTAAAAGGCCGTCAAGTGTTACAGCTCACACACAACATCATTTTATTGAGCCAACTTGTCAAATATTTCAAGATAATTGCTTGCAGCTCACCAAGTTACTTTTAAAACTGCATAATGTAAAAGCTTTCATTTGCATCACTAATCAGTAATTCAACACCTACCTTTCTATTACGACTCTTCAATGTTCACCACGTGGTGGTACGATGTGCCTAACAGTTGTCAAGAGGGGTTGAGGCACTCGCCTAGGCGCTCCAAGCAAGGCGAGGCGAGGCCCCAGCGCCTTTATTAGACTCGATTTGATTTCAATGAAGTGCCGCCTAGACAAGTGCCTTGTGAGTGGGTGCAAGGCGTTAAGGCTAGCACCTACTTGAAGTTCTTCTTTTTATGTAGGATTTTTCTTCTTTTTTTTAACTGATTTATGTTTTGACCTATTTGTCCATTTATTTTAACTGATATTGAATTTTGCTTTTTAATCTATATGGCTACTTACTACTTTAAATTATCTTATTTTGCTTCAAGGATGAAAATTTTTTAATTTTATATGCCTATGTTATGGTATTTTATATTTTCTTTTGATTTTATAATGATCTAATCTTAATTGGGAAGATATATATTTTAGATTTATATAATATTACTTTTTTTAATTTATAGTATATCGCTTTGGTTCATTTGGGCGTGCGCCTCGCGACTCAAGCATTTTACAAGCTTGGCGCCTTTCGCCTTTGACAACAATGGTACTAACAATTTGGGGGGGGGGGGGGAGTAAAATACAAACTACACAGCCTAGATTTTCAGTTTACCCTAGTTTTTTGTTGTATAAGTCACCACAACACCAAACCAAATAATCCTTGCTACAGCAACATACCGTTTTCATGGAGTCTAATTCGCCAAGCAATTTGACTTATCCCCAGTGTATTAATAGAAATGTTAAGCCTTATGATATGTTATCTAAAACGCTTTAAAATGAGAACGACAAATATTAGAATAACACATTAAAGCAGCCACTAAACACCATAAAATAATATTCAGATACAATCCATATATAATAAAATATGTGAAAGTAAGCCAGCAAGAAAACTCTGCTTGTATATTCAAGGTGTCCCCCGAACCAGAATACACTCATTAATGAAATTCACTTCACATAAGTACTGACACCACCGAAAGCAAAAAAATAAAAACCCTATTATACAGTACCAATTATTTACACCCACAAGCTTTAGCTCTACCACTCTACATTTAAAAAAAGTTCACAGCATCAGCAAAACCCCGCGTAACAGACTATTCCGACCCATTTAAAACACACACAATAACATTAAAAGAGCCCCAAAATGCACAAAAACAATCAACCAAATCCAAAAATTCTGAAAACCCATTACGAGCAAAAACAAAAGAAAATCACTCACCACTTATATCTCAAGAAATGACCGTCAAGAGGGGCAGACTCGGGCACATCATCGGTAATAAAATCCTTATCAGGTCGCCGTAAAACAACATACGGCGTTAACTCACAGCCAACAATAGGAATATCCGATGGAAGATGCACACGCAGCACGCTCAGCATGCTTTTATTTTCTTCTTCAAAGTTTTTTTTGTTACACTTCACTTTCCTAATCACACTGTAACACTATCATCGATAATAAAATCAATCGGCGGATATTATCTGGCGGATCCGCCATCTAATTGAACCGATTACCCGCCAGCCTAAATCAATCAATCAATCAAAAACCCTAGATTTCCCAATTAAAAAAATAAACAGCAGATCTCAAGAAATTACAAGTGAAATTCAAGTTAGGGTTTAGAGAGCGATGGATCGACTAGGGAGATGATCGAGAAATTTCCAGAGAGAGGGGGAGCGAGAATTTTTTGAAATTTTTTGAGGGAGGGAGAGAAAGGGGAGATTTCGATAATTAGGGTTTTACAGAGAAAAAGGCAGAGTGAATAATAATAATAATAATAATAATATGAAAATACGACGCGCGTGGGTTTGTGTGGTGGTGTTGGAGGTGGTAACGGTGGTGTTCTGCTATGTCTAAAATCGGCTACTAAGTGAACCCTTCCAAAACGAGAGGTGTTATTCGTTGGGAGAGAGTATCCTCTTAGTGATAATACTATAATAGTAAGTTTTATATATATACTGAGGTTTTATATTTCCACTTCCCGGGAATGTGTACGTGCAGTATTAGTTAGCTTGCTGTTCTGTCATGTCTCATGTCTCAAAATTACATTATTCTTATTATAACCGAACCCACCTCACAAATCCTTCTCATTATAGACTAGTTTACTTACTCAGATTTAAAAATATAATTCCACATCGCAACAAAATATTTATCATTGTTATTAAATACAATTCTTAGGTGAATTTTATATTCTTTTTCTCTCACTTTTTTAAGTTAAGAGAGTATTTGATAGTGTGGTTGCGATTACTTTTCAAATAATTTTTCATACTAAAATGCATGCCAATGATTTTTTTTTATTTTTTTAAAATTATTTTTGACATCAGCACATCAAAACGATCTAAAAAATACAAAATATATTAAATTTTAACAAAAAAAAATTTAAAATTTTTTGGGAACGCAGTTTGCACCGCGTTCCCAAACATATTCTAACTCATGTAAAATTTATTTTAACATAACTTAGTGAGTTCAAATATAACCATGAAAACTAGTAAAAAACATGGCCTAACTTTTTAATAAAAACCCAACATGATGTATTTTTATTAATATTAAGATGATGATCTATTAAATAGACTCGAGTTTCATGATTTAACTCTCCAAACCTAGAACTCAGATCATGGGCTCCAAGGTAGCATTCAGTTATTATCCTGAGACAAAAAGGATGGAGACTGAAGAGATAGAAATATATATGGTTGAATTGACATGGATAAGGATATAAAAATAAATTTATCTCTAGATAATTTTAAAGTTAATTTTTATACTTTAAAAACAGGAGTTACATAATGGACATATCTTCATAGACAATATTTTTTTATTCATAAAATATAATTGTAAAAAAAATCTTAATTCCAAAGTTGTCTTATTAAGACTTGCAAAGATAAAAATGATTATTATTATAGTTTTAAAACACAACACAACTCAGGGGTTGATCGAAGGCAAAGCCTTGCTCATTGGTTAAGGCTCGAGTCACGGGTTAGATTAACCCGAGTCAGTGTCAGAACAGAAACAATTATTATTATAATTTTAAAACTCAATTTAGGGGTCGACCTGGGATAAAACTCGAGTCACATGTCAGGAGGGTCAATATAAAAATAAAAATGATTTTTATCATAGTTTTAAAACTTGATCTGGTGGTCAACTCGAGGCAAGACCCGGGTCACTGATTGGAAGAGTCAACTCGGGTTGATATGGGTCAATGTAAGGATAAAAATTGTTATTAACATAGTTTTTAAACACGAGTTAACTCAAGTAAGCTTATGAATAAAAGTACTTATTATCATACCTGACTCGGGAGTCAATCCGAGAAAAGGTTCATGTCACGAGTGGTTAGCCCGGATAATCTAAAAAATTAAAAATTAATAAAAGCATCATTATTTTGACCAAATTTTATTTTCTAAAAAGTCAATGGGTTTTTAACTCGTGTTTTATCCTAGATTGATCTTGATTTTATATCGGACTAGGTCGAGTCAATCATTTCTTTATTTTTTTAAACTTGGATTAGTTCAGACCCTGATTTGACCCGGTTTTGGGTCATCCCACCAGTCTAGTCCTTGTTTTATAACTAAAGTTGTTATAATATTATTAATTTGAATACTCAATATAAACTAAAATAAAAAAATAATATCTAATTATTTTTTAAATATGTAAGTTTGACATCAATATATATTAAAGGTAAAATAGATTTTTTCATATTTTATTGTGTCTTGTCTACCATAACTAAACATAATGTATGGACAATCATTTTGTCTTGTACACCACAAGCACATATAATTTTGTCTTCATCTTTTTTTGGTCTTGTCTCTTCAGTCTCCATCGTCTATGTCTCTTTTGTCCCATGATAATAAACGAACATTACCTAATGGATTTAATAATTATCTCTTTTATCCCATGATAATAAACAAATATTACCTAATGGATTTAATATTTATTTTTTTTAATTCTAGAAATTTTGAGATTGATCATGTTTTTTCTCCGTGTTTTATTTTGTGATCATCTCACTTTACGTTTTGTCTTTCTAATTAAGTTGAAAACTTTATCTCATGAAATTAAACTATAAAAGTATCAAATCGAAAGAAAAAACTAAAAGGATGAAATTTTAAAAAAATAATAAAATTCAAGGATAAAATCAATATATTTATGAGAAAGATATAAAATGACTTAAGACAAAAAATAATTTAAATAAGCCTTAAATTCAAAGAACAAAGATGTTTGTTCTTGAATTTTAAGTTGATTAATACTGTAAAATCTATGTATCTTTTATCTTAAAAGATGAAAAGTTATCAACTTTTTACCTGGATGGTTCAAGAGGTATTTATATCCCCTGAACCTTGTTATTTTCAAAGAAGGAAAAGACTGGAAAGTCCTCTGCCTACTTTCGTCGATATTAATAAAAGATAAATATCTCTTGCATATCATTAATAAGATAATACGTATAATAGGTCCCTTAAGAGATCTTATATATACCTATAAGTATAAGAAAATTATTACCTTAATATGAAAAATTATTTTAGATGAAGAGATATGACAATTTATTATGTTTTTTATACTTGTATTGTAGAGGATCGTTCAAGATCATACATATCGCCTTAATACTTAGTAATGTTTAGGTTTTTTGGGTCTGTCATGTTTGTCAGACCCACGTTTTCTTAGGTTTGGCTGACTGCCAAATTTAAATTTTTTAGATCTAGCATATTTATTCGATCCAAGTTTTCTTGAACTTAGATGATTGCTAAATTTAAATTTTTTGAGTCTAATATATATGCGCCAAAACTTATTATAAAATCTTAACAAAGAATTAACTCTTCGTGGTTATCTTTAGATTTTTTAAGCTTTTATTTTTTGTGCAAATAAATAAATCAATAAATAAAATAATAATAATAATAATAATAATTTAATTGAGGATATTATTAGACCGACTCTTTGTAAAATATCACAATACATTGATAATCTCGGCAGTGTGACTCTTAAATATGATCCGAATCTTTTTATAAGGATTTGTAACACTGAAACTTTTCAATATTTTGTCTTGGATAGCCTCCTTTTTTTTTTTCTTTCGTTTTTTATTGGTAGCTTATGCTTCCCAAGATGATATTATTGTTTGTCATTTTTAGACTCTTTTGACTCACTCTACATTTCTTTTTCTCATTTGTATGATATTATTGTTTGCTTCATAAAATTTAAAATTATAGTAGTGATTATTTTTAAAAGTATTTTTTTAATATATTAAAATAATATTTTATTATTATTATATTTTAAAATTTATTTTTGATATCAACACGTCAAAGCTATTCAAAATTTTAAAAAATAAAAATAAAATTTTTCAAAAACACTCTTTAAATGTAAAAACAAACACATCCTAACTAGTCTATTACTAACAAATGATGGCATGCGATAGTCAAGTGACAAAAATATATTTATTAAGTCATGAGTGGCATGTATATTATATGCATTTATTAGGTCACATGTATATTTATTTTATATACTAAGGTAGCCAGACATTTCATATTTACTGGCTCACTGAATTTATTTATAATAAGAGGGCGTGCGAAAAGAGTTTCACTTAAACAAATAATATATCTCAATGCTTGGTTGCCTCTGATGTTATATGCTTACCATCCTCGATATATAAATAAACTTTCATCCAATGGTAAGAAAGAGATTTTTTTTATAAATGTACAAGTCCATAAAGGTAACAATTCTACACACACGAAAAACCTCGCAGTGAAAACACTACTTTTATCACATTGAGTTCAGCTAAGCTTAAAATCAGACACAGTTCTTCCTTCTCATGGCAAAAACAATGTGTTCAGAGGTCGTTCATGTCATGGTCTCAAGCATTGTAGTCTTGATGATGTTTAATTTTGTCTTCTCAGATTTGGCTGCGGATAAACGAGAGTGTAATGAGCAGTTGGCTAGCCTCTCAGCATGCCTACCTTTTGTCGGCGGCGACACAAAAGTTCCTACTCCAACATGTTGCAGCGGATTACGAAAAGAAATTAGCAAGACAGAGAAGTGTCTATGCATCATAGTTAAGGATCGCAATGAACCCGACCTTGGCTTCAAGATCAATGCTACCCTTGCATTGAGCCTCCCTTCAATTTGTCACGCTCCTGCTAATGTTTCTGCATGCCCTGGTACCTCTAAAACATATTGTTTTTTCACGCTTACATAGATGTTTCAAGCTAATTTGAGACCGAGATCTGCTTGGTTTATCATTCCTCTGTATCATTGTTTTCCTTCTTGACAGAAATGCTACATCTGGCTCCCAATTCAACAGATGCTCAAGTTTTCGAGGATTTTGCAGCAAGCAATCAGAGTAACGCAGTTGTTGCCGGTAATGACCTATTGTCAACCTTCATCATATCAAGTAAACGTGTGTTAAAGTGTATGGCATTTCATTTTAGCACACCTCGCTTTTGTACTGACTAACTTCCCCATCACAGGCGTTCAAACCAGTTCAAGCAATACAATGAAGGAAAAGAAATGGCTTGAAGTGAGCATGGTTGCTGTTATCACATCAGCTCTCACCATCGCGGGTTAAGAAGATAACACTTGATACAATCCTTGTCGATTAAATGTGTAATGCTCATGTTAAGAAATTACTCCACGTATTGTAATTCCATCACTCTTTCCACTATCGACCAATCTGCAAGCCCTATTGTTTGTCACTTGATCACACCCCAAATTTTGCGGCAACTAATACCACTGATCAAATAGATACTAACTCAAACTCCACTGCAAGCGAACATGCAACATCCTCTGACCAAAAAGAAATATCAAATGATAAAAAACAATAAGGTGACATTACATAAGATATATCTGATAAAAAAAATTTCATCTAGCACAGCTATTTTAAACCAACTCAGATTTGTAAGAGGTCTAGGTTCAGGCTCTAAACTGTTTCTTAGCAATACATGTAAGATTCGAAGACTTCAGTATTCAATGTGTCCTGAAAGCATCTGTAATTTTTCATAACGTATCCTGGCCTTTTCACCTTTATCTGGAATGACCTTGCTGTGACCCGCTGTATAGCCATGCCCTGGAAAATTATAGAAATTGATAGGATCCGAGCAAGACTATTAAATACATGAAAGTTGTAGCGAATTGACAAGTGCATGGCTCAATGTCATAGAGATATATATGTGCTGTTTATCAGTATGGATATGCTAATCCTAATCTTTGTCATCAGCAAACTTTGTTAAAGTAAACAAAATGGCCTACAATGTGGGACACTCAACTTGATGAGAAGGGATGATAGTAAGCTATCCACTTAACACCACATCAGCTGTGCACTTTAAAACACCTCAAAAGAGGAAACAATTGAAGCAATTCATCACGGCTTCGTCTCTGCAAGAAAATTAGCATGCTTGTGAAAATAAAAATGAAAGAAACATCAAGGGAATGAAAAAAAAAAGAGGTTTACTCCTTGACACATGAAAATCTATCTCAGCACATTGTTGTGATGCATACCCTGAATGTGCAGTCACGCACCTCCAGCTTTGAGCATTCACATCAAAATTTCAATTAAACCTTATTGATACTTTTCTCATATTCCCCCAACATGACCTACCTAGTCTCACCACATGATAGGGTGTATCTCTTTGTTCTTCATATTGCACGATTTTTTAACAGTCAAGTAATAGCAATGGTGACTAAAGTGGCCCGTTTGCCACTGACAATAGGTACCAAATCATCCGGCACCAATAGATGATGCATGTATGTAAAAATCCAAATTAAGCTTTGGGTAATATATAACAGGACTAGCTATTCAAAACTGGAAGGATTTTGTGTTCTGCAATAAATTGCTAGATACTTAGAGTTACATCAGTGTTGGATAGAAGGATAGGGCACAAATTGCACGAATATAATGGATGTAATGGAATATTATGGGATCCAAGCCAGATAGATCGTCTTTTCTTATTGCATTTGTTGTGAGTTGCAAGAAAACAAGAATTGGCTATTTCAAAGAGACTACCAATATTCATGTTGTTTATCCTGTTTATAGATTTGGAATAAGACAGGAGGCGGAGGAGTCTGCCACATATTTTCCAGTTTTAATCTGAAAGATGTATCACGGCAATGCTGCTGACTTCCCTTTTTTTTTTTTTTTCATTTGATGAGTGTGTTCCAATTTTGTTTTAGTTTTTGACAAGCCCCCCCTCCTGCTTATGCAATAGCATCGGTGAGGTACAAGCTCATTGGTAATTATTCTGACTATTAATTTATAAAGACACAAATTTCAAGAGAAACTCCGAGGCGGTTCGCAGTAACAAACAACCAATACCTTAATGCCAATGCATCCATTTACATCAAGGGTTGTAACTGTGTTTGAGCAGAACCTTGAAAGGACCTCCAGGCACTTATCTGTCACACCAACTATTCCAAACAAGCTGCATCATTTTTTAACATGACATCAGAAACAAGAGTATAGCATGAGAAATTGCAATAACTGCAAGGTCACTGCATGCTGATTGAGTTTTATCAGAGTAACAATACAGAATGGACACCATGCTCGTCAATTTTAACCAAATTTATAGGCATTAATTTGATTGTCATTCTATTAGGCAGATGGCAACATCTGTCATGAAACATATTAAATTAACTACACATATGAAGAAATTTCCAGTTGTCTATTGTGTTTAGGATATCCTAGCCTGTAGTTTGTGTTATGTAAAAATTATACTAACGTCCAGAACATCATCCTCCATTTCTGAAAAACTGGCAAACTGGGAGCAGCGGAATGACCAAGGCCAGGGCACATTTGTCCGGCACAGTTCCCCGTGAGCAAAGTTCAAGCTTGACAAAGCTGTCAAATAGTACCAGAACTAAAGAACAATATGCTCAACAAACTCTTCCAGCTAGGCTTGACTAAAATCAATAATATGATCTTTAAAATGCACCAGAAAAGCAGTCAGTTAAAGATGGCTGCAAAATCAAGTGTTTACATGCTTTGTCATTCATTCTTTATTGGGACAGGTTAGGGATGCATTTTGACATTAGTGCCGAGAACAAAAGAAAAGACCAGCAATCAGAGAGTGCATTCCTTATGTCGGTGTTAACTGCCAGAAACATGTATTATCAGCTCTCTCTAGCTTAAGCTAGGAATTTACCTGAGAAATTCAAGAGAGGTGCAACCTTCAGCAATAGCTACAACCCCCACATCAGTGACACGAACACACCTGATAGAAAAATAACAGAAGCTTTTGAGCTAATTTTCTCTTATTTTTCCAGGAATTATCTTATATTTTACTCACCATGTCAAATTGAGAGAGACAATATTCTTGCATTTAGCTATACAAGAGAGTCCTTCATCAGATAGATTCTGAAAGTCAAATCGAGGTATTACAAAACCTAAGATAAATTTTGGAATGTAAAAAGCATGTCCAACAAAAAAAGAGTTTTACCTGCGCACCACATAGATCTAAAAATTTTAGAAGGGGTAGACTTGATATCTTCTTATAGGCTTTGTCTGTGAAACTGACAGTAAAGCAGGACAGGTTTTATTATTTGGAACTGCAATGCCTAAAATTACAATTAACAACTATCTAGAGATACCTGGAAAGAGCATAAAGATTTAAACTCTGTAGAGAGGAGCACTTGGATAATATTTGTTGCAAGCCACCATCTGTTAGCTTGATGCACCTAGAAATCCCAAGATGATTGTAAGTTTATAGCAAGGACACCATAGCAGGAAAGTATAGTTTTGTACCAGTAACAATCAAATTCATAACCTTATAAGTATATCCTTCTAGAGGATGCTTTAAGTTGCATAACATGGATTAGTGCAAAATTATTCTTGATCTTATTTAAACTAAAGCACTTCTTTTTGCAATTTTAATTCATCCCTCATAACACAGTGAACTAAATTTATGGCACTTCCTATTTCATTTGATGACGTTTAATTGTAATCTTTTCGCTCATTCCCTTATATTAATCTATTCATTTTTCATCCCCAAAAATCGATGATAATAACAACCAACATCGATCAGTTACATACCTAGTCAGGTTCAATGACTCCAATTCTTGATAATTTTCAGCAATTAATTGCAAGGCTTTGTCAGATATATTCTGCAAACAAAACATCAAACTACTCTAGTCATGGATTACATTGAGATAATGCATACGCAACATGAACAGTTGAAAATTAAGTCCAAGCTATACTACTTATAAACATGTTTGACTTGTTCTGTGTGTCAACCCAAACCGGTCCCAAAATCTATACTTTGAGTTAAATTGTGTTGAATTTAAACAGTCAGATTTAAGCACAAGAAACAATCATAAACAACTGCACAGGATTAGAACAAGTCTTCAACAGTTCTGCACATTTGGGCAAACATAAAACTAAAGTTTGTGAAGAACCCCCTACAGTGAAGTTAAGACAGCATAAAAAAGTTGCTTTTTTCCAGTAAAAAAGAAGAAGAAAGAAAGTAAACAGAAGGTGCAGCACATTTCTACAAAGCCATTGAAGTATAACACAACTACATGTCTCTTCTTTTTAATCACAACAAGTATGATGTGCATCATATAAGAAAAAAGGTAACATTCAATTTGCGAATCAAGTACCTTACACCCACTCAAGTTCAAATCAACAATTTGCTTGCAATTTTCCACCACGTGCTTTATACCAATGTCTGTTACCCTGAAGCTCAATTTACAAGCCAGGCTACTTAGTACTGAAAAAAATTGCATTTAAGGATCTATTTGAAGAGCAAATGATCTGAAAATGATCTTTACATACCTGACATTCCAATAAATAGAGAAGACCTTTAGTTTAGAACAAGTACTGGTTATTGCTTCTATTCCTTTGTCAGATATCTTCTGGCAGCCATTCAGGTTTAAAGACTCCAGTTTTTGAAGAGAAACAAAACACTGAGGTACTAAGAATTCTCAGTAAAATGTTCAAAGAAGGCCAAATCATTTAAAAACAATTTAAAATTATAAAAACTTCATTTCTAGCAATTTTCAGATTCAATTCTCAAAGAAAAATTACTTCCACTAGATCTGTGATTTAGCAATAACCTGGGTCCTCAAAATCTCCTTTTAATTATAATTAATAAATTCTCAGACCTGAAGTGAATTTGCTTTCCTTTTCAACCTGCTTACATGAAAAACTACAATATCTGAGAGTTTCCAGGCAACCTTTTATCAGCATGTTAATATTGTGGAGAATTGTATTGCTTGCATGAATGGTCCAAAATTTTGTAACAGGGATATCACTGTTTAAAACATTGCCTTCTCAGATTTACATCTCTGAATCTACTAATAACAATCATGACTCTCCATGTTCAAGTCTATGAACTACTAAGCTAAATTAGCTAATCAAAAGCTTCTGATTAGCCTATCGCCTAGAGTCAGTCCTGTCCCTTCGTCATGCTTGACATTTTAAGTTTATCTCTCAACCTTATCTGTCAATTATAGAATACATCCCACATTTGTAGACTTCTAGCAGTTAAGATAGAAAGCATGCCGCAATATCATTTGTTGACATAATCAAATAATACATACCTTGCTTTGCAGGACTTCTAGATGTTCGTCTTCGATATCTTGTGCAAATTCAAGGTTTATCTCCTTCACGTGCTGATATCTTGGCTATAGAAACATAAAATGTCCAACACCTCAATATCAGTCTATCACCATAGCACAAAAATGCCATCTTTAAAATGCTCCCAAATATATACACAACTAGTTCTGTTCTTGCATGATGCCCAAGTCCATTGTGGTATATATTTTATGTTGAAGTTAATTTTTATATTTAGGAGAGATAATAATTTAGCTAAATGGAAACTGTATTTTGAGTTTTAAATTTATCGTATAATTAGTTACTGGATATCCTAAAAATGATTATCTTTTCGGTAAAACAACTCAATTTACTACCTTTTTGGTATCCCATAATTCAAGGAAAGAATACCATGAAGGAAGTAGCACAAAATTAATGCATGAATCTAATCAATTAACTCACTATATAATACAAATCTCTCTCTCTCTCTCTCTCTCTCTCTCTCTCTCTCTCTCTCTCCCCATCCAGCAACGGCATTATAGCTTTCGAAACTTTTTCCACTAAGCTTAACAATTACATGCTCTACTTTGTCTCAGTTCCGCCCCACTTCAAATAACACAAAGCCATCACTTTTCACATACAACACACACACACACAAAAACTACCTTTTATCAAAAAATACAAAGCAGAACAGAACAAATATTTTTTTGGATGAAACCGAACAAATGTTTTCACATGGATGTAGAAACCAGAGCTTATTATTCATTACCAGTGAAGTAGCAGCAATGAGTCTATCTCCAGCTTTATTCATCTCACGAAAATCAAGAGCCTTTAACAAGATCCCAGATCATAAAAACCAATATCAAGCCATAAAGATTAAAAATTGATCCACAAAGAGAGAGAGAAAAGAAAAGAACATACCATCCAGAGAGGTGGGAAGCAAGTGAGTGTCCTGTAAAGCCAGGGGCTGACAAGTAAAAGAGAAACGAGGTCTCTTTGAGGGAGTTTTGTGCTGACAATTTTCATTACTTTTGGGATTGTTTCTCTGTTCCATGTTGCTGTCGTTGTTTGCTTTGGTTCGATTTCTTTTGCATCCATTTCTTGTGGTTTCGCTGGTTCTCTGGCTTTCAATAAATAGTATGTGAGATTTTGCACCTCCATCCTTTTTCTCTTTACATATTTAAAAATAACCCCTTCATTTTTTCCAGAGTTCTCAAAAAAAATTTCTTAATTTGAGTCCTTGTCATTTAATTCGAATTATTTGAATGCTCTAAAATTTTGTTATTTTAATCCTGAAGTAATCAAATGATTTAGCTTGATCAAGAAAATTTTTTGAGCACTTTTAATTATTATATGATATGTCATAATTAAATTTTGGGTTCTCTAAAATTATTTAAAAAAATGAAAAAAATTGACAAAAACAAGTTAATTAAAGGTTAAATGACCAAATTGAATCGAGTGGTTAAGGTTGGGAGTCCATTTGCAACAAAAGAGGGTCTAATTAAAGAAAACAATGAGAATTTGGGATCAAATTAAAGAAAGATACTGAAGATAGGGGCAAACTTGTAAAATAATTAAGTTCACAAACATAATTGAACTTTTGATAAGCCTAATTGATTTAATCAAGGGCTTAATCAAAAGTAAAATTAAGTTAGAAAGTTAATTTAACTAAAATTACAAGAATTAATTAAGTTCAAGGATTTAATTAAACTTTTAATAGGTTTAACCAACTTAATTAAGGATTTAATTAAAAACAAATTAAGTTCGGAGGCCTAATTCAAATCAATTCACAAAAATTAAAAGATTATGGACACAATTGAAACTTGGAAGGGCCAAATTGGTGCAATCAAGGGTTTAGTTGAAAGAAATTTGAAGATTAAAGGTTGATTGATGGTTAAAGTAAAGAATTTCCAGGTCAATAATCACTTTATAAAAAGTGCAAAAATTTAAAAATCCAATTAAAGAAGGATAAGGGTGAAATGGCAAGGAATTCAAAAGATTAGGGTTGATTGGGGGCTTTATTGCAAAGTTCCAGAGGTTTAGGGATCAAATTGAAAAATACTATAATTTCATTATTTATTGTCTTCTTCCCATTAAAACAAAAGAAAAATATGCCCAAATACTCATCTTTTAGTCCTAATTTCTCCATCACCTCTTCACCACATCACACAAATCTTATGTCAACTTACACCCTAGTATTGATGTTTAATTCTAAGCTAAAATTCCAACTCTGATTGCACCAAAACCATTTACAGATTCTCTCCCAAAAACCCTACTCAACACTCCCCAACTTGTAAAAACAGCATTGTGTCCTTCATTTGCTTGCAGAGCAGGACAAATTTTTATCTTTATCTTCAACGAATGACACAGATCTATTTTTCAATATCAAAAGTCAAGATTACACCAACCTATAGGCCCTATAACCTCCTCGTTTCTCCCACAAAACCTTAAACCAAGAAGCGTAGAGGAGGAGAAACACTGACATGAATATTGCCTCCCAACCAAGACTACAAAAGCTATGAAAACTATAACTAAAACACTTTGAAACAGACCTCAAATCATACAAAGCTTCAACCACTAAAACACCTTCCAAACAACCATTTTCCATACTAGAAAATTCTATTTCCAAGTCACCCCAAGACAACCCTCAAATCATCACAAAACAGCCCTTACAAGCAGTGATAACAACAACCAACTCTAAAGAAAAAAACAGGAGCAGACATCGAACTTCAAAGTAGTAGAGCTCCCTCTACAAATATCTATTTATAGCACTAATAGTAGGGAATCCAAGATGGGATGTAGTAGTTTCAGACCTAATAAAATTTTCTCCCACTAATAGCAGCATTAAAATGTAGCAATAGGAAAAAGAGACATTTTTGGGCTGAAAAACATGAGCAAACATTAAACTTCAACATGGTAGATCCTCATTTAAAGAGATCTGTTCACGACACTATTAGTGGGGAATCCAAGAGGGTATGTAGTAGTTTCAGACCTTGTAAAATCTTCTCCCACTAGTAGCAATATTAAAACGAAGTAGTACGGAGAAGAGACAGTCTTGAATTGAAAACCAAAAGCAAACATTGAACTTCAACATAGCAGAGCTCTCTCTATAAAGATCTTTTTATGGCACTGCTAGTAGGGAATCCAAGAGATGTTATAGTTTCAGACCTAGTAAAATTCTCTCTCACTAGTAACAACATCAAAATGCAATAGTGGGGAGAAAATTAGATTTGAGCTTAAAAATAGGAGCAAACATTGAACTTCAACGTAGCAGATCCCCCTCTAAAGAGATTTGTTCGTAACTCAACTAGTGAGGAATCAAAGAGGGGATGTATTAGTTTCAGAACTAGTAAGATTTTTTCCTAGAAGCAGTAGAAATAACACTTGGCAGTAGGAAAAAAAAACAGACCTAGACTAAAAATTAGAAAAAAGCTTGCAAATTAATAGAAAAGAGCTCCCTTTACAAGTATTTGTTTGTTGCACTGTTAGTAAGGAATCAAAAAGTAGATAAAGGAGTTTTAGATTCACATGGTGATCCTCCTCCAGTAGCGATAAAGCATGATTCCATGCATCGGTAGCGATGTTATTGCATAGTACATGCGCCACCGCTATTCAAGCAACCCTTTTAGCATGATTCCAGTAATTCATGGATACGTCAAACATCCTAGAAGATCGATTCATAACCTCAAATTATTTTTCTAATAAATTGCTAAAATGTTATGAATTTTGGGATAAATTGCTCATTGTTATGTATGTTTTTGGATTGTATGGACATTATTGGTTTGGATTTATATGTGTTTTTTGTTCGAAATGATTTGGTAATTTGTGTTGATTAGTGGATTCATTTTTAGGGTTGTGATTGATATTTGAACATTAAATATTGATGCATTAATTATGTTTAGGTTTGCGAATTAATATATGATTTGAATATAATTTATGAAATTAACAAGATTTTATATTTGATTGTTTGTTTGTTGGATTATTAAGTTGGTGAATGATGAAAGAATAGATTGTTTTGAATTGGTATCTTGTTTGATTTAAAACACATTATTGTGTTTTTCCAAATAAACCCTACACGATTTCTAAAATCTCAGAAAAAAGATTCATAGACCATTTTAGAATTATTTGTGAGTCCTTCGCACGTTCTTTCAATCATTTCATTTAATATCAGAATTGTAGACTTACACTATAAGATACTTATTTGGTATTAAAAATACTTGCTTTTCTTCAAGATTTTTATAAAAATCACAAAAAAAATCCTTGTTTAAACAAATACAAAAACATGTTTTTATTCATATGCATATAACCAAATTCTATAAAAAAAATTTATGTGTATTTTATAAAAAATAAAAATCGTATTTTTATCATACTTAAATCTAAAAAATCAGTCAATGAGTATCATAACCAGTTTATGATTATCCATTAGGATTTGGCCAAAACTTCAAAAACACCATAAAAATTAATTTGTTTAATCAATATTTGGGATATGAATTTTACAATGTATTGCATACTCTCGTATTAAATTAAATGAATTGATAAAAATAAAATGTTAGGAATTAATTGTAGACTTTGATATTTAATGGTATAAAATTACACTATAAAATATATCTTCAGGTATTACAGTTACAAAATAAAAATACATCATTAAGATTTAAACTTTAAAATGGTTAGATTTTAACCTGATAAGATAGGAATCTCGTTACCGAGAAGGACCTTTCTTAAACCTTAGATGAACCAACAAATAAAAACAAGAGTTAGAAAAGAAAAAAAAAAACAATCAATCAACAATGTAAATTTCCATAGGTAGGGTGCACTATGAGTGATGCATCTTTTCTATGTATAACTTGTTCTCTTACCCAAACTCTCGCAGACCATTATGTTTCCTAGTAACCATAATACTAGGTGACAACTTCTGAACCTTTCAAATCATAATTTTATGATTTATCCCAACAAATCCAAAAAAACCTCTCGATCCAGGAGGATAACCCTACACTCGACATCGTGCACGCCACAACATAATCCATTTCTTCCAATAAATTAATATGGTTCTGGTAGTAACAAATAGTAAAATACTAATTTAATTCTTTGTGTTGCGTTGCAAGATGGAGGAATTTTGTTTAATGCAAAAAAAAACACAAACATTGTTAATGTTTTTTTCTACAATCAAGAAAAATCTTAATTGTAAATTAAAAATTTAATACATGCGTTCAATAAAATGAATCGATAATTATGCATGTTAATAAATGATAAAAACTTTATTGATTCCAATAAAAGAGTAAGTCAAAAAGCTGAGATAAAGATATATATTAAGATATCTGATCTCATATCACGAGAGCTCTTCATTTTTATTTTTATTAAAACATAAATAATTTAAACCTCATTGAAAAAAAATCTAGTATTCCTGCTTTTCTTATTAAAATATTTTTTATAATTTTTTTTTTGCCATGAATTCTTTATTTGATAAAAAAACAAAAAGAATTAGAATAAAAATATATATTTGAAAGAAAACAAAAACAAAAAAACACATTGTAAATCTCAATAAACTAATCTTTCAACTTAAAACTCTCATAAATTGGTCAAAAACTACAAAGTTAAACTGGAAAAAAAAATCTCTCTCAAGCCCAATCTAATTTTTCAGGCAAGATGAAGGTCAAAAACTACCACCATCAAACTTCTCTTTTCGAATGAAACCATTAATCATTAAACTTGGTCATTTTGGTTGCTAAAATCATGATAATCAACAACTTTCTCTTTCTTCTGCTGTTTTTTTGATGATTTTCTCTCACATCTCTCAATAAACAAAATAAAATTTTGAACCAAAATGAAAATTGTAGTGAATGTGGGATTAGCCATGTATTTTTTTGTGTTTATTAATTTCATTTGTAATCTTTTAATTTTATATTTTTACCATAGTTGCAAATTGATATTCATCTAATTATGCTAGAAAATAATTCAATTAAAAGAAAAAAAAGTTCAAGTGCTTTAATGTTTATATGAACAGTGAAACACCATAGGTTTTCTCGTTTTTTAATATATTATATGAACAACAAAGCACCATAAATCTTCCCATTTCTTTTAATATATTATATAAAATCTGATTTTTGTTTTTCATCCTCTCATCTAGTTTTTTAGAGTTTGAAATATTTTAAAAAAAATATTGAAATGACAATATATTGGATAGACTTTTATTTTATAACTTAACTGTCAAACTTGTGATTTGGATCATAAACTCCATTAAGTTAAATAATATTTTTTTAAAAAAATTATTCTTTTACCTGAATATATGATAACAAAAATAGAGAAAAATAATTTTGTTTAGAGAATTAAAAGATGAATTTGGAATAAATAAATAAATAAAAAGACAACAATATATTAGATTAACCTAGGTTTCGTGGCATAATTCTTAAAGCTGCGACCTGGATCATGGACCTCATTGGATTTAATAATTTTGTTTTTTAAATTTATTTTTAGCTAAATATATATTAACAAAAGTAGAGAAACTTTTTTTAAAAAAAGTTAAAGGATGTAATTGGAAGGAAAAAAAAATGAAGGACACAAAAAAAATAAGAGGCTAAGTGTGTGGACATGGCCTCGACTTTAAAAACAAAGCCCAGACCTGTGTATCTAGACCTTTTTATTTTTTTTAAGGGGCAGACGACAGGTTATCAATCCTTATTTTTTTAAGAAAAAAAAGATAGACAACGCTTTGTATGCTCTTATCTTGATTCTAGCCATTAGTGGTAACAAGAAAATTAGTGGTTGGTTTTTTTGGGTCAAAACCGCATTTTAGACAATTCTTTTGTTGAATGAAGTCTAGTTGCCTAGTTAAAGGCAATTCTCTTGTTGAATAGAAAAAATAAATAAATATTATAGCAGTAATATGGACATTATCTTTTATTCATTTTTTATTTTTATTATTTAAAGATCTGGTCTTATTTGACTTTGAATAATTTTTTAAAAGCTGACTTGTCGCAAATCACAAGTCGTCTATTTGGCCGGCTTCAAATGATAATCCACATGAACCACTAATGAAAAATCTTCTAAATCTCTATTTAGGAGAGAGAGAGAGAAAGAGAGATTGTTATACTTAGAGTGTTAGTTCTATATTTTATGACTTACCTTGATTTTCTATCTAATAAACAATCACTAAAAAATAAGAAGCATAACTTACTATTTATAGAAAAATCTGAAAAACTCTATAGATCGACAAAATATCAATTTGCCTCTTGAATAATATTCATATATTAATTCAGGAAAAATTTAGAAATGAACTCAATGAAGTCCTTACTTAATTTTTCTAGGTCTAGAAATACAATCCTTGAATTTAATTATATTGTAGTCCTTAATTTCTAAAATATATTTTAATCAAGTCATACTTAATTAAATCATCCTAGTTTAATTTATTACTAATGGTTCTTAATGTGTGTGACCCATTAGGTTCATAATATGCTGACCTAAGTATAAATTATAATTATAATTAAATAGAATTAAATAAATTAAACAATTTAATTTATTATCAATTCAATAATTGATTAATTTATATTTAAAGATCATGTGCATTGTCCAGCAACGTGTCATGATCCGATTTGACATTAAAGCATGGAGTATGTCTGACATATTAAATCATATTTATTTTTTATATAATAGTCATTGATTATTTGAATAAGATTTAAAACTCTTTAAAAAAAACTCATTCCACCTTGATCAAGGATTTATTAGTCAATACTATTTAAGAACAGATGAAATATTTTTTTTTCTAATTCATCTAGGGTGATGAATCCTCTCTTGATCATTCAAGTACCTACTTATAATTCATGTTATACACAATGTTTACCCATTCGTTATCTTGATTAAGATAACATGTAATAAGATAAAAACATAACATTCTCTATATATTATAATTTAGTGATCTCAAGTTTAAGAATCTTTTACACAACCGTCACGTGAGCTTTTCCATATAACTAAGTGATCTCTCTATATAAAATTCTCATATGAATTAGTTCAGGATACATGTTTTATGACAATTATCTATATATACTAGTTTTTTGAAATAGCTGGATACATTGATATATCAATTCCTGAAAATCAATATTATGGATTCGTTCTCTACAATGGATGGAGTTTAGATGAACAAAATCATCTTTTTTACAATAAAATTATATTTTTATATATCAATCAAGTTAATGAGTTAATAAAAAAAATATTTTAAATTCAAGCTGGAATAACGTGTAAAATGTAATTATTACTTATAATTAGACTAAATCTTTAAAAATATATAAAATAAAAATTTAAAATATTAAGAAAAAAATTATAATCCATGACCAGTGATTGGATTTTATATTAACATTATAATCCAATGTTTCATAATCTTTTTTGAGATTTTATCTTATGTTTTATTTTTTATTTTTTAGTTTTACTTGCCAAGAACCACATATTAACATTTTCTCTTATGTTCGTCCATTCACATCACCCTTTGGGCATCTTCCCCTTGAAATATTGAGAGGAATGCACTTACGAGAAATCAAATTAAATTTGTTCCTTCTTTCTTTTTCATTTTTCTTAAGATCAAGGAAAAACAACAACATTTAGCGATACAAAAAAATACAAGAAGAAAAACGACCTCTCGGGGAAGAAAAAGAAATTACCCATGGAGAAAACGACAAGTCGTAAGGAAATTAGACTGTCGCCATTGCAACCACAACAAAAGAGAGAACACAAAAATCTAACAACAAAAACCTAGGAGACGAACTTCACTGAACAATGATGTTCAAAACCCACAATTCTCTTATTACATTAAAAACCTTATTACAATCAAAATCCCAGCTTGAACCTCAAAGCAGCAAACTTTACGATTTTTTCCAAAGTCGGTCCATTGTAAAAGTAAGGCTTAAATGGGTGAAAAACCGATCTTTAGACCATATAATTGATACAGAAACTGATCTTAAAGCAGCTTGTCTTTTAAAAGATGCAATCAAAAGGTCTCCTACTGGATTTCTCACTGCAAAGTCTGTCTCTGAGTGGCAAAAACTTCTTGGCCTTACTGTCCCTGTTTTACGTTTCATGCGCAGGTATTTTGAAGTGTTTATGCGGTTTTTCTTATTACCCTTAAGTGATTTTGCCTTGTTTTATTGAATGTAGGGTTGTAGAAATGAATGTGTTAGATGAAAGTTTGAATCTTTTCTTCAGTTTTTAGGTGTGCGCATTTTGTGATTTTCCCATATTGATAACTTGGCTGTGTGGTTGTTTTGCGATGAGATTTCGAGAGCGCCGATTTTTAGAGGTTGATGTGGAAATTGGAGTTTTGTAGTTTACTAATTCTATGTATTCTCTTTGGTTCTAAATTGTAGCTGATAGATTCTGTCCTAAAATTCTAAGAAAGCAACTCTTGAGTAAAATCAGTTTTCTTTCATGGATTTAGGTATACCTTCACCTCGTATGCAATTAATGACTTATATGAATGATATTATTGGTGGGATTTATTGATGGTTAAAGGAATGATATTTTCTTACTACTTAATCCGTTTATGTGTAGGTACCCAACTCTTTTTAATGAGTTTCCACATGCTCAATACACCAATTTGCCTTGTTTTCGGTTAACAGACACTGCGCTCTTGCTAGATTCACAAGAACAAACTATCCATCAAACTTATGAGAGTGATACAGTGGAAAGACTTTGTAGAGTGCTTATGATGATGAAGAGTCGGACAGTGCCCCTTCAATCACTACACCCCTTGAAATGGGATCTGGGTTTGCCTGTTAACTTCGAGAAAGTATTGATACCTAAGTATCCTGACCATTTTCAATTTGCTAAGGCACCAAATGGGACTAGGAGTTTGCGGCTTGTGCAATGGCATGAAGAATTTGCAGTTTCGGCATTGCAGAGGAGCAATGAGACTAGTGAAAAGGGTAAGGAGTATCGGCAGTTTAAGAGTGGGTACACAGCTTTGACTTTCCCAATGAGTTTTCCAAAGGGCTATGGAGGGCAGAAGAAAGTGAGAGCATGGATGGAGGAGTTTCACAAATTACCTTATATTTCACCATATGATGATTCAAAAAGGATTGACCCGGATAGTGAACTCATGGAGAAACGGGTTGTTGGAGTTCTGCATGAGCTTTTGAGCCTCACAATTCATAAGAAGACTAAGAGAAACTACGTGAGGAGCCTGAGAGAGGAATTAATTCTTCCTCATAAGTTTACTCGACTCTTTACAAGGTATCCAGGGATTTTCTACCTCTCGTTGAAGTGTAAGACAACAACTGTTGCTCTAAGAGAAGGTTACAGGCGTGGAAAATTAGCAAATCCACATCCTCTTGCTCGTCTAAGAGAAAAGTTTTATCATGTGATGAGGACAGGGCTTCTTTATCGCGATAAAGGTGTAAAGATGATTCCTCAGGAAATTTTGCTAAATGACGTGGAGGATGAAACTGGACAAGAAGAATCTGAGGAGGAAGAGGTTGAAATAGGTGATGACTGCTACGAGGAAACCTCTGAGATGGGAGAGGATTCTGATGAAGATTAGTCTTTTATCGTAATAAATTCGCTAATTGCCACATTTTAGAAGTGAGAGAGAGGGTCCTCGGGACCTTCAGATATTGAGTCAATGATCACCGAACAGAAGTATTGATTTTGGATAATTATCTTGCCAGATGCTCTTGACTGTAGATCTTGATAGGGGATTGTGTTTATGCACATTAGCATGCATGGGTTTTGTCTTCGAGTTGAATAGGTGGATAAAGCTCTTGATGCGGTGTGCGACAATTCGATGATCATACACTAATGTGTTACCATCATGCAGTCCTTCAAGTCGTGTTCTTCTACTTTTCGGTTTTTTTTCTTTTTAAAATGTTTTTTTTTTTGGAATTTTTGAAGTAAAAAATAACCGCATTTAAAATTGTAATTCAATTTTTAACATTAAAAAATCTAATGCATCACCTACCTGGCGCAAATTGATTGTTTCACCTCCCATGACAGCTGATGCATAAAACACAAATACAAAGACAAATCTATGACTACTGGAGGATAAAAAAATTAATTTAATCCTTTGAATTGTGAAGACAAGAAATTTATATACGCATACGAAAACAAGAGATCGGATTCCGGGATTTGGTACGATACTAATCCCAAGCACTGGCTACAGCTGGATTGTAACCCCCACCATAACCAGCAGAAACCCCATATCCACCGCTACTACTGTTTCCTCCATAATAATCTGTACCCCTGTTAAAAGAGCCATCCCTTCTCATATCACGGCCACCAAAACGGGCTCCCACAGAGCGCCGATTCTTGCCACCACTAAATGAAACCCGTGAAGCATAACGGGTGAGCCAGGCAGGCACTTCTTGATTTGCTTCTTGCATAAGATCAGCTAGAGGTCTTGCTAATGACAAATTATTCTCATTAAAAAATGCTGTAGCCAGACCTGTTTTTCCAGCTCGCCCTGTTCGCCCTATCCGATGAACATAATCATCAATGTCATTTGGAAGATCAAAATTCACCACATGAGCCACATGGGGTATATCAAGACCCCTTGCTGCCACATCTGTCGCAACTAGAATTGGCGTCTTCCCACTCTTGAATGATCTAAGTGCCATTTCTCTTTCCTGCATGCCAACATAGAGATGATCATATTGAAGAATATAGCTAGTAATTGCATGGTGCAAGAAAACAACAGGCAACTAAACAAGTTGGAGTGATTCTCTACTCTCTACAGATTTTTTGTGTCAAGAGTGAAGAAGGCCATCTGTTCCTTTTCCTAAATTGTAGTGTTACTTTCTCATAGTATACCAAAGAAAGGAGTCTAAATTACCATATGCCCCAGAATAATCTTTATAAAAACACTAACCTCAAGACTGCTTAAGCTCATCAATGTTGTAGGGTATTGCATAAATAAAAATGCTGAAGAAACAAAGTAAAAGATACCTGCCACATTCATGTACTCAGTACTCACTACTAAACCCAAATCCGATAGCTTACCTGTTGTGATCTATCTCCATGAATTGATGTAGCAGGAAATTTATTGACATACAACCAATGTTCCAATGAGTCGGCTCCCTTCTTTGTCTCCACAAAAACTAACGTCAGAGAATGCTGCAATTTAACAAAAATCCATGGTCACTATAGTACACTTTTGAAGTTTTTTGTATGGTGGCTGTTTGCATCCTTTTATTCCTCTCTTCTCTCATTCAGGCTTTTTTCTCTCTTGATAAGACATGTCTCACCTTTTTCCTCAATTTTATCCTTTTATAATATGAGTTAAAACCTTCTACTCACCTACCTGTCACTAGATAAATCAAATTCAAGGGGCTAAGTTTGAAATTTTAATGAGGCTGGAAGAGACTCTTCTCCTTAATTGATATGAATAAATCAAATCACTAATAATTTTGCTAGAGAAAAGATTAGATCATATAAAATTGTCATGGTCAGCAAGTTGTTTCATCGTACCTTGCCATTAACTTCAGTTTCTCTCTGAGCATGAAGAAGGTCCATGAGATGACTTCTCTTGTCAGTCTCATGAACATATTCAACTCTTTGAACAATTAAATCAGTACTCGAACCGACCCTTCCGACAGCCAAAAATATGTAATTTGAAAGAAAATCAGATGCAAGTCTCTGCATGTCAGCCAAATTGCAAAAAAACAGTCAGATGCAACTGAAATGGCAGTCTTCAATGGATATCAACAAGCAACCTTCACATGTGAATGGTTAGCACCTAAAAGAGTGTGCAGCAACTACTAGATAACAATGGTGCTTGCTTATCTAAGTAGGCAATTGTCCAAACAGAACCAAAGGTAGATCCTCACTAGAATGATAAACTTTAGCAGTCAAGCTACTTCATACCATAATTTAGCAACCAAGTATTATTATATATACACTCACTGAAAAAATAAAACCCATCATTTTCATAACCAAGATAAAATACTCAGACATATCACTATATTAATAAATGAGCTTCACAAGAAAAAGAGTGGAAACTAACTCAACCAGCACCAGCAACTAAAACAAACCTGTATTTCTTTAGGAAAGGTGGCACTGAACAGCATTGTCTGTCTCCTGCCACATGGGGGCATGTCCATTTGTTCCACTATCTTTCTAATCTGAGGTTCAAATCCCATATCCAGCATCCTGTCTGCCTCATCAAGTGCTAAATATCTGATCATCTGCAATGACACTCTAGCCCTCTCAACCAAATCCACTAACCGTCCAGGAGTTGCCACTAGAACATCAACCCCTCTCTCAAGTTCTCGCAACTGACCAAGCAATAAAGAGCTAGTGAATAATTAAACTAGATGACAGGCACTCCTTTGAGACAACATAAAGGCAAAATAAAGCTGAAAGGTCACAAAAGGCATAACGTTATGAAGAAAAACATATATACGTGTGTATCCAGCAACGCAATTGACTGTGATGGTGTAAAAGCAAGTATAACCATTGCTATTGCAACTCCCCAAGTGAAGTAAGTCGCTTCATAGTAACATTTTAAAAACATTTTATGATGGTCCCTTAAATATCACCCTCCCTGCCAATCAGCTCCCTTGCACCACAACATTCATGCTAAGGTTGCATTTGGTATGGAGATAAAAAGCTACAAGTATAAATGTTAAGAGTAGTTGGCTGTGTTATTGGCAAGATAGAGGTATGGTGGTATTCCTGGTGGCAGCTACAGCAGTTAAGGCATTGTAGGTGGTGGGAGCATGACAATAGCAGTTCAAATCCCCTTTAACCCAGACCCCTTTAATGTATCATCCATTAACAATCCTCGGACAATCACTACCACTTAGGCACTAGCAAAACACAGTGGCCCCACAAAGATTAAAATCATCCAGGAGCTGAATGAGCATATTGGACAACTATGTAATAACTCCCTCACATCAAGCAATCTACAGTGACATCTAGTTCTAGTCCAAGTACAAGTCAATAAATGACTATCTGCAATGCAACAGCAAAATGGAGCATGCAGAATACTGAACTAATCAAGACATATGGAACAAGCATTTTTGAAACAAGTGAGATAAGAGTAAAATTCATTGAGATGCATCCCCAGTAAGGTAGCTTGCTAGTAACAAACCTGTAAGCAAGCTTAGAAATATGAGGCAAATGTGCTCATAAAGACATGGCTAATGGTAAAGTCCAAGTACAGTATGGCGAAAATATACAAGGAGCAATGGTAAACTCCTCACAACCATCATGGCATGGGCATGAAGGCATGCTCTAGTGGGTAAAGGGGTTGACACAGGTATGAAGGCATGCCATAGTGGGTAAAGGGGAAAAGAAAGAACCTGGAGCGTGGTGGAAGAGCACCGGCAGCCCATAATATTTCAGGTGTATGAAACATTTATTATCACCCGTAAAATTTGGAACAAAACAGTCAAGCACATAATGGCTGACATATTCGAAGGTTCCAAACATTAGTGCAAGGCCGCATGCATATTCACATTTCCAGAATAAATCACTTAACACATTAATAGGAAATTGCCAACTCAATGAAAGTCATGTGAGCATCATTAGAAGAATGGACAATTGATCTAATCATTTTGAACATGGTTCAGGCTAGAAATTTGGGTGATGTGTCAGTTGAAGTACATCCAGAAATGAATCCATGTAATTGGTCTGGAAAAGAAGGGTGCTGCTAAAGAGGACTTTGCTACTATTAGTGCCACTGTATTTCCCATGGTTTATCAGACATCTAAGCAGTTTCCAATGAAGGAGATATCATTCAAAATAATAAACCAGAAACGAGCTATTGTTATCATTTTAAAGTTGGTTAGGAAACCCAATCCGAAACGCCCCCATGTTGTCACATAGGAGGTACAGTGGGCACAATTGGACTCTGGTCTTATCTATTTCCCTCTATCATATAATAGAGAGTAAGAATGAAATAAGAAAAAAGCACCAATGATAGAATAAGAGCAATTACTTTTTTAAGGATAATGGATTCAAGAAGAAGAGAACCATACAAAAGATATCCAGCACTAATAGAAAAAAAGAAAAGAAAAGAAAAGAAATGAAGAGAGAGAGAGCTATTGTCATATGATTTAAACCTGTTGGTTGACTGGAGCACCTCCATAAACTACCACCACCTTGACACCAGTTTGATAGGCGAATTTTTTGGCTTCATCGTGTATCTGCAGTCAGATTGCAAATAAAGAAAAATAAGAAAAACATGTCGAATAAAGCCATTACATGATCCAGAATGCACATGACTAGCCTGAAACTAAATAACACCTGACACGAAAGCTCCCTTGTAGGAGAAAGAATGAGAGCCAGTGGGTACACTGTCCTCCCTCCATGTGGTCTCTGCACATACTGCTCCCGCATAATTCCAGCAATTATTGGAAAGCAAAAGGCAGCTGTCTTGCCTGACCCTGTCTGAGCACAAGCCATCAGGTCCCTCCCAGCAAGCAATATTGGGATTGCATTGCGCTGCACTGGAGTTGGCTTCACATACTTGCATCTCCGAATATTCTGATTCACTGCGTCACCCAGGTCTATCTCTGCAAAGGTATTCACAGGTGGTGGCACATTTTGCCCACTCGTCTCCACAGGAATATCCTCATACGCATCAAAGTTAATTCCTGTATTCTCTTGCACGCCAAAAGCCGGCTCTGCATCACCATCATCATCAAATGGATTCACCTCACGCTCCCTCCCACGTTCCATTCTATTATTCCAACCACCACCACCTCCTCTACCACCAGAACCATAACCTAAGCGCCCAGAATCCGGTTTCGAAGCACTGCCACCACCGCCACCCCATCGAGAACCACCCGCAGGCCCACCATAACCTACACGATCATTCCCTAATGACGGAGCAGCAGGTGGTGGCGCCAGGAAATCAGAAGATGGTGGCCGGTTACGAAGGTGTGGCGGAATGTAAGTGGCACGAGTAGGACGCGGACCAGACAAACCAGATGCTGCATTCTCAGATGCCACAGAATCTGCCCATGAAGTTCTCATAATTGGTAGCAAATCACAACTGAAAAAAGAATCCAATACCACAGCGCCAAAATTCCCTATAATTGAACATCAGAAACTCGATCAATCGCAATTGCAAGAAAAACTAAACCTCAAATTAAATTAAATTAAATAAACAACAACAATTAAGCAAAATTGTAAAAAAGAAAAGGAAGAAGCACAAAATTCACTAACTATCATGAGATGGTGAGTTTGTTAAAAACGAAGCGAAATAATCGGAAAAAATGCAAAAAATAGAGTAACAAAATTGTAAAAACATAACCTAAATTGAAGCCGAGAGAGAGGGAGAGAGAGAGAGAGACCCGAGTTGTTGCGTTAATTTGAGTTCTAAAATTCAAATGGAGAAACCCTAGTCTGCTCTTTCTTTTCTTTTTCTTCTTAAATGATTTATCGGGATCGGACACGAAGCGAAAATATCGTTACGGATGTTGTCCTTTTCTATGCTTGGTTTATTAAGATTTATTTATTTGTTTACTGTTGTTGGTGCTGGAAAGACCCGAAAGATTTTGTAGTTTCCGTTTATGCAAAATCCATTATTTGCACCTATGTTTTCTTAGTTTTTCAAAAATAAAATAAAAACCCTTTTTATTATCATTTCAATCCCTTATTATATTTTTAATTTCAATCTATTATTAAAAAAAATAAAGAGGATGGTGAATTCACTATACCTCTAAACACAATGCACCGTAGAAAGCAATAGTATATTTACTGTATTGTCCTTGAAAATAAAAAAAGGTTAAGCTGAGAGTAAAATTATCTCTATAATTAGATCATTTTAGCATTTTACAATTGATCATGTACAAAGTGGCATTTACTTTCTTTCTTGCACAACAAACTCATGTTGGTGCCCTTAGAAGAAATAAATTATTGGGTTGGCATTGAGGGCTTTTTTTGTTTTTTCATTTTAATAAGCATAGTATAAAAACTTAATTGCCCTTAGAATTTATATTCTTAAGTTTAGGGTTAGTTGAGCAGCTAGTTTTTTTGTTGTTATTGTGTTGAGTTAAGGATTGTTTTGTCTTTTAATAAATGAAAAGAAATAAAAATATATATATTAGTTGACGCATAAGCGTCAATCTTTTTTTGCTATATTGGCGCATGCGGTTAATTTCAGTAGCCAAAACAGTAGTTTCGAGGTCACTTTTGCTTTGTCTTGATGTCTCCTACATGAAAATATGATACACGTAATGAGAAGAATTCTGGTTCGGCGCCGACAAACATTTTTTTCTTCTTTCTTTCCTCTCTTTTCCTATGTATTTGCACCCTTCCCCTTAAACCTTCAAGTTAGCCACTAAACTTCCCTTTATTTTTTTATTTAATCTATGGTCTTTTGGTTATTATTTTTTATTTGAAATAATTTATGAAATAGGATTTTTGATTCGATTTCATCCACATTTAATTTTTTCCTTTGTCAAATTTGATTTCTATTCTTTTAATTGCTATTTTTATAATTTGAGATAGTTTTTAAAATCACATTGTTTTCAAATTTTTTTCTTTGTCAAATTTGATTCATATTCTTTTAATTGCTATTTTTATAATTTGAGATAGTTTTTAAAATCACATTGTTTTTCGATTACACCCTCAGTCAATTTTGTTCCAATTAGATTTTATCTTTATTTGTTTATTGTTGTTTGTTTTTTTTTCTTTGCAAAATTTTATTGATTGATAATTTTTTTTACCCGATTTCATTATTCAATGTTTAATTGGTTTGGATTTGAGCTTATTGGTTAAGCTCGTGTCTAGAATTTTATGAGTTGCAAGCTTTGAAAATTAAACCAACCTTAGGAGATTTGCCCAGGATTGCTTTGGTTTTTTTTTAATCATTTTTTTAAGATAATGTTTTTTTTTAATTTTATGCTTCAATGTTTATTTAGTTAGAGATTAGGATCTAATTTTTTTTCCTGCTTTTTATGACCTTTGTTTTTTTATTTAATTGGGTTATCTCGAGTTTTTTTATTTGTTGTTTTTTTAAATAAATTTTATTCTTAAATTAAATAGAATTGATTGATTGAAGATATATAAATGCTCTCTTCATTTTGTTTTGTTTGGCTTGCTTTCCTAGAACCTTGCTCTAGAGACCCATACAACTTATTTTGATGTCATTATCCAGACTATTATGGTGGAGTTTGAATCATCTCAACAATTTTTTTTTGTGATGAGTGATTTCAACAATTGAGTGATGGTGGATCTCCAATGATTTTTTTTTCTCTCATTCCGAGTATGATATCGGTGGCTCATTCATTTTAGTTAATTGTTAGCAAGTATTTTCTTTGTTGTTTGTCTGTTATCGTTGCCTATAGTTTAAATTAGATTATTAAATTACACAATCTTATTGGATCCAGTCAAGTTGATGATTCGAGTATTAGATTTTTCTTAGTTTTTTAAAATTATTGTTATTGTCTGAGCATCCTTTTATATGTTAAAAAAATCTAACCAGCCTCTAATGTAGTGCAAGTCACTAGTCTAGTTAAATACTATTTTTCAAATAACAAAAAAAAAACTATTCAAGAGAGAGGGCAAGGATGGTGGAAGTGACTAGTGATAATAAAAGAAATTAAAAGAAAATAACATGACTTAAGTATTAAAAAACTATTTATTTGGCTGAGAGAAACTTTTTATGTTAGCAAATTATATTCAATTGACAGAGGCTGAATTAGTAAAAACACTCAGTACAAATAATTTTTTTATTTACTCTTTATTTTTCAAAATCAGATCAACTTTTTTATAACCGGTGTGATTTGACTTTTTTTTAATATAATGGATGTATTTGGTATTATGGTGTCATGTACTTTTAAAAAGTGTTTTTCGCTTAAAAATATATTAAAATATATTTTTTAATTTTTTTTTAACATCATCACATTAAAACTATTAAAACGTTATAAAAAACATCAATTTGAAGTTTTTTTAGGTGAAATGAACTTTTTAAATGAATTCTAAAGCAAAAGTTATCATACTTTCAAACATCCATTATAGAGGTGTTAGGAATATGGTAGTGGTTGCTTTATAAAGTGCTTTTTACTTAAAAATATATTAAAATAATAGTTTTTTTATTTTTAACATCAACACATCAAAACAATCAAAAAACATTAAAAAAAATCAAATTTTAACAAAAAAAAAGTTGAAACTCAATCTCAAGCACCACTATATCTCAATGCTAATTAGCTTATAACATAATTAGCATTTACTAGTTTTCAAACTCATGCTACATTATGGGTATTATTCCATATTAATTTTTAACATGATAGAAAAATATATCAATGTTACAAATTCGTTTTATTGTATCAATTTTTTTATTAAAAAAATATAAAGATGTTATTTATATTTAATAAAACAAATTTAAAAATAGTTGAGTGAATCAATTGTGAAAGAGTTGTTTGTGTTTCTTAGATGAGAATACAAATATTTAACACCCATTTTTCTTTTGAATTTATGCATTTTTATTTTTTAACTAAGAGGTTATTTTTTCTCATCAAGAACAAATGATTTTTTTAAAATAAATCATACAATTAAATTTTATTTATATCAAATATAAGAAATATAAATGTAAATTACAATAATCTTCTTAAACATTATAAAAATACAAAATAATTAAAAAGAAATACCTACTATTTAAAAAAATCAAACAAAACAATTAAAAATATAAAGAAATAGAGAGTATTAAATTGAATTAAAATAAAAATTTAATGTAAACTAAAAAATATATACAACAGGGGGAATTAAAAAATTTAGAAAACATAATAAAAACAAAAAAGAGAGGTAGAGGCTAGGTAATGCTAGGCCTAGTAGACCAGACCTGTGCTTTTAGCCAACTACCTAAACCCAAACGCGCTTGGCTCTTCTAACCTAGACCCCCATGTTTGCGCTTATATTTTTTTTTCTACAATAAACAATGAACGACATGTCATTTATCTATTTTATTTTATTTTTTTAAATAGCGTAGACGACATGTCACTTGCTAGCTAGATTTTGACCACCTAGGGGTGACCGGAAAATTCAAGTGAGTGTTTTTGGGTTCAAGATTCTTTTTTAAAACTGTTTTTGACATAAAAACACCAAAAAATCACCCTAGAAACTCTAATGAATCAATCTCTCAACTCAAAACACCCATAAATTGGTTCAAAAACACAAAATAAAACCAATAAAAAAATCTCTCTCAAGCGCGGTTTACGTTTTCGTGTAAGATAAATATGAAAAATCATCATCATCAAACTCCTTTTATTTCATGGAACCTTTTGACACCAAGCTTAACTATTTTAGTTGTCATAATCATGACAACCTGACTTTGTCTTTCTTTTACTATTTTATAGCAAATTTCTTTCACCTCTCTCAAATATAGAAACTAGAAAAAAAAAACTTTGGAGCCTAAATGAAAATTATGACAAATTTAGGATTTTCCATGCATTTTCTTTGGGTTTTACATGTCAGTTTTTTATATTTTAATTCAGTATGTTTATCATAATTTCAAATATAATTTTATCTAATTAAGCTATAGAAGAATTCAATTAAAAAAAAGAGTTTGAAATGAAAAAAAGGGCCATGTGCTTCACTTTTCATATGAACAATGAAGCACCAAAGGTTTCTCATTTCTTTTAGTATATTAACATTTACGAACCCTTTATGATTTGGTGAAATGTTTTCATATTTTTTTTTTATGGCAAGATTCGGTGAAATGTTTTCATATTTGTTTTTTATTTGATGGAGAGTGTATTCTTGAATTAGCTTGCATATTAATCAAAATTAAAAGTCTCTCCAAGTGATTTTAAAAATATTCCCCTCAAATTAATTCGATACATTCAAATGAATTTATGAATTCTTTTTAAAAAATCTATTGCAATTTAAATGCCCATAAATATGTCAATATGACTATACTCGTACTTACTAATCAATTTATCATCTCTCTCGTAATAATATGAATTGCAAATAATCATATTAAAGACTTCAATCAAAGCTAAGTATGGCATGAAAGCATGATCATGGATACTAGTAGGATCTATGTTTCAGGATTGAGTTACTAAAAGGTGGCTTAAAGGACTTATAACAAGATTAATTGGGGTGTCACTCACTCGAGACTTTAACCTTTCTTAATAAATATAAGGAGCAAACAAGTTCCTTTACCCGGGACTTGGTGGGAAAAAAAAAGTGTAAACATGGTTCTTTTTTTTGAAAAAGAAAAAAAAACAATTTTAAATTCGAACCTTATAAAAGAGGTATCACAATAATGAATTTTCTCATCATCTAAAATGCTTGTTAGTACCATATTGATTGTGATGTCTTATCTCTCACCTCTTAATGTCCTTTTACTTACCTCACTTAGAGAGTTCTTTGGCTTAGTCGCTCACCAATTATGAACCTGAAAGTTTTTATTTTTTAACTATATGGTATTTTTCTCTCTAATATCACCATCACACACAATTAGCCATTATCTATTTTCTTATAAATTCATTCTCAAAAGGACATCTTCATTATTACCTTACCATCCATCTAATGCACTCTTAAATTCATAATATAGTACATGTTTGAGCACTATTCTACAAAAAAGAAATGCTTGCTCTTTCTCCTTTGAATTTTTGTTCACTTTTTTTCCTCTAATATTTAGGCACCATTTACTCCTGACACTACCTTGCTACTCTTTATATATATATAAAAGTTTGGGCGCAGTCAGACTGGCTATACCAATTTTTCTTTCTCTCCTTATTTTTTCTCTTTGGCTTTTACTAGTGCAGCTAGACACATTAGTCATATAGGCCAAACCTAAGTAGCTAGATTGGTCAACTTAATTTTTATTTGTCTTTTTATTCTGCTCTTTCTTTGACTTCCTCTCCTTTTATTTTACATGAATTCTTGTAAAAAATACTCAGTTTATCTGATAAAAATATTCTTAAGATTTTAACACTGTTATTTTTTATTAGACAATAACATGGTCAATCAAATGGCCTTCTTTATGGTTAATAAGGGTAGGGTTTTTCTTGCAAGATAAACCATTTGCTCTAATAACTAAGCATCTTGAACAGGTTTTCACTATATTTTTTGCAATTTTGCCATATTCGTAGATTGAGCTACGCTAACATTACCATCCCTACTATGGTGAGTTACATTTCATATTCTTCTTCCAAGGTAAGTCAGGGTATTTATTTAAATTTCAATATGCACAAATGAAAAATGAAAGAACAAATAATCATTTACTATATATTACTTATTTATCATTTCTATCAAACTTTCTCATTACACTTTAAACTGACTTCAATATCAAAGAGTTTATTTTGCATGTAACACTGACCTATTTCAGAACACCTAGTCTAATTTTCAGTCGTGGAAAAGTCCAGGAAATCTATTGAAGTTTTTTATAACTTAATCAGTTGCATTATGAGGATATAACAAAAGTTTCACTTATTTGTTTTTTACTCAAATCACACCTGCTATTTTCCTCTCTTTTTTGTCTGCAATTAAACTTAAACCCTTTATAACTAAAAACATGAAAAGCATAAGAGGAAGAGTTACAGACCTCCCACCATTCTTGTTAAACTCTAGTAGATCTTCACTAACTTGTTCAGCATATAAAAGCACTAACTAAAGTTGTCTTAGTTACTCAAGAGCAACTTAAAGCTATTTCGCAATATATGACCTAAACAAGTGTATAACCTACTTAACCTATTCAGCATATATATAGACAACTCCATTTCCTAGAAAGGATGAGACAAAATAACATGAAAAAAGTACGTAGAAATGTTCTTACATCACTACCATACCAAAAAGTAGGTCTTATTATTATGAAGAGATAGTTTCCTCCTCTCGACATGATCTTCATAAGTCAAGGAGCAAGACCACAACTAGTCGTAGCCATAGTCATCAATATCGCCCTCTCTCATCTTTAGTGTCTCATTCAAATGTTCTTGAGCATAAAAAACATTAACAAGAATAAAATAAAATAAAAGATTTATCATTATGCTAAGGTGTATTAAGCACTCATCTCATAAAAGATTTTATAGCTATGAAAAAAAATATGGATAACTATGATGGTCTCATTGATACCAGAGAATATGTACAAAATGTTAGAATTAGTCTGAAGTTGGTGATATATGATAACAATATGATGTGCAAGGGTCTGTGTGAGCATGAGACCATAATCTAGAACTAGGTTCCATATTCAGTTTTTCTAATTTATGCAACAAGCTGATTGCTTATTTCAGTATAAGCATGTCTATCACTATAAAAGCCCTAATTAGTTGGGTTCATAATTATTTCATGTGAGAACAATTTTATGCACTTTATTATAAGACTCTTTTTAATATTAAACAAGAAATTAAAAAACTATATTCATATAAAGGAAGCAAATATGGAAGATGAGAGCATTAATGTTTTCATAAATGAAGAGAATAATCTCTAAAATATAGGCAACCACCGATCAACTCCCCAAAATTCAAAAGCAATCTAAGAGGTCCAATATAAAACAAATTGGAATATTCAAAACTAATGACCTATCATCTAAACATTACTAGAGCAAAAGTTTTGACAATTATCAAATGTATTTTATACAGTATCTATCATCAATGAAAAAGGATGCTCGTAAGTGAAATCCAAAAAAATATTATCTTTTTTTACTAGGATATAGACATAAAAAAAAATTATGACCTTAAGAAAGAGATAGAGAGGCTTATTTTTAAGGGTTATCTCCAATCATTTATATATATAAAAAAGAAATAGAGCATGAAAAAACAAGTGAACAAGGATGAGACTCTTTATAAGTCAGTGCTAGAGATCATGTTATCCTACGAGGAATATCAACATGAAAAGATTCTAATGGGAAACATAAAACCTATAAAAAAAAAGATAGTTTTCTCACGACTCAGAACCCTTGATATGAACCTACATATTTACTTTAAAAGATTGAGAAGGAGTGATCTTTTCTGAAAATGATGCATGTGTGATTACTATAGTATTGTCATATCATAATGTGCATAAGATGATGATAGATGATAAAAATATTATTAACATTCTCTTTAAGGATATTATGACATAAATGGGTGTTGATCCATCTAGGTTGAATCCAACAAAGACACTCATAATAAGGATAAAAGAAAAATATATATCAGTAAAAGGTGCACTAGATCTACCTATTATTATTAACACGTACCCCTAAATGCCATACTTTTTAATAGACTTTTATGATAATTAAGATGGATCTAGCCTACAATGCCATATTAGGAAGCAATTTTTTGCATGAAATCAATGCAGTTATTATAATGAAATATTTAGCAATAAAGTTTTCTATTGGTGAAGGAGTCGCGATGGTGATAGGAAACCAATTGGTACTTAAAAGATGCACATTAATATGTCTAAAAGGAAAGAAAAAACACCTTATGGGTAGATTAGACAACACATATTAAAGAAAGAATTAAAGTTAGAAAAAGGCCATAAAAGATTTGAAGGAAGTTAGTCACCATACTAATATGAGTGTTATCATAAAAATTGGGTATGGTTTAGACCTTGGGCAAGAATAAGCTCTAAAAAAGCTTCTAAATATCCAAAAACATAACTTCACTTTTAAACCATCTAATATGTTTGGTATCATCCAAAACATGACTTTTCACCATTTAAATATGTGTTTTTATTTCTTCTCGGTGAATTAGAAAAAAAAAGAAATTTTGGTGGAGAAATGTAGAAAGCTATTTTAGAGGAAATAGAAAAGTTTTTAGAGGTTGGGTTCATTCGTGAAGTGATGTAGTTAGAATGGCTAACAATTATAGTGATAGTAAAAAAAAAAATAGGAAATGACGCATGTATATGGACTTCATATACCTTAATAAGATGTGTTTGAATGACAACTTCCCACTACCTAAGATTGATATGTTGGTTAACTTCACAATTTATTTTAAGTGCTTAAGTTCCCTAGATGATAACTTAAGATTTCATATATAAAGGAAATTTTAGTTATTAAGTTATGCCTTTTGGCTTAAAAAATGCATGATCCATTAACTAATGAATGGTAAACAAGGTCTTTAAAAGTCAACTGGGCAGAAATTTAAAGGCTTATATTGATGATATGCTAGTAAAAAATATAACTTATGAGCAACATCTTTAAGACTTGTAAAAAGTTTTTTCTATTATGAACCTGTATTAGATGAAATTGAATCCTGCTAAATATTTATTTTTGATGAATAGAGGAAACTTACTAGAATTTCTAGTTAGCAACAAGGGGATTAAGCCTAACCTTAAGAAAATTTAAGCTATACTAAACATGATCCATCTTTAGTGTTTTAGAGATGCACAAAAGCTCGCAAAAAGAATGACAACATTGAATATATTAATTTCTCACTTAAAGGAGTGTTGCTTACCTTTTTAAAAAACTATAAAGAATATCTCCAACTTATAATAAAGTCTAGAATGTCAGTAAACCTTTGAAGAATTGAAGGTTCATTTATCCTCCCTTAAAATCCTTTCACAACCTAGAAATAAAGATGATATTTTTCTTTATTTGGGGGTTATAAATTTGATCGTCAATTCTGTAGTGGTAAGAGATGAAGAAGGAGTTCAGAAACCTGTGTATTATACCTTTAAAGTTCT
The DNA here is from genome assembly GCF_951802175.1 of Populus nigra. Lineage (NCBI taxonomy): Eukaryota > Viridiplantae > Streptophyta > Magnoliopsida > Malpighiales > Salicaceae > Populus > Populus nigra. Next base: position 6,926,235 of record NC_084854.1, on the reverse strand, counting down.
TTATGATGCAAAAATAAGGTACATGAAGATAGAGATTATAGCCCTTATATTGGTCAATGATACGAGGAAGTTAAAATCATATTTCCAAGCGAATCAGGTGGTTGTATTGATGGACCATCATCTAAGATATATTCTCCATAAACCTGACTTGTTAGGACTCCTAGTGAAGTGGGTCATTGAATTAAGAGAGTTTAAGCTCTGATACTAACCCATGCCAACTATTTAGGCATAAGCATTAGTTTATTTTATCGTTAAATGCTTATTAATTGTATCACCCATACAAGAACAACATAATTCAATGTTGATTCAAATCTATTAAGACTATATATATATATATATATATATATATATATATATATATATATATATATATATATATATATATAAACATTAATGAAAGTGAAGTAGAAATTATGATAATAGTCTCTAAGGGTAAATCTTTGAATATAAGCTTTGTTTTGTTCCATTTTTTCAATGATACGACAAAGTATGAAGTATTATTTGTTAGCCTTAACCTAGGTGAAAGTCTAAATGCCTATCAACTTCATATGTTTAATAATTTCTAGTTAGTGATGAGATAATACTAAGAATAATTTAAAGCCAATGAGCCTTCAATAATTAAATATCAGCAGAAGGTGTTAGCCCTTTTAAATATAAAGAAATAAGAACAAAATGAAATATTTATAAAGAAAATTGCTAGGTAAAAAAGCAACAAGGTTGATCTCCTTTCTAAGATTACCAATAATAACCATTTAGAATTACATAATGATGTGTTGATTGATGTACTAAAAAGGCTATTAATAGAAGAAGAGGATATAAAAATGGTAATCATGATGCAAACTTTATTAGAGGACTGAAGGACCCTTCTTAAGCAATATCTACTCATAGAAAATCTACCCCATAATAGAATAAAAGTTGTTAGATTACTAGGGTATGAAACAAAATATTATCTGGTGAATTATATAAGAGGTCAACACCTACTTCATTATTAAAATGTCTATCCTAAAAAAATGAGTATGTATTGAAGAAGATTTATAAAGGGATTTGTGGTATTCATATAAGGTTTATGGTTTTAATATCCTAGACAACATGAGCAAGTTTTAATTGATCATTTATCCTAAAGTATGCCACTGATATGTTAAGAAAATATAACAAGTGTAAGAGATTTCTTGTTGTACCTTGCTAACTTTGAGCAAAACTGACCATAAATACATCGTAATGGCCTTTCTCTCAATGGAGAATTGACATATCAAGACCATTCTCTAAGGTCTTAGGAAGATAATAGTTTATTTTATCTCAATGGGATTTGTGTTGATTTTTCTCTCTCTAGCTTTGACCTTGTCTTTTTTTTTATAACACTGTCATCTTTTATTGGATAATAACATGATCAATCAAGTGACACTCTATACAACTAATAAGGGTATGCTATTTCTTGTGGGATCATCTACAGGCTTTTACCGTCTCTTAACAGTTTAAATACCTTTCGAATATTGAAGTATGTTAGCGTTAACACCCTTACTATGATGAGTTACACTTCATATTCATCTTCTAAGGTAAGTTATGATATTTATTTAAATACTAGTATGCATAAATAAGATAGACAAGAACAAATAATCCCCTACTACGTATTATATTACTTGCTTATCATTTTTATTAAATTGTCTCGATATGCTTTAAATTAATTTAAATATCAGAGAGTTTGTTTTCTATGTAACATTAACCCACTCTAGAACACCCATTTTAAAGAATTTATGTGACTTTATGTACCAATATTCAATTTCATTTAATCTTTGATTAGGAAAAAGACTAACATTGGTGCGCTTTAAAAAAAAAAAACTAGGAGTTTATAAAAATGGTTAATCTTGGTCTTCCATTAAATTCATTTATATACTACATAAAACCTTGAATTAAAAACAAGTCAATAAAAACCAATATTAAATTTTAAAATAATGAAATTATGTCAAAATGTATAGAATTATATCTTTGATTATTTTTTATATGAATTTTTTCCATCATCTCTCTTTACTTTTGACTTCTTTAAATAAAATGATTGATAAAATCTATATTATTCATCTTGACAAAATTTTCTAATATTAAAAAACAAAGGATTGAGTTATAATAAAGTTTAAAACTTAGGAACTAAAGAATAATTACTCCTATTTGTTTTAAACATAAAATCTAATTTTCAAAATCTTTCAAAACAAAAAAAAAGTGATTTTCAAAGATTATGATGCTAGTTATTTGGTTTGTTTTAACAAAAAGATCCTTTTTATTTTAAAAAGAATCTTAAAGGAAAAAAAAATCAACAAATGATACAAAGTAAACATATATAAATATTTAAGCATTATAAATGGTGTTTGTTTTACATAAAATATTTTAAGCAAAATAATTTTTTTTATAATTGATAAATAATGATATAAAAATATTATAATAATAGACAAATGATGATGCAATAAGATGATAGGTATGATGGTTATAAGAGTTGCACTAAAATAAAAAAAATGGAGACAATGATAACAAAAATGATGATAATAATAAAATAATAATATTGATATAATAAATGTAGTGATAATGATATAGTGATAAAATATTAATGGTGATAATAATTATAAAAAAATAATAGTAACAATAATAATAACAAAAAAAATAATTATGATGATATTAAAATAATAATGATGATTATAAAAATGATAATAATATAAAAGTAAATTAATTAAAAATATAAAGTGATTAATTGAGAATATTGAATCGTCTTACTATTACTAAAATATTTTATGCAAATTTCCAAGCTTGAAAAAATATTTTCAATAAATTAACTAAAATTATAATAGTATTTTTACTTTGATTAATTCTTTTCTAAAATATTTCAAATAAAACGAACACCTCTTGTGTCTTATTACTCGAAAAAAAAAAAAACCTCCGAAGAGGGAAAAAAAATAAAAATCAGCCTGTTAACTTTATCAACCAGAGCATCACACTCGCTTTCTCGTTCACGCGCTTCACCATTTCCTTCACTACACCAAAAGAACTGCGAAAAGAAAGACACAAGTGAAAAAAATCTGAGTGAATCAATATAGGTTTAGGGCTATCCCTAATCGGGATATTGTTAAACCCAATTCGGTGTTAAGATCAATCAAGATGGGCACGAATTCGTTATCTTCAGAATCAATTACCGATCTTGATCAACAGATCGAGCAACTCATGCAGTGCAAGCCTCTCTCTGAACCTCAGGTTTTGCTCAATTCAATTTCTGCTTGATTTAGGAAAAGTTGAATCGAATTCCCTAATTTAACAGTTGATAACTTGGTTTAGTGTTTTTAATTGTTTTTTAGTAGTTGGATTCAACTGTATTTAGTAATTTTGAAATTTACTAATTTCTTTTTTTTTTTATTTTAGTTTTTTTTGGCTTCTGGTAGAGAGAAAATATAGTGATAAAAATAGAAATGATTTGCAAAATAATTACTACTTTCTTTTACTGACGGGGTCACGATAAGATTTTTGGCAGTCAATGCGGGAAGATTTAGGATTTTTTTTTTTAATTTGGTTAATGCATGTGTTTTTTTTTTCTTTATAGTAAAAAATGGTGAGTTAATATTTTTTTTTGATCTGTTTCGATGTAGGTTAGGACATTATGCGAGAAAGCTAAGGAGATACTAATGCAAGAAAGCAATGTTCAGGTTTAACTCATTTTTTTTTATTGAATTCAATTGCTCTGTTGTCGCATGCTGGAATTGGAAGATGTTGAGTTTGTTGATTTGTTTTTGGATGACAGCCTGTGAAAAGCCCTGTGACAATATGTGGCGATATTCATGGGCAGTTTCATGATCTTGCAGAACTTTTTCGTATTGGAGGGAAGGTATCAGTTCTGACTATGACATCACTTTGTAGTTTTTCAACTCTTCTGTTTCAGATGAGGGCTTTGTCTTAGATAGTTTATTGAGACCTGTGCCAAATGCTTTTGAAGATTCAAGTTATCCTGAGGTATAGTCAAGTTGTCATGGTCAGGAAACTACTTGTTTTTGTTCATTGTGCTGTTTCACCTTGTGTTTTGATTAGTCCTTTGGGTTCATCTATAGAAGTATCTACTATATACAATCTTTTTTTTGGTTCATTAGTTTTTTTTTGCTCCTGACTTCATTACTATCTAATTCCCTGATTAGACTCATGACCATTTTAAAATTTATTGACAGTGTCCTGACACCAATTACTTGTTTATGGGGGATTATGTGGATCGTGGCTATTATTCTGTTGAAACCGTGACGGTATGTACATAATTCATCCAGTCATTTGCTTTTCATTGCTTTATTAAACTGATGAGTATTAGATAGGCTGTATGTCATTCCACTCTTTGCTTACGTATACTAACAGAAAGAAGCATAGATATCCATGATAGACTAGTGGCCTTGATTATATTACAAAACTTCTTTTACCTACAAAAAATCAAAAAGGACCCTTGTTGCTGAGGCTCGTTCCTCTTCCCACAATATCGTGATAGGGCTGCAGTAGCTGGAGAAATAATTTAAAAATAGTTTAGTGGCACAATTAAATGTTCTTCATGTGTTAATTCGAATTTGATGTAAGGGATAATGCCAATGCTTGTGGCCAATTTTAAGAGCTGGTGATAATTTTTGAGCAATGATCCTTGAATTTCTGACTGGCTTTTCATTGATGTTTGGTTTGGCTAATATATATTGCATGTTGACATCCTATGCCTCCTGTTTGAGAAATACTACCTTTCTAAACTGTGCTTCTACCCAATCTGAGCATAGAAAATGTCTTACACTTGGAAGATTTAAATTGGGGACACTTATTGATATATTTTTCCAGCTCTTGGTGGCATTGAAAGTGCGCTATCATCATAGGATTACCATTCTCAGAGGAAACCATGAAAGTCGCCAGGTACTTTATTTTTTGTGAACTTTTACATCATGAGTTTTTATTTATACTGACCACTGTGGTAATGCTTGGATCCTGTGTGGGTCTTTCTTTTTCTTTTATAAACGTTTCTGTTGTAAACTTGTAATGTGGATTTATAATTTTAGGCAGTTTAGTGTATGATAGACATTTCATCATCTAGATTTTTCACTTAATTCCTTGGAGGTGGATGTTCAATGGAGGTTTCTAGAAGATGTGATACTCAGTTTTATTTTGGACAGTTGAAGTTAAATGTTAATTTGTACTAATTGTGTTTACTTTAAATTGTGGGCTGTGCCTGCATATGGAAATACTGGTTGCTTACATCGTTTTTTCTCCATGCAGATTACTCAAGTTTATGGGTTTTATGATGAATGTCTAAGAAAGTAAGTTTTTTGTTTGCAACCTTTATTAGTTGGCTATAAGTTTTAGTAGTGCTGATATTTTCTAATAATAAGCGTGCAGCACATGCTGGACATGCAATTATAATGCATATGTAGCATATGTCAATTGGTTTTTTTTTTTTTAATGATTTTATCCATTGGAATTTATCAGCAATGTTCTTACAGTTGCATTAAAGTCTATTTTTTTGGTTCCAATAACTACCTTTTTTTTGCTGCATTGGTATTAATAATCCTTGCAAGCATTTTTAATTTTCCTCCTACTTTTGCTTGTTTGAGTAATGCATTTGGTGGGATCCTTGTAATAGTTTTTGGTCAAGTTTTGACATAGTTCAAATTTGCATAACTTAACAGCTATTTAGAGAAAAAAAAGATAGCACCATTGGAAAATAGTGGTATTGAAGTTTTACAAGTTGACAACTTTTGACTTATAGGTTCCTTTTTCATCAATGTAATACATTCATGCTGGGATAAATTTTTTACATTTAAAGAACCTCTGGCATCCTACCCCCCCTACTTGGGATTACTGTGCATTCTTTTCTCTTGTTCAGCTCTATCCTTTTTTTTCTTCCATGTATCAAGTCCATTCAACAACTTGCTCAAAGGATGTAGCAACATATTAATGTGCTTCACCTCTGCTTTGCTGTAGTTGGGCTTGTCTTAATCCAAATTAGATGCTCCTTTGGAAATTTTTCGCCGATTTCGTACATCTTCATTGCTTGTGAAGTTTCTTGATTGTTAAAATTAGGTAATACAATTAGATGGGCACAAATTAGATGCTCCCTTGGAATTTCTGTTGCTGGTTTCATACATCTTCATTGCTTGTGAAGTTTCTGGATTATCTGGTCAAAGTTTCTTTCATTACAGCATATTCATGTGCATAGCATTTGACTGCTTTTGTTGCTGATACAGAACACTTCCTTCTCTATCTGTTTAGACATTTTGACATGCACTTCCTTTTTGCTACATATAACTTCACTTCTTATAAGGTAGGGCTAGCACTTTGTTATAATTCAAAGTGTGCTAATATAGTGATGGAAACAGTTGATAAATGTGCAAAACAAGTATTGATTATAAGTGGTAATATTGTGGGAGACTAGTTTGTTGAATTTGTCTGAGCTTCTGTTGGTATGCCCTTGTAGATCCAGTGCAATAATTTGACACATCTAACATACTATCGTGCAGTATTTTTGTAAATTTTCGATCTTTTCTTTCAAATCTCTTATATTACTCTTTTCTTATGACTTGTTACAGGTATGGTAATGCTAATGTTTGGAAGATCTTCACCGACCTTTTTGACTATTTCCCATTGACTGCATTGGTTAGTAAGACTTTCTATTTCTGGGGCCTGCTATTGATTTTGTAAGTAGTAAAAAAAAAGAAAAAAAGAACTGGGTGTGTGGGAAAATAAATTGGGAGATATTAACCAACCTGCTCTAATCCCTAGCTAGATACAGAAGAGATTCTTTTTAGCTGATTCATGTTGAGTTCTTTTTTGTTTTTCATTTTCAAATCTTACTGTTATGACTGTTATGCTTACTTTGATAACATTGTTAAATTAGCCTTTTGAGGCTGTATCGTTTGGTCAATCATCACTGTGTATTTCCTAGTATTGTGGTCTTTGGAAGCTCCAGCTTACACTTCTTCATGTTCCAAAGTGATCCTTCTAAAATGGTGTGAGTTGCCCATCTTATGAGTTTGGCTAGAAGATTTCCTGGTTTAGTGTTATTTACAAATGTGGTCATCACAAATTTTTCATTTCTCACTACATATATCACCAGAAATCGTCTCATATTATTTTGAGGAATCTCTTGGGTGAATTTTGCAGCTTTATTTGGTGTTTAAGAAAGCTAAGATCAACTAGAGTGTTGGAAGTCTGTGACAGTAGAAAGCTAATGGTTTGATGGAAGTTGAAATGTATCATTGGTTATCGGTTATATTTAGTAACTCCTGAAACTCTTCTTTTTCCTATTTTGCTTCATAGGTTGAATCTGAAATATTTTGTTTACATGGTGGATTGTCCCCAACTATAGAGACTCTTGATAACATAAGAAACTTTGATCGTGTTCAAGAGGTTCCTCATGAAGGAGCCATGTGTGATCTGCTGTGGTCTGATCCAGATGACAGATGTGGTTGGGGTATATCACCTCGTGGTGCCGGGTATACCTTTGGCCAGGTAACTTGAGCTTCACGCATTCTATCTCTATTCATGCAAAGAATGTGTTGTTTTTATCGAAGTTACAATGGTGACCTCATTTCTCCTGAGTTCTCTTCATCTACGTTTGTTATTTTATGCAGGATATATCTGAGCAATTTAATCATGTGAACAGCTTGAAGTTGATTGCTAGAGCACATCAGCTTGTTATGGACGGATTTAATTGGGCACATGTAATCACCATTCTTGAAATTCATGAATAGTATTTGCACTTTCATGTTTGGAATGAAAATGAGGTTTGGGAATGACATTGTTTCTTCGGTACAGGAACAAAAGGTGGTTACCATATTTAGTGCACCTAATTATTGTTACCGCTGTGGAAACATGGCCTCCATACTGGAAGTTGATGACTGCAAGGGCCACACATTCATCCAGGTAATATGTCATCCACTGATATTCTTCACAAGATCTTACATAATTTCGGTGCCAGCTTCTCATTTTGGATTTTTGGTGCATTACAGTTTGAGCCAGCTCCCAGGAGGGGAGAACCTGATGTTACCCGTAGAACTCCTGATTACTTCCTGTAAGCAGCCTTTTGTAATACCACCACCACTTTCTCACCCACCCACCCAACCCCAAATCCCTACTTCATGCTCAGATGGTTGTGGATCCTAGTTACTTTGGGTCTATCAAATTTAAGTTCTAGTATGCCTTGCCGATGGTCATGGGATGAGAAAAAGCCTGTATTATAGTAGGCAAGTTGGATGCCTTTTCTTTCCCGTCTTGCCTTTTCTTTCCTGTGTTGTGCTTGAAACTACGCTGGATATTTTTGTGGGAATCAGCTAAGCTGATGCACAGTGAAGCATTAGAATGTAAGGTATCCCTGTTTCATATTTAGCTTTCTTTCTGGGGCCTCTATGGGGACAATGAGGTTGACGTCTACTTGATGCTCCATGCTAGAGTTTTGCGAATGGTGCTCGCTCTTCTGTGATTGAGCGCATGGATGCTTCGTTGAAATTGAAAACGATCACCACTTGGATTTTAATTTCTCGCCAAGGGCAAGTAAATTTCAACCCCTCAGTTTAATTAGCTATGCTCATTGCACGTTTCAAGTCCTCGTGGAAACCCAAAGATTGCCTAAATGATCTAATCCAGAGTCATCAGCACTGATGTTGTGTTTAGCTACATTATGACTTCTGCGAGAGAGAAAACACACGCACACTATATTATTACGACTCTAAAATGGATTGCGACATTCACCCTAGGACCTGCCCAAAATTCTGATTCTACTACAATTGCCACCTGGCGACAAAAGAGGCCACAAGAAAGCAATCAGAGGGTAGAGGCTGCAAATGAGCAAAGGCATTTTCTGGACAAGATCAGTTGCCAAGGGAGAGGTGTCATCATCGACGAAAAAAATTATGCAATTATATATAAGATGAAGGTATGATAAATTCACCCTAGGTTCTTTACAACCTCAGATACGAAAAGAGAGATGGAACAAGATCCACCACAGACCAAGCGAGGCCTGAGTATTGGAGGAATCTAATGCCCGTGTCAACATCAAATGCGCCCTGATAAGAGAAAACGGGTAACTTCTTAATATAACCTGATTGCTTAAGCTCTTCCGTCTTTTTACCAGTAACTGATCCTTTTAGCATGGGGATGTAGCTGGTTGATTTTATAGGAATGCCCAAGGTGTTTGATACAATAGGAAGGATCCATTTTGCCAGCGCCTTGCTGCAGTACTTCACAATGAGTATTGTTGGTATCCCCACGAGCATTCTTCCAAGAAAGGCCGAAAGAGGGAGTTGTGGTGTAAATATGCGGGGCACTGATTCGTGGTGGAACTGGTGGTAAGTTTGCTGGACGCCGGCCACCTGAAAAATATTGCAAATTTACCTCATGAATGTTAACTAAGTAGCTTGTTTCATAACAGTAGTAAAATCAATATTAACTAAGTAGCTTGTTTCATAATAGTAATAAAATGGTATTTCAGACTTGATAAGATATGCTTGATAAAAACTTCACTGACATCTGCAAGTTAAAAAAGAAATAGTATCTAAATGACATCCATGTTCTGCTACTAAAATTAATTGACAGGAATACTCAAGCCTCAAGACATAGAATGCATGGCTGTTCTTTGTTCTCACCACATAACCACAATTAGTATATAAAAAATTTATCTCAAAGGATAAGGCAGTGCACAGTCTGCAAGTAGTTTCATTGTGCCAGCAATCTCTATCTAATAGTTGATAGAGATTTCATTGTGTAATAAAGAATGATGAATGAAGAGACTTCACCATGGTGAGAAAGGAGAGGGGAATTTTAAACAATTTTAGGAAGTTGATACTTCATGATGCTTCATTATTGAACCGGAGGACTGGCTTATACATTGGTACACTCCTTTTCTCTATGCATTCTATGTGCGGTCTTTGATTACACCTGGTTAGTGTCCAAGGACAAAAAAGACAGATACAAAAGAAATAGATGTGTTTGGTTGAAGAGACAGAGATAAAAATAATATCTCCAGGACATTTTTTGGAGTGAATTTTTGTATTTTTAAAACAAGAAGTACAAGGAGACATGCCCCCTCTATCCCCACTATCTTCATCTATTATGTCCCAAAATAGCTTTATGATCTTGAAATTGAATTTGTAATTCATGTTATCACATACACCAAGCCTCAAACTTTTCCCCCTATTTTCTTCCCACTACATGCACCGATACATGTTCTCACTCTTGGCTATATCCTAAATGATTTTGTGCTAGCCTTTAAAGAATTGTTTCCAAGAATGTGCATCATTAATTCCCAGCATCAAGTTCCTCCTTGGCACTATGTGATTGCTGAGATGCATTGTAGGCAAGCTATTGCATTGTCATCATGGAGACAAGAACCTTGTGGAATTTTCCACCTACCTTGTTTTATCCCTTTGTTGTCACACCATTTTATTCCTTTTTCCATGCTGAGACAATAATTCCTCTCACCCCTAACTCTCTTACTATCTTCACTATCCTAGCCTTTGCCTTTTCATTCTATGCCAAGATAAGTAATGGTTTTGTTCTATGCCAAGATAAGTAATGGTTTTGTTCTATGCCAAGATTAGTAATGGTCCAAGTACCTTTTTCCTTCCCTTTCACGAATAATCAGCAGAAAGATAATGGTGGAATTATTTATCTTACTTTGCTAAATATATTTTCCTTTATGCATGGAACACGGTTTCACTCTAGTGAGATTTTTATTTTCTAATATTTATTAAGGTTAATCAAAATGCCTCCAAAATTCTACTGTTTCTACTTTCAGGATGTTCTCTCAAGTCTCAACAATGTAGACTCTCAACTTTTCCTATTTCAAAGACTGATGATCATAAGGAAATATAAAAGTGCAAATACTTCCCACTGCATGATAATTGATATAACAGAAAAGGCAGACAAATAAAGCTAAGCATTATTCCAAAGTTAATGGGTGAGTGATTGCTTACTATTCCAAATGCAACACCATCGAAGGCTGTGTGGAACTCAAAGCTTGGAGTTGGAAGTTCTGGAGTCGGATAAGCAAAAAGCAATAAAAGGCTTAGGGCGGCCCAGAAGGTTGTCACTGCAAGTGAAATAGTACATTCATAACGAGAAGACAACAATTGCAAATTTATCCAGATTAAAAATTTTGATGCTGGTATTTGAACAGGGAGTGCGATTTCATGTTATACCTTCTTTGAAAGGTGAGGTCAAAAGTAAGTACAAAATTCATAATTCAAGCACTAAAGAATCATCCCCTGTAACCTAAACAACCCCAATCAAATTATTAACAATATCCTGAGTCACGATTCAGTAAAAAGATGCGTGTCCCTAAAGAGGGTAAATAATTAGAACCCTCAAATTCTTTTCAATATAATGGGATACCGGTATTTGCATACCTTTTCTCCCTTTGAGAGGAAGAAAGCTTGAGGACAATCATTTGTAACCTGCCAGCAGGCAAAATTCCATCTTGGTATTGGTTGTATGAAGTTCATCCAACTAACTCATTCTAGGATTGCTGGCTCTGCACTAGGCATCCTTAGAGGCATCCATAGAGTTTTCATGTTTCTCCAAACATGTATCTTGGTTTGTCTCCAACAGTCTTCCTATTTGTCAAAAATTTCATGTCTTGCTCACCAACTTTGGAGCTGATGGGCTATTCAGAAATTTTGATTGGTATTCAAAGCCTCATATGGGAATTTGTTCAAATGTGAATAGACTGAAGAGGGAAAAGGACTCTAGAATTATGATAACATGGGAAGAAGGTAGCGTTCTTCTGTGAAGGTTTTGCTTAATCATACTCATCAAACATGCATTCCTTCCATAAATTTTTGCCACTTGATTGGCTTGAAAACAATTTAATAGTTCTAAAAGTAGCTTCAGCAAATCAAAATTTGAAAACTATGAATGCTAGAACCACAAGATTACATACCATTTTGTCCCGAGACTACAAAACTGTCGACATAATCATGGACGGATAGCCAAAAGGAAAGGATCACAAAACCAACAGCAAGACCAGCTATGATATCAATTCCACTGTGCATTCCGAGGTAAATTCTTCCTAACAAGAAAAATAATTTTCATTTTGGGAAAATCTAAAAGGAAAAACTGATAATGCTGCCAAAAATTATGAAAGACAACTACACATACCCAAACCAGTGAGGCAAACAATCAAGCAAACCACGGCAAATCCCGCAAATTTCAAAGAGGCATCTTCATTTTGGGTATAGGATAAAACATAATGCAATAGGTATCTGGAAAATTATTTAAAGAGAGTACAGTTAGTCCAATAATAAAAATGCTGTAGAATGTTGAGGTGCAAATTTCAAAGCAATATAATAACCACACTTGAGTTTTTGAGGAGACAACAACCAACTAATTAATATTACAATCATACCACTGCTAGAACCTTGAAAAAATTGAAAATAGAAGGGAGACGAAAGAAAAAAGAAAAAAGAAAGATCAGCTTTATATCAATAAGCAATAATCAGGAGCTTAGCTACAGAAGTATTATTCAGTATTCTTGACTAGGGAAAAAAACTTCTCTAGTTTCTTTGGAACATGCACAATGCCTCATAAATTAGCTACTGGTATTCTTCAATTACTTGAATAACACAAAACGATCAGATGCCTGGTAAATCCTATAACCCATGTCAAAAACCACATTGCAAAGATGAGTACGAAAGGAGGAAGATGACTACCCAGATAAGCAAACTGTGTTAAGAGTGTGGGAAGAAGGCAATCCATATTCCAAAGCATTCTCCTGCTCATCTTTTGTGGCAGTTATTCTCCTAACAGGAGGACAAGAGGGTCGAGGAGCTGATACCACATCCTATGATAAATAAAATATCAACAGTGAGCAGATAAAATAAAGAAAGCCTGTAGCCTTACAGTTCATCTTCCAAATCAAAGACATTAACAGCAAAAGAATGGCATGGATCGGGTAAGAAAGAAAGTAAATAAGTACCTTTATGCAGTTTCCTGAATAATCACAGAGAGACATTAAAAGGGTCATTTGCCTAGCCAACTTGCCATGCCCACTCTACATTGTGAACCCAAAAACCAATCAATTATTACCAAAACAACAATAAAATCCAAAATAACCTCTAAACAGAAATAAATAAAGCATACCCAGAAGAGCAAAGGAAGAAAAGCAGTGTAGAAAGGCACAGAAACAACACAGGATAATCCAGAGAATAAAGCATCCAAAAATCCATGCTGATATTTCTGCAAATGAGAGCAACAAAAAATGCAACAAAAAAAGAGAAAAATAAAAAAATAAATCCCACACACAGAATTCAATACAAAAGAAGAATATCTGGGTTGTGTTTATATTGATGAAAAGTGATAGAAACCTGGATCTGGAGGATGATAGGAGTGCCAGTGATGACATGGTGAGAAACCCAAGGTTGGACCAAAGTTCTAAGCTTTCGAGTGACATCAAGGGATGAAGATAAAACAATCCACGACACAATCCCACAAAGTGCCAAACCTTGCCATAATGATATGCTCTCCATTAATTAATCAGTATCTCTTAAATTCCCTCCTAAAAAAGAGGGATCAAAGAAAGTAAACAAAAAGGAGAAAACAACAGAACCAGCCAACGCAAGAAAGAATTTGGACTCGGCAGGTTTGAATGTTTACTCTCCTCTCTTTTTTTCCTCTTAATTTTTTATTGTAATTCTTTTCAAGGAAGCAGCCGGCAGGGCTTCGGTGGATTTGGCAGGCGGAAGAACGAACGACAAACACGAAAAGAAAATTGTATGGATGAAAAACAAAAAGGTTGAATAAATTTAAAAAGGAAAAGGAAAGGAAACTAGTAATATTAACATTTTAGCTCGTGCTACTAAAATTACATGTTAACGGTACTAGACTTTTTATTTTTATTTTTTTGGTTTCAAAAGGTATTTTTTTAAAAAAAATTTATTTATTTTTTAAAAATTTTGGTGTTTTCAAATAATTTTAATATATTAATATAAAAAATAATTTTAAAAATTATTATTTTAATATATTTTTAAATAAAAAATACTTTAAAAAACAACAACTCTTATATTTTTAAACATTCTCTAAATATAATAAAAAAAATTACTTATATTTTGTGGATTTTACAATACTTTATGAAAAGATAATAATTAACCTTACACATAAAAGGTAATGATTAACCTTGCTTGTATGATAATATATCAAAATATATATTGTTGCATATGAATATTTATTAAATTTTAATTCATCAAATAAAATTGCAATTCAAAATAATATCAACACATAAATTTCACAATGACATCAAACCATTATGAGCTTATTTGGTAGTGTGGTTGTGAGTGTTTTCAAATAATTTTTCGTGCTAAAATACATGTCAATGATGTTTTTTTTATTTTTTAAAAATTATTTTTGACATCAGCACATCAAAACGATTCAAAACATAAAAATCATATTAAATTTTAATAAAAAAAAATTTCAATTTTTTTAAGAACACGAGTTAAACCGCGTTCTCAAACAATACCTATATCTAGAATAAATCTATTACAACTCAATCCTCTAGCTTCATTGTAATATGTCAATTCTGGCTTTATTCTATCTACAAATAAATCCTACAATGGCATCTTACCCTAAGGCTGTCATGCAACGGTCACAAACCCACAACATTTCAAACATCGCAACACAAGTATGCATGATGCATAAGTTTGAAATTAACCTTTAGGTATCATTGAAGTAGCTGCAAAGCTGCTAAAAATGACTCAAAATAGTGGTGGTACATAAGAAACACGACGATGATGATAGGTTTTTTAAGTTATTATTAATAATTTTTTTATTAATTTATTTAATTTGATACTTCTATATAAGTCCTTTAATTTATACTTTGAATTTTTTATAATTTTTTTTTTATGAAAGTAGCTTGCAAAGCCATGTTTTTTTTAAAAAAAAAAAATTATAACCCTTGATGGAGCATAAGTCAAATAGCCAGTATGTGTGTGTATTAGGACAATATTTTTTTTTAATTTAAAAAAATATATATAAATAAATTGGTTTGGATTTCTTCTAATTTATTTTTTATTTTAATTTTTATCTTTATTTTTTTAATTATAATTTTTTATTTTGAATCCTTTCATGTAATTGGTTTTTATCCCCACTTTATTTTTTAATGTTTAATTTATTAAAAATTAAACTTTATAGTTTTTCTATTTATAATATTTTTAATTTAATATCATATATCATAAATTAGAAAAAGTAATGTGGTTCAGCATAAACACGTATGTTTATTTATATTTTATTAGTTTAGAGAGAGAGAGAGAGAGAGAGGGAGGGAGGGGAGGGCACGGGAGGGGGGCAATAATAATTGATATGTAAGAATCAGTTTAAAAAACTTGACATAATTTAAAATCATCATAGGTTTAAACATTGAAGAACTAGAATGGAATTCTTTTATATATATATATACTTCCATTCACGTTATTATGAATCAAAACAAGAAGGGCCTTATTTTCTTCCTCTCTCTTTAATCATTCTCCCCTCCTCTTAAAATTTCCAAATATAATGTAAGTTTCACAGAGAGCTCAATCTTAACGTCCAAATAATGTTAAATTTCTAATTCCTTCTCTAGGAATTTATCAAATAAGAGTTGTTTTTTATTGAGAAGGTTCCTGGAATGTTCATGGCTGCCCCGCAAACTTGACCAAAATGGTCAAGTCTCACTCGTGTACAATATCTATATGTAATTGACTTCAAACGGAAGAGAAATAGCTGACCATTTCAACTGACATTTCATATTTTGTTTTTGGTTGAAAAATTGACATTAGACTAAGGCAAGTGGGCAAGATACAGAGTGATTGTGACGATTTCCATATCCCGTTGATATTTCTATATTCTTCTTATTCCCATCATGCGCTAAGCACGCCAGATGATCCACAAGAATGGTGCAAGGATTCGACCTATAACCGTACCGTCCATCCTACCCTGTTGGTGGCGGGGTTAGCACCTCTCGTCGCCTCTTTTTTCCAACCCTCCACCAGGATTAGCGTTTCCCAACAAAGCTACCAGCGAGAAAACAGGTCTTCTGTGAGATTTCATTTCAATGATCGGCGGAAGTCTAGCTATGGATCTCCTTATTTCCATCCTATCTACTAATTTAGTTTTTCTCAAGCATTTTTCGAAATTCCTTTCAAAATCTGCACCCAGAGTTTATCCGGTTGTGTTAATAAACCCCATCCTAGTTTTCGTTATTTTCCTTAGCTTTTCTAATACCTAGACCGCCGGTTTTTTTATGCCCCATCCCAACACATCAAATGAGGCTTTTTAACACCTGATCCAAAAAGAAAAGTTCTGGTTTGCTTTTCAATCTCTTCACTGGTCTGCATGGCTAATATTTATTTTTTAAAATATTTTTTATTTAGAAAAATATTAAAATAATATATTTTTTATTTTTTAAAATTAGCACATCAAAATAATTTAAAAATATTAAAAAAATAATCTGGAATAAAAAACAATTTAAATTTTAATAAAAAAGTGGTTGAAAGTGACTTAATTGGACACTTGCATTGGCCCCACGTGAAACAAAATTAAGAAGGGCCCGAGGGACATGGTTGGGCAGGTGTGACGGTCGCTCCAATGCTGTCCACATTAATGCAGCCAACAAATATCTGTCTGCTTGTTTATGAGCTTAGCTGTGGTCTTGTAGTTCAAGCCAGAATAGCCGGGTCCCAGAAGATACTCATTTTGGGCAAGACACAAGCGGCTCACAGTGAAACAAATCTTAATTTAAAATGTGGCTGAAAAAAACAGCGAGACATTTTATAATTTTAAAATTGGAAAAATTATCTGATCAAATTATAAATCTATCCTTGTATAAATTTTTATCATCACATATCTATCCTTATATATATTATCGCATATTATTTATTTAGCTTAGATAATTGATTAATATATATTGTCATCAATAATAACAAATGATTATTCATGGATATATCGAGATTCACCTGAAGAGTTGCGTAGAATGAATTATTGTAATAGAGTTCAGAGTTTTATTAATTACACACCATCTAATCTAAGAAATACTAATGAAAATGATATTACATGTCTATGTAAACGTGTAAAAATAAAAAAAAATTCTCAATTCAGATGTTATAACGATGCATCTTCTACAAAAAAAGGTTTATGGAGAGATACATGTGTTGGTTTACACATGGAGAATCATATGTTCCTCACAAGACCATAGTAGAAAAGATGGTTGGGTCAACTTCTAGTTATAGCAATGTGTATAAAGTTGTAAATGACAATAGTAATTTTTATATGAATATGATTATGGATGCGATGAGAATGAATTGGGGTTATGCAGGTCAATATCTAATTGCAGATGAAAAACCTAATGCAGAAGCGACCGGGTTTTTTGATCTTTTAAAAAACTTCGACGAACCATTATATTATGGATTCATAAATCATAATAAATTATTGGTCGTTACACTAGTGTTCACTATCAAGTCACATCATGGGTTGAGTGGGGCTGATTATAATAGAATTATTGAATGAACGAGAAACATTTTACCTGAAGGGAATATGCTGAAAGAGAACTTTTATATTGTTAAATCAATGATAAAACCTCTTGGCCTAGGATTAAAAAAAATTGACATGTGTTTAAACTTATGCATATTGTACTGCCTTGAAAATACAAAGTTAAACAAGTATAGAACATGTGGGTATACTCGTATAAATCCAAAACTAGTAGGGGAAAGACTATTGTCACACATAAAAAAAACTTAGATACTTTCCAATCACACCTAGACTGTAAATGTTATTTATGTCATCAAAGACTGTTGAGCACATGATACAGTGGATGGAGTGATGGTGTGCACCCTTTCGATAATAAAGTCTAAAAACATTTTAATAGGGTGCATCCTTAAATTTTTAGTGGAATTAAGGAACATACATCTTGGGTTATGTACAAACATATGCAATCCATTCTGGTTATTTGTTACTCTTTATTCTTATTAGCCGATGATAATCATAATTTACAACTTGTCACCAGAGATGTGTATGAGGCTGGAGTTTATGTTTTTATCTACGATCATATTCGGTCCTAATAGTTCAGGTCAGAATATAAATGTTTGTTTTTATCCATTAATTGATGAGTTAAAACAATTGTGGCCATCCAAAACTTTGACATATAATGTATCAAGAAAACATAATTTTCAGATGAAAACGACTTTGATAAAAAAATATATTGTTCATAAAAAATTTTGAATGAAATAATAAAAATGAAGTTTTGTTTAAAAAATACATTTCCCCTAAATTTAATTTATTTTAATTTTTATAAATTTTAATTTTAATTACTTTAAATTCTGACTGAAAAAATACTTTTTTTTTACTACAGAATTGAAGTCATTGCAATATATATATATTGCAAAATAGATGGAAAGTTTCAACATGCTGTTTGGATTTGCTCACAAATTCATACATTGATCTTATAGGTAAAATGCACTACTACTCTCTATACCTCCGTTTCATGATTTTCTGTGTTCATAAGAGAAGAAAAAGGATTAATGCTGACAAACTTATTGCAAGTAGTTGCTGGAATACTTTTACATGGTTTGACAAAGTTATTTGGCATTCAGCCACGCATTCCTCTCCCCTTCATGACATGCCTCCTCAGGCCTGGGATATGTACATTTGTAATATAATCTATCCCGTCAATGCTTCCCACGTCAAATCCAAATTCTCCCTTCTCATTTTCTGACATTCTCTCCATCAATTTTTGAGTATTGCTATTATCAAACCTGCATTTATACATTTTTCCTTTCAAATTGATTAAGCTTTGCATCATGTAAAGGTAAAGTAAATCATATATGTCCTTACCTTCCACCATGGAAAGTGTATGGCTCGTATATATTGACCAAGTACTTAGCTTGTTCCAGTGATTTTCTGCATATATTTTCATGTTTTTGCGACAGCTTCCTATCCGATGAGGCCTTTTCTGCTAACCGACTTTGCTGAATGACATCTCTCCATAGATGAACAGAGAAGTCTTCCATGGAGCTGAAGAGCTGCATTGATGGAACATGGATTGGTCGGCCATTTGAGTCCATGTATGGAGAGGAATTGTAGTGTTCGTAGAGCAATGTAGCCAGGTCTTGGAAAACAAGTGGATTGACAACGGATGAAGCAATCAGGTAGACATTGATATCTGATTTTCGCTCCATTCCATGCCAAGCTATTGCTGCCAATGTTGCATTAACCACCATATCTGCTGGGACCTTCAACGAATTTCAAGAAAGAAGCAATTCTTCACAAGTAAAGAAAGATGAGGTATTACTTTCCTTGTAATAATATAGGATTATGAGAATTAAGCACTAGTTACCACATCAAGGACTCCATTTGGGTCTGATAAAAAACCTGTGAGCTACCCTTTTCCATAGCACAAAACTATAGGATCCATCATCCTGAGACAAAGGGTGAAAGAGAATAAAAGATACATTTAGCTGAACAGAATAATATTGAATCATTGAAATTAATTAATGTGATGATAAGAGGTTCGATAAGAGATACCTATTCCCTTCCATCCATCCTGGGAATGGTTCTTTCCATGTGCTCTCAATGACACCTGGTCGAATTACGACAACCGGTATGTCTCCTCTCGTGTTATCAACCACCATCTCCCCCATAGCCTTGGTGAATACATAAGTATCTTGCCACCCATATCTTTTTGCCCTGTTTTGGTGTCAATTATCACACTTCAAGTCACAATTTATACACTTCTACTTGCCATTTTCCCAATTACTACATCTTGACCAATATAATTCATATCGATCCCTTCAGAAATTGTAGAGGAAAGAAAAAGGAAAGTTGGAATCATTCACCTTTCTAAACCCAAATCTTTCATCTTTTGAGCCACTTCATTTTCTTGAAAATCTTCCTTGGAATTTAAGGCCAGCTTCACTTCATTTTCGATGTCTAATGCTGTGTTTTCAGAGATTATTGAATTTTCCCTTGCTATGCAGTCGCCAAAACAGAGTGGCTTCTCCATAATTCTTCCTTGTCTTTGTCCATTGACATAAGCTGTAACCAAAAAATAACCAAAATCCAACTTATTCGGGACATTGGATTCTCTAGCCATGCAAACCATGAAGGATTGTCATTAGAAGACCCTCGTGAAAGATGTCATATAAAATTAGAACTTAACCTGTTGATACTTGCAAGAAGAGCTTGAGTTTCTGGCACTTCTTCGCAAATCTCACGAGGTGGCAAGTTCCTCGCGTGTTGACATCAATAGCAACATCATACCTGCATTTCCACAAGGTCACAATGCAACAGTAGAATATAGCTTGAAAAGAGAAAATTGTCATGGTAGGAACGGAAAGAGGCCGTGCCTTTCATCAAAACTTGTATTAGCTGCTTAGTTAATGATTACGTCAACTTCATTAGCAATCTCATCTGCTAAATCTTTTTTGAACCCAAGATTGGATTCGCAGACATTTCTTACCACAGGAACTAGTTTGCTCAACATAAAAGATTGGTAGGAAATCCCATAGGTCTCTCTGAGGCACTTGAATAGCTCTGCATTTATTATCCAAGTAAAAACGATAAATCAAATTCTCATTCACCATTTATAAATGAAACCTCTGCGATTGATGAATAAGTCGATGAAAGTTAGGAGACAGGAAATGATCAAGAGGAACACACCTCATTTTTCAATCTCGCAATTGCAGCTTCCTTGTCTTTTGCCTTGATCAAAAGATGTATCTTTCCCACATCAGGCATGGTCCTTAAAATCTTCTTAATAAGAACTGCAGGTTTTAGCATATGGTACGTGTTAATTATCATCAAAAGAAGAAAGAATTCAGGGCAAAGAAAATCTAATTAGAACACTATACCTTTGACCAGAAACCCAGTTGAACCACTGATGAAGAAACATTTCCCTCTAAGAAATTTGACAATGCCAATACCATCTTGCATCTCCACCAAAGAACTAGTTGGTCCACCACAAGGCACAAGGTCCGTAACAGCAATTTCAGGTTGCCCTTTTCCATTTGGAGACAAAACCAAACTTCCTGAATCCCTAACAGCTGCATTATGATCCTGATCACTACCCACTGCTGATCTTTCTGTTAAAACTGAAGGAAATCCACTAGACATTATTGCATTTCCTCCACCACCTTGGCAATATACAAAAACAATTCCTCTTCCTCCACCTCAGAACGCACCAGCCGCACTTACTAGACACTCTTATGAGTCTATTAGGTGCAACCGTGCAAGTGAAGGAGAATTGAGGAACATGGACCCCCTTTTCACTGATCAAGAAACAAGAGAGCACGAGATGCATGGACAAAGAAAGTTGACAAACTAAAGATGTTTCACAGTTAAAGAGATGGTTGGCTTTAAACCTTAGCTAAAATCTATCTAGACAAGAGCAGAAATAAAAGCTAGTAAACTAACTACGCTCTACAAGATAAAGATGGCATACGTTTTGGCTTGGTTTGGTTAAAGGGAAAAGGAGAAGAGGGTTAGGTATATATATTTTCATGGCAATGTTTTTATAGGAGAAAATCTCTAGCTACAAGAGCTTTTTTTTTGCCACCCCTTCACATTCACCACCATTAAAGACTAAGATGGCGGGAGGTCTCTCTATATCCCTCATTTGATTAGTAATTCTTGTTTAGAAAATGTAGTTTTGCATTATTGTTTTTTGGGTTACAGTTGGTCATAATTAAGTTCTTTATGACATAAAATAGAGGAAAGGGTGTGTAGATGGGTAGTATCCATGTGCTTGGCTCAGATTAAACCTACCATTTATGAGTTTTTACCTTATCAGACAATGAGATTCAAGTCTTTAAAGTGAAAACTAATGATTCGATGGAACTAATATATCGGAGTCGTATCTTAATCTGATTTTAATGCAATCCCATTAAGGATATTATCCACAAAAAACAGAGTGTTCAATGATTCACGATGAAGGCATACATATTATTATATTATAACGATGTTTTTGTCCTTCACAACACGACCGAGTAAAAACAATTTTAGCGCCAAAATAATCTTTTATATGAGGTATTTTTTCAATCAGGTATTCCTCCGGAAAATAAAAAAGGAGGGGGTGATATTTTAATTTTGCGTGTTTGGAAATTTAAAAACATTGTTGTAGTTATTTTTAAAATAATTTTTATTTAAAAATATATTAAAATAATATTTTTTATTTTTTAAAAAATTATTTTTGATATCAGTACATTAAAATTACCTAAAAATATCAAAAACTATTAATTTAAAACAAAATAAAAATTTAATTTTTTTAAAAAAATATTTTTAAAAACAAAATGAAACAAACAAAAAAGAGTAAAAACCTACGTTCAACTTGTAGAGAGTGCTGATTTCTCAATAGACATTGTTAGCTCTTTCTACATTCATACCCCCACAACAAAAATGACAAACTCTTTATAAACTTGTGATTTTCAAACTCCAGCGACAGCGTTTGTAGTCCAACGGTTAGGATAATTGCCTTCCAAGCAATAGACCCGGGTTCGACTCCCGGCAAACGCATTCTTATTTTTCACGAAAAAAACCATAGAATTCCATGAGAAAACCAAAGAGCTGTGAGTAAAACAGGACAGCAAAATTTTATTTTTAGTTCTTTCTCGGGTACACTGGTAAGAAAAGAAACACTTTCTCGCTTCGTAAACCATCTTAAAAATGATCAAACAAGCATGCCGTCATCACGTCAACATCTTTCTCTTGCAAAAGCATGGCATTCCACTAATCCCCTGACAAACACCGAAGGCAATTGCACTTGAAACCAAACCCTTGAAGCAAGAAAGATTGCCGAGCATCATGATCCATACTTGCATCTATATAGCAGATCCGGAGCTCTTCATCTGCAAGATACCAACAGAAGCTATAAGTCATTTTAACGTTCACATGACAAAGTTTGCCGGATTTTCCCACAACCAGGCAAGCCCAACCCACAAATTGCAGTCGTATAACTGCTCAAAGCAAGCACACGACTAGCTACCAAAAGTCGTTGGGGGAGTAGAGACAAAACAATAATCTCGACTTCCTTGTTACATCTGAAGCCTCCATTTTTGCAAACCAGTAATGCTTAACTATGCTAATTAGGGGTGTAAAAAAAAAACCAATCAACTGAGAAAACCTAGTAAACTGAAAACACTGAACCAGGAGGAAAAACCAACTAAACTGATTTAAAAACTATAAAACCCACTCGGTTCAGTTCGGTTTGGTTTCGGTTTCAAAAACTAAAACCATTAACCCGGACCAGACCAGACAAAAAGAGCCTAATATCTCTAAAAAAAGAGGGGTATATATATTAAATACTTAACCAGTTAACCTAAACCCAAAATTATCCCCCATTTCTCTTAACAAAACAGCCACCAACACTCTCCCTAGCCTACCATCTCTCTCGTTCTTCCTTATGCTCCCCAAAACTTGAAACTCTATTCATCTGCATCTGCCATATCTCTCTTGTTCTTCACCAATGTACAAAGTTTTTAAATCCATTGAAACCATTCGACTGTAAGCAACTTCTCTCCCTGACTTCACAGTAGCTACAGCCCTAATGCTAACAGCCTTCATGAGTAGTGGAGATCTAATAAAAAAGACTAGCAAGACAATTATAGTGATTCTCAACTCTAATATCTGAAACCGATAGCCAGAATATTTGACATTGAAGGAAATCAAATTAAAAAATTACTACTTATAGAGGGGGGAAAGGACAACAAATTAAAACTACACTTCATTAGACAAACCTTCCTCAACATCACAAAGGGCCTTCAACTGTGCATCTGCATTGTCTATCCATACAATGTGTGCATTAGGATCTGCAATAAATAATTGATAGATCAGTTCGATGAATTCCAGGCATGGTCTATGGCAGATGTGTTAGGATTGAATGCAAAGCCAATTGAAAAAAATCCTGGTAAGTTCAGTAGGGTGGACAGACTCCGTTTATTAATTTCTTGTTAAAGATCAATATGATTTTCCGATCAATGACTAAAATTTCAAGATTTGAGAAAAGATTTATCAATAGAATCACCAAAGACAGTACTACATAAGATGAACTGCAGACTTGCATATCACAAATTGACTATGCATAGTCATGCTTCAACAAAAACTCCAGTTACCAACAGCACGAATTTATCAGAAACAAATAATAAATGAACTATTCCTTTATAATATACCCCAGCATTGTGTCAAGGAAAGGGTGAACTTACCACAATCATGATTGTATAAGGATGGAAGCATGTACACAGCATTTCCAACAGCAGCTTCAGCTTCTATACAGGCTGCAGCTGATGATAGAAGATCCTCATATGATCCTACTGCCAATTCAATACGAAATGCATTTATGCGAATTCGTGCGATTATGCTGTTGTACCATTCCTTGGTGAGGACTTATAATGTCAAAGACAAATTCTCATTCAAAAACAGTAAGCACAGAGCAATTTAAATTAGAAGGTAATGATAAACTATCCAGGATACAAGCCATCTGTTCATCTGAAATATTTGCCATAGCAAAACCACTCTTCAGCAAACCATAGCCCTCTTCCATCTGTAAAATGTTCATATATTATAATAATCTTCGCACAACTGAATTGTAGCTATACCATCAAGAAAGAGGACAGAGCAAAACATATCAATCTATTATGAGCCAAAAATCATAGTCCGATTAAAAGATCATACGAGTAGGGACTTAGGTTCTGTACTAGACTAACTTCAAAAGCGAGACAATGGGCTTTATCAAAAGACTGTCAACAGTAACATAACATTTTCAGTTAAGAGACCAAAAAATGATTAGCCTGTTCCAAGATTTGAGAAGGCTAGAATGGAGATTGAAAAATATATGATTGATAAAGCTAACACATTTTTCAACTCTCTCAAATAAGGCCAATAAAAATGAGCGGGTAAAAGCACTCCATCAAATTAACAACAAATCCTCTATTCATTACTACAAATATTGCATGCATTGATCAGCAAAGCAGAAAGGTGTGGAGGAGGATTTCCCTATGAAACCCAGACAAGAGAATAGAGAAAGGAATTTGATACGAACCAAGTCACGTCCGAATTTGACCTTAAATATTTGTTGACTAGTTTTGCAAGATCAAACATATCTCTCAAACCGTATATCAGAACAAGCTGAAATTTTATAGGAAGATACTTCATACATGAAACTATATTTTAATAAATTTTTAGGTCAAATAGAATTCAGAAACATATTATTCAGAGGGTTGAAGTTACTAGACAAATCTTGTCAAATCTGTCAGACTAGGTCTTTGTGTATTGTTTGGGACATATACAGAGCTACAAGTGGAATGTTGTTGCGATTCAAGTTGAGCTGTAAACTACACATCTCAAGTTTACCAACTATTTATGGTAGGCCCAATAATTCATCCATACAATAGAGAAAGACGTGTTTGAAATCAAAATTGAAAATCTGCCAAGAATGTGTGAAAATTGAAGATTCAAGCTAAATTGAGAAATTTTGGCTAGAAGACTTTATTTTTATTATCCAATTTTATTTATTTATTTATTTAACGTTGAATAATTATTTTTTTAATTTAGGTTTGTTCTAGCCCATTAGACATTGTTTAAGGGGGGTTTATTTCATTATTGGACTTATGTTAGTTGATTACTAGTTTATGCCCATTAGCTTGCAACCCAAAAGGGGTCCACTAGAGTTAGTTAGAAGAGACTATATTATGTTTTTTTTAGCTGCAAATTTTAGCAGCAAGTTGGAGAATAAAAGTGAGTTTTCTTTTTGTTTGTTTGCAGCAAAACAAAATTTCTTTGTAGAGACAAAGATCGTACATAGACTTATCAAAGATTAATTGGTTTCGTGATGTCATTCGCATACTTAGGGCTCTTAAATACAGAGTTATCTCTAGATCAAAGTCTTTTTCCAATACCTTTGATTCTTAGGTATAGAGTTACCTTTGGATTAAGGTTCTATCAAACCTGGTTTTTCGACTTTCCGGGTTGTTATTTACTTCGTTGGGGGTTGCTTGACTACGTGATCAAGAGATCCGCATCACAATTTTTTTTGGAAGAGAAAAAAGGTGTGGCAAACATTCTCTGTCATAGCAACAAGAATAGTGAATTTTTCAAGCTCAAACCACATCAAGTGGCATATAAAATGCCATTATTTGTGCAGCATTATTTCAACCTATAACACCTTATCCAGCATATGTGTGGTATCACAAATAAAAGGTTCATGTAAAGTCCTCACCTCTAAAACCATCTCATGAGATAAATTAGATGGTTGAAGTATGTCAAGACTTTCAGCAGATGCAGCTCCTGATATAACCATGCAAGTCAACCGCTTTACAAGAAGTGGATACTTTAGACCTTTGTTACTACATGATGACAGAATCAACGAGTAAGAATACAAGACAAAAACAAATGCCCTACAAGTCAGATCCTTGGAAGATAAGTACTGCATTTCATTTCTGTTTTCCCTGCAACAAAAGAGCAACTGTGGAAAGAGCTAATGAAAGGAAATGGAACCTGAAAGCTCACTGATATAAAATTCTTTTACACAAGAAGTTAAGAGGAGGAACGAGTACAATTAAAGAATATCTGGCTCTGCAATTATTAAATAAATGATCTGTTGATTAAATAAATGATCTGTTGTTCTCGATGCCACTGAGTAAATCGCTAAATCTCATAATAGACTGTAGTAGAGTAGAGCACGACATTAGAAATTAGGCTTACATTAATGCTATTAGTTAAAGATATCAAGATGAGATCAAGGCATCATCAAGATACAAATAAGTCAAATGAAATGGGTTTGAGAAACCTTCATACCGACAATAGTCATCAAAAGCTAACCAATCTGCTTTCGTCTCAACTTCATAAAACACCTGAAAAAGTTGTGAGAAACTTAAATTTAGTTTATGAAATCCAGTCCTTGGCCAGGAAACATCCAATAAAAAATCATAGCAAAGAAAGCCCCAAAACGGAAGCAACTTCTCAACAGTACAAAGTGTGTGTGTGTGTGACCCACCTTTGATTAAAATCATAATTCAACCTCTTAAGCTGAATTGCACTTATTATCTGCAAATAGAACTAGTAAAACGCACCCAGTTAACTAAAATATGGTCTACATTAATCACGCATCAAATTTGAGCTATTTCTCACGCCATGCCAATAAACCAATTTTGTCTCTTAATCAAAATATCAAACAGGTTATGGGTATTTTACTGTGTGACCAATATCCGTTGCCTATTTAACGAAAACTGCAAGTCCCAGTATACCTTAGCATTCTCTTTACACTCTTGACTGCAAAAGGCAACCCCTTTTCCATGAAACTCGGTCGAAGTTAACTTCTTGAGGCAAAAATAACAGACAGTGTTAATAGTCGAAAGAGAAGGATGAGCCAAAATAGGTTTTGCAGTGTGTATGAGATCTCCAGCACCGATTTTCCTAGTGGAAAACACGCCTCGACCAGCTGACTCAGTGAGTGCGACTCGAATCGGAGGCGGATCGGGTCGGGAAGGTTTGTTGTAATCTTCTGTGGTGGTGGAGAAGGGAAGTGTGGAATGTTGGGATCTTGGGAAATGTGGGGTTTTGAAGCGGGAAAGGTAACGGCTATAACGGACTAAATGGGACATTTTGGTTCAATGGTACTTCTATCTCATGTGATCTCTCTTCTTGTCTTCTATACACAAACATGGCATGGGACTAGTACGAGTACCAACCATAATTTTGAATAAAAAAAAATTATTTAAAAATTTTATTTTTATATAATTTTAATGTATGTTAATACTAAAAATAAATTTTAAAAAATAAAAAAATATATATTATTTTAACATAATTTTAAATAAAAAAATATTTTAAAAAGCAACATCCAATTACAACACTATTGTCTTAAATGATGATATTATGTGTTTCTAGAACATCTTCAAGAAAAAAATTAGAAAAAAAAAGTGAGAAATAAGATTACAGAATTCATATCTTAAGTCTTGACAATAATATCTTTATATATACAATATATCAACATTACTCCTTTTTTTTTTCAATACAGCATATGCCATCTTGTAACTCTTTTTTTTTTTAAAGAAAAAAAATAGCTGCAGCTTGAAAGAAAAATATGGGAAAGTAGCATGAAAAAATTTAGAAAATAGCATAGCCAGAAAAAAATGGTAGCACAGCTAGAAAGAAAATACTGTTAGGATCCATTGATTAAGGATATAAAAGCTCAATTACAATTCAAAGGATCGAGGACTCTCCATCGAGCAAATATGTATACAATTTTGGTGTGACTTGGGAGTCTGCACTCTGCATGACAAAAATATTCATTACCAGTAGACCTGGATGCAGAAGTCTCCTTTCAAGGAAACAAAAGGAGCTTAAAGTATGCTACATAATATGTATATTCATTATTCACACAGATTAAAGATCATCTCTACTATACTAGTCATAGGTAAAGAGTATATATTATATATGTGTGTGTATAAAGCACACTTGCACAAGTATTTAGCTCTGTCGTGCCCCAGAAGATGATCATCGATGCAATGGTGATCTCCAGTCAAGATTCTCCTCTGGATAGTCCTTTTGCATTTCTTCGGGAGGGATGAAGCAGTCCATTGAGAGTCCAGGTACATTGAATGCAAGATCATCGATTGTCCATGTCTCCTCCATTCGCGTGATCGAAAGACCTGACTTCAAGCTGTCCCCAAACCTTGTGATCATTACACTTGATTGACCACCATGTGCTATCATCACACCCTCCACTATCCGATAGTCTTCGATTTTTGTTGCCATTGTGGTTTCCCAATATGTGGGGTAGGTTCCTGGAGACTGAATTCTGGTTAAGTACGAGTCTTCTAGATGCACCAGCAGGCCACTTCTTTGGCTAAAGTAGCCGAATATTATGTGCTTGATCATCTCTGCTGTGCTATCGCTTCGAGCAGCCAAGTCTGCTTGATCAGCAGACAATTTCAGTACGAAACAATCTGTGCCTGAGACACACTTTTCTCCAATGTATTGTGCTGGAGAGAACACAGCTGATATTGCCATGGGATCTAGTCCCTGCATAAATTATTCCATCTTGAACATTAACAACTTGAGATTTTTATGGTACTCCATATATTCGTACTGTGTTTTAATCACCTCTGCAAGTACTGCTTTAATTTTTACTCCACAGAATTGAAAGCCAAGAATATTTTCAAAATGGTAACAATCAATAATACGAAACTCATGAACAGTTCAAAACTGTTTCACCCATTCAATAATCTACTCCAAGTTCATTGTCAAAAAAAAAAATCTGCTCCAAGTTACACTCAAACCTCATGCAAAGGGTCATTACCTCTAAAATGGTGTCTCAAAGAGCTATGAGGAAGAATTATGAAGACAGCCCAAACCTTTATGCATTTACTTAACAATGTTAAAATTAATAAATGAAACACATTTCTTTTCAATCCCAGAAAAATGAGGGGTACTTTTTAATAAATGATCACATGTAGAGTAGCTTTTGATGCCTGTGCCTAGAGCATCACAGTCAAAAACTACCGCTGTCTATCTCCATTAAATAGCTAGCATTGGTTTCTTTTCTGACAAAATGTGATTTAACTGACTCCATTATTTGACAAAGGAGAACCAAGACCCGGCATCTTGGGGGTGGTTGGATCTTGATTCAGGTAAAATGAGGTATGAAATTGAACAGGGACCACCTATAGCACCTAGTCGCATATGTGTAGCACATGAACAGGCACGTAATCTCAGATAGCTCCCACATGATCAGAGTAAAAAAAATCACAGTGGAGACCAACCAACCAATCTGTGCTTCTTAAATAGTAAACTCAAGCAATCGGTTTACTCTTTTTCATCTGAACTATTCATTCTGATTCTACTGACAAGGGACTGTTGAGTGGAAGAACATTTCTCAACCAAAATCACCACCCCAACTCATTGTGACCTGATTCGTCAGCATATCCATATTTAACGTCAATGTAACACAATGTTGATGGCCATGAGGCCATTAGATTTGAATCTAATGACTTCCTCATGGATCTTTCTTTCTTTTTCTATTTTATTCAAATTCGATTAACCCTAATGATTATTGGCATTGTGTCAATGCTAGACTTCCCTAGATATTTATATGGTTGCCCTGCCCTGTGATATCTACATAGATTAAGACAATATGGCCACCTGATCTTCCTATATATATATATATATATATATATATATATATATATAAAAGAGAAAGAGAGGTGATGATTTCAGGGTCACCCCTACTCTTTCTATTTAGTCACTAGCCAAGATCCAAAGTTAGATCACTCATTATTAATTGAATAAGACAAAAGTGCATCAATAATTATTACTCCTATTTATTACTAGTAGCTACACATGCAAAGCAAAAATGAATTAACTGCAACAACCAAAACATGAAGTAATTAAAACCCAATTGGCATAATTAATCAGTACCACTTGCCTGAAGAGCTCGGCGTAGAGGCCGAACTCCACCTTTAGCTGCATGAGAGGCAAGCCAAGGAGTGTGACGCCAAGCCACATTGCCATCACTACCAGCAACAACTTTATGACCATCAACAACTAGCTCGATTAGCCACTTGTTAGGGGCCATTTGCCACATTACAAAACACCCCTTTTCTGCAACTGTAGTGGCTCCAGCCATAGCTGAGCCACCAAGCTCGTCAACCATGGCCATTGTAACTTTTCCTGTAGCAAAAATGTTCTTCACTTCTCCTTGTAATTTCCGGCAACCGGTTGCTGCACTGAAGTGTTGTATAATGTATTGAGCTGAGGAGGATACCTGTTAATTAAACACGTGTTACGGTTGTTGCCAGTTAGTGTAAATCAGTAGTAATTATTAAGTTCATCTAAATTTTCACCAGACATAATCTTTTGTATTAAATGTTTTCCTTCAAAATACAAAAAAAAAAAAAAAGGAAAAAAGAGCACACTTTTCAGTTTTCACTAATACTGAATTAAGTACTAGCAATTATAAATAATAATAATAATAATAATTAAGTAGGAGCACACTTTTCAGTTTTCACTCTCTATGATCTTTAGTTTTTCTTGCGGTATATATTTCAAAGAAAATTACATCACCGCTCTCCTCTAGACCAACTTTTAACCAGTTAACTTTCCTCAAGTTCTAATGAAAAAGATTCAGACCCTCGTTCCAATCATTAATTTTTCGAATTGATAAGTTGACCCAGTAGAAGAACACCCTAATTATAATCTTAACCCTTTCGCTTTATACTTTTCCACATGTACTTGATAGCTATATTAATTACTTGACCCACAAAATGTTGGCCCTCGAGGTTTTTCTTTTTTCTTTTTATATATTCTTTAATTGGCCTGTTTCTTAGTGGGGGCTTTGAGGCATCTATCTCAGTGGAGAGCCAGTGAGGCACTGATCACCCGAACTCAGAAAATGACCACAGAGTGGTTACTTTCTTTCCTTCATTTTTTGTTTTGGGGCTTACAACATTGGTTACCTTGGCTTAGAACTCCTAAGCAGCAAGAACAAAGCGAAAAACCTAAAGACATTTTGACGAAAGTACAACAAATCTAGGAAAGGCAAATATCACTACATGTTCTTTGAAATTAAATAGTGCACCAATAGATCAAAATGAGCTAACTTTATTTCCTTTTCTGCAAGAAAAAAGATCTAAAACCACATGCATTCATATGCATAGAACATAACAACGTACCTCATTGATGGGTAATTTATAATGGATGGAGACAGGAAAGAGAGGGCATCCAAGAACACTTAGAAGAACTTTAAGGTCAGATTTTTTGTTGAAAACAAGATAGAAATGAGTCTTGAGCCAGTTTTTCCATGAGTAACCCTTCTTCTTTGAACAGTTTGTGCTGTATTCTTCATCTTCGTTTATGGGTTCCTCTGATAACGGTGCAAGACGACTCATTTGCTCTCTTTCTTCTCGTTTGTCGAGAGAGAGGTGAGAGGGTGGTGGCTATTATGGAAATAGCAGTGCAGAGACGAGAGGAAGTGTACTTAAAGGGAGTCTTTCTTTGGGTTTCAACTTTATGCACACGCTGTTTCGGTGCGTGTTGCTCAATTCTTTTATTTAAGTTTCTTTCTTTTTTTTTTCTTTGGTTTTTTTTTTTCCCTTTCGGTGTTGTAACTAAGAACACTTCATTAAAATATTTTCTGCACTTCTGTTCTTTATACGAAGAGGGTGCAAAAGTGCAAAGAATTAAGGAACTGCTTTTTAACCTGTAAAGTATTTTGTTGAAGTTGATCGTTCTTTTTTTCTTGTTCAATCAAGCTTTTGCTTCTTGCTTACCTTTTTTTTTTCGCTTAAAATAATAAAAAAGGCATTCTCAAAAGAAAAGAAAAAAAACAAGGGATTAAAGGTAAAAGATTGGAATTAAGAGATTTGTTTCTCCTGTAATTTCAAGTTTGAGTCTTGTGATTACAAATATTGATGGCCACTAGAGACTTACTTCATCGTTAATTTCAGGGCATGTGAGGATTAGTCGAGGTGCGCACAACCTGACCCGGATACCCCACGTGAATAAAAAAAAAGATAAAAAGAAACGAGGGAGAAATCTTGAACCAATCTCAAACTCATCCATCAATTCTCGAATGGATTCCAAATTAACAATTTTCTCAATTCGATTTCTAATGCTTTTCAACTTAGACTTTTTATCTGGGTTTGTCATTTTTTTCTGTTATTTTATGCAGTGCAAAGATGCTGTTTTGAAGAGGATTTGGCATTTTTGTCACAAGAAATTGTGTAGTTTTTACAGAAGGTCCCGTTAAAAAAATAAATGGTAAGTTAATTATAAGATGATAAAATTAGTTACAACAGGATAAAAGAAGAATTAAAGTAATCAGGATGAAAAATGAGGTTTCCAGGTTTTTTTTAACAAAAAATAGCACAATAAATTAAATTAAAGATATCCGTGTAAAAGTATAGTTTAAAAAATTAATGAAAATAGATAGCACACTAAATTAAAAGATACCCGTGTAAAAATATAAGTTAAAAAATTAATGAAGTAGCATAGTTTTAGTCCGTCACAATACCATGTCGCGATTCTGAATTATAATATATAAAGAAATTTAACATCAATCTTCTTTTTTTAATTCACCTTAGATAATAAAATTGTATTTTATAAATATGATATTTACTTAATATCATGTTTTTAAATATAAGTTCTTTATATGTTTGGTCTTGGAAGCACAACAAGCTAGCACAAGCTGTGTTATCATATTAAAATCTTAAATTTTATGTGCCAGTATCTAAAATAGCTGGTTTCCCAAGAAAAAGCACAAGGGGATACATCTGGGCTAGTGCAAGAAAATTAAGGTATTGTTTAGGAATGAGATCGAAACGCTTTTTGACAGGAATTTAAATATTTTTTATTTATTTATATCATTTTAATTTGTTAATATTAAAAATAATTGTTAATTTTTTTTTAATAATTATGAAATATACAGGGGAGAAAAGGGAAACGTGTAGGGATGGAGCTCACAAATTAATCATGAAATGAATACCTTCACAGATTTCAAGAAATTAGTTCATATTAATCCCAGTGATTATTTGATTTAGGCCATGTTTGTTTTTTGAAAAGTAACTTTTAAGAAATTATTTTTTAAATTTTTCTATATTTATTTGCCATTAGAAAAGGTAGTCAACGGAAAATATTTTTCGGTCAACAGAAAACATTTTTCAGTCAAAGAAAAACACTTTCCGGTCAACAAAAAACATTTTTCAGTCAAAGAAAAATTTTACTTGGTTTCCAGGAAAGTGTTTTCCTTTTTGGTTGTGTTTATTTTTCAGAAAGTAGTTTTCAGGAAACCACTTTCCAAACTTTTATGTGTTTGTTTGTCATTAAAAAAGTTGGTCAACGGAAAACACTTTCCAATCAAAGAAAAATTTGGCTTGGTTTTCAGGAAAGTGTTTTCCTGGAAAATTTAGGCGAAAAATACTTTCCAGAAGTTGTGAAAAATTCAGAAATATCATTATTTGCTGATTATATTAAATTTGATCCTCAAACTTTTGATTGCTATATATATTTTGTTTTGAATATTTATTTTTTAATTTCATCTCTTAAAATTTAATTTTTATATTTAACTTTGGTCCTTATTTTTATAATTGCTATTTTCTTTTTCCTTATCATTTTTTTATTGAAATTTTTTATCTATCAAATTTGGTCCTCATTCTTTTGATTGTTACTTATTTTATTTGAAATAATTTATGAAATGTTAATTATTATTATTTTAATTTCTTCATCTTTTAATTTTTTTATTTTTTATTTGATCTCCATTATTTTGATTATTATTTATTTTATCTGAGACAATTTATGAAATTATATTTTTTTTTTCAATTTCATTCACATTCAACTTTTTAATTTGTAAGATTTGTTCCTCATTATTTTAATAAACTTGAAAAAAATAAAACATTAATAAGTTATTTTTCAGCTTATTTTCCATAACATAACCAAATACTGGAAAATGTTTTCCAACTTATTTTTCATTACACTACTAAATATCGAAAAATACTTTCATGAAATTCACTTTTCCTGAAATTCATTTTTCAAAAGAAAATTACTTTCCAGTAAATAAACGGGACCTTAATGTAATGCCTATTTTGTCTTTGCGTAGTAATAAACTAGCTTAATTACTAGTAAACTTAGCTGTGCTTTACATCCATTATAAATTAACTCTTCATCTTTATTTGTGATTATCACATTAATCCCTTCATCATGGTTTTGGATTTCCCACCGCACTCGGTAATATATGTTAGGGATGTTTAAAAGTATAATAATAATAATTTTTTAAAACGTTTTTTATTTAAAAATATATTAAAATAATATTTTTTAATTTTTAAAAAATTATTTTTATATCATTACATTAAAAAAATATTTTTAAGACGTAAAAATAAGATAATTAAAGCAACTGATTCTATATTCTTAATATTCTTAATGACTGGATTGCTTCACACGCAAGTAACACATTAACTAGATTGGTTGCTTCTGAAAGGAGTAAACGACATTCATCGGTCCTGTATAGTTCGAGGAGATTAATCGATTTGATATTTGAATTATTAATCATAGAGGATCGGATCGGATCGGATCGGATCGGATCGGATCTACCTGTGAATCGGGTTTGAGATTAACAAGTAAATGATCACAACTTTGAAGACAACTCGCTGTCGTTTTCGCTGTGGGACCTCTTAAAATCTCCTCGTCGTCATCATGCATTGGAAATCAGATGGGCATATAATATAGGTAGCTAAGAACTGATTAATTGGCAAGGTAAGATTTTTTGCACCGTCAGATATAATATTAGATAACTTTTTTTTATTGCATGAGTTCAAGTTCCAAGCAACAAGGACGTGGAGGCAAGCAGAGTTGAGTTTAGTTTGATAAATGCTCAACAACATGGAACTCTTTTTTCTCTCCCCTTTCTGGTGGAGCGGCCTGGTTTCATGTAGCATTTTAAGACATAGTTTGTTTTTGTATTTTTTTAAAAAAAAATAAAAATTTTTTATTTTAATTTATTTTAATATTTTTATATTATTTTGATATATTGATATTAAAATTAATTTTTTAAAAAATTAATAATTATAAATTCACAACAAGATTCATTAAGAAAATTTACCATATAACATGTTAGCTGGTGGAAACATTAAGTATTAACTAACGAATTAAAAAAAAAACATGATTAATAAATTATTAAAAGTTGTGACAGCTAAACAGGAAATAAAAAATATACACTCAAATCGAAAAAAATAAAATTACAAGTACAAGCATTCAATTAGAGACAAATTTAAAAATTCATGCACACGTGACAAAATATCATTGTTCAATCTAACAACCAACACTAAAATAGATGGAACCTAGCATAAATAATTGAATATAAAAAAATATGAAAGTTCACACGCTTGAATAATAAAAATAAAAATGTTTAAATAGAAAAAATTAAAAAGTTCATGAAATAAAAATATTATTATCTTGTTATTAATTAGTTATAATAGGAGAAACGCTTAAATTGTTTTTCTCATTTATTTTCCAGGATATTTGACCAATTGCAGGCAAAATTATTAAACTTTAACTAATTTATTACCCGATTCAAGATTTAAGTCACGAATTAGATAGATTAATAAATATTGATCCAAATTAATCCATAAATACATGATTTTCAATTTTCTTTTTAAATAAAATAAAATAAAACATTCTTTTTTTGTTTTAAACTCGGCTAATCCAGTGATTGAATCAATTGAATTTCAAATCGATATATCTAGTCATGCCAGGTTTGATAATTATGTTAGGAATTTGAATTATACAACACTCCTTTCTCTACTTTAAAATCTTCACCCAGTTTTTCATGAATTTTGAACATTAAACTTTGATGTATAAATCCCAGTTCTAATCTAAAAAACAAGAAATGACCCACGATGGAACGAAAATTCATGCATATACACCACTCGATGTTATAATCTTGTTAAGAAACAGAAAACCTCAGATTAGATTCTAAGTTGATACCAAATTATCAATTGAGTCTCGAAACAAACAATTTCATCAATCGCATCCCATATGTTTTAGAAAATTGCTCCATTGGGTGCTCTTCTCTACATTTGGTATTATTTTTTTCTGTCAAATTCTTATTAAAACGACACCTTATATTGCATAAAAGAAGCATGTTGGATGGAAAATATATTTATGCATAAACCATGGCAAATTGAGGGTTTTTTTTTAAAAAAAGATATCATCTCATTAAATCTTTGAATTGACTCTTGTATGTAAAGTATAGACTATGATACAGATATAGAGGAAAAGAAAGAAAGAAAAAAACAAAAAAAAACATAAAAATCCTGGTTGAAAAACTTGATGACTCGAGACTAAAACCCATCAATCGGTTTGATATTCTAATTCTTAAGCTCAAGAATTATATATATATATATATATATATATAAAAGTTGAGAAATGTATCAAAATAATATATTTTTTTATTTTTTTAAAATTATTTTTGATATTAGTGCATCAAAATGATTTAGAAACACCAAAAAAATATTAATTTGAAGTAAAGAAAAAAATAAAAAATTTTAATTTTTTTTAAAAACGTTTTTAAAACACAAAAACAAATAGGGATAATCATAAAATCTAAAATATTTTCTCCTTCATTTTCTATTTCAAAACATAACTATTTGAGAATCTCTTAAGAGAAATCTCTAGATTGCAATTCATTTTTATTTTTATTTTTGGATAGATTTGTCGTGTCTTAAAAAGTATATTTACATTATATCTACTATCTAGTTTAAAATAATTGATGCTGGCAAATGTTACTAATTAAAGATAGAATTCATGCAGTCTCTATTTTTCCTTGCCCACGTTTATATATTCCTAACATTGTGTCAATTATTTTTTGAAAAAATGTATTTATTTTAATTTAATCTTAAGATAATTGACACGCGGATTAACAAGGTTAATTTTATTATTTAGTCAGTAGTATTTAGACTTTAATATTAAAGAATAGAATTCTTACGAATCCAAGATAAATTTGATCTAAATACGTGGAAAATGGTTTAGAAACCTTATTTAATATTTATATGACCAGGGGCGCGTGGGCATAGCAGAGAGGTGGACTCGGGGGGGTCAAGAGAAGGGAGGAGCTTCAAAGGAAGGCAAGGCGGGCGACTTGTCCACGTCTGTTTCCCAGATGCAATTATAGCTTTTCTGGTAAGTTTGGTGCAAATTTAGGAACTCCATCGGACGTATTGCTATTGTTTTTCATTTTGTTAGTACGAACTCAAAATGCACATCCCAAATTCCTCTCCTTTTCCAAGGGGAAATTTGAACTCTATTAAGTAGATAAATGTATAACATAGAAGCAATAATCACATGCAATGCATTGTAGTTGTTTTCGGTGGTGTTTAAGAGTGTTTTTTTTTCGGAAATACATTAAAATAATTTTTTTTATTTTTTTAAAATTATTTTTAATCCCGGTACATAAAAATGATCCAAAAAATAAAAATAGAATGGAATAACAATACAATGCATGATCCGCTTAATAAATATAATTTTATGAAATATTGAATTCTGAGAAAAAGTATATATATTTTGTTGTCTTGTTGAAAATAAATCGTGTACTACGTTAATTGCTCACTGGCGGTCATTAATTGAGTTTCTCGCTGCCATTTATACAAGAATTAATTGTTGTCACTACACCATTAAACAGTTTTACTGACGGACTAATTCCGTCGGTAAAAGGAATGAACTCCACCGGTCAAATAATTACCGACGGCCACACCAACGAACCACGTCCATTGGTATAATAGTCGTCGGTAACTCCAATTTTCATCGCTAATTCTGTCGCAAATAAAAAAAAACACCAACCGATGGAACACCGACGATCTTACAGACGGATAAGCGCGCGCCAAAAAAAAAGTTTCCCGCGGGAACATTACCGACGAAATAAATCTGTCTGCAATTTCAACGGTAATTACCGATGGCTTATCCGTCGGTAATTATGGCATCGGTAGTAATTGTTTGCCAACCCTCTATGAAATACCGACGGATTTTATCCGTCGGTAAATCCGTCTATATGTATTCACTGACAAAATATATTCGTCGATAGTTATGGCATGGCTGGTAATTGTTTGACAACTCTCTGTGAAATATTGATGGATAAAATCCATCGGTATATCCGTTGGTATGTATTTAAAATATATATAAAAATAATTTATTAATAGTAAAAAACCTTAATAAACAAATAAAATTGGATTAAACATTAAAAATATAAAAATAATGTTAAAGAATATTCATCCAAATATTCATTACAAATTTAATGTGTTTAAAAAACAAAATTAAACTAGAATAGCGGCAGAGCTGTAGGAGGAGGAGGAGGAGGAGGAGGCTGGTTGTTCCCGGGACCATACGGCCAAAAAGGAGCTGCACAAGTATCGTCAGCCATCTTTGATCTCATCTCCATGACTATTTGACGGAGCTCATCATAATTCGTCGAGAGTTGTTGATATTGTTGTTTCAACGCAATGAACTCCTCAGACTGGGTGTTCAATACTGATGGAGAGCTTCCAACGGTTGAGACACTACGAGCCGAATGCAAGTTTTCAGCCGTAGTGTTGGAGAGCCTGTAGACCCGATTTTTATCGTGTCCACCAGACGATCCCACCTCCATCCACAAATCTGGATTGAAATTTGGATGGGTCGACGAATTGTCCTCATATCTCTCCCTCAATCGGCTATTATAGGTCTCCTGAAAATTTCGTTGGTAAAAAAATCATCAAATGCAATTCAAGAAAATAATAACTTACAAAATAAAATGAATGAACGAACATACCACTAAGTGTTGAGCATGGTTGTACGACTATCTCAGTTTGAATCCCTCGGTCATTTGGTCGGTAAAATCGTTTGACGTCACCACGCTGTTGTATATTTCCAGACAAAATGTATACCTCGTCGACGAAACGGTCGGTATATACCGACAGAATATTTCCGTCAGTATATACTGACCGTTTCACCGACGGATCTCTGTTGTCGGTATATACCGATAGATTTTGAGACAGAATTATTTCCGCCGGTAATTATTACCAATAGAAAAATTCCGTCAGTAATTCTGTTGGTTTTCTCTAGTTTTCTGGTAGTGTGTTAATTAGTTGTTTTTTTTTTATATGTTAATTGCTCTTGCTGTGCTTTGCCGTGTTGAGTGTGCTTTGCTTTGAAACTTGCTGTCATTGAAATAAGTTGGAAAAAAAATGTAGGTTTCTACTAAAACCTCTCTGATATGCAAATACATTTAAGTAAAAAATATGTTAAGATAATTAGTGGGGTGATCTGATATATCATTAAAATATATTTTAATATAATATCTATTAATATGTATTAAAATATAGATTGTATATTATTTTCTTTGCATTGAATATACAAACATTATGTTATACACACACACACACATATGGTTTTATTTAATTAGTAAACACATAATATTTTTTGTGTCTTTGCACAATTGACATGTCACAAATTTTATGATTAGTTTGTGATTAATTGTGTTATTTTTTACATTATTTAAGTGTGAAAAAATCTATAGATGGGGAATATGATTTATTTTTTGATGAATTTTATTTTGAGAATGGTATGATCCATCAAATCATGGCTTATTATTCACCGCAACATGGTAATGTTGAATGCAAGAACCAAATGTTGATAGAAAAAATAGATGATTTTATGTTTATAATTTCAATATTATCTCAAAACTTGTTGGGTTGACTATTTTATTAGCAAATTATATTCTAAATAAAATACTTTACAAGAAATTAGATTATATACCTTATGAGTTATAAAAAAGTTCGAAGACCATCTTATAAATATATAAAAGTGTTAGGGTGTCAAGCAAAAATTACAGTTTCTCCATCAAAAAAAGTTAAAAAATAAATTGCATTATAGAAAATATTCAATTGTACTTGAAAACTACAGTGATACTAATCGGATATCCAATATTAAAGGCTCTAAATCTATGAGTTGGTTTATCCTTTTCATTGGAGAAGTTACAGTTTCTTACAAACCTTCTAAATAAACTTGCATATCCAGATTTATTATGGAGTATGAGTTTATATCAAAGTTGGAGAAGAAGCAAATTGGCTTCAAAACTTTTTAGAAAATATTCTAAATTGATCAAAACATCTGCCAATAATATTTAATAACTTATTTAATTAATTTTAATAAAAATATTAAACAATTCTTTATAACCTTGATATTTCTTTGTAGCACAAACCTATAAAGTATTATAACAAAAAAAAATGATGGTTTTTTTTGGATAAAATATTTTTTCAGAAGAAGGATTTGATAATTATCCTTAAATCTTTAGGAAACCCGGTATATACAACATGCTTAGATATCTTACTATAAACCCGACCCGACCCGGCCCGGCCCTTGCATGCCCCTGGCTGCTCTTCTTTCCCAGGATTCTTTTTCAAGCGAAGATTAAACCTTAAAGATATCCACTTGTTTCGTTTGGGTTCCTTCTTCAAGTAGGCCATAGCAATCTCCTTTGATGGCTAAGCTTTCATGATATCATTATCCATTATCCAGGCTTAATATGTGCATCAAAGCATCGAAGCCCGTAATATAGTTCAGACCTTATGGGCCTTTTCATTGAAAATGATAAAGAATGATCATTTATCTAATAATTGAAACAGAATGGCCATTAAAAAAACAAGGAGGAGGAGAAAGAAGCCGTAAAGAATACTGCAAGGTAAGTTGCTTTGCTTCAGGACGGTCCCATGCAGATGCAGTTTGTCCTGAAGAAACAGTACAATTAGTACTAATCCATTATCAAAGATGGGTAATTATAGTGAGATCACAGGAAGAAAACAAAAGCCAACACAGAGGAATCGAAAATGCCACCTCCCAGCAGCTTGCATAGAGACGAATATGCTGCCTGCATGTGCAAGTCTAGGGACGCCGATGGAACGCAATGTTTGCTTGCTACGGTGCTTGTATTCTAGCCATATATGAAGCGAGAACTAGTCTGTAGATGTTTTTTTATTCCACCCCTCGAAAGACTCAGGGGAGATGGGGACAGTGTGCTGTGCGTAGAAAACAGCCTGCTGTGGAGGCGATGACCAATGGGACCCATGAGGAACTCACCTTTTCAAGTAAACCACAACCTTATCCAACTTGTCTCAGCTCAAAAGGCTTAATATTCTTATCCATCCACGGCATCTGCTACAGGTGCCATAGCCATCTTTTCACATGCAACTACAGAGGCCAGCCCTTATCCATGAAAGCTCCAAAGTCCTCATAGTCAACTCCCCTCGCTGCTTCTGCGTCGGTTTGCAATTTATCTCATACCGTGGGTAAGACGGATAGATTAGAGATTGCCATTGGCAACGAGCCATAACTTTCTTCAAATGGGACCATCTAATTATGCTAATCAAGTGGATTCAAGTCTTGCTGTAAACCTCACGTTATTAAGTCTATCAATCTGCCCCTGTATTTCTATCAGCCTAACAGACCGATTAAATGTTGTTTGCAAATGTATAAAACGTACTTGCTGGTGTAATATGCGACTAAGTTCTCCTTTTTCTATTTTTCAGCAGTAGGGGAGCATGTATAGTCGTCCAATTTAATAAAATTAAGTTATATTTAACAGGAAAAAAACAGTTTCAAGGAGACTGTGAGCCATTGATTACTGTACCTAATCAATAAATAAATTAAAAAAAAGGATCACATTGAAAAAAAAATAAACCATAAACTTTGATTGAATCATGAAATTGAAAACTAATAAAACTTTAATGAAAGAGTTAAGGAAAAAAATTAAAAAATCAGAAGATTAAGGACCGAGTTGAAAAAATAATATCTAAAAAAATTATAATTAAGAGATTAAATCGAAAACAAACAAAA
This sequence comes from Populus nigra, assembly GCF_951802175.1. Classification (NCBI taxonomy): domain Eukaryota; kingdom Viridiplantae; phylum Streptophyta; class Magnoliopsida; order Malpighiales; family Salicaceae; genus Populus; species Populus nigra. The sequence continues at coordinate 6,883,899 of NC_084854.1, read as the reverse complement.
CTTTTATAAAAAAGCAAAGAAAAAAAATAAAAATCAAAAGAATAAATACTAAAATTGAAATACTAAAAAACAGGATCGAGGTGTACTTTTTAGGGGAATAAAGAGAAAAGAAAACAAAACAAAACCACTATAGACAAACTGTTAATCCTTCATCATCACACGTTGTACCAAGATAAAAAGGACGCGATGATACTTCCAATAACATGATGAAATGCAGATTTGGTCATTCAAAGGCGTTGCACATGCCACCCAAATAACACTGACACTTCTCACGCGCTGGTGCAAATAGAGCCAGGCTAGTACCTTTAGAATTTAAAAATCTATTATTCAATGTAAAAAGACCAAAATGCCCATCATGAATCTTGAAATAAAAAAAAACCTCTTTGAAAAGGATGATAATTCCCCTTCATAGATGCCTTATTTTCTCTTGATTCCAAGGAAAAAGATGATTTTTTATTTTATTTAGAAAAACAAAAGGACATGAACACCCTTCATCAACAGCTTTAAATTTTTTTGACTTTAGCAGTAATTTAGTCATTTTACTATTTAGAAATTTTTATAAGACGCATATACCTTGCACAATCCTTTAATAACCAATGAGCCATGAAAAAAAGATTGAATTATCCCTAATTCCAAGGTGTATAATTTTTTCATTGAAAGACAAAAAAATAATTTAATTATAGTAATGAATAGTTTTTTATGTCTAGGTGTATAATGGTTTTGCTACGCCTTTCAGAGTTTTGATAATATACAAATACTCATGTAGTTTATGAAAATTCTTAAAACTTGTTCTTGTAAAAAGGTTAATTTATCCATCTTGTGTCATCAATTAACAAACAAACAAAACTAAATTGATTCTCATGATATTTTTGGAGAACAATTCAATCCCATATTAAATAAAGAAAATGCCAATAGAGGGTTAGTCTAGCAATAAGTGAACTCCTCACAAAACATACTTATAAAGTTGAGAATTTGAATCTCACCTACTTTAGCTAATAGTTGGTGATATGTCTGTATTCTTATACATGAATATAGCTTCTTTTAAAAGAACCTTAAGCTTCAAACCTAATATAAGTGTGTTGTGTTGTGGTCTTTTTAGATAATATATATATATATATATATATATATATATATATATATATATATATATATATATTAGCATAATATTCCCTTATAGCATAAGACGATTGTTGAGCACCTAGATAATATGAATCGATATATTTTTTGTTTTTTCTTTTCAATGAGAAGAAACTACAATTAATAACAAACTTAATCATGAGAGAGGCATGTAGCAATCTCGAGTGCAAGATCCCTACTTGCCTTTAATAGATTAAAAAGAAAAGAAAAATGCAAATCAACTAATTTAGGGAAAAAAAACATAAGAAAACAATGAAAGAAAATAAAAATTGTAAAGGCTATAAAAGAAAATGGAAGATAAATTGCAAAAAAAAGCTTAATTATAAGAAGAAATTGTGATTTCAGCTACTAGATAACCTATTTATAATGTTACAAAGATAGAGTTAAATATAGACTTAAAATCATAATCATATATAAATTGTTTATGACAAATAAAGATTTTAAAATCTAAATTTTAGTATAACTCATACTCTCAATTTGTATAGATCCTTCTACTAGTTGTATATTTTCTTGTTATGCTACGATATCCACTAGTTTAACTGTTAAAAATTGTTGTTGTAAATAAGACTCGATTGATCAATTATTGTTGTGAATTCAAACCTCGTCGGTTAATGATCGATTTTAGTTATCTTTATGGGTTGATGATCGATTTCACTGGTTGATGATTACTTTTGTATTTCTTTGCTAATTTATAAAGTGCATAACTATTATTCTTAATCAAATAATAAATGATCATTTATTTTTAGTATAAACAACATCCTAGCCATGCTTCCACCTTATTTACTAGAAAAAATAATAAAGGAATTTTTTTTTAATGTTTAAGATATTTTCATATATTAAGATTAAGATTCTTCCTTCATTTATTCTTAGGTAAGCTATTGAAGATTTTATTCTTAGGTAAGATTCTTCATTCTTTGTTGAATGAATCCAAAGTGACAAAGCAATAATGTAAGAAATAAAATTTAATATAGACCCTTATAAGGTAAAACTAGATTTTTGGCTTGCACGATGCCATGGGTTGGATAAAAAAAACATTAACAAAAAAAAAAAAGAGTTCAGGAGACGATTATGTTTTTAAAAGAAGAAAGATAAATTTGATAACCAAGTTAAATCTTAATTAATCTAATAATATGATAAAAAAAATGAGGCAATAAATTTTAAAACAATATTGCCCTAGGCAAAGTTGGGCTAACATGTGAAGCTCGTGACCTGGCACATGAGATCAGGATAACCCTAACATGTCTAGCCTATTGGTATATGTTACGCCGTGAGTCGGAGTAAATATTTTTTTTGAAGTGCAAAAAAAGTCTAGGTATTGTTAACACGCTTCTTAGGAAATGAAATAGATTTTAACGATGAATTGAAAATCAATTATAAAGTGAACAATACTTATCTAATGTTAAGATGAAAACACATTGGATCTACCTGGGTTAACTCAGGTTAATATGTAAAACTTGTTGATATAATTTTTTTAAAAAAACAAACTAGAAAGCTAAGTCTCTAATTAACTCAATGTTCAAGGATGAAACTAGTAAAAAACAACACTCAATTAAAAAACAAAACATCATATGAATTCAAGTGAACTAACCAGACTTGTGACGCAAGTCTTGCATGCCATCGAATTCAATATATTTTTTTTATCTCATAGATTATTTTTCATTTTAATAGATTTATATGACAATAAAATGCTTGTCATTTTTTTTTTGCATGAAACATTTTTCTTAAAAGAAAAAAAAAACATGACAAGTGGAGTAAATATTTTTTTTAAGCGCAAAAAAAAGTCCAGGTATTGTTAATGTGCTTCTAAAAAAATAGATTTTAATGAATTGAAAATAAATTGGGTTAATCTGGGTTGACATGCAAAACTTGTGGAGATAATCTTGAAAAAAAACAACCTAGAAAGCTTTAAATCTCCAATTAACTTAATGTTCAAGAACAAAACTAGTAAAAAACAACACTTAATTAAAAACAAAATGTAACATCTCACATCGAGAGAAGAGTGTCCAAAGCCAAGGTATATTAAGACAGTTGATACCTAACCTTAGAGAATGCATTTTTGGGCCTGTGAATTGCCAGGAACAAAATCATGAGGCATGGAAGCTGGGTTGGGCTAAGTTATAGCAGACAATATTCTGCAAGGGGGAGTGAGCTGTGCTTTGCATATGGTATTAGAGCCGAGGATGGCTCGTTTTAAGGTGGATTGTAGTATCTCATATCGAGAGAAGAGTATCCAGAGCCAATGCATATTGAGGCAATTGATACCTAACCTTGTAAGACGCGTTTTGGAGCCTGTATGTTGCCAAAAACAAAACCATGAAGCGTGGAAGCCAGATTGAGCTGAGTTATGGCAGATAATATTCTGTAAGAGGGAGTGGTTTGGACCTTACACAAAACATCATGTGAATTCGTGTGAACTAACTAGACTTGCGACACAAGTTATATACGCCATTGAATTCAATATTTTTTTATCCCATAGATTATTTTTTATTTAATATATTTTTATGATAATAAAATGATTATCAATGTTTTTGCATGAAACTTTTTTCTTAAAAGGAAAAAAAAATGACAGGCATATGAAACTGATATAGTAAAGATAAATTATTGATAACAAAAGATGAAATTATATTATTTTTTTTAGTTTTAAGTTAAATAATAAAATAATTCATCAATAACAAAGAAAGAAATTACATTTTCTTTAAATTAAAGGACAAAAAATACATAAAAAGGAGCGCCCTAAGCCTTTGAAAGAAAAGGCCCAGACATGTAGACCTTTAAGGCAAAGTTTGCGCGTCTAGATTGCTAATTTGTTTTTATTTAAAGGGATAGACAATCCTTTTTTTTAGAAATTAAAATTTTAAAAATATCATCATTGTAATTCTTAATAATCTGTGAATTAATGAAGAATAAATAAATGTACGGTAAAATCAGAATCCTTTTAGTTTCTTTTAATTAGTAGTTAAATCCATCTCATAATGTATATCAACATCTCAGCTGGTTCATGCACCGTCACTATCACACACAATTCATTCATTGGTGGCACTTGCTCGATGATGGATGGATATTTCGTCAAATTTCAAAATTCAAGCGGAATGATACTGCTTTTGCTGGAGATGGGCGCCAACTTGACCGGCAAATACGATTCAAATTCAATGGATACATCTCACATTCATATCTCAAGTGGATAGATAGATAGAGTAGAATGCCCCTTCGGCGGGCAAACACATCCAGGAGTCGTTAACCTCGGATTCACAGGATACAGTCACAGTTTCGATACTGTGGTGGATTGGGCATGGCCCACAGAGAGAGACAAAGCCCATAATACCAAATATCAAGATAAATCAGTAATGTTTGTTTTTAATATGTTTTAAAAAAATCAATATTTTTTATTTTAAATTAATATATTTTTAGATTATTTTGATGTATTGATATAAAAATAATTTTTTAAAAATAAAAAATATTATTTTAATATATTTCTAAATAAAAAAATACTTTTAAAAAAACCATAAATATATTTTTAAACAATTACACCGGTTGTAACCGCTGTCATTGTTATCATGGTAATTTACCGGGACAGGTTAGTTTATTTATTAGTAATTTACGGGGACAGATTAGTTTGTATATTAGTCTAATCAAGCATCATGTCCGAGAATGGACATGTTTTGTTTTACTTTAACTTCTTCTATAAATATCAAGGAGAGAACCAGTCTCCGCATACCTTTCTTGAAAGAAGAGAGAAACTTAGGAAAGAAAGAGGAGAGAGAGAGACCACTTCACTATCTAAAAAAGATGACCGAGTTAATACCAAGTCTGCCCGACGAAATAGCCCTCGAATGCCTCTTTCGCCTTCACTACACTACTCACCGAGTCGCGTCCCAAGTTTGCAAACGCTGGCGTCCGGTTCTTCAAAGCAGAGATTTTTACTATCAGAGAAAGCAGAACGGGCTTACCCACAAAGCTGCTTGCTTAATCCAAGCTATCCCGGACCAGAACGGTTCGAGCCAACCCAAACCGATTGGACCCCCCAAATATGGAGTTTCTATATTTGACTCTGTTAATGGGTCGTGGGACCGGGTCGACCCGGTTCCGGCGTACCCAGACGGCCTTCCTTTGTTCTGCCAAGTCACAAGCTCGGAGGGCAAGCTCGTCCTCTTGGGAGGATGGGACCCGGTGAAGTACGAGCCTCTGAGTCAAGTCTTTGTTTACGAGTTCACCACCCGTCAATGGAGGCGAGGCAAGGACATGCCAGAAAATCGTTCCTTTTTCGCTGTAGGTGAGTTGAACGGCCGGATTATAATCGCTGGTGGCCATGACGAGAACAAGAACGCGTTGAAAACAGCCTGGGTGTATGATGTGATTCAGGACGAGTGGGCTGAGTTACCCCAGATGAGCCAGGAGCGAGACGAGTGCGAGGGAGTTGTGATTGGGTCCGAGTTCTGGGTCGTGAGTGGATACAGAACTGACAGTCAAGGCGGGTTTGAGGGAAGCGCCGAGTCGATTGAACTCGGAGCGAGCAAGTGGAAGCGAGTTGAGGGCGCGTGGAAAGCGAGCCAGTGCCCAAGGTCCTCTCTCGGAGTGGGCAGCGATGAGAAACTGTTCAGCTGGGCCGAGTCTGATTCGGCGTTGAAAGTCGGGGCAAGTAGCGTCCATCTAGGTGAAAAGACATTTGTGTCCGGATCAGCTCATGAAGGCGGGCCACAAGGGTTCTTTCTTGTGGATGGACAAAATGGTAAATGGGAGAAGTTAAATGTGACAGGTGAATTTTCTGGATTTGTTCAATCTGGCTGCTGTGTGGAGATATAGATAGTGTCAGAAATAGTACACAAATCAATTTGAGTGGAGAGGAAATGAGTCTTTTACACGTTTGGATCTCTGTAAAAAAATATGCACTTTACTATTTGCATGGCGAGTTTTGATTGCTATTTTGATCTACTTGACTCAGTGTATGCTTTGTTATTTTCCTGTTTTCAAGTATTTTGATTTTTTTAATTAGTTTTTTTGGGTTATTCTAATATGTTTGTGTGTGTTTTTTACTATTTTTTTCAAAGATAATATACAATTACACTGACCTACACCCTTTTTTTTTAATAAAAAAAACCGGGGTTAAAAGGGAAAGCCCAAGCAAATACAAAAAACAACTGAACTACACAGAGCCGGTCTAAAAACAAATGTAATTGATCCAAAACTAAGGGATAGCAGGAGATGAAAGGGACAAGTTCCCTGGATTTCCTGAATAAGAATTCACTTTGTCGCTTTTTCTTTATTTCTTCAAAACATGTCTTTATTTTTTCTATTATATTATGTCACGCCAACCGAAATCAACCTTGAGGTTGCACATCATCCAACTTGATTGTGCTTATCCGTAATTTTTTTTCTTAGTTGGTACTCCCCTATATATTTCAAGTCCGATCAAAAAAGATTTTAGTATAAAAAAAGTATTTAAGGATTGCTAATTGTTCTTGGTGAAGATTGACTTGAATAGTTTAGAAGTAATCTGAATTATCTATTGGTAAAAAATAGTTTAATTTAGAATAATTATTTAAGATTATATTTTTTATATAAATATTGAAAAAATAATATATTGAATCAATTCGAATAAATCAAATTTTAAAGTTTGATTTTTAATAAGTTTAATGTTGAAGGATGAAAAAACTAATTAAAAAAAATGACTTGAATCAATCTGGGTTGACTTGACAAATCTGTGACTCGAGTTATTAAATCAAGTTAATCTAATAAAAAATAAATTATAATAAATTATAAAGTTTAATTGTTAATTATTCTAGTGTTGAAAAATAAAATTGAAAAAATAATTAATTAAAAAGGATAAAAAAAACAACTCAATTTAACCCGGATTAATCTGTCAAATCCATAACTCGAGTCATAAAAAAAAAATAACCGAAAGTAAACCAAAACAAATTTTTTAAACAAATTAAAAGGTGAAATTTAAATTATAAAATCGAGTTAACTCATCTATCTCGTGGTTCAGTAATGAAATTGAAATAATTTTATAAAAAGTAAATTAAAAATAAAAAGTAAAGTTAAACTTTTTATATTGAATGATGAATTTGAAATAAAAGGAAAAAAGAATCTAATGAATAGTGTCTTGTACAAAGCATAGTTTTTAAAACCGATCCGATCTAAGACCCGGGTTTCTGGTGTTGACCGGGTTCCGGGTTTTGACCGGGTCACCGGGTCGGCTGGGTCAATTCCTATTTTAAAAAAAATTCAAAACGGCGTCGTTTTAGCAAAACAAAAACAAAAGTCAACGGGTTGCAATCAGGTTTTTGATCAAATTTTACCAGGTCAACCGGGTCATTACTTTTTCTATTTTTGTATCAACCCGACCTGGTTTTATTCCCGAGTCATCCTGGTCCCGAGAGACCTATCGCACAAAGAGTAATTTAGTCGAATGAAATCATTCTTCCTAAAATCCTGCACTAAGATGGAAGGTAGGCGAAGGAGCTGTTTTCAACAAGTCAATGGTTGGGTTCTGTAAAGACAGAAGATCCCCAAATATTCGCGAGACCCATGACTTTTCTAAACTAGCTGTCAAGAGCAGTGGATGAAGCACCGCCTCTAGCACCACGACGAAAACCCAGTTCCCATGCAAGTTCCAGACCTCCGTGCATTACAACGCACCGCCTATAATTCTTATTTTATATCTTCGATACCCTATCAAGTGTCGAGGATCACACGCCCATATCAACGGTTTCCTTCTCCGATCCTGTCTCTCTTTTTTTCCCATGGCCACCGAAGGCTCTTCAAATCTTCTCCCTTTCAATACTCTTGTTCATATGATCACCCTCCACAAATTATCTTATATGGCATGGTCAGATTCTTCCCCTCATTGAAAGCCAAGATCTTATTGGTCATATTGATGGTTCCAATGTCCTAACTTCAAAATTTAACCCTGCTACTTTTCAGACACCAAATGACAAATACCTGGCGTGGAGGGCTGCTGACCAACGTCTCCTTTGTCTTCTTTTCTTCTCTCACTGAAGAATCTTTTGCTGAAATTGTTGGCCTCTATACTACACGAGAGGTCTGGCTTGCCTTAGAGACCGCTTTCAATCATCGGTCCAAGGCCCCTAAGATTCATCTCAAAGATGAACTCCAGTTAATGAAAAGAGGTTCCAGCCCGTGACTGACTTTGCTCGTGCCTTCAAAAGCCTCTACGATCAGTTTCATGCCATTGGTCGTCCTGTTGATGACACGAACAAAGTGCACTGGTTCCTCTGTGGCCTCGGTGCGATTTCTCCAGTTTCTCCTCTAACTAGAATACACTCACTCACTTGCCCATATTTGCTGATCTTGTTTCCAAAGCTGAAAGTTTTGAGATTTTTCAGAGGTCCCTTAAGCCTACAGCACCTCCTTCTGCTGCCTTCACAGCCACTCCCCGCGTGTCCAACCGCCCAAACCAGCGGAATCCTTCCCGCTTTAACCCTGGCCAATCCTCCTGCTATGGCCGCACTAACTTCTCTCCTGGTCGTCTTCCTCGCTGTCAAATCTATCGATCGTGATGAAGGTCACTACGCTGATCAGTCCCCCCAGCGCTACAACCGTGGTGACTCTGCTGCCCATCTTGCTGAAGCATTCACTGGGTCTTGTTCTCTCAATGACCCTCCGACCTCTGATTGGTTTTTAGACACTAGAGCTTAAGCTCACATGTCTAATGCTCCCTCATTGGATCTACCCGTGCCATATGTTGGTAAGGACTCTGTAATTGTGGGAAATGGTGCATCTTTAACTATCACACATACAGGTTGCCTTTTCCCTACTCCAAAACTTCATTTATACATCTCACCAAAGATTTACTTTCCATTAGTAAATTAACATCTGATTTTCCAGTGGTTGTTACTTTTATTAATAATCGTTTTTTATTCAGAATCGTCAAACAAGAAGGAAGGGTGGTAGCAACCGGTAAGATGGATGACGACTTAATATGTGCTAGGGCGTGGCAACTTGGCCTTTATTTCCGTTCTCAAAAATAAACAATAACATGCTTCCTATGATTTATGGCATACTCGCATTGGACATGTAATTAATTATGTTATTTATTCTTCAAATAAAAAAAAAAGGCCATCTTTATCTTTCACCTCTTTACAAGCTTCTCCTCACTTATGCAGCTCCTACTTGTGAAAAACCATCGCTTGTCATGTCCATGTAATGAACGTAGGTCCTTCTCCATTGTTCATTACGATATTTGGGGTTCCTTCCCCGTCAAATCAAATTCTGTCTTTACGTATTCTGTTCTCGTCACTGACAATTATTCTCGCTTTAGTTGGCTTTATCCCATAAAAATTCAAATATGATTTTGGTTCTGTTCCAGGTCCCTCTTCGCCCACTTCGGTCTCTGGTCCACTTTCTCCCATGGCACTGTCGGGTCCTGTTGTGGCACAGACGGTCCCTCCTATTTCTATCACCTCCAATCTGATCAGTTATCATCCCATGCTCACACGTGCTAAGGCTGGTATTTTGAAGAGTCGCCACCCCGCAAATCTTGGTGTCTTCAGCTCCACTGGCCTTCTTTCGACATTTCTTGCCTCTGCTAAGCTTAAGGGCTTCAAATCTACTGCTAAGAATCTTGCCTGGCTTGCCACCATGAATGAAGAAATTCGAGATCTGTAGCATAACAGCATCTGGGTTTTGGTCCCTTGCCCTGCCAACACCAACATTGGGGGCTCCAAATGGATGTTTTGAACCAAATATTTTTCTGATGGCTCTATCGAGAGACTCAAGGCTCATCTTGTTGCCAAGGGTTACACTGATATCCCTGGTCTCGACTATACTGATACTTTTAGTCTTATTATTAAGGCTATTATTGTTCGTGTTGTACTTTCTCTGACCAACTAGTGGCCCCTTGACTAATCCAACATCAAAAATGCTTTTCTCAATAGCATTTTTAGTGAAAATATCTATATGGAGCAATCTCCTAGCTACATTGATCATCGTTTCCTTAATCATGTTTGCCAATTGAAGTAATCTCTATATGGTTTCAAACAGGCTCCTCGTGCCTAGTTTCAGCATTGCCGTTCTTTTCTTCTTCAACTTGGGTTTAATTGTGGCCATGCTTTGTTTTTCATAAACACTCTGCCATTATTTATTTACTTTTTATTTTGATGATATTATTATTACTGAGAACGACTTATCTCTTCTTAATAGTTTTACTCATAAACTCCATTATGAGTTTGCTACCAAAAACTCGGGTTCTCTCAGTTATTTTCTAGGTCTTGAAGCCTTGCTTGTTATTGATGACTTTTTTCATAGTCAGCTCAAATATGCCCGTGATAATATTACTCGGGCTCAGTTGTTTGACAACAAGCCAATTCCTACTCTCATGGTTGTCTCTCAACATTTGTCTACCGATGGTCCTTTGCTTTTTGATCCTATTTTATATAGGTCTTCTGTTAGTGCTCTTTAATATCTCACCATCACATGCCCTTGATATTTCTCACGTTGTTAGCCACTTTCTTCATGTCTTCACTGAAGATCACTTTCAAGCGGTTAAGTGTATTACTTTTCATTTTGGCCTTACTTTTCATCGCTCTGCTGATCCTGCTACTCTCATTGCCTACTTTAATGCTGATTGAGCTGGTTGTCCGGACAGACGTCGTTTCACTTTCAGCTATTCTATTTTCCTTGGTGTCAATTTGGTCTCTTTAAGTGCTATAATGCAACCTACCGCCTCTCGTTCCAGTTGTGAATCAGAGTATCGTGCTCTTACCCACACTATTGTCTAACTACTCTGGCTCATTCATCTGCTATGTGATCTTCGGGTTTCCATTCCTAAACCGCCTCTCCTTTTATGTGACAACAAAAGTGGAATTTTTTGAGCTCCAACCCGGTTTCCATAAGCACGCCGAGCATGTTGCATGTTGAATTAGATTATTCAAACTTGTTCTCGCTGGCAAAATTCACCCTCGATATGTGCCTTCTCATCTTTAGGTTACCGACATCTTCACCAGAAGCGTTCCTCAGCCTCGAGTTGAATTTTTTCACTTCAAGCTTCACGTCCATTCAAATTCAACACTCAGCCTGCACACGCCCATATCAACAACTTCCCATACTTATCCATTGGCCCTTGATTATAGTCATTTACTTGATTTTAGGAGATTAGTTTCCATTATTGTTGAGATATCATTTACTTGTAACAATATTATGTAATTATAATTATAGCATCTCACCCACTTTCAAGGTGTGGTGGTTTTCACAATATTCTCATCAAGCTCCCTCCTTTATTTCGGATCACACCCTGCCTAGTCCTGGATTTCCCTAAATGGAAAAAGATTGACGTGGAGGGGCAGCTGGACCTCCGCCATAAGAACCTTCATTTTACTTTTGCGGGAATTATAGCCACTTTGATGGGTGTGTTTTTTTTTTTTAACAGTTCCTAACATGCATTGATCAGTATTTAGCATCGGCACCAACCACAGCTATATGTAGTAACCTTGCAACTAGTTCTACACTTACTTTGACAAGAGAGATGATACTCCACTCAACATTTTCAAGTGCTTCTGATTTTTCTTTAACCAACAAGTGCTTCCATCACATGAAACAGTAGAAACAGAAACACAGAAACACCCACAAGAGTGAAGGTTAAATTTATACAGAGAAATGATTGGACAATTGCAGCAAGTTTACTGTAAAGTATGAAAATCATTCAAAATGTGACAAATCTTTGCAAATTTCAAAACTAGCCCTTAAAACCTAAAATAGAGTCTTTGCATAAGTGCCCCAAAACCGTCCTTTGATTTCCTAAAATACCCTAACAAATTCAAACTTGCCACAATTGATAAGATGCATGACCATTTCCCTTGAAATTATAAGTTAGTTCTGCCAAACCATAACCTTTTCACCTGGAGTAGTTATTGTAATGCACTCATAATCATGTTTTGATTACCTTGGTAGTTCCACCGTGTGTTAAAATACATTACCACATCTAATAATCTTATATGCCTGTGTTAAGATTATTAGATGTTATGGTACATATTCACAAGTTTATTGATGAATCATGCTGATGTTTAGATGATTCGTCTGCAGACTTGAGAATAGACAAATCATAAAAGCATTGGCATACCACATCTCATATTCATAAACCATCAGCAGTAAACAGTGCAAGAACTGAATTAACACGACACATCCTCTAAACATCATACTATCTAATTGACCCACAATCAGCTCATGATGATACATCATTAATCTCCACTATTAACTCACAGTAGGCCTTCACAGCGTACAATGTTACTACTTCACCTGGAGTCCTCTAGGCTCCAGCTCCGGCTTCTTGAACCATAAGGAGACCAGCTCCTAACTGGGCTCCTGCTGTAGCTCCTTGAACCATGTGGGGATCTTGAGTAGGGCCGGAGCCTGTACCTCCTATCTCTAGGAGAAATTGATCTGGATGGTAATCGAAGATGTATTAGAACATACTGCTTTTCCAAACCTGTCAAACTTTACAGGAAAACACGAAAGGTCCAACTTAATTAAAGTAAATTGATAAAGAGAAGTGGCAGCAGACCTTGAATAATGTCTTCTCCTGGGGGAAGGAGAATAATAGACAGGACTACGAGAGCAACTCCGTCCATAGAGCGGCAATGGAGAGTGCCTTCGGTCATAGTACCGACCACCCCTGACAACATCAATTTTATTCAAATAAACAGCTCAAATCCTAGCTTTGCAGTCATCAAAATTTACAGCACCACAAACAATCAGAACTCTTGGTTCTTTTTTTTTTGTTTCAGTTTTAAAAAGGATTAAAATAAGCACTTTATGTGCCCACAAATGCAGGCAACCTAAAAACAGTGGTTAGTGTTCAAACAACAGCAACCATACAAGGTATAAAAAATCCACTGACAAAAAAAAATCTATAAACATCATCTCTTGTAACAGAACACATGAACAAAAGTTTAGGTCCAATTTTCCATACAATGCATCAATATTCAATGAATTCAGATTAATATAAATAACCACAGTTACCTCACACGATCTCTTTGCCTCATTTCTGCAGGCTTCTTCCTATTTTCCTCAGCAAAAACAACTGTCAGTTCCTGGCCAAGAAGAATTTCACCATCCATATGGTGCTTAGCATCTGCAGCATCAGCTGATTCTAAATATTGGACAAATCCAAAGCCACGTGGCTCCCTGCAACAAATGCATAACAATGACACAACAAAGTGAGCATAGACAAATGAACATTAACATGTGTCCTGACTGTCAAATTACAGGATCCAGACTCCAGGAGTTACGTGGAAGATCATGATAAGCACTTGCTGACACTTGTGCCAATGAAATAAAATGATTATGTGGCTGCTAACCTTGTAGAAGCCAAATTTTAAATTGAGTTGATATTCTTCAACACTTGGAACTTCTTCAGAATGTATTCAAACCCACCTTCCCCTCAACCTTGATGTACATCAAGGTGTACAGTACTCTTATTACCTGAATGGTGTCTTCAATACAGTATTACTTCATTCTAGTCTTCACTCTTACTACTTCATTCTTGTCTTCACTCTAATTACTTCATTTGTTTCTTCAACGCTTTCAATAAAAACAACCAAATTCCCATAAACCAATGGCACATAACAAGAAAAAATCCCACACTAGATAGTTTTGAGATTCATGAGGATCAGACATGCTAACCAAATTGAACACAGAGATTAAAAAATTAAACATATGTGCTCATTGGAATCACTATATGTTTCTTGCTTGAAGCTATTATAGCCCTAAGTGAAAAGGAGTTCATCTTACCCAGTATAATAGTCTCGGGGCAAGTAAATGTCCTTTAGCGGACCAAACCGTCCAAAAAGTCCACGAAGATCTTCAGGCCTGCAAAACAGGAAACAAGAAAAAGAATCAGCTCACAAATTTTGTTGGCGTAAATTTTGAAGAACCTATAATAACCATAAATTGTTGAATTAGCTTCAATTTGTCTTCATTTTTTTGGAACAACACAATATAGCTGTGGATTAAAAACGTGGCTTCAGCTACTACAGATTTGAAGGCAGTATACCTTTTATTTGCATCTTATCCAAAGTGAGATCAAGGATATAATAACATGCATATAATTGAAGACATTTACAGACAAAAAAAAGAAGAAGAGTAGAAGCATATATGCGGGGAAAATTCACATAAAGCAACAGATGTATACATGAGCATCAAGAACAGACATTCAAATGGCAGGGAAGAAAAGAGAAAAGCCAAACCTGCAATCATGACGGAGATTGCGGACCAAGAGACTAGTAGGAAGATCCCTACCACGACCTCCATCCCAACCCCTAGGGCTAGGATTCCTATGTCTCCTCCCATAACCCCTTGGGGGTGAGGGACTGTAATCGTAGCTTCTTCCCCTCATTTTCAACAAATATCACAGCCTGCAACAATTAAAGAGAAAAAACCATTTTAGAACCACTAAAAAACAATAAATCAAAAGACAAAAGACAAACAACAGTTTTAAATATCCAATTAAATAATTAAAAAAAAGGAAAAAAAAAGTTTCGAACTTTTCCTTTATCTCTCACAATTTCTAATCAAATTAGACTATAACAATAAAAAATGAAAGAATGTTTGAAAAATCAAGAGGGTAAAATACAGAGAAAGAGAGAGAATTACCTGGGTCGATGTCTGTATGGCTTCTCTTTCCAGAGGTTTCTGCAAGAAAGAAAACTAAAGAAAGCTTCGAGGGAAAGCGAAACAGCTATAATGGGCCCCTTCAAGACTCGAGAACCTTCTTGTCTAGTTGCTCTATGTTAGCATGCATCGTAGTGTTGTGAGTCCTCAAGAGGTCTTCCACAAGCTAGCCGTTAATACTCTTCAGATCAATAATCAACAATCCTGATTCTCTCTCGCTATGTATATTCCTTTCGGCATCGTGTATGTAAGGCCTCATTCGGTCCAATACATAGCCCATTAATTTAAATCGTACAAAAAACATCTCAGTCCATCAGTAACAATCTAAATCCATCCGACACGGCCGGGGCCCAAATTTTACTACAACCATACATTTCTTTTCATTTTTCCATTATTTTCAAGGCAACTTGTTATACTTATAAGTTTGTTTCCTGAAAGGAATTTTTATTTAGAAAATAGTTTTTATAAAAAATGAATTTTTTAATAAATAAATTATTTTTTGATGTGTTAGTAGTGTCATAGAAAATAAGTTTAAAAATATTTTTCAGTATTTAGTTATAAAAAATAAGCTGGAAAATAATTTATTAATGTTTTAATTTTTATTTAAGTTTAATAAAAAAAATGAGAATTAAATATGACAACTAAAAAAATTAAAGGATGATAAAATTGAAGAAAAAAATTCAATTTTATAAATTATTTCAAAAAAAATAAATAACAATAAAAAAAATAGATACCAAATCTAACAAATAAAAAAATTTAAAAGATGATGAAATTAAAAAAAATTCAATTTTATAAATTATTTCAAATAAAATAAATAGCAATAAAAAAAACTAAGGACCAAATATGATAAATAAAAACCTTCAATCAAGAAAATAATAAGAGAAAAGCAAATAATAATCCAAATAATAATAATCAAAATTAATATAAAAATCAAATCAAATTTTAAAAAAAGAAACTAAAAGAAAAAATAAAAATGATTCAAAATAAAATATATAACAATCAAAAGATTAATGATCAAATTTAACATAATAAAAAGATATGGTATTTTTTTTTAATTTTTCTTAATTTTTTAAAAGTATTTTCCATCTAAAATTAAAAGAAAAAACACTTTTCTAAAAACTAAACATAGAAAAGTTTAAAAAATAATTTCTAGATATGCACTTTTCATGAAACAAATAGGATCTAATTCAAGTGAATTTTCATTTCACATCATAATAATTATTTATTCAAAAAACAATTCTCATTAAAAAAAATTCATCAAAATAAAAAAAATGCATAAATAAAATCATAGGATATTGATTTTTTCATTTTCAATTCAAAAATCATTTTAGTTACTTTTTGTTGCTTTTTATTCAACTCACAATAGTATTAATATATATATATAAAAAGAATGTTTCTGAAAAAAATAAAATTTAATTATTATCTTTCATGAATGTTTTTATTATCATATAATTAAATAAAAAAAATTCAAAAACAAATTATTAAATACAGTTATGCCTCTACCTCTCGCCGACCCAAGCCACATATTAAATAAATTAACCAGCCCCGTAATAAATAAGTTAACCAAAGATAACTCTAGCTCATTCAAGACAATGTCTTTATTCAATATTAAAAAAAAAAAAAAACACCCTTAAAATGACACCGTCTTATATTTCTTTTAAAGAATCAAACTGAATTTTAACCAAGAACCGAGTCATGTACCTGCTAAATCAACTATATCACATCAAATCAATTCCCATGATTTAATTTAAGACTCAACCTACATTAAAAAAAAAAAAAACCCATAAACCATGTCACTAGGTCACTAAATTGACTTGCCGAGTCAAGTTTAATAGCGTTATCAAAAAGTTCCCCACCACAATGAACAGACAACCATACCAGTGGTTACTATAACTCAAGGTTAGATGATACAATAATTACGTGAAAAATGGCGCCTGTATTTCACATTTTATTACCTGTGCAGCTGTTGCCATGAGCTCATGAATAGCGGTAGCATGGTGACGAGAAGCTTCATGCATATCGGAATTGGCTTCGAGCCCAAGGAATTCAATTAACAGTTGTCTCGTAGCCAGGTCCGTATATCAACCACAGTAATCGACAAGTGTTGCATCAGCATTCAATTTCTTACTGACTCGGCAGGTCTTGCATCGGCATTCCAGCACTTGTGCAGCAAGGCTATAGAAGCCACTAGAAACCGGCAGTTGTGCGTTGGTTTTTAGCAGTTATTCCCTCCACCCACGACCTTCAAATTGGTGAGATGAAGGAGGTGCAATTTAATTGAGGGCATAATGAACCCGCTCAAGAAGTTGCACAACCTGACTAATTGATATGGGCAAGGTAGAAAATGGTTTTAAATTTGTTTTAATTGTATCTAGTGGTCCAAGAGGTAATGATAACACTGCCTCTTGCTGTGAACTCGTTAGCTCCAGGAACTGAGCTAGCATGTCGCCGTCAAGTATCTTGGGCACTCCAACCTGTCAATCAAGATACAAGGGTGAGGGAAACAAGGCAGAAGAAGAAGGGAGTTTAAGGAGGAAAGCACAAACAGATAGGAGTGATATGAACATTTGTGAATCAAGCTCTAAATAACCATAACCTTTCCATCTTGAAATGATCTATGATGAAGTGAGATTCTCCACAGGGGTTCGGGACCAACCACAATTTTGATCCCACAAAAAACAGTTTTGTTGGTGATTTCATTTTCTAGAGTGACCACTTGAGCTACTGGAATCATCAATTCTACTATTTCGCAAATCAAACAATTCAACTTTCATGATATAAAGTTAATGACAAAAAAAAAAATGGTATAACAAGAAACTCAGCTGAGCTAATGTACTTAGATTTTTCCAAAACATATTCAAAGACTGGAATATTTCTTGAACAGATGGACAGATGAGGCACATCAACATTCACTGAGATACAGGTAACTTTGAACTTTCCAAAGACAAATAAAACAAACACATCTCTATGCTTAGTTTTAAACTCACAGGGTTTTCACGGCTTCGGAACTCATGATGATCATTTCCTAAAACAGGAGCAGTTAAGGGATGGACCACAAGTCTAGATTGGACAGCTTGTAGAAGTTCAAATTCTTCCCTACATTAACAAACAAAACAAAAGGTGAGAAATTTGTTGAGAATAACATTCAAACCATGATTGTTCATGAAATATTCAAATCAGAACTATACCAACGAACATGTTCCTCCCTTAAAGGAAGAGATATTTATTGAGAATAAAATTCAAGCAATCAAACCAAGCAAAGGACACCATGGTGCAAAATCAAAAATGTCACCACAAACTTTTGTTTAAGTTCACAATTGCAATTTTAAGACTTGTTTACAGCAACTAGTAGGTAAAGACCTAAAGAAGGATGAGATTACGTAGGGAACTGATGTTGGCATTTCAAGTCCCATCCAACTATAGTCTCAAACTTGTACCCAAAAAAATATCTGAATGTGTGAGGCTAGACTTCGTACTAAAAGCACATGTTTCAGAAGGTCAAATTCAAACGCTATGCATGAGGATCCAAACAAAACACCTTTTTTCAGGAGAGAAAGACCTCATATTTAACATATAATTTCTCAACCTAAAATATCCAAACAAAACACCTTTTTCAGGAGAGAAAGACCTCATATTTACTATATAATTTCTCAACCTAAAATATCCTTGTCTCACAGTGCTAAATTGTTGAAATCCTAGTATGTTCAATCTTAGTAAATATAGTTCATTTTAACACATAGTAACAGGAGCATTTTGAGTTTTCCCTAAACCATCTCAAGACAGAATAACAATATTCGTAGGTTGATTTATACATTTATCTTCTCATTTACTATCCTAGCATTTATGTTCAGTGAGAAATTACAGAACTAAGAAATAGACTCACAGAAGCGGTTTCCAATATGTATTACGGTTGTTGAGCATTAAACTTGCAAAGGAACACTATTGGATTTCTCATCACTCATTTAACATCTATCCTTCTTTCAGCAATTAATCTGTCATATGGTGAGGGGAAACTATAACGCAAGGTAAATCAGAATACCCCAATTCCTTAGGTGGTTCTTTCACCTTCTCTTTTTGGTTGCAGCCACAAACAATTTCTAGATTGTGGATCCTCACGTGCATAGGAGACCTTCCAATTCAATTTCCTTGGGACACTACATCTGCCATTATGTTACTACTTTATCTTCACAGCATCAGCAGTTGGAGAAAATTTCAAAAGAGGAAAGCATCTTTAAATTGAACCTCAAGTGTCTGTTATGTGTGTAGTGCATATTTGTCCCACTTAGTATAGAAAATCAATACATTTAAAAAGAGACTCCTATGCAACCTCACGCCTTTAGCAGGCACCCCCCCACAATAAAATAAAATAAAATAAAAAAAACATACCTTGATAGAGGAATAAAAACTATTATGCTTCCTAAGAGTGTGCTGGCCACGATAGTATTGTTA
The DNA here is from genome assembly GCF_951802175.1 of Populus nigra. Lineage (NCBI taxonomy): Eukaryota > Viridiplantae > Streptophyta > Magnoliopsida > Malpighiales > Salicaceae > Populus > Populus nigra. The sequence continues at coordinate 6,864,690 of NC_084854.1, read as the reverse complement.
GATGCATCCATCTTTGTAATAACACCATCACACCCCGTTAATATATCATCAGCAGGGAGTTTATATGTAAATGATCCCTACAAGAAACATAATTTGACAAAGATTAAATGAGGAAATAGTGATAAGAATCAATCAGTTTGCTAAACAACCACCCAAACCCCAGTGGCAGTAATTAATTGTCTAAAAATATACGAAGACACTAACCACCTCAAAGCATTTCTGTAGAATTCATCCACTAAAGAAAAGGTGCGAGGGAAAAAAGAATAAAGCCTACTAGAAATACAAAAATTCCTTATATCCTATTGAAGAACACAAACATCCAAAACCACCCCAAACCACCATCCCCCAGTTCATTTGATGATGGAGGCGTCACTCTCACTTCTAAGGTTCAGTTTCAGCACACTCCCTTGCTGCAATGGGTTTCTTTCTTCCACACACTAAAATCCTTACATGATTTTGACATAGCATGATACCAAATAAACAAAAGACATCAGACATTTAGCTACAATGCCTGATTATAAATATCAAGCATGTGTTGGCACTTGAGCAACATACATATCCTTTCCCTTTTCTGCTATGTGCTTGTCCAGAATTATCAAATCATCGTGCCTTGTAATTTCAATGACAATACTGAGGATAATATCCTTCAAACACTTACCAGATGAACAATCATATCCTCTAGCTTTGGAAAACTATCAGGACTTGACAAAACAATGTTCATATTACCATGTACCTTGGTATAACAGTTACAGTGACAGAAAGAACTACCTTCCTGATGCTCATTGCTATCTCACCCATATAATAAGCACAATTCAATGTCAAGTTGCATTCTGGACTTCCAGTACCTAGGACAGAGAGAGGCTTTATATTGATACATCCAATAAGAAAACAGAAAATATTGGTAGTAAAACAGCCAGTTGCTTGTAATCGCAGAGGAGTTGACATAGTACATACACTCAAATCGATCAGAACGTGACAACACAGCAATGCTTCCCTTCCGATCTGAAACCACTGCTGTATCAACATCCATAAGGACACAGCCAGCAACTAATCTCTGAGACGGGTCACAATAAAGTTGCTCCAGTTTTTTGGACTCCTGGCATGATAGAAAGAGCAGTGACACAAGTTCAGAACAAGCATAGAAGCAACAGCTCATACTCCTGTTATTCCAGAGGGAAATTGCAAAAAGAAAAGGCTTCCAATAAATAAAAGGGAAATTAAAAGCAAATAAGATGAAAAACCAGGCTCTGTCTAGCCTGGAATTGCCTGAAAACGATATCACATACCACATGATAAGCATAGAAAAGGATACCATCGCGGCAATCACCAACAGCAATTCTGGTGTGATATGCAGTCAAGGACATTATCATAAAACGTGTCCTTCCAACAGCAAACTTTTTCACTCTTTTATTATCATTTGCGAAACCACATACATAAAACTGAGAAAAAAGGAAGACCAACTTTATCAGCAACAGCAACAAATAAACCATACCACACCAACCTCTTTAAAACAGGGGACTTTACTACTTACAGAATTACCAGCAGAAGCCAAGAAAAAACGGTCAAGATATGTACAAATCGCAAGCACCATTCCAGGCAATGTTGTGGCAGAAACAAATCGCAACTGCCATGTTTCAGTTTCTTCAAGTTTGACTCCATCGCAGCTAGTATCATCTGGGCTACTGCAAAGACTACTGCTTGATAGCTGCTCAGCAGCATAACCAACAATTTCACGAAATGGTGATGTTCGTTGAGAAGATGACCCTGCCTTTGAGCAGAATGTCATTGAGCCACTATCTGAATTTTGCAAGTTTTCTAGGCAGAGGACTATTACTCGGCCCTTGGTACTGCAGAAAAAATGCCCAGATATGAAATGACATTGAATGGGATGACTTCCAAGTAAAATTGTTAGGTCTTTCAAAACCAATCAAATTTATTTTTGAGATCATTAAAACTTGTATTTTGATCCAAAAGAAACTTGTAGACATCACATCATTGGGTGACAAGCCTCGCGTTCTAGCAAAGTCATTAGTATTGCTTAATCCTTCAATTTTAAAAAACAACAATAAAGTAAAATAATAGGCACAAGACAGATGATATGATATACCTTTCGGCTTCACCACTAGGCATAATAGCTGGGCCAGAAGACAGACTGGTTCCAATTACCAGAACCTGTTCATTTCCAATCTTCACCAGCTCCATGGATTTTCCTGTTTCTCCACGTTCAAGTTTAAATGATGACACAGTTGAACCACTCAGGGGGTCAACACAACATATATCAGATGAACATGTATCATTGTCATTGCTTAGTTCAGTCCTCATAACAAGTAACAACTTGCTTTCACTATGGTACTGGACCTTCCGTGGAGTGCCTCCAAGATGAAACTTCTGCACATTAAGCCTCGTGCTATGCACCATTTCCACCTGAAGCGTCATGAATCAAAGATCATATGCATTAGTTTGACCCTGGGAGACTAGGTTTAGGACCTGTATATCCAACTTTGAGACAAAACATTCAAGAACTACAAAAAGAAAGAGACCCTTGCTAATATAAAATTCAAGAACTAGGTTTAGGGCCTGTATATCCATCTTCGAGACAAAACATTCAAGAACTACAAAAAGAAAGAGATCCTTGCTAAAATAAAATTCAAAGGACCACTATTTCAGTTTTTTACCACTTATTGTGATAAGTCAGAAAGAGGAGCCACCTAGAAACTCTAATGACATCAAAATAATGTAATAAACAGAGAGGCTCACAAAATTTTACATTATTATGCTACCTGTAGGTACAGTTTCATCGAGTACTCTTTTTTTTTCTTAGTGAAATTGCACAAAGCACAAGACAACAGAGTCTAAAATTCCAACTTGGCTATAGGGTTAGTCCCATGAGATCTCCAACCTATGAAGACAAGCTACATATAGGAGCATTTGGTATGGGAATGCAGAATTCAAATCAAATGAAATCTAAGATTCCAAGGGCTCCTGTTATTGGTTTGATAAAGAAATCACTTCTAGGAAATCTAGCATGACCTAATACTCCCACAACCAATTTCAGGAAATGCAGTCCACACCTTTTTGGTTAGGAATATGGCATTTCCAGGCATCAGGTTCCCAAAACCTTATGTCCCAGGAATGCTATTTTTTTCATGCCAAACCTTCCATTTCACAGATGATCAGCTCTTAGCCCTAATTACTACGTGGAAGAGGAATAGGAAAATCTCTACTTTTGGATCTAATTCTTCATATCATTTCTGTGCGGACACAAAAAACATTCAATAAAATAAAAATATTTATAAACTGGATGGGAACTTCATAAAAATAGTCACATTAGGGTGGTTCACCATGAGTGCTACTTTTTAGCACCATATTTCTTTTGTATCCTCTGCAGATGAAATATAGTTTTTAACATGCTGAAACAAGAAACAGTAACTTAGACAGATAATGCTAAAGAATCAGAACAGCTCATATAATTACAAGCAAGAATGCTCACCAAATGAAGACTGTTGTCTGCAACAAATAAAATTCCCTTCGGGCATTCAACAGAGCATACAGGTGTTGCATGTGTTGAAGGCTGAAAGGAGATTGAAGTGTAAGAGAGGCTGTGCCTTGCAGCGTGCAATAACCATGGCCGATCACTGAGAGCAATCATATCTGAGTCAAGAGAATCACTCAAAGGAACCAGGAAAACAGGAGTAATGCCAATGCGACGGGTGGCAATCAATTGCAGATTAATAGGAAGGTCATCCATTGTGTTGTCAATTGAATCAACAGCAAGCATTTTTTGCTCTAAAGAAATTGCAGCTGTATTTGATATAGCAGTATCAGAACTTAGCATACAGGAACCAATAGAACATCCATGACTGGGAATTTCCACTGAAAACATTGAAGAGGCAGAAGGCCATTCAAATCGAAGCAACATTCCATTCCTTAAACCAGAAAGAACATAAAACCGATCAGCCAGTACAAGCCTTACATCTTGAGGGATGCAACCACTAACAGTGGTTCCCAAAGAACTTGTTAATGATATTGTTCCAGAAGCAATAATTCTTAGGCCATCACCAGGCACAAAAGACACAACTTCCACTGAAGGTTTATGTGTCCCGATAACAAAGGTATTGCCAGTGTCAACCCCAACTGGAAGGGCAGCTGCACAACTACCAACCGCATGATTCATAAAACTTGATCGTCTTCGCTCAAAATATTTTTGAGGAATGGAGATGCAGGATAACTCATTCAGCAATCTCAAATGTTGCATTTCAAATATTTCGTAATGAAATGGTGAAAGACATCTCACCCCAAGAATATATAGGAAACAAGGATTAGAAGTAGAAACAACAATCAGGTCATGTCCAACAGCCCCCAAATTGATACCCATGTTAGCTGGAAACCAAGATGAGCAAACTGGGGAAGACAAAGGAATACCTTCTGGATGGGCAGCCTTGGTAGGCAAACAAAGTCTAACTGCAGTTTGATGAATTTGGACCAGCAACCCATCACCTACCAGACCACATGCCAGAGTACAGACATCAGGCTGAAAACCAACCAAATCCGTCACATCAGTAAAACTTAATCCAACTGAGAGTACCCTAGTCTCTTCAACAAATGATAGAACAAGAAAAGAATGATGCAAATCAGCTACTTTCATTCCAACAGTCCAGGTCCCAGTAATGCCTTGATATATAGGGGCAGTCTTCAGTAGCTTTTCAACAATGATACCACTTCTAATAATCCTTAATGACCCCTCAGGTGCGACCCCACAGCAGGCAAACATTTGATCACGCTCCTCATCATGATAATCCACAATGGACATATCCAAGATGGGTGCAACATTTTGAATAGGACTTATATATTGTAGGCTTTCATTTTCCATTTTCAGGACAATCCCATCTCCCATCTCCACAAGAGCTGCCAGGAATCCATCTTCAACCCACAAAAGTGTCTTACATGATAGGTCTTTGTAAAGACAATCTGAAAGATTAACTTTAAGATCTTCCCCGTCATAAGAAATCTCAATCATGAAAAATTCTCCTGTGTCCGCACAAAAAACCATCCTAGGGTTTTTATCATTATCTGGCTCCCAGCTCCAAGAGCATGCATGTTTCAAAGTTGATTTTACATTGCTCCCTTCACCATCAATACACATGGGATCATAATCTTGAAGCTCCAATAAAGCACGTGCAGCAACATTGAATGAACCATCTTCATCAAAATCAGTAACTCTACTGTCTTCAACAAAATTCTGCTCCTCCACTGCATTGGGAAAATAATTCAAGCTTGTTCTACAGACACAACGTGGGTGGAGAGCATCTCTAAGATCCATTAGGAGAACATCACCAACCCTGAACATAAGGGCAAATCCATTGGAATGAGGAACTTCAACGATGTCATGCGCTAGCGGTCCAGATTCAACAAACTGTGAAATATAGCTTATAGCATGGTCTCTAATGTCCCATCTCAATAACAGCAGTTCATTTAGGAGCGCTCCCCTCCTGCACAACAAAAAAAATATCAGTTTCTCTTAAATTAACGTTGGCAAAATGCCTAAACATAGATAAAGAGGAAAAAGTTTCATCCTAAAGTTGCTGCATAACAGAAAACATCTTTCAGGTTTCCCAAAAATGTAGCTCAAGCATGCTAAATCGTCATACCTATTTAGAATAATGGCTAGTACAGGATTATGCTCCTTACTTGGATGGCTAGAATCCCTCGAAATGAAGCACATACTCCATATGGTACCAGATGTGAGTGGTCTCTGGATACTTCTGGCAACATTTGCATTCCCTTCATTTTCAGGAGGATAAAGAATTCTCTAAAAGTGTGGCAAATTGAAGCATTTCAATAATTGTGCTTGCATTCATATTATCACAAAATAAACTACATAGGATAACTCCATCTTCTGATCTTCTAACATAATAGAAGTAGAGTAAATATATAGGTATCAACCTCATCAATGATCTCACTGCCACCAGATGCTGAAAGGGAAAACAAAGCCAATTGGTCTTCATATGCGCTAGTAGCGACAAAACAGCCACTGAGAAATGAAAAGCCCAACAGTTAGGAACTCAATGGGAATTCACGTGTTCTTCTTTCAATCATTTCTTTCAATACAAACTGAATTATGCCCTTACACGTGAACTTAACTAGAAAAGGTTAAGAAGGAAAATTGAACACAAATAATGTTAGTGCCAGTAGGAAATCAGTTGATGGGTTTTCAAAAAAGTATCATGATTGTAGCCATGTCTACATGTTCTCTCAGACAAGCAAGACTTTTCAGAACTAATTGCTGGCTTGTGAACCATAAAGTCATCTTGACCCTAACCTAAACTCCTATTAATGAAGAGAAAACAATACTCTCAAGTCACATCACTTATGTAAAGTACCAAATACACTCTTAATCATACAGTAAACAAGGCAACTACATCTAAATAATTCACATAAATGATAATCAAGAGATTTTTGTTTTGATTTCAAAAGGGAGCCTTGCTAAGAGCCTGATTAGCCAGGAACTCTGATAGCAAGCTAACTGTTTTGCTGGCCTTTCATCCAGGGTAGGGGATCGTCAAAAAAACATCTATCACCAAGCTGCACAATCAGCACCCTCTTCAATTGTCAGACAGCTAGCAGTTTTTATAAGAGCACCAGGCAAAGTACAAATTTGTAACTGAGGATGTAAGAACACATGTTTGGAATAAAATGTATAAAAGATTACAAGAGAACAAACTGTATGGGAGAAAAGCTAAAAATCTTAGGGCAAGAAGGATGAAAGCTAAAGGTGGAAAGACCTTCTCTTGTAGCACAGAGAAGAAGAATCTTGCATCATTATGCAATGGTTAACTCAATAAGTTGGTGTTGCAATTATCTAAACCTTCCCTGTCACCCACCTTTAATATCGCTAACATAAGATCTCGTCTATATTTAATAAAGATTGTTTGTGTCCTTTAGTATGATGCTATTTAGCAGATGAAGCTCATACAAAGTTAAATAGCATAAAATTCAATGTTGCTCTTTCCACATCCCTAGCAATTTGACCAAGCCAAAGGCAATGTAGGTAGCTGACGAGTTAAACAATTGAAACTCAATTACATACCCTCCCCTGGTTGAGAGGCAAGAAAGATTATCCGAGTTAAGAGGCAAAGTTCATAACTTAGAGAACAGCTACACAAAAGAAATATTCTATTGATAAAAGCTGCTTGCCTGGAATCTACGGCTAGCATTCTTCCAAGTTGATGTCTTGAGTTTCCAGGATTCGAAAGTTGAATGTGTGTCAACGGAAAAAACCTATTCACAAGAAAACAGCTACATCATGTTACTTCAGTAACATTCCCATTTGTATGAATGAACTTAGAAAAAGGAAAAGGAAAAAAACCTGTGCATTTCATTGCAAAATGTGAGAAATGTAAGCTTCCCAGAATCAGATATAACAACCAAATGGTCTTTTCCTAGCACCTAAAAAAAAGGACCATTCCTTATCAAATAAACATCTCTTCAAGTAACACAACATATAAAGAGACGTCCTATAAAGAGTTCAGAATTCATAGACTAGCAGACCCGTGGAGTCTGCGCATGGAACTTGTCATTCCAAGGTACAACAGCCATATCTTTAATCGTGCCAAATAAAGGTTGTTCACATATTGCCTTTACAATTCCATCTTCCCCTATTATCGCCAACTCTATTGACGTCTCCTGCAACAAAAAATATCCATAACAACAAAATAAACAATCCGAATCAGGGGCAGCGTTAATTTAACTTCCTTCATGATTGAGCAGTAATAGGAGTAGTAATTTAGTTCGTTTTCTTAGCAATGATAAGCTAAGAAGACTATTCAAAATTCAAGTAACCTAAGAGAAAAGGGAATAAATTAGTGCCTAATTAGCAGTTAATAGTACGGAGTAACGCGTTAATTAAGTAAAAAGGAGAGAAGTATGTTTCTGACCTTGCCAAAAACGATGTCGTAAGAGAACGAAGAACGGAAGTGACCGTAAATAGCGTGTAAAACAGCGCTGCCTCTCAGAACGGATTTAGCTAAGTAGTGAACGCCGTTAGATGGCGCAGAGGATGAAGAAGAAGATGGTGATGATGATGATCTGACCTTTGCATTAGAGCACTCTTCCTCTGATACTGCCATTTATTTTTGTGGTCTCCTTTTTTCGGTTTACTTGAAAGCTAGGGTTTGATTCGCCAGAAAGTGGAATTGAGCATCCCCTGATCCTCCTGGTTTCTAGAGAGATGTAGTAATGTTGGTGGTTGGATTTGGAGCGTTGTGTTTCAGGAGGACCATCACAGTTAACAGGTGTACAAAATACAACGAAGAGAGGGATAGACCAGAGACGGGGGTTTTCTTTCACTTGGTTTTTTTTTAAGAGTTAATTGCAATTTAGTCCCTGAAACTAGCTGCTAATAATAATTACACCTTAAAAAGTTTCAGAATATTATGTATTTAATCCGTTTATAACTTTTCCCATCTATCAATAGTCTTTTTTAATTTATTTATTTATATTTTTTAAAAATATAAAATTGTTTTCCGGCATCTAGGAGGGCGGCCTAAAGAGAACTTTGCAAAAAATCAAAAAATTATTTGTTTAAAATTAATTTTTTTATATTTTTAGATTATTTTAATGTACTGATATAAAAAATAAATTTTAAAATATAAAAAATATATTATTTTTATATATTTCTGAGCGAAAAGCATTTTAAAAAATCATTGTTACCATACTCATAAACACTCCATGTTTGACTCATCCCAGTATTTTTTACAAGGCATAGATGGAAATGATTTTTTTTAAACTAACACGGTTTCAAGAAAGTTAATAGGGAATGACACAGTTTTGAAAAGTTTTGGAAAAATAACATAGTTTGTAAAAAACTATTGTTGAGAATCACGATTGTTGAAGAACCATTATTTAGAATAACGTGTCATAACTCATTTTTGAATTTTTCAAAAAAATATAAAAATGAAAGAATAAAAAATATATTTGAGAATGAGGTTAAAACAACACAAATTGAAAGTTTGAGGATGAAATTGTAAAATCTGGGAGTTAATTTGGTCATAAATTAAAAGAATTGATAAGTTTGGGGACTTAATTAAACTTTGATTTAATTATTAATGAAATCAGGGGCTTAATTAAAAAAAATACCAAAGTTTGGGGTTGATTCGAGGCACAATTGCAAGAAATTAAAGTCTAAGGACCAAAGTGAAATGGTGGGGTTACTTTAGGGAGTTTAATTAATGTTTCCAGGGGTAATTTTAAAAGAATTAAAAGTTAAAGAGTTAATTAAAGACCAAATTGAATAATCCAGAAACTAAAGACTGCTTTGTAAATGACGTTATAATTCAGCGGTCCAATTGCAATTGATCCAGAGGCAAAATTAAAAATTGATTTTCATTAATTAGGGACTCAATTGTTAAATTTTAGAAGTTCAGGGGCCAAGTTGAAAATGGTCATTTCCATATACAAAAAGCGCCGTTTTGAACCACTGTTCATCGCCTTTTTCATCTCCAGATCAAGGACCGATTCAACAAGAAACCAAAACCGTTTTGGGCCACGTCTCACATGAACGTCTCTTCAACTGCCCATTATCTTCTAAAGGCCACGTTGACCAATCCTGCAATAGCAGGACTGTTATTCCCCTGTTTCTTCTCAAAGAAACAGAGGTGTTCGTGCCTCACGATCGTGGGGCACGAACACATGAACAGAGGCCATCATATGGCTTTATAAAAAAGCCATAGAAGGCCACAAACGAGAGGAGAAATGAGGAAAAAACCCAGATGGGGAGAGACAGAGGAGAGAGGAGCAAAAAAAATAGAGAAAGGCCACGAACCAGGGGGAACTGAGAGCAAACTGAAATAACCGGAGGACGAACAACACAGGAGAACACGAACGAAGAAGAACATAAACACAAACACGGAGAGACAAATATAGAGAGAGAACAGGCGACCCAAGAAAGTGAAAGACGAGAAGAAGTAGATGAGAGAGTTTCTTTTCGGCCAGCAACCTCCCGCCTTCATCATCGTCCTCGACTTGCAGCAACCTCGCGCCTTCATCATCGTCCTCGACTTGCAGCAACCAGGTAAGTTCTTCATTCCCCCCTCGTTTACAATTATAATTGCATAGGTATTATTCATATGCAATTTTAATTCACTCTTACTGTTTCAACAATTATAATTCACTTGTGGTTGGGTGTGCACGCGTGAGTCGATCCACGCATGCCTGTTACCCAGCCATGTCACTGGCTTTGACTAGTGACCAGGCCAGGTCGACTAGGTCCAGCCCAGTCTGTACAAGCTAAGTTAGATCCAGCCCTAGAAAAATAAAAAAAAATATTTTTATCCAAATTTTATGAATTTATTCATTTACGCTAGAGTCAGGAATACAATATTGTTTGGGTTACGTTATATTTATCAACGTTAGAGTCAGGAATACTACATGCATACCATCAGCAGTATAATACAACAAACCTTTAACAATTTAAGACAAAACCAGCAATGCAGTCTGTCTCAGGTATGACGCTTAAAGGGTAATAATATTTTATATTTTGCATAACTAGTCTCGTACTCTAGAACTTATGTTGACCGGTTAAGGTTTTTAGTGACCATAATACTAGGTGGCAACTTCTTAAACAAGACCTTTCCACTTTGAAGAACAAGATGCTAAAAATATGTTCTTTTCACTGAAATATTTTTAAGGTCGCCACGATGTCGAGTGCAATATAACGGTTTAAATAAAAATTATGATTCAGAATCACAATTTTAATATGTTGGAAACAATATAAGCAAGGTTATCTTGAATAAGAGTTACAATCGCTGATGTTGGTAAATTGCACCATAAGTTCAAAGTTTCTTACTGTAAAGCATAGGTTGCAAAACAAAAGATACTTGAGGAATTTTTTGAAACACATGAGGACTCATTTGAAATGTTACCTAAATTGTTTGTGGCTTTACAAAAATCAAATTCTGGAACAGTTGTTGAGTGGAAACATAATGGATAGCTTGATAGTGAAACAATTGTGTCTTGGTAGTGTTTTATAGGCATTTGGTCCAACAATTGAAGGGTTCAAGTCTTGTAGACCAATTATCAGTGTGAATGACACCCATCTATATAAAAGGTTCAGTAGAAAGTTGTTGATTGCAGTTGCTTTTGATACAGACAATGAGATTTTTTCATTGGCTTATGCACCAATTGAAGAAGAAAATAATGTCAACTGGAGATGGTTTTCACTACTTATTCAACATCACATTACAGGTGACCTTAGTGGTATATGCATAATATCGGATAGGCATGTTAGTATTAAACATGAAATGACAACAGTCTGATCTGAACTGATTGGATATCATCAGTATTGTGTTAGACACCTGGCAAGCAACTTCAATCACAAATTCAAAGATTTGTCAGTTAAAATGAAGTTGTTTAGGATGTGCTATGAATCTTCGAAGTGTAAATTTGATGTATGGTTTGATGATATGGGTAATAGTCATTTATAATGGAAAGAATGGCTTGAGCGAGAATCGAAAGAAATATTGACATCTTTTTATGACGAGGGTAACTAATATGATAATATTACAACAAACTTTATTCATGGGTTGATGTTAGTAAATAATGAGAAATAATTGCATTGTTGATGTTTCAAATGGTTGCATGAAATCCTTATTCAGAAGATGATATGGCAACTGCTCCTGTTATATGCACATCAATCATAGATTTATGGACAACAGTTGTCCCTCTTATATTTTTTAAGCTTGTTGGGATACATTCATTAGACCATGTAATGCAACAATTTATCTTTAAACAACACATCCTGTCTGACATAGATACGAGCGATCAGTTGTATTCCATTAGTCGTTAGGGTAAGCACATTAATTATAATTGGATGATCCACCATCTCCAACATGTATCGATGTAAGGTACATGAAGAAATTTTATTTTTAGAGAGATATATCCTATAATTTCTAAGGAGGAATACAACAACTGGTATTTGAGTATAACACGCTAAATCATTACACCTAACCCATCGCAAGTTCCTCCATGCAAGGAGATGGAGTATGAGCCGCATGCACGTTAGATTCAAAATGTTGTAAGTATTTGTTACTTTTTATAGGCTTTGATAAAAAAATTGTTGTATTATATTTATGGATTAATAATTTCTATTTACTTCATATTAGGTTGGACAGTTGTTACACGATAATCGACTGTTGCGGTTGATCTTTGTTATCCTGAAAATGATGATGAATTTGCTTGTTATTATGCATCTTTTAGGTTCGAGACATGTCGTACTACACTTGACCTGTTATGAGAGATATTAAGCCCATATGATGTTGTCTCGGAGGATGAGACCACACGGACAGGTGTAAGTCGTGCTATTGATGAAGTTGGTCCAGCCATTCATCATCACAGAAGACATATATAGACTCAAATGTATTATTATGTTGTGTATAATTATGTAGTGTTATTTTTCTAGTTAAGAGTTATTTTTATTATCACTACTTTTGTACTATGTTTTTGCTAATTGTCATGTTGATTTTAAAATTTTCTTACATATTATACATTTGTATACTTGGTTTATATATAAGCATGATTTAATATCATTAATTAACAACTGAACATGTGAACGTGTTGTTAAAAATTTCAAATCATCCATTAACAACTTAAAAAATACATATAAATAAAAACAATTTTTAAAAAACACACTCGTTAATTTGGGATTATAATTAACAAATAAAAATAATGTTAAAATAACTTTTGTTTCAATTATGGGTTTGAGATTTGGTAATTTATGATTTTGTTTTGCCTTTGGTTGTGGTGGTTTAGACTTTATATATAAGCATGATTTAATATCGTTAATTAACAACTGAACATGTGAACGTGTTGTTTAAAATTTCAAATCATCCATTAACAACATAAAAAATACATATAAATAAAAACATTTTTTAAAAAACACAAGCACTAATTTGGGATTATAATTAACAAATAAAAATAATGTTAAAATAACTTTTATTCCAATTATGGGTTTGAGATTTGGTAATTTATGGTTTTGTTTTGCCTTTGGTTGTGGTGGTTTAGACTTTGTGGTTTTGTTTGGCCTTTGATTGTGGTGATTTAAACTTTATTTTATGTAAAATCTTAGAGTTGATTGTGCTACTTGACACAAATACAACAGCTAATGACAATAGCGAGTGTTTACAACTGTTATTACCATTAACAATTGTTAATAAAATCGTGTTTTCCAATAACAGTTGAGTTGAAAGTATGCTACTTCTCAAATACTTTCTCTCATGTGCTATTTTAAAAAAAATATTATCAACATGTGCTAGTTTCATAACAGTCAATATGGAAACCTAACCAAAAGATTAAATAATAATAATAATAATAATAATAATAATAATAATAATAAATTAGGAACTTGGAGGTACGAAGTAATAAAGAGTCTTTATATTCTGTTAGCTAACAAAGAAAGTTGGTGGTTTGTCATGGAAATAATATGATAGCTAGTTTTAAACTATGTTTAATCATCTACTCATAAACATCTAACATTATAACTTTTCATACTTCAATTGAATCCAAATTTAGACCAACTAAAAGGGGTTTGTTAAGCATCATTAGCGAACAACTATTGACTCTTTATAAAAGGATTAAGAGCATCTAAGTTTTGATGGAATATATGATTCTTGATGTCAATGCTTAAAACTTACTGTAGAAAAATAAAAAAGGTTCTTAAGTCAGTTAAGCAGTCTCTTTATTGTTATTCAGTGAGCATAGGAAAATTATCCGGCATACTTTACACAGAAATACTAATTTGTTTGCGAAATGAAAAATGGAAAAAAAGAAAAGGTAGTAATTAAACTTGTTGATTTTCAGATTTACAAATTAAACTAGCAGCATATGAAGAGGCTCTCTTGAGGCAATCTATAAGTCTTGAAAAAATCCACAAGCGGATGGCAACACAAGCATTAACAACTAACAGCACACTAACCTTAGAATCCTTGCTCTACTATCCATCTAAGGTTCCAAGAGCCTCTTTGAGAAGTTTATGTGCCTCTTTTCTCCTTCTAGACAAAGGAAAGAAGAAGAAGTAGCAAAGATAAATGACAGATATTTCAATATGATTAAAAATCATATATCACTAATGTGAATAAAAAAATAAGCACTTGTATATTAATAACAAATAGCTTTCAGTTCTCAATGATTAAAAATACTCATTATTGGCTTGGAAATAATGTAAATTTAAAATATAGTCGGTAGCCAAACTTTGACATAGAATACAAACACTAAGCTAATCTTTCTCCTAAATTTATTAGGCATTTTAATAGGAAAACAATCAGGCAGTGATAATACCAGCGTAGTTAAATATAATCTAACAAATTTGAAAGCATAATCAATTTTTATCTAGTGATTTATGTGATCTTGCTTTTAAAAGAGGGCATTGCAGTGAATAGCACCACTCTTGTTGGAACTATAAAATAGGTCAACAAATAAGGAAACCAAAATGCCCAATATAATATAGAAACAGTTTTCACGTCAATACATATTTCCTTATACCTTATATATGAGATAGAAACTCTTCCAGTCACTATAAAAATTGCTCGAAATTTTCCCTAATAGTATGCCAGATCCAGATGACTAACTAAGAAACTATAGCAGAGCATTATTTCTTGAATCCCATGCTAACATCTCTAAAGGATGTAAGGTACATATTGTTTTCAATGTAACCATGAATTAAAAAGGTTTGAAAAATGAAAGAAGCTCATTCCATATGCTTAGGCAACTAAATGGAAAAAAAAGGGATATTTTTAGCAAGCAACTCTAAATATTACATAAGATATTCAAAAAGATATCCTCCACTGCTTGTTTACGATGTTATATTTAAAGCTCTAGAATGTGAATTAAAGTGGCCCTAGCCTGTGGGGAAAAGCCATTTGCACAGTGAATTTAACTCTTAGATAGAACCAGAACAAGGTATGAATGATACCTCAAAAACACTTCACCTGATGAGGACGCAATGAATTGAGAAAGTGATGCAAATTCTTAAATATAAGGGATATATCTTCCACTCTCCTAGCATATTATGAAGGTCTCTCAACAAGAACGTCAGCAAAGTCCAAAATATGAAGCTGTAATTCTCTATTAAATAACCTCAGTTCTTTCTTGAAATCTATATTAAAAGTTATTATCAATCAGTTAGCAACTTTACTTATCAATAGATCAAAATCAATAGAAAAAAATAGAAAAACAACCAATAAACTGTCCTTTTATCATGTTCGGGGAAACAACTAGATAAGGAGTGGATTTTCATCCATTTCTTACGAAGAACGTCCCTTTCTGTCCCTTTGCAGAACATCATGCAAATCTTGAACCCTACAACGAGCTCAATACGAGAAAGATAAAGGCAGGCACAATACTTCCCCATACAATATTTTTGGGCTAGTCCATGTGGAATCTTTAATTTGGATTACTAACTTGTATTATTCTGAAAGCAGAGTACAAAATATGGAACAGTTGTACTATGTAATTGCTATCTTGTGTGAGTTTTATCATCAAAACTCCAAAGAAATTGCACAAACAGTTATGAAAAAAATTCATCACCCAACAATCAAACTAACAACTTAATATTACGTAGATAAACAAAAAAAAAAGTCATCTAATGCACCAGCTACAATCGACTTTCACCCTTAAAAAATATATATTTTTAATTAAAAAATGACAAATAATATTTTGGAAATAGGGCATGTATTAAAATTCCTCAATTTTAACATTACTCTATAGTTTCATAGAAATATACAATAAAAAAAGCACTGAAGTAGAGGTAAAACACACCAATATTTGGTCCTTTCAAGTATAATTGTCGTACTCCCTACTCTTTTAAGCTTGGAAACACATCATCTGTCTAAAATAAAATAACAATAAGACCATCAATGAGAAACCCTTATTCCAAAAATACCAAAACAAAGAAATCTTCTAAACACACACAATGTGTACAACTAGAACCCTAACATCTCCATGAACATTAAAATTAGCTTCTTCTTTTTTTTCATTCTGTTGCAAAGCAATTCTAAAACTAGAGTAAATAATTAAAAAAAAAAGAGGTAAAGAGAGATTACAGTGTAATTTCCACCATAACACATATAAGCGCCTTCAAATGGAGGGGGTGGTTTTGGAGCTGATTTAAGATTTTCAATATAATCTTTGTACAGTTTGTAAAACGATGGCAGTGGTGGGTATGTGCCTATTGTCATTGCAAAACTTTTCTCTTCTAACCCAAAAAAGCAAAAAAAAAATTACATTTGAAAAACTTTAAAAAAATCTAGAAAAACTCAGATTCCTATTTGGTTGTCGAGAAAAACACTAGTAGTAAATACATAATCCAGAAAAATTCATCTTGTGATTTAATTTCCTTAAATTCAATCTGGACCATCCACCTTCAACTCCAAAAATGTACATGACCCCAATAACATTGCTTTTTATGGAAACCCGATAGGTTAAGCCTTTGAGTCTTTTAAAACTAAGGGGTATATTAGTACAATGAAAACTCTTGGTCCATGATAAAAAGACTGTTACAAATAATTAACGATGTAAGAAGAGAGAGAGAAAGAGAAAAAAATGGGGAGCGAGAGGGCCACAACTAAAAACTCTGGCATATATGGTGCTAAAAAGAAAAGGAGAAAATTGCCTAAAAATTTTAAGTGTCTATTTGGTGACTTTTTCTGTTCAGATCTCTAAAACATTAAATTTGGAAGAGAAATCCAAGTAAAGACAAATTCTAGTCTTTTGTATTCTATAATTATGACATTTTGTGTGAGGTAAAAGTCTTGATTTTTATATCAAGAGAAGTACATTAAGGATTTATGCCTAAGCTTGAAGAAAGAAAATGTAATTTGAAAAAAAAAGGATGGAGGGGTTTAAATAGGATTTGCTTTTTTTTCAAGTGGTAAAGTTTGTCTTTCTCAAATGCCAACAATTTAAAAAGATGATTTTGCATAAATTCACATTTGATGGCTTGAAATTAAAAATGATTTTGGTTAT
Source organism: Populus nigra (assembly GCF_951802175.1). Lineage (NCBI taxonomy): Eukaryota > Viridiplantae > Streptophyta > Magnoliopsida > Malpighiales > Salicaceae > Populus > Populus nigra. The sequence continues at coordinate 6,847,677 of NC_084854.1, read as the reverse complement.
AGAATGATAACATTTTGTTAGGTACTGATTGGTGGATGGATATGGAAGTTTATTGACTTTAATTTATGGTTTGTGAACTGAATTTTTATGTAGTTATAAATAATAAGCATGGATCTTTCTGTAAGTGATGTGGAGCTTGTGCTAGAAAATAAGAAAATTGAGGTTGAAAAAGAGAAAGGACACACATCTCGATATGAGCTCTATGACACAGAAATAGTTCGCAAGACAAGTCAAGTTTTCCTTCATGGATTATCATTGGCTTGTGTTGATAACACAACTTGGGATATGTTTAGGCTCCTTAGTTCGGTAGCTACTGATGTTAGGAAAGAAATGATTGATTATCAAACCTAGAGGAGTGAAATTTTTGTTGCAAAATTAGTTGTACTAGAAGGTGCTCCGGATGTTGCGGTATCCGACCATCCCTATGATATCATTTCTGATATGGTTGATGATTTTGCGAGTTTGAAAAGGAATTTTTTTGATCGGGTTTCACGATGGTTACAGAATGAAACAAGAGAGGATAAAATAGATGATTTCATGCAAGAGATGGAAACAAATAGGTTTTGGTTGTTGCAAAAGAGAGAAATAATTGCACAGATTTTGGTAAAAAATATTGACTACAAGAACATTTTTCATTATGACAAGAAGTTTAACACTACTCAAGAGCTGGCTGAGCATATTGGCAACTGTGGATTTAAGGCCATGAATTGCACAAATAATAGGTGTACAATTGTGTTCTGTGCAAGCTAATTGGAGAAGTATGATTTATCTTGTCCTTTTAAAATAATCTCATATGAGCAACAATGCTTAGAAAAACATCATGAGACGTGAAATGGACCGACATTGCATAACTATCTATCCAATGATGATAGTGAATTGTCCTTTCTATGTTGTGGGTTGTCAATCCATAATGCCACAATCTATGGTTCAACAATATCGTTCCGACAATCTCCATTCACACTTGCTAAATACTCTTAAAGGTGGTATTCATAACGGATCATCAGAGGAGGATCTGAAGAAACATGTTGACCAGATAGTGGAGATGAGTCTTTGTTGATTATATATTATCTTACTTATACAATTATTAAACATTCATGGTGGTTTGTGGTAGCTTCCCATGTTTTTGTTTTGTTATTAATTCAAAAGGTATGATCAAGAACCTTTGCTAATCCTTTTTCTCACTAATACAAATCTTGTGTGATCATATATACTAACTTACCACTAGTTGCAATTTTACTTATGGAACACACGTCTTTAAGCAAAGTCTTGCCCGTTCTGGTCTTGTGAATATGAATATATTACAGGTGTGCATGCTCACACCTATTGAAGGGCATCCCTCATACATAATTTTGAACTTATTGGATCGCTACATAGAGCTTTTGAGAAGTGTTTGTTTTTGTTCGTTAAAACTTTTCCATGTAGGGGTAGGGTCCCATTACATATGTTGTTATTCTCACACCTTATTTGGTAGATGGGTTTTTTTGTGTGTTGTTCATTAACAAATTTAATTAGTTTCAGTGGAACTGTGGTATGAAATTTATTTTAATCATGGAGCATCTACTGCATTGCATTACATAATTTGTTTGCTCTTATTGTATCTGTGAAACGTGGCATGTGAATTTCTTAGCAATGCTTAACCACTAGCAAAAAATCTCATGCTTTATCACAATTATATTCTGGTAAACTATCCGCCACTAGGGATGTGAGATCTCTAATCCTCAAAGTCAAAGATCTTGAAGCAAAACTTGGGCCATTATAAGTTAAAGTTGCTGAAAAGGTTAGTGAAGAATCTAACAAGGCTAAAGAGAATGGTGTTGAAGAATCCATTGGGGCTAGATACGAGGGTGGTAAAGAATAGACTGAGGTGGCAAAAATAGATGGTGAGAAATCCACTGGAGAAACAATCGTAGAAGATAAAATTGGCAGTGAAAAATCCACCGAGACCATAAACATGGTTGGTGAAGAATTTTCGAGTATTCAAGCTTAATAGCTAATGCATCAAAAGAAGCTGGGATGCAAGTTTGCACCTAATAAACTTTTGTCATGCTAAAAAATTCAACGAGTGAGAGAGGAAGAAACTTTACCAAGAAAGATACTATATTTGCAAGCTTTGTTCTTTTCAAGTGTCCCAACTCTGTTTCCTAGGCAACAATTTTGGGCTTTAGAGCTAGGGGTTAATGTATTTATCTTTTTCTCTTATACCCTTGTTTTTCATTAAAAAAAAATTACAGTTTTTTTCAATTGTAAAATCTTATGAAAAGAATGTCAAAACCATGCTTTTTTCTCTTAATTATCTTTGTATGACCATGTTCCTTTTATTATTACATGCGAGTGCACCTTACCACCAAACATCCAAAACTTCATCTACTTGAACCAAATAAATTTTTAAACAATAAAAAATAAAACTAGTTTAAGAAGGTTAAACTCATATTTAGTATGGTAGCGGTTATGGTTATTTTTTAAAATATTTTTATTTAGATATGTATTAAAATATTTTTTTAATTTTTTGAAATTTATTTTTAATTTCAGTTTAACGCATCAAAACAATCTAAAAATACTATAGAAAAAATCTAGCCATTATATGGTCTTCCTTGCTGACATCAAAAGCCTTCTGGTGGTCTTCCTTGCTAAAGGCCTTGGTAGCAACCATTACATGGTCTTTGATATTTTCAGGAGGACGAGTGAAATTTTCTCTCACTTGTTTCAAGCAACCGCCAAAATATCTTGATAATGACTTTTCAATTGGCATCATGAATGTCAGTTTCCATATTAGGGACCTCTAGCAGCTATCAGAGATGAGATGGGCAGCCAAGGTTTATGTGCATCCACCGGTAGCTTAAGGTTTATGTGCATATGATATAAGATTTGGCGTCTCCTCTACAACCTTTCATGTTAAGACTATTCACTCTTACACAAAGATGTAACTATGTCATATAAAGGTATATTATTGGATTTTTTAAAAAAAAATATTTGATAAGAAAAACACATAAATAAAGACATCACCATCCTAAATTTCATCTAATTAAATCACATAAAGAACAAAAGGAGATCTATAACCATATTAATATGCTTTATGCAGTCTATGGCGTTTAACATTTTATATAGGTAATTAAAGATATATGAAATACAGATAACTACAGCATATATTTGGCATTAATGGATCATTTTATGCACATCTTACTGGTATATTATACTATAGCATGAACTATAAAACACCCCTGACTAAGAAAACATAACCCCATATGTAACTGAAAGAAAAGCCAAATTGTGTGTTCTACCCAACGCATTCGAAACAGAGTCAAAGAGTGTATAATGAGTATAGCAGACGAGTTACCCACCCATCCTAAGATGAATTCAAAACAAAGTTCGTATAGTGTTTGACATCAACTTCACCTCATGATATTACAAGCCTTGCTTGAAAAGAGATCTTAAACTCTATCTACTGAATAATAAGCAACATCTTCTACAAACAAATAATTTAGCCTATATCCACTGAATTTGAACCTTTTAAATGACTTTGGTAACGAATAAGCGGAAAATACCTTTTAGTTTTCAAAACCAAGATGCATTGTAGATAAATCATGCTTCAATAAAGATTAAAGTGTCATGGCTAAGAAACATGGAATAACTAAGAAAGTACACAAACATAAAAAGAAAAAGAAAAGCACTTGTTCTGGAGCTATCTCATGATATCTATTTTGAAAAACTCTTTGTGCAAGCAATTTCCTCACTTTTTCACTGGGATATAGTTCAGAAAGACATCCATATCTTTCTGTGATTAACCCAGCCTAAAAACCAAGTCATTAGTGCCATTTCTCTTGTGATATTGGAAACATTTAAGTTTTTCAGAACTTGGTTTTGAGCTAGTACTACCTTTATTATTCGATCCTTTCTTTTTTTGTTAGTCCTTTTATAACCAATCCTTCAATTGAGCCTTGTACACTACTCTTCGACACAATCTTTCTTTTTAACTATCTCGAGTTTAGGGTTGTCTCCACACCTTTCATGATAAGAGTGTCTCTACCAAATATGATAATTGGTCTCGTTAAAAATCCAGTCTTTATAAACAAAACTTCTTAATTTATATCTAGTCACCGTAGTGTCTTACCATATATGTGAATAATATCACATGCATGAACAATAACATGCATAAACGAAACAATTTCAATCAAAAAGCTTTGATACCATTTTCTGGAGCAAAAGCAAGAAATCAAGCAACAAACTAAAAATAAATGGATATTGGAAAGAAAGGAAACAAGCACAAAGAACAACATAAATATTTATATGGTTCAGCTTAACCTACGATCCACTAGCAAGGATATTTCATGATTTTATATTTATATGGTTTAGGTTAACCTACGATCCACTAGCAAGAATATTTCATGATTTAATATTTATATGGTTCAACTTAACCTACGTCCACTAGCAAGGATATTTCATGATTCAATATCTTTATCTTTATCCTAGCAAGAATATACATTAACTCTTGTATACCAAGAGCATAGTCAATACTTTTCGCTGATGTTTTTCTCTCTATTTTTCTTTAAAAACTAGATGCTTAAAATAGGAAATGAGTACTCTATTTATAGTAGAGCTTCAGGGACTTGGCTTTGTAATTAAACAAACTTTAAGGGATCAAGTATATAAATATATACATTTATTTAAAGCATTTAATGGCTAAATCTCATGATTTGTGGCTTGTACTCATGAGGTGGTTGTTGATATCAAATGAGGGATGACAGTAGACATTAAATGGCTCAATTATGAGCCACCATCTAACAGTGCATAAATGTCAAGCTTTTAAAATCTCGTTATCTATCCTCTCAATGAAAGCCATCAAGTTTCCCAAACATGAATATTCTCATCATGATTTTTTTTCTTTCTATACTTCATTCTTATTATTTTATAGGAAACCAAACAAAAAGAAAGAAAAAGAGAGTGAGAGGGTGTGAATATTTTTGTACCTTAAAAGAAACTGATAAAAAACAAAAGGAAGAGACTATGTTCTGATGATGATGATGGGAGTTCAACTTAGGTTTTTTTTTCAACTTGAAATTTCTTTAAAAACGATATTCTAAGCTCATGAAGAGTATTTTTTTTCTAGTTAATTACAAATTTTTATGTTGTTTTTTTAAGTTATTTATGGATTTTTCAAAGTGTTTAGGCTATTTTTTAGATGTTTAGGGTCAAAATTGAGTTGAAAATGAGTTTTTTTAAAAATAATAATAGAACTTGTTTTTCCATTCACCACAAAGGCTGGAATCTAGAAAAGATTAGGCGATACTTTGGTTGAAATTTTGTTTCTAAAAAATAGTGGTTTATCCACCCTAATTGGATTTTTTTTTAAGCTCATGTGCATGCCCTTTCTAAAAGGGTCAGGCTCCGGCCTGACCTAACCTTTTTATTTCTAAACTTTTTTTCTTTTTTTTTAAATCATATGTTTTTTTAAATGTGTTTTTTAAATAATTTTTAATTTATATGGAAATTAATGCCCTTTCTTGTTTTTTTATTTAGTTTTTTGTAATTAGTAGCTGTTTTTTTAATTATTTTTGTATGTGTTTAATTTTTGAAGAGATTATTCTAATTCATCTATAATTTTTTTTTATATTTTATATAATTGAACTTTATTTTTAAAGATGAAAAATATTTAGTTTTCAATAGTATTTATAATAAATGCAACCTTATGAGATATTTCTTTTCTTTTTTATTGTATTCAATCAATTTTATGGGTATATTTATTTCTACTATTACTTGATTAAATAATAATAATAATTTTAATAAACAGAGTTATTGGACACAATCAGATGAATGGATTGTGATGCAAGATCAAATATTTTGATCTACTTCTTGCTCTTGACTTTTTCAGATATATATTTAGTTATTGTTAATGATTTTTCATTTATTAAAATAGATAATTCTCGATATATTTAATTAAATAAATATATAAATTTTTTAATTAACACTTATATTTTTTATATAAAAAAACATGTTATAAATGTTTATATATTCAAAAAAAATTGTTGAAAAAAAAAACCCATAATGGAACAAGAACATGGTCACATAGCTAGTCTTTTTTTTTTTTTTTTTTTTTGATTATCGTGGGTGTCCGGGCCAGCTTGCGCGCACCTCGACTAATCCCACGGGCCCTGAAGTTAACGACCATGTAAGCCTCCAGTGGCCATCATATGAGCAGCCATAAGGTTTGAACCTGAGACCTAAGAGGGAGCAAACCCCTTAGTCCCAAGCTCTTACCACTAGGCCACCACCTAGATGGTTCACATAGCTAGTCTTACATTGATAGAACCTGGTTTATGTAGGCATGCTGTTCAAATGGGCCTAAAGGGCATTGATGGAAAGGAAGAAAGCATAGTTTCATATTCATACCGTTCCTCGGCCTTGACGGCTGCTGGATAAAGTTAAATGGCCGCAGTAATAAAATATGAACACGCTGTAATGTCCAGTCTAGTGGGACCGCTACAGTAATTCCTAAGTAAATGTTTTGTTTACGTAATTATATTATAGAAAACAAAATAAATATAATCGAAGTAAGGATTACTTCAAGCTATGGAAAGAAAAAAAAATTCTAGAAACAGGGCCCGTGTCTTTTACTTCTTGCGTTTTAAACTTCAGGAGATTCATGACAGATTTTGACAAAAGATAAAAATCATGAGTTGATTTGTAAAATTATAATTTTATAAGGTAATATATATTTAATGTGTAAGTAAAATTATAATTTTATAAGATAATATATATTTAATATGTAAGATCAGATTAAAAACTTGAAAATCAATAAAATCAGTTAAATTTAGTTAAAATCAATCAAACTTGATTAAACTTAGTAAATTCAATAAGCTTGAATTGATTTTACGAGTTTAAGAGAAATAATAATATATATTTTAGTATTTTTATTGTTCCAAATTTATATCTTGTAAAAATTGTACAATCTGATAATCAAGTGCTTGATTTTAACTATAATTATTATAATTTTTTAATGATATAAGTTATTTGTGGATTTCATTTATGTAAAATAAAAATACATATCCATTCATATAATTCCTTATATAAACTATTAATATATCAATTGGCATATTCATTTGTTTTAGCCGGCAAATAAATAGAATAAAAGTTGGAAGTTGGTATACTTGACTCTTTGAGTAATTAATGTTAAATAACCTGTCAAAATTTGAAGGGACTCGATTCTTATAAATAGCGAAATAAGTGAGTCGATTTATTCAAAAAATAGAGGAACCGATATGAAAAGATAAAGATGTTTAGATTTTTCTATTATTTATTTTATTTTTATTTTTATTATTATTATGTTATATTATTAATTACTATTTAATTAGAATTGTTAATATATAATTAATTAAAATATTTTATTTATAATTTTACTATTCTAGTTTATATTATATATTTCAATTTCGTGTAAAAAAAAACAACTTTAACAATCTTTGGAAAAAATCAAAATTCAAGCTCATCCCTTGAACAGATTCAGTCCTTCATTATTTTAGTTACGTTTTTAACATCAAGCTTAGTTATCAAACCGAGCACATTGAAATTGAAGATTCAAGGGACGACAGAGTCCTCGTGAAAGAAACTTCGTCTGCTCGACGGAAAAGTATCCAACCAAACTCTTGGGACCAAGTCCTTGTGGAAAATTGGATCTTCATCGACTCGACTAGAAATTACAAAAGTAACTGGGCTACCTGCCTCGGAACAGCTGAGAAACTTCAAATGAAAAGTCTTCCAAGCCCAGAAGTTCGAGTGAGGCAATGAGCGTCTTTCTTTGACTGTGAATTTGAGTCTGCTGGTTGGCTAGTTGATAGGTTTAACCTCTTCGTCAAGGAGAGAAAGTGCACGGAAAGGAACCTGAGGACCGAAGCTTGTTGATACCAATCTGAGTAAGAACTATGAATGATATAGACATCTCCAAGTGACGAGTGATTATGACAGGTATACTTGTGGGCTTTCGATTTCGTGCGCAGTCACTCTCGAATCAACATTGACTGTTGTGATAGAGGGAAATGGAGGCCTCGATCATATCTCCCAGCCGTCAAGTTAGGTGTATTTAGGAATGCTGCAAATTGTGTTATTAAAAGTTTTAATTTTTTAATTTAAAATAAATTTTTTAATATTTTTAGATTGTTTTGATATATTTTATTAAAAATAAAAAAAAATTATTTTGATATATTTCTAAATAAAAAATATTTTAAACCGTCATCTTTACTATAATTCTAAACATGCAATTAATTTATAGCGTTTGGAGGTTTGTTTTTGTATATACATTCCATAATCCACCAACATAAAAAAAAAAATTAATGTGAGGGCAAACAATAGCAAATAAGGAAATGATTTTAAGAATGTTTGTTATTATTTTTTAGAGAGGTTAAATATTAAAATTTTAAAAATATACTAATTACACTCAAGTTCGTGTTTTCATAGAGTAAATTAAAAAAAAAATTAGTATCCATTTGTAGCATCGTTATATTTAGTCTTTATAAGTGATTCAAAATCGAATGTATGTTTAAATTATTTGATTTCTTGTGAGATTTGTAAATTGATGATGTTTATCTTAATTCATGTATCTTTCTCTAGTTTGGGACTAAATATCAGTTTTGTTTTTTTTGTTTGTATCATAAATAAGTTTAGGTTTTAGAATAGTGTGTATACGAGCATAAGTTTTTTCTGTAATTTATCTTTCATAATTTACTTTAAATAAGTGTATTCCCATCACTTGCTTTGCCTTTATATTTTATCTATTGCTTTTCTCACAATTTTATTTATCATTTTATTTAATTATTTTATTTCTCGTGCAATTTAACCTTTTTTAGCTCTGATAACTGTATGCTCAATGTAAACTCTTTATATTTTATTTATATAAATTTATATAATTTATTGTTTGACACAAACTTGGTAATTTGTTTGGTATAAGCCTCAAGGTTTACGAGAGGTTGCTTGATGTAAACTTACATGTATATTGCCTATTAAAAAATAATATAAATTATATCTTGAGACCTCACCTAACAATTTAAACTATTGGGTTGAGATGATTCTTTGACATGGTATTAGAACTTTGATGACCAAGCGGTCACAAATTCGAATTTCAACATCCCCATTTACTTGATAAAAATTAAGCACAAGGTAATGTGTACATGTGCAGGTTTCAAATCCAAAAAGCTTTCACTTGAGGGGGTGTTAGAGAATAATATAAATTATTTATTGGAATCTCACTTAACAATTTAAGCTATTGAATTGAGATAATTTTTTGACATTGTCAACTATAAATTTGGGCCATTATGGTTTTCATGATCAATGTAGGTATTATATATTATATCCTGGTTGTGATAGAAAAAACTAGACAAAAAAAAATAAAAATGATCTTGTGTTTAGTAATAATAAACAAAACAAAATAAATGATTAAATTGCTATATATCTTGTCTAGTTGACGAGGGATAAGAAAGTACAAGATAAAATAAATTTTAAAAGAAATGTGTTTTATTTATTATATATATCAAACTTGTATTATTTGGAACAATAAATAGAGATTATTATTTTCTTTAATTTGTAATGATACTGATTTTTTTAACTAACATAAAATGACAATTTCTTCGTCTACTGAAATTATGTCAAGAAAATTGTAATTATTGTCAAAAATATAATTCATTTCTGAGAAGATAATATAATTAAATTAGCTATTAAATCATTTATCTAAATATATTTAATAATTAAACTAATTACATGTCAATAAAACATTTGCATCAATATAAAGATAAAACCCAACATAGTTGAAAATGTAAGATAATAATTTCATTACAGATACATATTATTGGTTATCACTTAATCCTCACATCTTCATAATTAAATTAAATTAAATTATTTTTTTATGAGAGCATGGTTAATTCTCATTTCTCTATGTCATGCACGTTTTTATTATTACATTAGTTTTTAATAATAACATTAATTTCTTTCATAATTTTAAAAAACTCACTCGTTCGTTAAAAATATTTCTTGTTATATTTCTTTAATAAAGAAATACTCTTTGTTTAATTAACTTTGTTCAATTTATAAAAAAAATTTATTTACTCTAATTCATTCATTTTTCAGCTGTTATAAGTTATTAAATTGTATAAAGTAATTTAATATTTATTTTTCTTTATTAATTTGATGTTGTGAAAAAACTAAACTTTTAATACAAGTGCATTACAAAAAAATATTATAAAAAATAAACTATTGATAAGAGTGTGCTTGCACATGTGTGTATACGCGTGTCCATGTTAAAGTACATTTTAAAATTAATAAAATAAAAAAGATAAAATTATATAAAAAAATAAGGGGTATTTGTGAAAAAGAAAATTAATTGAATTTGTCTCGGTTCCTACTTCCTATAACTTTTGTCCCTCACTCGGGGGTGAAGACAAGGGGAGGCTAGCCGGCCCTGTAAGATATTTAAATTTTATCATCTCTGAAAAATTATCCTAGCTACCCACCACTTGCCCTCACTTCATTTTTGTTTTCATATTCACGACCAAACATGTTTTTTTTTTCAATTATTTCTATTTTTTTTTAGTCTCAAAAGTAATTAAATACCCACCAAAATGAATTACCCGACAAATCGGAGATAGGATTCAAAGACTTGGCTCTTGAGAGGTGACTGATGGCGCCCTGAAAGATGTCTTTTACCTGCTGAGGACTTGTTCAATAAAAATTGAATGGAAATCAGTGCTGTACCCCACCTGCAACTTGTCTTGGACGCCTGACAGTGATGTCGGTGCTTTCTTTCAGGGAAGCGCGTTGGACTTCTTAAAAGCATGTTAATTGCCTCGAACTGCCTGTCTACATTTTCTAAAATCTCAAGACAGAATCCCAGCCCTGATCATGTCGTTTTATCATCTTTCTCCTCTAACATCATGCTTTCCAGCTGCACTTTCAAGATTTTAAAACACCCCTGACAGTGCTGCTTCTGCCTCTTTCTTTCTTGCCAATATACAATTCTCAGGTCTCCTCCTTCGGGTCATTTCTTTTGCATTCAATGATATCTACTGCCCTTCCTCTTACAGTGACCAAATACATCACTGAGATTGATGTTTCAATTTATCCCGGTTTAGGATCGTGGTTTGAATAGAGGGTGGTTAAAATTTATTTATCTTTGTTAAAATTTAATATTTTTATATTTTTGAATTGTTTTAATGTTAAAAATAAAAAATAAAAAAATATTATTCTAATAATTTCTGGGAAAAAAAATTAAACCCTTAAAGTTTTACCTTCCTTGGAATTTTTACAAGTTAAGCCATCCTAATTTTCATGGCGTGAGAATATAGGTTTGGTAGATCTTATGCCTTTTTTGAATATTGGCTTTTGCATGATATTTTTTTTTTTAATTTCCTCCTCGTCACTAGGAAGTTTCTAATTTCATGTCCAAAAGACAAGAAAAAACTGAAAATCCATTAAAAAATCACGCTACGTCGTATTTCCAAAGGGAGCACGCCCGTACATTCAAAGGATCACAGCTGTATATGCATGGGTCCCAAGAAGGAACAGTTGGCTGGCTGTGACAGTCATCTCTATGCTGTTGACTTTCAAGAAAACGATTCCCACGTCATCCTGTGGCGAGTGTATCCACTCTCACAGGGACTCACTTGCAATTTCGTGGAGCGTGGCAATTACCTCAGCTCAATGCGACAGGGCAATAGTTAGCGCCTCTCGTGGCAATCTAGGTTTTAATTGACTAACAAAAAATGTACTTCAGGGTACATTAATCAGCGAACTGTGACGGTGGAGGCTGCCTGCTAAACTTTCCGACACCTTTCTTTATTTTTTTGCTTTTTTTATTTTTTTTATTAGTATTTTTTGTGTGCGTAAATCATTTATAATAATTTGCTTTCTTTACCTCACATGCATCTCTTTCCTTTGTTTTTTTTTTTCCTGCTGCACTTATGAAAGAATTTGAACTTGTAATTTCAAGTTTCTTTACACCCGTGCTTGGATGAACTCATTAACAATCATACTGGTAATGCCCAGATTTTCTTAATTTTTTTTAAAACAATTTGGGATGCGCAGCAGCTGGAATTCCAGCTTAGACGAATGGAATTTTCAATCTGACATCAACTTTGGTCTGCTGAATCCTGCCCTTGACACATTTTTGTGTTTTTTATTTTCAGAGTACACAAATTTTTTTTTATGAAAATAATGCATCATATTCTACATAAAAATATTACTTTTTATTAATATTTTTACTATAATATATCACAACAATTATTTTTTTATGAAAAAAATACATCATATTTTACGTAAAAATATTACTTTTCATCAATATTTTTACCGATAATACGTTCACAACAACTATGATACAACACAACAATTATATAGACACTATGGCAGCATAATATTTTCTTCATAATGATACATCTCCTTTTCTATTAAGAAAATTCAAGATTATAGTGTTTAAATACAACCACTTACAACTTACCAATCAAAATCATACATAATCCTTGACCATACAGAGATAACAATAGAAAACCAAGTCATGAGTCGAGCCATGTAAAAGTGCTAGACCATACCACACAAGTTCTAGCTATAAAAAGATAGAACTCGACTCAATCATTAAAAGTTAAGTATGACAGTACAAAGTTAATAATATAAGATAATGTCATTTTAAATCTAATTTTACCAATTTATCTTACATTTTTAAGTCATTCATACTAATAACCAAATAAAAAAATATATCAAGTGTCTTATGAGTTACAATTATATTGGACTGATATTAAAAACAAAAAAAAAGTATATCCGGCCTTTAAAAAGCCCTATTCAGTCCTTTTATTTATACAAAATATCCCTTTAAACCATTGAATATTCGTAAAACATTCTAATTTAATGATAAACAGTTAGAGTGGTATCCATGATATTTGACTAGTTTTTATTGAGTATATTATTATTATTATTATTATTTCTTAATCTGCAAATTAAATTAACTTTTAAAAAAAAAAGCTGATGCATGGACTCGCCCAAGCTGGTCCGCTCAGGAAAAGACATCGAAGGGACTGATGATCAGGGTCTGTGCGGGTCCGCTTAGCCCCACACGAGTCACGGCAACCTTTGACGTCTCCTACTTAGCTCTACTACTTGGTCTTGGTGTTTGCAACAATGACCTGGCTTAGACTTTGGAGTGTAATTATATTGCTGCTTAATAAAAGTAGGTACTTGACTTAGCAATTATAAAATTAAGGTATAACTTGTAAAATAAGAGCGTGTTTGACAGTGTGGTTGCGGGTGCTTTTCAAATAACTTTTCTTGCCAAAATGCATGCCAACGATATTTTTTCATTTTTTAAAAATTATTTTTGACATTAGCACATCAAAATGACCCAAAACGTATAAACCATATTAAATTTTAGAAAAAAAAATTTTCAAATTTTTTGGAAACGCAGCCACAGTCGCGTTCCTAAATGAGACCTCAATTATCTAGTAAAATCTTCTTTAGACCGATTTTATCCCCTCCTATAATTAAGATAAAATTACCAAACCTAAAATTTTAAAAGAATTCCATTTATCCAAAATTAAAGATACTATTTGAGATTTGAAGTTGTGATAGAGATTATTTTGTTTTTTAAAATGAATTTTAATTGAAAATATATTAAAATAATATTGTTTTAAATTTTCTTTTATATTAATATATCAAAATGATTTAAAATTATAAAAAATAATTTAAAATAAAAAAATTTAAGAATTTTTAAAATTATTTTTTTTACGCAAAAACAAGCATAATATTAAGGAAGGAATGGATAAAAAATAATAAAATATATTTATATTTGAAAAAAGAAGAAGCAAATTATACTAGTATTATCTTGTATGAATACAAGTTCTTTTTAATTTAATTTGCTGAAAAAAGAACGTAAAAAAAAAGGTTGTTTGAAGTCAGCACACGTGGTTGGAACCTGTCTACCTGCTACACCCATCCTTTTCCATCTTCGCTTGCTGCTTCTTTCCTTTTCCCTCTCTATATTAATCTCACAAATTTGCAAGAATAGCAAAGGAAGCCAAACTATTTTGTTAACATTAAAGGCAACACAGTACATTCATTTGAGGGGGAGAGAGAGAGAGCATTAAAACGATCAAAGCCAATCTGTAAACAATCCTTGGAACCTGCAAAATTATCAACCAACCCCACATTGCTCGCTCCCTCTCGCATTTCATACCAAATCCAATCCTAAGCATTTGGCCATTTTTCTTTCTTTCTTTCTTTCTTTCTTTTATCATCCCACCTTCCTCTTTAACATTGTTTCTTTGGTTCTCTCCGTCTTGCATTTTGTCCTCCAAAGATTCTGTGTTTCTCCTGTATCAGATTGAGGTAAGCCTGCTATATTTCCTTCATTTCATTCCCATGTTGTTGGTTCTTATACTTTCATTCTTTGTTTTCTTTAAGATTGTTGTTTTTGTTTTTTAAGGTTAGGCATTAGAAACAGGATAACTGCGCATTCTGGACACTGATGCCATTGTGTTGTTTGTGTTATGAAAAGATTGAGATAGAAAAATAGAGAGGTCAAATGAAAATTCCCCTGATTTTCTTTTTTTGATTTTCTCATGTTTATGATGTTTTTATAATAATGGGGAGCCATTGAAGGTACCTCAATGTTTTCTTTTTCTTTTTTTTCCAGTTTTTATTGAACTTATTTTCTTGGTTTGAAAATGTATTTTGGGAACAGGGGCTAGAAGGGTTTTGAATTCATTATTATACACAGGGGCCTCATAACATTAACATTTATTATTTGGTGTACTTGACCAATTCCTGATGTGATTATATTCAAATGTTTGGATACCCATTTTGATGTTTTGGATAAAGCTATGTTCTTTGTCTGTTTAATCTGAAAGCCTCCACTTTTTTTTCCTCCAGCCTTTGAATCCCTTTGAATGTGTTATATTTTGCTCATTGTTGCCTCCAATCAATGGTTTTCTCGCAGATAAGAAGGAAAAAAAATGGTGCTTAACCTTATTACTATTACTATTATAATTATAAAAGGTGTTTATGAACATTCGAGAGCACAAAAAATTGGCCTTGATGTATCTGCCATATTATGCCTTTCATATAGATATAAATCTACTTGCACTTTTAATTTGAATTAATTCTCTTTGTTCTACTTATTTTTAACAGTTATTGAGACCTATAGCTCTTGTTTATTTGGAGTCTAAGAAAGATATCTCTGTTCCTTTCCTAAAATGGGAATAAGCTTTTCATGTCCCCTTGCTGAATTGGATGGTCCTTTTGACACTGTTCTTGTGAGATCAGTTAGTTTTGGGAGTGAAGACGCGGGGAATGCATTACAATCTGTTGGTTTTAATGGCTGTGACTCAGACCCTGATTCGATGAGATCATATGGTTCAGGAAAGGTGATATGTGAAGAATGCCCTGGCTTTAAGGAGAGGGAACTGAGTACTACATTGTCCTTCAAAAGTACTACCTCAGACATGGACGTGCTTGCTAGATCAATCATAAGTCCTAGAGTTGGAGAAAGGGGCAATCAGTTGACAAGATCAGATAGCTTGCTTGACAAAAAACTCCACTCATCATTGCCTGGGCCAGGGAAACAAAGACACCAGGCTGCTGTGACGTTGCAGAAAGTCTATAAAAGCTTCAGAACCAGGAGGCAGTTGGCTGATTGTGCTGTTGTTGTCGAGCAGAGATGGTTGGTATCAGTCTACGTTTGCAATTCCTTCTGTATATATTTCGTTGTGGTATATCTCCTTTTTCACCGAACTTAATGTTCTTGCAATGTGTTTTGTAGGTGGAAGTTGTTGGATTTTGCAGAGCTCAAGAGAAGCTCCATATCTTTTTTTGATATTGAGAAACCTGAGAGTGCAATTTCACGTTGGTCAAGAGCAAGAATGAGAGCTGCCAAGGTAAGTTCTAAAGAAATTGATGTATCTATACAGATAACATTTTGTTCTACTGCATTTCTGAGTGCCAGGATTTTTTATCCTTTGCAGGTAGGAAAAGGATTGTCAAAGGATGCAAAGGCTCGGAAACTTGCTTTACAGCATTGGCTTGAGGCAGTAAGATCAAGTCTTGAAATAGAAACTTGAAACGAAGTTACTAGTTTACTTTGTCTCGTATTGATCTTATTCTTCTTTCTAATAGATTGATCCACGGCATCGTTATGGACATAATCTTCAATTTTATTATGTCAATTGGCTTCACTGTCAGAGTAAACAGCCTTTCTTCTATTGGTAAGCTTTTTTGAAATTGAAGACTTGCATATGACAAAGTCATCTTTCCTTCAGGATAAACATTATTCACAGTTGATACCAATCCTCTTAAACCTGCAGGCTCGATATTGGAGATGGGAAAGAAGTCAACCTTGATAGATGTCTTAGATCAAAGCTTCAACAACAATGCATAAAATATCTTGGTCCTGTAAGTATTAACTTTTATAGTCATGAGAAGACTTGCAAAATCTGGTGGTTAGTATAGTTACTGCAGTTTTCTGCTTCAATTTGAATGCAGTCCAAAGCCTGGAACTTGAAATGGAACGTCCTTGTTTTATAAATTCTACTAAAGTCTATCATCTTTTTTCCTTCTTCTTTCGCTTACCCAGCTGTTAAAATCTACTTACAAGTATTGTCCATCCATCTTTCAGATTGAAAGAGAGGCTTTTGAAGTGACTGTGGAGAACGGGAAATTTTTATACAAACAAAGTGGGAAACTTCTCTGTACAACAGAAGGACCCAAAGATGCCAAATGGATTTTTGTTCTCAGCACATCGAAGACCTTCTATGTTGGTCTCAAGATCAAGGGCACATTTCAACATTCAAGTTTCTTGGCCGGTGGAGCCACTCTATCTGCTGGAAGATTGGTTGTGGAAGATGGTGTTCTAAAGGTAGATAGGAACTGTCTGGTGTTTTTAAGATAGCTTCACAAGCTCCCTTTTTTTTCTCTGTCAATGTTACTTTGTTTATATATTTACAAGGTTCTTTCATTTTGACAGGCAGTTTGGCCTCACAGTGGCCATTATCTCCCAACCGAAGAAAACTTCCAGGCATTCATGTCTTTCCTCAGGGAACACAACGTGGATCTAACTGATGTAAAGGTACGAAACTATTAAGTTTGCTTTCAGTAACTTCAATGAAGTTAGCATCTGCTAGAAACCCAAGAAAAAAAGGTTCCTCAACAGCACACTATCAGCTGGCAGCATCCAAATTAGTAACATTTTCCATGAATTAGGGTCGTTATGAACATGGAGGTCTCCATCAATTGATATTGGTAACAAATTCATCTTTGTAGGAAGCCAAAAGGCTCATGCCGTTCTTTTATGTGGGAACTTTGTGCACCAGGGTTCATAGCAGATCAGTTATTTGTTTTCGAGCTGTCATTTATGCATTTTCAGAAATATAGACGTGAATCATTGATGCACTTCTCTTCTTCTCTTATGTATTCAGGAAAGCCCAACTGATGAAGAAGACGAATCCATTATCAAAAAGGACATCCATGGTAGTCTCCGAGACCAACCAGATGCAGATTTACTCGAAGTCACCGGATTGGCTCCAGAGGACACAGATTCAAGGAAACGAGATTCTAATGTGGCAGAAAATGCTAATCTGCACGCATCAAAATTGTCACGTGGATTACAATTAAAAATTACTAAACTTGAAATACCAACAAGAGGAGATGTGATTGACAATTTCAAAACAGAAGAACTTGGACCAAGCTGCCAGGCAGAAGATCCTGATTCTCCTGGAGAAGATGGTTATGAAACGGCAGAAGATTCATTTTTGACAGAGGAAGACTTCATGATTACTAAACTTAATTTGTTTGACGAAGATGATGAAGAAGAAGAAGACGAGGAGCCTGTCCCCAAAGAAAAAATCCTGAAGAGGATAGATTCTCATAAAGGAATGAAATCGTATCAATTGGCGGAACACTTGTCCTCTAAATGGACCACTGGTGCAGGGCCACGGATAGGATGCATGAGGGATTATCCATCGGAGCTTCAATTCCGGGTTTTAGAGCATGCAAACCTGTCACCAAGAACAAGAAGTGATGATCCATCACCACGGACCTCATCTCGGTTTAGCCCGAAGGTTTCATCACCAATGGTTTTGACGCAAGCCTCATTGTGTAAAGAAACATCATCCAGAAGTCCCCTTGCCCCAGACCAAGTGTTGTTTTCACAAACAGCAAACCCTTAGACTCTGTTAGATCAAGAATTTTTCTTTTGCTGATTTATTAATAGTGGGATAGAAACGATACAGGGCATTCTTTGTATTTTTTTTATACGCCATTCTGTATACTCCTCTTTTGTGGAGATACAAAAATGGAATGAAAAAGAAAAGGGCTGTGCAAGGTTCTTTGCTGTCCTTATATTCATGACAATGGGTTTCTTTCATTCTTCAAGTTCCTTCGATTTCTTGCAATCAGTTTGTGTGCTTTGAGAACTTTGAACATGCCAGGAATTTGGATGGCGGAATGTTTTTGGCAACCTGCATGATTTCTGGTCCATAATATAGTCCTCCGAAACCAGTTGAACTACACTTCACCACATTTCTTGGCACTATCTGCAGCATCTAAAATACCTTTAACTAGTTATGGTGAAATAGTTGAAGTGAGGACAGGTGAGATCTTACGAGAGAGAATGTGAAGTCAGTCCTAGCCTTCCACTTTTATTAGGCAAAATAGCTTCTTTCAGAACACAAACCAGTACCTCGCGGCTGCCAACCTAAAACCTGAACCTGGGAGTCCTGAGAACAGACCTTTCAAGCAAAAGCACTGCAAAGAATTTCTTCTGTCACCAGGTTCCGCTAGATAGGTGTATCGCTACCATGAAAACCCGCTCGCACCTAGTAGTTCAAGTAGATTGCATCACTTACAGCATTCCCTGCGTTTCTTGGTGCAAATCTCATTTACTTTTTATTTTTATTGTCTATTCTATCTCACTTTACATTTTTAAGTTGGATTTCTCATGCGCAGAAGATCCAAGTCAAAGCCCGTAAGAGCAAAGAATTTTCATACGATTCAGAAGATAAATAAAATCTCACAACTTTTTGCTATCGAGGAAGAGACTGGTACAATGACACAAAGTGATGCTAATTGCATGTTACAGATTACAACAATAACTATTACGTTGCAAAATAACAGATATGTGAAGTACAATCTCTCTCTGAACTCTAAACTCCGGGAAAAATATCAAAATTCGGCTAGATAAAAGGAAATATGATGTATTCAGCATAAAAGAGATTCCATATAAACCGATAGAACCCTGAGATTGCCTCCTGCAAATGGAAAATGAATATAATCAGGACAGCTGAAAAAAATTCTCAGTATTTGTATTTGGTGAAATCATATCCAACTGGTGGAGTGTGTTTCACTGTTATAGCCTATTGAGAATCACGTCAAATTTCAAACCAGTTGCAAATTTTCTAGAAGCTGCACACTGAATTCACCGTATAAGCATGATTGGGCTGGCTTATCATAATTAAAAACAAGTGGTAAAAGGCTAAAATTGCAAAATTTCCTCAATCAAGCTCGACTTATTTTCTCAAAATGTCTGCCAATGCAGCAGTCTCTGGACATTGTATGCAGACATGATCAATTCACTATGTTCTGTAAGTAACAAGTAAATAAAGCAAGACAACAGAGGCCAACAGAACAGTGAAATAGAAGTAAAAATACTCCTTTACTTTTCTGGAAATATGATTCGTGTATCTAGAAGGATATTTTCAATGTACATATTTCAGTGCCCCTCGAATTGAGAAAATAGAGAAGGCACATATTTATATCAGTGAAATTGTAGTTCTATGTTGAATTAAATTCATTGCCTAAAGGCAAAACCTAACCCCTCTTTGATTTTGAGTCAAAATAGTTGCTGAATAATCTCCTATATATATGAATCCTCCATCCAAATTGCAACTATAGCATAAGTTTCAAGACCTTGTTATACACAACATGAAACTAAGCATTACCTTTGTGTAATTTGCTTGTTCCAACACCCACATCTGAGACAGGTACAAAAAGGATGCATGTAAGAGGAAAAAACATAAGAAAACATTTTACACGATCCCAAAAAAACCAGCAACCAGCAGAAAAGATCTATCGTAAAGAACAAAGCACTAGAAATTAAATGAACTATGATATCCATGCAACTCTTCAGGTCTGTATGATGGTATATTGACAATATTGATTCAAAATATATATAGGTCACATTCACAATTATGATTGAAATTCATCACTTGTACAGAAAATGTTTGGATCAACAATCAGAATTCCTCATTGCTTATCATATTTAAACATTGTTCTTGATGTTTAAGAGATCATATGTTTGTTGTTGTTTTAGTTTTAGTAAGGGGTTTCCATCCAGATCAACCTGGTCCAAGATAAGGATCAAGCCGATCTCCATCCCATATTGAGGAAAAAATCAATACGCCAGTTTTGCAAATAGTGAAACTATAGCAAAACCAAGCACACTTATATGCTGATTTCTGTGTTTTGATTCCCTGATCTATTGTGCACATGGAAACCCAGTAGGGATTATGGTCAGTGGCAACAGTCTGAAGGTCAGTAATATCATCAAAGGCTACCATTAACTATGAGGAACTTGCTCATGCTCCAAGATCAGCAAGCTAATAGTGAAAAAGTTTTGAAGGCAAGTTTGGCTTATTCCAATTCCACATCCATCTCACAGGCCCATCTAATCACTACTTCAAAAGCATAAAAAGCTGGATGGGAAGGCCTTCCTAGATGAAACCAGTAACCTCTCCATGGAAAGGCACATGATGATGCCAAAGTCAATTTGTTTTTGAAGAAACCATGAAAAATACCAAAATTTAACAATGAGATCCCATGGAAAGAGCAGAAGCACAAATCAATGTCCTCATAAGAATAAGCAAATTAATGAGAGCTGCATGAAGGAATTGATATTTATCTTGCTGAATAAATAAATAAATAAACTAGCAGAATAAATCAAATGAGCCATACCAGCTAATAACACACACTAAAAGTCATCCTAGTCACAGTGCTAATCAACATGGTTACTAATACCATGAAACACACCTGGAAAACCAAGCTCAGTGCAAGGATTGTATGTGCGGGTATCATTAGGCTACGACTGAAATCCTGTAAAAGATGCAAGTGGAGGGGTTAAGTTTGCCTTCATTGAAGAAAACTCAAGGAGTTAGGTGGACCTTCAACTAATACCATGAGTTCCGTATAAGCACAGGAGCAGCTTCAAGGGAAACTTATACCTGAGGCATGTAAATAGCTGCTAGTACAGCTCCAACATAATTCACCAGTAAAAGCCCAGAACCAAGAAATGCAATGTTTCTGACTCCAAGTTTAGTTGCTAAAGTTGATATGTTATATCTGCAGTGACAATATTCAATGAGATATGAGATCACATGTACATGTTTAAATTAAAACATACATGTGTTTGGCCTCTAACAAAATAGCAGGGTTATTTTGGATGTGAGAGAAAATGAAATAAAAAAAAACATTGAGGGAGGAACATAAAATAAAATAAGGTTTAGGAGGAACTTTGAGATAACTATTAACTGGAATGTTGCTTATCAAGGTCATAAATGTTTTACTACGCAGGAAGTAGGCATGCCACAAACACGAGGAAAATGCACTATTAATCTCCTTGAGTGAGTAAATTTCTAGAACTTACTTGCGATCCCCCTCCACATCTGGAAGATCTTTTGTTATGGCAATCACCAGTGCAAACAATGTGACAAAGGTTGTAATGAATGCCACGGGTGAGCTGCAGGTACAAATAGAAGTGAGAACATGAGAAAACTCATCAAAGATTAGAGAATGGGCACATGTGAATTACCAAATTTGATAGATTTTCTGAAGTGTTAAAGCAGATGGTTACTTTTACACACTCAGTCTAAATATAATTGCTCTTTTTTAACAGTACAGCCAATACCTGACTTTCAGGAGAGGTTAAAAGTTGCAACTTCTACAGACTCAGATGCTATAGTGCACCTCAAGCCAGGGAGAAGTTGCAGCTTAAGGGTTTATAACAGAAGAACTGCCTTGCTGACTTCAGGTATGCCAATTGATCAATTATTAATCCATTAACTAGTAATGGAGAAATTTGAAATGGTTTCACCCTTCAACATGTTTGCATGAAGGGCTGGTCTAAGGGCTTGAACCCGCACCCTTGTGGTTGCAAGCCAAAGACCTTTACTACTGCACTGAGCAATGGCGCCCATGTCAGATGATCAATGCATTAAAGAAATAACTCACACAAACATGTGTTGAAAACACTAAAACCAACTGAATAACCTATTTTATTTATTTATTTATTTATTCTGTCAAAGATCTACCCAACTGTGTATTGACTGCATGTCCTCAGGAAGCCTGAATCATCACCGTAACTCCAATTGTTTGATTGTTGGAGTCTAACAAGACATACCGATACCATCATTACTCCAATTGTTTGATTGTTGGAGTCTAACAAGACATACAGATGCTATTGAAGAATTCATATTTGGTAGGAATGCAAAATTTTGTAGCATTTTATCTCAATCAAAATATGAAGCAATATATGATTAAGGTAAAGTACCTCCATTCAAAAGGAAGTCCGAGGGCGGCTCTGGTTGCATGATACACGCCAAAATTGAGAAGAAAACCCCGTACCTGTGATATTGTATTCTATCAAGGTTTCATCCAACTGCTACAATTTTTGAGAGGCACTCATGTCATTACGTTTATCTAATTTGCGAATAAAAAATATGCATCGATATGTTAATAATTGTACAGTATTTAAGAGGGTGGTGTTGGAGCAGCATCTGAACACATCCTTTCTATCTTAAAAACGTTTCTGACACCATGCTAATGTCAACTATAAGTGAACCAATACAATGATCATTTGCTTCCCTGACTTATTTAATGATCAACTTATTTTTCATCAACTGGAGGAATTATTTCATTTTCTCAGGGCTTAACCCACATTCATGTTCATATAAGAGCATAGAGCAAAAATCACCATCTTTTCCTTTGTCATCAATTTTGTGGCATAAGTTATGATCAGATTTAGATGGTTTTTTGTTTTTTCCAAACGTCATTCAATCTTCTGTTCTCACCAAATTCAAAATACCCATGGAGAAGATGACAAACACAGCACAAGTTTAATTGTTGAAAAAGAAAAGGAGGAAAAATAGGAAGTCATACCGTGGCAATTATAAGAAATGCTATGACTGGAAATCTCTTGAATCGAAGTGGAGGAACTGAATAGATGGTGCCTAAGAAAAGGCCAAGACAGTAAAGAGAAGTGATGAATGGACCAAAGTTTAGTCCTACAATCAGGACCCCAGCTACTGCAAAAAATATCACCAACAACCATGCAGATTGAACTGAAAGATCTCCTGCAGCTATAGGTAAATAAGGTTTGTTAACCCTGCAAAATAAAGAGAGAGGCGTCAATTAAAAAAAAATCACATTCATACATTTCTAGAAGTTGTTAGAGATTTCATACAAAGAATTTTGGATCCACGTACAGAGAATTTTATAAGAAAATTGTTTAAAATTGAAAAATCCTTGCATATACCATATAAGACTGTTGAAATGGCCTAGAAAAAAGAACATGGACAAATTTTTTAGTCAAGTCCATCTAGCACTATTCTCTTGGTTTTCTCGGGCAATGAAATGCCTTTCAAGATATTCACTAATCATTAAATTACATGGCTGAAACTAATATTTCTTTGCTTGGCAAACTCTAACAGGGCCCTACTTGTTCTAGGTCTCAAGCCACAAAAATGTGTATTGAAATCCATTCTAGAGCTGGTGATCAACATTAAGGTTTCAGATTATTTCCACAACCAAGATATAATAGCTCTAAAAGGAAATAAGTAGTCAAAAGTGATGCATACTTGTCTATTCCAATATCATAGATTTGATTGATGCCGACTATATAACCATTCCCACATATTAGAGCAAAAAGACCAGAGAATGCCTTTAACATCAGAGACCACTTAATCAGATTTGTGTTCTCGATCAATGCTCTTGCCACCAAAGCGCTATCAACAAATAAAATGATGACAATGGATCAGTTACGGTACTGGCATGAGTGTGGACAAGTATAAATTTATTAAGGTGGAAAAGCATATACACAAAATAAACTTACGTCGAACCTAGAGCTGTGCCGCGTATGGTGTGAGGCCTTAAAAATCTCCAACATGCATCTTTGAAATCTGAGATTTTGTTTAATATTGGATCAGATCCAGCTGCTCCAGCTTGACTGCAGGCCTGGTAGAAGCCGGTTTCACATTAATGCTTTATAGGTAGAATCATGTGTCTCTTTGATGAAGTTAACCAAACTTGTATACGACCATGTTGATATAACCAAATTAACTCCCAGGACATGTGATGAGAAAGTAGTAAACAACAGCCAGTGACTTGAAGAAAGTAACCAACGATACCCATGGAAAACAATAAGACCACTATCCTCCATATAGCAATTTGATAAGCAAATTGATGTCTTGGCTCAAACTTTACTCAGCCTAAACCCTTTCATTTCTTTTAAAAGTTTTGGATTCATTTCGGCCTTTTCAATTAAACGGAATGAGTTCAATTTGCACATTCATTTGTATATATGTGTACATTAGCCATTCCAAGACTAACTGGCGGTTAAGTAAGCCTTTCCAATATAGATGTCCAGATCAAAATTCCAACTACAACTACAATATATGGAAACCAATCCACCGCAGCCATAACCACATAACTAACACTTGCTTAGCTTATGATGCAAATTTAAAAGGACTAAAAACCCAGTGGCTAATAAAAAGAATTTCGTATAGTTTTTATTTCTGTCTATCTTTTTCATTGAAGAAATTTAGACATCCTCTATTTCAGGGTGCCATAACTCCAGCTGCCTGGTTGTTCTGTGAACAAAAAAGGTCGGAACAAGTAACCGTGTCACTTGTGTTGGTCAAATATGAGAGGACTCGACTTGACACAAGACACATAACTATAACTAATAACAGCAAGCAAGTAAAATCAGTAAAGATACTGACTTTTTTTCCAAATTATTCAAACCGCAAATCCTATAAACATCAATCATAAAAACATTCTCATTCTTTGCTTAAGTGAAAACTATAGAGAAATAAATCATACCCAGATGGGATTCCGCCTGTAATGTCTGTTCGGTGCTAGTTTTGAGCTTCTTTTGAGACTGTAAATTTCAGTGCTTGAAGGAAAAGGTTTAGAGCTTTTGAAGAATAAATCAAATGATTTGCTTGTGGGCTTAATGGGTATATTTGGTTGATGAGAAGAGGTGTTGCGGTGAGTGTTTAAAGCAGAAATTCCAAGAGAAGATGGAGGAGAAAATGACAGCTCCATTGAGGAGCAGGGAGAGGGAGAGTGGTGGGTGGTAAATAACAGACAATAGCAGCAGGGAGTGATTTGGTTTTTGATTTTTTTATTTTTATAGCTCGAGAGTGTTGCCCTTTTGCCCCTATATTTCTCTTCTTTGCAAACAAGTACACAATCTTATCATCATATAATGCAGTTTTTTTTTTTAATGAATTAACTAATTATTTAACAAAACACCAAAAGAAATGATGTTTTTATTATACACCATCTTAAGAAGCACTATTATTATTTTAGTAGTGTTTTTTTAAAAAAATTAATTTTATCTTTTAATATTTATTTTGTTAAAGATTGATTTTCATGATTTTATTTATTTATTTTCTATAAAATTACTTAATCTCATGATTTCGATTCTGAATTTGACAGGATAGATTGGTTGATCCATATTTTTTTTATGTTTTTTTTTAATTTTATTCTTCAATATTAGTGTTTTTTTAATTTTAATTTTATCTTTTAATAATTGTTTTGTTAAAGATTAATTTTCATGATTTTTTTATTTATTTTCTATAAGATTATCTTAATTTCATGATTTCGATTGCGAGTTTGACGAGACAGATTGGTTGACCCATGTTTTTTTATGTTTCTTTTAATTTTATCCTTCAACATTTTATTGATTGGAAATCATGATTTATTTTGTTTTGCTTTCTATGAGGTGATCTCGGTCTCATGAATCAATTCATGGGTTTGGCGGGTTAACTCAAGTAATTTTTTTAGTTCTTTTTTAAAATTTATTTTTCTAAAATTTCATCCTTCAATATTAGATTGATTGGTAATTATACTTCATAATTTGTTTCAGTTTATTTTATATGAAATTTTCTCAATCACATGATTCGGGTCATGGCTTCGGTGGTTAACCCGAGTTGACTTTGGTAGTTTTTTTATCTTTTTTAATTTTTTTTTAATTTTATCATTTATTATTGAGTTGATTAGGAATTGAGTTTCATAATTTATTTTGACTTGTTTTTTATAAGGTTATCTTGGTTTTATGATCCATGTTGTGAGTTTAGTAGGTTAATCCGGGTTGACTCGGGTTCTATGAGAATATCTTGGTCTTATAACCCAGGTTATGAGTTTAGTAGGTTAATCCGGGTTGACTCAGGTAATTTTCTTCCTTTGTTTTATTTTTTTTAATTTCATTCTTTAATATTGGGTTGATTAAGAATTATGTTTCATAATTTGTTTTATGTAGGGATTATCATGGTCTCAAGATCAGGGTTGCAGATTTGACATGTTAACTTAGATCGATCCAATATGTTATTGTTTCAATTTAAAAAAAAATATCTTAAATATTTTTAGTCAAACTATATTTTTACCAATCGATTAGGTTATCTTTGAACCTGTTAAGTTGATCAGGTCATATTGAATCAACCTTCACTTGATTCTTCTGGTTAGAAATTAGTAATGCTTGAATAATATTTTTTATATTTGCAAAAAATTAATCTGGCCCGCAACATAATATGATTAAATGATCTAAAAGAGCCTATGCCTAATCTAATAAGAAAAATAAAGCTTATAAGGGGAAAAAAACCCACAACGTCAAATAAAAGTACAGATGAAATACCCTTAGAAAAGTTGTTAAAAGAATGGACTCCTAAACCTTGTTTAGGGTTATGATACAACCTATTTTTCATCAAAATTTAAAATTTTATTTTTTTGCTTCAAATTAATTTTTTCTAGTAGTTTTGAATTGTTTTGATATGCTGATGTAAAAATAAATTTTAAAAAATAAAAAAAATATTATTTTAATGCATTTCCAAGTGAAAAACTAATGTCTTATCTAATATTTGAAGTGAAGATTATAACATATATTTTAACCCAAAAATCCAATTTACTTTGTTTTTAATATAATGGATGAAAAAAATTTTAGAAAATCATTATTATTATTTATTTAAATACTATTTTATTTTGAACAAAATCCACATTTTTTTAGGTTAATTAGCATATTATCTTGGTAATTAACTAGCTTTCAGACACTTGTAATTGCTTCAAATTAACTTAGGTTTGTTTTTTTAAAACAAATTAATGTTAAAAAAATTAGTTTTTTTATTCATTTTTCTTTTCAATATCAAGTCATTACTCATTTATGTTTGTAATGACATATAGACAAATGTCTCATAAATTATTCCATGTACATCTTCAATTTGGTAACAACATCTTTAACAACAACATAGTTCATAATATAGAGTTCAGAGTTTAAGTTACTATTTAATATGATTTGAGAATTAACCTTGGGAAATAAAACTAACAATGCATCACCTATATAGTTCATGATACCTAAAACATTAAAAACCTCTAACTCAATACAAAGCAAATTGGATAAATTAGAAACAAGCAAGGAAACCATTAGCTATTGAATCGGTCTTATAACAAACAATATTTTTTGTTCTTCCTCAAATACCCAAAACAAATGTATATATTTTGGATTATCCATCAACTTAATCCCAACCTCCACTAGCTTTTTATATGTCAGGTTTATTTTTTTAAGTTCTACAATAATATCAACTTTAGCACTAACACCATTATCCATCTTACTTGCAATCATCTTTATATTCTTATTTGATGACTCAATGCCTATCTTGAATACTTCAACCAACTGATTAACATCAAGAGCTTATGTAAACCCTTTTTTATTATTATTTTGATTAGAAAATCCAAAAGTGATTAAACCATTAGTTTTTAATAGCTTGGGATAAGTGAGGTATAATATTTAATGGAGTAGGTGGTGGCATAACATACGAGTTGTTATAAATAATGTCATTTTTAGCTATATACTCAACATTCTTCAATGCATCTCAAAGTTGAAGAAGAATATAGATGCCAAGTATATTGGGTTTAATACAACACCCTTGTGATGATTCTAGTGAAGTATATATATTGACAAAGATTACATAGCGTTCCCTAAATTGTAGGGATTGATAATCATGACAGAAATATATTTCGCTAAACTAAAGGAACTTACGACGGTTACAATTAAGAGAGAATCATGTTGGGATACACAGCTGAAGTTCTATTTTAGGTAGAGATCATATCTAATTGGGAGTCATAAGTGGTGGTGTTTGACTTTGATTTGAATTCTGGCTTTCCATGGTTATCACAAGTGATGCAATTGTTTTTCCACTCACACGATTTTTTTTTATAAATTGCATCCAAAAGCTCATACAAAAGAAATGTTTTACCAAGTAGGTAAGTCTTGTTAATACATTTATGTAATCAAATTAAAAACAATAGTTTGGATGTAATATGTTTAAAAACATGTGGTTCACAAACACTTATTTATTAAGTATGTTTAATAAGAAGAATTATGATAGACAGAGCTTCATTTTCTTCTCTCCTTTTCTTTCACACACTTGTTTCTCTCTCTCTCTCTCTCTCTCTCTCTCTCTCTCTCACCCGAAATCAAGCATTCTCGTCTCTTTTCATCCTGAGGTATGTTATCTTTCTTCAATTTTTTTTGGGCTTATTAACAATGTCTTTTCTTCTTTTTTTTCTTTTTTCTTTTTTTAATTAAGAGACGAAATAAAACACGCCATTAAGGTAAGAATTATTCATTCCTTTTCTTTTTTTCGTGTTTTTTTGCATCATTTTTTTATCATTATTTTTGTTCAATTTTGTGTTTTTAATAATTTATGAATTAATAAATGACATGAATTTTAGTTGTTATTGAAATAATTTTTGCATTATTTTGTTGAGTTTTATATATTTTTTTCAAATTTTTAGTTCAATTTCAATTAAATGTGTAGGATTAATTATTAATTATTAATTTGTATTTATTCAATTTAGAATATTTTTTCTCAAATTTAGGATTAAAAGTATTATCACTTAGAAATAATTATGTTGAATTTTAGGTGTTATTGTAATCATTTTTGCATTATTGTTTTGAATTTTAGTTGTTTTTTTTACAATTTTGTTGTTCAATTTTAATTAAATGTGTACGATTAGTTTTAATTATTATTTTGAATTTATTCCATTTAGAATATTTTTTTTTGCAAATTGAGGATTAAAAATATTATCACTTAGAAATAATTGTGTTGAATTTTAGTTGTTATTGTAATAATTTTTGCATTATTTTGTTGAATTTTAGTTTTTTTTAATTTTAGTGTTCTGTTTCAATTAAATATGTAGGATTAATTTTAATTATTATTTTGATTTTTTTGTAAATTTAGAATAATTTGTTGTAAATTTATGATTACAAATATTATCACGTATAAAATGAAAATTTTCTACAAAATTAATTATGCTAAATTGTTAGAAGAAATTGAATAAAATCAACTGGTTTGTGGCATATATGTTATGTATTTGCAAGTTTAAAATTTTTGGGTAGTCTTTTGTATAAGAGAAATACTGCTAATTTTTTTTTAAAAAAATAGGAATTGTTTAATTTTTTTTATCCATTAATTTGTGTAGATGCCTAAGGAAAAATTTATTGCACGTCACGAGTACAAGATCACTACTAGCTCTTCTAGACGCGATGCTGATGACTATGAGTTATTAGGTGCCAACCAAGAACGTGCACCAGAGGCACAAACGGGAAAAATTTATTGCAACGTTGAGAGGGGGTTCCTTCACAACGGGATCCATTTACCTTTAAATACGAGGCCTAGTGGAAGAACAACCTTTTAATATAAGTTTGTTTTGCTTTCACAACAACATGTTTAATAAAAAAAATTTTAAAAAAATAGTATCATTTAACGAATGCAATTTCAGGTTTACAAACATTGAGATTGCAAGAACAATAACATCAGCCTTTAAATTATCAATGAAAATTCAATTGTTTCAATAGAGCCAGGTTTCCAAATATTCTAAATGGAAACCACAGGTCAATGCATGGTTTTCAAGGTTAATATTAACTTAAATATTTTTTATGTTAATTTGGACCGTTTATTGAAATTATTGAAAATTTTCTTTTTAAAATTTTTACTTCAATGAAAAATTTGAATGGGAGAGAGTTGATAATAATATTACAAGGAGGGTTCGAGAGAATCACAGTACAAATAGGTAAAATCAAATTTAGTATAATTTTTTTATTCCAAATATTACATTTTTATTTTTCATTTACTATCAGATAATTAATTTGTACCATATAGGTGTGTGATTTTTCTTACAAGGCATAAAAAAAGCCAAAAAATATGCGAAAGAAAAAGAACTTTCAAGCTGGAATGATATGGCAGTTTGGAAGGATTTTAGATCATCATACGTCTCAGAGGCTGTATGGGCAGAATACATTCAACACGTGACGTCCACGCATTTCACTCGATAGTCACAGTTTGGTGCAGTGAATCAGAACCGATGTATTCACGGTTCTATTACCATGCACACTAGCGGCTCCGTTTTGTTTGTTTAGCATGTGAAGCAGATGATACAATTTTTTTTTATTACATTCATTTTTTATTAGTTTTTTTTATAAATATATTTAACTAACAATATTTTTTTTATTATAGGCTACGTTTCTTATACGCGAGTCAAACCCGATGAAGCTTCTTGTTGAAAAAGCATATGTGGAGTGATGACCGCCAAAGAGGGGTACAACAGTTCGTTGATAGCCAAACTCAGCACTTTGTGGTATGTTAGTTTTCAATCTTTTTTTTTCTTAAATTATTATTTCCTTGAATTTTTTGAATTTATTTTTTCTTTTCAAGATACATATAACAACCAATTGCAAGAGAGATATGAGGACAATCCTTCGATCCATCTGGATATCAATATGAATTTATGGTTGGAGGTAAGATCATCTAGTGGACTCGATAGAAATCAGATGTATAAACTCTCTAACATTACGACTGAGAGCTTTCAGACAACTCATAGTGCTTCGACCGTTGGATGCTTGCAATCAATTTCAAGCGTTCAAACTCAGGAGTTTGTGGTGATGTTAGCCCGACAGGTGATCGGACAACTTATTTTAATGATAAATATGAACGACTCACTATTGATTATGAAGAACTCCATCGATTGGTAATTAAGATGAGATCATAGATGGGTGGTTCATGTGCACCCCCTAATTGGCCCTACTATCTCGACGATGACCAACCTCCTTCTCCTCTAGCGTCGCCTTTATTTTAGATTTATTGTACTTGAACATACAAATGTTTAGATTTGTAATAAATATTTGATTTTTATACTAATTTATTTGATTTTCATTATTTTTCTACTTCTGTTCAATGTATTTTTTTAAAAAATATTTTTTTAAAATATTATTGACGAGGTTACCGACAACACAACTCCATTGATATATTCTAGAGAGTTTGACAAGAATTACTACAAATATCACTATTACTGATGGGGTTATTGATGGAACTAGATTGTTGATATATTCCAAAGAGTTGGAAAATAATTATTGCAAATATCACTGGTACTGTTAACACACCGATAGAATTACAAATGGTATTTTATTTGTGATATGTTATATTTACCAATGGATATATTGACAGACAAATAAAAACAACAACGATATGACATACGGTTTTCCTGTGATATGTTAAATTTATCGATAGAGGTAACAATGGAATAAAATGAGTAATTTTTTTTATCGCGCTTTATCTGTTTATAAACCCATTGATTATTTATTACTGATGGACTCACCGATAGTACATAAATTACCGATGAGAGTTTTTCCAATGGATTGTTTCTGTCCATGAGTCCATTGGTAACATATGTACCGATGGACTGCTAGTGTAAATATTGACAGAAGTTCTTCTGTCAGTAAAACTGTTAAATCTGGTAGTGGATCACGATCCGAGACATGATATCATGATAACCATATAAAAAAAAAGTGAAAAAAATCACAGAGTCTAATCCCTAACAAACTCAATATTGAAAGATGAAATTGAGACAGAATCAATTGTAAAAAAAAAAGACCTAAAAAGACCGAAGTCACCTCGAGCTAATTTTCTAAATTTATGACTTATAAAAGGAAAACCTGAAAAAAATCAGAAAATTAAATTCCCAATTAAATAAATATTGATGGATGAAAGTAAACAAAAAAGGATAACAAAAATAAAACAAATAGCAATTAAAAGAATGAGAATCAAAATTTGATATAAAAAACTCAAGGATGAAATTGAAAAACAAATCACTTAAAAAAACAACTTAAAACAAAACAAATAACAATTAAAAAAATGATAACCAAATTTAATACAAAAACCTAATGATATGATGCCTTTTAATTTTGACAGGTCTAGCTTGAATCTCGAGGAGATGAGAGAGACAAGAAAGAGAAAAGAGAGAAGAAAAAGATCATCGAAGCACCGTCACCACACATCAACCTAATGGGAAGAGTTTAGCACGTTGTTTCCAACACCACTACATAAGCTGGTATTTAGTCGCCAAGACACTCCTTATGTGTCACCTGAACATGTTAGTTTACATTGAGCACCTTAAGTTTTCCTCGATGTTGCGAGATCCCTATATTAAGTAAATCAAAACAAATAACCAAGTCAAATCACAAAAAGCCAATGTGAAAGGACCAAATTAGACAAAAAAAATTGAGGAGTTGAAATTAAAAAAAAAAACATCATCTCCCCCCAGCTATGTAAATCAGTCAGTGATGTTGGTGAACAAAAGGGATTTAACGTTTCTTTAAGCTTTAAATCCACTCCTAGAATCTCTAATTATATTAAATCAATGAAATTGGATTTTTTTGCCGTACAAAGAATTAACCGAGCAACAAAATATTCTCTTAACATCTCAAGATCCTTATATGCATGCTTGAAAATACAAATCACCAATACCAATCATAATTCAAATGAATTTTAAAGGACCAAATACAAAGAGAAAAAAATTTAAGGATCAAAGTGTAAAAAATCCTAAAAAAAAAGCAGTGTTCAAATGAACAGTGCTTTCTCTCATAGTGTACATTGAAAGACTGAAGGGTCTTAGTTTTTTTTATATTAACTTATTTTTAAACAATACTTTTTTAGTTTCATCTCTAGCCTTTTCATTTATTCTAAAAATATCTTTCCATGAAAAAAGTAACCATGTTTATTTAGTACAAACTAGATAGTTGGCGGTGAGACTTTTATTTATTTATATTTTGTAGACTTGTATTCTAAGGCAACTAATATAAATATTTGGAATAAAGAAAATGATTTATTTTTTTGTAAAAAAATGCATTCCTACAATAAAATAATCTTATTTTGTATTCATGCATTTCTTCTTCTTTTTTTAATAAAAACAAACATCTTCTTTTTCAATAGATTTTTTGTAAAAAGAATTAGAATCCAATTTAAATAAATATTTTCAAGAATTCTAACAATTTAAATTGAGGAATAAATATATGGTCTTTTAATCAAAATTTATTTTTCTTATATATACTTTCTTTTAATTTTAGTAAATAAGTGTCTTTTTTATTAGAAGCATAATATCATATATTTATAAATTTTAATGTAAAAAAACATATATTTATAAATTTACAATTACGATATGAAAGACAAAAAAGAACATGAATAATTAAAGTAAGAAATATGTATAACAAAATCATAATAAAAATTAAGAAAAGTAATTTTATTTTTAGTAAATACTTACAATAAATATTTTAAAAATTAAGTTATGTCTATTGGGTCAATATCTTTTTTTTATAAAGTAATTGTTAATATTAATATAAAAGGCACTGATCTGAAATAAGATTTATGGAAAAATAAAAAAAATTGCAAATTTAATTTTAATGACTTTATTTAAAAGTACTCATAAAATGTAATAAAAATATAATAATTGAAGAAATAGGAAAAAAAAAGGAAGGACGTGGAGAATAAGATCAAGGTTGCATGCATGCTAAATTAAAAAACCCTAGGCGCTCATGGCTCTAGAAGGCCAGCCCTTTACACATAGTTTATTGAAAAAGCCCAGGCATGTTTGTTTTTGATTTTTTTGTCTATAATGGATGATATGTTATCAACTATTTTTTAAAAAAAATAAATGAACAAGTTGTATGTAAGGACATATAAGATATTGTTAATTGCTTAAATAGCCTAAAAATGAAGCCTGGTGTATTTCAAACCATAAAACCCAAATCTAAATCTATTTTCACTCAAAAACATCTTAAATACATTATTTGAATTTACCGACTCGATTTAAAACCATAAAACACCCTTTTAATTAGCCTAAAAACTTAAAATAAACCTAAATCTAAATAAATTTTATGCATTTCAATGTACTTTTATATGTTTAAAGGCTAAACTACCCTCTTGAAGATGAACCCATTAGTATCAAGAATTACTCTTTTCGTAGTCAGGAAGTAATCGGTCAAAACATTTATCTTTCTTCCTATTTTCAATGACTTTGTCTCTTATAAGACTGAAACATAAGAAAATAGAATTCATGATTGAAATGCAAACATAAAAAATATAAAAAAGTTTCAAGATTCAAAAAACTAATTACATGTACAAATTGAAAATGCAAGTAAAAAATTATTGGGAAAGGGAAAACAAGAGGTGATCAGTAAAGTGTGAGAAAGCCATAATGTTATTATGTAAGTATCAAGCAATTAACAAATTTTATATTTGAAATTGCAATCTTAAATTTCCAAATCTTTTGTATATTTAGCAATTTTTTTTATTGTATCAGGTTGCATGATTTATGGTATAGTACTCATAAATATGCAAAAAACCGAGTCAACTTTGATGACATCGAGGTATGGAAGAAGTATAAACTGAGTTGCATCACAAATGATAATCAGGTAAAGTTTCATGATTTTGTGGCATTGGAAGAATTTAAAAGGCGATCATGATCTGGATCATAGAACTAAATAAAGAAACGCATGGTTTGGTGAACAAGCATACCGGTGAATTGCTCCCATTTGTCAACCATGCAAACCTCCTTGTAAAATCTCCAAATTATTTTTTCTTTAATTTTTTAATTTACTTTTTATTTGTTAGACTTTTTGTAGAAGCAACAACTTGAGCATAAGCCTACTCAGATAGAGTTATATGAGAAAACTCATATAAGAAAGGCAGATAGAGAGAAAAGGGTGAAGAAGTTTATAGATAGCAAATATGAAGCATTCATTGTAAGTTTTTTTTTAATTCCCGTAATTTGTTTTAATTATAATTGACTTTTTTTTCAAGACAGAGAAGATGCATCCACCCATTCTCCTTATGATCCCAGTTGTGGTTGGAGTCCAAAACAACTAATAGACCCGATAAGATTTATAGGGTGACAAACCAACACATATTTTTATTTGATCTGCTTTGCCTCTGCTGAGTAATTTATTAATCTAAAGAAAGGGGTGTTAGGATAAATATGAATGATATACACAAAACACAAAATTTTTAACGTGATTCGATAATTTGTCTATGTCTATAAAGTTACTGATTTTACTCATAAAAAGAAAAATACAAGCTACAATGAGGACTAGAGAACACCTCTCTACTCAACTCAACTCAATTTCTCACACTCTCATTGCATTTTTATCTCAATCTTCTAGGACATCTTTGACTTTTATAACGCCTCTCTATTTTATAGCTGTAATTGAAGAACAAACCTCCTAATTTCAATTCAATAATTTTAGTCATCGTCTACCACCATCAATCATCAATTTCAACATTTTAGTTACCTAACTTTGCAACTATGTTGAATTTTCACCGTTCAGTCATTTTGCACATGGCTGGTTATTGATGTTGTCCATGTCCATATATAACAGAAAGTATTAGTTGCCTAAATCATGGTGTGTGTACAAATAACAATTTTAGAAAATAATAAACATGTGAATCAAACACACACACATAAAAATTGTTTATAGAATGGAAAATATTTATATTTAAATATTTTTTTCTTCTATTTAGATAATATATTTCTAAACTCATATTGTATCTAGTTTTTATTAATACAATATCTTATTTTTTATGATTTTTAAAATATTCACAAGTCATATTAATCTCTTTTATTATTTGTTTTTGTATGATTTTTTATTATGAGAAAAAATATTATAGTATTATGAACAATATTACTTGCTCATCGATGAAACAAATTACTTGAAAATAAAATAAAATAAACTAGTTTAATATCATAAATAAATAATTGAAAGTTAAATAAATTATCATAAATAAATAATTCAGATAAGTTTTGTTTTCCAAATTCAAAGAATAAAAGGTGTAAATGGAAAAGAAAAATAAAGATAGAAAATGAAATCCTATTTTCTATAACCAAACAAAGCTCTACTCTTTCTCTCTCCCCCCATCACTCTTTGATCTCTCTCTCATCACATGTCATCTTATTAGCTCTCCTTATAACCATAGTTATTAAACCCAAACTCGTGGTTGACCCAGCCAAGGGGCTAAGTCACAGGTCATATGAGTTGACCCGGGTTAACTTGAAAAAATAAAAAAAAAACTTATGCTTGATGTTTTAGTATCCCGCATAAAAAAGTTTTGAAACATGCATGCTATAAAAAAAAATATGAGGTATAAAGTGCGTAGTTATCCCACATAAAAAAGTTAAGAAACAATTTATGTGAATATAGATTATAAAAAAAGAAATATGAACTGTAGTATATTTATTCCACATAAAAAACTTAAGAAAAGTAGGCTATATATAGTTATCTCACATCAAAAAAATTAAAAAACAACCCAAATGGATGTAGGCTACATATAGTTATCCCACATCGAAATATTAAGAAATAATGCATATAGATGTAGCCATAAATAGTTATCCCAAATTGAAAAATTAATAAACAATACATATGGGTGTAGGTTATACAAAAATGAGGGATAAAGTGTAGTATAGTTATCTCACATCTAAAGTTTAAAAACAATTTATGCGAATGTAAGTTATAAATAGTTATCCCTTATTGAAAAGTTAAGAAACAATTTATGTGCATATAGGTTATAAAAAAAAGATGCAAGACAAGTAATCATAAATTAATTTTATATTTTTTAGGTTTGTTGTTACCCATTTTTTACCTTACAAAAAAAAATCAAGAAAAGAAAAGGAAAAAATTGAAAAACAACATCCAAAAAATACTAGAGGATACGTATGAAGAAAGCTTAGAAGATTGCTCAAGTTGGTGGTGAAGGACCAAAATGACAAGTGAAAAAGTTTGAAGACCAAAATGTATATGATTAGCATATTGACAACCCAATTTGATTGATAAAAGGTCTTATTGGTGAGAATATTTTATTCGGGGTAAAAAAATACAAATTTGGATGAGTAAAGACTCAATGAGGATTTTTAAAGGCTTAACTAATTTTATCAATGACTTAATTGCAAGGAAAATCAGTTTTTGGAGTCAATTTGGGTGTTAATAGAAAGAAATTAAAGTTTGGGAACTAAAATTGGAGTTTGAAAAGTTTAATTGGTTAATTCAAGGGCTTAATTGTGAAAAAAAACTAAAGTTTGATAGCCAATTTAAGGGTTTGATTGAAGAAATTCAAAATCAATGACCAAATCATAAAAGGCATGAGACTTCAAGGACTGAAATTAACTAAATTGAAGGTTAAATTAAAAAAATAAAAAGTTTAATGGTCAATTGAGAATCAAATTGCACAAATTAGAAACCAAGGATGAAAATGAAGAAGACACTGAACTTGAGGGGCATCAAATTAGAATTTCTAGTGGTGAAATTGCAAGGATTAAAAAGATTTTGAGTCAATTAAGAGTGCATATGCTATAATTGAAAAAATAAGGATCAAATTGAAATTTTCCTAATCCCAAATTAAAAACCCTAATTTTTAGGGTTTAATATGAATAACGCATCACTTGGGTTTAATAAAGGGATTGGTGACACGCCGATCATCCATTATTCATCTCATTCCTTGTAGTTTTAGATGATTGAGTTGACACCTTCCAAGAGCTCGTGGTGGAGTTCCAGACCTCCCAATGGCATGATATTTTTTTGTAAATAGAAGAATAACATTCCCTATACAACCTCATTCCCATGAAATTGGACTTTTACATCCCAATTTTTCCATAAAAATCCCTAATATCTTGTCCCTAATCAGCCATCACTGCATTTTTAGATTTTAAATTGATCGAGTTAGCACCTTCAAGAGAATAAAAGTGGAGATACAAACCTTTAATTGAGCAAAGATGGATCTAAACAAAATGTGTGCATCTTCTCTACCAAGTTCAGATAGTCTTCGATGACATTTACATTAGAATTACTTCGACGAAGCCTCGAAAGTGGTCAACTGAGTTGGCCTTGATTAAGATACATATTTACACAAAATCACCCAACTTCTATGTGTGTTCACACTTAAAAATTTCTTGAGGGTTTTTATAAAAGGTCATAAATCTTTCATCCAAGATCAGAAGGTGAGAAATACATGTCTTTATCTCCAAGAAAAGGAAAACCACTTAAGCAAAACCACCATCCCCAAAAACCACTGAAGGACAAAGGTTCCAGCTATTAACATTTGTTCAAAACTTTCTCATTTTGATTAAAAAGTTGAGCTTTGATAACTATATTTAGGAATCCATCAAAAACTCTAGAAAAAAAAACCTATAAATACTCCATGGAAAATTTGAAAAAAAAAGCAAGCTTCGAAAAAAATAGAAAGTGAAAAGGAAAGATGGAAGGAAAATATAAGAATAGTAACATCCTATATCCACCAAGTTTGGAGAAGATATAACCATGTGAAAACTAAAAGGTGGAGTCCATGTGACTTACCCATTTATACTTTTTCAATGTTAAATGATGTTTTTTAATCATTTTAGGTATTATTTTGTGTTTTAGCATTTATATGGATTGATGAATGTAAATGTTGTTTTGATTGATTAATATTATACTTACAACCATGCAAATATATCTTTGATAGATTTTCATTTTAAAAAAGATTACTTCTTAATTTATGATAATAAAATCAACATCAATATATTGAATTCAAATAAAATAGAACTTTAAAACAAGATTAACTACCCAAATACTCTAAAAAACTAGAATTTTTTATGATGTGTTTACTGTTTTTATGAATAATAAAATACCTTAATATAGTTTTTTAATCATTTTATAACAATTATGTTTCATATCTTAGTCAGTTAGTATGCGAGTTAGAGCTTGAAGGTCACATGTTTCGGTGACACTACCAACATTATTTTCAAATAAATGACCTATAATTTGTGTATTTTTTAAAAAAAAAAGGTAGAAAATTTATTATTACCTGGGGGTGTTTTACAATGACATTTAGTGAGTTTAATATGATTAAAAATTACGAAAAATGAAATATACTTTTTTTTTTTTTTTTTTATCATAACTGAATTTTTAATAAATTACTATTTAAAAACTCTTACAATGAATGTTATTTTTTTTTTAATAATTGACTACTTTTATCCTTAAAAAAACTAACGAGACATTACCTAAGAAGAAGGGCACACATTACTAAATCTTAAATAACTAAATAAGAGAAGAGTAGGCCCAACAAGCCGAAGCCCAAGCTACCTTAACCCACTCCCGTTTTCACGTCTGACTAAAACCCTGAAACCCTAATTTCATTTTGCAGCCGCTATATATTGCTAAAAGCTTGGGACATTTTAACACTGCTGCAATCCCTAGCACCGAGAACTCAGTGCTGCCTGCCTCTCTAGCTCTCTACCTTTCCGATTTTCAGGTCTGCAATTCACATTCTTTCTCCGTTGCAATGTCTCTCTCAAAATACAATAAACTATCTTTCCTCTCTGAACGTTTTTGTTTGTGGTGTGTGTAGGTAAGCGGTAAAGATGGCAGAAGCAGCTGTGGTGGCTCCACCAAACCCGGAAGTTATTCAGCCACACCACGATGTCAAGCTCTTCAATCGCTGGACTTTCGAGGATATTACCGTAGGTTTTTTTTCCTATCTGTCAGCGGGTCTGCATTAATCGATCTGTGTTATGGAATCGTGTTTGGGTGATCTGCCTTTTCTAGGATTTGTATTTTTTGCTGTGTTTCTTTTACTTTATCGGGAATGTGATACGATAAGTGTTTAATTTCAAAAAGATTTGTTATTGTTTGCTTCTGCCGTTTTTGGTATTGAATAATTTATAGAAGCATTAGTTAGGGTTTTAGTTTACATGATTTGCTTTTAAATGGGTCTGCAATTAATTTGCTTCGTGTTTTGGTGCATGGATAGATGTAATAGATTTTTTGGATGACCGGTGGTTTTCATTGCTGTATTATTCATGTGGGATTTTCTCTTATACATAGACGTGGTTTTTGATATTTTAGATGAGCAGATGAGGTCGAGAATTGTTCTAAAAAACTTCGTTGTTGGAAAATCGTGTAATATTTGTGTTTTAACAATGTGTCAACTGGGAAGTAGATATAGGTGGTTTGACTTCTTATGAGTGATTATGGTTCCTGTTTGTTATTTGTTTTTTTAGGTAATTGGATTTGAATTTTACTGAATTGCATAGTGTTGAAAGCTTAGCAGGTTATTTTATGTATTTGGTTCTGGTCATTTTTTACTAATAGCCGTGTTTCCTTTTTAGTTTGAGTTGATCTAATTCGTTCATGATACCTGGGACAGTAATGGGTGGTTTAGGGATTTCTGAAACTGATGGATCGCACATCTTAACAATTGCCTAAAACATTGCTGAGCTGTATAATGTTATTGAACCTGGGAATTAATTAGTTTGTTGTGGATCAGGTAAATGACATTTCTCTTGCTGACTATATTGGAGTCCAAGCTAAGCATGCTACATATGTCCCACACACAGCTGGGAGATACTCTGTCAAGCGTTTCAGGAAGGCCCAATGCCCAATTGTTGAAAGGCTTACAAACTCACTGCAGATGCATGGCAGAAACAACGGAAAGAAACTGAAGGCTGTGACCATTATCAAACATGCTATGGAGATCATTCACCTTTTGACTGACCAGAACCCAGTCCAAGTTATTGTTGATGCTGTTGTCAACAGGTCTGTCATTAATTACATCCTTTTTTTCTTCTCGTAGATTGCTCACTGCTGGGATTATCAGCAGATTATTTGAATATGGTCTGTTCTGTTTTTTTTCATGATCTTTTACTGTTACTGTTGGCTACCCGTTTGACAATTTTTTTGATCTATAACAGTGGGCCCCGTGAAGATGCTACTCGTATTGGCTCAGCTGGTGTTGTCAGGCGTCAGGCTGTTGATATTTCACCTCTTAGACGTGTAAACCAAGCCTTGTATCTCCTTACCACTGGTGCTCGTGAGGCTGCTTTTAGGAACATCAAGACCATAGCTGAATGCTTGGCTGATGAACTTATCAATGCAGCCAAGGGTTCCTCAAACAGGTTTTTTTCTTTCCTCCTTGGCTGTTCCTTTCATAATTGTTTTTCTGTGCTCTTGGTGATTGTTTTCATTTTCTTCAGCTATGCCATCAAGAAGAAGGATGAGATTGAAAGAGTTGCCAAGGCCAACCGTTGAAGAATCTATTTAGAATGGTGGGTGGAGTTTTGTTATTCCTTAGACATTTTTTTTTTAAACTTTTGAGGGTCTTAATTATTTGGACATGATAATTATGTTTTGTTTGCTGTCCGTCGCAGAGAGTTTCATGTTTATTTTTGGAGTTCCATTATAATGCTAAGAATGCAGTAGCAACTTTAATTCTTGCTGTGTTTTTGGTTTTTCTTGATGGTTGGGCGGCTTCGTTTGGCTGAGCATCTCGTATTTTATCTTGTTTTAGTTATAGTTTGGCTTAGAGTAGGAGTCTGGTTAGCTTACAATATTGGTATCTGTCGTTCCCTCTGGGAGGTCATCGTAGGAATTTTGTTTTTCTCTTAGGGAGGCCTCGACCCGATTAATTTCGGATGGCGTTGGATCATCCAAATCGTCAAGCCATCTGAAATCACGTCTTATGGCTATTATAAAAAAGATTGGCATGTGCTTTAAACATTATACCTAGAATTGTAAAACCAGCTAGAATCCCAAAAAACATTATACCCAGAATAATCTATCATGAAATAGGAATATTATGAGCATCTCAACACACGAAAATCTGTATAAGATTCCATTAAATTAAAAACTTGCTAAGCTTTTTTAATTTGAATCATTAGTATTCTGTATTCCTTCCCTTACACTATTGTTTTTACGTTAACATTCAGATTCCTCTAATTTTGCAAAATAAATGAATAGTTTCTGTAATTTTAAAAACTAATGAATTAGTTTATTGACTCGAGCTCAATTTAATATTATTTTTTTTACTTCTGGTCAATCTTTCTATATTATTTACCATTTAAAAAATAAATAAATAAAAACCAACATAAAATGGATTTTAGGAGTAATTAACTAGTTTTTATAACTAAGAAGAAACTATTCTTTTTATTTTGCAAATTAAAAAAACTAATTTATAATATGAATGTCTTACCCCTTTCACTTTTTGGACCGAAGTGTGACATTACAATACTACTTTAATAATAATAATAATTAATTCATTAAAAACCTACCCCTTTCACTTTTTGGACCGAAGTGTGACATTACAACAAATAGCTTAAGCAATATTAATTTTAAAGATGATGAAATTTGTTTCATCAACTACTACGTAGCATCATGAATAACACTGTAATGGATAATTGAAGACGGTCATTCATAAGTGATTCTTTCTTCATGCTCGACAACTACCCCAATTAGAAAAACAAAATAGCCATGTACAGACGCAATGAATGAGCTATACAGTAGAATATTGTCAGTCGCAAATTAAAGGATCACCACCGTTTCGTTTCTCAATCAATGGGTCCGTGAAGGACAATCCATCTGCAAAATTTGGTTCCGTGAATTTATCACGAGGCTCCGGTCTCATAAACAATATGTTCTTGCTCCTGAGTTGTTGCTCCTGAGTTGTATGTGTATGGTTGTGTGTGTACTGAAATGGGTTTTTGATAACAAACAATTTGATTGCTTATTAAGTGTTTGCTGTTATTAAAATGACATTTTGATACAGTTTTCTGATATGTAGTTGGGATATTGAGAAGAGGAAAATAATATATATATATATATATATATATATATATATATATATATATATATATATATATATATATATACACACACACACACACTCAATCAACGTCCAATCAACTTAAATTATGTTCATCCCACTAGCGGGATGAATTCGAGCAACAACTGCTTTCATATAAGTGTAGGTGGTGGTGGTAATAGATAATTTTAGATGATATTAAAGAAATATTTTAATTTAAAAGTTTAAGTTATTAGTTGAGTTTTAAAATATGTTTTATATTATTCTTTGATATATTTTCTCAAATGAAATTTCTGATGTTTTAAGATATGATTTATATTATTCTTTAACATATTTTCTTAAGTGAAAGTCATTTGAACTTGAAACTTGTACAAATTTATATCACTTTGTATTTAATTTTTTTTATAAAATAAA
Source organism: Populus nigra (assembly GCF_951802175.1). NCBI lineage: Eukaryota > Viridiplantae > Streptophyta > Magnoliopsida > Malpighiales > Salicaceae > Populus > Populus nigra. The sequence continues at coordinate 6,804,055 of NC_084854.1, read as the reverse complement.
TGAGAATAGCGAGATTTGAATTCGTGATCACTTGGTTATCAAGATTGTTTGGTACTGCGGTAACTATTATGGTTGTGGTTTGAAAAACATTGTTTTTATAAAAACAATTACTTTTAGTTGAGGTTGGTTTGGAAAAATATATGTTTGGTTAAAACTGTGGTTGAAATTGAGGTTGAACAAAAAGTAATTTAATGTGTTTGGTTAAGAATGCTTTTGAAATTGAGGTTATAAAATAATTTTAAAAAATATATATTAATATTAATGGTTTTTAATTTAAATATTGTAGATTTAACTATTGCCGTTACATCATGAAATAAATGATATTTTATATAAAATATTTTTTATTATTCCATTAAACTATCTACAATTCCATCACGTATGAAATACATCCGACAAGGATTATAGTTTTCACAAATTTCTTAAGAGCGCAACAACATCAGGTAAAATATAATCAGGAAAAAAATTAGGATTGCGATCAAATTCTGCAAATGCTACGTCATCAAGCGATCTCAGTCTAATTTATGTAGTGTCATTGAATAATGTTTAACACTAGTTTTTTGAATAAAACACAATTAAAAATAAAAAAAATATTTTTTTATTTTGTTGGGTCGGGCCCGGTTTAATGCATTTTTAGCTTTGAACCGAACCATGCTTCACTGTTCATGGGTTTTCTTCGCACAAGAAGCACCAAAGAGCTGCTTCTTGTAAACCTGTGGCACAACCATAGTTGATGGTGAGCCCTACCAGTAAGAAATTGCTTTTGTTGCAATACCGAACAATAATATCTGTTGCTGCGGGTAAACATCACCCGCGGCCACAATACCAAACGGCACTTAAAAAATCATTTTAATCTAAAAATTTAAATTATTAAATAAAATCTTAAGATATAATTTATATTATTCTCTAACAAGCAGAGTTAATAAGATTAGCTTGCTGTGAACGCCTTATTTTTGGTCTGATGCTGTCCTGTAAGACTGGTTTAGCATGCTTGATTTATAGCACTAAAATTCTTAACATGGAATGAGTATCTTCTTGCAACTGAGTTGCAGCTTAGGGTCTATGAATCGGGGGACGGTCAGTGTCCCATGACCTGATAACTGGACACACTTGCAACCCTGACCAGTGTGGCTTAATATTGTATGATAAATTATGCCACTGATGGCGTGACTACAAAAAGCAGACAGATGGAGCACAGGATATCATTACGGAACTAATGTCTAACACGAAATTATATATGCAATTATGCTGGATTAATTTCACATTATTTCCTGCTTCCTTCTTTCCTGTTGCTGTGCCATCCATGTCAATGGATAAATTATTCTTCTATTGCCATGAAGAATAAGTTCATTACCCAGCTTGATGGGTTAACTTTTAGCTGATTCCTTCTTTCATTTCTCAATAAATTAATTCTATTATTTCACAAATGTCATTTCCTGATAAGTGTGTCTGATTAAATTTCCCCAGATTTTAACGTGGATGACTGACAATGGGTACTTTGAACTTGCATCACACGACGTTGCCATTCAACTGGACTTGATCTCAAAAGTTCATGGGATAGAACAAGCACAGAAGCACTTCAAGAATACTCCATAACAATTGAAAATACTTCGTGCACTTCTTAACTGCCATGCCAAAGCAAAATCTGTGGAAAAAGCAGTCTGTCGCGCAGGAGATGAAGACCCTAGGTTATGCTAACACATCCTTGGTTTACAATATCATTCTTAAATTTTATTTTCAGACTGGAAACATTGAGAAAATTGACAGTCTAATGCAAGAAATGGAGCAAAATGGCATTGCCAGTGACAAATTTGCACATTCCATACAACTGAGTGCATTCTCGTCTGTTTCTGACGTTGAGGGCATTGAGAAGACTCTGACAAGGATGGATTCTGATCCCAACATTTTTTTTGACTGGACCACTTACACTGTTGCTGCGAAAGGTTAAACAAAGTTGGACTTGTTGACAAAGGCTCTGGAAATGCTGAAGAAATCTGACAGACTAATCTCAGGTAAAAGAAGGGGAACAACATATGATTCTCTTATCACCTATATGCTGCAACAGGGAAGAAGACAAATGAAGTCTTAAGAATTTGGGAACTTTACAAGAAGAACGAGAAGGTTTACAAAGAGCCATATATTAGTATCATAGCCTCTTTACTGAAGTTAGATGACTTTGAAATCGCAGAAAAGATTTTTGAGGAGTGGGAGTTCCGGAATCATCTTTGTTATGGAAACGTTATTCCAAACTTCCTTATTGATGCTTATTCAAGAAGGTCTCGTGGAGAAGGTGGAAACGTTAATTGATAGGGCAATATCAATAGGAGGGGATCCTAACGCAAAAACTTGGTACCATTTTGAAACAGATTATCTTCGGAATGGTCAAACTCTGAAGGCTATGGAAGCAATGAAGAAAGAAGTAGTGGTTTCTGGACGAAGGTGGAAGCCGAGCAATGAAAGTTTAGCTACCTGTCTGGAGTACTTGAAAGAGGAGGGAGATTTGGAGAAAGTGAAGGATTTCATGGAGCTATTACGGCGTGTTTCTTCTGGTACTCCTCTGTTTAGCAGTGCTTTGGTTAGTATCAAATACATGGAAAAGTAAAGCATGTTCATGGTCTTATTTGGCAATGAGGTTTCTTTTCCACTGGGAGTGCAAATGATCAAGAAAGCAATCTTGGTTTCTAAGCACAGCTGGACCCCTGGTAATGACAGTGTTAATGGCTGTCTGAAAAAACTTGAAAGTGGAAGCTGTGATTCTTCAGTGCTACTGAAGCGAAACTAAAGCCAGAGGATTATTGCAGCCAGGGCAGACCAAGTAGAGCTTCAGGGAGGAACACATCCGATACAATCCCGGGGAACTTTCTGAAGTGAAAACTGCAGATGGATATGATGGAGAATAATATAAATCATATCTTCAAACTTTACTTAATAGCTTAAGCTATTGGGTTAAGATGGTTCTTTGACATGATATCAGAGCCTTGATGATCAAGCGGTCACGAGTTCGAATCTCACCATCTCCATTTATTTGATAAAAATTAAACACATAGTAAAGTGAACCTGTGCAAGTTTCAAGCTCAAAAGGCTTTTACTTGAGGGGATGTGTTAGAGAATAATATAAATCATATTCTGAAATCTTACTTAACAGTTTAATTTTTTGAGTTGAGATAATTTTTTACAAGATTACTATTCCAAGTGAAGCTGCAAATAGCATTGTAGCTCACAAGCAAATGGATGGCTAGATTTTGTGAAAAGGGTTTGCAACATGTCAAGTGAAATGCATCAGATGCCCGTAAAAGTAAAATGGAGGGCGAGACTGCAATCCCAGTCAACATCATGGTTTAATCTCCTTCCAGTACACCCTCCTTGAAACATTCTCTCCCTGTGAACTTGAAAAAGACATTCCGTGTTGTTTGGTCAATTAATTTCGTACAGTGTCAGTAGTTTCTGTCCTAAAAAGGGACTCCTGACCAGGTGAGGTGCTCTGCTCGGTTTTACAGTCCAACAAGAAACAATTTCGGTATCTTATTGGATTAATGGTTGCATGGAATGGTTTCTCTAATTTTTTATCCAAGGATGAAAACAAATCCGAGTGGGTTAGCTGCAATCCCTATGCATGTTGGATTTTAATAATGGTTACCATAAAAATAAATAAATAGAATCATTTGAGGCTTTATTATATTTTATACTCTTAATTTATACATAATCCCATAAACTGTCATGTTAATTAGAAATATGATTTAGTTTTCATGTTTTATTATTATTATTAATTAAGTATAAAGTTAAATGGTGTTGAAAACGTTTTCATCGTACATGAATTTATTATTCACCCTAATATATTTTAATTTGAATTACAATATTGTTAATTTTGAAAAAATTTAATTTGGTTCTTAAATTGTTTTTGCACAATTTAACCCTTTAAGTTCAAATTAAAGTTCAATTACATTTTTTGGAGGACGAGGGTAAGATTGAAAGACAGAGGACTGAAGTGCAAAACACGGGTAACATAAGTGGTGTGTGTAAATTTACTTGTGAAGTACATTTTTGTCCCTAATTTATTTTTGTTATTAGATGATTGGTCCTTTGAAGTTTGTAAAATTCATTTCAGTAGTAAACTTCATTTTCAATATTTTTCAGTTCTTAGTGGATGAGAGGAGAAAAAAAAAAGGCCGGAACCCAACCTAGAGAAAAAAAAATGTCATTTCAATGATTCTGATAACAAAAATATTACATTTTTATTTCAAATAGTTCCATATGATGAAAAGAGTTTGACTTGAGAGTTTGTTTTGCCTTGAAAGTGCAAAAAAAACCCAAATATGAGATCAGGAAGAAATTGATTACCAGTTTGATTCTTGGTTTTGGACTGGTTTTTGCGCTTTTAGAGCTTAGAGATTGGTTTCACACGATTATTATGGTGGTTTCTAGATGTTTTGTGTTGAAAATAGAATTTTGAAGGAAAAAGACTAGGCATCTCGATTTCTCAGCCACAACAATGCCCGAAATTTGGATATACTAGGCGACGCGTCGTTTTTTTTTTTTCGACTGATCTAAGGTGGATGATATCTTTAAAAAAAAAAGGAGGTGTGTGATTGGATCTGACTTTGCAGGCCCATTGGTCATGGGCCAAGCGCTAGGCATGTCCTCATTCTTTGCTTTCTTTCTTTTTATAGTTTCGATTTTAAAAAAAATTAAAATTTTTTTATATTTTTTAAAAATAATTTTTAAGTTTGTATTTTACTTCTTTGTTATTTGTTTTTTTTCTTATTTATCCCTTCTTACATAGTTATTAATTTTTAGTTATATTGGATTTATTAAATTTTTGAAGAGATTAGTAAGATTCATTTGTAATTTAAATATATTTTATATATACATTAATTTTATTTTTAGAAATAAAAAATATTTATTTCTTATGATATTTTTAATATGTGTAGCCTTACATAGTATGCTTTTACTTTTATTTTATCTAATAAATCTTGTAAGTGCGTCGATTTCTATTTGAAATTGAATTTAATAAATAAATATCTTAATACATTTGTCTCTCAGTTTTTCCTATATTTTTTTTTAAAAAAATAGCAAACCAAAAATAGGTTTGTTGGAGTATCTTTTTTTCATTTTTTTAATTGAACTTAATTTTTTTTCACTTATTTTTTCTCTCATGTTCTAAAAGAAATAGTTTCAAAGAAAAACAATATTATTAAACTTTATAAAGTCCACAGATATGTGTTACAGAGTTGATTGGCTGACCAAACATGTTTTTTTCATTACAATAATAGTTGCAATAATAGTAATAATTGTAATAAAAATATTAATAATATTAATAATTATGATAAAAGTGTTAGTAATAGTAATAATTGTCATAGTAGTGATAATGATACTACTAATAGTAATAGTAGTTGTAATAGTAATGATGATAGTAATAATATTAACTAATGATAATATTAGTTGAATTGTAATAATAATAATAATAATAATAATAATGGTGATAATAATAGTTTATTAAGATAATAATGATGGCAGAGATAATAATAATAATAATAATAATAATAATAGTGGTGGTGGTGGTGCTGATAATAGTTTATTAGGGTGGTTGTGGTGATTGTGATATTAATAATTATGGTGATGATACAAAAAATAGTAATAATAATATCAATAATAATCAAAATAATAATAATAATACTAATAATAATGACATTGTAAATAATAATAATAATAATAGCAACAACAATAATATTAATGCTATTGATAGTAATAGTAATAGTTATAATAGTGATAATAAAGTTGTGGTGATAATGATAACAACAACAATAATAATGGATAATAATAATCCTAGCAAGGGTAACAAGAATAACAATAACAACAATAATAGTAATAATAATATTAACAATAATAGTAATACCAATGGTAATAATGATAGTAATAGTGATTACGATAATAATAATGTCAATCTTCTTTTTATTTTTCCTTTCTATAGGGTTAGTATGGCTTACGAGTTTACTAGGGTAACTTAGGTTATCCTGATTTATGGGTTTGGTGAGTAGTTTTTTTTCTTTTCTAATTAAACATGACTTTTTTCTCTGTCAATTTCTTCCTAATACAATAAAAAAATAATTTTTGAGAAAAACCATATTATTAAACTTTATAAAATCTATGGACATGTTCACAAGTTTGGTTGGTTGACCTGATTTATAGGTCTGACGAGTTTAACATTTTTTTGTTTTTTTTTTGTCAACATTTTAGTATTGTGCTATTGTTCAATTTAGCGATCGTCTAATTTTTTTTTATTATATAGTTAAATAAAAAGATAGTTTGAAAAACAAAACAAATTATAATCCTGTTAGAGTCCATAACCTAATTCACAGGTTTGGCGTGCTAGCACTGGTAACCGGGTTCACAGGTTTGATGAGTTTACCCACTGGACGGATTTTTTTTTTTTGTTTTTGATCCTTTGATTGTTTTTCCTCAATTTTGTCCTTTAATATTAAATTGATTAGGAAATAAACTGCATGATTTATTTTTTATTATTTTTATAGGGTTATCACTGTCTTAAATAAATGTCTATATTTTAGGTTGATGCCTAATTTTGTAAGCATATATTTTTATTATATAATTAAAAAAATTATTAAACTTAATATAGTTCTTAACACGTGTCGCTGGGAACTAAGATCAATCCAATCTGTCATTATTTCAATAATTTTTTTAAAAAACATATCATCTTGAAGTTTTGTTAAAAGCTAAACCATGTTTTTACATGTAATCAAAATTACATTTGAACCATTAAAATCAATCAATTTAATTCGGATTAACTCCTACGCGGTTTAATTAGAAATTCAAGTTAAGCAAATAGTTAAGTTGCGATAATTTAAAATTAATCCATTAAACTAGGCTTAATAATATTTATTGACATTTTAAAAAAATTATTTTAGCAAAATGCGGGTTAATGTACTAGTAATAACTACATTTGATGGGTGAAATTAACAGTTACGCAAACTCTATAAAAAAATCAAGCTGCCACGTAACGCATTTTGAAGAATTATTTTATAACTTCGCCTCGCAGTCTTTCCCTTGAAGCAAACGCAAGAGTTTGATTAAAGAAATTTTAAACAATAAGACCCGAGTTGCAATATGTCTAAATCACAAGGGTCAAAATATAATTTATCCAAAAGAACTCGATCCATGCTATTTTACCGATCCAAGTAATTAGATCTAAACCCGAAAATTTGATTTCCAAGTCAAGAAAATGAGACCTAACATTGTCGCTGAGGTAAGCTCTCCTCCATCTGTCTTCTCTTTTTCGACTCTAAATCTTTAATTTTCTTTTTTGAGTTTAGGGTTTTCTTGTTTCAATTGAGATTATGAAAATCTGGGGATTTCGCTTAGCTTTTTGTTGATGATAATGTGGTAATTGAGTATAGTTAACTGTTTAATTAGTGCTGTTGGGCTTGATTGAGAATTCTCTACTTTTGCCCTTTTGATTTGTGAGGAATTTATGCAAATGAAGTTCATTTTGTTTTCTTCTTTTGTAAAAAATGAACTAGTAGATTTGATAGCTTAAATGACTGATGCTCCGATATCATTTGTAAATAAATGAGGGGAGAACATGTTGATGTTGTGATGCAATCTATTTACTTCTTTCAAATGATTTCCTTTGTCGAAGTAAGCAAGAATGTGCAGTTCGATACAGAACTAGTCAGTAAAGCATTTCGGATCATGTTTATTATGGGTTTATTTATTTATTTATTTAGTAACAAGGTTGGTGTCGTAAGTTTTCAGGCGGGACTGCAAACGAGAGTGGGACAATGGTGGGAAAGCATTCCATTCCTTACTTCTGCGGTTGTGGTTGTTTGTGGCGTTATATACTTGGTCTGCCTCCTGATTGGATATGACACGTTTTACGAAATATGTTTCTTGCCAACTGCTGTTGTATCCCATTTTCAGGGTATGTTTGTTAGGTGATGCATTTAATTCGTGATAATGGATTAATGAATTATGATCAACATTGGAAGATATTTTTGAAACCGTGTTTAAGGTCATGATACCATGGGAAAATTAACTTTTTACCTGGCCTTGGTCCAAGGAGGAACCCTTTTAGCCCTGAAATCTGCACTGGTGCATTAGGCACCTATACTGTGATGCCTAACTAAACAACCATTTCATTCAATCTGCCTATAGTTTCAGGTTCCTTGTAGGCTTAGGAAGAAAGGATCAAAATTTTAATTTTTTTCATTTGATGCCTACATGTATGTTGTCACTTCATCCTTATCTTGAAAAAAGGGATTTATCCCATACTTGTGGTCATTAACTTTGCGTTCTTTTTTTTTTCTTGTGCAGTTTACAGGATTTATACCTCAATATTTTTTCATGGTTCACTCCTTCATGTTCTGTTCAACATGCTGGCTCTTGTACCTCTGGGTTCTGAACTGGAGAGAATCATGGGATCTATCCGCTTAGCATACCTGATAATTTTGTTGGCCACTACCAATGCAATATTTCATCTTTTTATTGCATTGTTGGTGGCCCACAATCCATTTCACCCATACCAGTATCTTTTGGATGAGTGTGCAATAGGCTTCTCTGGAATTTTATTTTCTATGATCGTTATAGAGACGAGCTTGAGTGGAGTGCAGTCTAGGAGGTTGGTTCTTATTTACCTATTCTTGCTGTGAATTTTAATTTCACCGTGATTATAATACTCATCACTTGTTATTATTTTGCAACATCACACTAGCACATAATTAGATGTGTTAGTGCTCCTGTGTGGATGCATGAGAATGAGGATATCCTTCTTTTAGTATTTAGTTATCACTGAGTAAGTATTATTGTTGATTATTCTCGAAGAATTGTAGTTTATTTTTACGTGTGTGGTCAGTATTTTGACTGACACGAGGAGTTTTTTGTGTTTTGATGACAGTGTAATCTAGTAAACATTGTAATTGATTTATGTATTTGCTTGGTGCATTCTAGTGATATGCAACTTCATTATTTTGTTTTGCAGTGTGTTTGGTCTCTTCAACGTTCCCGCTAAGTGGTAAATGTTGTAACTGCTTCAGTATTGTGTTATTTCTTATATTTGAGTTTCTTTTCTCTTCAATTTTTTTATGTTTAGTTAATGATGTGGCATAATTAAACACATGCTACAGGTATGCATTTATCTTACTGGTAGCATTCCAGCTTCTTATGACGAATGTGTCTTTACTTGGACACCTATGCGGCATTTTGTCCGGATTTGCATGTATGTAATCCTTGTCTCAATTTGAAGGTTATACATATTTCTTCATACTTTGTGTTATACTCCACATAAACAGACAATGTGATTGGATTTCTATCCTTTTACTTGTCAGATACCTATGGGTTATTCAACTTTCTTATGCCAGGAGCGTCCTCCTTTTCTGCTATTGAGGCCTCCTCTTGGCTTGTAAGTACACTACTGGACTGACTTCTGATGATAGACAGATTTATTTCCCTGTTCTTTAATTAGACTGTTATGGTGTATTTGGCTGTTAAATTACAGAGAATCTGACAATTCTCACTCTGGCACACTTCTATCCCAACTTCTTTAGGGTTCTGGCCTTGTGAACTCGTTCTTTCTGAAATCCTTCTTTGATTGTACCTCCACTTCTTTTACAATTTCTAGTTACAAATAAGTGGGTAACTATATGTTGTTGATGTGTTTTCATCAGTCATATTTTATCCTTCACCTGTGTATTTACATATGATTTATGCGTTGTTCTAAGTGTGATCTATTCATTTATGACCTTCAGTCCTCCTGCGTGAGGAGACCTAAATTTATTTTGTGCACTGGCGGTAGTCCCACAAGCTACATCCCGACACATTCAGGCCAAAACACTACCTCCAGGTAAATTCTGCGTGCTCCATGGTCCAAGGAAATTTTAATCCGAGAGGATATGTAACTTGATAAATTTTATTGAACAGTGGACTATTATCTGGAAATATTTGGAGAAATTTATCTTCATGGATGCCACAGAGGGAAACATCTGCTCAGGTATCGAGTTATATTCTTTTGAAAGTTTTTATCTTAATGTTCAAGGTAAAGATGCAAGTGCTGATTTTCAAAATGGTTATGATTCTTGTTAAATATCAATGGGTGTCTCTGTATACAATGGACAGAAGAAACATATGATACATCCTAATCCTTTTTCTTTGATCCTGGAATTCCTGGGACTTGTAGATAGTTTTTCTATTGTAACAACTTGATTAAATTTCTTGTTCACACAGGCTGGGCAAGACTATAGGTTCCCTGGAAGTGGAAGGGCTCTTGGTTCTGGCCAAAGTGAAACAGTGCCTGCTGTGAATTCAGATTCAAACCTGCAGGCTAGACTCTTGGATAACAGCAACCCAAACCGTTCATCACATTTGGGGTTAACTGCTACAAGAGAGCCACCATTAGATGGAAGGTAGTGGAAACTATTCTTGCATGCATGATGCATCTCAAGTTAGAGAACAGAAGCCTGCGCCTAGCCCTGTCCTTATGATTTTTATTTTTTTAAAAAAAATTGTTGATTGTTTCCCATCAAGAAAATGGATTTAAGTGTCCCCAAAGGAAACCAAATAATTATATTGAATATGACCATGTCAAAATCTTTTTGTTATTGTACTTGTCTGAAGTTCAAAAAAAAATAAAAATGTATGGTAGCTATGCTAGCATCATATTTCAAAACTTATGCAATGCTCTAGATCCTGGCTATGGTCTTGATTTATTTGGCTACCAATGATTCAAGTATTAAAGAGTCTAGCATGCAACAAACATCAAAATCACAGCTTCTTATTCTACTACTACAATAGAACACACATATAAAGCCTTCTATTCGGGTACAAAAATATTGTATTTCACGAAAATGATTCACTACCTACACTTTCCATGCTTCATACCATGTGGAGTACCCTATCCACTGTTTTTTAGTGATAAATCATTTGCGTTCTTCATTTTTCTGCAATCCTTCCATGGTATTCAGGAGGTCAGTGGTAGATAATGCTGTTGGTGCAACTCCAGTACACCCTGCACTCCATCAGGTTTATTTCATTTATTTGGCAATGTGATATTATCTCCTATTTTTTTAATGGAAATTTCTGGGTCTTAATCATTTGTTGTTTTATGGTTTCTCTTGATTGCAGGATTCAGCTCCTTCCGAGGAGCAAATCCAAAAATTAGTATCTATGGGTTTTGACAAGGTAAAAATGTCTATAATTGTGCTTTTCTTTTCGTTTAGTGCTTTTGCAGTTTGTGTGGATATCAAATCGAGATGTTAAGGTTAACTTAAAAAAATTGAAAAATTTGAGAACCAAAAGAATCCATATAGTGTGCTGATACAAATGCCTTGTTATTGGTTCAGACACAGGTAGAAGTTGCAATTTCAGCTGCTGATGGAGATCTTAACGTAGCAGTTGAAATTCTTATGAGCCAACAGGTATTTAAGAGTTGCATTGCTTATGGTTCTCATGATTGATTTGTCTTGTACTAACCCAAATAAATGTCATGATTGATGTGCAGGGATAATTTGTGAAGCAAACCCCATCCATTGATTCTTCGAAGAAAGATCCCCCATGGTTGGCCTAATACACTACTCCTTCAACAATTGCGATGTCACGAGGCAGCAGTCTACTTTTGTAGCTTTCAGACGACAGGGTAGGAAGGAGAGGATTATTCAACAGGAAAAAGAAGAAAAGAAAACAGTTTACTAACTTCTGTTGAAAGAAAGTATAAGAATGGGTTGTAAATATGTTGTTGCCAAAACCTTGAAATTCAATTGGAAAACAGTTTACTGCCATTGTCCTTGACACTCGGTTTTCCATTTGGAACAACCGAGTGCCATATGTAACATCCTGTTACGCTGAAAACAATGCTGTCTTGATTGTTCTAGCTGTCCCCACTGGAGTAGGAAAGTGAAGTGACTCCCTAGATGGCGTGGTACGAAAGGCAAATTCTAGAAAGCTAAAGAATTAGGTCGGAGAATTAAGTTGGATATAATTGTGTCGAGATTACCTTAATCAAAACATGATATTATTGGAATGAACCTTTACTTAATGAAAATCAATTCATGAATGAGAAGAATAAAGAATATAGAACATGTGTTAAATTTATTTTTAGAAAATTTTTAAAAATAAGTTGTTAAATATCCTTAGGAGGAAAGAAAATCATCTCTAAATATAAAATTTATTAGTTAAAAGGTAATAAGTAATAAAATTTGTATTTTATCTCCTAACATGCATTATAAGACCTCATCATCATTCCATGGTAGATAAACATTACCAAAACCTTTATTCTGAACATGATACCTCACATAGAAGATGTTTTTTCGTTGCTCCTCCAAATCAACCATAATATCTTGCAGTGCTCTTTTCACCACAAACGTCTCTCTCTTAACTGGATACTAAACATATTCATCACTGGCATCTTCAAGCCTATCTTCTCCTCATCACTAACCTTCCTATCTTGCAGTGCTCGCTTATTTGGACACAGCGAAGTAACATGACCAACTCATAAACAATGAAAATATTTTATGTCACGATTATAAGATGTAGGAGTTTCAACTTTATCTTTATTATCAGTGAAGATGTCCTTATTCTCTTTTGTAGTCTCCGTTCTCTCCCCTATATTTGATTAAGATTGGGCAACCCCTACATTAGCCTTCCAATTAGGTTTTCAAGTTGACGAAGAACCCAATAGTTGGCTTAGCCGTGAACTACTATTACGTTTGAGTTAACCCTCCACTCTTGTTGCTATATGCAACATCATATCCTTCAACTCCATAAAGTGTTTCAACTGTATAATATTCGTGATCTTGCGATTCAACCCATTTAAGAATCTAGCTATAATAGCCTTCTTATCTTTCATTATATTAGCTCGAACCATTGTGGTCTTCATCTTCTTATGGTTCTCATCAACATACTTTGTACCTTGGCCCAAACATTGTAACTTTTGGTACAATTCCTTATAATAATGACTAGGGATAAATTGTTTGCTCATAACAGTCTTTATCTCATTCCAAGTATCAATAGACCTCTTAATATTCCTTCTACGACTCAACACAAGCTAATCTCACCACACAATGACAGAGTACGTGAACTCAATTACAACAAACTTAACCTTCTTACCCTCTGAATAGTTATGACAATGAAATATGAGCTCCATCTTTTTCTCTTATTACAAATCTCAAGATCGTTTTTTCTTGACACAAAGGAACTTTCATCCTAATGCTGCCCAAACTATTATCTACCCAATCATGGTACCCAGATCATCTCTTTGGCCAAATCACGCATCTCACATAACTCCCTCATACCTACGGTTTTTAAAACGCCCAAACTGATCTTCATGGTCTAAAAGCGCATTATCATAATTCTCAACACTCATTTCATCATAATCAACACAAGTTAATACTCATACCTACGGGACTAACATGTCTTCCACCCCTCCTAACATTGTTTTCACCCCGATAAACCTTATTTCTCAAAACATCAATTTCAACATCACGCCTCTCCATTCTCTCCATCCTATCCTCTGAATTCCCTATTACCATGTTCATCTTTTCCATTTGTTGTGCTAGAGCTTGAATTTGAAAAGTTGATTTTTAATTGATGGTGTCATCTTGGTATTGTCCGACATCTTCAAATCTACAAAATATGTTAATGATAAATAAAAATGTATTTTCCTTATTCACTTCCTCAAGTGTTTACACTCCTTTTATGTTTCACTTAATCAGCATTTCACTCTAAAATTCAATACAACCAAATAGAAAATCTTAGTAACGCAATTCAAATATGTGTAATGACTCAAGAAGCAAGAAATATACAAAAACAAATAAAGAAGAAACTACAATTACAATTTCACGAGTAGTAAACGAATTCATACAGAATATGAATGTTTTTGAAGATACAAAATAAAACAGATGCAAAATTAATTAAAATGACTTTATTAACACCCAAGTATCCCAAATATAATTTTAGTATACTGATTAGGTCAATTTCAATAGTAGAAAAACAAGTTTTATAAGTTGATGCAAATCAAACCCATTTACGCAATCTAATACCCAAATTTGAAATGCAAACAAAAAAAAGTCCAAATGACCCTAAATTTAATATTTGATATTATTTTACCCAAAAACCCTGGAATATCAATTTTAAAATGATTCCATTGAGGTTTGATTCAATCTCCTTTGTATTAGTGTTTTCGTGGCAGAACTGAATCTTTAACTTTTTAATGTCTTTTTTTATCAAAGGACCCTAAAAGCAAAACTAGACAGTAACGTAAGAAGAGAAAACAAAATTGACAGAATAAAACTTTAACCAAATTAGACCCAAAACAAGACACAAAGAAAAACAAGAAGAAGATATACGCGGAAACAAATTTAAACAACGAAAACAAAGAGGATATAATCTGATTCGTAGAGCCTCGCTCTGATACCAACTGATATGAACCTTGTGATCATGAAACCTGCACATAAGAAAGACAAATCCCAGTAATTTTAAGCCTAATACCTCACATAGTCATAAAACATTGATTTTAAGCCAAAACAAACTCAAACTAAAATACAAGCTCTAAACTAAATGTAAATATCCAAATAATAAAATAAAACAACAAATAAAACCTTAAAATAATTCAAATTAATATAAAGAAATAATCCGGCCCAAAAGTAATTTGTCATTAAATACTTCAGCCCTCCTTTTTTTGTGTAGATAAGATAAATAATGAATCCTTGTAAAAAAATGAGTTTTGAAACAATAAGGAATTCTTGCCAAACTTGAAAACTATATTGCTATACATTAAAGATCCTTGTAAAACAAGAAAATTCTTAAAAATAAGCTACTGAATATCCTTGTATTACGAGGAAAAAAATCATCTTTAAATAGAAAGTCCATAAGTCAACAAATCAAAATACAATAAATAACAAAATCTGTAAAAGAAAACGAACAATAAAGTTATGTTTGTTTCCCGAAATTCACTTTTCGGGAAACCACTTTCCAAACTTTCCTGTGTTTATTTGTCATTAGAAAATTTGGTAACGGAAAACACTTTCCAGTCAAAGAAAAATTTGGCTTGGTTTCCAGGAAAGTGTTTTCTTGAAAAATTTGGGCGGAAAACACTTTTTGGAAGTCGTGAAAAATTTAAAAATGTCATATTATTTGCTGATTATATCAAATTTGATCCTCAAACTTTTGATTGCTATATATATTTTGTTTTGAATATTTATTTTTCAATTTCATCTCTTAAAATTTAATTTTTATATTAACTATGATTCTCATTTTTATAATTGTTATTTGCTTTTCCCTTATCTTTTTTTATTGAAATTTTTTATGTATTGAATTTGGTTCTCATTCTTTTGATTATTACTTATTTTATTTGCAATAATTTATGAAATGTTAATTATTATTATTTTAATTTATTAATCTTTCATTTTTCTTAGATTTGATCTCTATTATTTTGATTATTATTTATTTTATTTGAGATAATTTATGAAATTATTTTTTTTCAATTTCATTCTCATTCAACTTTTTAATTTTTAAGATTTGTTCCTCATTATTTTAATAAACTTGAGAAAAATAAAATATTAATAAGTTATTTTCCAGCTCATTTTCCATGACATAATCAAATACTGGAAAGTGTTTTCCAACTTATTTTTCATTGCATTACCAAACATCATAAAATAATTCACTTTACTGAAATTCACTTTCTCGGAATTCATTTTCCAAAAAAAAACTACTTTCCAGCAAACAAACGGGGCTCAAAATTTATATTGCATCTGCTGACTTGTATCATAAGACTTTTGTGAATTCTAATTGATTTGAAATTTTAATTCCATGTAGAACAACACGTCTAGAAACACTTGGTAAAACTTTTGCCTGATTAAATTATCGAATTAAAAGTTATACTTGATAACATAAAACTAAATAATAAATAACATTATCCTACAATTTAAATTTGATTGCTCAACCCAGTCTCCTCGTTCATGGTTCAAATTGATCGAGAATTTGGAATTACCTGTTTGAATGATGTGTGCTTGTCCCCTAACCGGTGAAGATATGGATTTCTTGACAAGTACAATGAAAATGTAGTCAAGCACGTTTTGAATATCTTGACAAGTACAATTCTCCGAAAAGAATTTCCACTTACAGTTAATAAAAGAAACCAGAAATAATCACCAAATCTGTATTCAGGTTACTATTACATAAATTCTGTAAGCCTGCTGAGACACCAGGACTCAGTCGAGTGTCTTTGATGGATAGAGAAAAACCTATAATCACACCAAAGCAAGACTTGCAACTCGGTCAAACTGCATGGGAAATTGCAGATGGGAACCATTCAGGATCCTCTGTGCTGCCATCCACACTTGTGTAAATGTATGCATTGAGATGAGTGTCACCATCTTCTGTGAAGATGAGATCAAGAGCATGCTGTCTGCAAAAGCTATCTCGTAAGTGATCAACTGAGCGTTGAAGCTTCTTCTTCCATTGCCTTTGCTCTGGAAGACGGGATTGCTTTCAGAAGCTCTTTTAGGTTGTTCATCCATTCTAGTAGGAAATGGCAAGAGCTTCATGGCAGAACATGGGAGCAGTTCATCTTCTAACAATAATGCACTAGCTAGTAAAGCTAGCTGCTGGGATTCAGTTCCTGCCATCTTGACAATTCTACTTCCTGAACCTTCCAAGCTCTCTTCATTCTCTGCTGAAATCGGTAGTGCACGTATTAACAAATTGACATAGGAATTGAACACTTGCAGTGCAGGACCATCCAACTGAAGCCTCTCACTCGAGAAAGTTCTGAATTGAAAATGAAAATTTCTTGAATGATAAAGGAAGGAAAGGACAAATCAAATTCAACGAGTATTTGAATAGCACATATGCAACAATCATCAGGATTATGGAGAAGAAACAAAAAAGAAGCCAAAGAAAGGTGCCAAGAGCTTTCAATTTGTGAAGGAAAAAATCTTATAGAGGAAAGCACTATTAGTCATCTGAACCGTGGAATTGAATTTGTTAGCACTGCTTGAAAGCTTTGGCTGTGATGCCATTCACTACCAAGAGATGCAGTCCGAGAGAAAGGGCTTCCACCTGCTGGTGGATAAGTGAGCAACCAGTCATCTGCGGCAGCAAGTGCAGCACTGCTCTGTTCATTCTTCTTTAAATTGGCATTCAATGCCTGCTCAATAATAGGCCTAAAAGGTCTCAATAAGACGGGAGCAAGGGACAATCCACGAGCTTCTGACAAAGAACAATGACCCAAGCATATATGAATGCACTCGGCAGCAACCCTTAGACGTCTTGCAGCTGCTGATTGAGCTAGAACATGCCTCTTTAGAAGAAAAGCAAAAGACTCGATCTCTTTGACAGCCCAAGTTACAAGCTCGGATGTATATGCAAGCTCCTCCCCATAAACTTCCAAGGAATCACTTGCTGCTTGTATGATGGTGGAAAAGACAATCTGTGAAAGTACAGCAGTATATGCTTCCTCCACATGAACTGTTTGATGAGCAAAGACTCGGCAAAATAGACTTCAACTTCTGGAGGTGAGAATTGAGTAGCAATATATGGGCACGGGGACATCTCCAAAATGTTTTAGAGCTAAAACAGCTGAACGTACGAAGCTCAAGTCCACGAGTTGAAGGTTGGCTAATGGTATCAGCAAGCTGCTAAGCTAATTTTTGTCGCTGATCTCTAATAGCAGTCTCCAAAGAAATGAGTGAAGTTGGGCTCAAAGAGTGCTTCTCACTGCCTTCATTGGCTAATCTTTCTCCTTTCTCAAGGGCTTCCATAACTTCATCCACTCTCCTTTCCGCCAATAGAACTTCAAGGGTGTCCAGGAATTCAAATAACCAATCTTTTGATTCAGAAAGCTCCCCATCATCGAAACTCGATAAGTCATCTCTGTAGAGTCTTCAGAAGCAGCCCACAAAGAATCAATGCGAGCATGTTCGCTCAAACCTTGAACTAGAGCTGCTTGGACGAGGTTATTATATAAAAAGCTAAAGTTGTTATATTTTAGGGTTAAGATTTATTTGGTGAGTAATTTCAATTTTTATATTTTGGTGGCTATAAATTGGAGGAAAAAAAAAGTTTTGAATTACTTTAGAGATTTTGGGAGGGAAAATAATTTTGCGTTATATTTTGTAATAATTTATTTTTTTATAATGAATTTCTCTGATTATCTTATTCATAGAATATAGATCTAAATTGTTAAATCATATAAATTTTATATATATTTTTATATAATTGATTGCATTTATATTTTATATTTTTCTATTTACTAATTAGTTTGAGATTTTAAAGTTATTTTCAATACAAAATATTATATTTTATGTGCTGTGATGAAAAAATGACTAATTAAAATGAAGGTTTTAATTTCGACATGTGGAGCAACCACTAGCACAAAAGCCTACACTACACGCTACAAACGTGGAGTGGCAGGCCATTTTGCAGGGAATTGCAGTGAGAATGGGAAGGTTAGTTTTTTGCCTATATTTGGTTGCGTTTTTCTAAGAAAATCTCTCATGCAATTACAGCACACACAGTGCACATATTTATTCATGGTTTAGCTGTCATGCAAACCTTCATTCGCTTGTATGTTTCAGGATGGACAGAGAAGAGATCAAGTGATATATTAGCTTCTGTTTCAAGGACCTCACAGAAAATGAGAAAGTTCATGGGATCTCAATCAGCAGATGATAATCTTCATAGACACCAAAAAAAGAAAGAAAAAATGCAGGGAAAGGGTGATTTTGACTATCGATGAATAGGGTAACTTAATAATCACCACAGTCAAGAACTTGCTCAATCCGGAAGCGAGGAGGAGCTAAGAATACTTGGATGCCACCTGCAAAATCTGCCTCAGAATCTGGAGATTATTTTACAAACAGCATATTTAAAGGCCTTCTCTGAAGCGTCAGCATTCTCGTGAACAATTGAACATCTTGGAACTTTAATCACTCAAATCTGTCTTAGATGTTAAGGGTGGAGTTACCATTATGTATCTAACACTGGCAAATAGTTCTATCTTGTTGTTCATCTTACCAAGTTTATCTTGCCTTCAAGGCACAAAAACTCATCAACTACCCTGCGAAGAAACTTAGACTCGTATGCAAAGAGTTCTTGGTGTGGACTAAAGGCCACCATCATCTTTAACCTAAAAAACCAAACTGGATAACAATCATGACAGGCATAACAAGCTGGACTCTATGTACATCTAACATGCCTAAGCCCTGCATGTTAACATCAATTCTTATTTCAGAGTCACAATCGTCGCTAACGAGCTTGGTTGTGCTTGTATACCGAGTTTATTTGATCATCCACGTGAATATACTCTTTTAATGTGAAAATATTGCCACTTCTCTATCATCGCCCATTCTCCAGAAGTGAGCATCGGACATGAGAGTGACTAACATTGCAAAGCTTATTTAAATCACACACGACAACAAAAGCAGCGATGAACACAAAGTCAATTATTTACAAACTCAGCATTGTTTATCCTTAAAATTGTACCTAACCATCGATCATTCCATAACATACTGAAGCTTATTTCGAAATCTCGGCGCCAAATGGCTCCCTTGTCACCCTGGCTCTTAGTTCCCAACGATCCCCTTTTCTCGTATCTCCCTCACTTTTTATTCATGTCCTCTAGCTTGGTTTTCTTCAACTCTATAAATGCCCCCACCAACTTCCAAGTTGCTCATTCAAAATTTAGGCAATAGAAACCAAACATAGTTACAAAGATGGTTAGCTTCCCAACTGTTGACAAATGTGCATCCATAGGCAGAGAAAAGCACAGTGTAGTTGCTGACATGGATGGGACCTTGCTTAGAGGCCGTAGCTCATTCCCTTACTTTGCTCTACTTGCCTTCGAAGCTGGTGGGATTTTTAGGCTGCTTTTCTTGCTCTTGAACTCACCACTAGCAGGACTTCTCTATTACTTTGTGTCCGAGTCTGCTGGAATTAAAGTTCTTATCTTTGCTACGTGTGCCGGAATGAAGTTATCAGATATTGAGTCTGTAGCACGTGCTGTGCTGCCAAAGTTTTACTCTAGTGACCTTCATTCTGAGTCGTGGCGTGTGTTTTCTTCTTGCGGAAAACGATGCGTTCTTACTGCAAATCCAAGAATTATGGTGGAAGCATTTTTGAAAGATTTCTTGGGAGCTGATTTGGTTTTGGGGACTGAGATATCAACTTATAAAGGTAGAGCAACAGGGTTTGTTCAGAGCCCGGGAGTACTTGTGGGGAAGAACAAGGCAGATGCCCTTAAAAAGGCTTTTGGGGAGACACAACCAGAGATTGGACTTGGAGATCGTCATACAGATGCACCCTTCATGGCTCTATGCAAGGTTAGACAATAGTCTAGTGGTCTTCTTCTTCTTCTTTTCATTTTTCCCCTTCATATATCATTGGGCAAAAGCTGACAGATTGCCTTGATCAAAACTACAGGAGGGCTACATAGTGCCACCTAAGCCAGAGGTTGAAGCTGTAACTACTGACAAGCTCCCAACACCAGTCATCTTCCATGATGGCCGGCTAGTCCAAAAACCAACACCATTATCAGCACTACTCATAATTCTCTGGATCCCTATAGGCTTCATTTTAGCCTGCTTGAGGATTGCAGCAGGGTCACTCCTGCCTATGCCAATGGTCTACTATGCTTTCTGGGCACTTGGTGTCCGTGTCACCATAAAGGGAACCCCACCTCCCCCAGCCAAAAAATCAATTGGTCAATCTGGTGTCCTCTTTGTTTGCTCACACAGAACCTTGCTTGATCCCATATTTCTCTCCACTGCCCTTGGGCGCCCTATTCCAGCAGTCACATACTCACTTTCTCGTCTCTCTGAAATTATCTCACCAATCAAAACTGTTAGACTCAGCCGTGACCGAGCTGCAGACGCATCAATGATCAAGAAGTTATTAGAAGAAGGTGACCTAGCTATATGTCCCGAGGGAACTACTTGCCGCGAACCGTTTCTTTTAAGGTTCTCGGCTTTGTTTGCTGAATTAACAGACGAACTCGTTCCAGTGGCTATGGTGAATCGCATGAGTATGTTTCACGGAACCACTGCAAGAGGCTGGAAAGGGATGGATCCATTTTACTTCTTCATGAACCCTAGCCCAGCATATGAAGTAACTATCCTGAACAAGTTGCCACCAGAGCTAACATTAAGTGGTGGGAAATCTAGCCATGAGGTGGCAAACTACATACAAAGAGTGATTGCTGCTACTCTCTCCTATGAATGTACTTCCTTTACTAGGAGAGATAAGTACAGGGCACTTGCTGGGAATGATGGGAATGTGGTTGAAAAGACGAAGGTCCAAGCCAACAAAGTAATGGGGTGTTAATTCTGTTTGTTCCACAATTTGGGTTTAATTATATACCTCTGTGAGTCAATCACCAATTACCATGCGCGGTGCGCCATTCGGGATCAGCACTCGTTTCAATTTTCAAGTTGGGGGAGAAAGGGATATTTCCTTTCATTTCAAATTAATGTCATGTTTGGTAGAAATGATATTTGCAAATAATAAAGAAGCAAAATCAAGCCCAAGTGCCTATTCAGGGAGGATGTATTCCATACGTAGCTAGATATCCATGCATTTTTCCTATAGTTAGCTTCAATGGCTGGTGTTATTGTATCAGTACTGAAGTGTGTTTCTCTCAAGTGTCAGATTCTCAAATGAGCTAAATCTAACAAAAAACGAATAGAATATCACTAGAGGGTGTTAACAAGAGAACCAGAGGGTAATGGCTAATTGTGTTCAAAAATTTCATTCAATCGCTAGATTTCTAGGCATTTTCTTGTGATCAAGGTCAGGACAGATATAATTCGGAGCTTGAGACAAATATACGCAAATGTATGGAGGTAAGCAAAAACATTGCTGTTAGCTCCACTGGGTGCAGTTTTAAGGATCTTAGGAAGGTATATCCATTTAATCACGAATCACATATCTATCCATGCCCAGAAACGGGGTCAATAGTTATAGAGTTATCGGATGATGTCTGTAACCTATCAACTGTTAGGTTGGTTGCCATTAATATGCAACAACCCACAATTGCAGCAGCCACCATTGTCAAAGAAGATGGCTGCAATGGTGGGTTGTTGGTGGCAGCCAACAACCATTGTTGAATGAGCTGGAGTTTGGCAGCCACCAATGTTGACAACAAAGCAAGAAGAGCTGCCATGAAATGCCTATAAATAGAGGCATTATGTGAGAGCAAAATGTGACAGTTGAGAGAACGTAAAGAGAAGAGAAGAAGAGAGAAAGAGGGGCTGCAATGGCAGCAGCCTTGCTGCCATTGCAGCAGCTGCAAGTGCAGCAAGAGAGTTGAGTAGAGTGGATGTAATCCTCCTCCTCTACATGTATTTATTGTATCCTTTCTCTATCTCTAATAAAATGAACATCTCCCGTGGATGTAGGCGGTTTTGCCAAACCACGTAAAATATTGTGTCAGTGTGCTTAAGCCTCCGATGAGCAACTATCAGAACATCACCGGTCGGAATTCCTAACACCAACATGCAAGTAGATAAATTTAGCAGTAGCATAAAACTTTCTTGATCAGAAAAATATACAAGAGTACACGCAAAAGAACATAGTAGCTGGCAGGCACATGTAGTTTTTTGACTTGTTACAGGCCGATGCTTAACACAACAACACGCACAATCATAGCTGCTCAGAGGCCTCTACACTGCCACTGGCAGTGCTTATCACCGAACAGTACTAGTCTATCCATCGGTCTTCCTTATCTCCTTAGTGATCTCCTTTGGTGGCTTGACAATAAGGATGGGGCATTTTGCATGGTGGGCGCAGAAGTCACTTACACTTCCTAGGAGTGCTCTGCGACGAGCAAGATTCAGTTACTAATTAATAGACAGATAAATTGACAGCTAGCATGGAATGAGCTACTATTAATTAATTACCTTTTGATCTTGCCTAGACCACGGCTGCCAACAACAAGGACATCAGCCTGCATTTGCTCTGTGGCTCGACAAATTTTGTCTTTCGGATCCCCTTCAAGAATAAGAGTTTCTGCTTTGATCTGCTCAACATTCGATAACATGAACAGAAGAAGAGCCTTAACTAATTACCTTTGAGATAAATTGGACTCGGGATTAAATTATACACAGCTTGCATGACCTTATGAACTAAAAGAACACGATGAAAGAGCAAGAGAAGGAATTAAACGATCATTTCTGACTTCAATTTTATATGATCAGTGGCATTTCATTTGGCCTTGAAAACCATTTACTCGTAATACTAATAAAGTAATAATTAGCTTCATTACTTTTTTTATTTATTTAACTACCATCTTATCTTTGCACATCTGTAATGCACGGGAGAGTAGCGCCGTAGCATTTTCTGCCTGCGATTTCCTCACAGATTCTATGATCGAAGATGATGCATAAAAAGCTGCTGCATCATTATAAAAGCAATCAATCTGTACGTGATTATGATTCCCACATCATCATAACTTGGCAAATAAACACTACTCAAATTAAGCTTTATTCAGATGCACATGACATAAACAAGGGATCTTAAACCTGCTCCACCAGAACCAGCAGGGTACATGTGGTGCTGGAAGGGCTGTTGAACATGAACCAGTGTGACCAGGCCAGATTCTTCCTGGCTCGGTTCAGTTGTTGGAACAATGGCATCAACAAGATTGTCAAGAGCCCAGTTAAGAGCATAGAAGCTCCCATCACTGTCGTCAATTGCCACCATAATCCTCAATCTCTTTCTGATTTGCATCTCCTTTAACGGCTGAGGCAGCATCTGCTCTTGCATTATTTATCTTTCTAAATTTGCACCCGTCTCCATTGTTGCCACTTTCTCAACTCTTAATTATATACCGGAAAATTTTTTGTCACTCGCACCTTAAAAAGTTAGGGCGCTACGTGGGAATTTCTTTTTAGCCAAATTTGGACACTTGGTGTTCATGCAGGTAGAGTTTTTCAACTTCATCATGCATGGCAAAACAAGACAGTTTGTAATAACCACAGTTAGCAAATACTAGCTGTCAATGCCCGAGCGCAGCCATGATAAACTTCGTTCTGCAGTATTATTAAATTCAGCGAGTCAACCTAATGACTTATAAGTAAACTTGGTGGTTAAGAAACCGTATAGAAACGCGATGAGATGAAAATTGTATTTCTAAAAAATTTAATTTTTTTTTATTAAAATTTAATATAATTTATATGTTTTAGATCGTTTTAATATGCTGATGTTAAAAATAATTTTTAAAAAATAAAAAAAATATCATTGGCATGCATTTCGGTACGAAAAGTTATTTGAAAAACAACCGCTATCACACTACCAAACATACCTAGATATCAATTGATAAAATTTAATTTGATATTTTTTAAAAAAATAAAATTAAAAACAATGTTAATTTAATATTTTTTTATAAAAATAAATATTAAAAAGATAATATTTTAGAGCAGTTTTAAACTTCAAATCAAATTTAAAAAAAATTGAGCCTTAATTTACCTTTCAAGCACAATTAATGTTTGAAGCTCATTCCTTGTATAAGAATCCATAGATAAAAAGTCATAGGCTACCAAAATTCACCCGCTTGAGAGTTCTCCCCTACGCTTGTTTAATGACCTTTTCTCTTCTTTCTTAAACTGCGGGTACTGTAACATGAAGAAAATAAAAAAGTTGAGGACCAAGCCATTAAAAAACATTTAATATCTATCAACATTTGACTATGTATCAAGACACGTATAGCT
Organism: Populus nigra; assembly: GCF_951802175.1. Taxonomy (NCBI): domain Eukaryota; kingdom Viridiplantae; phylum Streptophyta; class Magnoliopsida; order Malpighiales; family Salicaceae; genus Populus; species Populus nigra. The sequence goes on along the minus strand of NC_084854.1, from coordinate 6,779,357 downwards.
ATAAATTCAACACAGTGAAATAATATTTGTGTCCACCTCAAAAAAATTAATAAAGCTAGTTATTAAAAGTAAAATTATCTTTCTTTATCCTTCTTCATTTTTATTTTCTATTAGATGTTATCGTTATAGTTTAGATTGTTGTTGTATATCTTAGCAATTTTTTAAATTGTTATTTTTTTTAATTTTATCTTTTAATATTAAGGTAATTCAAAACGAGCTTCCTGATTAAACAAAATTTTAGGATTTCACGGGTTATAAATTTAAAAAATTAATTTTGATTTATGAGATTCACCCCAAGTTTGCTTTTTTTAAAAAAAAAAAACTCATGTTTTTTTCAATTTCATCATTCAAAATTTAGGTTGTTTGATAATTAATTTTTATAGTTTTATTTAATTTGTTATGATGAGATTACCCTGATATCATAACCAAGTGATATATTTTGCATGTTAACCCAAATAGACTCTGGTCAAGTATTTTCAGTCTTTTTTAATTATATTTTTTTTTTTAATTTCATCATTCAATATTGAATATTCTGTTTGTTTGATATTGAGCTTTGATTTTTTTTACCATGTTCTCATTTAGTTTTTTCTTTGTTATTAGATAAGATCCCTTAACATTTGATTTTTTTAAAAAAATTGATTTGTTATTTCAATTTTATCCTTACTAATTGAAAATTGATTTTCATGATTTTATTTTTTTGATTCTTTTCTATGGGGTTTTCTCAATCTTATACTCATGATTGAGGGGTTAGCAAGTTAATCTGGTTTGCCTTATTTATTTTGTTTTTTTTATTTAGTTTTACCCTTTAATATTGAATTGTTTGATAATTAAATTTAATTTTTTCTTTAACTTTTTATGAATGTTTACATTTTACATTGTCTTGAAATCCTTTTTTCACATAGAAGAAAAAATAGTTTGGTCCGCAGCGTAGCAAGGACACTTATCTAGTAATAATATAAGAAACTGGGACCAATTGATGAAAAATTGAAACTTGAGAGACCAAATGAAAGTTTTTTACGCTTTTTATGGAAAAAGTGCTTTGTTTCTTACTTTTATGTTAACTTGATCCTTCATCTCTCAATTAGTTTTATAACAATAATATAAAACTTTATTTCGTAAAATATACCGTTAATTAACATGGGAATACTTTGCAACAAATAAGGTAAGTGAGAGAAATGAAGTCGAGAGAGATACCTGGCCAAAACAAAATTTCAAAGGACTAAACTAAAGAGATAAAAAGTCAGGTGACCAAAGTGTAAAATAATAAAAAGTATAGGGATTTAAAAAGAAAAAAACTGAGTATGAATATGAATATGAAAATGAAAATGTAAGAGGACAAAGAGTTGACATAAAATTAAATGTCTTCTCGTCTAGAGTTTTTGCGTTTTATTAGTTGGCTGCCACGAACACGGATAGCTGAAATGGTTCTTTAATGGGGAAAAAAAAATACAGGGCTAGAAGCCTAGAAGAAGACGGCCACGGCGTTTTCGCTAGCAATAACCTTCTCTGTATTTTTACCCTTTAAACATCACAATCTTTATATCAATTCCAGAAAATAATAATAATAATAATACAAGGTTAGTGCTTTTTATTTGAAAGTATATTAGAATAATATTTTTTTATTTTTTTAAAAATTATTTTTAATATGAATATATCAAAATAATCTAATAATAATAAAAAAATTAAACAAAAAAATTCTCAAATTTACAAGAAATATGATTCCAAACCGTTCAAATGGCATCAACAGTGACGTGCCTAGCCTACCAGTTGAATTAATTACCAAATTTTAATGTCACACGTATGTCTTTATTTATGGATAGTTATCCCTGCATCTTTCCTACAACTAGCATTGACAAGTGAAACTCAGATGCTGTTGCTAATTGTTTTTCTGTCTCTTATTTTTTTATTTTAAAAATATTTAAATTTTTTTATTTTTTATTTTAAATTAATATTTTTTAAGTGTTTTCAAATTATTTTGATGAGCTGATATAAAAAATAATTTAAAAAAAATAAAAAAATATTTTTTTCAAATATTTTTTTAATGAAAAATACTTTAAAAAACAACCGCAACTACACATGCAATCAGGTTATTAATTACTTGGTATAAACGGTATTCTTGTCTTGTTATTCAAGGATGCTGAAAATTCAACTGGCAGACTTTTATGCTTTCTCACCAATCTCTTCTTATAATAATCTCTGATCTTTATCAACAAGATTTTTTTTTTTAACATATTTCAAGTTCAAAATAGCTAGAAGACCGTGTGTGTAACTTTAAATTTAAGCTAACATGTTTTTAAGTTTAGAATGATTAGAATTTAGAGATGGGAATAATTATTTTTATGGTGAAATTCGAAAGTCATTAAACTTGTAGATGAATCTCAGAAGGTGAAATGATATAAATGCGAAAAGTTTTACTGAAATAACATTATTTTATATTGTGGTTGGGAATCATGATATCTAGTTAAATTTAGGGTTAACCTGTAAATCTTAAGAAAAATAAATAAATAGTAATATGATAGAAACTATGGTGTAATGAGATAAAATAGTAAATGAAAAGAAAAATGGAGTAAGAAGATAAAAGAAGAAGAGTTTCTGGCAAGAAATATATATATTTTTCTAGTAGTAAAAATGAAATTCAAATTATATTAGATCTGTTTTTTTTTAGTGTATTGAGATTTGTAATTAAATATTAAATTATCTCGATGTTTATGTAATTTTAAATTTAATTTAAATATGTAAACTTATGATGTTGTGTTAGTTTCTTTTATTATATCCGAAATAATTCATGCATAATTGTACTTCTTAAATTTGTTTTTAAAGATTCACATATTTTATATCAATAGTTTATATATGTAGTGAATCATAATGACATATGATGGATATAATATGGCTGAGTTGTGATGTGATAAGTCTAGGGTGAATGGACAATAAATGAGATATGGATTGGTTAAATGTTGAAATGCAACAGGCTTTAGTCAATAACTTGGGATCTCATGGTATAAAAAAAATTCTGTTAAAATTTTGATAGATTTTTCAATCTAAAATTTCCTAGTAGAATGTATATGTATATAAAATAAAGATTCACTCCAAAGTTACAATATTTCATAAGACATTAAGTATGATTACAAATAAGTATTTTTTTTATTGGACGATGATGCATAATCATTCAACCGGTTCGACCAGTTCATAGAAAAAATCACAAAATTTTCAAAAATATCAAAACTAGGACTCCAGGGTGAGATTTTTTAAATATAAAGGTTCGATACTCGGAGTAGCGATCCTATAGTTACTTATATGAAAATGACCTTCGAAAACTCATGTAAAAATTTGAGCGCAATTTAATGGTCAGCTAAAATGTTATGGCCTTTTTGAGCCATTATTCTAGTCTAATGTGACCACATCTCCTCTCATCCTAGGTCTATCCCACTAGCCCATAAAATGTATATATTAGGCTATTCACGTAAATTTTTTGGGGCAGATCCTCATTTTGGTTATGATAAACTCACGGCTGACTGTTTAGAATCACTTGTTATCGCAAGCCCGACTACATCATTGACATTGAAAACAGAGCACAGTTATTGTATGAACAATAATTTTTTGAAATTTTAATTAGAGTCTTTTTTTAATCTACAAGTTGGATAAAAATGTATATTTTGACTCATAAATATATATTTGGAATAAAAAGTTCATGAAATTATAGTTTTTGTGGGAACCGGTTGATCGGTTCATACAACTGGATGAACCAATCGACCGATTAGATAATTTGAGTTTTACCTTGTCATCCAAAGTGTAGTATTTACTAAATATCACTATTTTGAAGCGTGAAAACTATCTTTTCGCGCTTAAAAATAAGGCTTTTTGTAAATATCGTGTTTTTAAAACGTGATAAGATGAAAGTGTGCTATTTCACCGTATATTTCTAAAATTATTTTATTTTTTCAAAACTTTTTAAAAAATATGTAAATTTAAAAAAAAATATCTCCGGCTGATTCAATCACCCGAACAATTATTGTCTACATGACTACCTACACAAAAATACTCCCTTAACTTGTGCCGGTACCAGGTAAATATCATGTGGCGGTGATTTAACTCTCAGCATCCGTAACCCAAAAAATAAGACTCAACTCTACATCATAGACATATACATTTTAATTCATTTTCCCTCACAATTAACGGTGAAAAAACCAATTGAAATTTTATACTGTGTTTATTTTTATGTTTAAAAAATATTTTTATTTTAAATATTTTTTTTATAATTTTGGATAGTTTTAATATACTAATATTAAAAATAAATTTAAAAAAACAAAAAAAACTATAATATAAACCGCTATCAATAATCCCCTCTCTTCAACATCGATTCCAGGAATAAGTACACATTGTAAAATCTGTCATTCAATAAAAAAATATATACATGAATTACCCTATCATATTTTTCAAACAAAGTGAATCTTGACAAAGAATTACAATTCATGATGTGATCGGATTGTGATCTACCATCCGCTTTTACATTATAAAATTCTTTGGTTTTATGATATAAATTGTGATAAAAAACCATAAAAGAAAGAATATTTTTTTTTCAATTAAACTCAAGTTCGAGTTTGGGTTTATTTATTTTTTATTTAGAAAAAAGGGTATTGATTGGATTAATTAATTAATCAAGCAGCAACAACTATAAAAAGAAACAATAAAAGAAGCAGTCGGTATGAAATGAATGGGATATTTGTTTTTGTGTTTAAAAAAATAATTTTTTTATAATTTTATATTGTTTTGATTATATAATATTAAAAATATTTTAAAAAATAATTGTTACCTGCTGTCACCAACACTCCAAACGCACGTGACCCCTCGGATCAAAACCGTACATCTCTCTCCACGTGTCACACCGCCATTGGTTTATCTTCTCCATGTCTCCACGCCAGCCACAATAACACTCCTCTCTGCGAGCCCCTTCTGCTCTTTCTCTCTCTAGCCACTGCCTTTGCGAGTGTCTCATCTGGCTACACAGAAAAATCCCGCTTTCGCTTCTTCTTCTCATCGTCTCCTCTCGATTTCATTCTCGCCTCTCTGATTCGCTCGATCGTACGGTCCATATCCACCCATGACTATGATGACTCCTTCACCGTTGGATGTATTCTCTTCCTATCTCATTCTCTCTCGCATGCCATTCAATTTTTATATTTTGCATTTATTTTTAATGTTTAGTTCTTGGATCTTTTACTGTTTCTGATTAATGTAAAATCGAGAGTTTTCTGAATTGGAATTGAAACTGAGTTTGATTTTTGTATGTTTTGATTTAGTTTAATCAAAGCTAGGGTTTATTGATTGTGTTTTTTTCTTTTGAATTTAAAGCAAGAAGACGAGGAGATGCTCGTGCCGCATTCAGATTTAGTTGAAGGCCCACAACCAATAGAAGGTTGGAGAGTTCAATCTGTTTTTTTTTTCTAATTCGTATGGTGTGATCGAACGGATCTTCTGCTAGACTGTACTATATCGATTGATTTGTTAGGGTTTGGTAATTTGTGTGGTGATTGCTGTTTTTTTGATGTGGTGGTAGTGGCACAAGTGGAGCAAACTAGTACGGTGGAAAATCAGCCAGTGGAGGATCCCCCGTCCATGAAATTTACGTGGACTATTGAGAATTTTACTAGGTTGAACACAAAGAAGCATTATTCCGATGTATTTATTGTTGGCAGTTACAAATGGTAGGTGGATAAACCGTGAAGTCTATCTGTTTGATCAGTTGGAATTTTTTACGAGTTGCAATTTGTAGTGTGTGGATCGTTTGTGGTTAATCTCATTTGGTATGTTTTTAACAGGCGAGTACTGATCTTCCCTAAAGGAAACAATGTGGACCACTTGTCGATGTATTTGGATGTTGCTGATTCTACGGCTTTGCCATATGGATGGAGTAGATATGCGCAATTCAGCTTGGCCGTGGTCAATCAAATTCATAACAAGTACTCAATTAGAAAGGGTATCTTCTTTGATGTTACGATTTAATGGCACTTTTCATTAATGTAACTTTTGTTGTTCTTAATTTATTAATAAATTTTGTTTGGATCGATTTGTTATTGAATTGTCACATGGATTGCTTGCTTGAGCACATTATCATATTTCCTGTTGAGCACATGTTCATTCTAATCAATAATTGATTGGCAATTTGTTATCTTTATGACCTTTATAGATATATTATCAATATTTGCCTATTTTATAATCTTATGACTTTCTAGACATATTGCCAATGATTGTTTATTTCACAAGTGTATTGAAAGAAAAGTGAGTGCACCAATGTGGTGCCGTATATGCACAAGGTTAGAATTCTGCTTACACAAGCTCTAGTATGAACGCCACAATAAACCACCAACAGAGTTTGGAAACCTTGACCATTTGCCAATAATATGATCAATTACTTGACTATCTTGTCCTTTGAGGGTTTGTGCTGTTTGGTAACTTTATTGTTTTTCTTTGCTGAATGTAGCAATATCTCGTTTTTGTTCTTAAACATGCTAGCATGGTAACTCCATATATTGTGATCTTTAAAAGCAGTCAAAGTAACTCCATATATACTCTTTTCTCCTTTAAAAATAAACATTTGCAGACACACAACATCAGTTCAACGCAAGAGAGAGTGACTGGGGTTTTACATCTTTCATGCCTCTGAGTGAACTTTATGATCCAAGTAGAGGATATCTAGTGAACGATACAGTTGTTATTGAAGCTGAAGTCGCTGTCCGTAAGCTTCTAGATTATTGGTCCTATGACTCGAAGAAGGAGACAGGCTATGTAGGACTGAAGAACCAGGGAGCAACATGTTACATGAACTCTCTCCTACAGACTCAGTACCATATTCCTTACTTCCGAAAGGTTAGCACATTCTCAGTTTTTCTAAGCTCTTCTTGACTTGTGTTAACACATTGTTGAAATGGAATTGCCGCATTCTGAAATATATTTTTTTTTTTTTCAGGCTGTGTACCACATGCCAACAACTGAGAATGACATGCCTACAGGAAGCATTCCATTGGCCCTTCAGAGTTTATTCTATAAGCTTCAATATAATGATACCAGTGTTGCAACAAAGGAACTGACCAAATCTTTTGGCTGGGATACATATGATTCCTTCATGCAACATGATGTGCAAGAACTCAACAGAGTCCTATGTGAGAAGCTAGAGGATAAAATGAAGGTATTCAACGTCCAACAGTTTTGAGACATGTTTTCATTAAGTTAAGTTTCCAACTTCTTTACTGCTGGTCCAGGGGACTGTTGTGGAGGGGACTATACAGCAGTTGTTTGAGGGTCACCATATGAACTACATTGAGTGCATCAATGTGGACTACAAATCTACAAGGAAGGAGTCATTTTACGGTACTATTTGGTCAGCATTTAAATATTATGTGTAATGATGTTCCCCTAAGGCACTGATGTGTGGGCATTACATGGCAGATCTCCAGCTTGATGTGAAAGGTTGTCGAGATGTTTATGCTTCTTTTGACAAATATGTGGAAGTTGAACGACTTGAGGGTGATAACAAATACCATGCTGAAGAACATGGTTTGCAGGTCAGTTAAAGCTAGTTAATAGAGCCAGATTATGAGATTGGTTTAAGCCAGCATGAAATATATACACAAGCTCACACAACTCTTGCATCACGCTCATACACATCAAAATATGGAAGCCAGTGCTACAGAGCATCTCAGGGTGCCTTTTAAAAAAAGGAGATCATTTTTAAGGCTTTTGTGAAATGCTTGAAGACCAATTATTTGTTCCAAGTCCTGAGCATTCATCATATCTGGTGGAATTTTTTTTGCCGTATCATACTATGCTGAAATGTATGGTTTCATATCTGAAAATGAGCTGCATGTTCTATTGGTGTCATCAAAAGAGAGATGGTTCCTGAATTCCTAGTCAAATTGTGTGGATCCTGGTCAGACCCCTGTATAATATATTTTAGGTAGTTTGAGGAGTTCCCCATAGAAGTGGTGAACTTTATCGCAGCTTCTTTTGAAACTATGTCAGTTACAATGAGACCATTCTGTTGGAATATGGGCTATGAACATGCTTTTTTGTTGTACCCCATGATTCTTTTCTACTAAAACCCTTTATTTTAGATCAGCTCCTACGACTATTCTTCTCATGGCATGTTCTTGAACTTCTATTTGTTTCAGGATGCAAAGAAGGGTGTCTTGTTTATTGACTTCCCCCCTGTTCTTCAACTCCAATTAAAGCGTTTTGAATATGATTTTATGCGTGACACCATGGTGAAGGTCAGTATTTGTAACTGGTTTCTATGCTAGATATGTTATCATGGGATTGTGCTGTGTTGTTATGAGCTGGAATATTTTAATAACTAGTGGATTGATTGATGGACAAATTGCTACTTAAGCCAAAATATGTTTGTTTCTACTTATTGATTTTTGCTTTTGTAGATTAATGATCGCTATGAATTTCCTCTTCAACTTGACCTGGATAGGGAGAATGGGAAATATTTATCACCTGATGCAGACAGGAGTGTTCGCAATCTATACACACTTCACAGGTAACTTTCATGTGGTGCTTTTACTTCCTAGATCTGAACATTGTATTGCAATAAATTTTATCATAAACCTGATAAGCTCCTTCACCATCTTGATTCATGGATTTTTTTTCGTGCTTGATATGACTGCATTTAGCTGACTGGAACTGGTCTTTCTTGCTTCCCAAGGCTGCATAGTTTGTAAAGTAAAACAAAAATTTTAACTTTTTATTGTAATTTAAACTAATATTATAATCATCACTATCGGAAACCACTACAAGTTTCAAACAAAAAGAAATGTTGAGTTGCTGCACTGTTTGAACCATTTTCATGAGATTGTTGATCTCCTGTAACACCCCTTATCTCTGCATAAATAATCGTTGTTGTAATGCAATAGCAGCATGTGATGTGCATGACTTGCTCGAGTAGCCTCTAGGAATGAAAGACAACTCTATGAGCTTGTGTGGATAAAAGATACACACGTTGGAGAAACATGAACTGCAAGCACGTAATATAAATCGTACATATTTCTGTGTAGCTTGGTAATTATGTTTGGTTTTAGGAATAAGTTTGTTAAAATGCTGAGATCTCCAATATATTCTTGTTTTCCCTTGCAGCGTTTTGGTTCATAGTGGAGGGGTGCATGGTGGACATTATTATGCTTTTATCAGGCCGACCCTCTCTGATCAGTGGTATGTTTGTATACCTTGTGCTTGCTCATGCACACACATAATGCGGTCGAACGTGATAACATCAATGTTAGGAAAAAGAAACTTTTAACGACTTATGCTCATATATGAGTATAGTAGTCTCCATATTCTGCGCCATAACATTTTACCTGTGACTGAATGGTTATACTTTTGCTGAGAACTCATCTGTTTTTCACACCATAATATACTTGGTTTTCTTGTTTTAGGTTCAAATTTGATGATGAACGGGTGACAAAAGAAGATATGAAGAGGGCATTAGAAGAACAGTATGGTGGTGAGGAAGAGGTAATGGTTCTCAAACATTTCTGTAAATGCTGTCAGTGGCACACATGATTGATGGTGAACTGAATTTGTGCTCTTGTTCTGCTATGTCTAACAGCTACCTCAGACCAATCCTGGCTTTAACAATACTCCATTTAAATTCACAAAATACTCAAATGCATACATGCTTGTGTATATACGGGAAAGTGACAAGGACAAGATAATTTGTAATGTCGATGAGAAAGATATTGCTGAACACTTGAGGGTAAACTTCTTTGCTTTACTCATCATTGCAAGAAGTTCTGCAAATTTAGTTATGTTATCTGAGAGTCCACATGGCAATGAAGACTGATCATGGATTCATTCAACATCTCATTCCAGATAAGGCTGAAGAAAGAACAAGAAGAAAAAGAAGACAAGAGAAGATATAAAGCACAAGCTCACCTTTACACAATTATAAAGGTTTTTATTTCTCAACTTTAATTTTTATGATAGTATATTTTTAGTGATGACTAGAATCTATCTCAAGGGATGCTTGTAAGTCATAAATAAAGCAATTTATTACTGCATATAGGTCGCACGAGATGAGGACCTTAAAGAGCAAATTGGAAAGGATATTTATTTTGACCTTGTGGATCATGACAAAGTCCATAACTTCCGGATTCAGAAACAGATGCAGTTTAGTCTTTTTAAGGTACTAAATGGGTGTAAATTGATAAGCATTTTGACATTGTAGATGATGAGATAGTCCATAGTTTTCAATGTCTAATGTTGAGCTGGCTTACAGGAGGAGGTTGCTAAAGAGTTTGGTATACCAGTACAATTTCAGCGATTTTGGATATGGGCAAAGCGCCAAAACCACACATATAGGCCAAATCGATCATTGACACCCCAGGAAGAAGCACAATCAGTAACTACCACTTATTTTCTCATTCAAAATTAATTTTTATGAGTTGTGATAGCGTAGTGGTTGAGTGACTTGTATCTCTATTACATTTGGATGATTATTTATGCTCCAAGTAAGAACAGACATGGGATAAGGTTTTGGGAATTGTTTAGACATGGTGATCTGGGATGCCTTCTTTAGCTTTTGCCAGCTATGACCATGTGCTTTCATAGCACGCACTTTTGGGTTGGCAATCCCAGTATCTGGCCTTCATTTTGTAACTGCCAGCATTGAAACTTTGTGACCATGACTATAGAATGATACTATTGCTTTGATCACATTGAAGTGCTTATTTAACTTGCACTGCGGCGCCTTAAAATTTTTTTGGAGATTATTGTGTAATCTAATTTTGATGATAGCCATTTTGTGGTTGTAGGTTGGACAGCTGAGAGAGGTGTCAAATAAGACGCATAATGCTGAATTAAAATTGTTCTTGGAAATCGAGCTTGGACTGGTACCTTTTCTAAGCAATGATGAAATTTAATATCTGCACTTGTATTCCTGTCCAGAAATATTATTCTTCTACTGAGTGTTGCAACATCTCAGGATTTACGTCCCATTGCGCCACCTGAAAAAACTAAAGAAGATATTCTGCTTTTCTTCAAGCTTTATGACCCTGAAAAACAAGAATTGCGGTACATAATAATCTTTTCACTTGTTTTGTTGTCCTATTTTTGTTCATTGCATAGGATGCTCTTTGACACTACAACTTATTCCATGATTCCAGATATATTGGTAGGCTTTTTGTGAAGAGTTCTGGCAAGCCGATAGAAATTCTAGCAAAGCTCAATCAAATGGCTGGCTTTCCACCCGATGAAGAGATTGAACTTTATGAGGTTTGTCTCTATCGAGTATGCTTAATCTCATACCAACTATATACTTGTCTTCTATTATAGTTGGCTACCATAATTAGTCAGTCAAGAAAGGTGACTTCACCATGCCACCAAACCTAGGGCACAAGTTAATTCAATATTCATTAGCAGATATTGTCTTCTTAGCAGAAGGATTTTATTTAATGTGTGCTTTTCAGGAAATCAAGTTCGAGCCTTGTGTCATGTGTGAACATCTTGATAATAGGGCCTCATTTCGAATAAGTCAGGTATGTGCTTCTTTACTGATGCTGGAATGTTATCAGATCATCAGATTGGCAACTGACATTTTGCTACTTTATTCACAGATCGAAGATGGGGACATAATATGCTTTCAGAAATCTCCTCCTCTTGAAAAGGAAGAAGAATGTCGATATCCAGATGTGCCTTCATATTTGGAATATGTGCACAATCGACAGGTACTTTTTTCTTGAAATGAGATTTTCCAGGCATCCTTACTTTCTTTTTATGGTTGAAATATAGAGATAGTGGCAGAGATTAGGCTCTAGAGTGGCGCCTTTTATGTTCCCTAGTTTTTTATTCCCTAGTTAGATTATAGAGTAATTCAATTTCATTAAAGCTTTCTCCTGATTTGTCAATTATAAACTCAATTCTTTTGCTGTTTGATTCTTTGTAGATAGTTCATTTCCGATCTCTGGAAAAGCCGAAGGAGGATGATTTTTGTCTAGAGTTGTAAGCACACATATCCCAAGTAATGTTTTATGCTCAGTTGAGAAGTCTCTGGTGCTGTCATATAGACACTCATAATCTACTCTTGATGTGTTTATAGGTCGAAGGTACATACTTATGATGATGTTGTCGAAAGAGTGGCCCGCCAAATTGGCCTGGATGATCCATCCAAAATCAGGTTGACATCCCACAACTGCTACTCTCAGCAGCCTAAGCCGCAACCAATTAAATATCGAGGAGTGGAGCATCTATCAGATATGTTAGTTCACTACAATCAGGTATCTGTTACATGGGTTGAATTCTTGGTCTTTATACTGTTAATGAAATTATATAATGTGGCTAATGATTTCTTTTTTTCCCTTATTTCTCTAGACTTCTGATATCTTGTATTACGAAGTTCTGGATATTCCTCTTCCAGAATTGCAAGGTCTAAAAAATTTGAAAGTTGCTTTCCATCATGCTATTAAAGACGAAGTAAGTGTGAAATCTTTGACTATCTTACTGTCATGCCTTATCTTATCGATCATCCTCAAGTGTCTTTCTTCTAATCTTATTGCAACTGTTTTTAGGTGGTAATTCATAACATTAGATTGCCTAAACAAAGCACCGTGGGAGATGTGATTAATGAACTTAAAACAAAGGTGAGAAATTTTAAATTCTAACCTCTTAGCTGTAGCTATGTAAAGCATATTTTATATGTGCCTGCTTGATCTGGACAGTGATTTATAATACCCAAGACGAAAAACTGATTTTCCTCTTAGATAGTGGTTTTGTAGCTATTTTCTTCTTAATCTTTTTCTTTGAAGCATGGCTTTTACATTACTGTACTTCTTTATTGTGTTATTTTAACTTCTCATAGTATATTTACTTTTCATTGCACCTGATGAATTTGTTAATGCTTGGTTCATACTGAAACAGGTAGAATTGTCTCACCCAAATGCTGAACTTCGACTGCTTGAAGTTTTCTATCACAAGATTTATAAGGTACTCACTGGTTTTGGTTAGCAAATAAGATGTTGACTTAAACACCGAAGTTTTGTTTGCTGCCAAATAATAAATATCCTTCTAGGTTAAATAGTGATGATAATGTGCTGGACAATGTGCAGTGATGGTGCATACTTGTTCTGTGAAACCTGATCCATGAGTTTCAGTCTTTTTAATCTAATGATTGGATTTCCTGCAACATCATTTTGCCATCTTGTCATTGCAGATCTTTCCACCCAATGAAAAAATCGAGAATATAAATGATCAGTATTGGACATTACGGGCAGAGGAGGCAAGTCCTTTTCTCCCTTTCTTTTCTAGGAAATATCTTGAATGTGTCTGCCTCTATAGTCTCTACTACCTTTCTTCTATGATTTTGTAAATGAAGCATCATGGTTAAGCCGTGGATGAAGTTGGACTTGACCCTAAAATGTGAGGGCATAGGGCATGAATGTGTAAAAGCATGTATGCCTGTGGGTGTGGAGTGTGTAATGGTTTTGAGAGTGTACTAATATGAACTACTACAGGTGTGTGTACCAAATAAAGGGTGAATGGGATGTTTTGCTACTGTACTTAAATTTTTCTTAGGTTTTTTTCCCTTTTATATATTTTTTTGTGTGGATTCTGCCATTTTATCTATATTCATGTTAAGGTATGTGCCCTTCCCATTCGACTCTGTTAATTTGTGTGACACATGTCAAGTTTTGATTCATTGAACCATAATAATTTGATGCGTGTAAATTAAGAAAAAAGCTTTGGAAAAAAATCCAAACCTGATTTTTTACCTATTTGTTAATAACTCTCGTCAAGTTTACATATTGGGTTCAGAATTTTTTTTTTTTACTTTTTCTGATCTCTTTTCTTAATTTCTACCTGTCAATTTATTATGGTTCAGTGAATAGACTTGTGGCACACAAACTAACAGATTTGGATGGAAGGGTACATATTCCTTAACGAAAGTACAAGGGGTAGAATCTATTAAAAAAGTACATGAGCAAGAACCATAAAAAAACATGAGTATAGTGGCAAAACGTGCACTTACCTGCCAAATAAAATTGTAAGCTTCTATTAAGAATACACCATTGTCATGTGCCCGTGCCAAAAATTTCACCAAGGATGTGTGAAATGGCAATTAGTAATCAGTGCCCCATGCTTACATAATATGTTTCTAGAAACTGTCTCTTGAAATTTATTAATTAAAATGAAAAATATGATCTTTTTAAATTTCTGTTGAGCTTTTAACTTCCAGATTATTATGAAATATATTATCGTGGCTTAAGTATTTTTTGTTAATAAATCTATCAAATGCTTATTTAGTAGAATATTTGAAGGTCGAAGGTTATTGAGTGGCTAATTTTTGCAAATAGCCTGGGGCATGATTAGTGAGTACCCTTCTGAACTAGCAAGTGCCTGTTAACCTAGGCCAATGGACAGGCAGTATAATGTATGCTTTCAGCTGGTTAACAATCCTGGACACTCCTTCAGACATAAGATCGTGTATCAATAATGAAGCCCCCTCTCTTTTTCTAATTCAACAGATCCCTGAGGAAGAAAAAAATCTTGGTCCCCAAGATCGCCTGATTCACGTGTATCACTTCACAAAAGAGTCTGGACAGAATCAAATGGTATGGTTTATAGATACTTTAACCACAAGCTTTCTATCTAATGGCTGTTATGGAATAGAGAGGTTTCCAGGTTCTTACATACTACTACATTTGTGTCCTCAACAGCAAGTACAGAATTTTGGTGAACCCTTTTTCTTGGTTATCCATGAAGGTGAAACTTTAGCTCAAGTTAAAATGCGCATACAAAAGAAACTGCAGGTCCCTGACGATGAGTTTGCAAAGGTATTTTATTTGCACTGTTTGGTCAGGGAAACAATCATTAAGCCTCCCTTCTTGACACTGTAACAATTATCATGCATTGTATTGTAAAGTTTAGCTGTTCAGTATGTGTTTATATTTCAATTATGAATCAGTTCCTCATTAACCCCTTTTCTTTTGGTTTCTCAGTGGAAATTTGCATTTCTGTCGCTGGGTCGTCCAGAGTACTTGCAGGATTCTGATGTTGTGTTCACCCGCTTTCAGGTGCTGTTACAAGTCTTTTTCTCCTCCCTTGTGAACTTCCATTTTTTCATAGCATTTCCTAGAAAATTGGACATTATTGGTGCTCTTTTCTTTTATGGTATATGCATTTAGTATTTTTCCCTTTTCTTTCAGAGAAGAGATGTTTATGGTGCTTGGGAGCAGTACCTTGGCTTGGAGCACCCTGATAATACTCCTAAAAGGTCTTATGCAGTTAATCAGGTTTGTGTTACTCATACAAGTACAATTACATCTATGGGTTTGCTAAGACTGCCTCCTTAATTGATTTCTATTTTAGCAAGGACTCTGAGATCAGTTCTTACTCTTATGAAAGTTAGAATCATTCAGTTTTGTCAAAATATATGCCGTGTTAGCGTTACCCTAGTGTTTTTTCTGTTCGTCTTGTGAAACTATGGAGTTAGTTTTCATTGATTGGTCTCAAAATGTTGCAGAACCGCCACACGTTTGAGAAGCCAGTTAAAATATACAATTAGGGAAGAGCTGATTACCCTCTACCTGCACATAAAGCCGAGTAGGACATCTCATGCTACAATATAGAGGATGAGAAAAGTGGTACATTGAAGGGAGAAGACAATGAAGCTCGAATTAAAGTAATTTCTGTAGGATTTGATAATTGGTTTTGTAGGGTATATGTCTCTCTGATGCGATCGGGGGAAGGTGGAAGGTCTCCCCTCCCTTATGTAGTTTTTTTGTTATTGTTGATATGCCCTGCTTGAGCTCGTCTTTTCTAGCCTTTCTCCTAATGAAGACGCCTCCTTGCTTTAAAGGGTCGGTTTCTTACTCTTACCATATAAAGCTCCAGGGTAATTTAGCAGTACATAAGAAGATTTTGACTAGGGGGATGCATACCGGGTATAGTTGGCCGAGTTTGACATTTGATTCTTTGTTTTTCCTTGTCTTGGGGGATGGGCTTGTAAAATGGTTGCTTTACATTTCCGAGCTTAGCTGGTGTAGAAGAACCGTCTGCTGTGCAGCTCAGGTTGGTTTTATAGCACACCTTTGTTAATTAATATAAGTGTTGGTTCGCATTTGTTTCCGGAAAGGCTTTTGCTGCTGTGCAAAATCTCTTAGTGGGTCAAGACTTGAGAATTTTTCTCTCCTAAAAGTCTCTATCCAAGGCACAGGGGAGCCCTATCGTGGGTCTTTACCGACCACTATAAAATGGTCTTTCGCTGGGAGGTAATGGGACGTCGTTTTATTCCGTCACCTGTGGGCTGTGGCTCGTCATGAGCTCACATTCAAAGCGGTGAATCTCGCTATCCTTTCTTATCTTATGGTGGTGTTCGATCTCATCAAGTTACTGCAACAAATGCAGAATGATATCGAGCGGCGGGTCAGCTTGGATGGATGAACCCCAGCTCTAACTGTTAAGCCTTGCTTGCAGTTTGTTGACAGAATTTCAAAATATGGTTGAATTCAGAGCAGGAGAATCTGTTGTTCATTTATGCTGGGAAGGTTATTGCGTTGCAATATGCATCTTTTTCTTTGCCGCAATCAGGGCAGGCAGGATGTCAGATGTGTATCGTTTTTTGAAATTCTTCAAAAGTGAAGATGGATTAACCTAGCCTTCCTCATCCTATCCTCATGATTAGATTTTCAAGATGGCCAATCACACGTACATGGGATTAGTATGTCCTGAGTCCAAACTAGAGAGAGAGAGAGAGAGAGAGAGAGAGCATTGTTTGTTGTGTTTTGAGAGCGAAGAGTGAGTGGATGGATGTTTCTCATCGCTTTTATAGAAAGACTATCATTGTCCGTGTTGCGCAGTTGTGTTAATGTTTTTTTATCTTATAAAAAAAATATTCAAGCATTCATAATTTATTTTCTAATAATAAAATAAAATTTATCTTTAACTTAAAATATAATGTATATTAAATGATATTTTTTAAAATATTAATGGGGTGTTATATTAGAAAATAATTTCTTTTAAATATTGATATGATGACATATTTAAATTAGTCAGTTAAATTTACGAGTTGGATCATAATATTATGATAATTTTATAGAAAAAAACTAGAATAAATTAAAAAAAAATCAATTTCTAATTAACCTAATATTGTAGGATGAGATTTTTTTTAAAAAAATAAAAAATAACAAAAAAAATTAACTTGCCAAACTTGTGATTTAGGTTAAGATATTGGGATAATCTTATAAAAATAAAATTACAAAAATTCTAAAGCTTAATTTATAACCAATTTAATATTAAAAGATGAAATTAAAAAAATAAAAAAAACTCAGGTCAATTCAGATTAACTTGTTAGACTCGTGATCTGAATTATGAGACCGAAATAACTTTATAAAAAAAAAATAAAAAAAATTATAAAGCTTTATTTTTAATATATTAAATGTTGAAGGTTAAAAAAAATAAAAAATAAAACTAAATTTATAAGACTAGGATAACTTTATATAAAGTAAATTGAAAAAAAAATTCAATTAAAAAGGACTGAAAAAAATTAACCTTGTAAACCCAGGTCTATATGCCAAGCCTGAGACTTAGATCATATAATCAAGATAACCTTTTAGAAAGCAAATAAAAAATAATTACAAATCC
Source organism: Populus nigra (assembly GCF_951802175.1). Lineage (NCBI taxonomy): Eukaryota > Viridiplantae > Streptophyta > Magnoliopsida > Malpighiales > Salicaceae > Populus > Populus nigra. The sequence continues at coordinate 6,761,729 of NC_084854.1, read as the reverse complement.
TAATTAAAAACATATTTAATTAAAAAAAATTACTAAACCCAATGTCTAATCAACTCAATATTGAATAATGAAATAATAAAAAATCAATTAGAAAAAGTAGCAAAAACAATAAGTCAACACAGATTTTAAATCTGTTATCTTAGTTATGAGATCAGGATAAATTCATAGAAAAAAAATTTATAAAACCCCACTTTTAACATATCTAATGTTGAACATGAAAAATTAAAAAATAATCCACGTGGATACAAGCTATAAAAAAGAAACATATAATGTAGTATAATTATTCCACATCACGAAATTAAGAAATAATTAATTTGGATGTAGTCATATATAATTATCCCACATCAAAAAATTAAAAAACAATCCATGTTGATGTAAGCTAGGTATATTTATATAAAGTGAAGTGAAGTGTAGTATAATATAGCTATCTCATATAAGCAATATAAAAAAAAAAAGGTGAAGTGTAATATAATATAGTTATCTTATTTTAAAAAGTAAAACAATTCAAGTGAATATAAACTATATATAGTTATCATTTATAAAAAAAAAATAAAGAAATAATACATATAAATATAAATTATAAAAAAAAATGTGAAGTATAGTATAATTATTTCACATTAAAAAAGTAAAATAATTCAAATAAATATAAGCTATATATAGTCATTACATATCAAAAAGTTCAGATACAATTATATGGATTTAGGCTATAAAAAAAGATACGTGAATCGAAGTATTCATAAACTAATTTTATATTTTTTTAATTTATTAAAAAAATATAAAAAAAATCAGGTCTCATTCGGATTATACCGAGTCACCTGGATTTCAAGTTGACCCAAGAGGTTGTCCAGGTTTAACTGAACCAATTACAACCCTAAATTTTTATAATTTAAAACTTGATAAACATCTCAAGTCGGTCAAGTTTCAAATTAACCAGTCAAGCTAAATCGGCTTGATAAATATGCTTTTTAATGTTTTGTTAATATCAGTTCAAGCAAAAGTTTCGACGTTTTCATAGACGCAACATTTGACCTTTCACCAGGATCTGCGCGACCATTCTTAAAATTCATGGTGTCCACAGATTGAAGATAGATGACAGTAATGAAATGATAGAGGAAAAGAAGAAGAAAATGAGGATTTTTCTATATTGGGAGTAAGGCTACACGTCTACACCCCAGGAAGCATTAATCTATTAAGCTGAATATATATATATATATATATATATATATAAAGCATTAATCCAATTGTGGAGACGTTTATAATTCGTTTAATTTTTTTTCCTTGAATTATTCTAATTTGATTTAATAGGATAGTCTGAATTAGATTGACCTTAATTACAGGATTATAAATTTATCATGTTAAATTGAGTTAATTAAAATATATTTTTTATATTTTTTTTACCTCATTTTGTTTTTTTATATTTTAATGGCTTGTAAATCAAGATACATCGTTTGTCTTTTTTTAAAGAAAATATTTTTTTCTTGAATTATCATAATCACTTTTCTTTTAAGTTATGTTTGTTTTTTGAAAAGTGATTTCCGGGAAATCATTTTCCAAACTTTCATGTGTTTGTTTGCTATTGGAAAAGTTGGTTAATGGAAAACACTTTCTGATCAACGAAAACACTTTATAGCCAAAGAAAAATTTGGCTTGGTTTCTAGAAAAGTGTTTTCCTTTGATTATGGACGGAAAACACCTTTTAAAAGTTGTGAAAAATTTAGAAATGTTATATTATTTACTGATTATATCAAATTTGGTCCTCAAACTTTTGATTGCTATATATGTTTTGTTTTGAATATTTGTTTTCCAATTTCATCCCTTAAAATTTAATTTTTATATTAACTTTGGTCCTCATTTTTATAATTGTTATTTGCTTTTCTCTTATCATTTTTTAATTGAAATTTTTTATTTATTAAATTTGGTCCTCATTCTTTTGATTGTTACTTATTTTATTTGAAATAATTTATGAAATGTTAATTATTATTATTTTAATTTCTTCATCTTTTAATTTTTTTATTTTTTAGATTTGATCTCTATTATTTTGATCATTATTTATTTTATTTGAGATAATTTATAAAATTATATTTGTTTTCAATTTCATTCTTATTCAACTTTTTAATTTGTAAGATTTGTTCCTTATTATTTTAATGAACTTGAAAAAAATAAAACATTAATAACTTATTTTCCGGTTAATTTTCCATGACATAACCAAACACTGGAAAGTGTTTTCCAACTTATTTTCCATTACACTACCAAACATCGAAAAATAATTCACTTTCCCAGAATTTACTTTTAAAAAAAACTACTTTGCAGCAAATAAACGGGATCTAAAGCTTGATATATTTACTATCATTTTTTACTTATTTTTATCTAACTAAAATAAAATCAATTTATTCGATCTAATCTCAACTCTACAACTCAAGTAACATATATAATTTTTAAAACATACTTGCAGCAATTAAATATTAATTTTTATATAAAAAAATAATCTGGTTTCTGAGCGAATAGCAGGCACCAATACTGGTTATTCCTAATTTTGTAAAGATTCAAACAGGGAGGGCAAAAAAAAAAAAAAAAGAGGTAAGAAGTAAAAGGCGGCACCAATACTGGTACTTCCCGGCTCTCTCAATTGCTGCATTGAAAAACAATACATACCCCCATAATTAGTTGAGAGAGAGCTGAATCGCCATAAAATGTAATAGGTTTTCATTATCTCCCCTTAAATACAGAGAGTCCAATAATTACTTCCACAGTTTACCTTGATTTCATGCTCCACAACCTTGGCAGCAGAGGCAAGTTCTTGAATCGAGTTTACTAAAGGATGAAGAGATATGTTGCAGGCCAATAGTTTGCTCAGGGAACCTGGATGCCCCTGCCAAGGTACATGATGAATCTGAAGGAGGCATCCCCGGGTTTCAAATAGAAATGCAATAATCATCACTGTTGGCAAGTTTCCGTTCATCTTGGTCACTTGATAGTATTTTTTACATTTTCTATGAGTAGTCAAACCTCACAACTCATTTCTATGAGGCTAAAGCAGAAACTCAACATCCAGTCTACTTTATTTAACTGACAAGATATATTTTGGAGAAATTTTGATCCATCCTTACACATCCAAGATCAGATGCGCACCTGTAACTGCTCCACATAAGAGTGGTAATCTAATGGAAGAATAGACTCATCAGCCAGGTGAAGGGCTAAAAGTCCCCAAATTCCAGCAACTGAAACAACAAAAAACAGAAAAGCCATTTTTAATTGAAAGCTGTTGTGAGTGGCCTTATAATTTATCTGACAGTATGCATGCATTTTGACAGAAAAAGACAATGACCAGCCACATGATGATGAAATAACGAGTCAGCGTGTTTTGTCAACCACTCATAGGAGTCAAAAGCAGTGTGATAGACAGGGAAATCTGAACAAGTATAAGTTTCCAGCTTTCACTTAGTATCATTATCAAATAAAACTTGTGAGAAGCTAAGCAATGAGCTTCAAATCATTTTCTGCCATTATATGTGCTATTGCACTAGTAATGCTTCTTTCAACTGGGTTTAACTTAGCCCAAGCAGGGTTTCTGCCAGTTTCTTCTTTGCCTTCAACCATGACACCAACCTCTCAAGTTCTTGCACAATCACAGTCACATAATAAAATGCTTTTCACAACACAGACAGTAGCTGCTAACCTCGGAAGAAAACCACCCAGAACCATTCTTACTCAATCTCTCACTCCGGCAGGACCAGCAGTCTGCCCTCCCTACTGCCCCAAGAATTGAGCTAGTATGGCTTGACTTTCACCAGCGGCATACCCTTCTCTCTCTCTCTCTCTCTCTCTTTTTTCTTTTTTCTTTTCCTCTCTCCTTTCCAGTGTGTTTTCTTCAGATCTAGATTTTTTTTTATAGACCTGTCTTGTTTTCCTCGCAAATAAATTTATATCCACGTCAACATGATTCTATACCTATCCATTTATTGTGCGAACATAGCTACTGTCCTTGATGCCCATTGTCGGGGCTGTCTGTTCACTGTTTTGCTGTGATTGGGAAAGCTTCGTTCCTTGGTTTATGGTGTACCAAAGCCCTGCTCCATCCATCTAAGAAGTTCACAGGAGAAGAATTCCCAGTTTGTAGCTGTATTACCAGAGTCAATGCAGGTCAAGGAGATGAAAATCCAGTGATTTGTGTCATCAAGTGTCTCTTAGTTTGGATTTTCTTTTCTATCTAGTGAGTTTTCTAGATAGTTCTCTTTTTACCATGGCTTTGTACCCATGATTCAAGCTAATGAAAGTTCTCATGTGCTTCTCAGAGAAGAAATAAAATTCATCAAATTACAAAACTGTTTCTGGCATTAAAAATTCATTTTAGAACTAGAAATTATCATCAAGGTTTGGATTATGAAAAGGACATTTTAAACATTAGTTCCCCGTCACAGCAAGAAAATTAGATAATCTCTGTCATACTATAATCATGTTTGAAACGTTCCTGGGGAAGTTTATCATTCCAATTTTTGGTTGCTCTCAAACTTCAAGAACAGAGACACCGCCGTGTGTCACGATGCCAAAACATAGACAAAGACACGACCCAAAAGCAGGGAAGACGAGGACAGGCAGGGATGTTACTCCTATGATACCATGGCCAACAACAAAATTCCTAAAAAGTATCCTAACCCTTGATCCTTTAGCTGCAATAATATTCACGAGGCTGATTAAAAACAAAAAATGCACACCTAAAGCTATTCAAATTCCTGAAACAATTCCATTCGAGCTCCTGATAAACAAATACCTTCATACTCTTACATTTGCATGATCAAAAACCTAAACAACAGATTAGCATGAGTAAAGACTCTTCTTTGTCGAGGAACCTAGCAATTTACCACATACACGTTAAGATACGGTAGAAAATAGCAGTCCTGACATCCCCCCATCCCACCCCTCTCCAAGCAAATATGGTTCTGTTTCTGTAGAACTATTACAGTTGCCAGACTTCGGGACCAGAAAATAAACATTTGAAATTGCTGAAAGGTCCCATCCACTTTACAAGGAGAGGATGGAAGTATCTTCTCCCTCGTCCCAAAGAAATCAAACCATGGACAAAATAATTTTGTCAAATGTATTCTTTTATCAATACTGCATATTGAGTCATGTCAAAAAGATTATTCTTGATGAGAAAAAGATTATTCTTGATGAGGATCAAACTTCATCCAGTTACCCTTCCAGCAGGTTAAAAAATGAATTTCAGTCCTTTCAGGTTAAAACTGTTATTTTCTATTAAAATTAGGTTTATTGGGTTCATACGAGCCAAATTATACCGACCAGGATAAAAAATAAATTTCATGCTATTTTGAGTTAAAACCATCATTTTCAGTTATGAACACTGAGTTGACACCAGTCAAAAAAATATTTTTTAATATTTAAAATCTTCTTGGCAATCAAAATTAATTTTTAGCTATTGAAATAGACTTTTTTTAATACTGTTTTGATTTTTTAATTTATTTTTTATACGTATTTTTTATTATATATAATAAAATAAAAATTAATAATGCAGAAGTTTTTTTTTTTTTTCAGTGAAGCAGTGAAAATTTTCTATAAAAGCAAGTGAAAATTTAAAAAGAACAAAGGAGGAGCTAAAAAAAGAATGTAATCCTAATGCTAAGTTGTATTGTTGTTTTTTTAGTTTTTCTTCACCATGGTAAAGATATTGATTTAAAAAAAAAAACAATTCAAAAATACCACAAAAAGTCACAACGTCAGATCCACCTTCAGAGACACTCCAGCCGTAGATCCAGAGCCGTATACTTGCCTCATCCACACCAGATCACTGCCTAGAAACAACCATAACTGTTAGATCTAAACGTCCCATCATCTCAACCGTTCCCTGTAATAAAGTTCACAGATCTATAATAGGAGCATCACACTTGATCACTAACTCAGGAAATCAGGACCGTAATCTAATTTCAGATTGATCAGATATAGATCGTCGGATTAGATCGGAAGCGATCTAGACCGTCTAAAATAAGTAAGCTCACCGAACCTTCTGTAAGGTTGCCTACACCGGATTCTAGCCTTGTATTCTTCTCTTTCATCGCCGGCGTTGCTTCTAGCCTCTGCTCGCTGTCTTCCGACCAAGTCTCACGGATAAACCAACACAGAAAGACTCATCTCCTCCTCTCGAGCAAACCCCAGTTTGTATTCATCGCCTTTGACGCCGTATATCGCTGGGAAAAGCCAGCGAAACCTTCGGCCAACCGAAGCTTCAAGCCGTCGATCCTCTTTCCCCGGACATCAAAGACCAACACAACCACCACCATTGTAGTCCTCTCACCGAGAGCTACCACATTCTTCCCTTTTTTCCCGAATTTCCACCGGAAAATTCCAGTCTCTCCAACAGTAGTTGCGCGTGACCTACATCCGCAACCAGGGATATTTTCACAATTTCCAGTGAAATTGAAGAGTATTTCGGTATTTTTACTGGCCAGTAGTATTCGGGTAACTTCAGGAGTTCCGTTTGTTTGCTTAAAACTAATTTAGTTTTGAAAAGTAAATTTTAGGAAAGTAGTGTAATGAAAAATAAATTGGAAAATATTTTTTAGTTTTTGATTATGTTATAAAAAATAAGTTAAAAAATAATTTATTAATATTTTTTAAAAAAATTTATTAAAATAATAAGGAACAAATTTTATAAATTAAAAAGTTGAATGAGAATGAAATTGAAAAAAAATATAATTTCATAAATTATCTTAAATAAAATAAATAATAATCAAAATAATAGAGATCAAATCTAAAAAATTAAAAAAATAAAAGATGAAAAAATTAAAATAATAATAATTAGCACTTCATAAATTATTTCAAATAAAATAAATAACAATCAAAAGAATAAGGATAAAATTTGATACATAAAAAATTTCAATAAAAAAATAATAAGAAAAAAACAAATAACAATTATAAAAATGAGGACCAAAGTTAATATAAAAATTAAATTTTAAGAGATGAAATTAAAAAATAAATATTCAAAACAAAATATATATAGCAATAAAAAATTTGATGATCAAATTTGATATAATCAGCAAATAATATGATATTTCTAAATTTTTCACAACTTCCGAAAAGTGTTTTCCTTTCACATTTTTCACGAAAACACTTTCCTGAAAACCAAGTTAAATTTTTTATTTATTGAAAAGTATTTTTTGTTGACCAACTTTTTTAATAGTAAACAAACATAGAAAAATTTGGAAAGTAGTTCTCGAAAAGTAGATTTTGAGAAACGAAGTATTTTTAATTTTTATTACATGTATTTGTATTTTATAAAATATCCTAAATAATAAAAATAACAACGCGTATCCAATGCCTAATTTTCCCGTTGTTGCGCGCAAAAAGTCACGGGATAGAATCTACAAGTTTTGAAAAAACAAATAAGAAGAGATTTTGGAACAGATAAAAAAAGAAAGAGACATAAGAAGAGTGATAAACCTATTAAATTTGCTTCGTTGATTTATAAATAAAGTTTTCAAATTAAGCTCAAATTGTTTTTTAAAATTTAATAAATAAAGGTTAACTAGTTTTTAAATCTTGTTTTCAAATATTATTTAATATATTTTAAAATAAAAAACATTTTAAAAAATAAATTATATCCATCTACCACAAATATATATATATATATATATATATATATATATATATATATATATATAATATATGACTAGATTTGACAGCAAAGAGGTTTTCTCCATTGTCAATGTTGGGTGTAAGAGGACCAAAAGGTAGATTGAATCAGACTTTATCAACTATTGGAAAAATCAACATAAACAAAGTTTTTCCTTATACTTTTCTTCCATATTCTATAGATTTTGGTTCGTAATTGTATGATTATAAGATAAATATCATTGTTAAGGCTTCAATGTAGCCTCTCATTGACATTCTTGAATTTCTTATTTATGTTATTAAAGTATTTATTTATTTATTTTATTAACGTGAGTGTTCAAGTCAGCTTGCGCGTATCTCGATTAATTTCTTGGGCCCTGAAGTTAACGACTATGTAAGCCTCCAATGACCCTGAGGTTTGTGAAACTCGAACTGGTGACCTTTAGGAGTATTAAAGTATTTATTAATCCTGGTTGTGTTGAGTATGCATAATTGAATATAATAACTTTAAATGATTGATCACTATTTGAATAGATTGTTGTGCATGTTCATACGAGAGATTATGCATGTTATTTGCTTATGCATGCCATGAAAAATAAAGATGTCCAAACATGATTTGTGTGGTTGTTTTGTTTTGAAATATAATAGAAATTAATGTGTTTATGCTCTTTTAAACTTATATAAGAATATCATACGTTATTGTATGTAGGTAATTTTAATTTTACTTGAGAGAAAGTCTTTGATAAATTAAAATATTTCAGTGTCAATTTAAATGATAAATACCCAGTAATATATTTTAGGAATCAATTTAGCTTGGTTATGTAAATAGCTTCAGTAACTTTATTTTATTATCGTGCTTTTGCTTGATTTCTCTATATGGTAATTTGTAAATTTTCTCACACATATTCATCATCTATTTCATTCTTCAAATGATTTAGGATTAAAATGATTTTAATAGCTAATAGATAGAAGGTTCATTTGGGAATAATAATCTTACAGACATTATATTACATCAAACGATTAGTATACTTGTTATCTAAAAATATAGACAAAAACAAAACAAAAAAAATTGGACCAGGCAAACTCCATCTAGAGTTCTGCTCTTCTGATTGAAGTTGAAATCGCGCTACCATCTCCTAGATAATATCATTGAGGTTCAACCCCATGTTATATCCAATATGATGTGGTCGCATCATATCAGATATTTCCTCAACTTATTATTTTTTTTTAAATAGATATAAGTAGAAAAAGGAAATTTTATATGAAAATATACTCATCACTTTCATGATTCATGAATTGTTTTTTTAACTATCTAATAGAATACACTAATTACCATAAATTTTTCGATTTGTAATGCCAAAAAAACTCACAGGGAGGGGGGGGGAAGAACTAATGCTCATGACCCAGCATAAGGCTATTAAATTGTATGTATACAATCTTGAAACTGTTATGCAGCACGTTAGAATTCAGTTCAATTCACTCCTCACCATGATCCTTTATACAGCGAAAATGATTCTCAATACCAAAACACCTTTATCTGGAGGAAATTTGATCCTACAGCTTTTGGAACCTTGCAAAGTGACTTTGCCGGCTATTGCTTACGCCTACAATAATATAACGATAGGAGAACTATACTGGAGATGCATCACAGACATATATCATACCGTGTTCAGTCCACTGGAAAGGGCATGACATAAACCCTACTGAGTTTAAGTCTGTTTGTTTGCTAGAAAAATAGTTTTTTTTTTTAAAGTAAATTTCGAGAAAGTATTTTCTGATATTTGATAGTGCAATGAAAATTAAATTGGAAAACACTTTCCAGTATTTGGTTATGTCATGGAAAATGAGCTGAAAAATAACTTATTAATGTTTTATTTTTCTCAAGTTTATTAAAATAATAAGGAACAAATCTTACAAATTAAAAAGTTGAATGAGAATGATATTGAAAAAAAATATAATTTCATAAATTATCTCAAATAAAATAAACAATAATCAAAATAATAGAGATCAAATCTAAAAAATTAAAAAAAAAAAAATGTAAAGAAATTAAAATAATAATAATTAACATCTTATAAATTGTTTCAAATAAAATAAATAACAATCAAAAGAATGAAGACCAAATTTAATAAATAAAAAATTTCAATAAAAAAAATGATAAGGAAGCAAATAGCGATTATAAAAATAAGGATCAAAATTAATATAAAAATTAATTTTTAAGAGATGAAATTGAAAAATAAATATTCAAAACAAATTATATATAGCAATCAAAAGTTTGAGGATCAAATTTGATATAATCAGCAAATAATGACATTTCTAAATTTTTCACAACTTCTGGAAAGTATTTTCGGCTCAAATTTTTCAAGAAAACACTTTCCTGAAAACCAAGCCAAATTTTCCTTTGACTGGAAAGTGTTTTCCATTGACCAACTTTTTTAATGGCAAACAAACACAAGAAAGTTTGGAAAGTGGTTTACCGGAAACCACTTTCCGGAAAACAAACACAGCCAAAAGGAAAAACACTTTCCTGGAGACCAAACCAAATTTTTTTTTAACCGGAAAGTATTTCCGTTGCCTGGAAAGTGTTTTCCATTGACCGGAAAGTATTTTCTGTTGACCAACTTTCCTAACGGCAAACAAACATAGAAAAGTTTGGAAAATGATTTCCCGAAAAATGAATTCCGGAAAACAAACATGGCCTTAGTCTACATTCTTAACACTAGTGGATAAGACTTGGGAGATGCAGAACAAATGAATTGGTTAGCAGATCAGCCAATAAATAAGACTCTGCTTGTGAGTTATGTATTGTTTAGGCTGCCCAAAACATTTTAGAAGTAGTTTAAAAGAAATGGGAATCCATCATCAAGCATACAGAAGAGTAGCTATCAGGAGCTCCGAATCTTTGGGAAATGCACACCCTATTTCACCCTGAACAAATCGACCATGTTTCTTCAGTAGAAAACTGGATGTGTTCTTGATTTGAATCAATCTATATTACAAAAATCCCCACACTAATTCTACACAACATGCAAATCCATAACGAGTAGACAGCACTGTAAATTATCTAGCACGGTTATATCTAATTGTCATGAAACAAGACCTACCTCCAACTTACAACTTCAATCACTCACAAAAAGATGGCATATGTACCTGGATGGCTCAAAGCACCCCTCCTCTTTGGCTGACTTATTAACATTTTAGTGAGCTCCGAAACAGTGTGGCTGACAAATGCAGTCGATAGCATGGATCAGCTTTCTCCGAGGGCCCACCGCATCCGCACCCATATCCTTCAGCTTCTTCATGCTTAGATTCACCAGCTGAAACTTACTGAAACTCTTCTCTTGAAAAATCCTCACAAACTGCCGCAGCCCAATTGATGCTAACCACCTGCTCAATCCACCAGCCTTTTGAAGCTTCTTCTCAAGAAGTGATGCCCTTAGCCTCTGATTTAGCAACATCTCACCATCAAGGAAACTACCTGGCCCAAGCAAAAGTCTTGACCGCTTGATTGTTTTGGATATGTTTGACACTCCAAGCGCATCAATAGACCTAAAAGTATCGGCTAGGTTTGGCTTTCTCGATTCCATGGTTACATTCAGTCTACGTAGACTGTGTAAAGCTGAAAAGTGGTGTGCAGGAGGAGTTGCTGTGGCAGTAATAGGATCACCACCTCTATTAGGAGCCAATGGTGCGAGTTTCTCCAGTTCATCAACTAAAGAAATCCTCCTGGTATTAGTAGTAGCCTCAATCAGAACAGTCGATTTATGATTGACTGCTTTCACCGGCACAGCTGCATCTGGCTTACTTGGTCCTGGGTCTAGCATCCTCCCAACAGGAAGGGGAGGCACCAGAATGGTGACTCTCTGCTTTTTTACTATAACCCAACCATCTTCACCATCAGAATCATTCTTTTTGCTTGCAGGCTTCGCTGCTACATGTCTTTGCTTTGGTTTTCCCATGAATTCAGCCTGGAAGTGGAACCCTATTAGAAATGATAGAAACTACAAACAAGAATTATTCTTTCCTAAACAAAATCACATTAATTCCTTATAAAAAGAAGCAATGTTCCGGTTTTAATTATCTATCTGGAAGAACCAAGAAACCTAAAATAAGTTCCTTGATTCTTCATACCGAATATCTAAAATAAAATAGCAATAAAAATCAAATTGAAAGACAGAAAGACAGATGAAGTTACCCCAGGAAATAGAAGGGCTGCTGCAATCTGATTAATCGATCGATTAATTCGTACCCGCGAAGAACCAAGCAAGAAATGCCCTGATCTGGGGAGGAGCTTGAGCTTGAGCTTCGATTGATTTTCATCATCATCATCATCATATATATACATATATCATAATGAATGTTGTAAAATAAAATGTAAAAGATCCAATCCAAATTGTGCTACTCTCGGGCCTAGAATATGATGTTAACAAGGCTAGGCCCATTTCTACTTTTGAAAAGTCTTATCAGTCTCTGTAATTTATCACAATCAACCAATTGATTAGTTTCCTGTGGTATTGGAAATAATTCATTTTAACAAAAACAAATTTTTCTAAGAGCGTTTATATATTTTTTGGATTGTCGTTCGTCATGTTTGTTGGAACTGGGCCTTGGCCCATGGACCCATTTTGGCTTATATGAGGCCACCAACTTTCTTTTCTTCTTCATTTTAAAAAAAATCACTAGGGCGTTTGCCCGGGCCTTCGCTCATCATAAATTTTAATTTTCTAACATTTAAATATACATTATTATACATAGAACTAATTCTCCTCATGTTTTATTATCCATGTAAACAGTGTAATCCACGATACAGTCATAATTCTGCCCTTTAAAAACCAAATGATTGAACACACAATCAGGGGGTGAATAATATTTTAACTTTATTGCACAGTATAATTACGTTCATATTTTTGAAAAAAAAAAAAGTTAATATCTAAGGGGTGTTTTTTTAATTTTTACATTTTTTATATATTTCAATTATCTAATATACATTGGGGTTAACTTTTTTTTGGCTAAGGTGAAGGGGAATTTTTGGTTTTCTAGCATTGGGGGTTTTGTTTTGTAATTATTGAATGGGATCAAGGGTATTTTGATCTTTTATAAATAAAAAAGAATGGTTGGCACATGCAGATCCCATGCTATGAAGTCGGAGGCGCCGACGCCCTTTGGATGACGCATGTGGTGCCTCCCAGTAATCGTTGGTCCCATTCCAGTGTGGTTTTTAAAGCATCGTGCCATCTTCTACATGGTGGTGGGCCTGCACATGTCAACCGTCAAGGCACGATAAAACTCCTATGATAATTTTTATCCTCCCCCATATTTTTTCATGCAAAATTGTAAAATGACCCTCAATCTTTTAATTGTATCAAATTTGATTTTTTTTTAATTTCATTAATTGACATTTAATTTTTTATGTTTTTTTATCAAATATGATCATCGTTCTTTTGATTCCTATTTATTTTAGTTTTAATCTTTTTTTTATTGGATTTTATTTTTCAATTGCATCCCTAATCATTTGATTTTAGTACATTTTTTTTGTTGAATTTAATCCTCATTTTTATTATTGCAATTCCTTTATTTTTTAGTTCTCGTAGTGATTAATTTTTTTTGGCAATGTCATCTGTCATTGTTTAATTTCATTAAATTTTCATATCATATTTGGTGTTTATTTTTTTATCATGCTTTTAAAACCCAGCACGAGAGTCGACCCCCGTCAAGTCTCGAGCCATGGTTTGGGTCAAATGACTAAGGTTATCGGGTTCAATCAAATTTTTTATTGTGCATGAAGTAAAAATGATATTATTTTGATAAAAATAAAATAGAATCAACGGGTTTTGACTTGATTTTCTCTTATCTGATCATTTGATTTTTATTCAGCTAAAAAGTAAAAAAAATATTATTTTAATAAAAAAATTATAATGAAGAAAAAACTCAACAGGCTTTGACTTTATATTCTTCTCGCTAATCGTGTCATTGATCACTGACCCCATAGTCCCCATCAAGTCAAATCATTTCTCCCTTTATTTTTTAAGACTTAACTCGGCTTAGACATCAAGTTCCAAGATTCATAAGTTAACCTGTTTGGTTAAGTCGAGTTTTACAATAGATGTTTTTATGTTTTTTTTTAGATTAATGTTTTTTTTTAATTTTATCCATTAACATTTAGTTTATTGAGATTTTTGCCCTGATATTTTTTTTATTTTCTTTTTATGGAATAATCATGTTTTAATAACCCTGGTCACGAGTTTTGAAGATTATTTTAAGTCAGCTTCGTCATTTTCTTACTTCTTTTTTTTAATTATTTTATTTTAGTTTGATTTTTTAATATTTTATTAATTCTGAATCATCATTTAATAATTTTTTTCATTTTCTTGTAAGGTTATCTCGATTTTATGTTCTTGGATCGTGAATTTAATTAATTAATTTGATTTGACATGTTTTTTTTAATATTTTCCTATAATTTTGACAATCATCTATTTTTTCAATTTGTTTATGGTTTGTTGTTTTTTTATTTATTTGTTTAATTATATGCAATCAATCTAATGATCTAAATCTCAATTTATTTTAACTTTTATAAATTAATTAATTTTTTTTAATACTCGAGTCTCAAATTTTTAAAACTTTTTAGAAATAATTACTTCACCTGGGATTTTTTTTGCGATCAGAGAAATCTCAACAGCCTATGACGTAACGCAATGTTATTAGATTAGAGAGGGTCCAGCCCAATAATAACACTAATCAATGCAATCTGAAAGATAAGGATGCTATTACTAGTCCAGGCAGCGTAATGCAGTGTTATTCCATGTTAAAGCTTTATCATCAAAATACGAGTTATTATAAACATTAATATATAAGTATATAACCCATCGATTAACATGAACCATCCATGTTAACAACCCAATCTTGTGTGACTAGCCACATCTATAAAATATTATTCATTGTAATTGTATTTTGTGTTTTTTTTTTAATTATTTTTCTCAATTTAACTCTTTAATAATTTATTTTTTATATATAATTTCATCATTTAACATTATATTATTTTAAAAATAATACTTTATAATTTTTATTATTTATCGAGTTATATATTAGTATTATTGATTTTGTTTTTTTTTTCTTGATTTTAAGTTTAACATTAGATATGTTAGAAATAGTGCTTTATAATTATTTTTTATTTATTTATTTCGATCACATTATAAGTTTAATAAGTTAACCTGAGCTGACTCAAGTTGTTTTATCTTATTATTTTTTTTAATTTGTTATTTTTTTTAATTTCATTATTCAACGTTAAGTTATTTGAAATTTAAACTTTGTAATTTTTTTAATTTGTTTTTTATGTAATTATTTTAATTTCATAACTCAAGTTATGAATTTAGTAGATTAATCCAGATTAACCCTGTTTATTTTTTAATTGAATATTTTTTTAATTGAACTTTATAATTTTTCTTAATTTATTTTTTATTGGATTATCTTGTTTCACGAGTTAACTAAAGTTATTTCAGTTCAATTTTATTTTTATTTTTTAATTAAATATATATTTTTTAATTTCAATGCAATCCTTAAACAAATACCATTCAATGATTTTTTTTGAATGAAATAGCGTTCAGTGATTTAAAAGAATCTCTGTAACATTGATTTCGAAATATCGAATGATATCATGGATTAATGTAAATAAATTCAAATGGATGAAATAAAATAATAAAAGATTGAATTTCATGTATCAGAGTAGGGAAAATATGGGAGAAGGATGCGCTAAAAGCCTTTCTCTAAAAAGGGATCATCACTACTACGGTGGAGAAGAAGACCCAGTTTCAGCAGTAGGGTGGGATGGGGTGTGTGATGGATCACAGCATTTCATAAATAAATGCACTTGGTGTTTGACTTTGCTAGTCAGCATTTCATAAATAAATGCACCTGGTGTTTGACTTTGGTAGTCTTGGTCAAACCTTAACTCCTGAAAAACTGTGCGACGTGTCATCGATCTAGCCGGCAAACTCTTCAAAACCATCGGATTACACGCCACGCCACAGGGGTCTTTCTTGTACAAAGATGGAAGGAAGGAAAGAAGGGATTTCTTTCTACCTTTCAATAAGGTCAAAGCACCACAGAGAGAAAAGGAATCCCTTTCCAAATTCCAAAAAACTCTTTAGAAATGAAGTTTGGAGACACGTTCATGCAGTATTTGCAAGGAGATCAAACAGGGAATTTGGTTAAATGTGCTCATGTTGAGTACAGAAGACTCAAAAAAGTCTTAAAAAATTGCAGAAGCCAAGGTTCCGCATCCGCTTCTTGCAAAAACGAGCAGCAAAAGGACGAAGGAAATAATGAATTGAGTTCCGGGTTGTCTCAATTCTGCCATTGTGAATCTTGCCCTTGTAAGTTTTGTTTTCTCCTCTAATGTTTTTGTTAGAAAGCTGTAAACTTGATATGGGATTTCTGTCCAATTTGAAAACTTTTGGATGGCAGTTGTCGGCTGATTATTTTTTTTCTGCTCAGCTTTGGTGCACCGAGATTAAGGCTGATTATGGTTCTCGTAAATATTAGATTAGCTGAGGTAGTGGGTGATTGTTAGTTGCCTAGTTTTGTTTGTAAAGTTATTTGATTTTGTCCCAGAAGTGAAGAGTTGGACTGAAATATTCTTGCTCATTTTGAGGATAGGAGTTATGAGAAGGGTAGGTGAAAAAGAAATTATGGCAATGAAATGAACTGTGACAATGGTCGGGAAGTAATTAATTGTTTATAAATTGATTTTGCGTTTCTAAGATGGATGTAATAATGTTTTGAATTGGTTTTGTGGTAGTTCAAAGTGTCAGCTGCGGTAGTTGACTGAAAGTAGTTGGAGTATTTTCAAGAGATTTCATATGCGTTTTTATCCTGTTTTGAACAGTTGTTGTATTTTCAAAATTGCTATAACAACTTATGACAGACACTTCCTTTTTGCTAAACTCTCAAAAGTTTACTGATTTTTTTTTTCTTTGATTTCGTCACCATTACTGATTCAAGAACCTGAATGTATCTAACATACAAAGGAGGATAAAAATGTAGTTTGATTGCCTTCTCCGGAAAACGTAGTTTGATTTGACGTGCTTTTGGTTAGCTATTCATGTCTTATGATTTATGATAAATGTAATGATCCATATTGGCTTCTGGCAAGTTTTTGTATATAAAATATTTTAGTTTGAATATTTGTGACAATTCACAATATAGGTTATTAAATCAACTTACTTTTACAGCCTCAATTTAGAACAGAATAATTTTGAGGGCTGAATGTTTGTAATGGGGTTTATATCTTTGTTATAATTAAATATCTTTTTTAATTTTGTAGTGTGCGATCAAATTTTCTTTTCAGAATTGATGAGGGAAGCTTCACATATAGCTGGATGCTTTAGTTCTAGAGTTAGACATCTCCTCCATCTTCATGTTGCCAGGGGAATACAAAGATACAAACTGCGTCTACGTCAATGTTTCAAAAATGATCAGCAGACCATGGCTGAAGAAGGGCGTATGCTGATTGAATATGTTACCATGAATGCAATTGCTATTCGTAAAATTCTAAAGAAATACGATAAAGTCTGCACCAATTTAATCCATTTTTATCTTTTGATCTTTTTATTAGGTTTATGTTATCTTACATCAAAGACAAAACTCAGAGATTTTCTGAACTTCAATTTTAGGTGCATTGCTCTGTTAATGGGAACAATTTCAAATCCAAGATGCAGGCTGAACATATAGAGCTTTTGCAATCGCCTTGGCTGATAGAGTTGGGAGCCTTTTATTTGAATTTTGATGGAATAGATGGAGGAGAGTTTAGTGAGTTTTGCAGTCAGTTTTCCTGTGATCTCAATGGTACAGAACCTGTTATGACACTGACACTTCCAAACTCTACGAAATTAGAATACAGTCTGACATGTGCCATTTGCTTGGTAAGACATTATTTCTGGTACATTCCAAAGGAACAAAAAAAAGAAGAAGATTAACATTTTTTTTTGTTGGTCATATCATCATCATCATCTCTCAGGAGACGGTTTTTAATCCGTATGCTTTGAGTTGTGGTCATCTTTTCTGCAAGTTGTGTGCTTGCTCAGCTGCTTTTGTGCTGATGTTTGAAGGCCTTAAAACTGCAAGTTCAAATGCAAAGTGCCCCATCTGTAGAGAGGTTTGTATGTCTTTAAAGCAATTTGAGGTTTATAATTTTCTGCACTAGACCACCTTATGTGTATCTGTTGTATAATTGCTTGTGTGCGTACTTGCACATGTGTCAATGCATATTATATGTTTGAATTAGAAAGTGATTTGCATGAGTATATATGTGCTCCTAGAGAAATGAATTTCATTTGCTCAGGAAAGGAAATACCATCCAATACTCTGCCTGACTTGCACAGGATTTATGTCAACTAGTTGTCTCGATGGTTAATATGGCATTCAACCTGTTCTGGATCAATTATTTATCCACACGAATTCCAAAAGTTTAACTGGTAGTAAACAATTGATGAGTTTAGGAGAGGAAGGGAGGAGGAAAAAAAATATAAATGTTTAAATCCGCTACAAAGGAAAGGAGACTACAAATGGACACAAGGGAGCCAATCTCAACCTAAAGACCATTAAAAAGAATTTATTCAAAATATAACATGACATGATATGACATCCACACCACAAGACTCCTAACATAGCCTTGTATAGTTTCCTGGTAATCAAAGACTTCTATTTCCTGGACCTCTTGAAACCAATAATTTCATATACTTTTACCTTTCTTAAGATCCTAGCTTCAAAGCTCTGACTCATTTATTCCCAAAACATAAATAGCTGAATTAATTCTGGTTTTGAAAGACACTACCTTATCCACTACATCAGCAATGTGAGCAATTCAGAATACATGTCTGGTCCGACATGCCTAGAGGAAATGAGCATCTATCTAAATGGAAAATGAAAACCATGTGTTTTGCATTTAGTATGTGTTTGGCTTTCTCGTTGACTTTGCAAAATGTAGATCATGAGTCATAAAGCTGGTTTCTGACCTTTTCAAAACCTAATTTTGAAACCTCAATACACTTAAACACATTAGTATGGCTTAAGCAACTCATTGTTGCTTTCTCAATCCCGCCAGAGTCTTAGAAAGAGTCATTCCTTTTCTCATCTTTGAGTCCAAAACAATGTATTTTTTTGCTTTAAATGGAAAATTGCAATGCTGTTAGTTGAAGAGTTTTAAAAATACTTTCCTCATCATATGATCTTCTTGACATCTGATGTTTTGCATGATTGTCTCTCCTATTGGAATATGAAAAGATGTATTGTTTGTTATTGAATTTGTACCCTTCTGAGATGTGCTGTTGCTCAAGGCTGTGTTGGGTTCTGGCTTGGCAGTAATGTCACCGCCAGTTCCCTCCTTTGACCACTTACCAATACCATTTAATTTTGTTCTTTTTTTTTTATTTCACCCAAGGATTAGATGATTGAGAGAAATGACTCCGTATTTATCTTTTAATCAGTCTTATGGTGTATCTTATTCCTGTTGTTGTTCTTATACTGATCGGATATAAATACTCTTATGCCATCCCCTCACTGAGCTGCCTTTATGTGCATAACCTCTTATAATGTCTCAAGCATCAGGATGCATGATTTCAGATAATCATGCCATACTACTATCAATTGATGTTCATCCTTCCCCCACTGATACATAGTCTCAGGATTTGAACACTGTATAAAAGAACTAGTCTAGCATACTCTTTGCTGCTAAAACAATTTATGTGCAAAACTAGGTATATGATGATGAAATCATTACAAATTTATTATCCTCTGTCATTAGAAATACTGTGTTTTGATCTTGGTGGGCAAAAATGATGATATTTTGACACTTTAGGAGATGGTGTAGTAGTGGTACTCCCTCCTTATAATCCCTGATGGTTGCAGATAAATCATTATTTGGATAAAAGGATTTCTGCTCCATGCATATTGATGCCCTGATGTATAAGATTGTTCCTAGGCATGTACTAAGCGGGAGCTTGTGGTGGATAGTTACTTTGAAGGGGTTTGTGGTATATCCCCTGGGACAAGGGATATTACCGGAGATACCTTTTGCTCTTCAAGGGCCTCTTTTGTTTCAGTGGAAGAAATGAGCGAGTCATACACCATGCATGATTGGTTTCATTGGTTGGGTGCAATGGATATGATATTTTGATGGTGTGTACAAAGAAAAAAGGTTTTAATAAGTTCAAATCTCTTGGGATCTTCAGTGTTGCTAGTTGTCTTTCTTGTTTGCCATGAGAGGTTTGCAGGTGGTGAGTTTTCAATGGTAACGTGGACTATTCTAGCCAGTGCAATAACGGAAGGCCTTACCTTTCAGGGAGCTGTTTGAGTCTGACAAAATATCTTTCTTTTCTAACATTTATGTTTCTGTTTCATGAGATTTAACTAATCAACTTGAAGAGATCTGGTATTTTAATTTATTGAAGTGAACACTGCTTAACAAAGGTAGCATGCCTGTGCTGTCTACGTTGTTTGAAGGATATATTTCTAAAGAAATGGATATTCTGGCATTTAATTGATCTCAAGTCTGTTCACTATCATGTGCAGGCCGGGGTATACACTAATGCAGTGCACATGTTGGAACTTGATCTGCTACTGAAAAGAAGGTGAAGAAATTGAAATTCTGTTCTCTTGTTTAAAATTGACAATTTCTGATTATTGAAATCTTTTAGGTGCAATGAGTACTGGAAGGAGAGGATGGCTGCTGAACATGCTGAGGACGTAAAACAAACCAGGGAGTATTGGGATTCACGGACCAAATATGCCATTGGGTACTGATTGGATCATAATATTTTCAAAGACAATGCTTGAATGGAGGGAGAATTTTGAAGCAGACTTCAAGTGGTTTCAACTTATAGCTCGCATTGTTGAGCCCAGAGTTGCTTGAGATGAAAATCATAATTGTAGCATTACCGAGTGCAAGCTGTGGATTTCTTGGTGGTTTCGAGTTCGATCAATTCAAGATCATTATTACCTCTGTGCAGTTCCAGATTACAAAGCCCTTTTCTTCCCTGTTTGGTTGTTCTTGAAGAAAGGAAGGAAAATCGGCAAAAGAATCCAGTAGTTTTTGGTAGAAGAGGGTTTTGGTCAGCACCAAGTAATATCTATGTATTACTTTGATTTATTTATGAATCTTGATGTACCACTCCTCAACTCGTTCCATGTTTCAGTTCGAACAACTTCTCGTTTCGTCGTTTAAATGTTTTTCCATTCCTTTTCTTGATTACACTTCTATTCTGAGTTGAATAGATTGCAAATTCACAGCCACCGCTCAACGCAACGGGCAAAACTGGGCTAAAATCACTCTCCTTTTCCCCTGATAAAAGACCTTCTATTTGTGCATTCTTCTATTCACATGCTTCAAAACAACCTAGTTCAGCAGCATCTTGCAGTACTTGTCATACGTGCGCAAAGCCTAGTTCAGATTCAAGCCGTTAACCTTTGGAGTTCGGACAGGTGATGTGAAAGAAATCTGCTCGTGGCAGATACGTGATTGCATGAAGATAAAAAAGAGTCCGAAGTTTCAACGAGTTGCATAGACAAAAGATGCCGCCTCCTTCCATGTGACTACTGTGTTTTAAATGAAAACGTCTCTCCTTCCATGTGACTACTGTGTCTACAACTATAAGCTTAGATAGTGGAGTCTGACGGGCACCATTGCACAAATTTTCCATCTTTCTGTTTTTGGTTTCCTAAACGTAGGCTTAGAGAACTCTCTCGCCGCCGGTAAAGTTGAGTAAGGAAATAATTGTTTTTTAAAATATTTTTAATTTAAAAATATATCAAAAAAATATTTATTTATTTTTTTAAAATTATTTTTGATATCAGAAAAATAATTTTAAACAAAAAACAATCAAAATTTATTGGATTTTGATATTAACTAAATTGTATTATAAATAATAATAATAATCTTTTTTAATGCTTGTTTTATTAGATAAGTCACTTTAACCTTACACATTAAAAAAAAATAACGCCTTAACATTTGAATTCAAAAGCTAAAGGAAAAAATTATTAATCACCAAATCAACCTCTTAAGATTATAAAATTACAAATGAATGTTATTTTGCTTTAATGAGGTTTTCTAGCTACATAATTATAATTATAAAAAGGCATTTGACATTTTAATGGTATTACTTGAAAACAAATAAACAAAAATCTCTATGATGAATTAAAAGAAAAGTTAAAAAAGAGGCAATTTACTGTGCACACTGACCATTTAACTTATTTCTAGGAGCAAAATTACTATTTTAGCCTCTACAATTAAAATCATACAACTTAGTTCCAGGAGTAAAATTATTTTTTTCATTTTTCATTATTAGATTGAATGAGGGAGAACAATTTTTTAACCTTCACAATATAATGTTTAAATTTGCTTAATTGTTTGGACATGAGCATTTTCGGTTTTCTATCTTAATGTAATTACCATGGTACTTTAAGAGAGAAAAAATCTATAGCTTATGTCAAGAAGCTTTATGGTGTGAATTTATTTTTTATTAATATTATGTAGGGCAGAAATATTTAGATTTTTAATAAATAAATAAAAAGGTTAATCCACACGCCAATGTATGGGAAGCCCATGCGGTGCTTCCTAGTCGTTAAAAAAGGCAATCGCCATCTTGGTCGATAATGCATGTGTAGGCACATCCAAAAAGGTGGCGTGTGTAGGCACATCCAAAAAGGTGGCGTGTATAAGGCGTCAAGCTGATCAGGTGGTAGTTGAATTCTAACGTGCAAACCCAATCAAAATTAAAAGTGTCATTCATTTTCCTTTTATTTTAATTGTAGCTCTTATTTTTTTTATTGTTTTTTATTTATTTTGAATTTGTTTTGAATTTTTTTTTAATTTTATCTCTTGATATTTTATTTTATTTGGTTTTTATACTAAATTTGATCCTTGTTCTTTTGATTGTTATTTTTTTTTAAAAAAATTATTTTTCAATTTCATTCTTTATCATTTGATTTTTATGTCACATTTTACCCTTATTCTTTTAATTGTTTTTTTTTCATTGGTTTTTTTTAAATTAGTTCTTTTTTTTTTCAATTTTATCCTTCAATATTTGATTTGTTTAGAATTAAGTTTCGTTAATTTTTTAGGTGGAGTGATCCTGGTCTTATGATCTAGATCACATGTATGAAAATTTAACCTGGATGGATATCGACATTTTCTTATGTCTTTTCTTTTCATATATTTTATTTTTCAATCTTATAATTCAACAATAAGTTTATTGAAGATTAAATATTTTTATTTTTTTTATTTTGTTTTCCATGATGATAATCCGATCTCGCAATTCTGGTCACACATTTATCTAGATAACTTGGATTGACTCGGGGCTTTTGCATTATTTTTTTATATTAATTTTATTTTTCATTCTTTTAATTATTTTTTTAATCTTTTTTTAAAATTAATTTTATTTTTTGACCTTCATCTTTTTAGTATTGAATTATTGAGGATTGGACTTCGTTACTTTTTTCAATGAGATCATCTCTGTTTCATGGCTTAGATCATATAGATGTTAGTTTGAGTTGACATCGATATTAATTTTTAATTTTTTTATATCTATTTTGTTTTTTTATTTCAGTATTTGATTTTGAATTTATTAAATATAAAGTTTTATTTATTTATACTTTTTATAAAAATATCTCGAATTTATTTTTCAGATTACGAGGTTATCATAGATGAAATGAATAGAGACTTTTTTTTTTCAATTTCTTTTCGTCTTTGTCCTTTGGTATTACGTTCTATAACTCGAGTAATATAATTTTTATTTATTTTAAAACACGTTGTAAACTCTTTTAATATTATTTTTTATAAACAATCTCATTTTCATTTTGTTTTCCTACACCAGTTCATTTGCGTTGGTTTTCGTTTGCTTTTATCAGGCTACAGCACTCCTCCTATCTGGTTCTGTCTTACATGATGCAACTCCTCTGTATCCAGTGTGCTCTCTTTCTTCTCACTGGAACCAAATGGCAGGCCTTCACTTTACTGGCTTTGTAGCCTACGCTCCTCCTCCTCTTCCTCCTCCTGTTCAAATACCATAACCAATCTCCGCACCTCACTCTTCCACCATCTCCCAACTCAATCAATCACCTCTCTATTTTTTTTTAAAAAAACCCGTTCCGTTTTTCCTGCTCCAACTCTCCACTTCCGATCTCTCTCCTTCAATCCCCGCCTTCTCTCCATTCTCCTCCGTCAGTTTATTCCTTTTTATATTTTAAGAGTAATTGTGTTATTCTAGAGGAGTAGTGGAATGGGCGGAAAAAGGAGGCACTGCGTTTGTTTTAGAAATGCAATGTTGGAGGTGTAGTTACATTCTTTATTCTTTTTGGAGTTTTTTAATTAAAAGCTTGTTCATGATGTTTTGTAAGGATAACATATCTAAAGGGTAAACTAATTTTGTTTCTCTTACTGAAAATCTTATTCAAAGTGATTTTTGCACCTTATTTTAGCTACAAGTCTTTGAGCGATTTTCCTAGATAACCCATGTTTTGAAGCCAATTGCTAGTTATCAACACTTGGAATTTGTTCTATTTCATGTTTATAACTGCTTGTTCCATTTTTAGAATGTGAAAGCATTGCACATTGACCACATGGATGTGGTTGTTGAGCCTGGAATTGGTTGGATGGAGCCTAATAGATTCTTAGAGCCTCATGGTCTATTCTCTCCTCTTGATCCAGGGAAATTCAGGGAACATGTTCCTGGGATGCCCTTCTTTCTGGTTCCTTTATGTGTCAAGTGTGAAGTCCAATTATAGTGTGTTTTAAGATGATGCTACTTCAACTGCATTTATAATTGTCTTGCATAATGGGTGAATTTGGCCACTACTTGTGTTGCAATTTTGGCAACTGTTTTTTGGGTCAATTTAGCAGTTGAGATTAGCATCTTCTTTGAATGTGTTGACAGGCAGGACCTGGTGCAACAATAGGGGGAATGTGTGCTTCTCGTTGCTCTGGTTCTATAGCTGTGAGGTATTTGCACTGCTTTATCAGCTGTCTTTATTTCATTTTGATGGTTATAGTACTCATGAAATTAGCTGCTCAGAAGTCAAAACGAGTAGTTAGACTCAAGTTTTGATTGAACTGTGTTGGCTACTATCAAGATAAAGGTTGATTTTCTCCCATTCTTCTACACCCTTTTCTCCCTCCATATTTCATCAGTTTTATTAACCCATTTTCTTTTGATTGTGACCAAATGATTATAGTTTTTTTTTCTCAGCAATTCTATTGCATACATGATTATAGAGTGATGTAGGCACCCAGTTGCACCTGTCACTGGGATTGCTCATAACCACCACAAACACCCCAATACAAACGTGTGCAGATCCAGCTTTTTTGACAAGTGATCTTCTGCAGTATAATGATAAGGTTTAACCTTGCAATACTTTCAGTGGAAGTGTTAAAACATCTGTAGCCACTTGGAGCCATCAAAAGCTTTAACATTACTTTGCATTGGGTTAGAATAGTCTAGGATTTCTGTTTATTCATGATATGTATTACTCCATTTAGGGTTGACTATCGAGAGAATGCACCTTTTTGATTTGCCTTATTTAATATCAATCATGCTAACCTGTCAACAAAATGCTCCAATTATTTCTCCTACTACCATGATTTATAACTTGAGCTGCGCTTTTCCCTATGTTAGTGCTCATGTTTGAATTCTAAATGTGTATGCTTTGGCAACAAGACATTCTTAATGCTTAAAAGTTAGAATGACTTGCACCACCATTCTTTGATGCCTGACACATGAAAATGGCACCACCTGAGCTCATTTGCTACAGTGGGTAATCCATATGGTATTGCAATAGACAATTTTTCTTGACTCCCAAATGATTAGACTAGAATTCGCAAAAGTTTACCTATATTAAATTGAATCTATATTGTTTGCTTTGAATTTTGAAGCTTTTGTCTTTTGTACTTATTTTCCTAAATTTTTTTATCCTCAAAAAATTAGAAACCTGTTCAAGAATCAATAGTCTTATTTCTTACATGATTTAATGATTTGGTTTTTAGCATGCAGGTATGGAACCATGCGAGATGATGTCATTAGTCTCAAGGTTTGCTCCCTGACCTCCTGATCTACAAGTTCATTTTTGTGACAATCTAGTTCTTATACTATTTATGCTCCAGGTGGTTCTTCCCAATGGAGATGTGGTCAAGACAGCTTCTCGTGCTCGAAAGAGTGCTGCAGGGTGTGTTATCTTGTCCTTTTCTATATTAAGTCGTGGTTTCTTATTTCTCTGTTGCTCTGTTTTTTTTCCTTTTCTTTTTCCTTGGACGGGGGAGAGGGGAGGGGATATATAATTAATTGCAATATGGCCATCACCTGAAAAGGTAAACCTTTGGGATTATGATCCTAATCAAATTAAGGAGAGTGTTGTGGCAAATCACAGGCCAGATAATTGTTGGTGGAGCCAGCCTTCAAATTTTGTTTGTTAAATCATGCTTTGCTATTCCGGACTCATGTTTCTCCAGCTTTCAAGATGGTTGGCCATCATGCATGCATGGAGGGTGCCCTCCATTATCCTTATTTCAATTGCTTTAGAGGGTTTCTTATTTTATTGCATATTCAGAGAAGTCAACTCTTAACCTTATTGGATTTATTGCTTTATAATATGATTTGACTCGACTGGTGATTGGAAGTGAAGGGATCCTTGGTGTAACAACAGAGGTCACCCTATGGCCTCAGAAAATTCCACTGCATTCAGGGGTACCTTCATCCTTTCTTTGTTTGGAAGAACCCCCCCTCTTTTTTTAATTTTTTTTCCCTTTCCTTTCCTTTTTTTCATTTGTTTGTTTGTTTTTTAGAGATGGACAATTGTATATCAAGAACACAAACATAGAATTATGATGGCAGCGGACAAGTGAGAGTGAAAGTTCTGGCAGTTCTTGTTATTTCTGGTTGCTTGAAGTTTGTCATGCTGAAGTAATTATCACACTCTTATGTAAAAACATTAATCAGAAATATATGAGAAGTTTTGTTCATTGAGCATCATAATCTTACTTTAAACCACCTTTTAAAGTTGCGGTTATTTTCTTCTTGGAAATTGATAAACTCTTGTTCTCTGTATCAATTCTCCACTACATATGTTTATTACAGATATAGATGCATTTGTTAATTGATTTCATAACATTTCAGGTTACAATGTACAATTTCCTTAAAATTAAGGATGCAGCTGACGTTGCTATTGACACTATGCTGTCTGGTATACAGGTAGAACTTGATGCAAATTATGTCCATGCATTCAATGCTTTATGGATTATCCATTCTTTATAATCAGGTGTCAAGAGTGGAGCTATTGGATGAGGTCCAAGTGAGGGCTGTCAATATTGCTAATGAGAAGAATTTAACTGAACTCCCAACTTTGATTTTTGAATTCATATGCACTGGCAAGTATGTCTTTTCATGTGACTTGCTTATGTTTATTCTTGGATAAAATCCAGTATGTTAATGGAAGGGATTTAACCATTGAACCCATTCTCTGGAATATGGTAATTACTAATAGTTATTTGAAATTTCCTTGGTATCCTTAGGAATTATGCATATCAGATATGTGAATGATTCAGTTCTGCTAGGAATGCAAAAATGAACTCTATGTTACTTGATCCATTTTGAGTTTAATACTGCTTTCTCTTTCAATTTCAATGGATCAATGGTGTTCCTCTAGAAAACTACAAACACACAACAGACAGCTGCTGATAGATTGAGATTTGACTGGATAAAACACAGTTAGCGAAGGATTATCTATTACAATCAATTGTTTGTGCAGTTCTGTTTCTTTTTTATCTGATGGATTATGGCTTATATTTCAACAACCATTGTCTAACTAATGACTGGCATAGGCAGCATCATGATATCATGAGGTCATGATTTACAAAGCTAAAACTGAAGTAAAAAAAAACCGAACAGGCAGAAAATATCGATTCCAACATGGTTCATCTATCTGTTGCTGTCTGGTGAATTTAAACTTCTGGCCACGTTTGGTGTTTGAGCTTCAAATATTTGGCAGTACGTTTTACTCCTGATCTTTTATGAACTATGATTCTGCATCTTCTGAGCTGCTTTCATTACTCTGTGGCACGGTTAATTGTTGATTGTAATCACTTAAAAGCAATATTGATTTTTAATGTGTATTTCCACACTTCTCGTCAGCAAATGCAATTTTCATTTTTCTGGGGACTTCAAAATCAACAAGGTTAGATGGTTGTTTGGATATTTATCTAAATGATTGCATCACTTTTTTCAGTCAAAAAGATTCCTTAAGCCTTATCTTCTTACTTTACTCATCGCCACTCCACTCATCTCCTGCTTATTGTTGAGGCATATGCAAGTGAACAAACATGAATTGTTCAGAAGATCGTTTCTGAGCACATGGGTTCATATTTTGTTTTTGCAGAACACCCTAAAGCTAAAAAAGAAAGTTAGAGGGTAGAGTCACTTGGACTTGTTGTGTTCCTGTTGTTTCCCATACTATTTGTGGGTAGTTCTTGGATTCATTTTGTTTTGCATGTTTTGCAGCTTTTTCCTTTAAAAGGGCTGCTATCCCCTTGATTCCTCATGCTAGCAAGAAAAAATATTTTGTTTTGAAACCATTTATTTCATCAAATGATTCCCTCATGCATAGTAATTTAAGTTCTTGGTGTGCTGCAGATAGGGAAGGAGGCTCTATGGGTTTGCTTAGCAATGAAACCCAATAAGAGGCAATGATTTCGGTGAGTCACTTCAACAAATTTATTTTTATACCTAAATTTCATGCATCTTCTGTTTTAGCTTATGTGTACTTGATTATTTCATCAAAAACATATACAGGCGATTATGTTACTGATTAATTGAGATAATGATATGGTTTATTTCACTTATTGTATGACATTTTTAATCTTTGTTAAGTTAGCCGGTACATAGTTTGCTGTCATTTTTTGCGCTGATGCACTTGCGTTGTTTTATCTGATGTCCACATCATTCAATCCCAAGTCCCGTCCCAATCCTTGTTTCCTGCTTTCAGCTAGACTTTTTAAGAGTAATCCCAGCCCATGTTGAACGAAGAAATCCTTTTAGTTTCCAGAAAGAATGAAAGAAAGGATAATCAAATGAAAATTGAGGAATGAAGGGAATATCTTCTTTTCAACAGATACATTATTATATGAATGACTTTTATCTTTCCTTTTTATATTTTTGTTTACTCAGAGAAATATGGAAGGCTTTTCTTATTATGTCACCTTCTCCACTCATTGCATGCAGGACGTATGAGTTCTCTATCACAGCTTGCTGAATTGATCTCAAGGTCCAGGCAAGAGGTGGATGTGTCGCCATTGGTTTGGTATGTATTTCTGAAGGACAGCTTTTAGTGACAGTATGCAAGAGGCATGTTACCTTTTCTGTTTTTCTACATGGGCGATCAATTGAATTAACCTAGTGATGGAAATTTCTTTCTTGTGGTCCCAAATAACAGCATTGTTGAAGGTAGCTTTCACAATATGATTCTTTTTGACCTGAACCAAGAAGATCAGCGGCATGAGGCAGAAAGATTGAACCATTTTATGATCCATACTGCTTTGTCAATGGAAGGTATATAAGCTCTTTTCCAGTGTCTGTTATTTCTGTTTTGTGTTGGAAAAGGAATACTTGAATTCTTCAGATGCTTTTTAGTTGCTTATGCTTCACAAAGTCAATTTTTACTTCCTATATGTTTATCTACTTTTATCTGTGTGTGAGACGCAGACTTTAAGGATAAAACTCCCACTGTCTAGATCTTTGACCACTTGGACACACTAAAAAAATGCTAAAAATTTCTGGTGCTAAAATATTGCTCTGTTGCTCTCCAAGCAGGAACATGTACCAGAGAACATGGAGGGGAAAATTTCTAACCATGCCCTTGTGCTGCAGTTTTCTTGTTTTTTATTTGTTTGGTGAAGCTTGCCCTTGTTTGCTTTGTTAAAACGTTCTGCTTCTAGATGCAAACATCGCCAAAGGCAGAGCTTTTTTAGTGTCAAATCCATCACATAAAACATCACAGTTTGGTTCACAAAATATATGATCAGATAGACTCATAGACATGGTCATCGCAGAAATGAATCGGGACTAGTACAAAATCACTAGGAAGCATCTCATGTGCACGCATTATCTGACATCACCCACAGTTTCAAATATCGTACGCTAAGATATGGATTCGAAGATGAATGATTGTGGAAAATGATGCAAGTGAAGATAAGGACATTGAGGCTTGTGCTAAAGGATAAAATGAAAGTCGCCTCCCAGCACTTCAAAGTTCCAATTGATTGATAAATCTCCATAGAATATGGAGACATGGCAACAATGGCCGTAAAAGGACAATATAAGAGTAGGACAAACAACAACTCAATATTCGAATGTAAAGCTTCATAAAGTTCTTTGTATTTCCCTCGTCAAGATAAGATATTCAAGATTGTTTGTGATGATCCACAGATGATTCCTGGATTTGGATCCTTCCTCT
Organism: Populus nigra; assembly: GCF_951802175.1. Lineage (NCBI taxonomy): Eukaryota > Viridiplantae > Streptophyta > Magnoliopsida > Malpighiales > Salicaceae > Populus > Populus nigra. Next base: position 6,731,624 of record NC_084854.1, on the reverse strand, counting down.
TCTCACCACCATTTGGCAGCAATTGAGTTGAGATAGGATTATAACCTACGGCTACTCAAACCCTATCCGTAATTTGCTCTGTTCTGCATGATTTATGCATAAAGAGGCTGAAATCAACACTGCACACTGGTCCAAAATATCCCTCGTTTTCTGGTCAGCTTCTTCAACCAGTAGCCTAATACACCGTCCAAGCCAAGGGGCACGCGCAGTCAAAGTCCATCCATAATATACAGTTAGGAGGTATGCTTCAGAACTGAAACTCACATGGCGGCGGACCCCAAGGATTCCTGACTAACATTCTTTTATAGTTCTCCTGGGAGTATACCTATAGTACTCTACTCAAAATCGGTAGATTCGGGAACCGTTTGTCTGCTAATTAGAAGTATTCTCATGCACTTGGAGACCATTAATTTGGTGAAGAATTGTTTCTTGCTTTAACAAATATGTAAATGTAATTGTCATTTTGGGAAAAGAAACATGGCAATAGCAAGGACGACATACACTTGTCCATTACAAATTTGGGGAAGCAGGCATTGGCAGAGGTTGTTTTTATTCGTTGTCTTGTTTATCTACTGTTCTATGATTCTGTCGGGTGTCTGATTCCAATATTCATAGATTTCTTTTATATATATATACACACAAACACACACAAGAACGTCCTATAATCAAGTAAGAAATTCAAGTCACCAGCTAGCACCATCCCAGCACAGGTTGTGTGGTTTAAAAAATAGCCAGCAATGATTTAAATTTAATTGCTCTTTTTTAAACCACGGGATCCAAAAGAGGAATTCTCGGATTATAAGGTGGGAAAAGGTAGAACGACTAGTCAGCAGATCCAGTGTTTTGGCTTGAATAAACAATAATCCACTAATAAAAAAAAAAGTGAGTGCAAGCAGGGAAAGGGTAGGGAGAGAGAGCAAGCAATGCTAGCAAGATGGAAGTTAAGTGGCAAGAAACCAGGTGAGTTTTAGGAGCTGTAGGGCATTTGAGCTCATTTTCCAACCCTGTAAAGAAACCATGTATCACAGGGCATTTGAGCTCATTTTCCAACCCTGTAAAGAAACCATGTATCACAGGGCATTTGAGCTCATTTTCCAACCCTGTAAACAATCACAGCCAGCCTCATCGTGTTCCTTTGTTCCGAAACAACAAGATAATGATCCGCCGGGGAAAACAGTGAAAAACGGGCCTCTAGAAGAAGTCAAATCCTGTCCATAACATAAAATCAGACGGCGTGTTTTATATTTGAAACTCTCATGGCCGCCGCCGACCCAACAATTCCTAGTGGACACTTGCCCTCTCTTTAAAACACGCGACTCCAGTTTACTTGGAAAAGAGTAACCTCAACGCCCAAACGTCTGCATGACTGCATGGATATCCCTCAAAAGAAAAGATTAATTTGCTTGTACAAGGATCGACTTCTTCTTCCACTGGGAGACTGTAAGTCTAATGAAGAAATGCTTATTGCCTTGACAAACATTTATACGTAAATGAAAACATTTTGGGACAAGAAACATGGCATGGACAGATTATGGATTTGGGAAAGAGGCAAAAGAGCTGTCTTTGACGCCATGCGTTTTGGTTTTATTCGTTATCTTAATTAATTAGTTCTTCTTACTATATTCTTAACGTATTATTGTGATCTGCTGTCTGTTCTATCTTCTCAACGGTTAGCTCCACCATAGATTTCAGGGGAAATTAAATATAAAAAAAAACAAAGAATGGAAGAAAAATAGAAGGGAAAAGGTGCATGGTAACGAAATAAGTCCATGATTAACATGCTACTATCGAAATCTTAAATTCCGTCACTGATTTTTTTTCTTTTTTTTTTCTGGCATTTAATTTCCTCCTAGATTTTTAGATAAGAAACTTAATTAACTTACTAGATAGGAATGGAGATACAGGGGTTTTAGGCACAGTATATAACCTCTATCCCCATCTCATATTCATCCATTTAAGTATACGATGGAAGAAAAACTCAATTTTTTTCTTCCCTGTAAGGTTCGGGGCGAGTTTGACGATTCCCATAATTAATATATATACACATATTCTTCTATTATATAAAATATAAATGTAAAATAAATAGTTAGCCTATTCGAATATTGATTTTAATCGCAATTTCTATATATATATGATACATGATGAAACACAAGTAATCACAAAATAAATTAGTAATTAATAACATTTTAAAATTATTTATGCTGAAATGTAAAAAAGATTGAAGGAAATTTTTTATTATATATATGATGCGTTATAAATGTGTGTATAAAGGTAAGTTTTGGGGGAGTAATGCTGAAGTATTTTTTAGAGAAAAAATATTTTTTTTAGTCATTATTATTATTTATTTAGTTTAAGAAAATAATTGTTATGGTGCTCTTTTCTTAGTTTATTTATGGCTTTTATTGTCTTTTGGTTTATTTTCATGTTTTCTAGTTTGTTAGGTTAGTTTTTTAGTTTATTTACGAAGGATGTGGCTCCAATGTGATTTTTGATAAAACCATATTATGAAGGATGCGTCTTAATGTATTTGAGAAGAAATTTGAAATTGATGGGTCAAAGTTGATTTTATTGTACTTTATATAAAAATTATGAAGGAGATTTTCAAATCTCTTCTGCATGCTAAGAGTGGTTTTGTTGTTGTTGATAAATATAATATTTCTAATTGAAATGCTATGTATGTAAAAGGTTAAAAACTCTTGATTGGATATTTATAAAATTAAGATAAGAATAATTTAAATTTGATGATGAGTTCTCTTCAATTCGGGAAGATTGATGCAGGAGAATTTTTTTTAAAAAAATTATTTTTCTTAGTTATTATTATTTTCTATTTAGTTTAGGAAAATATTTTTCTTTGTGGTGTTTTTTTATTTAGTTTAGGAAATCAAATATTAAGATTGATAATTTATTTTTTCCTAGTTTGTTTAGAATTTTTATTACTTTTTGTTTATTTTCAGGCTTCTTAGTTTGTTTAGGTTAGTTTTTAGTTTTATTTAAAGAATTGTAAACCTATTAGTGATGTAAATTATTTTAAAATAAATATTTAGTAATAAAATTATGATTTGAGATCTTTGTACAATCCATTTTTCAAAAACTTTTGTGTTTTTATATTTGTTATCTTTCTTGTGTTGCTTCCATCCATAGTTTTTAAACCCGGCCCGGTCCAAGGGCCGAGTTCCGGATTTTGACGGGGTCATTAGGTCGGCGGGTCATTTCATAATTTAAAAAAAATTTAAAATGACGTCATTTTAGGAGAAAAAAAACAAAACAAAAGTCAACGGGTTGCAACTGAGTTTTTGACCGGGTTTTGCCGGGTCAACTGGGTCACCGGGTCAACCCACCGGGTCGGCCGGGTCACATCGGATCATAAATTTTTCTATTTTTTCATAAACCTGGCCTGATTTCAGCCATGGGTTAGCCGGGTCCCAAGCCAGGCCGGGTTTCAAAACTATGCTTCCATCTATATTAAATCTATATTAAGAAGCTTCATCAAAATAAGGAATGCTATCATTAGGTATTTTAAAATTCTTTAAAAAATCAAAGACAATAATTTTTTAAATATAATTTATTGGATATTCTCATAAATGTTGGCTAAGAAGAAAATTATCCTTTATATTTAAACTTCATATAAATCTTTTGCAGTAATACAAACCTCAATTTTATTTTATTTTTTAAATTTCAAATCTTAACTATTAGGCATTGTTTGTGTGGCTCAATCATGTTTTTCAATTTATTTTTGTTTAAATTAATTGTTTTGATATTATTTTAATGTGTTGATATCAACAATAAATTTTAAAAAATATAAAATATTTTATTTTAATATATTTTTAAATAAATAAATATTTTAAAAAATATTATTTGCCATATTATCAAACATTACCTTATCAGAAGAAGCATGTTCCCTTCCTCCTCCTCCTCTATGGTTCATATTAAAAAAGGAAAAAAGATAAAAGATAAACCAATGGCTAGGAATGCATATGCAATCATCCACCACCTTCCATGATATCCCTCCTAAATGACACAATCACCCTTCAAATTAAAAAAAAGATAAAAAGAAAAAAAAACCATCCCTGCCTTCTCCGCTCCAATTCACACACCCTTCCTCCTGCCTTTTCCCCTTCCTTTTGCCTATATATACCTCCCATATTTAGCCATTACCTCCATTGCCAACCATCATCTCCCTATAGAGAAAGAAAACCAAATACTTGTAGCAAAAATGGGTTCTCTCCCTCATGTAGTAGAAGATTGCGGTGGTGTTGTCCAACTCTTTAGTGACGGAACCATTTATAGGTCCAAAGATATAGGGTTCCCCATGCCAATCATCAACGACGAGTCCGTCCTCTTCAAAGACTGCCTCTATGACAAAACGTACAACCTCCACCTCCGTCTCTACAAACCCACTTCAATATCACTATCATCCCCTACAAAGAAGCTTTCCATCATACTTTACCTTCATGGAGGTGGATTTTGTGTTGGCACGCGTGAGTGGCCTAACTGTCACAACTGCTGCCTTAAACTAGCTTCTGGGCTCAATGCACTCGTTGTCGCCCCTGACTATCGTTTGGCCCCTGAACATAGGCTACCGGCGGCCATGGAGGATGGACTTAGTGCCTTGCAGTGGCTACAAGCTCAGGTTTTGAGCGACAAAGGTGATGCATGGGTCAATGGTGGTAAAGTTGACTATGACCAGGTTTTTGTTTTGGGCGACTCATCTGGTGGCAATATTGCACACCACATAGCGGTTCAGATCGGTGTCGGTTCGACCAGGTTGGCTCCGGTTCGGGTAAGAGGGTATATCCTACTAGCACCATTTTTTGGTGGGGTTGCTAGGACAAAGTCAGAGGAAGGGCCCAGTGAACAGTTGTTGAACTTGGAAATACTGGACCGGTACGTTAACACACTCTAATCAATCTCTCTATCTGTCACAAATGATAATTTTTACATAGATTTTGATACATGTAGACCAGACCAATAAAACTATTTGAATCCGGTCAAACTATATATTATATAATCTAATGCAAACACAATCTCTTGGGCAGTCCTCCATTAGATCATATTCAGCACTAACCTACATACGATGAATCTGTTTGATTTATGGTTATATGCATATATCAGCCAAAGTCATTTCATTATGAATTTGCTTTCAAAAGATGCTGTGCCTTTCAATTCAGTCTGTACATGAAAACAACTCTCTGAGAACCAATGGACACACAAATACCTATCTTTTGGGAAGTGCCTCATTTAGTGGGGATGTTTTGTATTTTTCTCTACTTAGGGCTCCATCTTGAATATCACTCCATAAAAGTGATTGAACGAAACTGGTCAACCTTAATGTGGTATCTAATTGATCGGAAAAGAGAAAGTAGGAAAGAAAGAAAGAAGACAGCTATGGAATCAAATTTGTGGAAAGTAGTGTGATATCAAGGGTCAGAGTCAAAAGATACGGCTTTTTCATTGATCTCCACAAATGACAACCTTGTTTTTGCCTGTCTACTTGTGATATACAGACATAATATCGCTAATTACTTAGACTGCAAGAGTGGTGGATTCTATTAGTAGTGTTGTTCTTTTGAGAGCTTGAAATGATCAAATATCATTCACCCCTTTTATATCCTGCTAATGACTTGGACCACGCCATCATTTTCACCAAGGATTTTGATTGATGGTGCCTGTGTTTGCCCCTTCGTTGATCCGTACAAATGGAGGTGGTGTGCCAATTGATGCTTGGACGTATCTGTCTTGAAAGCAAAAAATGTAAATCACACTCACACCCCCACCACCTCACAGGCTTCGTGCCTGATTGCTCCACATGTCACATTGAGTTATAGAAAAGAGTTGGTGGTGCTAACTATTGTGATCCATTTTTTTTCTTTTTTGGTCTCACTTCCTGTGGTTTTAGTTTCCTCAAATTTATCCTCGATTCCCCTGAACCTTCTACAGAATACTTTGTCCACTTGAGAATTCCATGCAATAAATATTAATGTAAGATACAAATGGGATAAAAACTTAAACAGTTAATAATATCAGCTCGGAAACAAGAAGGAATTTGCAGCACAGTTGCACTGACATGGTGAATATATACTATTCACTACTTGATTGATTTCCTTTCCTGTTTGTTAGTTGCCTTGAATATAAGGACAAGATCTTCCTGATTGTTTGGTGATAGTTCCTATACAAGATTCAGCAAGGAGTAACCATGCTATATCTGATCCAAAAACTAGGATAATCTAAAGTATTCCATGCAGCAAAAACCAAAAGCTAAGATCAAACGACAAGTTTGGCATGCTTTCTGGATGAGAAACACTAATATATTTAGTACCCACCTCATGTTAAACAGATAGCAGATAGTGGTGTTCAATTCACGTTTGGGACATGTGTGCCCTAGTCCATCAATAAATTATTATAGCTGGCTTGAAAGGGACAACAACACGTCTAGCCTAGATGAATATTGGTGGTCAGAGAGATGCTGATTTCTACGTGGGATAGTGGTGGCTGGTATAAGACACACATACAGTACAAGGGAGCCTTTAGGGACAGCTTTATGAAAAAATTCCTCGATCGAAAAAGTTCATGATAGAGCCTTGTCTCTGCTTCGCTGTTATTTGCGTGGAGTCATGGTCATTTCTCTTCTTTTACGTATTTGAATTGGCCAGCAAGAATTTATTAAGTTGTCATGTTCGCAAAGTTCCAATCTTTTTACAGATTAAAATAAACGTGATCAAAGCCACAATTATTGTTTTTTTTTTTTAAAAAAAGAAGAAAAACAGTAGAGCTCATGAGATGAGAGGTCAAGCTCAGAGAATTGAATACAACAATTTGGCTTAGATGCTTCTTAATTAGTGGATTCTTGTATTCATATGCCATGGTGCCAAAAAGTCTCCACAGCCTCTAATATCAAATTCCACCAACTGATCATGTTTCACTTAAATCATGGCCCCATTAATTAGTTCAGTGTCCTGATATATACAGTTCTCCCATTTATGATCAAATTGAATGTTGTGGTAAGTCTCACCTGGTTTTTTTTTGTTTTTATTTTTTATTTTTTATGTAATTGATGGTTTTTGAAGAGGTGTGCATATCTAAAATTTACATGTATTTATGTCAGCAGAGCTGCCTTTCCAGTGGGGTTCTTTCACATCACATGCTAGCAATGAGATGGTATGATAGTGCCTAAACCAATAACAACATAAATGCCTCCAAATATACCAGATAGTGCCTCCCCCAATATCATCCCATCTCCTTATCCTGAAAAAAAAAGTTGTGCACTATACTTGAAGTTCCCAGCTAACATGCAGCCTGAATGTCTTAGAATTATTAATGAATCCATATGACTACCTTATTCTTTCTTTTTGTTTTTTTGACTGATTAATCCAAGTTAAATCACAGTTTTTGGAGGCTATCCATGCCTGCTGGGGCAAGTAGAGACCACCCATTGGCGAACCCCTTCGGACCAGGTAGCTTGAATCTTGAGGTGGTGGCTCTTGATCCCATCATGGTGATCGTAGGTGGCTGTGAACTGTTGAGAGATAGAGGTGAGGATTATGCAAGGAGGTTGAAGGAGATGGGAAAGAAAATTGAGTATGTTGAATTTGAGGGAAAGCAGCACGGTTTCTTCACCAATGATCCTTACTCAGAAGCTTCAGAAGAAGTTATTCAAGTCATGAAAAAGTTTGTGATTGAAAACTCTAGTTAAATATTAAGCAGCATCTGTCAAGTCCTCATCTACTCATTACTGGCTACCAGCTACTGGTTACTTTTTTTTTTTTGTTTTAGTATAAGGAAATCAATTACATATAATTTCTGGCGTCCTTACTTTTTCGAGTCCTTAGTTATGTATTAAATTCTATATAATAAGTGGGTTTGTAAATATTATTTTTCTTTTGTTTTTGTTGCTGTGATTTTCGCAAAAAAGAGAATGTGGACTTGCACAGTTTAATAGAGGTTGATGATTCTAATCTTGTAGAAATGCATCATGGGTGCGCTTTTATGACCAAAACATTTGATAGCTATATGCATTTCGTTTGATAGTGAAATAACTACGAGCAAAGTTATTAGACCTAGTTGGCTTTTTAAAGAAAAAATTAGCCACAGCTCGATCGGATCCTGGATTTTATAACTATAATATTTACAAGGTAATAAATGCTTTAGTATTATTTTTGGAACTTGTTTAAATTCTCATTATCACCGTTATGATGTTGATCATAATATCATATTATAAAAAAAAACACAACCATAATAATGCATAATATCAAAGAAATACTCCGGTAGCATTTAAATATTTATTCTGTCAGAAAAAATATATTGATAGAATCATGGATGGTAACTAGTCATCGAAAAACATAACATCAGTAATTTTTATTATGTTGGTCATTTCGTCAATGATATAATTACCGATGAATTTACAGATAGAAAAAATACGCCAAATAAAAAAATTTATCGGCATCATTCCGTCGATAATTTCATAGTGGATTATGACATATTATATAACGACAAAATGAACAATTGATAATCCCATCGGTGATTGAATGCATATTAGCAATAGAGTTAAACAGTTGGAGATTTCCATGTTGAATGCAAAACAAACGGAATGGATCTACCGGTGTGCCTGATAATTGAACCATGAATCTCCTTATTCCAGTTCTTTGCACCAACTGCAACCGTCGCAAGAAACGATCATTCATCATGTGCTGGATATAAATGTCCAAGATAGTCTCCAACAAATGCAAAGGTCAGAAATCCCTCCACTTGACCACGTCTTCCTAGTCTGGAAGACCTCTTTCTTTTACATATTTCTTTTATTTTTTTTGTGTCTTATATAAAAAATCACGCAATCTATATGGCATAAATAAATTGTCGGTTAAGATAGTGAAAAAAATGAACATTTAAAAAGAAGTATAACATTTTGAATTTAATCTTATCTAATGGTGTTATGATTCTCCCACATCTTCCTAGCAACAATGTTGTCAAACTTGTCCTATTAATTTTTTTCCTTGCAAGTAAATTTTATAAAATAATTAGTTCATTAAAACTAAAAATTAACAAAAAAAAATATAGTTTAAAAACTAACAATTTAGTCCCATGTCGGAATTAATTTCTTTGGATATGGGCATGAGTGTTTTTTCATGAACTCTTTCTGTAAAAAATGCATCATAACAACATCTGGATCAATAAAATTTTTATTCTTACACTTTTTACAAGAACATTTAATATCACCTCCACTAATATTTTTCGGATTAGATAGTGTGTAATTAATAAGGCCCTCAACTCCATTACAATAATTCATCATATGCAACTATTTAGATGAAACTCCAAGAATGATCATCCATTACTTACATGAATCCTGTATAGAATAATATTGATGACAACATGTATTAATTAGTAATGTAAACTAAACAAATGATAGGTACCCAACTAATTAGCAATCATTGGTTTAAATCAAATTTATTCAATCTATTTTAATAGTATCCTTAAATCACTATCAATTTCTTCAAAAATTTAAATTCCTCCAAATTTAGTAAAATTTTCAACTTAACAATAAAACTGATTAAATGTGAAATATACCCATTAAATAAGTCATTATTAATTTCATTATAAAAGACTTAAATTATAAAATCAAGCTCAATTTCATCAAATGACAATTTTTTTTTTCAAAATCTCAAACAAACACTAACATATATAAATCATACATTCATACAACAAATTTCTATAAGAAAAGGCTATAAAACAAGCAAATACACAACTAAATATACTATATAAAAATGTCAAAAAATAACATTTTAAAAATGGATTACAACAAAAAAAAAGGTAGTTTTGCTTATTTGATGTGACAAATCTTAAAAAATAAATTAAAGTAGAACATAAATATTGACATACTGAATGTTAGAGTGGTTGAATTTATGATGATAAGAGCTTGATTTGTGACAAAATAAGAGGGGCAAGGGTGTTATGTGTTGTTTTCTACAAAATAAAAGGAAGAAGAAAACGGGGAGGAGGGGGAAGGTGGGCGGTTTGTTAGATTATAACTTAAATATTATTGATGAATTCACCGATAGATATTAGTGATACATATATTTCATCAGTAATTTCATTTGTAATAATGGCACGTTATTTTTTTTTATTCTTTGATTTTCAACTGTAATTCTCTCGGTATTCACTGATGGAAATTCTTTGTCGGTGAATACGAGGATAAATGGCAACGTCATGGTCCGTCGGAAAATATCATTTCAATTTACCGATGATATTTTTTCCGTCGGTATTCAGTTTGTATTTGATATTTTTTTTAGTAGTGAAAATTCAATTACAATATTTTGAAAACTATAAGTTTAAAGGATTGAACTAGCAATCGTGAAGGTATGTTTTTCTTTTTGGTTCAAAACTTAATGTTAATATCTGATTTTTAAAATCATTCGAGAAGGGATTTAGTCTCAATTATTAATATACCTGGTTCAAATATACTTTTATTATAGAAAAAAAATCTATATTAAAAACTAAAAATCAAATCCCATGTGGGAACTAATTTCTTTGGAAATAGGCAAAGATAATATTTCCAAATGATGGCTAGCCAGGCAGTGAAGTCTTCCTCGTAACGAAGCTGGAAATAGAGCTTAATGATAATAAAATGGCTGCTTGAGCATTCCATGCGTGCAGCAGCAAAGTTCAACAAATGTACAAGACGATCATTGTTTTCATTATTAATTAATTAATTAATAGCTAAGAAGACCATTTAAAATATTAAACTTATCCAATGCCTTTTTCGAGATTTGATAGCTCCAAAATCGGCTCTATGCACTCGTGACTTGAATCAATTATTGATTTATTGCTGGACCGTCATGTTAGTACATCGCTACTCTAATCAAATAAATATGATTTAAACCTTATCCCTAATTATTAAACAATACTAATTAAGAACCTTGCAGCCATCAACTTTATCTTTTAATTTTTTTTTTAATTTGGGTTCATTTTTCTTTGAATTGATTACTATAATTATAATCAACAAGTATATGATTTCGTGGTTATCTCTTTATTTATTTGGCTGCTTGAGATTTATAGCTTGTTTATTATTGTTAAATCAGTTATTTTTTAAAGTGTTTTTCTATTAGAAATATATTGAAATAATATTATTTTTTTATTTTTTAAAATTTATTTTTGACACCAACATATTAAAAATTCTGAAAACATAAAAACTAAAAAAAATTAAATATTTTTTAAAAATATTTTTAAAATGCAAGAACAAACGTGATCTTAACATGATACTTTACATTTAAAAAAAAAACATAATGTGAAACATATGTTGCTTGTATATATCCATAAAAATAAAATTATTAACATAATCTTCTACACGATCCGCACAATATAATATTGCTCAATCATAACACATTTTTGTGATGATACTAGATTGGAAGGATATGTTACCTCACACGTAAGCAAATTCTACTTTAGGGCAAAAGCTTTACTATTTTTTTCTTGTCTCAACTTTAAATCTTATGTCAAATGTTTATTTTATATACTAATTCATTTTAAGATGTTGATTTAATGGTTTTTGAAAATTTGTTTCATTTTTATATTATTTTCTTACATTTAAGTATTCAGACCAGTACTTAAGAAAATAATTATTAAAGCTCTTTTAATATATTAAATTAATGTAAAAGATGTGTACTTAAAAATAAAATTAATCGTGGAAAGCTTGTGTAGTGCCACGTATTGGAAAAACTTTCCACGAGATTTTCTTCTTTTTTATTTTTCCGGAACAAACTTTCCTAAAGATCTGGTGGGCCCAAAATAGGCCCACCAGTAGGAGGTGGGCGCAGTAGTAATTGGCCACCTAATCATGTGCTGTGATCCTTATCCCCTATTAAACAACAGTTGTACTATACTGTATACAATGCCATATTGATTCTTTTACTCACAGAACGTGGTGTAAACTGTTACATAAAAAAAAATTATTAAAATTTTTTTTTAATATATTTTAGATCGTGTTAATTTTAAAAATAATTTTTAAAAAATAAAAAAAATATTATTTTAATACATTTCAGTATGAAAAACACTTTAAAAACATAATCACAACTCCACTATAAAAGATAAATATCTTCGAGATAATATAATTTTTATTTTTTTTCAGAGTATATTTACTATTTACTGTTTATCTTTCAAAATACATTTTTGCTAAAAAAAAATCTTTTTTTATAAATTTTAAAAATTAATTTTAAAAAAATTCAAGCAAATAACATTTTGGCTGGACTGCGAAAACGCACGTATAATCCTTCCTTTAACAGCAGCCTGGATCACTCCTTGCATTGTGGCTTTGGTACAAAGACCATTGAAAGCACACAGCAGGTGTTAGCCTTTAAGATAATTTAACAGGACACAATTAATTATTTTTTAGAAATTTTTTTACTCTTGTTTTTAGTATTTTTATTTTTTTATATATTTCAATTTTTTTTAAAATTTAGAGTTTAAATTGATACTTTATCAAGAGATACTTGAATTTTTTTTATTTTGATTTAAAAATTTTACTTAAAAATATATCTAAATTAAGATAGTAATGTTGAAATATTTGTATAAGTAAGGAGAAATAAAATTTTAAGAACAAAAAATCAACAACAACAAAAAAATTATTTCTTTAAGTATTTTTATTTTTATTATTAATATGCATGCTAAAACTTTAATCTTATATATAATACAAGTTTAAACACATGCTTAGCATACATGCATGTACTTTGATTTTTTATTTTATTTTAAACACTTATAAATTTAAAATTATAAAAACCCTCCTAAGTTTTATGGTGACAACAACATTAATTAGTTATCCAATTGGCATTAATCTTTGGGATTAATCATGGGGATTGAAAGCTGAAGGGTACAGAATGGAGGTACGTTGCCTCTCACTCTCATGAAATATCCACATAACTAGCGTATTTTCTTACACCAGAAATAATAATAATAATAATAATAATAATAATAATAATAATAATAATAATAATAAAAGCGTATTTCCTCAAATTGATTCGATTATTGTCGGTATGGGGGAATGGGGATGATGACAAACACAAAGGTTGAAGAAAAGAGTCAATTAATTCGCTTTCAGGGACAAATATAAATATAAATATGTGTGTTTGAAGATGATACGATCACGTTTACAAGTAAATATTATTGTGACCAAATTCAAACCCTAATTATGACTCCAAGGACGAAAGATGGAAGCACTTGCTGTAATTCTGTTGAGGTACGGCGACCACATTTGCACTATGATAAATCGAAAATATTTCAGATTCCACTGCCTCCAATATTCTTATGAGATCATCCATGTCCAGATATTTTCTAATTACATGGACTATATGTGGTGTTTGGACTGTATATATATTAATGCGGTTCAAATATTTGATTGAAACCTAAATTCCATTTTCCGGGGAAGAACTTCGAATCTTAATTTCTGAAACATTATAATAAAAAAATAAAAAAGAATAATTAATCCATGAAAGCCATGTAAAAATAACAATAAAAGGTTTACTTTAAATATTAATTTGTAACTTGTTTTATAATTTATTGCATATATGTAATTGTTGAAAAAAAATGATTGCAACTATAAGTATAAAATGTCTAATCTCCTTTAAAAGGTATGGCATATTCATATGATTTTTTTTAAAAAAATATGATTGTAATTACTTATTTTTTAAATGAGGATTTATTTAAAATTTAAAAAAGTTTTATGACATAGGAGTCCACACCCACGCACCCGACCTCAAAAAGGAAAGGGTAGGCGCACGCGGGCTTAGATCAGACTTCTATGCATTCTTACTTTTTATATTGAGTAGATAACATGTCGTTTGTTTAATGTACAAAAATAGTAGTCAAAAAATTAGTTATGTAGTTTTGACCTTAAAACTTAATTTTAGCTGATTTTGACTTGAAAACGTCTTTAAAACACCCTAAAAATCTAAACCATCCATTAATTTCAAACCCTACCCTAAAATCACTAAAAAAAAAATAAGCTTTCATGAATCTAATCTATTTTTTCCTGGTATGACTGGTGATCGAGCAAGATCATCACTGTTAAACTTCTCTCTAGGGAGAACAAACTAATCAACACCAGAAATAACTTTTTTGTGAGTGAAATATTGTCGGCCCCTTTCCTTCCTCTCTCATCTTATATTCTCTCATTTCATTTCTGGCATGAAATGATTGTTTTGATGGCCATTAACTTACAAACGAGCATGATTTGACTCGTTTATGCGCATATCACTCTTATCTGCCTTTTATGCGCATTGCTTGTATGGTTTTAGTAGCGAGAAAGAAGAAAGATTGCGAGTAATTTTTAGAAAGGGGAAAAGTAATGTTAAGATTTATGGATGATTAATTATCCTATAAAATTTGATATGCTCTGAAATATAATTAAGTGGATTAGCCATAATGTTTGGAAAAAAGAGTCCAAATCCCATGGAGTTTTTTTTTTTTAATTAATTTAACATATCATATCATTTTTCTCTTATTAATTAGATTAAATCTCAGATTGGGTAATTAAATCTTAGACAGATCATTCATATCTAGATTAACATGAAATCTTTCTTCTAATCTTCTCTTAAATTAAAATCCAAAATGACAGAGATAAAGAACAGATTTTGCCTAATCTTTAAAAGCCTGAAAATAGTAATAATTTACTAGAGAATAATATATATTATATTTTAAAAAATTTAAGTAGAAGGGTTGTTACTTGCAGCTTCCTGTTTTATATGTCCAAAAATTAGAACTCCAAGCTGAATCAGCTCCCTCATGTGTTTCCCTTCACCTGCTTGCTGAATAAAATAAAAGTCTCGCCTGAGAGTTCACCATTCTGGCCAGCAACCCGGAGTTTGTCGATGAAAGGTGTGTTTATTCTTACAGTTGATGTTGAGATTTATATATGGAATTCATAAAAACAAAAATAGAAAAAATAAGAAAACTTATTCTTATATAGTTGAATTTTATCTATAATTGACCTCAACTATGATCTTAACCACAAAAACAAAAGGCACATAAATCAGTCAACTTAGAGAGCTCTATTGAGTCGTATAGCTTCAAACCTTACACAACATTCACCGTATGCCCTTTGGCATGCTCCTTGGCTGTGAATACTGTTGTCAGCTTGATTTGAGAAGGACGTACGCCGCCGTCTTCATGATTGGCACACATGTCATTGTTATTCTCACTAGCAGGCTTCACTTCTTGAGATCTATGGGAGATTCGAATCCCATCGTCAAGGCTGCCCAAACCAAAGTTTTAAAAAACCTGGCCTGCGGAGTCAATCCGGAGACAAAACTGGAATAAGCTTAAGAAAAAATAAAAAAAAGATAAAAAGGTCAAAAATCAGTTAATTATTTATTTTTTAACAAAAATAATATCATTTTGCTTTATAAAAAAAATGGATCGACCCAGGATGACCCGAGTCTTAAACTTGATTAGCTATTAAACTGGATTTAAAAACTATAACTCAAAAACCATATGTTCAATGGATTGCTCATTCCATAAGATTGGAGTTGGTCTGATAACTCGGAATAAGCCACACGGAGTCCATCATCAAATATAGTTACAACTAACAAACTCCCTAGAAAAAACTATTTAAACTAGGTAGTTTGGCTAAAAAACAGTAATCGCAGAAAAATTGCCTCTAATTGTCTATGTTGTAACTTTTTCTTGATCTGTCACTTCACAGACTATCAAGCCAGTCGGTTGAGCCCTCTCTGCTAACCTAGTTGTGTTTCTGCATATCTTGGACAACTCTCTATCCAAATCTGAAGTTGTGTTGAACATGCAGCCGATGTTTACATGTACTCATTATGTATAGATGTCAAGTTTGTCTCTATCTATGCATGTTGCCTCTGCCCATGCATGCTGCCGAGATCCCAGCAGTGTTTTCATTGGCTTGTCCTTGCGCCTAGAACTATTATTAAATGAAGTTTCAGGATATGATTTATATTATTTTCTAATCTAATTCAAATTTAAAGAAAAAATCTCACATTATAAATTATTATTCAATGATAATTGTCGGTTTAAAGCCAATACATAACCTAAATAATCAACCCTAAACCATTAGGGGCAAAATAAAAAAGCAATAAATTAAGAAATACTCAAGGTTTAAACAAGATTAGAGAAAAAGATAAACAAAGAATTTGTAACTCTTAAAGAGAAACAATTTTGGATGAAAATAGATATTCAAAGTAGATTTTGATTTTGAAAATGATCTATGATAGTTGTCGTCAGAATACGTAAATTAAAATTATAGCTTATATAGGATTAGTATGGGTTTTGCCTTTCCTTACTGCTCTTAATATTTTGCTTGTTAGATTATTTTTCCCAAATCCCAGTCGTCTTTCTATAAAATAAAGCAGAAGAAGAAGAAGAAGAAGAAGAAGAAGAAGAAGAATACAACAGCAGAAGAATTGGAAAGAGGACAGGCAGCAGGGCTGAGAGAGTTTTATTCATGGTCTTGAAAAGAATTAGCAAAGCACGTAATGCCCGAAAACATGTCCAGACTGTTCGGGGCCCTAGACCCATTTTCCTTTAAATAGGTCATACAAGCCATGGGACATGTCCAATAGCCTTTGTAAGGCCCGCCATTTACTTGATGAGTCCTTCGCCCACTTTCCATGAGTGCTCTTCCAAGGTTCATGCTAGCACACAATGCATCAATGTGTCAAGCAACTAAAACCTAACAAAGGCTAAGGTTTAGTTTATCATAGAAAAGCACGTAATTAAAAACCCCTCCAGCTGAAGTCACAAAAACAACACATGAGAGATGAAATGCTCCAGTAATGTCCAGGAGCTTCATGCAGATTTCCCGTGACGGAAAATACTAATTGTGACAAATCCTTCTTCCATTTTATCTTTAGAGCAACTTACAGCAAATATAGTTCAATCTTTAGATGTAGCACATTCTGGGTGTTGCAGACGAGTATCGTCTAGGAAGAGGGGGCGTATATTCTTTGATCCAATGAGCTCCATGGTAGAGAAAAAAAGGGAAGGAGCAGAAGAACCCTCCGCTGAGGAGAAAAGAAGCAGCCACCCTATTTTGACAAGAGGAGACGCTTATCCTGCAGTTCGGATACTTTGTAGGCCTGCTGTGTGATTGGATCTCCTATCTTACCAGTTGCGTGGAACAAGTGTCTTCGTGGGAAAAAACAACAGACTTCTCTTTCAAGTGTCCCTTTTGTACTGGAGTTGGCCTTGAGAAAAACAACGCAAGGCAATTTCCCTTGCAGCCTATCAAAGAATGAGAGGGGGAAGCGAGAGAAAGCAATGCGCCAGCATCTGCAGAAAGAGAGAAACGAGAGGAAATCAGTGACAGATAGGTGTTCCAATATCAGTACCGAGAGCTCTATAGGGAGGTGACAAATACATCTCTGGATTCGGCCTCCTCTATGCAGCTGATCATGAGTAACTTCGCTATTCTTCAATTTTCCATTCCCATGATTCGGCAGCACCACATCAGTTGAAACGGAAGGAGAATCAGTTCCATCCATTGAGAGGTGCATGGATGCTTCAATGACCCAAGAAATCGTAAGCCAAGTGCTCCATACTCTCGTGGAAAAAAAAAAAAACAAAAAAGCTTGGAGTTTTATCATAAAGCTATGCTTGTTACTGGAAACAGTAATTTTTGAGAAATTATTTTTTAAAACTTGTCTGTATTTATTTGTTATTAAAAAAGATGGTTAATAAAAAGTACTTTCTAGTCAACAGAAAATACTTTTTAGTCAAAGAAAAATTTAACTTGGTTTCCAGAAAAATGTTTTTTTTTTTGCTGTGTTTGTTTTTCGAAAAGTAGTTTCTGAGAAATCACTTTCCAAACTTTCATGTGTTTATTTGCCATTAGAAAAGTTGGTCAACAAAAAACATTTTCCAGTCAAAGAAAATTTTGGCTTGGTTTTCAGAAAAGTGTTTTCCTGGAAAATTTGGAGGGAAAACACTTTCCGGAAGTTGTGAAAAATTTAGAAATATCATTATTTGCTGATTACATCAAATTTGATCATCAAATTAACTTTTGATTGCTATATATATTTTGTTTTGAATATTTATTTTTTAATTTTATCTCTTAAAATTTAATTTTTATATCAACTTTGGTCTTTATTTTTATAATTGTTATTTGCTTTTTTCTTATCATTTTTTTATTGAAATTTTTTATCTATCAAATTTGATCTTCATTCTTTCGATTGTCACTTATTTTATTTGAAATAATTTATGTAATGTTAATAATTATTATTTTAATTTCTTCATCTTTTAATTTCTTTATTTTTTATTTGATCTATATTATTTTGATTATTATTTATTTTATCTGAGATAATTTATGAAATTTTTTTTTCAATTTCATTCTCATTCAACTTTTTAATTTGTAAGATTTGTTCCTCATTATTTTAATAAACTTGAAAAAATTAAAATATTAATAAGTTATTTTTTAGCTCATTTTCTATAATATAACCAAATACTGGAAAATATTTTCCAACTTATTTTTCATTACACTACCAAACATCGAAAAATACTTTCCTGAAATTCATTTTCCAAAAAAAACAACTTTTCATTAAAGAAACAGGCTAAGAATGAGGCAACACAATGATACTGTATGAATGTATTTATTATATATACCCTTCAAACTAGCTGTAAATCCTTTATAAGTTGGAAATTGAAGTTCAAAATTCAAATTCAATGAGTAACTACTTACATTTATTAGAAATTAAGAGTTAGGTATACAAAAATAGATATTATAGAGATAAAATAAAATAAAAAATTATTTAAACCAGGTAAGAACATGTTCATTATATACTTTTAATAATAACGAGTTTATTTTTCTCTTTTATTATTTATTTTTTTAAGTGAAAACAGATAATAATTAATCATACTTATTCACTGAATATTATAAAATCTTCCAAGTAGCAGAATTAAATTAATCTAAAAGTAGCAGTAATATAAAATAAAATCCAAATTCGACAAGAAAAATTGAAGTCAACTATGGAGGGAGTAATTGCCCTCCAATATTGGAGATCCTGCATTGATTCTGAATATTACAGCAGGCCATCTCCATCCTCCAAGTTACGGAAAACGTTACTCTCCTCTTAATTCACAATATTTGAAATTTAATATTTTTCTCAATTATCATTGTAAAGTTTTCCAATAGAAATTAAATATATAAAAGTTATCCCAAAATTATGATTATTATTATTATTATTATTATACATTATCATACATGAAGTTAAAACTTGTGGTATTTTTACTGTTCACAAAAACATGGTTCACCATCTCAATTTTATTTTAGATTACAGTAGTAAATATTTTAAAAAATTTCAATTTAATCCTTAAATATTTTTTTTGCATAATTGAGCCATTTTGAAACCAAATTAGAGCCCAATTGCATGTTTTTTTAAGAGAGGGTTAAATTGAAAGAAAGTGAATTAAAGTGAAAAAAATGGGTAACATGGGTGGTGGATTGAAAATTTCTGTCAAAAATTCATTTGAGTTTTAGTTATTAGATAACCAATCTCTTGAATGTTACAAAATTTAATTTGGTACCAAACTTTATTTTACTCATTTTCAATCCTTTTATAGTTGGAGGAGAGATAGGTTGTCGGATTCTGGTTTAAAGAGAGAAAGTATCAATTGGTGAGGAATGTGGCCACCAAAACAATCGTTTTTTATAGCAAATGGTTTCATATGATAAGAGGAGTTAAGATTATGTATTTTTTTTAACCTTGAAAACACCTAAAAAGTCAAATATGAGCTTGGGAAGTTTTTTTTTGCTTCGGGTGGATTTCGGGTTTTAGGACGGTTTTTTATATTTTTGTGGCCATAAGTTGGTTTAACAAGGTTTTTAGAGTGTTTTCTTATGTGTTTTGGGCTAAAAATAAGTTGAAATGAGTCTTTTGGTTAAAAAAAGAAGAAGAAGAGCAAAAGACCCTATTTTTCCAAGCACCATAGTGGTTGGATTATCGGAAACGATGTGTTAAATTTTTTTTAATGCATAGAGCCCATTAAACATAGGCCCGCGCGGGGCCTGTTGCTTGATTGGGCCAGGTGCTAGGCTTAGCCTGATTTTTTTTATATATTTATTTTATAAGCCCACGATAACGCGCGAGCATTCCATCTCGTATGTGTGTGTGTGTGTGTATATATATATATCATACTCTAATATATATATATATTAGAGTATGATACTCCTTTTCATATTAACTAGTCTCTTTACTTTTTATTTTGTTCTCCAAAGATTTCTTTGTTTAAAAACCATTAGTCCATACTCTTTCGTGGCATCTTTTTATATGTTTGTTTTTAATTTTCTTATTTCTTTGCATAATTCCATAAATAAAAGTATTACTTTAGAGAAAAATGTCATGCAGGTACATATAAATTAACAACTTTATGATAAAAGGATCTTTACAAAATAAAATAAAAAATTGAGGGACTAGATCAACATGAAAAAGAATAGAAGGCTCCCATTAAAAAATTAAAAAAGTACAAGAACCAGATTTGAGTATAACCCTTTAAATTTTCACAATCTTACAAATGATTGTTTTCTTTTTTTGAAAAAAAAATTAGCACAGTAGATTAAAAATTTGATGAAATATCACTGCTTGAACAAGATTTGGTAAAATAATGCACTTTAGTATTGTCTAAAGCGCAACATTTAATAAATATAATATTTATGAAGAGTAACAAAATAGATGTTGGCTATTGTCTAACTGTTTTTTCTGAAATATCTAGTTGTTTCTTAAAATAGTTTGCTAATAAATATCGCGATTTTAAAGCACAACATTATTATAATATCACGTTTTAGAACTACAATAAAATTATAATTAATATCAGGGTTCATAATTGTGATATTTAGATAAATATCGCGGTTCACAAATGCGATATTATTGAAATGTTGCAAACCATGATATCCTTAAACTGTATTATTTTATAGAATTTTTTATTTTATTTTATGTTACTTTACCATTTTTTTCCGATGCTAATTACACAATATTTCCACAAGTAAGCTAACTTCTAAACTTTAAAACAAGCCTGGCAGCCTAGCTCAGCGCATAGTTAAGCTAATACAAAAACCTTAATAGATTAAGCGTAACTGAACTCAAGCTCTGCTAGTTTATAAAATAAATATCATTACAAAACAACTACTTAAAGTGATTTAATCATCAATCAATGAAATGAATTCAGCAACCTTACGTGTCTATCCTTTGTACAGTAATATCCGTCTTTGTTTTTATGTTTTAAAAACATTCTTTAAAAAAATTGAATTTTTTTTTATATTTCAAATTAATGTAAAAATTAATTTTAAAAAAATAAAAAAATTATATTTTAATACATTTCCAAACAAAATATATTTTAAAAAATAATTATCACCGCATTTATGAACATGCAAATTTAGCCAATCTCATCACTCTCTTTCTATTTCGGTAATCCAAAACAAGAAAACGTTTTTTTTTTAAATTAAATTACGAATATTTTTTAATAATTTTAATATACTAATATTGAAAATAAAAAAAATAATATTAATATATATTTAAATAAGAAATCTTAATCTAATCAGCGACCATAAAATCCATCTCATCAGACTCTCCCTCGCAGACACTTTTCTGCTCCCCAAAATAAATTCTCCCTCTCCGTCTCAGCGTCTTTGCACGGAAATCGAGAGCGAATAAAAACAAACCAGGCAGGAGGCTATAATAGGATTAAAAACAAAAACATATAAGGGGTTTCCGTTTCACCCCCTTTCCCACTCTTTCTCTCCCTCTTTCAATTTCTTTCCCTCCAAACGCCATTTCTCCGTTTTCTTTCTTCTTCTTTTTTTTTATCCGTTAAAGTTTTATTCGAATTCTCTTTCTTTTCCGGCTCCGGTGATCTCATTATTTTCCTGCTACTTCCACGGAATATTGGTTCTTCCCGGGAAAACTGGTTTTTCCCGGGAACATTTCGCCTCAATTTCCTCCTCTTCTCCGCATCGGATTTTTCAAAGCCCAGGTGACACCCATACACAATCCCTCACTCTCGCGCGTGTGATTCTGTTTTTTTTAATTAAAAAAAGAATGATAATTTGTTATTCTTTTGGAGCTTCAAATATAGATTTAAGCTGGAAAATCTTCAAATTACAGAAAAATGAGTGGTTTTGTGATTGTTTGGAGTGTTAGTTTTTTTTTTGTGATCTTTGTGTTATTTTTGTCATTTTAAGGAATTTAGGGGCGATTGAGGAACGAAAGGAATTGCTAACTGAAAAGATCTGTAGATTCGATAGAGAGGAGAAATTGAGAGTTTCAAAGGAAAAGGCTCTCACTTTGATTTTTATGTGAATTTGGGATTGTTTTTGCGTGAAAGTATTTGATTTTGAATGATACTTGGTCTATGGATTTGCAAGTACTTTCTGCCCAGGCTTCACCATCGAGGGATTTGGTGAAGTGTTGTATTTGTGGCTGCAGTTGTTCTTTAATTGCCGGTTCATCTTCAGAGTCTTGGATCAGGTCTGTCAAAAGAAAATACGATGAGTTTGAGGAGGGAAATCGGTTTTTTATACCCGGGTTTGATTTCTTCTCGAATCCACGAATACAAATTGAGAATGAATGTTCTGCGCTACGTGAGATGGTTTCTAGCCAACAGCACACTATGCAGGATTTGTACACGGAATTGGAAGAGGAAAGGAACGCTGCTTCTTCAGCTGCAAATGAAGCCATGTCAATGATACTGAGGTTGCAGAGGGAGAAGGCGGAGATCCAAATGGAGGCAAGGCAATTTAAACGTTTTGCCGAGGAGAAGATGGGGCATGATCAGCAGGAGTTTTTGGCTTTAGAGGATGTTTTGTATAAGAGAGAGCAGGCTATTCAATCATTTACTTGTG
Organism: Populus nigra; assembly: GCF_951802175.1. NCBI lineage: Eukaryota > Viridiplantae > Streptophyta > Magnoliopsida > Malpighiales > Salicaceae > Populus > Populus nigra. The sequence continues at coordinate 6,708,787 of NC_084854.1, read as the reverse complement.
AAATTCAGGCTTATAAGCATAGGATGATGAGTTATGGCCTTACAGAGGCAGAGGCAGTGGGTGAGAGGGGTGGGTTTAGCCGCAACACAAGCATGAATGAAAATTTGGATGCTGGCCAATTCGAGTTTCCACCTTATGATTACCCACCCCTGAAATGCAATTTGAATGATAATCCAAATCCTTTGGAGGGTGAAGATGACATTGTGAATGTTGAGAAATATGCATTTGGCGAGACCCCTCATGGTCGTGAGAATTTGAAGAATTTAGAATATAGGATCTATCAGATGGAGAGAAGTCCTCGTAGCATTCAACAAGATGGTGCTTTTTCTGGTACAAAGAATATTCTCGAGAAGGTGGTTGTTGACCACTCTCCTAGGAGGTCAAGGCACAGCAGAAGATTCTCCGGAGATAGTTCAAGTTCATTGATTGGGATGTCTAGAGAATTGGGTCCAGATTTTGCCACTGAATCTCCAAGATCCAAGTTAAGCAATAGCTTTAAGAAAACGGACTGTGCTTCACAAGCGGAAGATTACACAAATTCGAGAAAGAGGGATAATGAAGCAGACTTTGGAGATGACATGAGTGACAGAGTTTACACCATTGATTCTATACATAACGGGGTCTCACAGAATGGTGTTATAGAACCAAAAGCTGGAATTGGGATTTATGAAGAGCATCTCTCAACTCCAAGAGAGACATTGACACGGCCTGATATTAGTGATCCTGATATAAAAAAGCTCTACTTGAGACTTCAGTCACTTGAGGCTGACAGGGAATCTATGAGGCAAGCACTTATTTCAATGCGAACTGATAAAGCACAAATGGTATTGTTGAAAGAAATAGCTCAACATCTATGCAAGGAAATGTCTCCAGAAAGAAAAATGCCTGCGAGGAAGCCATTTCTTCTTGGAAGCTTTTCCTTCACGTCAATCTTTAAGGTAATTCTTTATGCTTTGTGTAAATGAATGCGCTTTCCTGTATAATAAAGATTTCCATTCACTTGAGTTTTTGGGTATCCAATATATATCATCAAAACTGCTGTTCCATAATCATTTTGGTGATTGTTATTGCATTATAGTGTTTGTATTAGTTATTCTTTTGGCCTATGCTTAACTTCAAGCTCTCCTTGACCTGTACTTCCCCCCTCCTACCTTCATTTTTCACTTAAATCTTTCATTCTTCATTATTTTGGTATGGCTGAACTAGAGTTAGATAGAAACTTTGAATTTGCATAAACCGAACTGCATTATAGGAGTCTGTCCATTGGAATCTGAGTTATGATGTAAATGTGAGTACTTGAACGTATAGGAAATAAAATTATTGAAGTATGTTTGTGATGTTTTCTTTCTTTTCTTGGATTTTCATCTTCTTTTCATCCTTGATTCTCTTGATTTCCACCAGTCAGAAGCACTTAGCTGCTCCCTCATTTAAATTGTTGGACGCAGCATTATGACTACCAGGCTTTGTGTTTTGACTTTCCACTTTATTTTAACATCATTCTGCATGTTATTTGTTGCACTAGCACTAAAAACTCTTGTCTTTCATTTTGTTTGTTCAGTGGGTTGTGTCCATCGTTTTATGGAGAAAGAAAGCTCAGCGAAGCAAGTAAGTATATTGGTATAAATATTGACATAATTTAGTTTCTGTTTCAGTGCTCCCATTCAATTGCATATATAGAACTATTTGAAGTAAATACAAATTAGGAGTGAAAAACTCCACTGGGTTTATTGTTTTTGTATTTTTACCAGACCAAAAATGAACCAGGGGAGAATTTCTCCAAATTTGAAGGAAGAAAGGGAAAATCTTTATAGTTTTTAAAGGAATCACTTGGGAATTGGAGAAAGAGGGAAACGAATTTAAGGAAGGAGAAATAGTTCTGACATGCCCTGTTTCGAACTCTGTGATTCACCTACTCTTTTACAGATGCAAATGCATGTGTTTACAGTGTTCTTGAACTGTATCTTTCTCATTCGCTTCAGTTTGAGAAATGACATAGAAGATTCTTATTCTTGACGTTGATGGCATTATTTGTAGTTTCAATCTGGCATTGATGTTTAATCTCATCAAATTTTGTAATGGCAGGTACTTGTTTGGACTTTCAGCCGCTGATGTTGGCTTGCTAATTCTTCTAGACAAAGGCTCCCGCACAAGGCAATGGAGATGTCTCATGAGCACACAAGTGTGAAACCATCAGTCAAATTCCCAGTATCTATTTGAAGCCAATGCTCATATTGTGAACATGAAATGGATTTTGACCACATTGTTACCCTGATTTGTCGTGTTCTTTTAATAGAATCCTTCTGCAAATTTCAGTGTTTCGTGCAGCGTTCTTTGATTTCATTTTATCTGGATTGAATATATCTTGCTGGGTGATTAGTGAAGCATGGATTTAGTGTGGGCATGCCTGCCTGTGTAGTTTGTTGAAATTTAGCTTCAGGTGAGGTATCCTGTCCTCTTCTGCTACTGTATATTTCATAATTCAGATTCCTGTACAAGTTTTCTCATTTAAATGCGCAGTGGCTATTCTTTTTGTCATTTGAGATGCGGGGTGCATCCTGATGATTTATTTCTATATTTTAATGCTGTTAATAATTGGTTGCTGCTGTAAATAGCGGGCTATCTGTTTGCAAAGTCAGCTTTCCGACAAAAATTATTATCCCATGATTTCAAGGTACTTTTGACAGCTACTCAGTTATTAAAAGCTGTAAGCTTTGGTTTATACATTTATCAAAACGATTTAAAAACAAAAACAAAAATCAATTTTTTTCAGCCTAAGGACTCCAATCCAGCTAATGCTCAGTTATAGAATGCTGAAAATAGCCAATCCAGCTAATGCTCAGTTATAGAAAGCTGAAAATAGGGTGCTCCGAAAATAGGAAATGTTGGTCAGCCTGTTATTTTGGTACATGTTACTCTTTTCTCGTTGTCCTGGTCCTTCACCTTACAAAAAAAAATGAAAATGGTTTCGGATTTTTGGATTTCCTTCTTTGACCACGAGACGAGACTTTCAATTCCTGTGTGCCTGAGCTTGAGGAGAGCACGTAGTTTAGTGTTGAAGCTCTACTTTGAAGACATAATCTACCCTAGAAAAAATAGGTCAAGGGCAATCCACTTGTGAAAGGGGATTGTTGTCTATTTTGAACAGTTCATCTTGTCTTATGATGGGCAATGAAGATTTCTTTGTACCATGATTAGGCCGCCTTACAGTTGGATTGCTGCTAAATCTGGTGCTTATATATCCATCGAATGCTTTTTTTTTTCTCTTACAAGTGCAAGACGCAAATCTTGTGCACTCCCAGTTGCCTTGACGAGTCTCTAGATTACTTTTATTAGTTTAATGGTGTTAAGGATCTTTTGGCCAAGCAGCTCTCAGGGGATCCTCATGCATAAACATCACGTATATCTTATGATACCGAGTGATTGATTGATTGGACAATACTACAATGTGAATGTTTTGGCATTTGGTAAAATTTGTCAGCTTTTGGGATCTTTCCCTGTCCCAACCAGCGGAAAACAATGAAAGAATGGATGAAACTTCGATTGCAAGTACTGGTTCACAATCATTTTCCCAATTGGCTGGTGGAAAGAGGATATCCAAAGCAAACTGGTCGCACATATTGTATTTATGTATGTACTCAGGACTCAGCTACACCCTCCACCAGCACGAAAAGGACCCCTACCACGATGAGAATTGTAGCTATTGTTATGGGAACCAGAAGACTGTTTATGAGAAGAAGAATATTGACGTTGTGCAACGAAGACCGTGGGAGGTTGAGCTGGAGTTGGCAGTAACAGAATTGCCCATGGATTGAAGGAACTCTTATAAAGAAACTCATGAGTAAGGAGGTAACTGTGAAAATTAATATAAGAAAGAGGCTAGGTTTTTGTGGATAGAGTAGTCAACAAATCCTTGAATTCACTGTGAAATCCGCAAAATACATATAAGTTGAAATTCTCTAGCGAAATAAGCTCTATAACCGCTGTTGAAATTCTATAAGCCCTATAACCGCTGCTGCTTATTCATCAAACAAGGACTTTACATTTTGTAGAAAAATAATGACAAAATCATTACCTTGACAAAGGTCTTGGAAGGAGCCATAAAGTTGCATAATTCTAGAGTTTGCTGGGGAGACAAATGCTTATTTAAGAGCGCATCAAACACAACATGAAATTTGACAATCAACAACATGGTGCAACACATCCATGGAAAGGGAAGAGAGAAGTATACTCAAAATGATTGATCTAAAAAGAAGAACCATAGAATCAACAAATTGAGACAAAGGATATGGAAAAGAGCCATTAACAAAGTGAAAAAATCTCTGGCCAAGAAGATATAACTTCTTCTGCATTCGACAATAGAAATAATTAGTGTTTATGAGTTTCAAGGAAATTACTTATTGAGTTTTGGAGAGGGCACGACAGCTGCGAGAGGAGAAGTATTGGCAATAGCAGCATGGGAAGAAAGAGAAGAGTCGCTAATCAATGCAACTCATCAAGTGTTAAACACTTATCTCTCCAAAGATTATGTCATCGCAAATAACAATTTAGAAAACTACAATGACCTTATAGATCCTAAGAAGCATATTCAAAGTAGTATTCGAAGAATCCTTGAACTTGTAAAACAAAAGAGTAATGCTATGTACAAAATTTTCTCTACAATATTTTGTGAATCTACTAAGGTGTGGTATCAGAACGAGATATCCATACTTCCATTAAAATCTCCATAACTACATAAAAAATCTCTACAACGAGATCTTCATATCTCCATTGAATTCTCCAAGTCTTCATTGAAATCCCCATACGTGACTCCTTAAAAAATCATTACATCTCCATATGACATCTCCCTTGAGAATACTTGAATATTGCCTTCATTCACCACAACATTTTTTATTTTCTAAATGATAATGTTCTATCTCTTACTAAAAAAACTCTCATATTAACAAAATCTACAAAGATATACGCATAAACATTTTTGATACGAACATAGCCACAAAGATAATGTTTATATAGTAAGTATTTTTCTCTCCCTCTGGCACACCCTTTTATACATTTTTTTAGGATTGCAAGAGCCATACCCATAAATTTTTCATGCACGGAATATTTTCTTTGCACACATAACTTTTTCTATTCAAAGTATATATATATTTTTTGCATTGATAACACTGCTCATCACCAACATTTTCATCAATGGCGTGCATGGTACACCAACCATGGCATGACACAATAATTAATAAGCCAGAGCCTCATCATCGTTTATTTGTTGACATGCATCACATCATTGTTAAAAGCTTGTCAAACCGCTTCCAATGCAATAGCGGACAATGGTGTTCCGTCACCAGAGAAAACCATATGCATCGTTAGAGCAAGACAATTTAACCTTATAAGTGCACACGCCAACCAAGTTATCATCCATGTCCTTTTTAGTTCTTTAAAGTTTTTTTAGTTTAAAATTAGATCCCTTAAGTCTTAATTATTTTAGATCAATAAAATGAAATTTTATTTTGAAAAACCAAGCGCCAAACACATTCCAAAATGTTTCCTCAACATCGTGGAATTCCCATATCTATGCAAGTAAAAAAATAAAAATCAAGTCCAATCCAAAAAAAAAACCTCAATATGAGAAAGGATTAAATTGAGAAAAAAATCAAGGTACCAAAAAAAGTTGAATCTTTCTTATGCCCGTGCAATTCGATCCAAGATGTTTGCAAGAAAAAGGGGTTTAATGCGTGTCTGGTATTCAAATTCACTTTCTATAGCTTAAATTGTTTTAATTTAATTAATTTCATTCATTTTTTTTAAATCAAGCATCGATTGAGAGTCGATTTTGTTTGTTGACACCGTGATTAGCCGATTTGAAGCCAAACAAAACAAAAAACAAAATCTAACCCCAAGCTAATCTAATATAAAAAGAATAAAATTAAAAAAATAAAGTGACAAAAAAAAACAAAAGAACTAGAAAAAAAACAATGAATCCATAATATTTTCTCTCACGACGCATAAAAAATGTCTAATCTTAATTAGGCCTCGATCATAAATTGCACATTTCGGACCAAATATTGATGTGAACCCAGTGCAAATCCTAAATTGAATTAAATTTGGGAGTGAAGAGTAGTTGGAATTGTAAATGGGTGGCTGGAAAGGAAGGGAAAAACGAAACTCGTGTGAATAATGTGAAATTCAAACTGAGTGGGGAGGAAGAAATGCTGCCAGAAGAAATTGAGAGCCACAAAAATGTGTGGTGCGGATATTTTGACTCACTGGAGCAAAAGATGCCACGATCGGCCAGCAGAATGATAATGTATAGTTAAAGTTAATTTTAAATTAATTTTTATTTAAAAATATATTAAAATAATATTTTTTTTTATTTTTTTTAAAATTATTTTTTATATTATTACACTAAAATTACCTAAAAACAATAAAAAATTTAATTAAAAAAATAATTTAAATCTTTTTAAAACGAAAACACAAACAAAACCCAACCCACCGTCCCATCATGATAACTTCACCCCTTACGTCAGCCCAGTAATCTCTGCACACTATATATACACCCACATGCAAATTAAACTGTACTAGTGTTGAGTGCATATTGATCAGGAAGCCAAAATCTTGATCTTACAGTTGTATTTTTATAGAGAAAAATGGTAGCCAAATTGCCAGAGGAAGAGCATCCAAAACAGGCCTTCGGATGGGCAGCAAGAGACCAATCTGGGCTCCTCTCTCCCTTCAAATTCTCCAGGAGGTGCTCCTCCCTCATTGTCCATGATCTTCGTTTTACTCTCCACACATTAATCCTGCTTAAATGTATTAATATTAATAAATATCTGGATTTGTTTGAGCTCCAAACAAATTAATGGTCTTAATTAGTTTGGCATATATATATATAGAAATATGTCCACGCACAGCGTTAACTGCATGCTAATTAATGGGAATGTGGTTGTTGTGATTTTAATTGAAATGGGTTGTTTCTAGGGCAACAGCAGAAAAGGATGTGGCATTCAAGGTGTTGTATTGTGGGATATGCCACTCCGACCTTCACATGGCCAAGAATGAATGGGGCCTTACTCAATACCCTCTTGTTCCTGGGTACGTATATATCCTCCTTCTATGCCCTTTTTTTTAAGCAATGTGTCTGTTTTCATTTGAATTGATTCTGTTAATTTAGTAATTCTTAACTTGGAATTGAACATGATGGTATATGGTCACAAGAAAACAATTAATTTCTTGTGAATGAATCTAGTTATAGATAATTTGTTTAAAACTCGATTTGAAAGAGATAATCTTGGAAATTGCTAGCTAGAGGATAACCCATTGCCAATATATATATATATTTATATAAAAAACAAAAAAGAAGAAGAAAGGCTTTTGAGCGTATGAAGTTGAAAAGCTAAATACAAGTCAATATACAGCTGGTTGTAAAGGAATGTTTGTTGTGGTGCAGAGGAAAAGAAAAGGCTCCACTTCTTTCCAAATGCTGTGTTCCCATCGAAATTGTCAGGATCCTATAGCAACCTGTTTCAATGTAAAATGGCTATTTGCTAGCAGATTAGTACCTCTTAGGAACGTGTAATGGGTTGACTTTAGAGCATCAGGGAACTCCCAGCTTAAATTTGTTTTTCCTTTTCGTGAATGAGATCAGAAAGTTTTACTAAATCAGCTAAGCAACGAGCAAGACAACTTAATTAGGCAGTAACTAGGTTTTTGGGAAGGAAAATAGAGAAACATTTAACAGAATATACAAGCCTGATGATGCATGCATGTATGCAGATGAAGACAATGAAGATGTTTATTAAATTTGATGATTCTAATGAATTTCCATATTGTTTTAGGATCAGATTTTCTTCTTTTTTTTCAAATTAATTTCTTCGATGAAGTTAATTTAAGTGGCTATAGTTCTTAAAAATCTGAGTAATTAATGAGTTAAGTAATGTTTCAATGCAGGCATGAGATTGTGGGAATAGTGACAGAGGTGGGGAGCAAAGTAGAAAAATTCAAGGTTGGAGACAAAGTGGGTGTAGGGTGCATGGTTGGATCATGCCACTCTTGCGATAGTTGTCACGACAATCTTGAGAATTACTGTCCAAAAATGATACTTACCTATGGTGCCAAGAATTATGATGGCACCATCACATATGGAGGCTACTCAGACCTTATGGTTGCCGAAGAGCACTTCATTGTTCGTATTCCAGATAATCTATCTCTTGATGCTGGTGCTCCTCTGTTGTGTGCTGGCATCACAGTATATAGCCCCCTGAGGTATTTTGGACTTGACAAACCCGGTATGCATGTGGGTGTAGTCGGCCTTGGTGGTCTAGGTCACGTAGCAGTGAAATTTGCAAAGGCTATGGGGGTCAAGGTGACAGTGATTAGCACATCTCCTAACAAGAAGCAAGAAGCTGTAGAGAATCTTGGTGCTGACTCTTTTTTGGTTAGTAGTGACCAGGATCAGATGCAGGTAATGTTACTCCTAACCCAACTACTAATAAAATGCACATAATAAATAAATAAATCTTTTGAAAATTAAGATGGAGAAAGAATTAGAACTTTTTACCTTGAACACCAGAAAAATTAGGAATTAAAAACATGTTATCATAGTTTCATGGTACAGAGACGATGGAATTGTTAAGATCATTATAATTAAGTTAAAAATGACTAATCATTACCTTTTAATAATATAGTGTCCTAAACAATGAAATTCTTTAGGACAAGTTAAGGGTATTAAATAATTTTTATAAATTAATATAATTCTTATAAAAATATCCCAACAGGCACTAGTTAACACACGAAGAACTCATTCCTTACAAAGAAAAGTGGGTTCCTGTGTGTGCTAATTTTCTGATCATAGGATTTTTAAATTTATTTTGCAGTCTGCAATGGGCACATTGGATGGTATCATTGATACAGTGTCCGCAGTTCACCCTATGTTGCCTTTATTTACTCTATTGAAGTCTCATGGAAAGCTAGTTTTGGTTGGTGCTCCAGAGAAGCCTCTTGAATTACCTGTCATTCCTCTGATCGCCGGTATGTGCATGCATGTCTGTCAGAATAACTCATCTTGCTAATCGAGATATGGAAACTAACTGCACGTGTTGCCTTTGTGGGTTAATTACAGGGAGGAAGATGGTGGGAGGTAGTTGCGTCGGAGGAATGAAGGAGACACAAGAGATGATTGATTTTGCAGCCAAACACAATATAACTGCCGACGTCGAGGTTATTCCGATGGACTATGTCAACACTGCCATGGAGCGCATCCTAAAAGGAGATGTTAGATATCGATTTGTCATCGACGTTGCCAAAACACTAAAACCTTAGCCTGGCATTTGATCAAAAGCATGTAGCCTGTTTCTTTAGATGGACATGTATCTTCTTCACTTCATGGTTGGTCTGGTCCACTTGAGTTGTTTTGCTGTTTTATTATTACTATGTATTCTTCAGCTGAATTCTCAAGAATATCTGGGTTTTTTTGTCAGTGTACTATGAAGACGAGTAGACACGTAATCATTTAATTTTAATGCATGGCTATGATTTCATCACATTAATTGGATCATAGAGCAGCATCCAACTGGTTTGGGTTTTGCTGTAAATGTTGCCTATAACAGAGATTATGAATTATCTTCTCTTTTTTTGGGGTTTTCCCTCAAGACAGAAGGTTTTCCCTAAAGAGAGAAGGCATGAGTTCGTTGAGCAGTAGCTTTTGGCTATTTTTTTTATTACTATACATTATTGAATTTTGCAGAACCATCGTCCTAATTCTGCAATTCGGTACTATTCAATTTACGGAATCAACAACTTGGTTACCGAATATAATTTCAATAATGTATAATTTCATTTAGATTTTAAAATATAATTTATATTTGACTTAAATACATTTTATTAAATAAAAAAATTAAGTTAGAAATTTGTACATATTTCTATTATCTTGTATTATTAATTAAATTTTAATTAAAAACTAAAATAACAAAATAATAAAATTCAAACTCATAACAATTTAATTATCAGAATTACAATACTATATCTACTTAATAGTGAATAAAACTTTGATTTTATATCAAAAATCTTCTAAATTCAATATTAAATAGAAACCTAATATATAATTTATACTTGTAACCTTAAACATCCATCATTAACTTGACAGGTACAAAATACTGAAGTCATAGGCATCATTGCCTCTCTCATTTTCAGGGAAAGACATCTATGAAGTGATTTTATTATGTCTGTATCAGCTCTTGAGAATTGTGCTCTTCCACTCAAACTTTCAACTCGACAATATATTTCGGCCAATCGAAAGCAATATTCGTGTTTAAATGTGGAAGTTCTCAGCTATCTTTTCTGATAATACCTAAATTAGAATAAAGCTCAGCAAGATTTCTTTCCACCAAGTCAGAGACAACGAAAGTCTTGTTAATCCCTTCACATGCGTCACTTCACTAGTTAGGTGACGAGATTTTAATTGGATTTCTTTATTTCAATATTCAAAGCATCGGACAGAATTCACAATGTGTAAATATGTTAAGGTTTCTTAACAAGTCAAGAAGAAAAAGATGATGAACAGAGAATTTATAAGAAAGAATTTGAGAGAGAAGACTTGAGACTGAATTTTCTGTATTCTATATTCTGTTTTTTACTCATAACCTTCATCATGGTTTTATAGCAACTGAATTTAACTACTAACTGACTATTATAACTAACTATGACAGCTGTAACAATATGCAACTAACTCTGACTAACAACTAACAGAATTAGCCTTCCCCTTGCTAACGTGTTGCAGAAGCTACTAATCCTGCACCACCCTTAGCTTGCCCATATAATGCATTCCTTCTAGGTACGTAACAGTACCCCCTCCATGCAAGATTCTTGTCCCAAGAATCTAAAGCTAGTCACGTATCAATACTGAAATCTGGTAATTGTAACTGCAGCTCTGTCAATTCTTCCCACGTAGCATCTTTAGGGAATGAATTCGACCATTGAATTAAACCTGCTACCACAGCTGCATTACCTATCTTCATAAGTTTCCTTTCCAGTATTGTAACTGGGTATACTTTAACTCTGCCCTCATCATCTACGATGGGCAAAGCTTGAGAAACGATGGCGACCTCTCCCACTTTTTTTCTTAATAACGAGACATGGAACACAGGATGCACTACACTTCCTGTAGGCAACTGAAGTTTGTAGGCTACTGCTCTAATGCGTTCAAGGATTTGGTAAAGGCCATAATACCTAGGATTTAGCTTGTAATGCTTCCTGTACATGACACTGCCCTTCTTATAGGGTTGAAGCTTTAGAAAAACCCAATCTCCTACCAAAAATGTCCTCTTTGATCGTCTTCTATCTGCCACCTGCTTCATTTGATTCCTTGCCCCTTTGAGCAGCCCTTTGATTAACTGATCCATATTGATCCTTCTCTGCATCCACTCCTCCACAACAGCTACTTGAGTAGCCTCAGTAAGCACCATCTCCCTTGTTGGAGGTGCATATCCATACAAAGCCTGGAATGGAGATATGCTGATCGTGGAATGGAAGCTGCTATTATACCACCACTGTGCTGTGGATATCCACTGATGCCACTTCTTTGGACAATGCATAGTAATACATCATAAGTAAGTTTCTAGGCATTGGTTTACCCTTTCGGTCTGCCCATCCATTTGTGGATGGTAGGCTGTACTTAGTAACAACTTGACCCCTAGGTGTTTGAACAATTCTTTCCAGAATAAGCTTGTGAAAACCTTATCTCTATCGGTCAAAATCGTGGCAGGTAAGCCATAAAACTTGTAGACGTGATCCAAAAAAGACTTAGCAACCTCTTGGGTCGTGAATGGATGTGCTAGGGTGATAAAATGCCCATACTTGGTGAAGCGATCAATGATGACCATGATAGTATCCCTGCCCTCGGATTTTGGAAGCCCCTCTATGAAATCCATAGTAATATCCTGCCAGGGACCATGTGGAGGGGAAAGAGCCTGTAACAAACCAGGGTAAGGCACCCTCTCAGCTTTGGCTTGTTTACAAACGTCACAATGCTGCACCAATTAATATACTAATTTCTTCATGGAAGGCCAGTAAAAATGAGCCTTAAGTCGCCTATAGGTGTTCTGAATCCCTGCATGCCCTCCAATATAGGAATCATGGATTGTTTTGACGAGTTCCTCTCTCAATGACCCTGCAGCTCCTATAACAATTCTTCCTTTATACTTTACCACCCCATTAGCATAGGTAAAATTTAGAGCTTGTGTAGCATCTATCATTTTACCCTGTATGATGTCCTGCAGCCTAGCATCATCTTTGTAAGAGCTGTAAATCTGGTCATACCAAGAAGGAACCACTTGTGTTATGGCTGTGAGCCATCCCCCTGTCATGTTTGTTCCTTGGCAGCTATCTTCACTCTGCATAATCCTTATTGATAAGGCATCAGCAGCTTTGTTCTCCTTTCCCTTCTTATACCTGATTCGATAGTTCAATCCTAACAGCTTGGTCAGTCCCTTCTTCTGAATAGGAGTGTGGATTTTCTGATCAAGTAGGTATGTTAGGCTTTCATGATCAGTTTGTATAATAAACTGATCCTGTTCCAAGTAATGTCGCCACTTATCTACTGCCATCAATATAACTAGATATTCCTTCTCATAGATAGACAATCCCAAATGTTTTACTCCTAAGGCCTTGCTCATGAATTCCAACGGCCTTCCTTCTTGGCTAAGCACTGCCCCAATTCCACTGTCACAGGCGTCTGTCTCCAATACAAATGGTTTGGTAAAGTCTGGTAAGGCTAGGATTGAAGTCTCACATAAAGCTTACTTCAGATTTTGGAAAGCTTTCAATGCCCCTTCGTGCCACACAAAATTATTCTTTTTGAGTAATTATATCAAAGGTTTACTAATGACACCAAACTTCCTGATGAACTTTCGATAATAGCCAGCCAAGCCAAGGAATCCTCTTAGCTCCTTAATAGTCTTTGGAATTGGCCATTCCTGTACAGCCTGTGTCTTCTTAGGATCTGTGGCCACCTCTTCAAGAGAGATTATATGCCCCAAATACTCTACCTTTGGTTCAGCAAACGTGCATTTTGATCTCTTTGCATACAGTTGATTGGTCTTCAGGATCTCCAGAACTTGCTTCAAGTGTCTCAGGTGAGCTTCTAGAGAAGAACTATAAATGAGAATGTCGTCAAAGAACACTAAGACAAATTTCCTTAGGAATGGCTCCAGAATGTCATTTATCAAAGCTTGGAAGGTTGCAGGAGCATTTGTAAGGCCAAAAGGCATGACTTTAAACTCATAATGCCCTTGGTGAGTACGGAAGGCTGTTTTCTCTACATCTCCCTCATGCATTCGCACTTGATGATATCCTGACCTTAAATCAAGTTTAGAAAAGAAACTAGATCCTTGCAGCTCATCCACTAGGTCATTGATCAAGGTAATAGGAAATTTATTCTTGATAGTGACTTCATTCAGCTACCTAAAGTCTACACAGAATCGCCAGGTGTTGTCCTTCTTTTTTACCAAAAGAAGGCTGTTTTCTCTACATCTCCCTCATGCATTCGCACTTGATGATATCCTGACCTTAAATCAAGTTTAGAAAAGAAACTAGATCCTTGCAGCTCATCCAGTAGGTCATTGATCAAGGTAATAAGAAATTTATTCTTGATAGTGACTTCATTCAGCTGCCTAAAGTCTACACAGAATCGCCAGGTGTTGTCCTTCTTTTTGACCAAAAGTACTGGTGAAGCAAATGGGCTCACACTTGGCTGAATGATGTTGTTGCATAACATCTCTTTGACCATCTTCTCTATCTTTCTTTTTTGGAAGAATGAGTTCTTATATGGCCTGTAGTTTACAGGTTGAGCTCCTGTTTGCAGTGGAATTCTGTGATCATGCCTCCTTCTTGGTGGTAATGCAATAGGTTCTTGGAAGACCTCTGCATAATCTGTTAATAGCTCCCCTACTTCTGTATTAGCCACGATTGCCACTGGTGTTGTGGTTGCTTCTATCAGAAAAAATTGTCCAACGAAGCCCATGATATAAGTTTTTAAGTTCTTCTAGACCTTCTCTACTGTCATTGGCTAGAGATTGACTGTTTCGATGATGCCTTTGAGCTCTAGCATCCTTTCCTCCTTCTTAAAGGTGATTTTCATCTTAATGAAATCGAATAGGATTGGTGAGAATTTCCTTAACCAATCTACCACTAATACCATGCCACACCTCCCCAACTTCAAAATCCTTAAGTCTGCTATGAATTCATAGCTCTGTATAAACCATGTAAATCCTGATGTATAGGAATCACATAGCATTATACTGCCATTAGCAACAGTTACTGCTAGCACAAGGGAGTTTTCTACAGAAAATTGCAGTTGTCTTGCTACACTGGCATCAATGAAGTTGTGGGTGCTGCCACTGTCAATAAGAATGATTAGATCCCGGCCTTGATAACTTCCTCTAATTCGTATAGTGTTGTGAGCGTAATTATCTGCTAGTGCATTCAAGGATAGGCCATATTCCTCAATCTTGCTATCAGGTGCCATTTCTGTACTGTTGTTTCCTGTTGCAGCATCCATAAATTCTTCCTCTTCTTGGCCTTCAATCATGTTCAGCCCTTTGGCAATGCACTTATGCCCTGGCATAAATTTGTCCCCACACTTAAAACATTGTCCCAACCTGCGCCTCTACTCATACATGGTTTCTGAAACCTTTGGTGTCTGTGAATTATTGCTCACATAGTTAGATTGTTGATTACTAAAAGATCTTCCCCCTTGACCAACCATTACTGGCTTGGTAGTGAATCTGCTCTTCCTTGCCAAGATATTGTTGGATTCCTCCTACCACTTAGCTTAATCAAAGGTTGTCATCAACGTGCCTGGCTTTAGTATCTTCAATATTGGCTTGATGTCCTTCTTTAGTCCACTAATAAAGCTGGAAATGTAGTAGGACTCTGGCAGTAGTGGATTTAGTGAATGCATTAATGATTTTAGCTCTTCAAACCTCTCTACATACTCTTCCATACCGCCCTCCTGTGTTAGTTTATTGAATTCCTCCACGATATCACCTCTACTACCAAACCGGCTGCATATGGCCTTTGAGAACTCTTCCCATTCTAGACTAACATCCAGTCCACACATATATCCTTCAAACCATATTTCTGCTTTCCCTTCCAAATACAAGGACGCTATTTCCACCCACTGCTGCCATGGAGTCGCATTGAGTTTAAAAAACTTGTTGCACCTTCTCAGCCATCCTCTAGGATTGTCTCCTCGAAATGTTATTAGATCCATCCTAGGAAATCCTGCATTAAACATTGCTCTCTGCAGTTCCTGTCCATAATTTGCATCTTCTCTTGTAGGACCTTTTCCCCTTGAAAGCATTCCTTCAGGGTTGCCCATTGCTGGAGTCTGTAATATACCTTTAGAGTTACTTTCCATCTCCTTTCCAGTCACATGGTGAGCAAGAAATGCCTGGAACTGACTTGATAGTGTTTCAATTTGAACACTAATCTAATCAATCTTCTTACTTTGTTCCCCAAGCTGCTCCTGAAATTCTTATTGAATGATCTGTATTCGTTTCTCTAGTTTCTTGCAGTGTTCTTCCACGTTTTTAACCATGGTGTTAGATCTTAAGGCTCTGATACCAATTGTTAAGGTTTCTTAACAAGTGAAGAAGAAAAAGATGAAGAATAGAGAATTCGAGAGAAAGAATTCGAGAGAGAAGAGTTGAGACTGAATTTTCTGTATTCTATATTCTGTTTTTACTCATAACCTTCATCATGGTTTTATAGCAACTGAATTTAACTACTAACTGACTATTCTAACTAACTATGACAGCTGTAACAATATGCAACTAACTCTGACTAACAACTAACAGAATTAGCCTTCCCCTTGCTAACGTGTTGCAGAAGCTACTAATCCTGCACCACCCTTAGCTTGCCCATATACTGCATTCCTTCTAGGTACGTAACAGAATATTCACAGCTCATCGCTTTCTTCTTGTCCGGAAGCTCTGCTCTGAGTCCTCCTTCCACTTGGCATGCGACGAGCCGCTGTAGTTATAGATAGCTGTAGTCTGAGCGTCCACCGAAATCCGATCCAGGTGCAAGAGAATAAGCAATTGGTGTACAAGCAAACCTATTTTTGAAACCAAACTAGTTAGGCTCGCTTGTCATTGTAGTGGCGATGTAGTTGTAGATATTTTCAGGCTGATTATAGTTTCAAAAATTATTTGGTTTTTATTGAAAGTTAAAAAATAAATATAAATTAGATTATTTAGTTTATAATAAAAAAATCATATATATAAAACACAAAAAAAATAAAGATTTTAGCATGCATATAAGCATAAATTAATTTGTAATTGATATCAAAACAAAATCACAGCATACATATTAATTAAACAATATCTATGTATTTAAATCAAAATAAAAAAGATACTCGTTGAAGTAATATAAATAATAAAGCTTTTATTATTATTAATGATGAATTATTTGTCTTTAAAACTTTATTGCTCTTCTCTTGATGCAAATGTTGTTTACAATAAACCTCTCAAGATTCCAACAACACATCCTTAATTTAGATGCACTTCTAAATAAAATTTTTGAACAAAAGTAGATGGATTAAAAATTCTCTCAACAAAATAAACATAAGATCTAGATTTGAGAGGAATATAGAAGCTTAAAAAGTGAGGAGAAAAAAAATAAAATTTGAGGAAAAAGAGAATGTAAAATCAGGAAAAACTTTCTTTTGAACTCTTCCTTCACCCTCTTTTTATAGTTGGTTTTGAAAGCTAGAAACTTAAATAATTAATTCTAGTATTAACCTAAAATAATTTTTACATTATCAATTTTTAATTAACCACCACAAATCCATAATAAAAGCCTGAGCATCATGGTCATAAAAAAAATTTCTTTTGAGTTGAAAAACATATTCAAATTCTGTTAAAAAAATTATCAGAATCTTCCTTTTATGGGTTGGACAAAATCGTGGATTGGGCTGGAATAAGTAATTCTTCATGGAGAAAATCCAGGCCTAAATTTAAGTTAACAAAAAGTAATCTTTTGTGGCCCAAAACAATATTTACAATGAACCCAAACCCAAGTCAAGCCTAGGTCGGCACTCATGTGGGTTTAAATCAGAAGCCCACTTTATTTAAGTCTCTTTATTGTAAGAACGTAGATGCCCTTAGGACCTAATCTTAACTTTTTAACTACCCATTATATAAACATTAGAAAAGTTTTGTTTCTTTACAATGTAGGATAGAGTTTTTTATAGGGTTTTGAATTTCACCAAATGTCAACCAAGAATTCCTTGAAATCAATTTCTCATTCATCCATAATTTTTTTTTAAAACATGTTAATGTTCTATGTTAAAGAGAATATGTTAAAGACTAAATTCTAACAAAGTCGGAAACCCAAAAGTGAGTGGACCCCACTTTGAATTTGGCGTTAAATGTTCCTATTAACCATGTTTTTTACACAAATTCTCAATAATCCCTCACATGAATGAAAATTATCTCACCATTTTAAAACGACTCAAAGATTTGTTGAGAGATACTGTCTTGGTAGATCATTACATCAGGATAGGTAGCTTTTGGCTTTGAACTTTTCTTAGTAAAATACTGTCGAATTTACTCGATTAAATAGTGAACACGATGTCTTGAACTATTCAGTTTTTTATGTAAACCAAGACAATAGTAATCATATAGTTCTTTACCTAGTGATTTCTTTTGTTTCTCACTGTTGTGTTTATTTTATCCCTAAACAACTCATGGATTTATAAATGCTTTAGAAAATTCAGCCTATATCAAAATTCTCAAAGAAACGACAACATTTTGTTCTCATATAGGAGATATTTTATTTAAAGTATTATGATATACTCCACTTGGAATACCAAAATATAAAAATCATTAAGAGCACTGGTCACCCTTTAACATGCTATAACTAGCACTTAATTCACCATAGAAATTTTAAATTAAGCCATTTGAATTTCTATTTAGAAACCATTTGGGAACGTGATGCAAACCGCGTTCCCAAAAAAATTAATTTTTTTTGTTAAAAATTAATATGTTTTGTATGTTTTGAATCGTTTTGATATGCTGATGTCAAAAATAATTTTTAAAAAATAAAAAAAATTATTGGCATGCATTTCGGCACGAAAAGTTATTTGAAAAGCAACCGCTACCACACTGTCAAACATACTCTTAGCTTTATTAAGAGTAATAAACTCTGATTTTATCATAGATCTCATGATACATATTTTCTAAGAGAATTTCCATGACACAATTTCTCCATTGATTATGAAGACATATCCACTTATAAATTTTGAATCCTTAGTGTTTGATATTAAATTAACATCATTATACCATTTAAGCATTGTAGGGTAACTAGTTTAGTGTAGTCTATAGCCTATAGTCTAAGGTGTGCCTCAAATATTTGAGTACCCTTTTTTATTATTTTTCAATAATCCATACTTGGATTACTAGTAAATCTACTCAATTTACTAATTGAGTAAACAATATCAGGCTTTGTATAATTCATGGTGTATATTAAGCTTCTAATTATTCGAGAATATTCTAATTGGTCTATTCTCATGCCTTTTTTAGAAATATAGAAGGAATATAGACACTTATATTTATTGGTGTTTTCACAATGTTATTATCATCTTTTGAAAATTTATTGATAATTTTCTCAACATAATAAGATTTGGAAAATATCAATTCATTAAATGTTCTATAAATTTTTTATTCCTCTTATGACATCTGCAACATCCAAATCTTTTATTTCAAGTTTTTTAGTTAACATTTTCTTATTAGACTTGATCATAAAATCATTACTGTTTAAAATTAGCATATCATCCATATAGAGACATAAAATAATATATCATTTATTTGTGTTTTTCACATAAACACATTTATCAACTTTGTTGATTTTAACCTTATTTGACAACATAATCTTAGTAAAATTTTCATGTTATTGTTTAGGTTGTTTTAAATCATTTAATGATTTGACAGCTTGTAAGCTTTTTTTCTTGTCATTTGACAACAAATCTCTTGAGTTGTTTAATGTAAATTTTCTTATCAAGGTCACTATTTAAGAAAGTTATTTTACATTTAGTTGATGTATTTAAAGCTTATTAATAGCTACAGTGGCTATTAACATTTGTCTTGAAGTTATTCTTGCAACATGTGAATATATGTCAAAATAGTTCATACTTTCTTGTTATCTAAAACCTTTAACAACAATTCTAAGTTTATATTTGTCAATAATAACATAAACTTTTATTTTTCTTTTAAAGATCAATTTATGGCCTAATGGTTTATTTCTAGGAGGAACATCTACTAGTTTCAATGTATGAATATTGATAATGGATTTAATTTCACTATTGACTGTCTTCTTTTAATAGAAAGCTTTTAGAAAGGATATTTCTCTAAGTAGGTCCGAGGTTTTTTTTAACAAGTATGTTAAAAAATCATGACCAAATTTTTTGGTCAATTTTGCTATTTTACTCCTTCTAAGCTCCAGTTCATCATGTTCTGATCGATGATGATTACTTGAGCAAGCATCAACCATTCTTTTAAATAAATGATTTTCTCATGTTTCCTTCCATAAAAACACATCTTCAAAGAATGTAACATTTCATGATTCCATAAAAATATTGAGATGAATATTCTCAATACTTGACTTGTGTATAAGAAATTAATATGCACTACTATTATATGCATATATAATAAAAACTTAATCCACGGTCTTAGGTCTTATCTTGACCTTTTAGGATTAGGTATTGCTACCTTTACAAGACACCCTTACACTTTGAGATATTTGCAGAAAGGTGTCCTGCTTTTTATAATTTATATAATGTCTTATCTAATTTTTTATAGGTTACTTTGTTAAGTTTATAATTTACAGTTAGGATTGCCTCCCCCTCACAAGTTCTAAGGTGCTCATGAACTTATCACCATGACATTCATCATTTCTCTTAATATTTATTTCTTACATTCTGAAATGTCATTCTGTTGAGGTGAATAAAAAACAATAATTTGGTAGATTATACTATTTTGATAACATCGATTGTTAAATGATGTTTTGTATCCTTCACTTATATCACCTTCTTATTACCTTTATTTCTTATCAAGTTGATTTTCAACTTCATTCTTATAATGTTTAAATATTTCAAGAGTCTCATCTTTACTTCTAAGTAAATAAGTATAACAATACCTTATGTAATCATATATAAAAGTGATGTAATACTTTCCCCCACCTCTAGTTTGCACAAACTTTAAATCATCGACATTCGAGTGAATTAAACCTAAAGGTTCACTGCTTCTTTCAATTGAATGAAAATAAGTTTTTTTTTTTTAGTTTTGGTTCTAAACTAACCTTACATTTATGATTTTTCTTAAAAATCATACTTGGTAATATATCAAGATTTATTAATCTTTGTATAGAATAATAATTTACATGACCTAACATGTCATGCCACATGTTACAATACTAATGCAAGTAAGAAGAAAAGACGTAATTTTTCTTCTTCTCATTCACGATCATGATGGTCATTACATTAATTTTAAAGAGGCCATTACTAAAATACTCCTCTCCTATAAACATTCTATTTTTAGAGAGTAGCAATTTATTACTTTCAAAAACCAACTTAAAAATATTTTTGTTCATCAATGATCTAGACATTAAATTCATCTTAATATCAGCCACATGAAGCATATTGTTGAAGGTTATAAGTTTATCAAAAGTTATTTTCATAATAAACTTTCCAACATCTAATACCTTGAAGGTTAAGGAATTAAATTTTTTTTTTATAAGTGGAGATCATTATTTTCTCAGTTCTTATTGCACTAGTGTCAACCCCCCACTACACAAAATTTCAATCAAGTTGACTTTGGAAACAACACACATGTTTATATTCGAAACTTCATTAATGAGGTAATCAACCTTGTTAATATTGGCTTTAACATTCATTCTCTTTCTTTGGTTCTTTATTAAGCCTTATTTTGTTATTATGATTTGTTCAATTATCACCATTTTGCTTACAAACTACTACGTATATGAAAATAGTATTGTGTAAATAATATTTTCACTAAGTAAGTTTCCTAGAAAGATTGGAGGGGTCACAAACGATTTCGTTTAAAACTCAATCTTCTTATACATAACTTTCTAGATCATATTTATTCACCACGTTAACTTTCATGTTAACGTTCTGTCTTAAAGAGCATATATTGAAGATTAAATTTTAATAAATTTTTAACCTTAAAAATAAATGGATCCAAGTTTTTTTTTTCACCTTAAATGTGCCTATTAACCATTTTATTTAAAAAATAAATCCCAACATTCATTGCTTAAACCTTCTTTTCATCTCAAATTATGTTAAAAGTTTAGGATCAAGAAAAGCTATAATTTCTAGCATTTTTTAGACCTTGTTTTAAAAAAATCACAATCGCAAAAACTATCACCATATCAAGCATACACTTAATATTATTGCATTTAATTGTGCTAGTTATGAGCTGCATAAGAGATGTTTTAATGCAAAAAAGAAATGCAAGCGATGTCCATGGGTTTTTTAGCATCCAAATTTTTTTTCAATTATTAATTGAAAATCTGATGTGCTCATTCAATAAAAGAAACTAAGAACTATATATGCCAATAAATATTAAAAAAAAATATTAACAATAACTAAAAAATAAATTACAATATTTGATCTCGTGTGGTGGGAAGCCTATCAACAAATTTTATTTAATTATATTGAATTAATTATTTTTATAAGAAGAGTAATTATTTAAATTTCATTGAAATACAATGGTTTGCAAGTATAATTTTTCATTTTATTCTTATTTATTTTTATACCAAGAAATATAACTTTTTTTCTCTATATTTTTTATTAATAAATATCAAAAGTAATCATAACAAATATAAAAAAAAAACTTTAAAGATTTGAAATCAGAATAAGAAAAACATCTCTAGTTAAAAACTATTTATCTAATCTTATTACAATCATAAAAGCATGTATTAATTATATAAAAAAAAATTATAACTTTGACATGAATGTATTAGAAATATATAAGAATAATAAACCACTTTCACATTGTTGTGGAAAACTTTTCAAGAGTATCAATAAACCTGGCCTAACTTGGCGGGTCAATTTAAAGACCCCCTAACTCGACCCCTTGCTTGACTCAAGTTTCAAATAAAAAACAAGTGAGAACTAGCGTGATGTGACCCAATCAATATGACAAATTCAAATATAACCTGATTAAAACATAGTTTAACTGAATAAAAAATTGCAAGGTGATGTTGTTTAAACCTTTTTTGCGCATGCACACACACATATACATATTAAGTTTTTTAAAAAAATATCATTGTAATTATTTTTTAAAATATATATAAAAAAGGACCAAGCTAAAGCACACCTAGGCTTTAAAAGATAGTCTAGGTATGGCTTTCCTCCGTAACCATGCCTAGCCTTTATAGTTAAAGTTCATATGCATCAAGGGCTTTAAGGTTAGACCCATAAGCATAGATATATATAGCATAGGTACACCTTGGTTTGAAAAGTTGTGCATACACATATAGCCATTATAATTAAAGTCCAAACTTTTTTCAAAAAAAAAATCTCAGGCAAAAAGGAACCTTGGTATTTTTATAGAAGGGAGCAAACGATATATAGACCACTTAGGCAAGCAAAGTATCACTTATGATAATAGTTTATTCCCACCTTTAAAGGCCAAAAATCAAGATGAAGTTTTTATGCCCTAAAAAAACTAAATTTCAACATGTTTTCACTTAAAAACACTAAAAATCGAAACCTAGGAACCTCTAAAACTCTATTTTTTCCACAAAAAGCACTTTAACAAGTCAAAAAACTAAAATAAAAACGAAATCAAAACAAAACTTTTTTGGTTCCGATCAATATTTTATGACATAATTAAAGGTTATGATAACCTTCATTGAATTTCTCTATCAATTACGAACCTATTGAGCCTAATTAATTAGAGATATTGGTAATCATAATATGGCCAACTAAAAGCTTTCTCTCTTCTTTTTTATTTTCATGACTTTCTCTTTTTTATCAAATGCTAGAAAATAAAACATAAAAGAAAAAAAATAAGAAAAAAATAAAAATTAAGAAAAAACAAGGACCAAAGTGTTAAAAGCCAAGCTCCTTGAACAATACAAATAAAAAAGAAAAAAATATGTTTTTAACTTCATGATAGCAATATGCAACATGTCACATAAATAATCTTTATCGTTACATATATGCAAGAGCTTGCAAAGCGAAAGTGAAACAAATTTCAACACATAAAACCATATTGATAAATTTTATGAGGATAAAAAAAACAAAGGAACAAAATTTAATGACCAAAGTGTAAAGGATGAAAAATTAAGGGACTAGAAAGAAAAATGACTATGAGAGTGACATGAACAATCTAATAAGTCTTTATGAACAATGATTGTATATGCATGCTTGATGTTGGAAGACTATTTTCAAAACCTATTTTTATTTAATTTTATAATGATTAAAATAAATATCTAAAAGAATTTAAATAATTTAAATTCTGAAGAAAAATGTGTACTTCTTGAGTAAAAAGTCTCCTTTCTTGTTCATGTACTTTTTTTATTTACAATATGAATTTTTAATATAAAATTAAGAGAATTTAGAATAAATATTAGTAAAAACTTGAATGATTTAAATTAAAAGGAAAAAAAATATATTCCTTTAGGCAAAATTCCTTTTATTTATTCATTCATTTTTTATTTGAAAAATAAAACATGCCATTATTGTTGAAATTGAGGTTTTTCAATAGAAAAAACGTATCATGATTTGCAATGCAATTATCAACAAAAAAAAACTTGAAATGATGTTTCTGTTATTTTTTTATGTGAATGAGGAAAAAAAATTAAAATATATATAAATATTTAATTTGAGCAAAAAAAAACATAAGATTTGTCAATTAAAAAAATAATAGAATATTCATTTCCAATATAATAATTCAAAAAGCTATTAATATTATCATAAAAAGCTTTAATGTAATTTTAAAAAGTATGGCATAATCAAATGTTTTTTTAAATGTCATAATGATTATTTATTTTAATAAAAATTTCTTTAAAATATAAAAAAGTATTTAAAATAAAATAAAAAAAACTAAAAGAATCAAGCTTCAAAGGCCAAACATATGCCCATGAGCTTTGAAAGATAGCCCAAGCATGAATGGACTTGTAAGATCAGGCTCATGCATGCTTGAGCTAGTAAAGCATGTTTAATTTTTTATATGTTTGGAGTAAAGATTAATAATTTATTTTATTTTATTTTTTATAAAATTATCATGGTTTTGTAATTTAGATTATAGGTTTAGTAAATTAAACCAGAATAACTTGGATAACCTGGGTTGTTTCGTTGAAGATAAAACCCACCCGGAAATACAGAAGATTGAAAGGATGCGGGAAGAGATTCTGAGGAAGATAAGACTGGCAGAATACACTGGAAATACTGATGAAGCATTGTTCGCTAGCACAGCGAGAAGCTTGCTACTGCATATGCGATTATGAGCTCTTCGGATTACTGGTAAAAGAGAAGGTGCAGGTCTATAATTTAAAACCACCTTCATTTGATACTTATTTGCATATTCTGCTTCCCTGAAGTTTCTTGTTGCTTGAATAATGTTCCTGGAACTGTGGATGACAAATTGCGAGACAAATTCAAACCATAATGAACTCTTGGCATGATCTCCTAGAGCAGGACTGCACTGCGTCAATCAGTTACTCTCATTCCGTTAAACAAATAAGATTACATTGGATGGAATTACAGAAAGAAAGAACATGGAGAGAGGATTGATTTAATCAGCGAAATGCAGAGAAATACATCCATGCTGCGTCTCTATCAGAGACTCCATGAGCAAAATGTCAGGCTGGAGAGAGGGAAGCTGTATAAGAACCATCACAGTACTTCAAGCCTTTTAAGAAGCCAGAACCCAAGCAAGGATCAACGGTGGCTTCTGGAATACCAAAAGCATGACTGCTTTCTTGCAAGCCTTCAACCGCTGCAGCTTGATCAGGTTTCTCACAGGCTGTCTCAAGAGCCACATTCAAGCCAATTGAGGTGCGTTCTGTTGTAAAGCTGAAAATTTCCCAAATTAAATCAAAACACCGATTAGCAACTATATAATCATGGTGACACACTAAATAAAGGCATGGATGACAGAAGCTGGTGTAGGAATTTATGATACCTAGCCTCAAAGTTTCTCCCTTCAGAACTCATGAGAGCACATACACGGCAAACAATCCATGGTGGAATACATGCATCCTTAATTTCTATGCTGGACAAGAGACCGGTGGATGAACCTTGACTGGATTCAGTGCCTTTAGGGGAGGCAGCATTATGGTCGGCTCTTTTTACCTCCACACATTTTATCTGTGAAACAAGATTGGTAATCAGCTATGCAAACATGCTTCTGACATCATGAGGCAAGAATATATATCGTTTTTACTACTCGTATTCTCCACATTAAAAAGAATGCTAATTATACACTGATGAAAAGCACGGAATTTTTTTTACATTGAAGAACATCTATTTTAAAAAAGAGCATAATGGAACATTTTGCAACAGATATATAGCTGCTGATAAAAGAGCACTAAAGTTATATAAGTTAATAGAATTTGATTGTGAATGAAGGTTTCACATATCATATCATAAAAGATCAATGGGAACAAAAATTTTGGTCTGACAAATGAGAGAAAACTCAGCAATTGAGGCAAATATAGTCACACCAGTAAAAGAGATGGAAGTATGTTTTGAGTTCTAGCTCTATATATTGAGAAACCAAAGATTAAATTTGCAACACCCACCTCCGGAGCAGAAAGAGCTGCATTCTGAAATGGAACAGGTGAGTACAATACAGGAACATCTACTCCAGAAAGAAAGGTAAGGGAAGATCTGAAGACAACCAGAAGGAAGTGTGACATAGTCATAACATATGCAGAAAAATATGGAACTAATTTTTGAACCACAGTGCAGCCAAACTCAACAGAGGTATTGTTGTTCAAACTTCAACCCTGAAGCTACCTGTAATTTAACAAAAAATCATATAATCCATGTACATTCTTGTTTCCACAGAAAGCCAGCAGAGATTGTGGGCTATTATCAACATCAGACAAGGAACTAAGCCGACGAGTCTGCATTATGTTCAGCAGGAACCACAAATTAGTTATAAAATACAAGCAATAGAATCAAAAGTAAATGTTAGAGGATCTTGACAAGGGAGAATTGAGCAGAACTCTCCAGTTAGGGAATGTAATTATTAGGAGACAAAACTAGGAGCTTCGGATGTACAATCATCACAATCCCAAAAACTGTCACGACATCATAACTACAGGTTGCTAGATATCCTTTACAGCCCAAAATTTCAAATATTAAATGATTTCATGAATAGCAAGCATTTAACTAGGGCCACTAATTCATTAAAAGAAAAATAGGAGGAATAATTGTTGGATTATGATCAATTCAAAGTATTAACTATCAAAAATGGTCGCAAACTTAATGATCCATAATATCAGGGAAGTCATCTCATTCAAGCTCAGGGAAATGCAAGATGGCCAAATGTGAAAGGAATTCACTCACCTGGCCCAAATTCTGTTTCTCAATCTCAGAGAGCTCAACTAAATCTTCAGTGGTGACTTGCTCTACTTTAAAATGACAAAGTGGCATAGAGAAACAAATATCCTACACAACGAATTAAAAGTGTTGCATAATAAGAGCAAAATATACAAAAATCAAAAAACATGTGCCAAAATTATTAACAACATAAATGAGCAAATACTAAACATAAAAACAGATAAATCTTACATGCTCTCTCAACAATGACCTCAAACCTCTTGTTGACTGGGAGATGTAAGCATTGCATAGGTGTGTAGTTCTTCCTGGGCCATCACTATTAGTGAACATCACCACAAATTGTGAAGTGCACACTACAAAAAGTTCCCATTAAAACTCAATGTTAAGATGTAACTCCACAGATAAAAGCTTTCGCATGATTCACATGTTACAAGTATCTTTCAGTATACAATGTACCAAATAGCAGTCTTGGAAAGGAGGTGACAAGTCAAAATATAGATAAGCAGACACAACCTATGACATCAACTAAATCCAAGTAATATGTCTCAACAATAATGATGCGTGGAAACAGCAATATACTTATTTTGCACATAATGTTGCATGTTTGTGGAAAAAAGAACCAGAATATAAAGCAGGATGAGAAAATAAAAAAGATTTGATAGAACATGTGCAGAAAAATACCATAAAAAATATTGCAAATGTTCTTTCGAAGCATGTAATAAAGACTCCGAAAAGAATCCTCCCACGCCAGTTGCCGTTTTCTTATAAAATCTATGTCCACAAATAAAAAGCGAGAACGTTAAAAAGAGAAAGGAGGAAGGGAGTAGAAAACAATTAATATGAATTATTGTTTTTATTTGACAACCTCCCTCAGTTGCTGACGAGGTTAGCACTGATATGACAGCAGCAGGTAAGGTAGATTGAGGGTAAACCCATGAATGCAAAGCTTTAGAACTAAGGATTTGAGAAGCCAGTGCCTGCCCTGAGCTTCTATTGTCCTGGGAATCTCCAAATTGGGACGCAAGCTGTGGCATGCCATTGTAGGTACTGCTCATGATTGACCTATGAATTCTAAAATTTGCAAACAAAATATTAACCACCAATTAACAACCTATAACATGGAACTTGCTCACAGATTAATTCACAGTTGTCCATATGGCGTGCATTATCAAATAAATAAGTTGTTAAGGAGCCATTCTCAAAACTAAGAGACTAGACACAGAACATACCCAAGAAAATAGCCGAGGAAGTCAGAAACAGAACCCTTGTCCATATTGAAAAATGAAAACAATTTCATGCATAGCCACAAACATAGAACATACCCAAGAAAGCATTGATATGAATAAAACAGAGTCTCGAGTCCAAACAAGAGCATCCTATTATCTCAAAGGCAAAGGAATGGGTTGAGCTATCCATACCTTATCATTATTCATGTATGCATTGAATTGAAGTTGTCAAGTGCATAATAAAGTAACAGGCAAATTTTGATGACAAATCAAGTTACAAGAAAGAAAATTAATTAATTGTCACAAGTTGTTTGGAACCAATTCTTTAGTATAATTGAATGAATTCAATTTAAATTCAATTGATAAATAAGTTGAATTCATATATTTGAAAGAGAGAATTCAATTCATTTTATTTCTTATATTACACTCATCTCCTTTTTCTTATTCCTGCAAATGTCTTTCAAAAAATGAGATGGGTAGATGGTATTTTTGAAAACTAGTTTCCAAACAGCCTGGAAAGTTTTATACACTCACACGATGAAAGATCAATTTACCACCAAGTTTAAGAATTGATATTATCTAAATAAGAAGCAGCAGGACAAACTAATAAAGGAAATACTAACTTAGATATACTTGACAAACTCACCGATTAACTGAGCAAGAGGACGCCACCCGCATTCTAGTTTTCAAAGTAAAATCAAGAGGAGCCTTTAGGCCAGCTATATTGCATTCAGAGCAGAAATTGCCACTGTGGTTGCCAGCTTTTTCAGAAGCAGCATTTAAACCAGAAGTGTAAGGCGTTTCATGGGCCACAAGTCCTTTTAATGCTTTATCCTGAGTTAGTAAGTCAAATCAGAACAACTTGACTTGAGTAACAAGAAAAAAAAAATTGCTAGCAAAGTATACCATGTCAACAAATGCCAATCCAGATGACTTTTCACCACTGGATGAAAGCTGAGCAACACTGCGAAATATACTTTGACTGCAATTTTTGATTGTTTGGCGAGGTTGTACCACACCATCTTTTGAAACTTCATCAGAAGCAACTGAATTCTCTGGGCTGCCAGGAGATGAAGAGCAAAACCAGTGAGAATAAAAAAAGAAAATGTCTACATTTTGCAGATGAGATACACCATGCTAAAAGGCATACCATGAAAGTTGTCGCCTCTTGGCAGCCAGAGTTGAAAGCATAGTGATGTTCTTCAGGCTAATTGGTTGCTCAGTTGATGTAATTTCCTGAGTGTAAATGGGAATACAGTAAACAAATGAATAATGCATCATAATAACAGAAACAGAACCAGAACATTGGTATCCTAATAAGGAAAATATAATCACCTTTGCACTGTCTTTTACAGAAAGCATCCTAAGCCTGGATTTTTTGGCAGGATATACTTCATCCATACGGGTGTCAATGTATCTAGGAGTCCTTGATGCATCTGGTTTCCTAGGCCCATTATCCACCGCACTACTATTACTGGGAGGTAAAAAAGAAATTGTCACCAAATCAGAAAATAAAAAAGTAAGTACAAGTTAAGAAAAAGATGAATAGGATGATTTACTTCTTTGAACCCATTGGAGATTCATCTACAATCTCCAGAACTTTTGTCCTCTTCAGCTGCTCTCCCTGCATGCCAACAAGGACAATAAACTGTAAAGATTTTTTTTTCCACTACAATTTATTAGTTTTGAGAAGATTCTTTAACTCGAATTTAATCCAGTTAATGAATAATGACTGTCCCAGCGACATTAAACAAATACACAACGTGCTTCCATATAAATTTTGTATATAGATCCTCAGTTCTTGCAATCTAAAACGAAAAGTGAATCTCCCCAAAACACCTCCAATTTGATTAGCATACAGATGGAAGTTTATGAAACAAAAGTAAACATGTTAAGCAAGTATAAAATGAGAAAGAAAGTCAGGGAATTACTAGGAAACTGGTCAATACACACAAACCATTTCCACACACACGCCCAAATAAAAAAATAAGGAGGTTCAAGACAAAAGATCATAAATTGATTAATGAACATACAGGTAAGCAGAATTTCTGTCCTTACTATTCAATATTTACAAGGAATGTGAATACAGAAGACAAACCACAAGCACACGTGAACTTGAATTTATTCCAGCAATAATGGTTGAAAACGTCAGAATCCAACCATCCAAAAAGTGATCAAAACTTCCAAGTTAAAAACCTAAAGCACAGAGCACAACAACGCACAAGTTGAAAACTTACTCTCAGTTCCGACGGAGTCTTCCTTCTAACCATTGGACCATCAGTTAAAGAAGCAGCACCACCACCACCAATTTGAACAGTGACAGAACCTAACAAGCCACCCGGTGCCGCAACTTTTGCCATAAATTACTCTGTTCAGACCATTTATAACTCCCAACTCCTTCAAACCAATGAACTCACCACCTACAAACAATTTTCCCGTAACACTTCCGTTAACACTCGCACATATTACCACGAACGAATCTAAACAATAAATTTGGAATTGATGAATAGACATTGCGCATTATTAAGAGAAACATAACATCAAACACCATATAAGCTTTTCTATAGTGTCCAAACTGGATTCTAAATCTAAAGAAATCCAAGACTCAATCGAAAACCTCCTTCCTACTTCGATTAAATAGTAAACTAACAAAAATTAAACCAAAAACTAAATAAATAAATCCAATTACTGCTGTGAGAATCGATTTCTAACAATCTAATGTCGTGTCAACTATACTAACAACATCAAACGCGGATTTTATGGACAAATAACGAAAAAGAGAAGGAAAAAAAAAAGGTAAGGAAAGGAAAGGAAAGGACGTGTTACTGTTACCTTTGGGAAGTAGAATATGAGAGAGAGAAATAATGCATCGAGAGAAACCGATTTTTAAACCTCTCAATTAAAAAACCGAGGTACTGTTGTTGGATTGTTGGGTTTTTGATCGATTTGCCCTAAAAAATAAGAGTCTAATTAAGGCAAAAATTCAACAAAAACTATGAGCAGGTTAGTGAGTGAGAGGGAGCAAAGCAAAGATTGGAAAAGTTGCGGTAAAGTTTATATTTTGGGGTTTGAACATTTTCGTAGTTTTCATTTCCCTCCTGTCCTTCACGCCGTTAGTTTTCGACGCCAACGGTCAGAGATTTTATTGAAAAGTGACGTTAAGTGGTGGAAATTTGGGGATGAAGTGTTATTGTACTCGCTAGGATTCCGTGACGCGTGTTGCTCAGGGAGCAACTTACGGCGTCCATTTATTAAAGGGACCAAACGCTGGGCAGGTTTGTGAGACCGGCAGATGACTTCTTTGGTTGCGGTCAACTTTTTTTTTTAAAATAAATTTAATTTCATAATTTTTTATCACTTGTTGTTGTTTTAATTTTATTTAGCTTGGCCCAGTATGATCTACATGATGATATTGTGAAGTGGATATATGATTTTTGAATTATAACTTTTTTATAATTAAAAACTTAATTTTATAAATAACTTTTGATAAGCTAAAAACAAAATAGCGACTCAAATCAATTTATTTGAAATCATAATTTATTATTTATCCATAAATATGTTTGGTGAAAATTTAACTTAAATGTGACTTTATTATTTTTAATTTATATTAATCAAAGGAAAAATTACTTTAAACTTCCTATATTTAGGGCATGAAAATATTTTCCTCTTATACTTTGAAAATTTACAGTTTATATCATACTTTATTTCAAATTATATGAAAATCACAGTTTATATATGAAATCACAGTTTATATAATTTTCTTCAAATTATTTGAAAATCACTGCATAGTTTATTTCACTTTACCTATTTAGCTGGACTCAATCATTAAAGATTCTAAAATATTACATGTTTGCCATTATAATTTTTTTAAAACCCAATTTATGCATCTTCTCCTCTCTCTTACCACCATTTCTACATCTTCTAATTACCCAATTAGAACTAGAATGGAAAGCTTAACATATATATTCTTATCAAGTGAATAGATCCAAATTCAACAAACATTTAATCGAGTTAAATAATATATTTAATAAAAATAAATATAATTCTTAATCTAATTATTAGATTTGATTTAATTTTTTTCTAAAAGATTCTAAAAATTAAAAACAAGACTAGCAGTATTCGAACTGGTAGCAAATGAAGCCATTAATGGACAGAGCAACCACACTTTCAGTAATTTGCAGATCAATCATCAATGTCTACATAAATATGTCACTCGAACCAGATACACTCAAGTCATCCTCAAACTCCTGGAGGTCCTAGATACCCATTTTCATGGTGTCGTGATGATCAGCTACCAGCCATGGAACACAAGAAGTAGGTGGTGACGATGAAGAAGTAGTTGAGAAAGTTTCAGCTTTGCCAGTAAGACGTTGAACAGTGCCCATAAAATCCTCTGGCCTTACATGAATAATGTCAGGCGATTTGAGATATACTATAACAGGAGAAGAACGACCCTGATTTGGAGCCGCCGTCTTCTTGATCTTCGACGAGTTCTTGCTGACCATAAGAGGTGCTGGCCTTGGACACTGCAATTTTCCTGCCATTGAAGAGTTCATTTTGTGTGATTCTAACTACTCAACCTTAATTAGAAGCAAAGTTATCTGATGGGAGGCAAGATTTTGAAGTATTATGAGGGTCTGAATCCGGCTTTGAACTGCAGAGGTACTTATAGAGGCAGAGCGGGTGACGATTCAGCTTGAAAGATAAAACATATATGTATTTGGTCAGCTTTGAATTGTTCTTTTTGTATTTTAATATTTGTTGGTTTG
This sequence comes from Populus nigra, assembly GCF_951802175.1. Taxonomy (NCBI): domain Eukaryota; kingdom Viridiplantae; phylum Streptophyta; class Magnoliopsida; order Malpighiales; family Salicaceae; genus Populus; species Populus nigra. Next base: position 6,676,211 of record NC_084854.1, on the reverse strand, counting down.
TCGAAGTTTAATCGCCGGCAGTAGATGGTTATTTTAAAGACTCAGTGTTCTTTTTTTTATTATTATTAAGTTTTAGTTTGAATGAGACAAAACCGCTCAGTCAAGTCAATTCTTGCCGATGTCGTACTTTTCTTCGATTATAGAACAATAATCTTACAATGTCAACCTTCTTCACCAGGGCTTCTGAACACCCGATCACTCGATAAAAAGAAATGCGGTGAAAACCCACAAAAACACGCAAAGAAGAAGAGGTAAAATGTTATTGTAGAAAATGTTAACAGTGGTCATAGATATCCTCATGCTCATTCAAACCTATCAGAAAAATGGTTATGAAAATCTTTAAGAGTTATTTCAAAAATAGTTTTAATGATTAGGTCGAGATCATAATAATGCAATCGGAGGCATGTTAAAGGCTTGGAGCATAGCTCATATCAAGATTTTATTAATATTTTTTTATTAATTTTATGTAAAAAAATTATAATTCTCGATTGAGTTATTAAAAATTTACGTGGAGCCTTTTAATATGATACTAGCTTGAATTAAAATTTCAGAAATTTTAAAGAAATTGAGAAATTTGATAAAAAATCATAATTTGACCAGTTTTACGTTATTTGATATAATTTTCAATCTAACCATCAGATTGAGCTGAAATTTTACGAGAGATCTTAAAATGTATTAAATAAAATCAGGTTAAATTTTTAGAATGAACGGAGCTTAGTAGTGCTAACAAAAAAAAAAAGCAAACCTACTCATTAAGGGTAAAATAGTTATTTGCCATTAAAAAATAAAAACAAATCAGCTCTTTCTTCTTTTTATATGTTGCTGACTAGGCAGAAGCAGAATAGAAAAAGAAAAGGCGAAAGAGAAAGAGAGAAAAGTAAGGGAAAATTAAAAAAAAATTGCAAGAAAAAAAAATATAAAAAGCGAGAGAATAACCTTGTAAACTTACAAAGTCCAACTTATAAAACATTAATCTAAGGAAGAATCAAGTGAAGAAAAGAGGAATTGAGAGAAAAAAAAAATTTAATTGCTTTTTTTTTTAGTTGACATGAGATTACTATTTTATTCCGGTTGAGAGGTTGTTATAATATCGATTTAGATTCGATTATAAATGAATTATATTCCACAAAACATTGAAGGATATAACTTCAATAGTGAGTTTATTTTTACTTTCAATTTAATTTTATATACTTTCAAATTTATTTTTTTATATTTTAGGTAGTGTATTTGAATTAAAATTTTATTATTAACTTCAAAATTTTATGTACATGAGTTAATAATTAATTTTTTAAAAAATTTATATATTTATTTAATAGTCTAGAGAAGAAAAAATTATTTGCTCCGTACTTGGATGCAACCAATTCAACATCAGCTAGAAAACAATGATTTTAATAGTTTATAAACACAAAATACACTTTTCTTTCTCTTAAAGAGAAGCATTTTAAAATGATAAAATTCACCATATAATTGCAGTAAAACAATACATTTTAGAAGACTTAGTATATATAAGTATGGGCATACATTATCGATTCATTAATTTAATTTAAAATGACTAGTTTAAGATAAATGAAAACAACTTAATTGTGAGCTTATTGTTTTTGTTTTTTTTTCACCAAACTAGATTATTGAATTGATTTAAAATTAATTATAATTTTTGAAACATGGTTGTTCATGTTTCTTGAGAGAATCCGATTCCTGATTAGATTAATATTATAGGTTTAATCAATTGAAAAAAGAAAATGAAAGAAGAAGCCTCTTCCATTACATATATTATTATAAAAATAAAATAAAAAATTAAAGAGAGACGAAAGAAGAATGGTTTATCTTCGTTAAGAAAACAATGTGTCTAAGTCTTGAATACTTCTACTAGAGATATATTGGCCGCTTGAATGGTACCCGGAATTTTAAAACAATTAAAGATTCTGCAATATACTTTCTATTCATCCATGAAAGGTAACCCAAAATGTATGTTTATATTATATAAATATATTTATAAAATATTTGAATTTTTTTAAATAATATGACATATTTATTTCTTTATAAGAGATCATCGTGGTTAACAAGTTAACCTGGTTTTACCAGAAATTTTATTTTTAATTTTATCTTTTAATGTTAAATTAATTGATAATTGAATTTTTAATTTATTTTTGATAAGATTACCTTGATGTTATGGTTATATCACAAATTTTTCATACTAACCCATATGGTTTAGATCATTTTTTTTCTTAACTCTTTTTCTTTTGACACTTCCTTTTCATTTTTTTTTAATTTATATTATCAAAATTATATGAATTTATTAAACCAAGTTATGTGAATTACTCAATCTCTAGCTTTTTAAAAAATGAACTTGCACGCAAGAGTGCTTGACGCTACAAATTGTCCAAATATTCTAGAACCTCCCCCTCCTCGACAAACCTTTCCTAATCAAACCGCCATAAATTTCAAGTTTTATTACTGCATGCACTGACCATAATTAAAGTGTTATCAATATATATTTCAAGTTTTGAAAGAATTTTTTATTATTTTCAACTCAATTAGTAAAAAGATAGTAGTTTTTCCAATAAATAAACATGGATTAGCAAGCCATATTATATAAACAAAGACTATTTAAATAAAGCATACATATATTTATACCAAGAGGAAAATATATAAATCTATGTTGACTAATCAAATAATCTATATATAGAGTTTTATGTTGATTAATAAATCATAGAGATTTATAATTAAACTATGAAGAGTTTATATATTTAGCGAAGTGCTTGCAAAACTAAAAAAACATTAAATTCTATGACAAAAAAAAGCAATTAAATAAACTAAAAACTTGTAAAGAAAGCATGGAAATGAATAAAGCCTAAAGTTGTAAAGTGATAAATTTACATAAAGTAAATTGTGAAAGATAAATTTACAGAAAATCAGAGAAAATTTGTATTAAAACTATAAAAAAGAATTATCTATTTATAAATAATATTAGTAACAAAATTTTAGAAATATTGTTTCCTTAACAACAACAACAAAAACAAAATCAAATTCTACCGTAATATGCCTTGTTTTCTTGTTTGATCATTTTGTTGCTTAAAGATTTGGATATGATCCTTCAACTTCAAAAACTTGTTAATTTAACCCAGTTATTATAGGTCATTTAAAAAAAATTTATTTAATTTGAGTGTCAACTGATTAATTACATTATTTTTTGGAACAACAAACACGAACCCTACACGGTTTACCATGTGGTTAAGAAGGTTCATTTTATTTCTTATTTTTTTGGGTTAAAACCCTAAAGTCAAAGATTAAAGGAACATGGCTGTCATCTTCTTTAAATCTAAATTATTGATTTCAGATTAAAAGTATCGATATCTTAAGATAAGGCATGCTTGGTTAGTGTTTCAGAAAAAAAAATATCTAATTAAAAAAAAACACAAAATAAATCTACTTGCAGAATAATTTTAAAATGAATTTATATAATTTCAAAACAAAAACTATATAAAAACATGTTCTCTTTATCCTTACTATTCACGCATTTTTTATCTCGAGATTACAATCAAATACTACGTAGAAAAAAAAGATATAAATTTGGAGAGCCAACATCTGGGATATTTTATTTTCTGAATTGTCACACTAAGGTGACAGATGCATTCTTCAGATCATCAAAAAGAAGATGCATTCTTAGATCATCAAAAAGGAATTTAATCTCTACACGTTAAAGAAGATAGAAGAAGAAGAAGAAGAACTATAGAGGACCCCCGGGGTCTGATCTGAGAAGCAAACTCTTCTTGGGTGTGTGTTGAATTTGTGATTTTAAAATATTAATAACTCAGATCGCCTTTGAATAATCAAGAGACTGGATTCCTTGTCAACCTATGCAAATACTCCAACTATAGAAACATGTCTGTTTTTTAGTATTATAGTCTTCAAAAAGCATTAAATTCACAGCGTAGGGGACTAGCTAGCTAGCTAGTAGAGACAATATTTTTAATCAATATTGACAATCTCCCCCCAAAATTCAACTCCTTGCGAGCACAGCACAAGGAAAAACTTGACAGTCAAATTTGGCAGCAGAACGTGAAGCGGTTTGCAGGAGTTACGGAGCTTTTGTTTGTGTATTTTAAAAATATTTTGAAAAAAAATATTTGTTTTAAATTAATTTTTTAATATTTTCAAATTATTTTAGTGTTCTAATATAAAAAAATATTTTAAAATAAAAATATATTATTTTAATACATTTCTAAATAAAAAACACTTCAAAAAAAATCACTGGAAGCATAAATTCTCAGCCATCTGGTTATCTTTCATGAAGCTGTTACTAACTATGGAATTATGCTTAAATAGTTTTTCCTTTTGCGAATATCTTAAATAAAGAACAAAGCTTCAAATAATTATGCCATTATACTCATCATAATTACCTATAATCATTCTCATGTTTCTTTCCTTCTTAACATAATTATCCAATAACTTCATGATATCAAGGGTGGTATTTGATTCTCATGTTAAAGCCTCGCAAATCTATTGTAAGCCTAGCAAATCTCATGATATAATCAATATTGACAATCTCCCCCAAAAATTCAACTCCTTGCGAGCACAACACAAGGAAAAACTTGACAGTCAAATTTGGCAGCAGAACGTGAAGCGGTTTGCAGGAGTCACGGAGTTTTTGTTTGTGTATTTTAAAAATATTTTGAAAAAAAAATATTTTAAACTATTTTTTTAGTATTTTTAAATTATTTTAGTATGCTAATATAAAAATATTAAAAAAAATTATTTACATATTTTTCTAAATAAAAAATACTTTAAAAAAATTATTATTATAATACCAAATAGGCTTAGAGTGTGTTTAGAAAAGCAGTTGAAACCACGTTTTTTAAAATTTAGAAATTGTTTTAGATTGTTATTTAGATTTTCTTATTTAACTTAATGGTCAGATATATGTCTAGGTCAATACTCGGGAGGGATGTTATTCAACTAATCAAAAGCACTGACATCCACATACCTAATATTATCCTTCTTGTAATTACAAAAATTAAGAGTTGTGTAAGCTTTTGAAGCACTCCAAAATCCACTATTGAGTTCTAAGTCTTGAAATCTTTTTTTCTTCATATTGTAATAAATATGCTTTGAACAATGCTTGCGTGTTACCTTAGAAAATATCTCTACACCTGCTTTAGATATACTTTACACATAGCAAAAAAAATCTAGCTAGACAATAAAATACATTGTAAACATCTCATAAATTTTACTAAAAACATAATTTACCTTTGCTTGTTAGACATTATACAAAAAGGCTTATGATGTATGCCATGCTTAATGGATTTATAAAGTGCATGTAGAAACCATCACTAAGTGTCGTTGTTTGCAGGCTTAACAACAATTTACACTATAGAAAATAAATTAACCATTGTTGACCTCCATTACCATTGTAGATAAAAGTATTTTATATAGATCCTTAAGATGATAATTATCTATACCAATAAAATGGCTTATATCCATTTATGAATTATTTTCAAACAAGTATAAAACTTCTAAAACTCTCTTGATGAATCAACTTTTAAGTTGTAATTAAGTTCAAATTCTAAAAACAAATATGATCTTGGATTATATTGTTTTAGCTTCTGCACATATCGAGGGAGTCTCTTAAAAAACTCTTTGTGATCTCTTTTAATGAGCTTTTTTCCCTTGATTTTAGCTCTCTATAATTATATTGATAGTGATTTAACATCAAACTTATGTTCTAGAATGGTATCCAATGCTTTATTTGAGATATTTGGATGAAAACTTATTATAAGCCGCATTTTGTTTTTGCAATCCATGCCATATTAGCATTTTTTATAGTTGTTAGTATAATACAATTATATTTCTTTTTTAAGGACTTAACTATGAATGTATTGGAATCATGAAGGAAATAAACATATATTCTCTATGAACAACCCTCACCTATATATTTTGCTATAACCTTATAATTTTTATGAATATACTTTTTCAAGTGATAACCATGTTTTACTTTGTATCCTCTTATAATATTTCTAAATTTATTTTCATTATTAAAAAACATGAAATATCAATATATAAAATGCAGTCCCAACAACAATTTCTTTGGACAAATGTTGAACCACCATAATGAGCAATTATATTGGTCATTTTGTATGTATACTGGCACGGTAGAGGATATAATATTATATTAATAGATAAACATAATCTCATAAACCAATTATTGATGACTATATTGTACATGTAAGCTATATTTTTTGAGTTTTTATTAGGATTATCAAAAAAACACTTGCTAATTAGGTTAAAAAGTTGTAAATAATAGTTAATAAAAGCTTAATAACATTAATCAATCACATAATGAAGCAAAAACTATAAAATAGAGTTCTTAGAATAGTAACCCATGAAGAGAAATTAGGGTTTTTCAAAAAATTACTAATTATGTTCAATAATTGCTTTATATACATAATACAAAGGTTTATTGCATAATAATCCATATTTTAAGAAAGATTAAGCAATTAGGGTTTTAGGGAACATTGATCAGTTCAAATTATAATCATGAATTTTTTTTGGCTATTTAAATAAACAATAATAAAAGGTTTTCCACTACTAATTTTTTTTTATGTTGATTATTTTCGACTAAAGAAGAACATAATGTTTTTTAGGGTTTTCTAGGTCTTCATGATTGATATTGCACAACAACAAATTTGAGTTTTTTTTTTAAGTTACATGGACACTAAACAATATATAAGCAATTGAATAATCAATTTTTTACAATATCACAATGCATTATTATCGATTTTCAAAGCCTCAATTAAAAATATTTCAAAAAACTAATATGTTATTTGTGAGTTAAGGACGAAACTTGTGAGAAATTCCACTACCAATAGAGATAACTACGTTGAAACACAAATTCATGCAAGAAATCAATTTTAAGAGTAATTATTTATTGTTCAATTTGTGAGAATGGACAAGATCTTCAGTGCTTGTGAGTAGAAGAGAGAGAGAGGGGGGGGATGGGGGGGATGATTTGTCATTTGTGTTTCTGATAATTATAATATATATTAGGGTAATTTGGTTATTTTCTCATAATTGAATTTTTTTCTTTGATCCAGGATGCAAAATGTAATTTTTAAAAAACTCGATAGGCAAGTACAATTTCAATCAAACTATAAGATGTTAGGGTGATTTTTCCAATACAAATTAAGTCACTCAAACATAGTAAAAAAATAAAAGGTTGGACACTAAAATTTTAGTTTCCTCCACGAGCTTATTAACATATAATGAATGCATGAATCGAGACTGAATATTTGGGATGATGATTGATTGTAAAGAATTAATAGCAGATTATGCAATCTATTCATACAAATTCCATGCAATCAATTCCTAACACTAAATTAATTTCTCCAAACAAATGACTGTTTACAAAAAGTCTAGTTTGATTAAATTTAAACCTCACCCTATGAAGCATTTAGGCTTGATCCAATAGGGTTTCATTCTTTCAAGACTTCAAACGTAGATGAAGGAAACCTGAAAATTTCTTTGTTTAAAGAGCTTGTCTTGAAGAAAATTTTGTATCTTCAAGAATTCTTTCATCCTCTCATATCTAGGGTGAGACCCTTTGTTTATAGAAATTTATAGGGGCACTCAGGTATTTTTATCAATGTCATAGTACATTATTTTATTGGTCAATTTTTGTTTATGAGATCTTGTATTTATGACAAAATACCTTTAAATATCTCATATCATATGTCAACCTTCTATCAGTTAAGAAATATATTAAAATCCATTTATTTTAATCGTAATAAACTAAAAATGACACATTTGGTAGAATGATTTTTTGTTTCTACGAGTATACTTTGGAATCTAGTGTTCCTTAAAGTTTTATCAGTTTGTATTTTAGAAATGGTACTGGAGGCTGATAAAATGAGATGAACCATTAATTTTATTTTTGTTGTGTTCAGATCATAAGAAAGGCGAGGATGGAAGGATTGTTCTATTATAACTAGATTTTTATTTCTCAAGAGCTGCTTATTGATAATGACTTCAAATGTATTTTGGAGAAGCCATGGTTCCAAACTTGATACATGCTTTCTTTTATACAAAGTTTCGTATGTTAGAGACATTGTGTAGTACGCTCAAAGTTTAGTATATTTTGAGAGAAGGTGGTGGATGATTGAGATTTTATAGACGAATCAATGACTAGCCTCCTCAATGCATGTTTGTTACTCTCCATTGCATTTACTAATGCTTGCTATTTATTTCTATTTAATTCACTTGCTAAGTATCATGTCTGCTAGATCATGCCAGACCCAAATGTTTGAGTCAAAAAATTAAATTTTTTCAAAAGCATTGTTGTAACCCAATTTTAGATCCACCAAGATTTTCTCGAATGTTATTGTAACCCAAAAATCGACAAGCATGATTGAACCGCAAAAACAAACATTGTCTCATTCAAGCATGATTTTTTTTATTTATATGCAGTAGAACCTAATTGCAAACTCTTATTTGTTTGTCCAAGTTATTTTATAAATTTGTTATATTTGAAGAGGAAAGAATGAAAAAAAATGTTGAGTTCTAAGTGATTTATTTCAAGTTTTCAAAAATAAACTTTCTTTTTTTTGTATGCATTGAGGATGAAAATATTAGTTTTATATTTCCATTTAAGTGTTGAATAATTTTTTAAAGAGTTCATGCCTTTTTAAATTTGAGATATTGCATAATCTAATTGTCAAAATTTGTTATAAGGAGAGTTTATTCTATATTATAACTATTAGTATATACGAAAATTTGAAATATATGATTATAAGAGAACACTTTTGAATTGATACATTATGTTATAGGAAAAGAAAATACTGTATATGTAAAAGATTTATTATCCTTTCAACTATCTTAATTTGTGCAATTTTGTAGATGATTTCTTCACAAAAATTACAGATTAATAAAAAAAAATTGAGTGAATTTTAGGGATGCTTGTTGTTAATGTCCCAAAATAAAAGAAAACAATATAGAAAATATAAGAATATAATTGGTTAAAAAGAAAAGGATGAAAATACAAAATAAATATGTTTTTAGAACAACTATAAGTGTATCCTATATTTTCAAAAAAAGATGGACAAGTCTGGCATGATTGTTAGATCCAGACATGTGGGTCATGCCAAACCCAGGCGTGGGGCTGGCATGGTTGCCAGACCCAAGCACCTGGCTCTAGCAAGGTATTTGATATTTTTTCTTAACAATACATCAGAAGTCCACAAAGAATTATTAGAGGTTGTTTGTATGCGTGGTTGCTTCTACGTTTGAAGCAACCACAACAAACATTATGTTTGGTTACATAAAAATGCAATTTAATTTTGGTGGGGCCCATGATAATTCAAGTTTTGCACATGATTTTGGCGAAGCAACTCCTGGCTGCTTTTTGAATTTCAGCGTTTACGTCCACAGTGCAATTCACTTGCGCTGTTCGCGAGAACAATTTTTTTTCTTTCGATGTGTTTAATTTTTGTACATTTTTTTAAAAAAAACTAGTTTAGAGTGAATTAAATTTACTCGCATTGTCATGTAAATAATATTTTTCCCCAAAAACTAGTGTAGAGTGAATTAAATTCACTCGTAGTGTAATATCAAATCAATTTTATTCTTGATAATATTTTATCTAATTTTATTACACACTCAAAAAATTATGAAAACTGTAGTTCTTGTCAGATGAATTTTGTACGTAATGAAATTGTAAATGGTTTAATGGAATAATAAAAAATATTTTATATAAAGTATTATTTATTTCATGAAGTAATAGCAATAGTTAAATCTACAACATTTAAATTAAAAACCATCAATATTAATATATATATATATATATATATTTTTTAAAATTATTTTATAACCTTAATTTCAAAAGCATTCTTAACCAAACACATTAAATTACTTTTTGTTCAACCTCAATTTCAACCACAGTTTTAACCAAACACCTTTTTTTTCAAACTAACCTCAACTAAAAGTACTTTTTATAAAACAACTTTTTTCAAACCACAACCATAACAGCTACCGCAATACCAAACACACTCTTAGTTAAATGTCCTAAGACCCATTCAACCCATTTGTATAAGTATTTTGGTCTTCAACAAAACCATTACCTTTGTTTGGCTCATAAAAATTATACAAATCCTAGGTGCCAGACCCAAGCTACTTTGATCTGACAACCACGTCAGGCCCAAGTGACTTGGGTCTGGCAATCCTATCCAAGTATATTGTGGACCAAGACACAGTCCACTATAGACTTGCACAATGAATTCTCTAAGCTTTGAAGGCTTGAGATGAGGCTAATGTTATCTTTCACAAAACGTTAAATTATTATTTTGCCACTTGGTTGAAAAAATTAAAACCTTGATTGTGAGGGTATTTCAGTATTTTTCATAAGGTCATTGGTCATTAAACATTTGAGCGGAGATATGATAGTCTTTTCACATTTATTTGCATAATAAAAATAATATTTTATCCTAAGGTTAACAAAATTAAGACCTATTGCTCAAGGATTTTTTGACCTTCCATAAACTTAAATAGTTCAAATACATTTTTAGCCTTGGAATAGAAAAAAAGAAGCTTTGCATATATGGATATTTTTATTCTTTTACTGTTTTGTGTAATTTTCTATAATAATAAGGGGTATTTTGATATTGTTTAATTATTTTAAAATTCAAAAAGCTATGCTAGACCCATGCTTACATGGTTCTGACAACTATGTCAGTCTCAAATTACTTGAATGTCAACCAAGTATCGTAAAGTTAGCGTGGTTGTCAGACTCAAAGTTCTTGGATGTGGTAAAGAGTTGAATGAAAGTTTAAAAATTAATCCGCTTAGTAGATTTAATAACACTATTAAAATATTCTCCATACTTTTAATATTTTTTTAACATTTTAAATTTTTTTTTGATATTAAACTGGTTTACAGCACTTGTCAATATATTAGTAATTTATATAATTTGGGTGATAACATGGTTCCCCACGCACGTGTGCAGGCAAACTCCCTCCCGCGTGCCGCGCGCCATTTTCAATATTAATCCATAATTGCATCATGAAGATGGTGACGGTCCATGCATGGAAAAACATATGGTTTAATCACGTGAAATGTTTTCTTTAACCTCGCTCTAATTTCTCTTTAAACGACCACATGTCTCCATTTTGAACAATCAAATACGATGCTTTATTTGCTTACCCTTTCTCAAGATAAGTGCCTCTTTGCTTCATCTATCACTTTCTCTCTGATTATTTATTCTAGTTTCGTGCATGGATTTGGTTTTGTTGTTGCAATTTGGTGAGGATTTTTGTATTTTTTTTGGTGAATTCTTGACCATATTTTGATTAGTTTTGTTTCCAAATTAATGTCATTCGGAGCCAAATTGCAAAATTAGGGTTTGATTGAGGGTCTGGGATCTGATCACAAAGAAGCATCAAAGTTGTTTCTTGTTACTGTTAATGGGATAAAAAAAGATTCAATCTTTATACTACCTTTCAGAGAAGAGAGGCGGTAACAAGGACCTGAAGATCAATAGGGCTAGTTGTTTATTTTTTATTTTTTATGGGGAATACATGTGTAGGACCAAATCTAGGCAATAATGGATTCTTCAATACTGTTACTGCTGCTATTTGGCGTTCCCGGCCACCAGAGGACCGGTTGCACCTTCCTAAAGGAGAAGGTAGTAGCAAGAATAATGGTGATTCAGAAGCGGGTCCGGTTCGTGGATCAAAAAAATCTGAGGGTTCTAAAAAAGGATCAAATGATCATCCACCAATACTGGTCCAGAACACCCCGCCTGAACCAGTTAAAATGCCCAATGAAGCACCACCACCTAAAGTCATTGAGCATGAAAAATCCATTAAGCAGGAAATGAGAGAAGTGGGAATTGGTCAGCCAGGGGAGGAGCAGAAGGGGAAGAAACCTACTCATGTTAAGAGGGTTTCGAGTGTAGCGCTTCAAATGGAATCTGTGTTAGGGAGGAAAACTGGGAATTTGAAGGATATTTATAGTTTAGGGAGGAAGCTTGGACAAGGGCAATTTGGAACAACGTTTCTTTGCATTGAGAAGGCGACTGGGAAGGAGTTTGCTTGCAAATCCATAGCGAAGAGGAAGTTGACGACGCAGGAGGATGTGGATGATGTTAGGAGGGAGATTCAGATAATGCATCATTTGGAGGGTCATCCTAATGTGATAAAAATTGTGGATGCTTATGAGGATGCTGTTGCAGTTCATGTCGTTATGGAACTTTGTTCTGGCGGGGAGCTTTTTGACAGAATTGTTCGGAGGGGGCATTATACGGAAAAACAGGCAGCTGAGCTTGCGAGGTTAATTGTTGGTGTTGTGGAAGCATGCCATTCTTTGGGTGTTATGCACCGGGATTTGAAGCCTGAGAATTTTCTGTTTGTCAGTCAGGAAGAGGAGTCGCCGCTTAAAACGATAGACTTTGGTCTCTCAGTGTTCTTCAGGCCAGGTACACATCTGAGCATCACTTTTATGTTTCAATGGTTGGATTTAGCACCCCTTTACTTGAAGCATTATTGAACTAGTGCTACACTAGCCTTTTCTTTGAACTCTATTATAGCTCTAGAGTTCTTGAAAATATTTTCCTTGCCATCCAAGTACAACACCAATAATTTACTGACTAAATGAAAAAGAATATCAGCTCAATTATAAATAGCTTCTCTTTCTCACTTATGAAGATTTCCACTTGCCATGTACTTTTCCTATATGAGAATAGAATGGCTTGCCCCCTTTTCTTGCCTATCAACTGTGGAAATAATTATCAAAGAGGAAGAATGGTTACTGTTGTTGTCACGGATATTGTTAATGGATAGGCGAAAGGTATGCTTGGTTTCTCAAACAGTAAGATGGTTGATTATATGGATAAAAGCTTACTTTTGAAGTTTCTTCCCAAATTTAAAGAAGTTTTAGTTTGTAGTTAGATCTGAACTTATCCCCCTAAATAATTGCATTGAACTTATAGTTCTTGCTATTGAGATAAGGATAGAGATTTTGGTCTAGAATTTGAGGCAGTCTTGATCAAAACCTATTCTCTTCATGTTTACTATCATGATAAAAGATCTGGTATTGAGTATACATGGACACCTGGTAATGCTGTTCTCAGGCCTGATGTTCCACCCCTTAGACCCTTAATCACATCTTTTGTGACGATCTCTGACTACCTGTCATATGCAGAGAACACTGCAGGTTCATTTTTGCTTTAGTTTAGATCAGGTGATTGATTCTTCCCGAGAAAATTCTCTGTGGGCCATAACCCTCTTGAAGAGGGTGCTTTAGTTCAACAGAAAAAATCAGAATCCATACGAAATTGGTGCATGAGGAAATTAAGTGAAAGAGATTTATAGATCTGCTTAGAGCTTTCAATGAATAATAAACAGAGCTCTGATCAAGCCTGGCTGGACTTTATGAAAACATTTCCACCATTCACCTCTGATTTCGACAGTAAAAGCAAGCAAGCTGTGTCCAAACACATACAAGCAGGGTCATTGAAGTTTCAGTATCCAGATTTTGATTTTGATTTTGGCTTGGACGAACAAAAAATATATGAATATTTACTTTTATTTTGATAGCCTGCAGCGTGAGTTTCAATGCCAACATCTGAAAATTTGGAAATGATTTTCCATTCTAAAGTTGTTTGGAGCTGCCAATTGTGGCCTAAACAAGTGCCAGAGGCTGAATGTTGAACCTCTTAAGTTCCCAATACTTAACTGGCTTCTCATTGTAAGCTATTTTAAGTTTTTGTATGGTCGTAATGCACACAGTGGTTACAAAATATAGCAAAATTTACTGCTTCCTTATAATTTCTTAAATACACATCAGAATATAATTTTCTTCATTGACTATGCCAGACAATTTCATTATTTAGTACATGAACATTTCAACATCCATGCCAATATGGTTACCTTAGTATGCCTCCTATATGTTTCGCTTTAGAAGGGTTATGTTTGCCTGCAGTCAGCACATAGTCTCTCCATTGCCCATGCTTATTTAAAACTTTGGCAGCATTATGTTGTTTCTTCCTTAGTAGTCCTTTCCATTTCTGAAAAATTAACTAATGTTTTCATCATCTCAGGTGAAACTTTCACTGACATAGTTGGCAGCCCCTACTATGTAGCTCCAGAAGTGTTGCGGAAGCTATATGGTCCAAAATGTGATGTTTGGAGTGCTGGGGTGATCATTTATATTTTGTTAAGTGGGGTTCCCCCGTTCTGGGATGGTGAGACTCTTGATCTAGAATCATGTTATTTTATACCTTTATCTAATGATTATTTGGCTGCATGTAATTTATGCTCTGTCATGTTTGGGATCAGAAACGGAACAAGGAATATTTGAGCAGGTTTTAAAAGGGGAACTAGACTTTGAATCAGAACCTTGGCCTAATATCTCTGAAAGTGCAAAAGATCTTGTTCGGAAAATGCTAGTAAGGGACCCTAAAAGACGGCTGACAGCCCATGAAGTTCTCTGTGAGTATGCATACCACTATAATCTAATCTTTAAATATCTCTTTGCCAAATAAACCAGTGCATTGTTTATTATTAGTGTGTTGTGTCTCTTTTGTAGTTGTGTTTTTTAATGATAACCCTAATTTTCTTTTATCATGATTCACCATAGCTTCTTGAAATTTTAGCTTATAACAGAACTGAATGGAGGAAAATGCTCACACAGCTAGCTGTAGCTAATCGGAGATTGAGGTCTAGTTGACTTGAGCTGAGTTGTTGCTTAAGTGGATGAAGTCATGAAACAAAATCGGAAATTAAGTTCTGTTGGAAATGTGAAAAGATACTATAGTACAAAACTAGCTTGATGGGTGATGGTTTAGGAGGAGTTAGATGATATAAAGAACGTGTCTTGATCTTACTAGTTTCTTTTGTCGCCAAGAAGTAGCAATAGTTACACTATGTTTTTGTTCTCGTGCAGGCCATCCTTGGGTGCAGATGGAAGGTGTTGCACCTGATAGACCTCTTGACTCAGCTGTTCTAAGTCGGTTGATGCAATTCTCAGCCATGAATAGGCTCAAGAAAATTGTCATCCGAGTGAGTACTTATAATCCCTGAACTCTTAAAAATTTTGTGCATGCTACACAGCAGACATGGTAACTGTGGAAAACTTAGGTCATGCTTTGGATGCTGTATCATGATAAAGAACATACTGAGACAAGGAATGCAATGGAGCTGATCACTTCCTTTGTTTGGTTGCCAGACTTATTTTGAGTGGAGTTGCAATGCTAAAACATCAATATAGAAACATCATTTATAATCTTTTGATAATTAAAAGGTGATATGGCTGTTCAGTTTTACCTGCAGTTTTGTTTCTTGCATCTATTAATGAAAAGATGTTACCTGCCTTTGAAACAAGAAGAGTGCATATATCGTAGCATGATAATTGTGATTTTAAACCTTTTGACTATTCCATGCTTTAAGCACATATCTCTTTGTAACGCAAGCATCTTTATGTTATTCACCAGTGTATTTTTTCATTATAATTTTTAGTCTAATGTGCTTTGCATATATAAATACTGCATTAAAGGTTGCTAAGCTAACCAAATATCATCATTGAAGTCATCATATAATTAAGCTTACATTACAACTCTAAATCTCTGCTTACAGGTATCAAGCATTTCTTGTTAGCTGAAGTATTTGCAACAGTGCTTTTTTCATTTGAGTACATTGTTTCACATAGTGAGCACCATACTTCATAGATGCCATTAAATGATTTGCCATCTGAATGTTAAGTGTGTGATTACATATTGTACATGATCACTTTCTCTTAAAACAGATATCTTGGTTGAATTGCTTGAAGTTTTCACTTGGTATTTTAAAGACAACAATGCGAGGTCCTTGCTAAAACCTGTTCTTTTACTTACCATAAAACTTCTTTTTCATTTCAGGTCATTGCTGAAAGCCTCTCTGAAGAGGAAATTGCAGGTCTGAAAGAAATGTTCAAGATGATAGATGCAGACAATAGTGGACATATCACTCTTGAGGAACTGAAGACTGGTTTGGAGAAAGTGGGTGCTAATACCAAGGATTCTGAAATTGCTGGGCTAATGCAAGCTGTAAGTCTGTTTGAAATTCAGATTCAAGGTTTTTATAGTTATATAGCATAGGATCATGATGGTAGTTTTCTTTCTTACTCTTTTGTTTTTTTAACAAATCACCTTGAGACTTTCTGCTGCGAACCATTAAGCGATTTCAGACAACCCGGTCATCTTAGGTTAAACATGACTAAATTTAGTGTGAGTCTCTCTGAAATGAGCTAGATAAGTAGCTTGTGTGCTTTGACCAAGATTCAAGTACCATGTTTCTATTTTCTTGATGATTACCTATTAAACAACTCATAGCCAAGCCATTGTCCGATTTAGCTCAAATATGGAGAAAAGCATGAACAACCCGAGATATAGGAACATGGTGCATGATTTTGTAGGTTATGTTTAAAGAGCCTAGGTCCCAGGGAGTCTTGGAACAAGACACAAACACGCACCGACACACGTGCACAGATCATAAGAAACCTGTCTAGCATCTAAAATGTAAATGGAGAACATGTGGAAATTGATATATTTTGGTTACCATTGTTTTCTATGAGATTTTATCATGGCTGTTAAATTAACTAGTGAAATCGCCACTTTAGCTCCTGGATCTCCCAGATGATTGTCTTGGATGAATTATAACATCAGTGTTTGCCCTCATCCATACAGTTTGATTCTGACTAAGCTTCCTACCTGTTAAAAATTTCAGGCTGATGTTGATAACAATGGTACCATAGACTATGGTGAGTTCGTAGCAGCCATGCTCCATCTAAACAAGATTGAGAAGGAGGATCATCTATATGCAGCCTTCTCATACTTTGACCAAGATGGGAGTGGGTACATCACTAAAGATGAGCTCCAACATGCCTGTGAGAAGTTTGGTTTAGGAGATGTTCAGTTAGATGAAATTATACGTGAAGTTGACCAAGATGATGTAAATATCTTCTTGCCAATAACAATTTTCATTTACCTCCAGGTAGAAAATAGTTTAATTCATCGGCATGATTTAATTTTTCACTTTCATATTCATTTCAGGATGGACGCATCGATTACAGTGAATTTGTGGCTATGATGCAAGACACTGGTTTTGGCCAAACCAGATCACAAATAACTTAGGCATGTAAGATTCAGATAAGCCTTTAAGCAGGAGTTAATTTGTATTTTCTAGGTGTCATAAGTTAACAGAATGTGCAGCGCATACTGTTGTAGAGAGGAGGCAGGCTTCAGGGAGGTTAAGAGAGGGTATCCTATTCATTTTATTCTTTTCCAAGTTGTATTTACCACCTTTTAGGTTCCTGTTAAATTTATTCAGATGGATTAGATTGCAATTTCCCATGTTTGAAAACTTTGTTCATGATTAAATTTTTTTTTTCCCCAGTTATTTTTGTCTGTAGTATGAACGGTGCTTGATATCTCTATCGGTCCTAAATGGGTACTTGGCATGGTTTTAGTGCTCACCTTTTAATGATTAATGTGCAAATTACGTATCTTAGGTATTCACATATAATTCAATTATGCAAAATCTTCTTCTTGGAGCTAGATAACATCTCTTTCCAATGATGTTATTTGTTCACCATTATGTTCGTTGCCTATTTGCTGAAAACACAGAGATGTATACATGTTTTTGTCGCGTTGTTTAGACAAAAACAGTACTCCAGCAGCAATCGTGTTTGACACGAGTTCAATCTACATTTGTACATACACAATTGACATTTTCTTTTGTACCTTGTCCAGCATCTTCAACGGACCTTGTTCAGCAGGACCAGCACCGTGTCACGGTTGTAAATACCGTTCCTCAGTGATGAAAAGGCCAGCATTGTCTTGTCTGATAGGAGAAATGACACTACTTTTGTTTGTGTTGTGTCCATGTCAATAAAGAGTGCGCCACGACGACTTGGAAGCATACATGTAGAAATGGCTGCATGTGCAATTGCCGATGTACTGCTTTGTTTTAGCAGGTTCATAACTGAAAGAAAGCAACCAATTCATAGATTTTAATTTGATGCCATGCGTGGTTGAAGGGTCTTTCTCCAATTGTTGTCCTATGCAAGGCGTTCTATCAAACTGACATCTGCGGTACCATTTAACTTGCGCCCTAAATGGACCATGGCAAGTAGCCTTCCTAATTTGCAAATATGCCAAACCAAGCAAAACGTCAATGAAAATGGGGCGATCAGCTTGATGCACTATGTTAAGGACTTTCCATAACAAAATAAGAAAACTAGAGAATTAAAGAGAGACATGAGAAGAAGAGAGACAAAAGGAACTTCATTTCTGCAGAAAAATAATTTTTTATTACTAATCTCTTATATTTCATACAATTGGTGTTTATGCATAGGTAATTTCCACTAATTGTAACTAATTTCAAACTACTAACTAACAACTAACTCAACATCCTAACTTTTTAGCCATGTAGATTCTTTCTTGAGCATTAGCTTGATCTCATCCTTGACCCACTTATAAAGCTGAAAATATAATAAGATTTTGGTAATGAAGGGTTTAATGCATTCCCTAACCACTTAAGTTCTTCAAATATCTCTTTACATATTCTTCCATATATTTATCTTGCACAAGTTTGTTGAATTCATCTGCCATATCTTTTCTATTGCCAAACCTCATGTAAATACCCTTGGTGAATTCTTCCTAACTAGCCAAATCCCTTCCCTCTATACAAGAATCCTTCATATCACATCTCATCTCGAAGAACTTCTTATATTTTTTTATCCAACTCCTTGGATTTTCTCTTGAAAAGTTGGCAATTCCACCTTAAGTAAAGCTACATTGTACCTTACCCTTTGAACTTATTGATTTCCCTGGCCTTCCTTCATGTTAATTTATCATGTTATTGGAAATTAATTCATCAGAAACTGTGTTATCCCTTCCCCCTATCTACTTTTTGGCCTCTTGTGATTATCTTAAAAGTAGTCATTATAGCCTTCAACTATAAATTAACTTGATAGATCTTCTTATTTTACTCATCTGCCATTTCTTGAAGTTTCTCGTGTAGGTGTTGAATCTGTTCATTCACCTTCCTTCCATGCTCTTCTAAAGCCTTAATTCTATTATTCTTCATTTTTGCTAATTGTTTAGTAGTAATAATATTCTTTTGGTTATGGAATGTTGACTCTAATACCAATTGTCAAGGACTTTCCCTAACAAAACAAGAAAACT
Organism: Populus nigra; assembly: GCF_951802175.1. Lineage (NCBI taxonomy): Eukaryota > Viridiplantae > Streptophyta > Magnoliopsida > Malpighiales > Salicaceae > Populus > Populus nigra. The sequence goes on along the minus strand of NC_084854.1, from coordinate 6,657,004 downwards.
AGAGAATTAAATGGAAAAGTAGAAGAAAAGAAAAGAAGAGAGACTGAAGGAACTGCAATTCTGTAGAAAATCAATTTCTTATTATTCATCCCTTACGTTTCATGCAATTAGTGTTATATAAATGGACTTTATGCCAATTCTAACTACTAACATAATTCCACCAACTAACAACTAGCTCAACTTCCTAACTTTTTAGCCGTGTCAATTCCTTCATACTGGTTCAATTCTATAATTGTCAATTATTGTAACTATTGTTGCAGCTGTCTAAACTATTTTCTATATAAAAAGTTGTAATAGCCTTTAGGCAAGAGGAGACATAAATATATAAAATTAGGTATCATAAGAGTCTTTGTATAAATATAATGTTCTTGGTTTTTGAGAGTTTTAAATTATAACAAACCTTATTATTCTTCATTCCTGTCTATGCTAGTTGGTATCAAAACACAATGATTCATAGTGATTTTGGTTAGAGATCGTAGAGGAAGTGTGTTGTGGCTCATCTATTTTTAGTAGTTAGTTGTTTTATGTTGTTGAATAACCATGGTTAGAAGAGGTAGCATAACAGGACATGCTTGTGTTGAAAGGGATGATAAGATTTTCATATGGAAAAAGACATTCTAAAACTAGAATGTTATTTCCATATGTACGAGTTTCTTTTATTAAAAATCATGGTGGTGGGATCCATGATGAGGAAGACCATATAAAAGTGTTGTGTTGAGGATACATGATGGGGCGAATCGCACAAAGATGTTATATTAAGAGCATATGTTGTGGTAGACTACACAAAGATGTTAGGAATCCACAATGCGGTAGACTATATAAAAGTGTTGTGTTAAGGATCCATAATGGAACGACTCGCACAAAAATGTTATATTAAGGACATATGATGTGGTAGCCCACACAAAGATGTTAGGGATCCACAATGAGATAAACAACATATAAAAAGATGTTTGTGATGAATGGTGGTCTTTTAATAAGGTTTGAACTCGATGATAAGTTTCTTTCAACTTAGAAAGACTAATTTATAAGTTTTTTTTAAAATAAATATTTTTTTTAGTTATTTTATTTTATTTTTCTATTCAATAGTTTTGTGTTTTTTCTAGTTTTTCATATTTGAATTGAATATATTTTCTATGCTATTTTTTCTATTCAGTATTACTAGGGTTTTTTTTTTCTATATAAAAATTGTAATAGCCTTTTAGCAAGTGGAGACATAAATAATTCATCAAGTAGTCCAAATGAAATCATTATTAACTAAGTAAACAATGTCTTTCTTTTACCACTGGTTATTATTAATATTTTTCAACTTTTAATTATTATACCATATGTACACTAGTCTTGTTTTTATAAAGGACATCATCATTTACATTAGTCTCCAACAAAAATCTCATCATTCATTTGTCTCTGTTCATAAGGATAGACTTAGAATTCATTGGCTTCCATACAAGATGCTAAGCTTAACATTCATCGGCTTTCATCAAGGATGATAAGCTTGTTTTTCATTAGCTTCCACAAGGAAGACGAGCTTGTCTTTCATATTACATTTTTCTTTCATCTTCTTTTTTTTTTACACCACAATACAATAATATAAATAAAAGAAACTTACAACAATAATTTAAATAGATAAGGTGTTAAGCACCTACTAACTCTTCCTGCCGACCTCACTCCCCTAGCTGAACATCTAACTCTTTGTGCTCTCCTGAATTTTAAAAAGGAGATATTAGTATTTCTAACAATTTAACCACATGAATCAATATCCATGTTATTACAATCTCATCTATATTTTACTTTCATCAACCTAATTATTACCATAAATTTCAATATCTTGATAATCTACTAATTATTATTTAATTTCTTTAATCCCACACCTTTCACACCATGTTTTGAAACCATACATATATTCTATATTATCAAACCTCACCAAAATTTCTAAGTACTCATTTCTTATTAATTCAAACATTTCATGTATTTTCACTTAAATCTTTGTTTATTTATAATTTAATCACCCTAACTAATTTATCCATTTAAGTAAAAAAAATCTTTTCAATTGTATACAAATATTTTCCTATTCTTTTCAACTTTAACCTAACTTTCATTTACCAATTCCTACTTTCATATATAAGCTATTCGAATCTTTTATATTATCTAACATTTTGGCCTCTTTCTAAATTTCATCATCTTACATATTAACAATTTGGTTATTATGAACAACACTAATAAAACTTCAAGCTTCCCATATACAAACTTCAACATCATATAACAACAACTAAAAATACATACCCACATATAATTCCCTAGTATTTACACACATCACTTCCATTACATTTTACATTAAACTAACATAAGTTCAACCATAAGATTACTTACTTTTCCATTTATTTTATTTCATATAACTTCAAAAATATTTAACTTAAAGTCTAAATCTTGCCAATTTCACAAGTTTACAACTTTTACTTAGGCTTTAAAACATTAAATCTTAGTATTACATGTAAACTCTCAATACATAACTTCATTAATCATAATTTTCTCATGCAATTTTAACAATTTATCAAAAATCTCACATCACTTTAATCAAATAAACCATTCCTTAAAAATTTCTCCTATGGTCGACCCTGAGGGCTTTTCATCAACATATGTTTTACTCAATTTTCTTTCATGATTTATACTAATAAACAATCATCATATAGTAATTAATAAAATCACAACTTTATAATTTCCTCAATTCTTTAACATACCCTAAAAGAAAACTTAGGGATTTCTTCCCATATCATAATCAAACTTCAAATAACATGAGTTATATAATTTAAGACACCTTACCTAAAGGTTTTGAACTCGAAATCATTTTCTTTACAACTTCCTTTTCAATCCTTTGTTTCTCACTAAACTTAATTTAAATTCCCTCGAATCTTTGGCTTATAATGTTTTTCCCTTTATAATATTTCCTAGACCAACCCAAGACCTTTAATTTTGGAAGAATTTAAGTGGAAAGTGCAAGAAAAAAAAAGATTAATCCTTCATTTTCTTCTTTGTGGCAAGTGGGTCATTATCAAAAGGAAGGAGATGGACTTTTTTATTTATTTACAATTTTTTCCTTAATGAGTCCATATATTATTTTTTGTATTTCCTCCCGGCTATTGGTAATTTTGTATAGCTTTTCAGAACTTTAATTGACCTAAAATTTTAACCTAAGGTAGAATAACATGTTAAAAGACTGCTCAAGAAATTTCAGCATAATTCAACAGTTGGGTTGAGAGTTATGTTTGATAGCAAAAATTGGACAATAGAAAATATTCTTATACAAAAATCCAGACTCCCACTTTGTTTTTTATTTACATAAATCATCAATATTTTTAAACTAATTCATTGAAGACTTTCATTCATATTTATCTCTCATAAAAATTTCATTTCAATTAATAACATGTTTATTTTATTTATTTTCTATAGTCAAACTTTACCACTAGTTGATAGAACTCATAATTTTTTTTATACTGAAGGGTCTATAATTATTTTGTCCAATTAATACCTATTAGTGTTGAGGAAAAAAAAACAGACTTAGTTTTCTCTTTTAGTGTTATGCAAGTTAAAATGCTAAAGTGGGATAAACAAGGTTTTGACAATATTTTTACTCACAAAAGAAGGGTTTTATATAGGCTTCAAGAAACTCAACATGATGTCACTAAGGGAGGTAATCCTTTTTTGTATGATTTAGATAAGAAGTTGACAAAAGAATACAATCTCATTTTATCTTAGGAAGAGATTTATTGGTTTTAAAAGTCTAGATGCCAATGAATTACTTTTGGAGATAAAAAAAAAACTCATTTTACTTTCATAACAAGGCAAAGATTAGAACGAGAAAAATATAATAAAATACCTAAGCGATAGTAATGGTGAATAGATGTGGGATGATGTCTCTTTAAAACTCATAGTTATAGATTTTGCAAGGGTTTATTCAGTAGAGAAATAGATACAATTCAAAGTTTTCCTTTACAAAGTGTTTTCCCAAAACATAACCGATTTTATAGAGATCAGTTACTTGAACCAGTAATAGATAAGAAAATTAAAATTGTATCGTTTTATATGAAGACTTTTAAAACTCTAGGGCTAGATGGGTTTCAACCTTGTTTTTATTGATCTCAATGACATATAAAGCTCTAGCATTTTGCAAGTTTGTGAGGCAACTTATAGATAACAAAGTTGAAGTTGTTGATATCAATTAGAAATATTTAGTTTTGATTCCAAAAATTCCTAAACCTGGGCTATATCATTATTTCTGCCCTATTGGTATGTATAATGTTAACTATAAAGTTTTCTCAAAGCATTTTGTCAACATATTTAACATCCTTATACCAAAATTGATCTTGTAATTTCAAAGCAATTTATGCCAGGAAGAAATATTACAGATAATAAAGTAATGGCATATGAAATCATCCACATCATGAGAAATATGAAAGGAATGAGAGGTTGTATGGCCATCAAAATTGATTTGGAGAAAACATATAATTAGTTAAGCTGGGGTTTCATTAAACTTACCTTGGAGGATGTGGGGTTTTCTCAAGAGATGGTGGTCCTTATTATGAAATGCATTAAGACAGTTTCTCTTAGAGTTCTGTGGAATGGTAGTCCTTCAATTAGTTTCACTTCTATGAGAGGAATTCGTTAGGGAGGTCCTTTCTTATTTTATATATTTATATTGTGTCTAAAATAACTATCTCAACTTATTTGCAAGATTTTAGAGTTAGGAGTATGGTAACCCTTTTGAATTCCCAATAAAGTCCTTTTAGTTCCCATTTATATTTTATTGATTATATATTGTTATTTGTTAAGTCTAGTAAGGAGCAATTAAATCAAGTATTACATTACTTAAATATATTATGTGAGGTTCTAGTTAGAAAGTAAGTATTGCGAAGACTAAGATATTTTTTCCAAATAATATTTCAGCTAGTTTAACACAAAAGATTAGTCATGCTAGTGGATTTTCTAGAACCGATGATCTTGGAAAGTATTTGAGAGCTCCTCTTCTACACCAATGAATTACTAAATAGAACTATAACTATATTATAAAGAATAAGCAATAGAAATTATCTCGTTGTAAATTGAAAAGTTTATCTCTTATAGGGAGGATTACTCTTTACAAATCCATTGTTATAATTGTTCCATTGTACCCAATACAATCATCTCTCAACCCAAAATTAATCTGTTATGAGATTGAGAAGACTTGTTATATGTTTATATAGGGGTATATGATGGAAAAGACAAGATTCATCGTATCAACTAGAAGTCTTTTTGTCAACCCAAGACTAGTGGAGGGTTAGGAATTAGAGAATTGCATCTAATGACGAAGCTTTCATCTTAAAGCTGGGATGAGGAATTATTAATGACAGTAACATTTTTTGGACAAGTTCCTTGCAAGGCAAGTATATCAAAACGAATGATAATATCCTTTAGGTTCAAGCTAAAAGGAAGGATTCTCCATTAAAGCAAGCTATATGCAAGGTTTGGCCCAGGTGTTTAGTGGAATTGGTTGATCGCTTGGGGAGAGGGTAAGATTTTGAATGGATAGTTAGTTAGATGGGTTTGGGCTTTTAATTCATCATACTATATAAGATATTCCAGAGAGTAAGAAAGACAAGTTAGTTGTTGATATTGTGCTTCTTAGAAATCAATGGAATTGAAAGGATTTTTCTAACTTAATTCTCATGCTGATGACAATGGTGATAGCAAGTTATCCGCCTCCATCTACTGGTTTAGAAGGAGACTTTATTTATTGGCATAATTTTGCTACTGAAAATTTTTTAGTAAGGTCAACTTATGAGATTCAAGCGAGTTCTAGAGATCATCATCATGAGATGGCTATATTATGTAAATTGATATCGAAAATGAAATAGACTTGGAATAGTAGTCATTCGACAAATTTCACTCCTATAAAAGGAATTCCTCAAAGAGGTCCTTGTATATGTGTGTGTGTGTGTGTGTTGTGTCTCAAAAAACTATCTCAATTTATTTGCAAGATTTTAAAGTTAGGAGTATGGAGACCCTTTTGAATTGTCAATAAAGTATTTTTATTTTCTATCTATATTCTACTGATGATATATTGTTGTTTGTTAGGAGGATTAAATTAAGTATTAGTTGAATATATTATGTGAGATTTCTAGTTAGAAAGTAAGTATTTTGAAGACTGAGATATTTTTTCCAAATAATATTTCAGATTGTAGCATCCTTCAATCCATATTCTATAACCTGATCGCTTTATTGATTTCATGTTTTTTTTTTCTTTTAGTAAACCAAAGGAAAGAGAAGTAGGAAGATGGGAAAACCGAGGAGGAAATAGGGTAATTTTCTTTTAAAAAAATAATTAAATTGAGGATGCTTACAAGCACTATATATTATAATAAACTCCGACAGCGAATGAGCAATTAAAAAGGAGCTTTCCAGGTGGGTGAACCGATTTTTTGCCTTTTCGCCATGTTCGTTCGTACGTAGTAAACCTTTATTTTCCAGTAAAGGCCCAAAACCACATGATACTTGACCTACCAGACATCTATAAACCTTTTTCTTCAACTTTCCAAAACCCCCCACCAATCTTTTTTAACAGAACTGATCAGCGTGTGAGCAGCAGGAAAAGATCAAGTTGCTGTGGTTAATTAGTCCCCACCATTGGCACTCGCCATCGATCCCACGTCGGTCGATGTCACCTTCCAGTTCATCTGGGCCATTTTGTGTTTCAAGTTTTCTTCATGGAAATAAATAGCAGAAGAAAAAACAGTCTGGTGGATGAGACTGAGGATGAGGATGACCTAGCTCTCTTCCTCCTTTTTCTTGATTGATCCATCTCATACATGGCACATCACAGCTCCTGCACATTTGTCATGGCCCATGCAGATATTGCATGTACGTATACATATCTTGACGTTTTCGTATTATGACATGTCATTACTCTTTTTTCGTCTAATAAATTTCGCTAATGTTGCTTGCACGAATTTGTCAAGAAGCATATGCCAAGTCTCCTGGATTTAATTTTATGCACAGCAAGAAATTGACATATATACAGTTTGCATAAAGTATATAAAAAAAATCCTGCTGCTTCAGATGAAACCTGGACCGCCCCACAATGACATTAATTAAAAGTAAAAAGTTAGAGATAAAAAATAAATAATAATAACCCACTAGGAAAACGTGATCGTATTAACCTTTTGATCTTTTCATGACTGGCTAATGTTGATGCCACCGGAACCTCGTTTTCACTTTTGTTGCCTGTGCCAGTTGCCACCCTCAGCAACAAGAAAAAGATCATCGTAATTAATTAATGTCCGACACGTGGAGGTATCCAAGAGGCAAGCGCTATAAGTCATACCACGTGTCAAGGGAATGGGTAACAGCCACTTATTAATGCTGAGGTGTCGCCAATCCTGACTGTGTAGTCTACACGTGGCAATGGAATGACCGCGACTTTAGCTCTGTTTTGTTGTTTAACAGCAAGAAAATGCTCCATAATCCCTGAGGTCTGGACATGACCTAACTAACAAAGATTGTCTTTCTGTGTCCCTCACCCAGTCACGTCCCTGTCACGTGGCTTGCCCACAGTTGGCCGGCACCGCCCCCCTTTCTGATTTTTAGTGACTTGATAAATTATTTTTGCATTTTTTTTGTGTAATAAGAAAAAAACAATTTAGTGCAATTAAATATTAATCATTTTTTAATTAAATATTAATAAAAAAATTCAGTTAGAAAATTTCAATTCTAGACATTGTATTGAGTTTTTTCTTTTTTGCAATTCTATAATTTAATAATGAGTTTTTATTGAATTTTATCTTGTAGTATTAGATTGATAATAAGTTAATTATGTATTTTTTTATATAATAATATAAAAAATTAACTTCATTTAATAGAGTTCATAAACTAGATTGTGAATTTAATGGATTGACTAAATATTAATAAAAAAATTATGTTAGAATTTTTCAAGTTTAAACAATTATATTAATTTTAATAACAATTCTGAATACATATATATATATATATATATATATATATAGTACAAGATATTTGAGTCCAGCCTGCAACAAAAGGGCTGGCGACAAACTAGTGTGGAACTAAATAATAACACTTGCATGCACGTGACGTTTAAAAAATAAATGAAATTGGATCTCACTGACGTCTAAAAATGAAAAGAATGGAAGGTGATCCATAAAATCATTTTTTTTAATTTTATATATATATATATATATATATATATATATATATATATATATATATAATAATCATCCTTAGGCCTTTTGGCAGACATCGTATCTTTAATCCAATGTTTCACCGTACAGACGCGCAAAGATACTATTAGGAGGTTGATCTAATTGGTAATAATATTTACTTCCCGTGCCATCACCATTTAAAAAAAAAAAATATATTGTTAAAATATAGCTTAATTAATCAGATTTTAAATTTATTTTATAAAAATTATTAGTTTAAATGCTATAAATTTCAAGGTAAAAGAAGTCTTATCTGATTGTTAACTTCAGAACCTCAAGAATTAATTGAGATACACGTAAACTACCTGAATACTTCTAATTATAAAAAAATAATTTAATTTTTTATTAGTGATTTGTTTAATGTTTTATCCATTAAAGAACAATTTTATCTTGGTGCAATATGAAAGTTATACCAAAGACTTTTTTTTATTGGAGAAAATGAAAAAAAAAAAAGAAGATCCCAAAGAATATATATATATATAAAAGAGGGATAAGGCACTGAGTTCCTGAATTAGCATCCAACCGCAGAATGTGGTGAGGTAAAATGACAATTGCGCGCAGAGGATATTGAATCCAGTAGGATCCCATTCCTTCGTTGTGTCATGTCATCGATCGGTTGAGTGAAGAGTTGAAATTAAGAGATTTGGGCTTTTTATTTTATGATTGTGTTGTGTTATTCGGTGTTTTTTCTTTTTTAATTATGAGATAAAAACAGTGCTCGGTGACTGGTTAATATATATATTGCTTTTAATTATAAATGTTTAATTAAGACGACTAATTAAGTTGTATTGGATAAAAACAAAATGTAGGGGGCTGAATATTTCCTAGATAAAGAAAGTCTTATATTCAATCTGCTTTCTCGAATCAAAAGTGCAAGATGGATTTAATTATTTCGGATCTTGGAGTATAATACCGCTCACATCCGAAATCTTTTATGATTTGATATATTATGCTCAGTCAGCTAGAATAAAAAATACGTTGTTGTTGTTGTTGTTGTTTGAGATAATAAAAAACATAAATATGATAAAATTAAATACTATAAAAACTTTGATAAAAAAATATTAAAAGAACCAGATTGAAATTAGTATTATTCTTATTAAAAAAATATTGAAAACCTGATATGATTTGATATATTATGCTCAGTCAGCTAGAATAAAAAATACAGCATTATTATTATTATTATTGAGATAATAAAAAATATAAACCTGATAAAATTAAATACCATAAAAACTTTAACAAAAAAAAATCAAAAGAACCAAATTGAAATTAGTATTATTTTTATTGGAAAAATATTAAAACCTAATATGATTAGTGATAAAATTGAAAACCATAAAAACTTTGATAAAAGAGTAAAGAAAAAAATTAAAAAAATCAAAAGTAGAAGGATATAAATGAAAAACTTACATTTACAAATTAGAATTGAAGGATTAAATTGAAAATAAATAAAACTTTAACACAAAAAAGACAAAAATCAAAACTAAAAGGATTGAATCTGAAACACCAACAATAATAAGATCCGAAGTTGATTTTCTAGGGTAGGAGAGAGAAACGAAGGGAAAAAAAGGGTCATCGGTAGGGGTGAGCAAAAAAACTGGAAAACCGATTAAACCAGAAAAAAAATAACCGAAAAAACTGAACTGTGAAAAAAACCGATTAAAATTTTAAAAAAATCGATCGGTTCAATTCGGTTTTGGTTTTATAAGCCTAAAACCGAAAAAACCAAACTAAACCCAAACTGAAAAAAACTGAAAAAATCGAGTCAAACCGGAAAAAAACCGAGCCAAACCGGTTTGAACTGGTTTGTCCGAGAAAACCGAGCCAAAACAGTTTAAATCGGACCGAAACCGGTCGGTTCGAACCTGTTTCGGTTTTTTTTATCGGTTTTGTTACTTTTTTTCTATAAAAAACAAATCGAACCGAAAATGATCACCTGTAGTCATTGGTGACAAACCAGTTACCTTTAGATGCCACCCACCACCAACAAAGAAAAAAGACACGGAGAAGAACCAAATGAGATGGCGAAAGCTCATTTTACACCATTAGGAGACACCGCACACGCCACTCAAAATGTGGAGCGTCTCCCACACACCAACATCTTTTTGCATTTAAAAATTTTAAATTAAATGATAAATTATATTATAACCATCAACCAAACCAATAATTATATATATAAAAAAAAGCATGAGAAAAAGACAAAAAGACCCCTATTTCAATCGCTTAAATCTTTTGTCCTTAAGGTTATATATTATATACGTAATCTTACTGTATTTTAAAAAGAAAACGATTACAACATCTCTGCCCTAAAGTGTTAGTTTTTATTTACCCCAATGGTACGTATTTTGATTCTTTTACTGCTTAAAAATATATTGAATAAACAGAAATACTCTCAAACAAATTTATATTGACTAATGCACTGTACAAAAAGAAACAAATACACCTACTTCAAAGACAAATAATTTTTCTTAGAATGACAAATAAAATAAATCACTATACTGTAATGATAAATAGAAAAATAGCAGTGAGGTTATAGTATTTTTGCCTTCTGATTTACAGTGTGGTTGCGGGTGCTTTTCAAATAACTTTTCATGCCAAAATGCATGCCAACGATGTTTTTTTATTTTTAAAAAATTATTTTTGACATCAGCACATCAAAACGATCCAAAACATACAAATCATATTAAATTTTAGCAAAAAAAAAAAATTAAATTTTTTGAGAACGCGGCCGCAGCCGCGTTCCCAAACGGTGCCTTAGTTGTTATGTAACGTGGGACACCGAACAATGAAGTGGAAACTCCTTTGCTAATTAATTCGTTTCACTGCTTTCTTTGTAATATCTCTCCAATCTTAATTTTTCGTGATAAGAAAAAAATTGAGATTTTTGAGGCTTGGTACAACTTAAATCGAGGTGTACGTTATTGAATATATATTGTTTAAATTGAATGATGTAGCTTAGTGTGAATTTTTTTTTTATTAATATGGGTGTTCGGACTAGTTTGCACGTACCTCGACTAATTTCATGAGCCTTGAAGTTAACAACTATGTAAATTTTCAGTGACCATTATATTAGCAACCACATAACTCGAACTTGAGATTATAGGGAAGCAAACTCTTTAGTTCCAAACTCTTACTACTAAATTACCTATATGATTAGCTTAATGTGAATTAATTGGTAGGAAGTATGTTATGTTGGATCTAATCCCATGGCCTGTGAGTAGGAAATAATTAAGTAAATAATTAATTACTTAACAGACTTTTATGTTAAGGTTTGTTTTTTATTTTTTATTTAGAAATATATTAAAAATATATTTTTAAAAAAGATTTATTGTTTTTTTTAGAAATATATTAAAATAATAATTTATTTTTAGTATTAATATATAAAAACAATCTAAGAATACAACAAAATTTATTAAAAATTTTTAAAAACCCCTAAAACATGGGATAAATTAACAACCTCTGCACGTAAAAGAAAGCCGCCACCAGCTTTTAGAGCTCGGCGGCCACATTAGGGTTGCTAGCTGCGTAGTTTTCTTTTTATGGAATGTCGTGTTGATATTTTGAAGTAGAATCTCTTAGCCTTTGTATTTGATCATTCTGTATTTCAATCCCAGTCTTTTTGTATTGCTCGTTGCTGATGAGCTTGGTGAGATATGAGTGTAATGAGCTTTTATGATTTGGTTGCATAATATAACTTCTTTTTTTTCACTTATGTCCTTGGAAGCTCAAAGTTGGTCGAACCATATTCATGTATTATTATTATTATTATTATTTTGTGTTTTTTATTAACTAATACTTTAAAACATGTAGGGAAAGTTTTGTAGCTTTCTCTGTATGTTTTTTTATATATATATTTTTTTGTTTTTTTTTGTTTCACATGTTTTTTTTTCTTTTTTGATCCCAAGACTATATATTTTTTTATTATTCTTTTATGTTTTTGTGTTTTTTTAAAAAAATTATTTTTGTCAATTTTTTTTAATATTAAACTGGTTGAGAATTTAGTTTTGTAGTATTTTTCTTTAAAACATTATGGATTACTATAATATTTCTTTACATGATTTTTTTTTAAAATAATCTTTGTCGATTTTTTTTTATATTGAGTTAGTTGAGAATTTTGTTTCTTAGTTTTTTTCTTTAAAACACTGTGGATTGTTATAATGTTTCTCCACATAGTTTTTTATTTTGCTACATTGTTTCTCCACATGTTTTTTTTTTCTATTTTCTTTGCTTTTTTTTCCAAAATTGTCTTCTTCTTTTTTTGTTTTTTTTAGAATTATTTTTGTTGATTTTATTTTTTTAATATGGAGTTCATTAAGAATTTAACTTTGTAGTTTTTTTCTTTAAAACACTATGGATTGCTACAATGTTTTTCTAAATGGTTTTTTTCTCTTTTTTTGTTTTTTTTTCAGAATTGTCTTTTTCAATTTTATTTTTTTCATATTGAGTTGGTTGAAAATTTAGTTTCATAGTTTTTTTCTTTAAAACACTGTGGATTGTTACAGTGTTCCCACACTTGATTTTTTTTATTATGATTTTTTATAAAATTATTTTTATCGATTTTATTATTTTTAATATTGAGCTGGTTGAGAATTATAACTGTAGATTTCCTCATGAAATACTATAGATTGCTACAGTGTTTCCTTGCATAGTTTTTTTCCCTTTTTTTTGTTATGATTTATTCCAAAATTTTCTTTGTCGATTTTATTTTTTTAATATTAAACTGGTTAAGAATTTAGCTTTGTAGCTTTTTTCTTGAAAATATTATAAATTACAATTATTTTTTTATATAATTTTTTTATATAAATTCACGACAATATATAAACATGTCATAAGCCCGCGATATTGCTTCTACATAACATCTAATTTATGTTTGATTACACGTAGAAAAGATATATTGTGAGCAATTGTGAATTTTTTATTCTAGTTCAAGGTCACCACTCTCAACAATGATGTCACAAACAGTAGTGGTGATAAATAACATGGAAATTTGTCGCAAAGATTTTGGAGAAAAGGAAGAAAACATGCACATGATTTGAACATTCCAAGAACTCAGCCAATCAGCCACTTCCCTCTTGAAGAGGTAATGTGAGACACAACGAAGACCTCATATGCTATCGACACGGACCATCTGATCCCTAACGAACAAAAGTCATGGCCACAGTCGCCTTTGGCCAGTCCATTAGGCGCTCTGTCAAGCAATCTAAAAACGTCAAACCACATAATTGACTAGCTAGTCGCTTACAAACCCAGTTCACGCGTAGTTTAAAACCCGGTTTTGTTCTTGTGGGTTAAACCGTCTGCTCTAGAATCAGAATTAGACTAAGTTTTTTTTTAAAAAAAAAACTTGAGTTGACCCGATACAACTAGCTATTTACTTTTTAACAAAAACAACTTTTTATTAATTTATAAAAAAATTAAGATCAACCTGAAATTACTCTAATAACTCAGTCAAAACCTATAATGCAGGTGTTAGTCTTGGGTCAAGTCAATCATCAGGGCGAGATTAAATACTCCGACTTCACGTATACAATGGATGTTAGGTCCAGGATCAACACAAACATAGCACATGCAACTGTCCAAACACGTGTACGGTAAGGATGAACATGATTGATGTTAGATTCATCATGCATCGGTGGACCCAGATACTTTCTTATCAAGTCTAGTTATTTTCAGAATTTAGCTCATACTAATCATCTCACCTGCGATGTTATGTGGGATAAATATTTTTTTAATAAAAAAAACTAAAAATATAGGTTTTTTCAATATTTTTTTACATAAAAATATAAAGGGTAAATAAAAATACTTATACATGTATCGAATTAAATAAATTAAGAATTATCTATGTTAATAAATAAATAAAAATAATCATTAATGATAATTAAATACGTATCTGGAAAAGTCAAAAGTCATATGTAAATTAAGATATTTGATTTCACAACACGATCAATTTACCTGATTTTATTTAATAATTTTTTATTTAATCAAATGATAGCAAAAACAAACACACAAATAAAATTGATTGAATAAAATCAAATAAAAAAAGATATCTTGCGAGGTTGAACTTATTAGAAATACCATGTAAAAAAAATATTTTTAATTAAAAAAAGTCATAGATGAATTATAATAATCTCTTCAAAAAATAAATACAAAACAATATACTTAAAAAACAACAACTATTTAAAAAATGCTAAATAAGAAAAACAAAAAATAGAGAGAATGTGTATTAATTTAAATATATATTAAAAAAAAATTAAAGAGAAAGGGTATTAATTTAAATATATATTAAAAATTTATCTTAAAAAAAACATATGTTCTTTTTTAACGAAAAAAAGAAGAAAAAAGCCAGACGTTACTGAGCCTGACATCTAGGAAAGGGCAACATGTGGGCTTTAATTTTTTTTTAGTGTAATTGGGGTATTTTTTTTATATAGAAAGAACAATAAGACAACACATCGTCTAATATTTCTTAGATTCCAGCCAATGTAGTGATTGAAAAAACAAGTTATGTGTTTTTTTACCAAAAAACTCATTTCAACCCTTTTTTTTTACCCAAAACACCTAGAAAAGAGATTAAAAACTTTGACAAATCCATAAATGGAGTTAAAAAAAACACATAAAAAACTAAAATCAATTTGAAACTAAAAATCTTCCCAAGCTCAGATTTGATTTTTTAGGCAAGTTCAAAGCACAAAAAACACCTAGGTGAAACTCTCCTCACTAAATGAAACCCTTTGACACCAAGATAAACTTTCTTCACTGTCTAAATCCAACGACCTTTCTCTTTAATCTCTCAAACCAGAAACTAAAAAATAAAATAAAAAATGAACTTTCATACGAAAATTGAATTGAAAAAACATTAAAGGGCTGAATATAAATAATTTATAAAGGGTAAGAACTAAATTAAACTTTTTGTGTGAACTTTGAAACCATCATCGTGACTTATTTTCTACTTTGGTTCATATTTTTTTAATTTTATTCTTAGTCAATAAATTTGATTTAATTAACCTTCAATTTGGCCTAGAAAAAATGTAATTGTGCAAAAAAAATTTAAAATACCAAATTGAAAAAAATAAAATTTTGTATAGAAAATCCTCAAATATGAAAGAGTGGACAATATACAGTTACACCGTATAGTTTAGATTACTTGTTAACAATTGTGGAATTATATGCTCATATTATTTGTTAACAATTCCAATTATTAAAAAAAAAAGTCCAATTATTAACTTATTATGGCAAGTTAGCAATCACTCAAGGGCTTGCGATATGACACGTGCCAGATAAAAATTAAAAAGTGAAATCATAGTAAAAAAATATAGTTTTTATACCTGGCCAGCTGAGTTTAAGGTTTTGACCGGATTACCGGGTTGTCTGGATTAAATTTTTTTTAAAAAAATCAAAACGATATCATTTTAGTAAGAAAAACAAAGATTAACGGATTGTAAAGTTTTGCTAAATTACTGAATCATATTAAATTTTTTTTTATTTTTTTTTTAACTTGATCTGATTTCAGTTCCGAATCAACCAGTTAAATGAGTTAAATGAGGTTGGATTTCAATTCTATGCACAAAAGCCCTGCTGTGAAAAAGAAAAAGCACCGAGTTTTCCGTTTAATGTTTTTTTGTTTTAAAGGTAAAGCTAGTCACTTTACTGTACAAAAAAGTGAAAATACAGTGCCAATGATTATAGAGGTACAGTAAACTTGCTACACTGATAAAAGACCTACCTTTTTAGTTTCTTTTAATAATAATAAAAACAATTGAAAAGTCCAGGGGTGTTTTGGTAACTTGGTGGATACCCTCCCAAGCGCACCTTATAAGTAGTGGCTCCATCATTGGATGTAGTGTTGCCGTTTAGACATTATTACACTTACCTCGAAAAGACATACCTCTCCCTGGTTTCTTCCTTCCTGTCCTTCATCGGACTTTAGCCTAGCACTACTCTAAGGTACTAGTAGGGCAAGTCCTTTTGTACCGGCACTGTATACTTTGTCATCTCGGCATGCAAAACTCTCCTCAAGGTACGAGTAGAGAAAGTCCCCTTGTACGATTACTGCTTCCTTTAATTCATCTACGAGTCTCTGTGTGTGTACGCGCGCGCGCGCGCATCTATATATATATATATATATATATCTCCTCCTCTCCATTTTCTATATTCAAACAGAAAACACATCTAGCTACTGTAAACGGAAAGGTCTACAATTTTATACTAGCTAGACTGTTTAGACAGAAAACTATTAATCGTTTTTCTAGCTTTCTTGACTCTCTTCAAGCCAGTTAGTATCGAGCAATGTTCATCAATATCCCTTAACAGAATCTCATATTAATATCTTCGTTTTCTTTTTTAATATTGTTGAGAAGACTGTAGCATGGAGAGAGCAAACACATCCTTAGCGAGAACCAAATCAGAACAATTGGCTGAGACAGTGGAGGCAGCGTTTAAATCTCCCATGAACAACGATGGGGTTTCCGAAGGCGGCAGCGGCGGGACACTCTCAGGTAAGTCCAGCAAGAGGCTAACGACGGCAGCCTCACCGGGACGAACCACTTCGGGTGGTAACAAAAATACACACATTAGGAAGTCAAGGAGTGCACAGATGAAGTTTGAATTGGATGACGTCAACAGTGGATCAGCTCTAAGCCGGGCCTCTAGTGCCAGCCTGGGCTTCTCTTTCTCCTTCACTGGTTTCAACATGCCACCTGATGAAATAGCAGACTCCATGCCGTTTAGTGATGATGATATACGTAAGTCTATATACACCTTTTTTTTTTAATGATTCTTCATTGTTTACTAGCATATGGTTGGAGGTGTTATAATTTTGTATGGTTTGTGTGGTCCACTTGAGTATGGGTGGTGGAGGTATGTCCAGTCTTTGTCCTGGCTTGATAATCTGAAAAGGTTTCATGATCTAGCTAGAAAGTAGAACCTTTAGGCATGAAGAACAAGCTACAGGGCTTACTGCATATTGATCTGGTGATCAGAACAACATGAATGTGAGAGAACTCATGAAATTTATGACTTGCTTGGTTTTCTGTTTCCACGCATACGCATGTTGCTTTTTCTTTGAACCGATCGGATCGAGTACATATTTCTATAAGATCGTATCACGTTATCACTTTCATAATTTGCAATTGGGGTCTCCTAAATTCGGGTTTTTTTTGGGTTTTCCTCTGAAGTAAAAGTAAAACTCATAAATGACGAGTTTCACTTTTTATCTTAAAATGGAGCAATTCATGAGCGAGTAGCTACTAAGTTATATGAGAATAGTGCATGGGGGGTACTGAGCTAGTCGCAGATAATAATTGGGGTCACAGAGAGTTAGGCAAGACATGCACTTGCCAAGCCTTAAATGTGGGAAAAATTCAATATGAAAAAGCGGCCAGCTTGTGACGAGGGGGAGGAAAGTGAGCATGATCATGTTAACAACCACTTGCAAAAATGGGAAGGCAGTGCGTGAGAAGCGGGTCCCTTGTCTCTTCTCCTGTAAGGAAAAAAACTAGGCCTCCTTTAAACCTTGGATTAGAGATCTGCAACATAAGCCTAATGATACCCCACTCAGCCCACATAAATATTGATGGGGTATTTTTGGCTCTTATTTTGGTAGTGGTAGTTACTCAGTCTTGCTTCAGTGCGCACTGCATTATTTTTCATGTCCAAGTTACTGGTGTTAATGGAAGGTTGATGTCCAATCTCTTTCTGCTAGCTCATAACCACTTGGGTAGATTCTCTCCCTGTTTTTTTTTTCTACAGTTATTTTGATCCTTATGAGCCTAATTTCCAATACTGAAACTATTAAATTCATCTCTTTTTTTGGGAATGAAAATAAGTTATTCATATCAAAATTAGGAGATTTTGGGTTTTTTTTTCTTACTTGCAATATGGTGTTTATCCTCGTCCTTTTTTTCCCCTTCCAAGAATAGATATCAATTAAGTCTTCCATATGGGCCCCAGATCTTGGGTCAAGGTTCCTGTTTATTATTATGATTAGCAAATTGGGCCCCAAACTCTATAGACTTTTGCTGACTTGTTGCCTCACGTAACTTTCATCAAGGATATTAATTGCCCTCGTCTTGGCAAAAATCATGCACCTAGATCATATGTGACTTCAGAAAATGATATCAGCACTCATCCTCTTCTGTCGTAATCTCTCAATGATAAACTCTTAAATGGTTAGGTGATGGGAGGATCGTACGTGACATTGAGGTTACAGAGTTCTCTTCACTGTTGATTGAATTTGTTGGGATCTTTAAATTGTGACCATTGCAACCATATCTTCAGGAATTATTGCAGCCACAAAGTTGTGAAATGATATGACAGAAGCTTCAATCTTTCCAATCAAGTTCAGAAATGATTCAATTGGCATGTTAGCCGATACTAATAATTTGGAGAAATATTGGCCAAAATGAGAATTGCTTAAAATGTTCATCACATTCCATGTTATTTATCATTCAAGAAGCAAAACAACTTCTTCTTCTTCTTTAGCATCAAAAACATCTTGATTCTGTCATTAGTTTACACAGTCCTATATCTATGGTTGTTGCAGCGGAGGATCTTGAAGCCGGAATGCGTAAGCAGAAATTTCAAACTGAACCCTCCTTGCCAATTTACCTGAAGGTAACAAAATCTAATTTGCGATGCTGCAGGTTTCCAGTCTTGTTCTTCTTTATTCTCCAAGTAGAGCTAGCATGCAACGGTAGTGTTCAAACTTGCCTTTCCTAATGGTGCCACGGATTGATACCGATACGTTCTATTTGGACAGGCAGGGATGGAGAATTATGATCTAGCAATCAACGCGATCCATAGAATATGGTTAGCATGGTCAGGTTCAGTCTTGTACAGAGTTTCATTGTATATGATATTTTTGTACAAGACTCTCCCTTCTTTCCAACAAAAAAGGAAAATGCAGTGCAATTTATTAACTTGCCATGAAAACTACTAATGGGGTCTTAAGAGTTCTATTAACCATTTGTAAGAACAGGAACATGCATTTGAGGATAGAAAGCTATCTTCACTTGTTTTCTTGAGTCTACTTTAGACTAGTTCCCGAGTCGATCTCAGGCATTGAATAAAAAACAATGCTTATTTGTCAAGGGAAGAAGGGTATGGACAGTTTTTCTTATATTTTGTTAGAAATTAGACTTTCTAACTTAGCAATTATCAGATAATCATGTAATGAAGTTTCCACCATTTACCGAATTGAACTTTGTTCTTGTTTGGGAATCTGCAGTTCAGAGATGTTACATACAAGGTGATCATCAAAGGAATGACCTCAACCGAGGAAAAGGATATCTTGAATGGGATCAGTGGTTCGGTGGATCCAGGGGAAGTTTTGGCTCTTATGGGACCTTCAGGAAGTGGAAAAACAACACTTCTGAATCTGCTTGGCGGCAGGTTAAATCAGCCCACTGTCGGTGGTGCAATCACTTACAATGACGGACCACACTCCAAGTTCTTAAAAAGTAGGTAAGAAACTTAGATATCAGTGCAAGACTGATTCGGTACTTACAGCGCTGAATTGACTTGTTACTTGCCAATTTATTTTTCATCGCGATGACCAAAAATCAATGAAAAGACGCAAGAACCTGAATTTAGCTAAGTCAGAACTTTTGTTACATGTACGACTAGAAATTTGAATAATTGCAAATGCACATCAAAATGACATAAAAAAACATATGGCAGGATAGGATTCGTGACACAAGACGACATTCTGTTTCCTCACCTTACAGTGAAAGAAACATTGACATATGCAGCCCTCCTTCGATTGCCAAAGACATTGTCAAAACAACAGAAGCAAAAACGAGCCATGGACGTCATCTATGAGCTAGGCTTAGAGAGGTAATGAATTCTCATTTCCCTGCCATCATTAATCAAGGCAAATTTTAATCATAATTCAAGTCAAGAATGTTAATAATAGAAATAAATTCTGCAGCGTCTGATTGATCTTGCTCATTCTTGAAAGTTAACGTTGATGTGCCTAGGTGCCAAGACACCGTGATTGGTGGCTCATTTGTGCGTGGAGTGTCAGGCGGGGAGAGGAAAAGAGTTTGCATTGGCAATGAGATTATAATCAACCCTTCAATCTTGTTTCTTGATGAACCAACCTCGGGCTTGGATTCTACAACTGCTTTAAAGACAGTGCAGCTGTTACAAGATATGGCAGAGGTATTCTATTTGTGATGCTTCTTATTCAAGTTTTTGGCCATTTCATCAGGAGATAGCGTTCCATTTTTCTGCTACTAACTTGTTTCCATTTAATGGCAGGGTGGGAAAACAGTGGTGACAACTATCCACCAGCCATCTAGTAGACTCTTTCACAAATTTGACAAGTTGATTCTTCTTGGGAAAGGGAGTTTGCTTTATTTTGGAAAATCATCAGAAGCAATGCGGTACTTCTCATCTATAGGTTGCAACCCGCTTATTGCCATGAACCCTGCAGAGTTCTTGCTAGACCTTGCAAATGGCAATATAAATGATGTTTCTGTCCCATCTGAATTGGAGGATAAAGTGCAAATAGGGAATTCAGATGCAGGAAAAAGAAACGGGAAGCCTTCTCCTGCAGTTGTTCATGAGGTAATGAAGTATACACAGACAGACTTTTGCTTTCTTAACATCAAAAGCTGCTATTTAACTAGATAATGTTTCTGTCGAAAACAGTACCTCGTGGAGGCCTATGAGACACGAGTTGCGGTCAAAGAGAAGAAGAAACTAATGGTTCCTATACCCCTTGATGAAGAAGTGAAGGCAAAAGTGTCTTCTCTGAAACGACAATGGGGGGCAAGCTGGTGGCAACAATATACCATTTTGTTCTGCAGGGGAATCAAAGAAAGGCGGCACGACTATTTTAGCTGGTTGAGAATCACCCAAGTTCTCTCTACTGCAATTATCTTGGGATTACTATGGTGGAATTCAGATACTAATAGCCTCAAAGGTCTTCAAGATCAGGTAAATAATGGTCCGGCCAAGATCAACCCTTGGGCCTTCTCTTTTCCATTTCAGGCTCAAAGTTTACTGAAGCACTTCTCTGAAAACCTATCCGAAACCATTGAAAATCAACTGAATTACAAAAAATCAGTCTGGCTCATAATCACAAAAGCACATTTTTTGTTTCCTGAAGCTCCTTTACACAAACAACATAATTTCACATAGAACTTAAACTTTCTTGGATTACAGGCAGGGCTGCTGTTCTTCATTGCGGTTTTCTGGGGATTTTTTCCTGTATTCACAGCAATCTTCACATTTCCCCAAGAAAGAGCCATGTTGAGTAAAGAACGGGCAGCTGACATGTACAGACTAAGTGCATATTTCTTGGCAAGGACTACAAGCGACCTTCCACTTGATCTAGTACTACCAGTACTTTTCCTTCTCGTCGTCTACTTCATGGCAGGCTTGCGAATGAGTGCTGCTCCATTTTTCCTAACCATGCTCACGGTTTTTCTCAGCATTATTGCTGCTCAGGTGAGACTAGTTTGCAATATTAACGAAGAAGGGTGTCAAAGAAAAACAAATTAAAATGTAAGTATTTAATCAAGCATGTCTCCATGGCAGGGACTCGGACTAGCTATTGGGGCTACCCTGATGGACTTAAAGAGGGCCACAACTCTAGCTTCAGTTACTGTGATGACCTTCATGCTGGCTGGAGGGTATTTTGTAAAGGTAAGTTCATCAAAGATCATTTCATACATCTCTCTGTATTGCTCCTCCCTCTCCAATGCAATATTTGAGTGAATTTTTTCACAACATTTGAATTTTAGATTCGCACCACATGACACATATTGCTGACATTGATTGACCGATAGAAAAGGACTCCTCAATAACCTCTACAATCAATATTGAAGTTTCAGAGCATGTCATCAAGAGTGGAGTTCATTACTTCACTAATTGATAACTCCCAGAATTAGTATTGATTCAACTTTTTCTCACCTAAACGCAAAGATGGTCACAAATGGTCTTCGATTTTGCAGAGAGTTCCAGTATTTGTATCTTGGATCCGCTATATGTCTTTCAACTACCACACCTATAATCTTCTCCTCAAGGTTCAATATAAACACATGACACCTGTTTTAAATGGAATGAGAATAGACAGTGGCTTGACGGAAGTTAGTGCCCTGGTGGCAATGGTTTTTGGCTACCGTCTCTTGGCTTACATTTCCCTGCGGAGAATGAAGCTTTGTGCGCAGTAAGCAATATTATTCTGTGAGCATTATCGACAATTAACTTCCACGTTTGACTTCAAAGATCTATTCCATGAAAACTTGGGTTCCACGGATCAGAGAAAGGGATATAAGCAAGATATCATATTTCAGCTCCATGAAGATTTTTGGATGGCAAAAGCCTCAACGACGATATTTATGCAGTATCTTAGGCATGTAAGTTGATTTTTCCGCGAGGAGAATTCCTAGAAATGCAATCACGTTATAAGAAGCTCGCATTCACAAGCTCGTACCTTTTATAGTAAAATGGAGTGATGTAATAATAATTGTCAGACATACCTACCTATGACTAATGCATATCTATTGGAATTAGCGACTTCTAAAAGTTGGGGAATGAAAAACATGGTAACGCATATGATTTGATAGAACTTTATTTACGTTTTCCTTGGAAAGAAAATTGCCAAGAGCTACCGCTTAAATACATAGAAACCACCAGTGATTGCTAACCAAACACCAAATTGAGAGGGAAAAAAGGTAAACGAAAAAGAAAATCTTGAAGATCCCTCTACAGCTCTGTACACTTTTGATCCAGCCTAAGGAGTGAGAATCACCCGCAGTGATTCAACTCACAGTTTGTGAAAGGTTAATATTTTTGGATACCTGGTTCACTAGCTTGGCAATTGCACTTCGCTTCTATCTCTTGCAGATCATTTCCACTAACCTGTGTTCTTCAGGCAAAAATGTCATGTTGCAGGTACTGTTTTTCTTTCCCCTGTTCTCTAGCCAAGGTCCTTAACCAACCAAGAAGCCGGGGGAGAGCAGCATCCATTACAGGCGACTTTTTCTCAATGCCTATGATAAGATTATGGGGGGCGGGGGGTAAAAAGAAAAAAACTAGTCATTTAAAGGGAGTAGGAAGCTCATCAAAGTTGACATACAATTTACTTTTCTTGTCCTTGCACCTAAACGTAGGATAATTTTTTAAATAGATCTCGATCAGGAAAAAGGAAAACACCTTGAAGGTTTAACACGGTTGACATTCATTATTTCATCAATGGAGAAAATACATATCTATAATTTCTACCACGACTTGATCATGCTTTCACAAAAATGGTCAGCAGAACTACCGAAGCCAATATCAAACACATTGAGAATGAGAAATGTTTCCTAGCTTACCAATATCAGCAGCTACTCGATGAGCACACATTACTCCTGAAAAAGCTACAGCTATAACACCATGTCCTGGAAAGCAGCTATCGCCAACACAGTAAAGACCATCTACAGCCTGCAAGTTTCATCATGTCATGACCCAACTGATTTTCTCCCATGACTACTTATGTCAATGGATCAGTTCGATCCAAAACTTGAGATAAATCGTGTAATCCAAAAAAAGATTCATAAGTGGTTGTTAATGGAGTTTGGCAGGCTTGAGAGGAGTGGGGTATTGACATTCCATCAAGTGTTGATGGCACTTCACTTTTGTAGGGAGAGGACCAGAGAGGTAAAGAAAGTGAAGCACCATTGATAAAGGGCAGAGGCTAATAGCCTGAGTATTTCTTGCTTAAATGATTTCAAAAACTACAATTACCGTGACATTCATGAGAGGTAATGATTGGACTTACTGTTGTATTGAATGGCATTCCCAATAAACCTTTGGGAGTACTGCGTGGGATTGGTCCATAAGTACGCTTGTCACGAGCCAAGTACCGCCTATGTGTCTTGGGTGAACCTACCTGCCATGATTGCATGTACTTTTGAAGCCAAATCAAATTTGAAAGACAGGAGTCGATAATAAACATAGTATTCCAATATTCCATTCACCGAAACTTGGAATGTAAGAAATTTGAATGAGCTCCCACCAAACAAGGCATGCAGTTAATAAAGTACAAAATGGATAGTGGGAAGGACTTCTTCAAATTAGGGAAATTCGTGAATTTAAAGCCTCTCTAAGGATCCAACCACTTGAGGTTGGTTAATGAATTTGTATGTATCATTCAGGCTTACTTCCATAAGTTGTGATCATTTCCTTCTCATATGCCATCACCTGACACAATCTCTTTACATTCTTCAATGAATATGTGCTTTTATGATAATGTGATAAATACCTCCATGAAAGTAATTGATGATCTAAGCCCCGGAAAAAGTTTCTTCTCCAATCTGCTCATAATCTCATAAGCCACAACCTTCTTCTTTGCCTCATAGTCCTCTGTTGAAAGTCCCTAAACAGTTTAAGTCCAGCTATTAGGAATTTAGCTGACAGGGAGGGAAGGGATAGAAATAAGACATTAAGTATAAATATTCACTTAAAAGTTACAGTAGTGAACTTACCTCCCAGTCTTCAATGGAAGATGTTGTAAATATGTGAAGTATATGACGGCCTTCAGGAGCCAATGATGAATCCAGAACAGTTGGAATGCTTAGGAATATGCTTCCATAAGGCTCCTCTAATCTTGTCCAGTCATCCTAAGACAACAAAAGAATTAAAGTTAAATGTGTCAAGCTCACAATTCATCTCAGTTTGTGAGCAAATGAATACCTCAAGAACAAAGTGGTGGCAATCTGTATCTGGTGGTAGAACCTCGGCTTTAACACCCATGTGAATGGAAAGAAAAGATGGAGCCTTAACATAAACTTTTTGAAAATTTTCTTCTTCTTTTGGAAGGGTTTCTCCTTTCAACAACTTCCCTGCAACATATTTAATTCTTCATGATAACTGAGAAAGACCAGTGCTAGAGCAGCAAAAGGTTATTGTCAAATCAAATAAATTAGAATGTCAGAATCTGCCAAAACTAACCAAAGGTATCCCATCTAGTAGCATTTGATATTATGGTTTTGGAAAAGAACTCCCTTCCATCTGAAAGCCTCACTCCTACCTGTCAAATTCAAGTGAAACTAAAATAGATAACAATACTATCATCTTCCTTCCTTCTTTTTTTTTAGTTTCTTTTTGCATTTATAAAACCAAGGATTCAATTCTAGCACCATTTATCCACTATTTAAAACTCACAGCCTTTCCATGCTCAAGAATGATGTTGGTTACGTTTACCCTGTAAAGAATTTCACTGCCCTGATCAATCAGACCTTTTGACAAGGACTTTGCAATTCCACCAACCCCACCAACAGGATAGTTGATCCCTCCAAAATGCCTATCACATAGAACCTGGTGCCGATGAAAAAAAAGATTAAAATATACATATTGGAGAGGTCCAAAGTTATTTAAACTGCTCACCGTGCCAGCATTGATCATTGGGGTCTGCAAAGCATTGACTGTGCTCACTATGAAACACTGCAGAGAAACAACAGATAAAACTTCTTCTTGAGATTGCAGGACCCTCTTTCCATATCCAAAGACCATTAAATATACAGAATTTATCAAAGAATTGAATTCGAAGTATCTCACCTCTGCATCAATGAAAGACAACAACTCAGGATCCTTTATGTACTTTCGAGTGATGTCTCCAGCATTTTGGGGCAGATAATAAGCTGCAGAGAATAGAAGCATCACATTAGAGAAGTTTAAAAGAAAGAAACAATTATTTTTTTGGTTTAATTTAGTGACTAGCAAGGAAAAAAAATTCATGATAGGGAAATGAAAAGCAAAAAATAAATAAAAATAAAGATTTAAGGACCAAAAGAGATGTGACTTTCAATATTGACTATCAAAAGCTCCAACCTCAGAACTACAATAGAAGATCATGAAAAACATTTGTAAAAGTTCTTTTTTGTTTGTTTTTTTTTGGTGTGTTTGTGAATTAGAACATTTTCTTGACCATCCAAACCAATATGATATCAAGGAATGCTCCAAAAATTTTTGGGGCCAGCACATTGTCTTTTAAGCAGTCAACCTGGAAGCAATGAGAGCACAGCTGCAATTGTCTAATAATTGAGAGTTTTTCCAAGATCCACGCTCGGCAGTATTTTTTTCTAATCTATTGCAGCAATAGCTTTGAACATCAATACAAGTTTTGTTAATTAGAAATTTCATGGAACTTAAAAGGTGCAGTTCCATCTTGTTTTCTACCAACAATAATTTTACAATTACATTAATGCCCAGGTACATTATCTGCAACAGTTTTCCTTGCTCAAATGATGGCAAAATAGATGTCCTGATTGTGATTGGAGCAAGTAAACAGTATCTACACCCTGTATGCATCTATTGATTCTGATTTTATAAAAACCTGTTGGAGATGTAACAAGCTCCCATTCAAATCAATTAGTAAATTTGAGAGGAAAGGATAGAAAAAATACCTGGTGTCAAGCATTCAAGAGGCTTCTGAAAGAATTGTCCAAGCAGGTAGATTGGCTACTCGAGCGACTTCAGTTCCAAAGAGTTCAAGGCATTGAATATCTACCCAACAAAATAAATGCTACGGTAAGTGATGATCAACAAGTAGACACAAAATACTGATAGGAAGTTGCATTCACCACAATTTATGTACCTTCCAGCATTCAACATAGAATTTAAGGATCCCTTCGTTTTCATGGGGAAACTTAGCAGTAAGTTCTGAGATGAAGTCGCTGTACTCTTTGGGAACTTTAACAGAAAGATTATTAGGTAGATGAAAATGGACAGTAGTGAGGTCAGGAATCACCTCCATTTCACAACCAACTGCTGCCAATGCTCGTGTTATCAAATTTAGGTTGCCCTGCCCAAATTTTAGGCACATATCAACGCTGAAGACTTTAGTGATTCACCAAAGCACGCAGTGGATAAAAGTTCAGCATAGATAGCTTAGTTACATTACAAGAGCAAATAAGCAATAAAATGCTTACAGTGATGAGTCCTACAAGCATTGAGGTTAAAATCCTTACTGAAGTCTGGTAAACTTACCCAAAAACCTGATGAACTTGGCAAAATCCATATTAACCTAATCGAAAAATCTTATCTAATAAGCACACTTCTATTGGTTTAGTGGAAATTCTCTTTATGCATGACCCTATTTCACTAGGTTACCTACCTTCTGCAAATAACCATCCAAACACTAAAAAACACTAATAGAATCTTCAAAATTATGCCAAAAATGCATTACAACCTTATTCCAACTCAATCAACAAAATCAAGTCCTTAATAAACAAATAAATCACAACGCAAATAACAACAATAAAGAAATATGGAAGAACAATAACAACTGACCTTGTCACTGAAACCAAACATAACAGAAGAGCCAACATCAAAAGTATATCCATCCCTCTCATAATACCAGAACTCCCACCAGGAATCACATACTTCTCCAAGACCAAAACTTTAGCTCCCTTCACTGCCAACTGTGTAGCAGCAACCAACCCGCCAATACCAGACCCAATACCAATTACATCATAATCAGTCCTCTCTCTGCTCGCTCCTCCATTACCTTCAATATCCACTTCTTTATCCGCAGTTAACACGGCCTTTGACCTCAAAATAAAGTCCTTATTTAACTTTACTTCACCAAGACTGTCAATTTTGCTTTTCATGTTTCTGGGCACAATATAACCACTGAAAACTGAGGTTTGGACAGGTTCTACAGACAAAATCCTATGTTTTTGGTTTCTGGGTCTGAACCTCCCTAACTGGACAGTATTGAACTGACCAGAAAATAGAGAACTCTTGAACCCTAGACTCATGTTACTAAATAGCTCTTAACTAAAACTAAAACTCAATGTTCTGTGGGCGTCCAAAGAACATTTTGGACAGGTATTTTCTTGTTTAGATTTATGGGTCTTGAAGAAAAAATAGCTGTGAGTCAGTTGTTTTGATTTACTACAGGGATAGACAGATAGTGAGTGAGAAAGAAACCTGCTGTGGACTCTTTATGAGGAGAAAAAACAAGGGGGTTAGCAGTAAGTGATGTCGCTGAATTTGGAAGTGGCAGTGTATAGTGTAGGCAAATATTGGTTAAGGATTCCTGTCTCTTCTCTCTTTGGAGAACAGACAAGGACAATTCAAGTTACAATGGTCATGTTATTTAAACGGTTGAAGGATGTGCAGTGCTTTGATTCCATTGGCAGTTTGGTTTTTGTCGAGTAGTGATGGTTGCCGCCTGCCTGACTGTTAGAATACATTAAAGTTTTTTTTCCACGTTAGCTCTAAAATATTTTCCAAACTATTATGATTAGAAAAATACTTCTCAGTTCTCACTCTACCGTAGAAACACTAGTCGTCGTGGATTACAAGCGTATCTAGCATGCAGTAGTAGTATGTATATACACGAATAGTATTTTAATAGACCATGCATATAATATATATATTCGCGACTTATAATATTACTACCTATTTGTCTGTCTTCACACTTTCAACAACTTGATAAAAAATTCAATTTCAAAGACAATAAAATCATAAAAACAGTAGCTCAAGCTCAAGTAATAAAATTATTAAATTAAATAATTTATTTTAAATTAAATTTTATATAATTTAATTTAAAACTTGAGTTAAATAACAAATCGATTTAATAAATTTTAAAATCTAACTGTTTTATCAAATTTAATGATAATGCTGGAAAAAACAAAACTTCTGATCCACAGCACAGCAAAGAGGATAAATACACTTCATTATTAATTAAAAAAACTAAAACATGTTGAGTTTTTAGTGTTATTGGTACTGTGGATATAGAGAGAGAAACCCACTGTGAATTTCAATAATTCCTAGGGTTGGTGAGTGCTGCTTTGTAGCTCAAGGACATGAGTTGCTCCTACTGGGAGTGAGCTGATCAAGAGCTTCGTAGCTGGTTCAGAGGATTGACTGGACTCTGTCTCCTTGCGATCATCTCTTCAATTAAACTACATAATTGCATTTAATAAATTAACTCGTGATAGACCTATATGAGCCTCAACCTGAAAAATAGCATAATAACACAGCATCCTTAATGGTTATTTCATGTTTTTGCTTTTTTCAATAGGAGAGTGGATTTTTGACTGAGGATTTATAGTAGTCTTTGTTAAGAACATGGAGTTATATAATCCTTAAAACCATAATTTTTTAAGCTATAGCAGAAAAGTGAAAATGAGATTAATTTTGTAATTAAATATGTCCAATAAAGGAAAAGGCAAGAAGAGAATATTTGGCAAACAGTACCTAACGAAGCATATGCTTATCTCTTCTCCCAAATGGCAAATGTAAGACCTGTGTTATTCCTTCTTCCTAATTTTTCCTTGCATATTCTTCGACCACACGAACAAGATCACCAGCAAGCTCCACCATGTGTCCATCTCTTTTTTTAACAAGTGTCCAAAAAACAGTTCTTAATGAACTTTTCTGTCTGATCTATTTTTGTTTTTTTTACACTCTCCCAGTCTCTCTCTCTCTCTCTCTCTCTCTCTCTCTATCAGTCCATTATTTTCTAGGATTTTCACAAAAGAAGCGCCGACGAATTTGGATCCAAAACTCTACTCTCCATCTTTATAATTATCACATCATCACCAGCACAGAATATTAAGAAAAGGGTACAAATCTATAATCTTTTCATTCCATTTGTTTTAGGTTTCTTTGGTTTTCCAGTTCCATGATAATAATCACTGCAGTTCTGTATCAGTGGAAATCGTCATTTCCAAAAGCTCTTATCTTTTCATTTGTTCGTTTATGCTGCTTTTAGATTATGCAGATTCTTTTTCTGGGTTCATTTTATTTTTTTTAGTGTATCTTTCTTGGATTGGTTGCTTAGGTAGTGTGCACCGTACAGAGGGAAAAAAATAAAGATGTGAAGTAACGGAAGATGGGATTTTTATTTTCATTTTTTTACTGATGTGGGATTTTTATAGGACATTGATTTTAATTTCTTTCAGTTATATTCGGACCTTTGGTAATGGAAATGTTTTGAGTTGCCTTTTCTTTTGATTGATTAGTAATTCATGGTCTCTGATTTTCTGCTATTTTGTTCATTTGATGAGTGTCTCATGCTTTTGAATCCAGTTAATGGGTTCTCTGGCTTTTCTTTATTTTAATTATTTAGTCTTTTTGAGGGGCTTTACCAGTTCTGTTTACAATATCTTCCTCTCCCCTTTATTTTTTCATTTATAATATCATATATCCAGTCTAACATTAAAATTACAGCTACAAAACAGACTTTACTAATTGCTTTGTTAGTACCTGTGCAAATCTTATGGATAGGCGAAATTATGAAACTTTTCAATTCTTACAGTACCTTCAATATCCAATATTAATGATTCATCTTATAAGTTGATGACTTCTGCATAATTGCCAAATTAATATTTTTTTCTAGGATATAACACCCTAGGCTTGAATTGATAGTGAAGCATGTCATCGATGCTTGTTTCTCTAGTTAAATCGAGCCTTTTTTGTACAGGGTTAAAGTTTGGGATAGAAAAGCGATGGATAGGCTCAAGGCTCCTGCTCGCCTCATGATAGTTTCGGATCTTGATCACACAATGGTTGGTCTCGTAATTGTTTGGTTTCTGCTTGTTTCATTGTATATTCTTGTGGCTGCTGTAATTTTATTAGACAATATACTCTTGTTGCAGGTTGATCATCATGATCCCGAGAACATGTCTCTTCTTAGGTTCAATGCCTTATGGGAGGCCTGTTATCGTAATGATTCTCTGCTAGTTTTCTCCACTGGAAGATCACCTACGCTTTATAAGCAGTTGAGAAAAGAGAAACCCATGTTAACACCTGATATAACCATAATGTCTGTGGGAACTGAGATCACGTATGGCACCTCCATGGTGCCTGATGATGGTTGGGTTGAAGTTTTGAATCAGAAATGGGACAGGAACCTAGTCACTGAGGAAACAAGCAAGTTTCCTGAACTTACTCTTCAGGTATGTTAAACACTTATGGGATTTGGTTCTCTGATTGTGCACATTGCTTTGAAAATGAGCATATAGTTTTGTACATAGAAGAAAACAGTTCGGCAACTTGAAATCTCTGAATAAATGACATCTATGGGGTAATGCAGTCAGAAACAGAGCAACGGCCTCACAAGGTCAGCTTTTATGTTGATAAAGCCAATGCTCAGAATGTGACGAAGGCGCTATCAGAGATATTTGCAAAACGTGGGGTTAGTTTCTAGTTTTGGGATCCTTGCCCCCTGATTTTGTGTTATTTTTAGTACAAGTCTACAGGTGCTACAGTGTCTAACTTAATTTTTAAATCTCGTCTTCTTCTTCTTCTCTCTCTCTCTCTCTCATCTTTCTTTTTTTTTCCTTCTTTTTTTTTTCGTTTTTTTTCTAGTTGGATGTCAAGATAATTTATAGTGGTGGAATGGACCTGGATATACTACCCCAAGGTGCTGGCAAAGGGCAAGCTCTGGCGTATTTACATAAGAAGTTTAAGACTGAAGGAAAACTACCTGCCAATACTCTTGTTTGTGGTGATTCTGGAAATGATGCCGAGCTGTTCAGCATTCCAGATGTACATGGAGTGATGGTGGGTATTTACGTTCTGCCATATCACTTCATTGGGAAATTGAGGTTGCTCACATAGGTCATTTTTTCTGTTAACTATTCATTCATTGATTTATCTGTCTAGGTTAGTAATGCACAAGAAGAGTTGTTGCAGTGGCATGCTGAAAATGCTGAAGGCAATGCTAAAATAATTCATGCAACCGAGCGGTGTGCAGCTGGGATCATACAAGCTATTGGTCATTTTAAACTTGGTCCCAATACTTCTCCAAGAGATATAACCAACCTTTCAGACTTTGAGTCGGAAAACATCAGTGCCAGTAGTGAAATAGTGAGATTTTTCATGTTCTATGAAAGATGGAGGCGTGCAGAGGTTGGAGACTCGGAGCTATATTTGGCAAGCATGAAAGCTGATTGTGTATGTTTCTATCCTCTTTTCTTTTGACTCTATGTGTTGCTCTAGAAAAGTTTGTGGACTTTTATGTCTTTCCTTTTCTTTGTGATGCATTTTAACCTTTAAGGATTAGGTTTATACTAACTACTATGCAAGAAATAAACATGGCTTGTGTCTGCTTTTCTTTCATGGTATAAACAATACACTAGATTCGTCTGGATTTCATATTCTTTTGAGGCTCATAATATTCCAGCTAAGCATTAAATTATCCAGTCATGGTTGTTTGGTTCAGTTCTTTTGCTTTTCTTTCAGGAGGATAAATATATTGCTAATACCGTTAAACTGTTATAAATGAAAGTCTGGCCTGTTGTGCTTAACCATGTAAGCTTTTGATACTTGTTCTCCATATGAATAGCCTTGTGGCTGATGAACAGAAAAGCAAGCTTGAGACTGTTCAGTTTTTTATCCCTTTCTGCCATAAAATCTGAAGGGTTGAATTTGTCTGTTTTGTTTTAAGAATGAATTTATTCAAAGAACTGGACAAGGTTCACCTGGACAATACTAACCCACCGACTCGCCTCTGCAGTCAAGGTCTGGGGGCGGGTTTGTTTTAAACTACATAGAGCAAGCATTATCAAGCATACTTAGATAAATTAATATCCACCATCATCTTATTTGCTGGTGTCCATGAATTACTTAGATAAATTAATATCCACCATCATCTTTTTTGCTGGTGTCCATGAATGCACTCATTGATTTTTTATTATATACATATGTTTTGCTTTTCCATCCCTTTCTTCAGTTAGCCTGATATAATTTTTTCCTTTTTTTGACAGGATTCATCTGGTATTCTTATCCACCCATCTGGTGCTGAGCTTTCTCTTTGTGATGCTTTAAATGGAATGAGGAGCTACTATGGTGACAAACAGGGCCAAAAATTTCGAGTTTGGGTGGATCGGGTGCTATCCATACAGACTGGTTTGGACAAGTGGCTAGTAAAGTTCAATAAGTGGGAATTATCAGGTAAGACCTCCGAATGATAATGATTGCATTATCAATAATGCTGATGATAAAATGTCCCTGCTCTCCCATGCATTTTATGATATATTTCTGCACCAGTTTAGACCGCTGGTACACCTACCTCTTTTCTTTGATGCCATCCATGTAATTTCTTCTGATTTGTCAATGCGAGGTTTTTTAGTTTTTAACGTATACTTCTTCAGCTGTAGTTGGTTTGCAGGATGTTCTTCAACTAATCAGGGATATCTTTTCTACTGGATTCTGGTTTTTCTTCAGAGTCATACAAATGCCTTCGCATGGGTTGCTGTAAACAGGGTGGAAGAGCCTTTAGAACTTGACCTGCTTAGGAGAGGGACAAACAGATCTACAACTACTGATATTCTCTTTCTTACTTTAGAATCCTATAGGTGCTTTATTTGGCAAAAGCCATGGTCAGAGTGAGCATACCATCTGCTAGAAAAGAAACCGTCCATAGAACAATTAATCATATCTTCTATGGACAATAATAAAACTGTTTTACTCTCTCCTCTCTATGATTAATGGTTCTACGGTTTCCTTATTTGTCTGAGTTTCTATGAGAGCTGTCACCCAGATTTTTCAACTTTTCCTTGAAATAGCCTGTCCGACACCTGGACAGGATAAAGGGTGGTTGCTAGACACCCCATAGTAATGGAAAATCGCTTAAAACATGGACTAGCTCAACCTTTGAAATATACCTCTAGAATCCTTAGTAACTTCTTGGTATAGTATCTGTTGCAATGCCTTCAATGCACTTGACTGGGTTTTTGGAGTTGGTGTTGGAAAATTTGCACTGGCAATCGGGTTTGCGGACAATTAATTTCCTGTAGCTATGCTTTTATTTGTAGAATTTTTGTAATTCTTTAGTGGCGTAGATTACCTGCATGCCCATTTTAATTTATTCCATTCTAAGTAAAATCTTTGATAACAGGGATCTCTTAATCAATTAATGGAGCTGTTTGTGCCATTTTTTCATTTCTCCTAAATTATTCGTCAATTCTTTCAGGGGATGAGCAGCAAGGTTGTGTGATCACTTGTATAATAAATATAAAGGTAAACCTTGGGATCAATCAATGAGTTTCTGCTAAAACAAGAATTCTGCCCTCACATGATCTGCTTCCTCTTTGTGTTTTAGAAGGACGGTGTTTCTGGGGCAACTTACATGCATGTGCATGAAACTTGGCTGGAAGGATCAGGAGCTAAAGATCAATCAACCTGGCTGTTCTAGATTGTGTTTACAGCGCAAGGCTCAGATGCAGACAGCTCATAACCGTCTTCGAACACAATAAAAATAATCAAATGATGATTTTCAGCTTTGTAATTTGATCATTGTTGTATGAACATCAACTTCATGGTGATCGGCTATTACATGATAAATGAATATGATTAATCTAGGTGGGTATGTTGGAGATCAATAACATGTATGATCCTGCTGCCCCCCATGATAAGGGCCCCTCAGTTGCCCAACCATGCTTCGATGATCATGCGCCCACAAAATTCCTGTGCTGCAATGGCTGTCACCATGACCACTGTACATCACCTAGAAAAGTACGAAAGAAATTGCCTCGCGAACGACATGTCATTGTTAGGGGTACTTGGGCCCAGTTTGTATGGACCAAATCTGAAAGACCAGCCCATGGTGCAACCAAAGCAATTCCAAAGAATGAATTAAGAAAAAAATAAACAACCAAAAAGGGCCCAACCGGGTTCGAACCGGTGACCTCTTGATCTGCAGTCAAATGCTCTACCACTGAGCTATGGACCCCTAATGCTTTGAGACTGATAAATACAAAATAATATTGATTAAACAAAGAGGCAAACCCCACATTAAATAATATAGTACAAAAATTGAAAAGATTCTTCTTCATAAAATTTTGTTTCGTTTTGTTTTGCGGCCAATCTTAAAGAAAGAATGCTGTGGCCGTGATACAAGCCCTCAATGAGGGCATATTTAGAGAGTGACAGGAAA
This sequence comes from Populus nigra, assembly GCF_951802175.1. Taxonomy (NCBI): domain Eukaryota; kingdom Viridiplantae; phylum Streptophyta; class Magnoliopsida; order Malpighiales; family Salicaceae; genus Populus; species Populus nigra. Next base: position 6,621,886 of record NC_084854.1, on the reverse strand, counting down.
TGTTGCAGTGATTATTTTTTAAATAATTTTTTGTGTTGAAATATATATTAATAATATTTTTTTACTTTTTAAAAATTATTTTTAACATCAGCACATCAAAACGATTCAAAACATACAAATTATATTAAATTTTAATAAAAAAAATTAAATTTTTTGAGAACACGGTTTGCACCACGTTCCTAAACGCATTCTTAATAGGTGAGCTAAAAGAAACTCAAGGGAAAAAAAAAATTCTTCTTTAATTTTACAGCTTCAAAGTGACAGTCAAATAAAATGAAAATTTAAAATGATTTTTTTAAATGAAAATCCATTTCTATATATCAATAAAAAAGCTGAAAATAATAAAATAGATTATTTAAAAAAAATTTCTTTCATCCCTACAACTTTTCTCAATGTTTTTTTTTCTAAAACAAGTCCAAAAATATTAATATTAAATATATTAAAATACAAATAGGTTAAAATAATTTTTTTTCATTCGAGTGTACATACAAAAAAAAAAGAATCATATTTATTATTTAAAAAGCTATATCAATAATTTTGCTTTTCTAAATAGTTTTTGTTACTTAGAGAAGCTTGACTTTTACAAAGTGAAAAAGCTATTGCAATTCTATGTTATGTATTGTATATATAAATTTGATACGGTAACATTTGTTTACTATTCTAATATAAAAATAATAAAGATAAAAATATATTTGATTAAAAAAATAAAAATATAAAATAAATTTGTTTTTAAAATAGTTTTAGAGTGAGATTTTTTACTTTCAAAATAAAAAATACATGAAAGACATGTCTTTTATATTTTCAATATCTTCATCTTTTTTATTTTAAGACAATAACAAAACACTATAAAAAAAAACTTTCTAGTTTCAGTCATGATTACTTTATTATTAAGGATAATAATGAAGTACCATGAAGGAAAAAGATGCATTTTCTAATTTTATCTCTGTGAAAGTCTTTTAATCTCTATTATCCATTTTATTTTTATCAATAGTTTTTAATTAAGCATCTTTACTGGAGGTGCATCTTGATGGGGCCCATATAACTTCTTTTTATGATTAATTTTCATTCAATAAATTAAAAAATAAAATATTTTACACATATTAATCAAGTTACTATTGAAAAAGAACTGCACATGTTATTTTAAATATTTATTAAGAAAATAAAAAAATAATAAATGTTAGTATTAAATTATAATTGTTTAGTTCAATTTAGGGTGTGTTACATGCAAGTTTAGTTCAATTTAAAGTATCTAAATTATATATCATGCAAATTAACAACCTACTAACAATTTTAAGACTAAAAATTACTTTGTATCTTATTTAATAATTGCTTGGTTTAATTTTTGCAATTCCATAGTTTATAATTTTTATATAATAAATTTGTTTTTTATTATTTTATTTGCATGTTGTAAGTCGTATTTATATATAGATTATATTATTATGTCTTCTACTTAGGAGATGGTTAATACAACTAATATTTCAAAAATAATTTCACCATCACTTTTTGCGGTACATGGTGAGAAACCTAAAAACTCTAATGGTTTGAACTTTGAGAGGTGGCAATAAAATGTATTTTATCTAACCACTTTGAACTTGACAAAGTTCTTGTCTAATATTATTGTTGTGGTAGTTGTGAATACATGGATGCACAACTATTTCATGTGCAAGAACTACATCTTAAATGGTTTGGACAACATGCCATATGATTTGTATAGTTCAATTAAAAGTGTAAAGGCGCTATAGAAAGTCATTATGTATTGAAAGTATAAGGTTAAAGATGTTGACATGAAAAAGTTCATAGTCATCAAATTTCTTGACTTCAAGATGATTGATTCAAGGACTATGATAGGCAAATTTCAAGAGTTTTAACTCATCTTACACAACGTTCATGTTGAAGGGGTGATTTTAAGTGAATCTTTTCAAGTAATTACTATTATTGAGAAATTATCATCATCTTTAAAAGATTTCAAGAAGTACCTTAAAAGCATAAGTGAAAGGAGATCAGAGTTGAAAACATCATTTTAAGATTGATAGTAAAATAAAGAAAAATAAGTTGTTTGAAAGGAGAGCTAACTCTTTCATAATAGCTTCTAAAACAAACATTATTGAACAAGTAAAGAAGATCAATAATAAAAACCAAAATAAAAAGCTTGATATGAAGGGAAAAGATATTGTCATGAAATTCAATAGCAAATGATTTATTTATAATAAGACGGGACATCAAGTCAATAATTACAAAACTAAAGCTTAAGAAAGAAACTTTTAAAAAGAAAAAATTGCTTAAGACAATGTCACCAGGATTAATAATCTTAAAAATAAAGTATTGAATATGAAACTGTATGCTATTTTATTAAACTTGTAAATCTTGTGAAAAATATTGAATATTGAAGGATTAACACTAGTTCTATAAGATATAATTGTGCTAAAAGAATGATGTTCTCTACTTACTAAGAAGTAGGTGTTAAACAACTTGTCATAACCTAATTTCGGGTCCCCTAAAACTTTTTCATATTTTACTTAAAAATAAAAAAAATTATAAATTTAAAATCTAAAAATATTTTTGAAAAATAAATAGATGAGCTTTTGAGTTGTAATAAGTCAAAATTCTAGGAGTATAGTCAGATTTCAATATTGTTGACAAGATAGGCTGAAAAACAACTTAATTTAAGCACAATTTGAAATACAATTTTACTGAAATTGAAAGAATTAATTAAGTTCAAGAGCTTAATTAAAATTCCAATGGGTTTATCTAACTTATTTAAAGACTTAATTGAAAGAAAATTATGTTTGAAAGATAATTTGATCAAAATTAGAAGAATTCATTAAACTTAAGGGCTTAATTAAATTTTTAATGAGTTTAATTGATTTAAATAAAGTAAAATTAAGTTTAAAAGTTAATTTTTGTAAGCAAGAAGTATTTGTGTGATGTTTTTTTCAAGATAATCTCTTGATATTCATAGTCAATTTGATTATTGTAATAAGGGATGTAAATTATAATATAATTCTCTCTTCTTTTATTTACTTTACTTTATCGCATGTTAATTATAATTTTATAAAAAAATTTAAATTTTAACCAACCTCTTCTTAGGGCACAATCCCAAACAGGGGCTAAATGTCCGAAACACCAGCTAGCTCATTCTGACACTCTAATGCACTTCCACATCATTCGTGGATTGACAAATGTAAAGGTGATTTGTTTTCCGAAGTTGCTTTTGAGTTCTAACATTCACAGCCACCAGTCTCATGGCAACGCCATTCAAGATCCCTTTCTCTGTTCATACGTTTCAGCCTGAGGAAAGCACATGTACGTACCACAAGAAATTAATAATAATAAAAATAAAAATAAAAAATGATCAAACAAGACAGGTGCTTCAAAATAAACATTCCCACGTAACATTTCTATCTCTATTCTCTACGCGTGGGAAAAACCATCTCTCTTTTAATTTCACTTCAAAAGAATAAGAATCGAATTCCAGATACAGATCCAGAACGGCAAAGCCCACCTCTTCCTCTCCCTGTGGATTTTCGAGATCTTTGGTGATAATGGGTTTGAGGATTGTGTACGGGGTGGTGTTCCTTTCTTTCTCATGTTCCTGCTTCATGCTTCTCCATCTCTTTCTACACCCTGTATTCTACTTCACTACCTGATGGGTTCTTGGGATTTTTGAGAAAGAAGCTCAAATGGGTTAGCCAGATTTTACACTTTTTCTTCCTTTCCTTTGCTTAATTTGTATACTTTTCTTCATATAATGACATAATGGGTTGAATTTCTCAAGTACTACTGTGTACTTCTATTACTACTGTGATGCAAGTTGAACTAGCTATGGGTCTGGTAGTCTTCCTAGTCCTTTCGCATCTCAGAGTTTGAGTGCTTGTGTCTTGTGTTACGTGTCATGACATTTCAAGCACATCTACATGTCTTTTGTTTGTTTGGTTTTGCTATGATATTGTTGATATAATACCAGTTTAATGAGAATTTGCTGATATGTTTATGTTATTCAGTTTATTTTTATTTTTTTGGATAATAAGTACTACTTATGATCTTATGCTCAGTGTTCTGTTGCTAAGTGCATCTGAAACTTTCAATTTCAGTCCAGTAAAGGATGTTTCTGCAAGATTAGCGTTCTGGCTTAATTACATTGCAATTGTCAGTAGCAGTTTTGCATTCTAAACCGGCCCATTATTGTCATGGGAAATGTGTTTGGTATCTAATTTGGATTGGGTAAGACAACAAAGGTTTCAATTCGAAATGATGATTATAGCTGTAAAATCCAGAAAAAAAGTTGTTGGGCATGTTTGTGACCCGGAAAATTCCACGCTTGAATACGGCGTCAAAGTTGATACTAAGTTGTAACTTTGACAGCTTGAGTAGTCCATTGCTGGTTGTTCCAAGTTCCAACCACCAAGACAGAGATAAATTTGACAAATTATAGGGAAATGCTGTTGGGCCTTGGCACAGCCCAAAAGTCTACTATCATGGCATATTGCTGTTCAAATGACCAAAACATCATCTTCTTCTTCTTCTTCTTTAATCTGTGATTGAAAAAGCTATTGGCCTATAATTAAGTTACTAGCTGGTTATTCTTGAAATAAAAGAGATGAAGACCGTGTAGACTGGAGAGATATGTTTCCATGTTCTTAAAAGAGATGAAGATTGTTGATCAGTCGGTAATATTTACTAATGGATTGGTCGTAAGAAAAATGGCTGTCAAATATTCTTTTTGGGCGTGGATATTTTGTTGGTGTTTTTGTCGGCAAGAAAATTCATCGGTTGAATTACCGATGGATTTGAAATCCCCAACAAAAAAACTCATCAACAACAAATTTTCATTGGGGAGTCTATCAATGATTTAGAAAAAAACATCTTGACCAAGAGTGACCTTGAAGGAAGCAAACCATCGAATAACTTGCGTCTGAAAGGTTGTCTTTTTCATTTGGTTAGTCGGATGGGATCTTGTTCGAATGCTTGGCGATAGATAAGAAAAGCGTTTGGGTACTGGGAGGAGGGGTTTATTTATAGAATTGGGAAGGGTGAGCTTTCGTTTTGGAACGACCTTTGGTTGGAGCTAGGAGGGTCAAGTTGCAGCCTTGCTTAGTTCCAGTAGTGAGCAATATTGTAAAATCCACTTAAAATTATTGTGCAATGTGGAAATTCTTAATTGGATGATGGTTGTCAACCATAATCCAACCTCAATAGCTATTGTGTTTGGTATATATTAATACATTAAATAATTATTATTTTTTCAAAAAACATTTATATATTTTTTATATCACAACATAAAAATATCTAAAAACATCAATTTAAATAAAAAAACACTTTGAGAAGAAAAAGTTATCACAATTCCAAACAGGATATAAAAATAAAAGCTGTTTCATTTGTTTTTATAAATCAATATTATACAAACAAAATTTTCATAGATATACATACAGTAATTATTTTATTTCACACAAGCTAATTATTTATATAAACTTTACTATTCATATATTGACACATTAATATATATAAAAATATTAACATGATTTTTTTAAAAAAATCATGTTACTTTTAATAATAAATGAGTAAAATACAAGTTGATTATGGCTCCGTTTGTTTGCTGAAAAGTAGTTTCTTTTAGAAAGTGAATTATGAGAAAGTGAATTATATTCCGATGTTTGGTAGTGTAATGAAAAATAAGTTGGAAAACATTTTCCAGTGTTTGATTATGTAATGAAAAATAAGCTGGAAAATAACTTAATTAATATTTTATTTTTTTCAAGTTTATTAAAATAATGAGAAACAAATTTTACAAATTTAAAAGTTGAATGAGAATGAAATTGAAAAAAAATATTATTTCATAAATTATCTCAAATAAAATAAATAATAATTAAAATAATAGTGATCAAATCTAATAAATACAAAAATTAAAAGATGAAGAAATTAAAATAATAATAATTATCATTTTATAGATTATTTCAAATAAACTAAGTAACAATCAAAAGAACGATGATCAAATTTGATAGATAAAAAATTTTAATTAAAAAATGATAAGGAAAAAGTAAATAACAATTATAAAAATAAAGATCAAAGTTAATATAAAAATCAAATTCTAAGGGATGAAATTAAAAAAAATATTCAAAACAAAAAAAAAATATAATAATCAAAAGTTTGAGGATCAAATTTGATATAATAAGCAAATAATATGATATTTATAAATTTTTCACAACTTTCAGAAAGTGTTTTCTGCTCAAAATAAAAAGAAAATATTTTTCTGAAAACTAAGTTAAATTATTTTTTAATTAAAAATATTTTTTATTAATGAACTTTTCTAATAATAAATCGACATAAAAAAATTTGAAAAATAAAAAATTATTTTTTATCAAACAAACGAAACAAACGAGTCCTATGTTGAATAATTTGAACACACGATGAACCAATTCAATGATCGTTGTAACTTGTATGCCTGCCACATCTGCCGTCTCTGTGCAGGTAGTTGAAGCGGCCGCTTCTAGAAGCTCAAGCGGTTAGTTACATATTAGAGCGGCTGGCTACCAAACTCCAGGTTTATCATTTGACTTCTTTGCCCTTCAGAAAATGAATATTCACCCCAGCAACCAGTTCACAGAAATTACACATGAGTGTTTGAAGGCAACGTACCATCGAATTTTTATAATTCAAGATTTGTCTGCTTTATATATTTTGCAAAATACATATGTTAACGAGTATCTTTAAAATATTATCTAAATTTATTTATTATTTACTGTTTGATTGTGATAAAAAAATAATATTGATTATTATTTTATTTGTGAATATTTTTAAGTGCTGTCGATAAATTCTATAATTAAAAAGAAAAATAAATATTAATTTGAGGTATTAAATGGTTTTTAAAGGGTATTTTAAAAACACCCGTTAACCAGACTTGGCTAGTCGTTGTCATTTCCTCGTCTGGATCGTCTAATTCCAAACTCATCCTTCTCTTTTCACTAATAACACCAACTAGCCATTCTTCCATTTCCAATTTCCAGTGCTTGTCTGCCGATGTTTATCGTATCTCCCTTCACCGTGATAGACCTTAGCTTTCTCTCTCATTTTTTTCTACTGAACTCATCAAACCAGGTGCCTTCTTACAGCGTTTGAGACCGAAAAGTTATAGCCCAATTGAGAGAGAGACATATATAAACTAGAGCATGGCAGGATATCTGGGGATTGGTTTCATGGCTGCCTTTGCAGTTTCCGGAAGTGTAGTTCTCATTGCACGTCAGCTCCACAAACGTCTCCTCTCTGATTTCATGAAGCAGATGGAATTTGAATTAAGGGGTACGCATGCGATCCTTTCTTCTTTTTCTTAATAAAAAAGAGAAACAAAAACCAAAGTAATGTTCGAAACAGTATTGAATTTAACGTTGTTTACAATTGACAGGATCAAGGAGATCATGTCAAGACAAGAAGAGGGTGCGATTTGCAGATGATGTAATGGAGCCATCATCTAATAACAAAGAATATCGTAGGAGACGCATAAAGATAACCAAAGGTAACAACCAGGTCTCGAAAATGGAGGATTGTGTTCAAGACCAGAGTCGTTATGCTGGTGCAAAACTCTTAGAAATCATTCAAGTGTAAACCTGTTTTTGATCTTCAAAAACTGCTTGGGTTGTCCTGGAAGGTGTTAATAAAAACCTTGTGTTGCTCGATCTTGACTAGATTAATTATAAAAATATAAAGATTTGCAGAAGTGAAATCGTAGGTAAATGAACAGTTTTGTTTATATTTTTCACTTCTTTTAGCAGCAACAAAGAAATGTCGTGAAAGGAAGTCCAAATGTAATTTTCTATGCAGGTTCTTCGTCCACATTTTCCATGCAACATTTTTGCTGGCCATATTGCTAATAACTCCCCTTTTTGCTAAGTAGCAGACATTGCATAGAAAGAAAGAAAAATAAAGGACATTCAAGGCCAAAACCTCACCGCAAGACTCTTTATCTCCCTGCAATTATAGAACATTAACAACTATAATTATTATTTTTTTTTAAATCTAATTGTCAAGTTGGTATATAATTATTTATAAAATAATCATAAATGTTACCATAAAAAATACTAATGTTCTCGTAAAATCATGGCATAATTAGATCATTGTTTAAATATTATTTTAATAAATCTATTAATTTTATTATTATTATAAACATAACAAGAAAGTAGGCAGCCCTGGGCTTACAAGGAGAGATCCAAGTGGTAGGCCTAAACTAATAAGCCTAGGAGTGTTTGGAGGGCTTACTCGCATGCTTGATTTGTTTTTTTTTTTTTACAAGATGAAAACTCTATACTACGTTCATGGGATTTCTTTTTTAATATGAATCAATTGACATCGAAATTAGTTTTTTTCATGATCAAAATGTGTATGATCTGTTTCTCTTTTTATCTATATATTTTCTTGCGGCCTACGAGTGCTTGGAGGGCTTACTCGCATGCTTGATTTTTTTTTTTTTAAAAAAAAGGCAAAAGACATATTGACCATTCTATTTTATTAAGATATTGTAAGCTCGTTTCCCAACTTGTCTTCACCGTTAAACATCTAAAAAAACATCATCGGGACTTTATAAATCCTGTTGTTAATATAAAAAAACTATCAAATCAATGTAGAAACTAAAAATTAAACCGAATCATCAAAACCTTTCCTTGATTTCTTTTTTACAAGATGAAAACTCCATACTTTCCTGGGATTTTTTTTTAATATGAATCCATTGACATCAAAATCAGTTTTTTTCATGATGAAAATATGTATGATCTATTTCTCTTTTTATCTTCATATTTTCTAGCGCTCATCTCTTATCTCTCAACATTTAAAGATTAAAACATGAAAAAATATTGACTTTCTTAATATTCTTTTTTTATATATATAAAATCTTACTATTGAAAAATAATATTTGATATTACGTAAGAACTTGGCCATATTTCAATTTTGCAATATTTAAACAAAAGAAATTTACATTACATGGATAAAAATTGTTGAATGTTGTAAAAGAAAGTTACTTCATTTCATTCTTATTGTGTGTTATTATCCAAAATAATTTGTATTTTTGTATTTTTTTAAAACTGGTTTAATTAACTCTAATACTTATTTTGATACTAATTTTAACAAATCAATAGAGTAAATATTTGAAAAAAAAATATTTTTAAGTCATCCTATCCTAAATCTTAAAAAGTATCCATAACATATATAAAATATCAGTCCGGTCACATATCTGCATACGTGCTTCCTAGCTGATGGATGTTGAACTTTCAATGTTCATCCATCCACAGGGACCAACATTCTGATTTGAGAATTCGTGATTCCGGCAGGCATCATCTCCCCTTTGCTCAGGCGAGAAGCCTTTTAATTCGCCGTAAATACCAGGCCCCAGCTATAAAACGCTGGACTCTGGTTAATAGTGCCCTTGTCCCAAAAGGACGGCCCATTTCAAAGCCCTCAAAAAGGATTTCCCTCAACAGAAGTTGGGTTCTTTCTCTTGCCGTAGACATAATAACCTTTTAAAAAAAAACAATCATTTCAATATTTTCTCAGACTAATTCTACAAAGCTACCGCTTTAAAATGCCCTTTAAATATTGTTAATATTCATTACATTAAAGACTTTTTTGAATAGGATAATATTTACCATACTACCACCATCAATGAGAACTTGGCATAGCCAATGATTGAAGAGTATAATGGTGATGACAAGGGCGTCTTTACGAGGGAAGGCATTTCCATTTAATATTTGTAGAGCCAATGAGGAGAGGTCTTTGTCTAGAGATCATAATGGCCATGAATGTTAAAAGATAATTGCTTATGAATGTTAAAAGGAGGTGCATAGAGAGGGTACTTCGAACATGAACGAACCATAAAAAATATAAGCGGTGCACGCAGGGGCGGAGCTTGGTGTATTTTACAGGAGAGGCTAAAATTACTATAATAATATTTATTATTAAAAAGCTTATTTATTTAAATTAAAAATATTAAATAATAGAAAATTTTAAAATGTTTTGTAGGAGCCCGGCCCTGCTTGCCACCCCTGGTTTCGCCCTGGGTGCACCTAGTAAGCGGAGAGACCCTTGACTGCTTTTATATGGCTAAAAGTGTTTTTTGTAAATTTTCTCACTTGTAGTTGTAATTAAAAGAGGTCATGGGATGTGCACTAGTACTTCCATGGTCCTGTAAAAAAAATTATAAAATTTATTTTTTAATCAATTTAATATTAAAAAATTAAATAAAAAAATCAATTAGAAAAAGTATCCTAAAAAAATGATCTGAATCAATCCGGGTTAACTTGTTAAATCTATGATTTTAGTCATGAGATCAAGATAAATTCATAGAAAATAAATAAAAAAATTACAGAGCCTCACTTCCAACAAATATAATGTTAAAGGTTGAAATCAAGACAAAAAAAAAATCCATGACACCAATATATAACTCAAAAGAAAGAAAATAAAAAAAACCACGAAGCATAATTTTCAAAACAATCTAATATTAAAGGATGAAAAAAATTGGTTGTTGAGGGGTAAAATTAAAAAAAAAACACAAATGACTAGAACAATTTAGCCACACCTTTAAGTATTTTGTTAGTGTGTGTTTGACATTATAATATTAAGTGTTTTGCTTTTTAAAAATATTTTTCGCTTAAAATTATATCAAAATATTTTTTATTACAATTTTTTTTTAATTTTTTATATACATACATCACAACCTTTAAAAAGCATTAAAAGGTATCAATTTAATATTTTTTTTCCAAATAAAACATAGCCAAATACAAAAACAAATGGTGACATATGTCAAACCATGCTAATTTTATCATGGAACATGACTCACCTCACACAAGGAGCACCCACACACACATTAAAAAAAAAAAAAAAACCAATAGAAGAAAGAAGCAAAGACATGCAATAAACTTTGTTATCTAAAAAACGTCACTACGTTTTGAAAGACATTTTTCTATGGTACATATTTTGAAGAAAGGATATGGGCGGCTCTTGTCTGGACGCCCTCTCATCGATCCGCAGGTGTGATTAAATCATTTGCCAATAATTACAAGTACAAAACCGACTTAAACCAGTCATTGTCTGAATCTCAAGAGCAGCCGCAGGTCACATCATTCCTGTTCAAGTGCCCATTCCAGTTTAAGCATCACAAGTAAAACAAACATTAATTTTTAAACATATGAGCAAGCCATATTTTTAAATTTAGTTTGGTATCTGCCGGAATGTAAGTAAATTAATTTAGTTTCTGCAATTATGTAGACAACCAGACATTGATTACGACCGTCGCGGATCCAATGATTTTGAGGGGGACTGCCTAGAAGAGTCCCTTCCGCCAGTGATAAGGGCAATCGCTTTTAATCACAAGAAATATAATACCACTAGCTACGTGACGGGTTGGATAAAAATACATTAAAAAAAAAAATTGTCATCTGTAAGAAAATATATAATACGGCAATTCAGTCTTGGTATTGTTCTTTATTTAAAAGGTAATAGTAAATAAGTTTAAACTTGAGATTAAAAATAATAATATCGATTGAACTAAAGTTTATTGATTAGTTTTAGTATTGTTTGATGTTATTATAATATGATGCCGGTGATGATAATTTACCTAACATCTCATTAAGGGAATAGCATCACCCTTCCTAATTAGATCATATTTTTTTACTTCAACTAGCTTGAAGAAAATTCGATTCAATTCCCTAACATGATCTCTTCACCTCCTTTTCTTTTATTATTCTTATTAGTGTAATATGCATACACATACTTTATGTGGTCCATAAATTTCACTTAAATTAAATTCGCTTTATAAATAAATAAATAAAAATTATGGGACTATTGAACAGTAACTCCATCAAGGAAGGGCAATCGAATGCTACTGAATTCACTCAAGGAAAGGATAGTATTTGCTAAGGGCGAGCTTGTCTTTAAAGATCATACTTACAAAGGTTAAGCAATGGTTATCTTTCTTATAGTTATCCTTTGAGAATCGTAACTAGTAGAATATTATACTGATATACAACGTTTGTATACATCGAAACAAAGAATTACATAGCAGTTACCTATTGACTCTACTTGAATTTAGTTCACAAACAAAGTGTTATTAAACAAATTGTTAACACATGGATACATATGAATAATTGAGAGACTAGACCAAAAATTCAATTGGATGGGCGTCGTTATGTTTTTAGGACCCGAGATACTGGATCACTAAACATCTGGTAAATCCATCACTCGCTATAAATTCCCAAAACATTCACATGTGGGTAGTAAGGTCTAGGTATAGACAATGTATGAGCTCGAAAGCTACCACATCAAATTTGGGTGAAACAATTATTAAGTATGACTAAATCCTAACCCTAAAAAATCCACAAATTAGCCAAGTAAAATATCAAATTAATAAAGGAGAAAAATAAAAACACCTTAAATTGATTAAAAAGAGCTCTTGTGGGTGGCGGCGGCGGTGGTGATGAGGGAAAGAAATTATAGCGAATAGATAAAAAAAAAGAATCAACAATGAAGAGAGAGAAAGTTAAGGTATATCACAATGACGAAAAATAAAGAATTTTTTTTTTTAGCATGGGAGAGAGATCAAGTGGGTTAAGCTTTAGGGCGTTGTTGGAAAAAAAGAGAGGAAATAAATAGATAAAGAAAGAGGGGGAAGGATTATATAACTTGAAATCAATTATTTACACATACACTACAAAATTATCACACATGCACACGAATTTTTTTTTTACTATATGCACAACTCCTATTACCGTGTTAGACTAAAAATTATTCTATCAATTGTGGTAGTATGATAAATACTTTGGGTTATTTTGCTAATATGAAAAAAAAAAATCTTATTTGTGTAAAGTTCACACTAGGTGAAACAATTACAGTTATTTGGCATCTAAATCAAATCACGTCATATCAGTATCGTACCTTTATTGTATATTTGTTAACTTATTAAATTTAACTCACTAATAGACGCGTGTATATCTGGTTCTAGCTAACGATAAGATCTGCACGTCAGATATGGTCCCACGTGTGCATCGAAGAACACTTTAGATTTCTTGTTTAGTTGTCTTGTCTACCCCAACGCGCCTTCCACGCGTTAGTGGTGGTGATTTTCTGTAAAGGAAATAAAGGATAGTACTAGGCTACAGTAGAGCTCACCATTGGTTCAGAGATCTGTCATGTCATGTCATGCCAACTAAGTATGAAATATGGATCCAAGGCTTCGTCTTGTTTTTTTTTTTTTTTTTTTACTACTACTATTATTTTCTTATTTTTTTTTATTTAATAGCTGTTTTACTACCGATTCTGTTTTTACTCTGAAAAGTGGAATGCAGGTTTTTGTTTTGTTTTTTTTTTTAACCAAGAAAAGGCTTAATTTGTTCTATCATGGTCCTTGCTTTGAAAGTGTTGTTTGCCATCATTTTGGTAACCGAGGGAATTTTTGAGATGTCAGATCAACAGCGAGTAATAGTTTATTGGCTCACCCTACACTTGAAATCAGATAAAAAAAAATTGAACATAAAAAAAATGTTTAAATTGCAAATAATTATTTCGAAGAATTATTAAACCCCGATTTCATAAATAAACTTTGAATTCTTTAAATTGATTTATTATTTAAGCCCGAGTTTAAAATTATCCCATATTAAATTTATCCTAAAATAATTTAGTCAACTTAATATATCAAAAAATAACTCGGATGACCAATAAAATACATGTTTGACTTGATTTTTTTTAAGATGATATCTTTTTTTAAAAAAATATTAAGACAATAACATATTAAATTGACTCAGCTTCGTGGCTTAACCAGTCAAACCTGAGATCTAGATCATGAACTCCACTGAGTTTAATAAATTTTTTTAAAATATTTTTTACTTAATTATATAATAAGAAAAATAGATGCTTGTAAAATGATTTTACCAAATGCCCTTTTATTTGTTTGAGATTGCAATAAATTTATAAAAAGAAAACAGAAATAAATTATGAAGACAAATTCAAAACCAACTAAATATTGCAAAATGAAATTGAAAGAAAAGGCTAAAAAGGATTTAATAAAAAAAACTAAATTGGAAGATGGAATGAAAAAAAAAGGAACTACTTAGCATTGTTATTGATGAAAGCTCTTGACATGACTTTTTGCCTAGTTTGAATTTAAAATTAACTTGCAAAGAAGTTTCCCTGAACAACCTAAGAAAAACCAAATTGACCTGTAAAAGAATGGTTCGACTTAAAAAAAATAAAATGATATTTTTTTAACATTAAAATGACGACATATTAGATTGACTAAGGTTTTACGTCTTAACTCGCCAAACCTGCAACCGGATCAAGAACTCACTAGGTATAATTTTTTTTCTTTAAACTATTTTTTTATTTAATAATATGATGACATAAATAGACTCTTGTAAGAATTAAATAAATCTCATGATGTTTGTTTGATATTGTGATAATCTTATAAAAAAAACTAAAATAAATTATAATGACCAATTCAAAATCAATAAAATATTTGTCACATGTACACGTGTGGCATGGCAAAACATCGGGGTCAAGGAGTCGTCACATAGTTGTTTGATTTAGAATCACTAGGAGACCTGAGTGGACTAATCTTATTTGAAATTTTATGGTAAGTGACTGCTTGTGGTTAGGAAAGATATTAGCACTCATAACACACCTTACATGAGGTAAATTGTATTATGTGATCTGGATATGATTTAAAAATATTGATGTTTAGGGAAGAACTGTTTATATTTAAAAAAATTTGATAAGGAAATGCTTAATCATCTAAAATAATAATGATGGATCACTTTGATTGATAAAAGAGAAAGAAAAAGGCAATAGAGCATATCTCTTGGTTGTATTTGCAAAAGACTCATCCTGTAAAATTAAATAAACCTAATTAGGGAGGGAAAAACATTGTTTTATTATGAAAGGATTCATTGTTGATTAGAAAAATATAATGATTATTTTACTTTTCTAAACAAATTGATGAATCGGTTATTAGAGGTAATATCGATATTTCTTTTTGTAACACTCATTAATCATTATCAGATTGATCGGGAACAAGTGTGTGTTTTCACATTTTCAAAGCACATTAAAATGATTAAATTACCCTTGAAAACACATTTTTTTTCATGTTTTCATTCTTGATTTTTTTAGTTTTAATCCATTTGGCTAAGGAGAAATTTGGTATTTTAATAAATATAAAATCTAATTAAAAAAAATAGCAAGTGCGAACACCACATGCGACAACACTTTCATTGCTTTGCCATATTCAAGCGGCGCGTACGGTGGATTGTAATGGAAAAAACCAGGGTTCATTGATATTTTTGGAATTGTCTCGGCGAACCCTCCCTCCCTTAGCTACCCTTGTAGCTTATTGACTTCCGGTTTGGTGCCAGCAACCTTTTTATTTCTTATTTTCTCTTTCCACTTTGATTTTTATACTTGATCCTCTAATTTTCAGAGTAGCCTTTCATTTTGTTTTTCTTCAGATTTGGTCCTTGTTCTTTCTACTACTGTTTTTTGTTTGAAATAATTTATAAAATTGGGATTTATTTTTCAATTTCATCATTCTTCAATTCTTTCATCTATCAGATTTAGTCCTCTTTCTGCAATAAAAAGAATATGTTAAAAATCAATTAAGGATTGAGTTTTGTTATTTTTTCTCTTTTCTTTCTATAGGATTATTTTGATCACATATGTCGGATCACGGGTTAACCTGGGTTAACTCAGATTTGTTTTTGTTGCTTTTTTTTTAATTTGAATTTATTTTAAATTTCATTCTTCAATATTAGGTTGATTTGATGATTGAGTTTCATATTTCATTCAATTTACTTTCCATGGGGTTAATTATCCCAGTGTCACAGATAGATTATGGACTTGACGGGTTAACTTGGATCGACTCGAGTTGGGTCTTTTATCCTTTTTTTTTAAAAAAATCTCAATATCATCCTTAAACATTTGATTTGCTAAGAAGCGAGCTTCAATTTTTTTTTATTTTGCTTTTTATGGAGTCATCTCATTCTTATTTAATTTTTTTCCTTGTTATCAAATAAGATTATGGAGCTCTTTTAAAAATATTAGAAGAATATCTTTTCATGGTATTAACAACTCATTTTTTATAGTTAATTGTTGTAAAAAAAATGTTCGACTTACCTATTATTATTGTTTATTTTATTATCATATTATTAAATTAACCGAACTTATTTGATCCAGTCAAATTAATGATCCGACTCTCAAATCTTTTTTGTTTTTTTTTAAAGTACTACCATTATTGAGTATTTTTTTTTTTCACATTAGAAAATTTTTTATCTAACCTGCAGCCTTGCACACTACACCATTCTAGATATATTGGTCCATGTTCTTGATTACGTGTACATGACTATCTGCTGCGGTCTTACAATGTATTAGTATTACATCAACTTTATGAGATTGGAGAATTAAAATTACATGATTTTATGGCACTGAAGGAACGAGAAATGTTGATAGGATGAAGAATTGATGCCTCATGAGCGATCTGTGTTGTTGAACTCGGAAATTTTTCAATAAAACCAAACACTCTTCTTCTTCCTCTAACATCCATGAAAAGATCCATTTGGATAAACTATTTATTATCAGATTACTGGGTTCAAATATCTGGAAAAATAAAGTTCTTACAATTCTTCTAGTTCTGGTGTGGATAACTTGTGTTTAATTAGATAAATTAATAATGAATTTAATCTTAAAAATTAAATCGAGACATCATTGACTTTAAAACGAAAAAGGAAAAAGGAAATTGGTTTTATTTATTTATGAATATCCAATAAATCCTGCAAGGGAAAGAGACGGCCTGGTAAGCAAATATTTGAAAGAGATGGTTTTAGTAGGCACACAGATAAATAACGAGTATGGAAACAAAAGAGGGGTCAAATTCTTGCGCGCACGTTTTGTTAAACTTAACCAGTAAACGTGCAAGTGTCGACGACAATGACATTCTGTCTGGAAAGATGGATCTGAATGTCGTTAGATTGCTACCATGTCGCATGAAAAAAAGACTTCCTCCACGGATAAATTAGATAATTAACACCCAAAATATAAATTAATATTGAAATAACACAAGATGAATTATTTTTTTAGTAAAATAATATAATTTGAGGATGTCGCGGCTCATAAACATAATATTTCAACTATAATTTGGATTGCTATATCCAGTAATATTGGTATCTAAGGCCTGCCCAAAAAGAGATGCTCCTGCAACCATAACTGTGAGGTAAGCAAAGGAATATATTTATCTGTGAGATCAGTAAATAATACACTGTCAAATATACAAAATATATAATACTTTAGTATACCTACAAACAAATTAAAATTATCATAATAATTAGTGCAATCATAACAAATAATCATAAGTAATCATAAGTTGAGGTTCGTGTGTTTTGTTAGTATTCGATCTGTTTAAATTTTAATTGATGTCGCGTTTCAAAAGCATGACATGTAGTTTTTGCATTTTATAAGCGTGGTATTTAGTAGATGTTATGTTTTTGAAGTGTAACAAGGTCAAACTATGTTATTTCACCAAATGTTTCATATTAAGTAAATATTTTGACTATCTGAATTAACACCAAGAATAAATCTTTCATATATATTTTTTTTATTCGAGATTGAGATGATAACACCAAGAATAAATAGTTGCAATTACTATCTGAATTAACATATCAATAATTATATAGCATAAAAGCACCTGGGGAAAATTATTTTGACTAGGTGGTGTGGGATGAGATACAGGGACAGCATATAGAGCTAAAATAGCCTTTAGAAAGGGTGTCAACAATATGGATAGAGCACGTTTTAGGAGCAATTAGATGATTTCCCTGAGTTACGTTGTTGGTCGGATTTTAAAAAAAAATGTTAACAATTCTTAAAGCATTGTAAACAGTTTAAAAATTTATTTAATATGACCTGGTTAATTTGATAAGTCTATAAAAAACCCAAATAACAAGAAAAAAATAATATAATTTGACTAAAAAAAACTTTAAGACATCATCTTGTTTTTAAAATATTAAGACAACAACATATTGGATCGATACGGGTTGATCCATATTAATATGTAAAATCTACGACTCAGGTAATGAGACCACAATAACCTCTTAGAAAACAAATAAAAAGACATATTGAAGCCCAATGATCAATTATCCCAATGTTGAAGAATGAAATTGAAATAATTAATTAAAAAGAAAAAAAGACCTAAGTCAACCTGAGTTAACCTATCAAACCTGAATTATGAGACCGGAACAACCCAATAGAAAAAAAACAAAACAAATTATCAAGCCCAATTTCCAATCAATCCAATGTTGAAGAATGAAAATGAAAACAAAAATCAATTAAAAAATGAGAAAAAAATCGAGTCAATTCAGATTAACTCATTAAAGCTTTAACTCAGGTCATGAGACTAAAATAACCTCATAGAAAACAAACCAAAATAAATTATAAAGTTTAATTATCAATCAACTCAAATGTTGAATAATAAAATTGAAAAAAAATCAATCACAAAAAAGGATTAAAAAACTCGAGTCAACCGGGTTAAATCACGAAACCCGTGACTTGGATCATAAAACTAATATAACCTTATAGAAAGCAAACTAAAATAAATTAGGAAGTTCAATCCCCCAATGAATTCAATATTATAGGATGAAATAAAAAGGAAAAACTAAATTTAAAACTAAAAAAATATGTTATTCCAATTAACAGTACTTTTTGAGGAGAGGAACATTGACTTCCTCTTCTCAATTAATTTTTGTTAATACCATAGTTATAAAACCCCTCAGCTGATGAGTTGATCTGAAGATTCATTGATTTGTAGTTTGACTTAGATAATATTTTTGTTTTTAGAATTGTTTTGAGTCGATCTGGAAATTCGTTGATTTATAGTTTGACTTAGATAATGTTTTTGTTTTTGGAATTGTTTTGAAAGTTGACATGATGATTATACTCATGTGACCTATTGGATTAACTCAGTATTTAGTTGACTAGTTAAACTCTAGTGAAACCCAATTGGATCAACTCCAAGTTTTTTTTTAATTTATTTAAAATGATATCATTTTAGTTTTTTTAAATTTTATTTAAAAAGACATCATTTAAGTTTTTTTATAAAAAATTGAAACAACATTATTTTAAAATAGATTCAAATTAACTCTATGATCTATAGGTTGAACCAGCAAACCTATAATTTAGGTCTCGAAACAGGTTTGATAACTATGAGTAATATTGCTTATTGTGCCAAAAATTTATTTGTTTAAAAATTCCAACTATTGGATTTATAGATAAGATTCATTTATTCAATATATGATATTCACGTTCAATGCATAAGATTTTTCGAGGAAAAAAAAGGTAAGAATTGGTATCACTCTACTTTTATTTTTGATAGCTAATATTTTCTTGCATGTTTTCCAACATTACAGAGAAGCACCTGGTTTTCTCTATGTTATTATTAGCTATAATATAGTAATTTTTTTTTTTTAATCCTTGGGGGGTACATATTAACGAGTCTCGTAAGCATTGTCCTAAAAAAAAGTCCTTTTCACAATAATTATATACACAAAACCACACCAACAAGTACTTCCAAAGCTGATCACCGAGTCATCATCCCTTTGAATAATTCCACAACTCTCATATCCCACCAAAAAAACAAAAGGAAAAAAAAATAATCCTCCTTCGCTCACCCTGGACTTGTAATTTAATCTTTGTATCCTATATCTACACTAGTATCAAAATAAAGCAAAATCCTCTGTCAAAAACACCTTGAAGCTAATTAAAAGACAGAAAAGTAAAGCATAGTCAGCGCAAAACTCGGCAGAAGCTGAGACCCTTTGTCCGTTTTATTGCTCTCTGTGATGAATATTACTACCTCTTAGCTTCTAGTTTCTGCGTTGTCATCCAAATCCATGGAGTTATACCAGCTGGTTTCTAGCTCCTAATCTCTACAGAAGAGTCATCTCTTTAGAGATCCTTTGAGCAAGATACTGTGTGTATTCTCTTCCCTTGCCTCCTTTTCATCTTCTTGATTGAATTGGACTCTCTATTCAAGATCAAAACAAGACCTGCATTTCTTTTCAGTTTCGTTTCTTGTTAAAATGATTATTAACATTACCAACAAAACCAACGCCAACAATCAACCTTCTATGTCATTCCCATCATCACAATCATTGATAAAGAGCCGGCCGCTTTTAGGACACGCCAACTCCTCAAGCTCCTCCTCCTGCAGCGGCCGTTTAGGTGAGTTAGCTGGAGGGACAACGGCAGAGTGTGCAGCAATATGTTGTTGTTGTCCATGTGGATTAGTTAACCTTTTGGTTCTCACTATTTACAAGGTTCCTGTTGGAATATGCCGCCGTGCTTTGAGAAGAAAACGAAGGAAAAAGCTGATCAAGAAAGGCCTTTTGCCGCCGCGAACGAGGAGTTGTAGCTGTGATTATGATGGTACAGAATTACAGATTCATCCAATGGCTTGTGTTGAGGATTCATTGAGAGAGTTCGATGAGGAAGCGGCCTTGAAGGAGGAGGAAGCTATGGTGAAGTTGGAGAAGGAGATGTGGGAGACTTTTTGTGGCACTGGGTTTTGGAGAAGTTCTTCTCAGAGAATTACCATTCAAGAGAAGCGTTAGTTCTCCAAGAGAGGCACCCAAGGCTAGAATCTAGAGGCTAATTGAATTCAATAAATATTCAGAGCATCAAAACTTGGTTTTTGCCTCTCTTTTTATTATTGTTGCTGTTTTCTTTTCATCTATCTGGTAATTAATTTTTTTCCTTCCTTTTACTTCTTCTTGTCTCTCTTTGTTTTCTGCATTTTACTGATTTTTTTTTTCTTGCGAAACGGTGTTTTCTGCGTTTGTATGATGGTGGGTGATTTTTGTTGTGCTTTATGGTTAAATTAGAGACTAGAGTGTTGAAGGGTCTTGGTTGTACATGTTTAAAAACGGGCTTGCATGGTGTGTCTGATACCCTCTCAATTAATTTCATATGTTAGATTGTGTTTAATTAAGGAGATTTTTTTTTTTTGCTTGCTGGCGTTGGCATTTTTCCTTCTTTTTTGGCATGTGCTAGTTGATGTTATTGAAGATGATTAGAGAAGTTACAATAATTTACGATGTATTTGTTATTTTTTTTTTAAGAATTTGATTTTTTTAAAATTAATTTTTTTAATTGTTTTGATATACTAATATCAAAAATAAATTTTAAAATTAAAAAATATTATTTTAATATATTTCCAAACAAAAAACACTTCGAAAAACAATTATTACTACAATATTAAACACTATATAATCTTATATGATTTTTGACTTTTGAGCTAAATAATCAATGTCATTCTATTAAATTTAAAATTAATCTCTTAGAGTTTGATGAATTATGTAAAAACTTCGATTTAGATTTTAATTTTTCATAGTTGTGTTTTAGGGTAAGACATTTGGGCTTGGTTGATCTATGTTCTCTTGTAAAAATAAGTTTTCTAACAAGATAGAAAACCCTTGGATACTTAAATCAGTGAATTATAATAAAGAAGAAAAGTATAACAACGAGAACAAGAAAGTACGAGAGTGTATATTGTGATAGTTGTGTGTGCTGGATTTCACGTAACATATGTACATAGCAGAAACAATAAATTTAAAATTTTTTAGGAGTCATGTGGATCTTGTTAGACAAATTTAGAATTGTTTAGGATTTATATGAAGATTACTTGAAGATTAGATATTCTTTTTGGCTTTGAATAATTGCTTCAAGACTGAATTATTACAAATCACAAGTCATCTAAGTGTCCAACCTCTAACGGTAATTCATACAAACCACCAGTGAAAAATCCTTTAAACTCTTTTAAAAGAGAGAGACTACTATACCTTTGAATACTAACTCTTTTCTTTTGTGTTTTCCATGTGTTTTATATTATATTATGTACTGTATATGCATAACTGAAAACTCAATAAATGGAAAAATATAAATTTGCTCCTGAATAAATTGTATATATTATTTCAGGAAGATTTGAGAAATTTATTCAATCAAGTCCTTGCTTGATTCTTCTAGATTTAGAATTGTAATTTCCTATATAAATAACATTCTAGTTTTTTATTTCTAAAATTTATTTACAATTAAATTATATTTTATTAATCATTTCATTTTTGTCTCAATATTCAAAAAAACAATTATGTGATTTAAATTCTTTGGAAAAACAAATTTTTTAGGACTAGAAAAAACATTAACAACTCCACATTTTCTAATATGTGTTTTCAGCGAACGACTTGATAAAACTTCTCTTGCGCATTAAAAAGTTACTCGCAAAATAACATGGGCAACATATCCAGTGCATACTTAAACAATACTATTGCAGTTATAAATTTGATCCCCCTTTCATGAATATTTTTTTTTCTTTATTATCAAGCTACCTTGCATCATTCATAGCAAAAACGAAAAGTTAAATGTAAAGTCTATATGTTTTGTTCATATGAAAGGGCACCTAAAAATCTTGCAGAGCTACACAATAAGAACTCCTCTCTTTTTTCATAAAGATGAGTGGTTTTAATAGCTAGATGAGCTGACATCCACAAATGTAAAGTAAGATTAAGCCATCATGCAAATTGAAATTTTATTTTCAAGATAGGGTTTAATTGATATTGTGACTTGTTCCCACCACCTCATCTTTGTTATGGAAAGGTAGGAATATGACAAGCTCCACTTGATTTTACTCTCTACATTTTACAATGACCTCTTTACTCCGATTGCCCCTCAGAAAAGATCAACTACGTTACTGTTGCTGAGTAATGTGTCCTTCTTCTTTTTTTAACTTTAGAGTTGTCCCATTTTTCTTAATATGTCACTATCCCAATCTAGATTTTGCCAGCCCCGCGTGGTTCAGGTCTGAACTGCAAGCCTCTGCTGGGTAGAGTGTGTAAACTGTCTTTTTTGTTGCTTATCGGACCGAAGACCCTTTAACCTGTCCGAAGGGGTGGCACTGTTTCGGCCTTCTTGCCTCTTACAATCATGCAGGGCTAATGTGCTCGTGTTCTTTTTTCACTCGAGTTTACTGTCCTACCTGCCCAATATTAGTTGTCATATGTAAAGAGAAGTCACTTTATAAAATACAATAGTGAAAGACTCCATGAATTATGTACAAGCATGGCAGCAATCTCTCACGAACAAAGAAAACGAGTTTAGATATTGCATAAGATGAGATAGTAATTGAATTTACTGGCTGACAGTACTGAGGTGAAAAGAGTAGCTTTTGAAGAAATTACAGAGGCTAGCTTATTGTATTATCACTGGTCTCCATCAAATTAACTTGCTGGCCATAAGATATTCTTAAGATACACAACTGAAAGGTGTGAAAATACATCCCAATTCAACCATACTGGCACTCAATTACCTGATCTGTTTAACAAATTTGTCAAAGCAAAGCAGATTTGGGAAACTAAAAGGAGCATGTCCAAAGTCCGAAAGTTGATACTTGATGAAAAACAAACATTCTATGCTTAAAAGGCGATCCAAGCAAGATTGTGAGCTAATGGACCCTATACCGTCTCCTGTAAAGTGAGGTCTGTCATTGCGCCAAGATGTCAGTGTCCCTACAAATCATGGAAAAAGAAAAAATACAATCACTTTGCCCCATTTGCGTACCTTTCTATTTTATAAGAGAATCCCCATCTTTTATATATAAGCTTCTCTTATCATTTACTTCACCCTCGTCTTGTCTGGATATGTATGTGCAAAATTGAAATGCCCGTCATCTTTCGGCTCTTCATACCCCTGTTTTTGTGAATTAAAACTCGTCCGCGTTAATTATCTAGAAGTGAAACGCAATGAGACCAGTGTTCACACACTTTTGAATTATTTAATGGGTCGTTAGCCAAACAAGAAAGAAACTGAACTGTTAGTTCGTCATAAACAGTTTTTTTCTGTCAGATTGAAGCAACTTGTCATGATTGTAACCTTGTTGCGAAAACTTAAGCATGCACGACAAAATCAGTTGTTTTCACAAGCTTTGCCATCCTATATAATCCTCTTCCCTTCCATGGTATTGAGATGTACCATTTTGCTTAATTCTGAACCCAAAGTGGACACCTGCTAATCCCACAAATAAAACAGCGTAAGCCTTCTTCTTCTTCCAATCATGTACAATTACCCTTCTTCAATAGGATACCAAAATGTTGTACACGAACCTTCAGCCGTAAATGGCAAAAAACCAAAATTGGAACCTTTTGGCATCCAGTTGAATTCTAACGAGACGAGTCCCCTTCCCTTTTCTTGGTTCTGATTCCTTCTCGGAATATCGATTTCCTGGGTTGTTCATCCTTTTTCTGCATTGTTTTTCTCAGCTGTCACTTAGCAAAGACTTTTAGGGATGGAAATTTTTTTGTATGAAAGGGGGAACGGATGTCGGTAAAAGCAAGATCGAAAGATGAAAGGAGGTGCTAAGTTTACAAGCATTTAGCATGATATGAAGCTCACAACAATGGCTAAACAAAAGGTAATTGCTTTCTTGTTCCATTTGATTTCGCTTTCTTAATTTTAGGGTCGATTAAACTTCTCTTCCTTTCTTCTTAATATTATTATAATTATTATTACTATTATCACTACTATCACCATTATTATTATCACTATTACTATTATTATTAATAATATCATTATTATTATTTACATTATCATTATAATTATTGAGACCACTATTAATATCTTAATAAATTATTATTATTACCATTATTATTATTATTATTCTACTAATATTATCATTAGTTACTATTATTATTATATTTTTGAAACCTGACCCGGTGATCGATCCGGTCTAATAATCGGGTCACGGGTTAGATGAGTTGACCCGGGTCAACCCAGGTCAGCCCAAAATTTTTTTAACTTGGCAGAGAAAGATATCTATGAGGGCGGAACCCCCTCAGTTACCTAATGAGCTCATCATCGTACTAGATACACATCAAAATACCATGTTTAACTTGAAAGGATAGACTACAGAACACAACTTAAAGCAGACTTATAGTAACATCTGAAGCTAAAAATTTATTCCCTGGTTATCATAAACACCAAAAGGAGATGTCCAAACATCTTATCTAGATTGATTTATTTGCTAAATAGATTTACAAGTACATGTACAAACATAACATTTGTACGTATATGTGTATATGACCATTTGCAATTGTTATTGTGGACATTTCGCAGAAAAACAGAGTGCAATTTTTGTGGCTACCTTAGCGGCATTGTGTAAATATTATCATAATCATCACTCTAACAACTCCAAGCCTTTTCAGTATAACAAGAAACTGTGGAGGCTAGACATATGAAGGCAAGAAAACTTTCCTTGTGTTATATTGCAAGAATGGACGCCTATAATTCAGCTATTTATGTTCAAATATTTGCACATGGAGAAAGGGCCGGGGAAGTTGCATATGCTAATCCAGTAGTGCCTGTATTGAAACACAAGATGATCCAAATGTGCTATGATGCCATCAACTTATATCGGCTAAAAAACAAAGGTTTACCATAACAAGCTATCTTTCGAGGGATTCATCAAAACATAACACATGTACAAAGAATCGTGTAAATTTATCATATCTCAAATAATTTTCTAATCCAACCAATCAAATCGAAATTAAGGAAATCAAAGGCAGAAACTCACCATGCAATGAAGAAGATCTTGCTCTTTGGACAATTCTCTGAAGTCACGAAATCGAAGTCATAAACAGCATATCGACAATCATTGTCAGGCAAAGATGTAGCGAAATCTTCATAGCTCTCAGATGGCTCCCCTGTCTTCTCAACCACAACTTCTATCTTCTTCTCTTTAATTTTGAAGATCACATATCGATGTACCTTCTTCCTCTGAAGTTCTATAAATATATTTTTGCTGTGATCAGCAACCCCTATGCCGGATGATGCATTGACCTGGAAATTTACAGTGAATTGATCACATCAATAACTTGCTGTCAAATTAAAACGCAATTTCTAGATATAAAAAAACCATTCTTTTAAGATTAATCACAAAAGGGTTCAAACAACAACGAATTTTGAAATCAAATCTTTCACTAACAAAATAAAGAAAAGGAGACAAATTTTGCCAGACAACATCGTTGGTTAACAAGAGAAGCAAAATCATGCATGCATCAACACAGACAGTCAAAACAATCTCATTTTAACAAAAGAAAACAAGCCCTTGTAGAAATAAACAGAGACAGAGATGGGGCTTACCCGACTTGCATTTTTGAAATTCATGAGTCATGACAGCTTATAAAGGGTTGAAAGAATTTTAGCTGAGTTATAAGGTAAATGAAGGACGGCAACAAACAGCACAGCCGCTTGAATCTATAAAGAACAAAAAAGGAAGGTGGCCGAGTCTCAGTCGGGTTTACCCGGGTCAACCGGGTTTCGCCGGACCAACTTCCTGACAGGTTTTTATTTAGACCCGGACCGGTTCCAGACTAGGGTTAGCTGGGTTCCGGGTCGACCCACCAGGCCGGACCGGATTTTAAAATTATTATTATTACTATTATTACTATTATTACAATTATCATTATTAATAGTAATATAATTACTATCACAATTATTATTATTAATAAAATTTTTATTATAATTATTACTATCGCTACAACTATTATTGCTATGAAATTGACATGGAGACAAACAAAATTATATGGAATTATATGTTTAACTATTAGGAGATGTTGCATGTGCCACTTTAAAAGTATGGTATCTTTAACATACTGGCGCGTGAATGAAAGTAGTTTTTTTAATTTAAAAATTAATATTTAAATGATAAATTGTTTTATCAGCCCTGACTAATCCAATAATCACCAAAACAAACATCAGTGAAAATACGCAATCACCCCTGTGTCAATGGCCTAATGTTTTTCATGCGAAGGTAAATTTATCATTTAACCGTAAATCAAAAGGTTAACTGCCCGTAAAGCGCCTTGTTCTTAGATTAATGAATTTGTGCTTTTAAGGGTATTAATATCATTTTGTTGTGCATCAATACGAGAAAAGGACAGTTAAACCCCTCAATAATTCTCAAATAACAACTAAATAAAACAAAAATATCATTCGGGCAGGAATATGAGAGTTTTTTAAAATGTCACTATTAAAATTCACAGCAGACAAAGGCAAATCCACGGTGAAAACACTATGGGACGGTTTTAGCTTTTCTTTTAATTGTTTATTTGCTTATAATGAACTTTGACTGATCATTGTTGTGTTTTTTTCAGTTTTGAAGTGTTGTTCCTCGAGTTTCTCTTTTCTTTTATTTCTTTTTTGGTGTTCTTGTCTCTCTATGCTTTTAGTTCTCTTATCATTTTCCTGAATTCATGTTTTTTTTTTTTCTGGTATGTTGGCTTTTCCAGGTCGTTCATTACCTCTGCAATTTGTTTGGATATATTGGGCATTTCTGGTCAACGAGCATGCTTGGTCTATGCTAGCTTCATGCAGTCTCCATTGCAGAGGCAAGATTGTTTTTTAAGCTATGCACTTCTTTTTCTTAAGATTATAAATTAGCTTTGTGAAATTTATTGCTCGGTTCGTCCTCATTTTCCATTCTTGCCTTCTCTTGCATTCATGCATTTCTTCTTCGTGAGGTCCTTTCACATCTGGTATGCGCTAAAAAGTTGTAACATTTTTAGGGTTTCGAATAAGGTTGTAACATTTTTTTATACAACTCTACATGATATTTTTTTCTTAGATTTTATTTAATAACTCTCATTTGCGTATCTATTTTTATTATCATATTAAAATAACAACTAATTTTTTTTAAAAAAATAACAAAATATTAAGAAATGAAATTGAAAAAAAAATAAAAAAAATAACAATAAAAAAAATAATGATCAAATTTGATATAAAAACTAAATCAAATTAAATGTTAAAGAATGAAACTAAAATATATCAATTCAAAAATAAATTCAAAAGCAAAAGATAACAATAAAAAAAACAATAATTAAATTTAAAAAAATTAGAACGACACTTTTTATTTTTGGCGGAGCAGCGTGAATCTTAAAGAAATGTGAGATAGAAAAAAAGGAGGGGAGGAGAAAAAAAATCACGTTGCCATGCTCTTCAAAATGGCACGCGCGTTGCCTCATCAGGAAGTTCTCATCGTGGTGAATCCAACGCAACATTAATGGGGTCGTGTTTGGCCATTGTAATCAACCTCATGCGCAGTTTGCTTGTGGTGGATAGCTCCCACACACTGGCTTATGCAGTGCACACACTAGCTCCCACACACTGGCTTATGCAGTGCACACACTAGCTCCCACAAGATACTACGAGGTTTTCATATGCATGCATAAAAACAGATCACCATAACCAATCTTGAAGAAACACAACATTAAAGGGTCAAATTAAAAGAAAAGCATATGGTTTTGGACATATCCACAGTGAAATATCTCGCGATATATAATTAAGGAAACATTGATGGTCTTAATTTAGTTTTCTTTATATAGGGTGTGTGTGTATTTTTTTCTCTAAGAACAATAGTTAATGTTACTAATATTTAAGATAGGGAGTGTATCCGAATAACACATCCATATCATATTACATTAAATGAAACAAGCAAAAGAAAGTATAGACTCAAATAATACAGTAGTGGATCTGAAACTATGAAGGGAAAAAAAAACATGGATGCTGAATATATTTTTTTTTGAATTTATCCCTAAATAATAGAAATTGATGAAAAAAAACCAATGAAAATCCTCTCAATTTCCATCTTTTTTCTCTGCAACTCCAAATAGAAAGAAAGAAAACATAACTCATCTTTGCTGCTGGTTTAGTTTGGATTTTAATTTGGGTGATTGTTATTGATTATGATGATCCATTAAGAAGAGATTTCAATTATTATTTTTTTTCTATATCCTGCTCTCTTTTCTTCCCATTAGAAGAGAAAATGAAAGGAATTAAAAGGGTTTTAAGGAATTAAAAGATAACCAACAAATGTTATCAGTTGCCCTGCAACATTTGTTTATTGGATCCTATAACACGGACAGGGAAGACAGCCAGGTAACCTGAGACCAACCAAATTTAGAGGGAAATCCGGTGGAGATTTGGTTCTGTGATGACCAATACTGATATAGGTATGTCTTGATTACCATTACCATAAACAACCACAGCTTGCATTTGTTTCTTTGGATTTTCTTATTGTTTTTTTGAAGGAATATTTATTTTTAGAGGGTATTTTGAAGTGTTGTAATAGTTATTTTCAAGATATTTTTGTTACAAAATATATTAAATAATATTTTTTATTTTTAAAAAATTATTTTTAATTTTAACACATCAAAATAATTTAAAAATATAAAAAAAATAAAATTTTAATAAAACCCCGTGCAAACACAACACCAAACGGTATATTGCAGTCCTCGCCCGGCGTTGGATGAACAAAGGACTTGTCCTCATGTCGTTTGTGACTTCGGATCAGTCAGGGTTTATATTATTCAGTTGAAAAGAATGCCTCCGCCCCGAGGAACAGGTTGTTGACCCACCAACCAGCCACCGATTTAGTTTTTATTTGATATTATTATAGATGTTATTTTATTTAAAATTATATCATGATAATATGTTTTTAATTTTTTTTTATATTAATACATTAAAATAATTTAAAAACACATAAATAATTAATTTAATATTAAAAAAATATTTAAAATTTTTTAGAAACACTGTCTAACCGCAATCTCAAATACCCCTTAATATCTATTTACAACCCGGTAGATATTGTTGATTTTTTGTTCTGAGCAAGCATTTTTAATCATTTTTGTGTGATTAACTTATTGCTTGTAGTATCATCTGTGTGGATATAAAATGAGATTAAATTTAATATAGATACTCCTTATATTTGACAAATAAGAAAAGATTTTATCTGGTGATCGTGAAATGAAGAATGCAAGGGCAGATACCGAATGGAAGCTCTACTCATCAATGTCATGATAAATGGAAACTCACTGCACATTTGACATACAGAAGAAAAGAACATCTTCTACAGGCAGAAAAGAATATCACAAAGCTATATCGATCAATTATCTTTCTGTACTCTCTATTAAAAAATAGACTATGATTATGACAATGATTAGAAGAGGTAAGAACTGCAATAAATATTCCATTTTTTGGCCTCCCACTTGCATAGAAATTCAAGCATGTATCCAAAAAAAAGAGTGGGGTCTTTCTTGGCAAAGAATACTTTTATAAGATGAGATGAGATGAGATTATAGAAGAGAGAGTGTGAAAGAAAGAACTCTCTTGATTTTTTGGGAGTATTTTTGTAAAATATATATATATATAAAGACGATGGCTCCACAAAAACAAAGACTGTCATCTGGTTGCGGCTTAGTTTTCCAACACATAATTATTCTTAATAAAATAAATTATATAATTGGAAAACATTAAAGCAATTACTAAATGGAAACATTAAAGGTGGCCTGACCATGTCTTCTCTTTCCCATTCCTCTTTTTCATCGCCATAGTCCTTCCCTGAATTCTAGGGTTTCTTTCATGGATCCATAATACTGTAATAATCTTTATCATTTCATCAACATTTGTTGATTTCCTTCTTGACCCTTTATTTGGACCATTTCAAATTTCTCTATGGAGGTAAAGAAAAAAAATCCAAGCTTTATTTTCTTTCTTTTTTCTCCTTTTGAAGCTTAATTGGATTTTTTTTTCATTTTCTGTTGGAATTCTTGAATTGATTTGATTGGTGTATAAAGTTTGAATCTTTTGATTGTATTGATCAAGTTCTCTTCTGGGTTTCATTTGTATGTCCATGATTCTAGCTAATGATATTATTTTGTTTTTTCTGGTTTTGAAATGAAATATTGCATATGAGCTGCTTGTAATTATCATGTAAATGAAAATAACATGAATAACAGATGGTTATAAAAAATACAGCATGGATGCTTAATTCCTTGTGTCGCTGAATTCCTGTTGAGCCTTGTTTGGGTTTGGAATACGTTTCACTATTGATTTAGCTCTATTCTATGTGGTGCTGATTCTGGTAGATAAGCCCAGCTAGTGGGGAATTTGGCTATCTGGATTGTGGTGAGAATTTATGAATTCAACTGGCTTTGTTGGTTTTCTAATCACTTCAACATGTAATATGTGTTGGAGTTTTCTTATTGATGTAAGGAGTTAACGATTCTCAACTGTTTGGCAATGTCATTGCCTGTGCTCTTTGGCATAGAAGCGGCATTTTAAAAATCCTATAAACAGTATATTTGACTTGTCTCGCTTGTGTGTTGAATGATTTAGTAGGCTGTAACGGTTTTGAATTTTCTGGGTTTCGGTGTTTTAAAGGTTCTGGAGGTGGATGAAGCAAAGAAACCTGAAGTTCATATGACATCAGCTGCAGCATTTGTGGAAGGGGGGATCCAGGAATCATGTGATGATGCATGTAGCATTTGCCTCGAAGATTTTTGTGAAAGTGATCCCTCAACGGTAATAATTTGTCACATTTGTTCCATTTGCCTCCTCTTTAACCTACATTTACACATGGAATTTCTATAAAGCTTTTTTTATTTATATGTTGAATGCATATTTGTTGCCTAATTCTGTTTTGTCTCTTGCTTTGCAGGTCACTAATTGCAAGCATGAGTTCCATCTTCAGTGTATCCTTGAATGGTATAGTGCTATGTGTTTCAACCAATTCTTTCTTCCCTTTTTCCTTTCTGATTCTTCTGACTTTTTCAAAACATATTTGCTCGCTTTGTGTGGTTTTCCTTTCTTTTTAAGTTTCAACTTGTATTTGACATTTGAATTGATGCTTATAGCTGGCTCAGTGGTAGGTTTCTTGGAGATAGTTCTAAGGACATACATTGGAATCTGTGGAATGTACTTAGAGATTTGGAGAGCGGTTATTAGTGATTTGGAAACTACAAAGATCTACTAATTATTATTGCCTGACATGACTCTCTAAATACTTTTAACTTTGATTTGACTACATGGTATTGTCTCGGCTCCTTGTGCTATATACGAAATGGTGAAAGAATTTATACTATTCTCTGGTTGCGCTGTATTGCTGCTGTTGTTTGCCACTGTCATCTACTGGTTTTACATGTGCAGTTCTCTTTTATTTTTTCGTTTTTTTTTTTTTTGGTGAAGACTTTGTTGGAGTTGTATTTTCTTATGCAATCTTGTTCACATCCATACTGAGAATATAAAGAATTGATTTGTTTTTGGTCAGCATTTGATCTGTATTTCTAGCATTGCTAACTCTGTTGACAAGTCGTACCTGCCTTCCTACAACTCAACTCCAGTAAATCTTGATTCCAAAATAGATGGTGTTTCATCACTACCTGACTGTCCAAGTTCGTGGTGACTGTTTTACCTCAGCTAGACATCCCCCCCCCCCCACCCACAAATCGATTTTCATATATAGTTTGCAATTGATGGCTAATTAGTTCATTAAGAAATAAAAACTGTGAGAGTGGTACCTAGTTTCATCTGCAAAATGGGACTAGTTATCAATGTTTAACTGATGTAAATCATTGTGGTGTGATAGCTGAGTTAAAAGAAGAAGAATGAATCGTAAAACTTTAACTAATTGTGAATTGTAGGTGTCAGAGAAGCTCTGAGTGTCCAATGTGTTTGCGATCCATCAGTCTTAAAGATCCCACCAGGTTGGTTTTGCTTGTTAATGCTTTTGATATTTTCTCTGTGATTCTTTGTTCAATTACATTTCTGAGTCATGTTCATATTGCGGCAGTCAAGAATTGTTTGAGGCTGTAGAACGGGAGAGGAAAATCAGAGCTGCTCCATCAAGAAATGCTACTATTTTTCATCATCCTACGCTTGGGGATTTCGAATTGCAGCATGTCTGTTTTCTATCATTGCTGAAGTCCTGTGTTTGTTACTGTTTGGTTAAGACATTACAAGTTAATTTTCTGGAGATCAATTTGACATTATTTTTGCATTGTGATACAGCTACCAGTTGGTGTAAGTGATTCTGAACTTGAGGAGCGTATAATCCAACACCTGGCTGCTGCTGCTGCTATGGGAAGGACCGGCCACTTTGGCAGGGGGGGAGGGCAGAGAAACAGGCCATCTCCCCATGGTCGTCCACACTTCTTGGTATTTTCTACTCATCCTGGTGCACAGCCTTCTGGTCATGTTTCATCCTCTCTGTCTCAGCTGGGCAGGGAAAATGAACCAGCAGCAGGCTCTGTAGCTAGCCCATCCACACCACTCACTTCTGTCGAGGATGAACCATCGCAACAAGCCTTGCAATTGCCTCCTATTTTAACTGATCAAAGTTCCTCTGCATCTGGATCCACAGTGATGCGCCAAGGACTTTCCTTTAATAACCGGTATCGATGATTTTCTTTCATAATCTATTTGTGATTAATGTTTTTTGTATGCACAAGTTTTTTCATGCACTTTTATTTGCAATATAAACATGCATGAATTAATTATTTTGTCCTCTTTTTTTCTTTTTTGGTTTTGGCAGGAGCACTTCTAGTCAGTCTGCACCGCCAAATCAAGATAGAGCAGGGCCATCAGAATTCCAGTCATTTTCAGTCTCCCTGAAATCTAGGCTTAATGCAGTTTCAATGAGGTAAAATATATAATAAAGTGAACATTATTTTCTAGTAATCCTTTGTTTCAGATTTAGTACATTATTATTTATTAGTTACTAATTTACTGTCCACATTTGCTGTCCTGAAGGTATAAAGAGTCAATTTCAAGAAGTACAAGAGGGTGGAAGGATAGGCTATTTTCTCGTAACAATTCAGTGTCTGATCTTGGCTCTGAAGTTCGAAGAGATGTAAATGCAGGAATTGCAACTGTATCTCGTATGATGGAGCGCCTTGAAACCAGAGATAACAGTGGAGCCAACCAAGTTTCTGTATCAACTCATTGGACTGATCGTCCAGCTGCTGAGAGGAGCAACCAGAATAATGCTGAGACTCACATAGAGAGCCCTGTAAATGAAGGAAGTACGCCAGTTTCTTGTGCTGCAAGTTCAGCATCTACTTAAGTTAAGATTTCTTCAGCAATTGCATCTGTCCTCAGCATCTCATCTTTGAAGGTGAGTCGTGTTGGTGTAAATTTCTTTTTAAAATAACTAGTTTACCAACGAACCATTAGATTCCACCATATCTGTATTTTTTTTCCCTTTTTTCAATACTTTAGTTTAGGAGGAGCGTCCAAGAGTTTTGTTAAGTTGTAATGCATGTCAGCAACTAAAATTAATGGCCCTTTGATGCTTTGAATGTTCAATATAAGTTTGCTTAGTTGATCTCATTCATCTCTACACTATACATCTAGATATGTTGATATATCCAATTGCATGATTTTTCATTCATCTTTACATTATTCATCTACTTTGCTGTGAGTGTTATGTACCGCTATGTTTCCCATTCTGTGGTACATGTGTATGGAGAAACTGTCATTCTACTCTTGTCTTGTTGATTGAAATATTCCTAAGGGCAATACCAGCCAACTTTTCTAAGTTTCTTAACGTTATAAACTGTCCGAGGATATTCATTATGTAACACAAGTTCGGTTCGGGTTTTCAGGTTGTAAACTCTTTTACTCCAAATATGACATGCCGAGGAGAAGGTGTTGTGTATTACAGGCCAGAGGATGAACATTCACCTGAAATTGAATAAAAAGGTAAGAAAGATGAAGTCTCAAGGAATTCATGTTGACAGATATACATTGGGTATATGTAAGTAAAATTATTTTTATGACCCAGATTTGTTTCAAAGCTAAAGCCAGAACATCCACGTGTATGTCTGGATGGTTGGATTTTGGTGCAAGTTGAAAATCAATTAATATATTATTATCGAGTCCCGTATTAAGATTTCAGCACTCAGAAGGGACTTGAAGCCGTTTAAAGGAAAATTACTGGTTACCATATATTTTGTGACGATGTGTTACATGGCACTGTGCACGAACATATGCTCTTTCGCCTCAAGGTGGCTAGACGAGGTCAGGATTTTGTTTCTACGCCAGTTTTAGTTGCTGTAGGGACTTGTTCTATGGGAGTTTATGTTGGGAACGTTTTGAGAATTCTCTTGGAACGTTTTGAGATTAACTGAGAAGGACCCTGGTGATGGGTTCTGTCGCAAATTTAGCTGTAAGAGAATTTGAGATTAAATTCTTCATGGATTAAAAGCTGTTTATTTTGTTAATTTGAATATTGTTTTTCTCTTTACTTTAAATTAAATTTTTTTATGTTTTCAGATTATTTTGATGTGTAGATGTTAAAAATAAATTTTAAAAAATAAAAAATATATTATTTTAATATATTTTCAAATAAAAAATATTTTAAAAAAATTATCATCTTACTTAGTTAAAAATGAATTTGACTACCTTTGAAACTTATTTATATATATTTCTTGTGATGCTCTGGTCACCGGAAGATCCAGTAACGTTCCTTGAGTTACACAACATGCAGCCCTCCAATTCGTTCATTCGGCCGAAAAGTGATTAAAATCATGAAGTTAAGTGCAATTCTCGTTCATGGCCCAAAGCCCACACTCAGATTCTGCCCTGCGGAGGTCAGGCTATGACCCTATTATGGAGCCCTACTTAGGCCTCAATCCTAGGCGTTGCTCGTAGCCACAGTTAAAAGGGCCTGCCTTGAGTTGCTACTGGGTTTATAGTCACTTTTACAGGCCTACTAGCAATTGGATTTTTTTAAAAAATAAAAGGTAAAAATAATATATAAAACTGCATATATTAAAACTATTATTTAAAATTAAATTTTTTTATTTTTAAAAATAAAATTTATTTATACAAAATATTAAAAAACAATATAGATTAATAAAAAAAATCTTCTCAAAAATTAAATATGTGATTAAAAAATAATCACCATTTAAAATAAACTGTTTAAATAACATATAAAAAAATGATATTAATCTAAATATAAATAAGATTAAGATTAATTTAAAAAAATAAAAAATATATTTTTTCTTAAACATAAAAAATAAATAGTATCCTCCATAATAAAACTTGTCGTTCATAAAATTTTTTAAATAAAACCAAATATAAGGTATATATGTGAATAACAATTTATTCAAGGATCCACTAAATTTTATTAAGATTACGTTATCATAGTTTTTACAGATCTTTTTTCTTAAGATTTGTTTTTTTAATATAATATGAATAAAAAAAACTATTTTATCTTTAGAAAACAAATTTCAGTAGAGTTTATCAAAAGGTATAAATTCTTTTCTTTGAAGGAGTAAAGATAATATAACCAAAGGTTCCCTATAAAAAAAACCAAGGTCTAATTTAATAATTTATCAAATTTTGATATAATCTTATTATATTTGGATTTTATTTACATGTGATATGTATCCCGATTGAAAATTCAGGCATGCACATAAAATTTATGAAATGTTTTTCTTAAAGTAATTTTAATTTAATATTAGTAGCCAAGCTAAAAAGAATAACATAAAAATTACGAATCTTTTTGTTTAAAGGAGTAAACTTTAACATAAAACAATAACAAAGAATTTTGTGTGTAAATCAAGGATGTAATTTGAAAAGCTTTTTATGTGTTTTTATTACATTTTAAATTTTTATTACTGTCTTTTTTTACCTCCTTTGAAGCATTTCTAGAGTTTTACCATTAAAAACAAAGTGTCAATAAGTAGGGATTACTTAAGAAATTTATTTTATATTATTTAATATTTTATATGATAAATAAATAGACATCATGGAAAAACGAGATTGACCTTTTTTGAGGGTCTATATTAATGTTTTAGTTTCTTTCTTAACGAGAAATATAGTTAAATTTACATATTAATATTGACATATATTTTGTATTGTGACATGCAAAATTTAGTAAATTGAAGTCCTTTTAATTTTGGTATATAAAATATTTTTAGGTAAGATAATATACGGATATTTATCAATAATGTTTTCTTAATATATATGATAATTTGATTTTAAAAAAAATATCTAAAAGTATTTTTTTTCAAATACCTCGACATAGATTTCAAAATTTTATATATAATTAAAGATTTAATTTTGAAGTATTTTACAAATGATATAGTTTTTATCATCACACAATAATAAATAGTGTATATATGTCGCAAGT
The DNA here is from genome assembly GCF_951802175.1 of Populus nigra. Lineage (NCBI taxonomy): Eukaryota > Viridiplantae > Streptophyta > Magnoliopsida > Malpighiales > Salicaceae > Populus > Populus nigra. Next base: position 6,584,862 of record NC_084854.1, on the reverse strand, counting down.
GCCTCCATAACCGTGATCTTAACAAAAATAGTGATTAAAAACCAGACTTTAATGGTATGTTCATCGAAGATTGTTGAGGTTGAGATTCATATTGAATTTTTGGTTATAAAAAAATATTTTTAACGTAATTTTTATAGCAGAAAAAAATCTTTAAATTTGATTGAAAACGTATTTGAAATTATATTTTTTAAAATTTTAAATATTTTTTTATAATTTTAGTTTGTTTTGATTAATATCAAAATAAATTTTAAAAATAAAAAATATTATTTAATGCATTTCTAAATAAAAAATATTTTTAAAAAATAATTGCTTCATGTTCTCTACTACCTCTTACGTAAAATAAATAAATAAATGCATGTGGTTGATAGAGGGGTGTTTAGGAGTGTGGCTTTTCTGTAATTATAAATTGGAGTTAGGGGTAATAAGGTACTTTGAAATATATAAAATATATTAACAAAAAAAAGGAGGGGGGGCCCGGGGGGGGGGGGGGAGGGGGGGTTGTTTGCGCCACATCGTAAACTTCAGCATATAAAATGTGCAAGGAAAAGCGTCGGTGAGACCTAAGATTTGGTCAATTTTAATCTAATTTCTCATAAAATAAAATGTGCTAAAATAAAAAGGGTGTTAATGGTTGCTTAATTAATTAATTAATTAATTTGTAGTTTTAGATGAGATAAGGAATGCTAAGCTACCTTCAACTCTTCCAAAAAGTATCGTCCCTATTAAAATGAGGACGGCCGTACCAGTCTCCAAAACAGAATCCCATGAACATCATGGGCCCTTCAACTCTTTAATTATGGTTGTAAGCAATCATCCTCATGACATTGATTGATTGATATATATATATATATATATATATATATATATATATATATATATATATATATATATATATATAAAGTAGCATTATTTTCCAGCATTCCAATAATATTCTCATCTGATTAATTGGACTTTCATTATGCAGCACATTCTCAAAGTTAAACGCATGAATCATGTCATTGGTTAATTCCATTTTGTTGTTTTGCCCTGATTGGTGAGTGACATTGTCGCTTGGCCATTCGATGCTAATGATACAAATAATCTGATCTTCAAGTAACCATTTGCTTGATTACAACGGTTCCATGGAAGACTTTTACGGCGAGTAACATATACTCTTTTTTAAAATAATTTTTATTTTTAAATATATTAAAATAATATATTTTTTATTTTTTAAAATTTATTTTTGATATCAATACATTAAATAATAAAAAAAAACATAAATTTAGTTGAAAGCTAAGCATCTTATGCTCTATTTACCATTCTTTAATTGAGGACTTTTACGTTTCATATCATCAATTAAAAGACCACATGCTTCCTACACTTAAATCCAATCACTTTCCGGTGGGGGTTTTCCAAGTCTCATGCTATCACTCTTCAATGAGATTTTTCTTCAGTGGTAAGATTTTAAGTCACGTCCTCGCCAAAAAAGCCACGAGCCTCCTACTATAGTGTGATATCTCTTCAATATGGGTTTCTAACCCCACCACCATCAACTAGAATGCTATGAGCCTTCCTTTATCTAGTATAATCTTGGATCGGTAGGAGGCTTGCGAGCCTTATATCATTGCAGGGAATGATCCTCTAAGGGTTACCCCTAACCTCCTAAAAGTTTTCTAAATATAGACCCACCCTCCATGGAATCTCTCATCCACTTTGAATTTTTTCTAATTACAGGCTCCTTTTTTAGGAGTTCCTTTAATCTCTTAAAAGTTTTTATAAGTATAGGCGTCACTTCTTCAGGGGTTACCCCCAACCTCTTAGAAATTTTTTAAATATAAACTCATCCTCAACGGGTTTTCCTCAACCTCTTAAAAGATTTGCTAAGTATGGGAATGAAACCCTCGACCTCTTAGGATTTTTCTTAGTACGGGCTCCTCTTCTATAGGATACAGGTTCCTTTTTGTCTCTTAAAAAAATTTTCCAAGTATTTGATTTCCTCTTTATAGATTCCCCTTAGTCTTTTAATTTAATTTTATTTTCATATATATGTATGAAACCCACAACATCTTAGAAATCTATCTTAAGTATGGACATCATTATAGGTCTATACCCTCCACCTCTTAGAAATTTTTCTAAGTATGGGCATCATTATGAGTTCGTTTCTCTCCGCCTTTTAGAAAAAAAAAATTACGAGTGTCTCCATTGGTTTCTTTCCCTTTTTTTTTAGAAATTTTTCTAAATATAAGCTTTTTTAATATGAATTTTTCTAAGTATGAGTTTCTCTTTGGGTTCCCCTCAACCTTTTAGATTTTTTTTAAGTATAGGTTCCTTCAATATAATTCTCTTTTATCACCTAGAAAATTTTTGAAGTATGGTTTCTCCATGGATTTCTTTATGTCTCTTGTTGGTGAAACCAAGAATTCTCTCAAATCATAGTTCATACCTTTATGTATAAATTCCCCGTTACATGCCTTGGGATATATACTCCTCTACTCATATAAGAAAAAGAATTATCATCCCATCTAAGATATAAGGTAATTAAGTTTAGGGGGCTACTGATGGATCAAGGATTTTAGCCTAGGCGCAAAGATTAGGCTCAACATCCAGTGCTAGGCCATTTGGTGTAGTGCCTTTCACACACACACACACACACATGTATATGGTGCCTTTATTTATTTATATAGCTCTAGACACTTTGATTTGGATCCATATCATTCATTTATATGGCATCGGGCCTATGACCTGACGCCATATAAATACAAGGCACTAGGAGGCCATGCTGGGATCCCCTCGCCTGACCCTCAGTACTTGGCCCCAGGTGACGCACGCCCAACCCTTATGGGCATGGCTTCCTAGCATGCTCGACCCTTCTCAATTTAGCTTTTTACCCAAGCCCAACCCTCTATGAGTTTGACACCATGTTTAGCACGAAGCTCTGTGGGCCTAGCACCTCACTAGACCCAGAGCTTCATAATCTTGATGCTTCATAGAGCCTAACCTTTCTTGAGCCTAACGTTATGCCACACCTAATCTCGGTTTATTGTTTGGGCTTGGATTTATATCCTTAGCCCGACACCTAACCTTTGAGATTTTTTACTGAGCTTAGGCTCTGCGCCTGGCGCTCATCTCCCCGTGCTACGCCATGTGCTTGTCTCCCCCTATACTGTTAGGTGTACGAAAGTCTCTCATGGCCTAAGACATTTCTATCTCTTAGCTGGATAAATTCAGTGGAAGATAGGTGTGTGGTTATGCTGTCTTAGGTAAACTTAGTGGAATACAGTTCACAATACAAATTAATTTATAAGGGTGAATTAACTTTCCAACACTTCTACTATATAAAAAAAAAGACAGTGTCCAGGAGCTATAAACACCGTTAAACTATCTAGGTAAATGGTTCATAATTTTCATTCTTTACTGCATACATATTTTCAAATAATCTCTTTCTAAAATATTATTGCATTCCTTTTTTTGTTTTTAAAAAATACTTATTTAAGTATCCAAGAGTCCTTTAACTTATCATAAAAGACCTTTTGCAGGTGCATAACCTCCAACATTAAACTATATCTATTTTAGCCATCCTAGTCACGAATAATGAGCACAATACAAGAACGAATTATGAGCAGCTTACAAGAAACAAGTGATTAACCAATTTATCCATCGATATAAACCTTTTTTCTTAAGCATATTATGATTTTTTATGAGATCATCAATCCCTCATGCCTCCACAGTTGATGCAAACAATATAATATTTGAGCAACATGTATATTGTAATGAAATTTGTTTCAAGATTTAAATTTTTATTTAAATTTACTAAGAAACACAATTAAGACTATACAGTTTAACGGCTTTAAATTCTCTTTGATCTCCAATATATATGATCAAATTTTGTCTACCATGCCAATTAATTCTATAAGTTAAGTAAATATGTATTTGATAATATGGTGTGTTTTTTTTTAAAAGTGTCGTAAAACAATGTCTTTTCAGCCCTATGAAATGCAATATAAACACATTATCAAAGGATAAAAAATAATAAAAAGCATCTGTATGGAGCAATTTGGAGATCGTGTGATCAACATTACTCACACTAGCTGCAAAAAGGGTTAAAAATTCGATTCTATTAGACAAAAAAAAATGATAATAGAATGGAAAAAAAAAGGTCAGGAAGAATTAAAGATGAAGGATGATCTGGGTTGGAGAGAAGTTAAAGTAAAGGAGACAGTAGACACTGTGAAAATGGGGGTGAAGTCAGCTGAGAGTGACGAGCAATCTACCGGCAGGCGAGACGTCGCCGTATGGCGTTAATGGGTTTGCCCACAGAAAACGCTCACGCATGAACGCGCGCTTAAAGAGCACGTAGACGCAAGTATTTTTAATGGCAAAAAACTTGGCGTAGAAATAATGGCATGAATTCATTCAGACAGAGAGACTGAGACTGAGACTGAGACACCGACACCCACTTTGCTCTTAACCTCAGGCTTCTTTCTAACCTTACTGTAACTGCTACAACTGCACAAGTGAAATGCTGAGGCTCGCCCACTCACATGTTACTATATATTATTTTGGTATTTTCTTTTACTAAATGCCCAGAACAACAGTTGGTGATGAAGAAGAATTATTTCTCTCAAGTTGCAACAATACAGATTTCATAATTAATGTTTTACCAGCTTTGGATGGAGAATCTCATTACAGAACAACAATAATGTTCATCCACAAATGATTGCAACTGATATTTAGATTAAGTTTCCAAAAACGTCTACTTGTTTGTTTGTTTGTTTTTCCTTTCCCACAAGAAGAATGCCCTCCTCCATTCATCTCCAAGCAACTCAAAAGTAGACAAGAAATGGTGAATTGTCAAAATCTGAATACAAAACTGGCCTGATTGTGATTGCCTTTCACCTTGTGTTTCGTATGTTTTGAAATTGCTTGCTTTTAAATCTGAATTTTCTGATATTAAAAATAAAAAAATTAATATTTTTTATTTTTAATATAATGCAAGATTATAAATTAAAAAATAATTTAAATCTAAAATAAATTTAAATTAAAAGTACAGTTATACCCCCCACTGCCAAGCACCGCCAAGTAAAGCAGTCGCCTTCCGTGTGAACCCCACATCCAGCCTGTGCCTGTCCTCAAGAAAAAAAGTCTTTACCCCACTTTTATAAGTGTCCATTACTTCCCAAGTGAAGTCTTCTTCCGCAAAGGTCTCACCTTTCTCTTCTCTAAAGCAAAACCCCACCCAACCCTCTCGCCTCCGCCTCCACCTCCACCTCCACCTCCACCTCCACCTCCCTAAAAAGGTCACCCGAACCATTTAACCAAAAGTACACTGCACACCACCCATTTAACCAAAAGCCAAAGAGACCCAAAAAATTTCTCATCGATCTCTTCTAAGTTCCAATCTGTCTTTGAGCACCATGGATTCTCACATCTGTGGTGTCTCTAAGAAAACCCTTTTTCTCTTTACTCTTCTCTGTCTTTCCGTTTCCTCCATTTCTGCATTACCCCATCAGAATAAAACTGGCAATAGTACGGGTACTGGTCAAATGATAAACTCCAACTCGGTGCTTGTGGCGCTTCTTGACTCGCATTACACCGAGTTAGCTGAGCTCGTTGAAAAGGCTCTCCTTCTACAAACCCTTGAAGAAGCTGTTGGCAAACACAACATCACCATCTTTGCGCCAAGAAATGAAGCTTTAGAGCGTCAACTTGATCCCGAATTCAAACGGTTTTTACTTGAACCCGGTAATCTCAAATCTCTCCAAACCCTTGTATTGTTCCACATTATCCCCCAACGGGTCGGATCCAATGACTGGCCAGGTCACAAATCAAACCCCAGCAGGCACACCACTCTCTGCAACGATCATCTGCACTTGATCACCAAGAATTCAGGCAAAAAGGTTGTCGGATCCGCCGAGTTGACCCGACCCGACGACGTGACCCGACCGGACGGTGTTATTCATGGCATTGAGCGGCTCCTAGTCCCACAGTCAGTCCAGGAAGACTTCAATAGGAGAAGAAATTTGAGATCCATATCAGCTGTATTGCCTGAAGGAGCCCCGGAAGTTGACCCAAGAACCCACAGATTGAAAAAACCGGAACCACCAGTTCGGGCCGGTTCACCACCGGTTTTGCCCATTTATGATGCCATGGCTCCTGGCCCATCATTGGCTCCCGCCCCAGCTCCAGGACCCGGTGGACCTCACCACCACTTCGACGGAGAAAGCCAAGTTAAAGACTTTATACAGACACTACTACTCTACGGTGGCTACAATGAAATGGCTGATATTTTAGTGAACTTAACTTCATTAGCCACTGAAATGGGCAGGTTGGTATCTGAAGGCTATGTGCTTACAGTTTTGGCACCAAATGATGAAGCCATGGCTAAGCTAACAACAGACCAGCTGAGTGAACCAGGGGCACCAGAGCAGATTATTTACTACCATATAATACCTGAGTACCAAACTGAAGAGAGTATGTATAATGCTGTTAGGAGGTTTGGGAAAATAGGGTATGATACATTGAGGTTGCCACATAAAGTCGCGGCGCAAGAAGCTGATGGGTCGGTTAAGTTCGGGTCAGGTGATGGGTCGGCCTATTTGTTTGACCCGGATATCTATACAGATGGGAGGATTTCAGTTCAAGGGATTGATGGGGTTTTGTTTCCTGAAGTTGAGAAAGAGAGTACTTCTGTTAAGAAATCCGTCAGCTCTGTTAAGGTTGCCACTACCAAGCCAAGAAGAGGTATGCTTTTGTTATTTTCGGTTAGTTTGTTCGTTTGATTGTTTGTTATGGATTGATAAGATTATTTTTTTCTTGTTAAGTCAACTCTAGTTACTGTTTAGTGCTAATTCAGATCATAGGTCCATACAAGTACAGTTTCCTTTGTTGGATTAGGAACCCAGTTTTGGGGTTAGGTTGTTTTGGTTACGGAGGGGGGGTTTGTTTGATGAGTGAAGAGTTAGGTGAAATTGTGCTAGGGATGATGGGATTGAACTCTTGCCAAAAGTTCTGGTATGTGTGGTTATGATTGGTGTCGGTGATGGGGCAGATGGAATCATGGAATAGGCAGTTGTCGATTGTGGTCTTTATAGCCTTTGATTACTCTTTTCCATAGGGGATAGCTTAGCTGTTAAGCAGAGATGAGTCCAGATTGCTTTGAAAGGAATTGGATGATTTCGTGCATTCTGGTAAAGCTATAGTGCCTAAAATTGTCGATGTCAAGTTCACTCTCTTTCCCAACATTTCTGGTTGGTGAGGAGAGGGAATCATGCTCTCAATCGCATTAAGTTGTGATGATGATTGACTGCTGTCGAGCTGTTAGAGGATTTCCATTCCATTGGTTTCCAGCCTGGATAGCAGAAGCTTAATGAAACAGTGCAGGTTTCGTATGAAGATGGGTTTTACAGTTTTGATGTTCTTGAGTCTCTGATTAAAAGAAGTTGAGATGGAGGAAAAGCAGGGTTCTATGGCCCCTGCCACCGACGAATCCATGTGAAAATTGAAAAGCAAAAGGAAATGCAGTTTTTTTCCTAGCTGTGAGCCACATTATTATGCCCCACCCCACCACAGCTAAGATGCCAACAACAGCTTGTCTATAATTAAGTTCCACGCCATAATATTCCTGCATTTCTTTTATTAGCTGACCTGAATTGGAGGGCGTAGTTGAGACGGCGTTTAATTGAGATCTTAACAGCTCAATTTATGATTAGTCTTTGCATGCCTGTGATGTTGATACATTAACACGAGTTGACTTGACAGTTTTTATTGTGGATTCTGTCTTGCAGGGAAATTATTGGAAGTAGCCTGTATAATGCTTGGAACTCTTGGACAGGACTCGCGTTTCACTACATGTCAGTGAATATACACAGTAAAAATCGCAAAAAAAGAAGAGAGGGAAGATGGCTGGAACCAAGAAAACAATAGAGAAATGGTAATTAATTGCAGGAAGATGTCTGGAATACAAACACAATTGGAAGGGAAGGATTTGCCTGCAGGACTTTCCTCTGAATCCCAGCCATCAGAGAGAGGTTGTTGTTGTTTTTGTCATAAATACTGTAATTACACATCATTTTTTTAATTATTTTTTAATGTATGAACAGACTCGGAAAACTACTACTATATATATATATATATATATATATATATATATATATATATATATATATATATATATAATGGGCTGTCTTCTTTATGATCCACCGCTTGTGAATTGAACTTGAAACTTTTTTCTATTTTTCTCCGTGAATTATTAGTCAGGCCAATAGACTAATTGACTGCACCTCTCTTGTATAATTTATCGGAAGAAAAATATCGTTTTAAAGCTACGCTTAACACGAGGGATTCCTTTTGGCCTTGCTTGTCAAATCTGGTATAACTCAGTGAGTTAATCCAAGAAATCATTGACTTAGAAATCATTTATCTTTTTCTGGGCATGAAAGCTATGCTTTTGACTTGATTAGTTAATTTAAAGTAATTACTGAACCTACCGATTGACATAAGAAAAAGCCAAAAACCAAAACAGGGCGTGGGAGATATGTGATGCAGACTCGGGTACATGACACCAAAGCATATTGCTGGATCCAGCATGCAAGTAGATAGCATAATAATTTCATTTCCCGAGGCATTCCTTTTCTTTTTGAGATGGAGGAATCTTACAGGTTTAGTATATTTTCCAACGTGGTCGAATTTTAAAATGTTTTCTTTATAATATATTAAAATAATTTTTTTTATTTTTTAAAATTTATTTTTAATATCAGTGTATTAAAATAATTTTAAATATATTTATAATTTTTTTTAAAAAAAATTTCCAGATTAAACATTGCTTGAATACTAGATGTAAACGTGAAGAGAAAATCCACTCGTAATGTAATCAATACACGAATGGTAGCATTTTGGACATAAAAACAACTCTTTTTTCATAATGATCTGAGCTTGGAAGCAATCAATCACTGCCATCCACTCCAAGCTGGTCCTGGCTACCCCATGCCTTTAATTGCCGGAGAATTTGGCCTTCAGTAGGGATTTTCCTTCTTTCAGCATCAACTAAAACCTGTCGCGCTCTGTGAGGGTAGGAAGTTAAAGATGGTTGAAATGAGCTCTCCAGTTTGGCATGATAGCAGAGTCACCTTGCCACCATGTCCAAATCACAGAAGTAAAGTTCGGTGAGATTTCAATAAAGGTAGAATCTTTACTCAACAACAATCACATTTTGCTTAGCAAACAAGAGAAGCTTTACCTTTTCACGAGCCTCTTTTTGTCATTGTTATGTGCTTTCAGTTTTCAACATCGAACTTCACCTTCTACAACTTGCAGCTTCATAATTGCTTCACCTTTCTTACTTCCTTGGAAAATGTTTATCGTTACTGGTTGTATTAAAAGGCCGGCAATTTAAGCCTCGCATTAGAGGACTAATTAAGAAGTTCTTTTTTTTTTTTTTGCCAAACACTTCAATAAAATTTAACAAAAGAATACAAGCTTATATCATGCACAATTTGGTAGATTAATGTTGATTTCACAAGTACCCCAAAAAATGCCATATACCTTAACATACAACCAGGCTATTCACAACATGATGGGACTTGACCAAAACCTACAGACACAAGATGAAATAATCAAGTTCTCACCCTCCAACTGTGACATGAGGGAGCATAATCTCAGGACTGGACGAGGACAAAACCGGTCCATTGCTCTGAGGAGTGTTGTTTTCGGGCATGGTCTCAATTCCATTCTCACATACAGGAACTTTCATGGAGTTATTCTCGTTTACTTCCACTTTTTCGACATTAGCTTTCTGGGTTTGACTCTCTGCTCCTGGTAGCTTCGCTTTGGACTTGACAGTCTTTCCTTCCATTCCATTGGCTGTTATTTGGCGAGACTGAAGCTTAGGCTGGGACTTCCTAATTGGTGTTTTTGAAACACCATTATCCACGTTACCATTTCTCTGAACTCGTTTGGTTGGGTTGCTTGATTCTTGGTTCAAAAGTGGGCTGTGAGAAGCTCGTGGGCTCAAAGAAGATCCAACATCTTCCAAAGAATTGTTCATTGAAGTGGTAGAGCTCTTGCGCCTTCCAAGCTTCGGTGATTTTGCACGAGTAGTCGGTATCTATAAGAATCAGCACACAAAACTTTATCTCAATGTTGCGTAGACAGGAAAAAAAAAAAAAAAAAAAGAGCAAGCAAGGAACATGAAATGAAGGGGGTGGAAAAAATGAGCATTAAAATGCATTGAGCTACATGAGCTTAGAATTGAACTAGCAAGTATATTTGTTTGTGCACACATATTCACAGTATACGGGCTGAGCCACAAACTGTTGGGACTCATGTTGGCCTGAATCCATAAACTTCTCCAACAGCATCAGAATAAGTGTTTCTACTTCCAAGTATCAAACTGAGTGAGAAATGAGGACTTGAGGTTAGCACTGGACCTGATGTTCACATTCAATATAGCAGAAGCAGAAATAACCAAACCGTTATGATAGTTCCTGTTAGGGTTCATGAGATGTAGAACAAAACAATGTGAACTTTCCTCTTTGGAAAAACAGAAAACAAGGCTCCTGAGTAATAACAGATGACCATGACCATATGCCATCTTCAACCTTCAGTCCTTCAGAAACTACTAGGTCTGTTTTGAAGTAATGACAGAAACAAATGGGTCTTTACAAGCCTCGGTAAGACTTGGGCATGTAACCGTCAATTAAGATCTAAGTTTGGACCTATATCATAATTTTTTAATGAGTATATTCCTCCTACTTGATAACATTTGGATTAAGGAGTTATCATAATATTGCCTGAGTTATTCAAAAAAAGAAAAAGGATTAAGGAGTTAAGCAAAAAGGTTGTGTCCCATTTTTTTTAAAAAAACCAGCATCCACGCAGAGATGGCCTCACTAGCTATTGTCAACACCTTACCATGCAAAATAGACTCGTGAAAGCAGGATCCTAAGCTAACACATCACTAACTGTCCTAATAAACAGCACTTGCAATTTGCAAAGGCCAAACAAAAGCTTAAAAAAAATGCAAAAATCATTTGTTGTATAAATGCATTGTCATTAAATATGCCCAATTATACTTAAGGACTTCCAAGATTCATAGAAATTGTAGGCCATATTTAGAAAACTTAATTCAACAGATCCAGACAAACACAGACAGAACACGTGGATTAGAAACCAGAGTGTACGCATTGGTTAGTCCACATAATGCGCATGATATTAGTAAAAACATAATGAGCATTTAAAAAATAGTGATAATTTTTAGGCATTTAAAGAGTTCAATTGGTGTGCTTTCAATCTTATAGTTGATGAAATGCTGAAATACAAAAGGCAGGAAAAAAAAAACACAACGTTATCAATGGATAACTGACAGTTCAAGCATTACCTTCTTTAGTTCCACTTTTGGAGGAGGCTCTTTATAAAAACATGGCATAGGTGCAGCTTTAAATGTCAAACTCTTCCTCAGTTTTTTGATCTCTGCTTCCTGGCTCTCCTGTAATCCACCATAAAGTAAAATATGAAATGAAGATTCATTATCCTTTAGACTCGGGAGAGAAAAGTCAAATTGTTAAAAAAAATATGATAAAGGTCAAGAGGAAAAATGTTTCAGTTGAAAGAAAAATCCCAATACCTTTGATTTTGCCTGCAAGTTAGTTTGTTCTATTTCTTTAGCATGGATCTTCTCTTCAAGCTTTGAAAAGAACTGGTGAACAAAGGCCACAATACAATCATGTAATGGATTAAAATAAAAATATAAAGAATCTAGCAGAGAAACTAAAGTCCAGCAACAACCTCCTTCCGTTTCTCAGCACGTTCTTCCAATCTGAAGGAGAATCCAGAGCCGCTACTTCTCCGCCCACTAAGAGTGGCACTTCTGATATTAATAGAGTATAATGGCACATTAGCAAAATAGATACTAGTATACATAAATAATTACAAAACAAATTGTGTTCTATAGGAGCAGTACGAAGTTGTGGAATGGGTGTCATCTTCTTCTTTGCTTGACAATGTGGTTGTCTCAGGTTTTGAGTTTTGATCAGCAGCAGACCTGCAAATAGATAAATATTTTATTAGGAACTTTTATCCACGTAGCAAATATATAAACAGGTTTACTCCTTTTCAAGGGCAGAAGGTGGAGGTGGGACATGGGAAGCTTCCATGAATACATTTGATGGCTTCAACCGATAAAAAGGGAAACAAAATTTTATGTAATGCATGGATGTTGACGTACTCAGAAACCTGGGGTGGAGGGCACTTTGCAGCTTCAGTCAAAGAACTTGATTTCACAGACTGTTATGAACAACAAAGAGTTACAAAAACAAAAGACCTAAAATTACAACATAAATGTTAATGGTCAAAATATAACAGCCGAAAATCTTACCGCAGCCTGTTGACTGCTAGACTTGCTTGTGGAGGAAGTCTGCTTAGTTAAAGTCTTACTACCATTAATATTTGATTCCTTTGAATTCGCTCCAGTGGGTGCAAGCCTGTTGGCTCGGTTGAAACGGGGACTTGAAGTGACTGATCCATTGGAAAAAGGAACCTGCACCTTTGTTCCTTCATCCCGGGAAAGCTTGACAGCAGTTTTGAGTGGGTGTCCCTCGATGCTCTTCCTCATATTATTAGTCCGCACACCTTTTGCTGGAAATGAAATACTCTGAGAAAGTATTGGTCTCTGAATATGAGAAAATGGACCTGAGCCTTTCACATTAGGCTTATCCTTGGCCAATTTGCTGTTCTTTGAACCAGTGCCTTTCCTCAGAGCAGGTTCCTAAACACAGGTGAAGACATACCAACACGGTAAGAAGGAAAATGTGTCTTTCATTTAGCACTATGAATCTGATATTCACAAATTGCACAGCACCTTTAAGGCATTTGATGGTTTTCTTTCAGAAACACTTGCTGCACCTTCACTTGCAATGCCAGAGGAATTAAGACCTTCAGTTTTGGCAACATGCTTAGATGTTTCATTGGCTTTTAGAGGTCTTTCACCATTGGTAGCATTTTTTTCTTCCTTTTCTGGTGCCAAAACAGGTGCTTCAGCATGAATTTCCTCAGCAATGGTTTCCTCATTCGTTTTAACTGCATTGTCACCCTCCATTCCTTCACTGAATCTTATTGCAAGGAACTGCAAAATTACAATAGATATGAAGACTCGAACTTCATGCTACTCTATGATATGCATTTTGACCAAGCAAAATGATCTTACTGGGCTAACAGCCAGATAGATTGTTGAAAATGAAAACCTTATTCTTCGTAACAAAAATGAACAGAAATTGAACGAATACAAAAACTGAAATCACAATACAATTGAATAAGCTACACCAATAAAATGAAAGGCCAGAAATAAAACCAAATAATTCAGATCCCATATAATTGATCACTAAAACAAAGAAAAAGGACTTAAACTTCAAGATTTAGTACAGATTAACATAAATAAATGAAATGAAAGCCTACCAAATCAAAATACAACAAATAAAGGGTTTAGCCAGGCTGGTTTCAGGAAATTGAAATATGCTCTTCGATGTTGAAACTCAAAATTACCAAAGCTAGAAGTTCACATTTAAAGAAAACGTTGCCTCCTTTTAAATGTAAAATTCAGACAAACCAAATTCTATCTTCCCCACACTTTCTCTGCAATTAAACAAAGGACAAATCAAATCTGAAACTGCAAAACTTCACGCAACAACTACATATCATTTAAAGGAAAACCCCGCATCATTTATGGAAACTAGGAACACGATGGAGGTTTAACTACAGTATTTTCTAAAGAATGCAAGCTTCAAGACCTTCGTTTTTCCTCCATGTCACAGCAACTACACAACACTGCAAACTCTCACAAACTTTCAAACAGAAAAGATTGAAAACGAGAGATCAATCCAAGAAAAAATAAATCCAATGTGACTAGACGCTAAAACACCAATCAAGATTTAAACCAAAAAACAAAACAAAAAACAAAACCTTACCCAAAAAAAAATAAAGAAAAGTTGTCCAGATTCCAAAGGCAACATTACAAGAACATAAATACCACGCAAAAGCAAAATTAGAAAACAAAAGCAGACCTTTAGACACTAGCAGAGGAGTGAAGTTCGAACTTTTGAGGGAGACCAGAGAGCAAATGAGATAAAAGACTGAAATGTATGTGAGAATGATAAAGAAGTGACAAACTCTGAGTGTAAAGCTACAAAGATAGACGTGTAAGAGCCGGTTGTCGTGACACGTACACACACTGCCACTCTATCTGGTTCTGGTTCTGGTTCTGTTCGAGAAATACGAGAGAGAGAGAGAGAGAGAGAGAGAGAGGGGGGGGGTGGGTTGGCTGTGAAGAGTTAAAGTAGGATGTGAATTCCAATGAAGTGGATAGAAATAGATAGATTTATGAGACACTGTTTTGGAATGTCTAATTACTAACATGCCACTTCCTTCCTTGCCAGTTCATTTTATTTTTAAAAAAATTATCTGTTACCTTGTAACTCCCATGATTCTGAATCCTCATGGTGGGAGGGAATTCTTTGCCCTTTTTTTTTTTAAAAAAAAAAAACATTTCTAGTTTATATTCGAATAAAAAAAATGTGTAGGGTGGTTCAAAAATATTTTTTATTTTCGAATAAAAAAAATAAGATTTTTAACGTGCACAATCATAAACTTTTCTAATTTATTTTTCAATACTAGCCAATAAAGCAGGTGACTTGGGTTTAAAAATATAATAACAATATTAAGCAGAATACTTCTACTACTACTATTATTATTATAATAATAATAGAAAACATAAAAGGCTTGGAAAAATACTATAGCCCCCACACTAGTAGCCCTATAGACTATCATAATGATTTATTTATTTTAGTCATCAAAATTTTATTCTCATTGATTGCATGCTTACGTGGCTACAATTGCTTCTATATCGTCAGAGAACGGAAAAATTTAAAAGGCAGGAGATCAAAATGAAAAATTTAGAGAAAATAGATAGTTGTTTTGAAATTCAACTAAAAAGCTGACTTTGGTCATCTTAGTTTGCAATATACCCATTTTTCATCCCTTTGGTTTTTCAAAAATTACTTTTGGTTCAAAACTTCATTTTTCTCATTTTTCGATTCCTAGTTTAAGGTGAGAGAGAGTTACCAGATTCTAGTAGTAAAGAGAGAAAATTGTTGATTGACAACGATTTCGACCATCAAAATGGTTGATCTTGATGTCAATAAGTTTTATTTGATAAAAATAATTCCCTTAAAATGTTCTTTCACCTTCAAATTACCTGAAAAGTAAATCTGACCTCAAGAATATTTTGGGTTTCAGGTTGATTTTTTGTTTTAGGACTATTTTTTGGGTTATTAAAAGACATAAACGAGTTTATTTAGATCTATAGAGTGTTTTTTAGGTATTTTTGGGTCAAAATAGTTAAATGAATTTTTAGGTGTAAAACTAGCATAGATAAAAGCGAAGGATAATGAGATTTGTTACATATCAAAACCTTTAAAGACCAAGAACATCATAACTATAAGAAGACACTCAAAATATTTAATTTTTATTCACCCAAGTTTCCATTTGCAAAAAATCTATTACAACCCTTTATATATAGAAACACTAGAAAACTCTAATAATACTAAATAGAAACAAATAAATTAGAAAAGCTATTCCATTTAAATAGAAACACAAACTAGACCAGCATTATAATACATAATAAGACACAAAATAAAATTAACTAAGAAATTTATTTTTCTAAAATAGTTTTTGCATCACTCTTCACGGGTTGAAAGGAACTCGTCTTCGAGTTCAAACATTAGTTAGCAATCGTCTTTCATGAACATCTTTTGTGTTTGGATCACCCCATCATTGGTCTTTAAATTTTTTTGTGAACCACCTCATTATGGGTACTTAATACAATATCTTTGTGCATGTCGTCCTATCATTGATCCCTAGCCCAACATCTTTATACAAATCACCCTATTATAGGTCCCATCACCAAGATTTTCAATAACAACATGACATTTATTTTATAAGAGGGACCTCATCATCATTTCCTACATAAGTATGTATTGTCCTGTAATCTCTTCTAGTCATAGTTATTCAACAACACATAACAACTAACCACTAGAAATCCTTGAGCTCTAATACACGTTCTCAACGACCCCCTACCAAAACCACTAAGAATCGTTAGGCTCTGATACTAAGTGACGTAGATGAGAGACTAACCAAAATATTCAATTTTTATGCATCTATGTCTCTACTTGCCAAAAGACTATTGAAACTTTTTATATAGAAAAAACAAGAAACCCCTAATAATATTGAATAAAAAAAACTATGAAAAATATTCCCTTGAAATAGAAAAAAAAACATTGATATAAAGAATAGAAAAACATATATTTTCCTAGAAAAGCTCTTACGTTAGTTAATGATATAAACGAGAGCAAATGATCAAGGGGTTTGTTACATGTCAAAACCCTTAAAGACCAAAAAACACCATAAGTATAAGGAGCCAACCAAAATATTTAATTTTTATTCATCTATGTCTTCACATGCCAAAAGAACACTACAATCTTTTATATATAAAAAAACATGAAAACCCTAAAAATATTGAATAGTGAAAAATAAACTAGAAAAAATATTCCCTTAAAATAGGAAAAAAATAGAAAAACATCAATATAAAGAATAGAAAAATATCTATTTTCTAAAAAAGCTCTTGCGTTAGTTATTAACGTAGACAAGAGCGAATGAAAAAAGAGGTTTGTTACATGTCACAACTCTCAAATAAAAAAAAAACACCACAAGTATGAGGAGCCAACCAAAATATTTAATTTTTATTCATCTATATCTCTACATGCTAAAAGAATACTGCAATCTTTTATATAAAAATAAAACAAGAAAACCCTAATAATACTGAATAGAAAAAAAATAAACTAGAAAAAAATCCCCTTAAAATAAAACAAAAACCTATAAAAGCATCAATTTAAAGAATCGAAAAATATCTATTTTCCTAAAAAATCTCATGCATTAGTCTTCTTGGTTTGAAAGGAACTCATCCTCGAGTTCAGTTTTCAGCTAAAAAATAATCTTCAATTAAGAATATCTTTTTGTGTATGATCCACCTTCACCACCAAGATTTTGAATGACAACAACTGACATAAACAAAAACAATACTAGTTCATGAAAGTATTTTTCTCGAGGGAAACCTCTTCACCCTCTCCTACACAGGCACGTCCTGTTCTGCAATCTTTTTCCAGCCATCGTTATTTTGCAGCACATAGCAAAACAAAACAGCCTCCAAAGATCATTTGATTCTCTTCCAGCCATGGTTGTTCTGCAGCACCCAACAAAGCAAAATAATCACTAGGGATCGTTGAGCTCTCTTCCAGCCATGATTATTTAGTAGCACGTGGAAAACAAAATAACATGGGATTGCAACATACAATAAGTAATAACCTGTGATTATTGAGTTATGATATCAATTGACATAAATAAGAGCGAAGGATAACGGAGTTTGTTACCTACCAAAACCCTCAAAGATCAAGAACACCATAATTATAAGGAAACACTCAAAATATATAATTTTTATTTATACTACTTGTTAAAATGTTATTACAACACTTTACATAGAGAAAACAACTAGAAAACCCTCATAATACTGAATAGAAAAAATAAACTAGAAGAAAATATTCTATTTAAATAGAAAAAAAACAAAAAAAAATTATAATACATAATTTGAAAATAAAAATATGAAAAAAATAAAATTAAGTAAGGAAAATATTTATTTTTCTAAAAAAGCTCTTACGTGAAAAAAACACATATGCCCTGGATTTTCAGCGACCTCTAATCGCCAAAACCTAAGTAGAGCATGTAACATGTCATGAGTTTGACTGGTTAACTTTGATAGGTTAGGAATCAAACTTTATAATTTATTTTGATTTGCTTTTAATAAAGTTATTGAAGTTTCAAATAAACATTCTGACATTGAGTTGACGGGTCACTAGTTTGTCTGTTAACTTTGATTGGTTATAATCGGGCTTCACAATTTATTTCGATTTGCTTTCTATAGAATCATCAAAATCTCAAACAAACATCTTGATTTTTAGCTGGTGCTCGATTTTACAATCAACTATTTTTTTTACCATGATCTAGGTTATAGGTCAACGAGTTAAGCTGTAAAATCTAGGTTAGTTCAATGAGTCATTATCTTAATATTTATTCTTTTAAAAATTATGTCAAAAAAACATGTTAAAAAACCTATAGATTCATTTTATATATATATAAAAAAACAAATAATTATTCTACCCGCAGCAAAACCTAATATCTAGTTTTGCTTCGATTTCGCAATGAGAGACAATTAGGCTACAGTCCACTTGGGTTCTCCCTGACGTTGGATATTTGGAGTTGTCCGAAGTCTATTAATGACAGCATTCCAAGTAGTTAAAAGAAAATACAATTACTGTACCTTTTCTCTTTATTCTGTTTAATGTATTTCCGTTGTCATTTTGCTTTGATGGTCTTTACTCAAGTCTAAAAACCTTACTAGTAGATTCTCATCTTCTACACTATTTTGTCTCCCCATAACAAAAATTACAATCGCTAGAAATATTTCTCATTGTAGTTTGCAATATGGATTAGAATAATATAATTTTAATTAAGATGACTTAGGAGTAATTTTGTATTTTAATAAATATAAAATATATAAAAATATTAATTGGCGAGTGCATTGCATGTGTCAAGGTATATACCACTCTATTGTTTTCAAGTAGCGGGTACGACGATCAAAGATGACCGTCGTTGATTTGGTTGGAATCATCTTAGTGACCCCTTTCTTTCTAGGTGGCGCGTGTTGCTTCCTAGCCTCCGCTCTGGTATTGACGACCTTTTCTTCTTTCTCCTTTTTTTTACCCTTTTTTTTCTCGATTTCCATGCCTAATTTCTAAATTTTAAAAACAACCCTTCAATTTATTTTTTCTTTGTATTTGGTTCATGTTCTTTTAATTACTATATGTTTTATTTGAAATAATTTATAAAATTAGATTTTTTTTATTTTACCCTCTATTTTCTTTCTGTCAGATTTGGTCTTTATTTTTTTTATGGCTATTTATTTTATTTTAGATAGTTTTAAAACTTTTACTATTTCATCTTTCTTTAGTTTTTTTTTTCCCATCAGATATGATTCTTATTTCTTTGATTCTTATTTTTTTTATACTTTAGCAATTTTCAACCGTCTCGATGATCTCTTTTTGGTTGTGGGTGGTGTTCATGACATAATGACGATAAATTTAAGATAGATTTTTCTTTTTCGCTTCTCTTGAGTATGATATTAACAACTCATTTTTTATAGTTAATTATTATCTTTTTTTTTTAATTTATATGCTATCATTACTTTTTTTTTATTATATTATTAAATTAACCGAGTTTATTTGATACAATCAAGTCAATAACCCAACATGAGTCTTAAATTTTTTGTTTTTTTTAAAGACAATCGTTACCTAAATATTTTTTTTTAATTATAAAAAATTGATTCAGGCACAGCAAGAGACATTAATGTAGTATTTATCAATCATGGGTGGGGGGTCGTTGGTTCTATTGTAATCAATCAACCCTTTCTCCTCCAATATCTGAATGGGTCACACACACTCATGTGTCTCGTTTATGATCAATCAACCAAGAAATTAATCTAGCTTGCCTGAAACAACCCCAGCATCACTGCCAACCACCATATAATGCCAAATACTTTCCTTAATTTTATTAATCGTCACTTGTTGTCTTTTTCCCAATTAAATAAAACAAGTAAAGCTTCTTTTCAAATTGAATTAGCTGGGTGCCACTCCAAAAATATTTATTTATTTATTTATTTATTTATGGGTTCAAACAACCAACCACCCCCCAATGCTCATCAAGACATTAGCAGCACGTGTCTGAAACCAATCAAGGGAGATTTTACTCTGACGTTTCCATTTTATTTATTTATTTTTGAAAATAAAAAATCGCAAGAATCAGGGCAAATACTCAATAGCCGAGGAGAATTAAATACTTATTCTCCCAGCAATTAATCAGCGGCGAAGAGAGGAAAAGCCGGGGGGCGTTATGGTAATATAGAATAATTAGCGAGGAAGGGCATTAGAGTAAGTACAGGGCAAGACAATATTATATAATTATTGAAGACGACAGAAGAAGCTGTTACACAACGTGGGATGTGAGAGAGCTCTCATTGGATGTTGGTCCCACTTCTTACTGGGTCACAAGTGGGTGTGTCACCCTAGATGACGTGGCTTGACCGGGCAGCATGATTGGTGTCACGTTGGAGCCCAACGAACATAAAAGTGGACCCCACTTACACCACGTACACCAACCGCCAGCGAGCTGTCACAACGTGCGTTGGAGATTAGAGTTTCCCTCTTGAGGATGAGATAGATGATCGGAGGCGTTGGATTTAAGAGTTCAATCATTTACCACGTTTTGGGCCCCATTGATTTTCCTGGGGATTTGTAGATTACAGGATTTTCTGGGTGGCACGTTGCATTCCTGAGCAAGGCTGGCCTGCCTTCCGCTCTGGAGATTAACCTTTTAAAACAATTAAAAAACAATTATTGTTTTTTCCCCGGCTGTCCACACCCTGCCGGCCAGACCCTCGCCTCTCCTATTAGTGTCTCCTCTCTCTTTTGGCATTTCCCTGTAGAACACGAGTTCACTTCTTAATAAATGTTATGAATTAAATGTATTTACTTGATGAAAATTATTTTTTATTTTTTATTTTTTGTTGTCAAATAAATTCTAATAACTAGCCATACAAAGTACCATGTATATACCCATGGGCGGACCTCCATCAAGCTTTGGGGGGGAGCTTGGCAATGGCACCCCCAAGCTTGCTGTTGTTCCCTGCCTATGCACAATAAAAACAAGTGGATGTTTTATTTACTCCCTTGAGACATTCTCTAGCTCTAGGCATGGAAACTAGCTACTTGCATTCTAGGCGGTCCAAGTTCATGGAGATGCGTGGGATTTCCTAACGCACGCATGGCCATCATCCACTGTTTACCAAATTTATAGCACTATATATATATATATATATATATATATATATATATATATATATATATATATATATTCTGTCTTCAAACTTTTCTAAAAATTTAATATAAAATATATTTTTAAGATTTATTTTTATATAACACATTAAAATAATTTTAAATAAAAAACATTAATTTTTTTTAAAAAAGCATAACCATGCAAGGCTGTAATGTATAGAATATCAAATGGGCCATCCATTTATGATTGCTCCTTTTTTTTTTAATTAAAAAAACCTTGAGGGGATAAAAGTAAACGTGATATCATCCAACCGAAATAAATTTAGTTTATAAAATTGTTTGAAAATAAATTAAATGTTTAATTTCATGGATTTGATACGCTGTAACAGAGCATAGTTTTTTATGATATTCTTTTTATTTTCCTGGAAACGTGAACCAAATAATTCATTTGACAGAGTCAAACTTGAAGACTTTCTTTTTCCCAGCTGGCAAATTGATGTTCTTAGGTAGCACCCCCCAATTGGTTCATTCAAGTTTTAAATTAATTTAACCTTCTCCCCCTGAAAGCATTAAGCATTATTCCTTGCACCTGCTGGCGCCACTTGATTTCCTCACCCGAAAAAAAGAAAAAGAAAGACCGTTGATTTCGCTTCTTAAAGTTAACAATGCCTCCTCCTGAATTCTTCGTCTTATTGCGGCAATAATTATTTTTTAAAATAATATATGTTTTTTATATTTTAAAATTTATATTCTTGATAAAACTTGAATGTTGGGGTTGGGCCATTGATGGCTAAGACATTCCTCGGCAGCACATAGGTTGAGCTGCCTCTTTCAAGATTAAAGATTAGAGATGCCTTGCGCTTTATTTCCATGCTCCTTTCAGGTATGCATGATTGTCTTGGTTTATTTTCTCCATACGTTTATGCCATACATTCATAGTCCCCATAGCTTGATATTGAAACCTACCCCTCAACTTCGTGGAGGAAAATTAAAAAAAAAAAAAACATTATTATGCAAATAGTTTCTTTCTAATCAATCCATTATCCTTTTTTTGTTATCGACCCAGATTCACACCTTGCAGTGGGGGATCAGTATTGATGTCAAGTTTTGGTAGAACGTAATGGAGTATTATTGAAGATTGAAATGGACAATCTCTGCAGTAGCTTTTGTTTTTACGTGTTCTTGAGAGGTGAATTTGTCTCCAAAAAACATTACATTCATGTTTTTTTTATAATTTTAATATGTTAATGCAAAATATAAGAAAATATAAATTATTTTAATGTATTTTTAAAAACAAATATTATATATTACAGCCGGGTTTCAGAACTGCTCGTGACGCATGTCATGGAGCTCAAGATAGAGCCTAAAGGACACATGCTCAAGAGGATGAAGTGCGCTCGACATCCTAGTACCTAAATGAGTTCATATTCATTTATGCCTAGACATATCATGTGGCCCAATACTCTTTTAGAGTATAAATTATTGATTCGGGCTTCTAGTAGCCTTAATCACCCAACAAATTTATCACACCCACCATTAATTTGAGCTTCGGGGTGTCCAAGAAACTCATCGAGACAATGCCCCGAATAGAGAACACGCCGAGATCTCATGCAAGTCTAGTTTTAGATCAAACGGATATACCTCAAAGCCATCTGCTACCCGTAAGTGCATTACCTTTTTTTTTTTTTAGTTTAATGTAAGTATCCGAGTTAGTTTATGATTACCTCGATTAATTTTACGGGCTCTGGAGTTAACGATCATGGACCCTGAAGTTAACGATTATATAAACCTCTAATAACCATCATATGAGTAACCACATGACTCGAACCTAAGACTACAGAGGAAGCAAACCTCTTGGTCCTAAACTCATATCACTGAGCCATCACCTAAATAATTAAGTGCATTACCCTTTAATTAGATTTGTTATACATATCACCAATCACAAGAACAAATTATACATGCATTAAATAAAAACACATATCTTAATCACGTTGTCCTCTAAAAATTATTTATATCATCGTTACATAGCTCACAAAACCTAACCTAGAATGAGGGCAACTTGCCAGTCGAGGTCTTTATTCTCAAGTAGTTGAAAATTAGAGGCGACATATATTTAGGCTACATACTCACATGAGCGAGCTCAAGGCTATATGAAGTTATAAACATCCTTAAATCTCGAGGGAAGTCTTTTTCTAAGCAACCATCTCCTTCACAATTTTTTTCATAAGAAAACACTACCTTATTTAAGCTATGTAACACGGACAACACAGCCTTCTAAAGCCCACTTTCTCCGCCATCAATGTTAACTTAAACACCGCAGGAGCTCCTAAACCCGACAAAGGGCTTGTTTTGCAAGTGTTCTCACATCAACATTCTCTACTTTTCATCATGTCCCCAGCTTTGAAAATAAATTAATATTTGTAAGGTTTTCTATGATCTCATTGCCTTGCAAGAAGGATATACACGTACACTACATAAATCTGGTCGAACACATTTGAGTTAATCGGGAATCTCCTTTCACATATCATACAGGACATGTGGTCTATTTTGCAATACAAATGTATCGAGTTAAAAAACATTATTTGTTTCCAGAAGACAAGCTCATCATCAGGTTAATAGACTGATAGTGCCTCCCTAAATCCAATGCTAAAATTCTTACCCTGTAAACCGTTCTTAACCAACTCGGTGTTGCCTCTCTGCATCATGGCCACAAATTCATTGTAATCTATGCGACCATCCTGTAAACACGAAGCAAAAGTATAATCAATGAAGGTTTCCATATATTTTTTCAGATTGAAAATAGTTTCTTTAATTGATGGAAACATCTTAATAATAAAGAAGTGCTCACATTATCTTGATCAACTTCTCGAATCATTTCTTCTAAGTGAACGTCATCCATGCCGAATTCATTACAGGCTTGTTGGAGTTCATCTATGGTGATATAACCACTATCATCCTTGTCAAAATATGAGAAGGCTGCAAATAGATGATCTTCCTTTTCAACTTTGTGTAAATGTAATGTGGCAGCTATGAACTCCTTGTAATCTATTGTGCCACTGTTATCAACATCTGCCTGCAATTTTGAAACAAACATTGTGGTCAAGATCAAGAGCAGCAGCTAGCATAATGACAGTACTGAAGTAGTTGGATGATCTTACTGCTCGCAGTAGGGAGTAAATTTCAGCCTCGGTGAGATTTGCACCAAATCTTCTCAGTCCTACTTTGAGTTCTTCGAAAGTAATTTGACCACTATTGTCTGTGTCTATCATCTTAAATATCTCTTTTAAGCCAGCAATTTCTTCTTCAGATAGGTTCTCGGCAATGATCTGCGGGCAATAGATTTAAGAACTTGCACTCTTCATTTACAATAATAGTAGACAATTCGTGAGTGGAAACAACTTCAATGGTTTGAGGACAAAAAAATGTGGAATTAAATATGCGAGGATACAATTGTTAGACTTACTCTAAGAGCCATTTTCTTAATCTTGTTCATTGCAGAAAACTGCTTCAAGCGACTTAATACTGCAGGATCTAGAGGCTTGTCTGGAGCCACCCCATCATCACGAACCCAAGGGTGACCTGCAGGGAACCAAAATTTACGTTCAGCACTGGTACTGGCACATACATCAGAGCTTCAATTCTGCAACAAATGAATGCAGAAGAAAATCTTTCTGCTGAGATGATAATAGACAATAAATTGATTATTTATATCAAGTTTAAACATCTGATCACATGAATCAAAAGCCATCCTATCTAGAGGTGCCACATGAGGCCAGAAACTGAAAACTGGCGATGAACCAGGTGAGAGTTTAACTCAAGCAGGTCATTCTATCTAAATAAAGCGTACTTGTTCAAGATCATCGATATATTCCGATCAGAAAACTAATTACAAGCAACTTGGCATCCTAGCCCACAACTTTCAGCTATAGAGACTCATCGTTTCTATGATAATATGAAATAACATTCATTGTGTTCCTCGTACCATCTAACGACAAGGGTCTTGACCAACTATGAGTCCTATGAGTTCAGCAATCTCATATATATTTCAGTGATAAAAAGCTGGATTGAGGAAAATAAGACTAATTGAGAAAATGTATCACAACTTACAAAGAACTTCATGGGCAGTAAGTCGCTTCTTAGGGTCTCTGACAAGCATTCTCCTGATCAAATCTTTTGCACTTGCAGAGACCTTAGGCCAGGGATTTGATGTGAAATCCAGATGACCATGCAAGACCTCCTCAAATATGTCATGTTCCTTTTCTATGTCATAATCAAAGAAAGAACAAGAACAGGAAATCAAATTGCTGAGAACATTAGGAATGAACCTTAGAAGTAACGGACATCAGAAAATTCTCACCAGCCCAAAATGGAGGTACCCCACATAAGAGGATATAAACCATCACTCCAGCACTCCAAACATCTGCTTCTGGACCATAGCGCTTGCGCAGAACTTCAGGTGCAACATAATATGGGCTTCCAACCACATCATTTAAAATCTCCCCTGCAATTTAGGACTCTCAATATTCGACTATATATAGCATATCATTCATGAGTGGAAAAGAAGAGATGAGATCCTCTTAAATAATGCTGCATATCATTACCGACAAAAAATCTATGTACATGAGAAACATAGGGATCATGTGTTAAAGGATTAGTTAGACGCTACTTCCCTAATACGCAAAGATCTGGAGTCCTTTATATTTATTCTAATTGGAAGCAGGGGATATTCAGTTGTGCATTTCCTTGTATTATGGACTTCATTTATTGTTCATAGACCATGGGAAAAATATTAATGCTCAATTTTTTCTCTGGATTTAGAATGACATTCTTGTGAGAACTAATGGAGATTAATGCACTAACTACAAAGCATTACTGGAAGGTGAGCAAGTGATATGATTTCAAAAGAAGGAAAGCTACTGAAAGTCGGAAACATACCAGGCTTGAAGAATACTGATAATCCAAAATCTATTGCCTTGAGAGGTGAATCCTCACGCTCATTGACAAAGAGAAAGTTCTCAGGCTTGAGATCCCGATGCATGACCCCTAAGGAATGGCAGGCTTCTATAACACCAACTATAGTCCTAGTGAGTTGAGCTGCCTTTCTTTCTGTGTAATGTCCTCGCTTAATAATCCTATCAAAGAGCTCACCACCAGCACACAATTCCATCACAACATGAACTGCCACAGCATCCTCGTACGCCCCGTTGATAGAGATAACATTAGGCTGCCCTGCCAGGTGATGCATTATCTGAATTTCCCTCCTTACATCCTCCACATCATCTGCTGTCAATAAATTCCTTTTCGCAATCGACTTGCAAGCATACTCTTTTCCAGTTGCTTTTTCCACACAAAGAAAAGTTGTCCCAAATTGACCACGGCCAAGCTTCCTCCCCAAGTTGTAGTACTCCTTCAAATGACCGGTTCTTGTCTTCAACACTGAATCTACCTGCAGCCCTGCACTTGGTGTCCTCTTAACAAAAGGCTTATTTGGTCTCGTGGGCTCTGCTGGTTTTTTCACTTCCTTGTCACTTGCTGGCTTTGCCGGTGTACTCTCTTCAACCTCCATGATAATCTCCGATGGTACAGTTGCATTTTCCATTGGTTTTGGAGGCGATGGTACTTGATTAATTATCTCTTCCTTAGCTATCTTCATTTGCTCCGGAGGCTTGTTTTGAGCATGGAAAGGAGGTTCTTGCACTCTATTCAAGGACAACTCATCAACATTTTCTTTCTTATTATAAGTGATCAAGCAATCCTTCGATCGAGCCCACCAAACAGAAGAAGAGATTGTTTGAAAGATACCATCCCTGGAAACCCTTGATCCAATACAATTATTATTCCCCATATTCAGTTCTCTATCATATAATAAGACCCCACTTCTTTGTTCTCTAAAAGGCCGAGTGATTTGAAGGGAACACAATCAAATTAAAACCTTCACCGATCAGAAGAGTTTGACACTACGCTTTGATTCCACAACTCCCTCTTTCTAATGTATGCAAACACAGAATTCTGTAACTGGCAATCATTAATTGTGTGCTCCACAACTGACATTGGCGTTCACACACGAGTCAACCCAAAAAAATATATCAGAGCCTCCCTCACAATTCACAAATGCCCTGAATCCTGCAATCTGGATAACATTATCCATATAGAGGACAGATTCTAGGATTCCAGTCCAGTGATTGAATACTATTGCGTAAAAAAATAATAAAATAATTAGGGTCATGAAAGCAAACCATTAAAAAAAAAACGAGAGAGACCGGAGAAGGAGAAATTGAAGAACAAGACAGAGTCTATGTGCGCGTGTTGAAAGATTGTTTTTACCGGGTCTTCTCGAGCTTTGAGAAAGATGTTTGAGCTGACAGAGATTAAATAGTATGCAGTACGTACGTTGTCTAGAGTCTTTTCCTTCCATTGTGTCACAGAAAAGGGAAGGGAGGTGGAAGGAAAGACCGTTTATTCCGTTGGAAACTTTCAAAATTTGCGTCCTGAGTATAAAATATCGCGTTTAATGCGTTAGTGTAGTATAGAGTAGTATAGCATGAATTTTGAGATGGTGGGTCCATTCTGGAATTGATGGTTGAGATTGATATGTTTCTCGATTCTCCTTTTATTTTATTTATTTTTGGAAATTGGTCTTGGGGTTTTCCACTTCTTGGAAAACCTGGTGAAAGTGCTTCTTGTTTTTGTAGAAGGGCCCTGTGCAGCTGGACAGTCTGGATTTGAGTGAGCCTGGGATTGTCGCAGGCCGGCAGCCGGCATGCGCCGGTAGTATTCTGCTGATCCCACATATTTTATTTATTTGATAAAAAAAGCGACCACTTTAACCAAGTAAATCTAATATTGACAAAAATTATCTTTACTTGGTCCAAAACCTGTCATGATAGACGACTTGATTATGGTTGAGAAAATAAGATGAAAGGACAAACAATGCATCCCATCATGGAAAGACTTATCGGTCAGTCTTTCCATCATTAATAACCAGAAGAAGAGGTGATCTAAAAGATGCTTCATGTAACGATTTTTTTAAATTTTTGAATTTTTTTTATTAAAAATATTTTTTTATATATTTTATATTAATATCAAAAATAAGTTTTTACAAATAAAAAAATATTATTTTGATATATTTTTAACCACAGCTGCTATTATAATTCTAAATACACTCTTTTATATATATATATATATATATATATATAAAAGAAAAAGAAAAAGAAGGAGGAGGATGATCAATCCAATGACTTTACAGCACCCACATTAGTTTTTCCCATGCGGAGGCTTTGACCTTTTGACCTATTTTTGGAGGTAATCTTAGGAGGATGCACATAAATAACGAAAAACATTTTAATTAATTAATAATGAATAGAAACATAAAGTAAATGATTAAAAATTTAAATTAAATTACGAATACTGTCATTGAATCTGTTCAATAAAATAAAATAAAAAATCATTACATATAACATTACTCACGTAGAAATGGTCTTGGACTCAATATGTGCTCCAAATATTTATTACCCACATTATCATCAATGAAGCTATTAGATTTTTGCTTTGTTTCCTTTGAGCCTCGAATTTAAGCATTGATTTGTTATTGTAATTATTGTTAATTTTAAAGTATTTTCTTTTGTTAAAATAATATATTTTTAATTATTTTAATTATTTTTTATATCAATATATCAAAATAATTTAAAAAATAAAATTAAAATTAAAATTAAAATTAAAATTAATTTTTATTAAAAAATACAGCCATAAAGACATACAAGAAAGCTCTGACTAAAACCATCTAGATGGTGGCTCAGTGGTAAAAGCTTAAGATCAAGAGGTTTGTTTCCTCTGTGGTCTCAGGTTCGAGCCTTATGATTGCTCATATGATGGCTACTGAAGACTTACATGATCGTTAACTTCAGGACCTGTGGGATTAGTTGAGATGCGCGCAAGCTGGCCCGGACACCCATATTAAACTTTAAAAAAAAAAAAAGCTTTGACTAAACGTTATTTCTTCAGTCCAACCACCACTAAATTGATTTAAACAAAGATGTGCAAAAGACGCCGGTCAAAATCTATGATCAAATTTTAGTCCTAACTTGATGTGATATTCCTCCATTGCTCAGCAATAAATCGATGCTTAGGAATTAGCATCTCCTAAACAGTCATTGATCAGCAAATATTCTATGAAGAAACACATGCAAACAAAGCAAATCTGCAAATTAATTGATTAGTACTGGCTCAGGGAAGCAGGATTATGCTGTCTCATGGAAAAATGGATAAAACCTGATGGCAGATATACATTCCGTTTGTTTTTATATCTTATAAGTATTTTTTTAATAATTTTTATACTTTAAATTATTATTTTTTGTTTTTAGATATTTTAATATATTATTATTAAAAAATATTATTTTAATATATTTTTAAATAAAATTTTTTTAAAAAAATAACCATTACCAAAATACTGATGAAATTCGTAAATCAATGTACATAAAATCAAGGGAAAAGGAGATTGGGTACTTTCATAAATCCCATGTGTGCACAAAAACATAACAACCATATTCCCAACGCGAAGCATGAAGACCACATATGAATTAACACAATGTTTAGAATTAAATTATAAATATATTTGAATTTAATTTATAATCTATTATAATTCCATGTTTAGAATAAAAAATAAATCATATAATTAAATTCAATTATATTTTAAAAAAACATGTGGAAATTCAAATGAATTCAATCTGTAATCTTGAGTATTTTGCTCTTAGTTCAAAAATTATTTGTCACTAAAATTATTTCTTTTTGTTACAAATATCCTTATATTTATTTAAAATAAAAAAAATAAAATAGAACATAAGTATTTTAAAGAAGATATAAATAGACATATCTCACATTAATTTTTTTTATTAAATATTTATTAAAAAATATTCAAAAAATATATATTTGTTAAAAAACTTTTCATCAAAACCTTTTTATTGGAATGTTGTGTGAGATAAAAAAGATAAAAATAATAAAGATATAAATATATTTAGTTGAAAAGACAAAGATAAAGATATAAAAATAAATTTATCTCTATGATATTTTTTAAGTGAATTTATATATTTTCAAAATATAAAATACATGAGGGACATGTCTTCAAGATAATATATTTTATTTTTTATTCATAAAATATCCTCGTAAAAAATCCTTAATTCCAAAATTATCTAGCTAAAACAAGTAATAATAAAAATAATTATTATTATAGTTTTAAAATTCAACTCGGGAGGTCGACTCAAGATAAGTTTCGGATTACAGGTCGGGTTGACCATTAAACAAGGTCAAAGTAAGGATAAAAGTAATAATTATCATAGTTTTAAAACCTGATTTGAGAGTCAGCCCGGGACAAGACCTGAGTCACAGATAAAAAGAGTCAATATTATTTTTATAACTCGATTCAGGAATCAACTCGAAACAAGGCTCGAGTCAAAGCATTTATTCCAAAATTTATCCCCTTCCTTGCTACTCTTGTATATTAGTTATTCACAGCCTCAGTGACTGCTCCATATGCATCATCACCCACGTTTTATACCATAAAGCATCCCTGAACCTAAAGCCACCGCTTAACCTGAATCCTTGGAAGGATAGCTGCCCAGATGTATGAGCATTTCGTATAATCCATGTGTCTTGGAGGAGACACGCTGAGCAGTTTCTAATGCCAGAAAAACTGGGACACAACACAAGCAGATCCACATTTTCATATAGGAACTATTATTCTATCGTCCTCCACAAAACTAGCTAAAACTATTTTTCACGTCTGATAGGAGTTCATATACTCGGAAATGAGTGAGTTCAAGGCAAGGCCTTTCCTCCCATTGCATAACCAAAATTGAGCATCAATGCTCTACCGTTAAGCTAATCCTTCTTCACCACCAATTTCCCAGAATTTATTCCTTAAACACCACCGTTGTTTATTCTATGGGAAAAGAAGCTATTGGTTGGAGAGTGAAGCCTTTTATTCGAAGCTAATGACATCCAAGACTTTCGGTATCTATAATCAAAACTCTTTTAAAATAAGAGGGGGGAAAAATTCCTCTCCATCAACTATAACAGCATAAATGAGGAAATGGCCATTCCATCTTCACAATCAATCATTAAAAAGTTCAATCAATCATCACCATTTCTTTTTCTCAGGAACCAAACAGAAACCAAAATATAATTAACAAAAATCTAAAATAACTTACTTTCCGAGGCAGTCACGAAGGACCTCTTCGGTCTTCTTGCACTGCGACCTGATCACAACCGTCCTCGTGGAACAAACCTCACCAGAAGAAGAAGAAGAATAATTAGGGTTATTTTCAAAGTAATCGTCCGAGTCGGAGTCGGAGTCGTCTTTCGACACCCACCCCATTGTCTGTCCCCTGTTGTTACTGCTTGCTATGCCTTCTTCGTTCGTGTACAGTACAGTTTAGATTTGTATTTGTATACAAAGAGTTTGGGCGGGGCGTTAGGTTTCGTGTATCGTGTTTGTTTTCGGTGGAGATTCTAGACCTACCTGAGTAGTACGGTGCTGCTTCGTCACTGTCACACGGGTGACAACTACAAGTCGGTTTGTTGACAGACACGTATCACCCCGACCATTTCGGTTTTTGCTTCTATTCGAAAGCCAAGTTGTTTTTCTCATTAAGAAGAGATGAAGAAAATGTAAAACATTGCTATGAACACAAGAGAAGAGAGAATCAGATTTATTATGTTAAGAAAATTTACGTTTACTGGTTAAAGCCCACTTCTTTTGCAATACAGTTTGAGCTAAACTTTGCTTGCCTTCTCTGTTTAGCCCAAAGAAAACAGTTCTAAAATTAACATTGCTGGGAACAATCCCATTATCCACCATATCTGACAGAAGCTGTAGGGCTTCTTCAGATTTTCCTGCCCTACATAGACAGCTAATAAACATTGAATAAGTCTTAAAATCAGGCGCAGGCCCTTTCGTTTTGAGAGAATGGAAGACGTTCCAAGCTTCAATGACATTTTCCGTGTCCATGTAACCGCGAATCAATGCCGAATATGTAACTATTGTTGGCTCACAACCCTCCTGTTTCATGCTTTCGAAAATTTCCAACGCTTTTGATGCCTGCTTTTCCCTGAAGAAATGAACTATCAAGGATGTGTAAACATGGACGGTTGGATTAATGCCTACCTGCTTCATAGAGTCCACCTTAGCTAAAGCCTCTTCTAGTCGTCCCTTCTGTAATAGGCCATGAACAAGGCTTGCATGAGTATACCGATCCAACGTAGTTTTCTCGGTGCTAACCTGGTCTACTAATGATAAAGCTTCTTCTAACATTCCTGCTCGACAAAGCGCTCTAATGTACAAGGAGTAACTAGCAGGAACTGTAAAACCAGCTTTACAAAGAGAGTCTACGGATTTTCTGGCTTCCAACAATTTGCCAACTTCACATAAACAGCAGAGATACGTTCCAACCAGCTCTTTGTCAGGGACATGTCCAGCACGAATCATCTCCCGGAATATTTTAATGGCTTCATCAACCTTTCTTCCTTTTCTTCCACAAAGAAAAATTATCAAGTACTTGTAAGTGCTGTCATTTGGATTACAACCGCTAGCTTTCATCTCACCAAATATCTTAAGAGCAATCTCTGTTAGACCTGTTCGACCATATTGCATTATCATGATTGCCCATGTATCTGGTGGTATTAAGAAGCCCCTTCTCCTCATTTCATAAAAGAGGCTTCTCATGTGCTTGAAATCTTTCCCACGACCTGAAACTTTCATTGCCATGTTGTACGTTTCTGTAGTTTGGCAAAAACCATTTTGCTTTCCTACCCACGCAAAGAAATGCAATGCAGCATTTCCATGCATACCGCAATTGCGTAAGGTCTCGGCAACAAGTTCTGGTGTGAACTGAATGGTGCATTTCTCCAGGGCATCTTGAATGATGGGCCAATCCTCCAAGGATGATAATATCCTCAGAACTTCTTGCAAGTCCTGCTCATCGTAAGCCTTTGAAAGTGGCTTCACCGAGTTCCAATCCACCCTTCCTTGCACTGATTCATTACAGTTCGAGTCAACATGGAGCTCCTCTTCCCTGGACAAATCATTTCTAGATACTTCATCATTTAGCGAATGAAGTCTGCAGATTCTATGCATCTGCTTTACTTTTCTAATGTTGTCCATCTCTCCCTTTCTCTCCATACAAGATATAACCCACTCAAATATTTCATCACAAATAAACATCTTGGAAGCCTGCATTTTCCCCAAAACCTTGATAATTTCATCTGTTCTCAAAACTTTGCAAAGCTCCTTGATAAATATTGAATAAGATTTCCAAGTCGGCTTGATTCCCTTATCCTCCATAGTCTCAAACACTTCCCATGCTTCAGATATATGGTCTTGGCGAACATGACCTACAACAATGGCCATAACTGCCACACTGTCTATCTCAACTCCTCTTTCCAGCATCTCATCATACAGCTCGCAGCCTTTCTGATACTCATTTGATCTGAAGAGGTGTTGCAATAGCTCTGTATAGGTAGAAGTAGTAGGCAAATGTCCAAACTCTTTCATGCTCTGGAACAAATCGAGTGCCTTAGAAAGTTCATTTCTCCTCAAGTACCCATTGATGATGATCCCATAAACCTTCCCATCAACAAAATCTTTTCTCTTCATAATTTCAACAATTTCTAGAGCATCTGCAATCCTATTAGCCCTGCTTAGTCCTTTCACCAAGGTCTCGGAAAATTCATAATCAAGCTGTATTTCTTTATTCTTGAGATCACGAATCAATTCTAAAGCTTCTCTAATTCTCCCAGCCACGCAATAGCTCTTCAGGACACAAACATGAACATCATGCTCCGGAATCTGAGAGACCCTAATCATGTCATCAGCCACCGATTGAACAGCACTAACATCTCCTGACTGTGCCAAGCAATTCAATAACATCTTGTACAAACTTAAGTTAGGTTCCATTTCCCTTTGCACCATTTCCTTGTAAATTTCCAAAGCGATTTCACCTTTTCCAGCATCACAAAGTGAATGCAACGTCACTTCATAAACTTCTACATCAGGTTCACACCCAGACTTTCTCATCTTCTCATGGACCAACAAGGCTTTGCCTATCAACTTTGCCTTCCCATACTGTCGAATAAGAATAGTCCAAGTCTTAATATCCCTTTCGCAAGAGTACTTCTCCATCTCCTCCAGTAAAACATCCACCAACGAGAACTCTCTGGCTTCCCCAGCTGTATACAACATGGTATTATAAGTCTTCGTTGTATGACAAAACCCATCTTTCGTCTTCACCCAATTAAAGAATCTATAAGCTAAATGTGGCACTTTATAGCACCTCTTCAATACTTTCTCAACAATCTCTGGTTCTAACTGAAACCCCACTTTATCTAGCCTTTCCTCCATTGAAGCTGTGCAATTTTCTGCACGAACAATCCCAGTAATCTCATGAACTACAGCACTAAAGTCAGTTTCATTCAAAGCTCCCGCCTTTATATCTCCGAAAGCCAACAAAGACCCCTCCTTTTGCAACCCATTATTCAGTTTAGCATTTCCACAAACACCTTCTTCGCGATACTTGCATTCTCCACTTATCTCGTTATCTCCCACTTGGGTTTCTCTAGGTATAAAAAACCCATATGGAGTTCTATCTGGGATCACAACATCAGCACCCAAGATCTCAGTTATCTCTTTAAAGAGTGAATTAATGGTTTTAGTTTTTGCATGGCCTTTCAATTGGGATTCTTGAGTTTTCTTCGAATGGGAGGGTTTAGATGATTTAGAGAGGCTGGAAAAGTGAAAAAATTGGTATGCGGAGAGCTGGGAATTAAGTGGTTTATAGCGTAAGGATTGGAGTTTGAATGTCTGCCTCATTGTTTTAAGACATTTATTAGCTACTTTGATAAGCAGAAACTGAGCTTCAGTTCAGCAGAGAATGGTGCTTCTTTATACATATGTAAGCAATCACACCAGGAATTTGAAGATTGTATGAGGAGTAATTATTAGTGGTTAAAAAAAAGAAAAAAAATACCATGTAAGAAAAAAATTTGAATAAAATCATTATGCAACATATTAATACAAATTTCAAACTCCACTAAAATTTATCATAATTACATAGCTTTTACAAATTCTTGTTCTTAAGACTTTCTTTTTAATATATGTTAGGTAATATTAAAAAGCATAGACACAAATAAACAATGTATTCATATTTTAATTAAAAAACTCTTTTTTATATTAATAATAATTTTCAAAAGGTATAAATTATTTTCTTTAAAAGAATCAAAGATAAAATAAGAAAACAACCAAGAATCCCTTATAAGAAAATAATAACAAAGGTCCGATTTAATAATTTATTGAATTTTGAAGTAATTTTTTTATAAATGTTTTATTTTAAAGAGGTTTTTTTTAATTTTTAGTAGTGATTGTAAAAAGAATAAGAAAACTTTTATGGTTTTTTTAAAGATATAAGAATAATATAAAAGATAACAAAATATATAATCAAGGATCTAATTTAATAAATTTTGATGTACTTTTATTATTTTTTTAGATTGTAATTATTATCTTTTGTGGACCTATTTGTTTTATTATTTTTAGAGTTTTAATAGTTAAAATAAAGTTTCAATAAGATACTATGTAGATGGAGGTTTAAAGGTGATTTAAAAATATTATTGAGAAAATTGTTCTCATTCTTTTAAGGTTTGAGCAATGTAATATTTTTTCTCTATCTCTTCAAACATGATAATTTATACTCTTAATCAAAGCTAATTTCAAATTGTGATGAAAATATAAAAAGGTCCATGTATATCAGTAACATAGTCCTAGAAACAATTCTCTCTTCTCTCTCTTCAATCAAAATATCTAAGATGTGAAATATTTTTGAAAAAAAAATCAATAAAATATCATGTAAAAATAAAATTTGAATAAAATCATTTATATAAAACACAAATACATAACATACAAATATGAATACAAATTTTATTTAAGGGTCCACTAAACTTTATCATCATTATAGTTTTTACAAATCTTTTTTATTTTTCAAGACTCTTTTTTAACATATGTTAGGTAATATTAGAAATATAGACATAAATAAACATTTTATTCATCTTCTAATTAAAGATTTTTTTTATATATATTAATAGAGTTTATCAAAAGGTATAATAAATCATCTTCTCTAAAAGAGTCAAAGATAACATAATAAAACAACCAAAAAATACCTTAAAAAAAAATAGTAACAAGGTCCAATTTTATAATTTATTGAATTTTGATGTAATTTTACTATTTTTGGATTTTACAAAATAACCTTGATAAATTAATAATTTAAATTAAATAATATTTTTGGTCAATTCCAACCTAGGACTAATATGATAATTTAATAATTAACTAAATCTACATGATAATATAATTAAAAAAACACATAGGTCCCACTTAATATACAAATTAATAATCTTTGTATACATCAAATTTTTATATATATGTGACTCAATTAGAAAGTCTTTGTAAAATATGATTAAAATGTTATTTTCTCTTGAAATTGATGTATTTTTGAACCTCATCTTTAACTTTTTTTTAACATATTAAGAAGTTAAGTTGTAGCGTTCTCGTGTTGCAAAAGAAAATTATTTTATGTGATTGTTGCTTGAAGTGTATTTTTGCACAAGACAAGTTCCACTAAAAAATTATCATCTTCAATTTCATCTTCTTTGTCATTTTTCATGATGTTCTCAATAGTTTGATCATATTCAACAACTTTGAAGTTGCCTTGTATTTTCTTGAGTAGTTCAAGAGGTACTCAACATCCATTATATTATGATATTTCAACTTTTTGATTAGAACATGCAATTATTGAATACTTCCACCGTATAAGTGTTGATTCAAATTGTATGAAATCATGTTATCCATAACTAAATTTTACAATGTCAAAAACGATCTACAATTGTGTTATTTCAACTTTTTGATTAGAACATGCAATTATTGAATACTTCCACCATATAACTGTTGATTCAAATTGTATGAAATCATGTTATCCATAACTAAATTTTACAATGTCAAAAACAATCTACAATTATGTTTGTTTAAACATCAGCTATCCAAGCTAAAATTGTTAGATTAATTGCATCTAACAATTTTATTTTCTTCAGATCTGTGATTTTAATTTCACAATCCTTTAAAAGATTTCAATAAAATCAATGACAAAATGCATCTTGAAAGCTTGTATGATCCGTACATCACAAGATTGCATATTTGA
Source organism: Populus nigra (assembly GCF_951802175.1). Lineage (NCBI taxonomy): Eukaryota > Viridiplantae > Streptophyta > Magnoliopsida > Malpighiales > Salicaceae > Populus > Populus nigra. The sequence goes on along the minus strand of NC_084854.1, from coordinate 6,547,670 downwards.
TGTTGTGTTGAGTGACAATAATTTAATATTTTTCAACTCTTCAATAATTTTTGGATGAGCAGGACAATTATAAAAAGCAAGAGAATTGTTTCTACTATCCATTTTTTTATTAACTTGTCGAACATATTGTTGGGATCCCAATTATCCATACTCGTTTGTTAGCATGATACTCTCAATTCATATTGCTCAAGTTCACATCCATGAAACACTGTGAATTATCATGCTTGTCGCATATTACATTGTAGAACTAATAAAATCTCAATCACCATGTCACTTATAGTTCAAACTACTAAAGTTCATATTTAATAAGACTAATTACATTCATGAACATTTTTATGGCTAAACAAATACATAGAATAATGATAATTTGATAATTAAGAGAGGATGACACGTTGCATGCTATAACATTTTTCCCCTAAAAACTCATTTTAGTGACATAGTACTAGAAACAATTCTCTCTTCTCTCTTTTCAACCAAAATATCTAAGATGTGAAACATTTTTGGAAAAAAAATCAATAAAATATCATGTAAGAATAAAATTTGAATAAAATCATTTATATAAAACACAAATATATGACATACAAATATGAAAAAAAATTTCATTTAAGGTTCCACTAAACTTTATCATCATTATAGTTTTTACAAATCTTTTTTTATTTTTCAAGACTCTTTTTTAATATATGTTAGGTAATATTAGAAATATAGACATAAATAAACATTTTATTCATCTTTTAATTAAAGAGTTTTTTTTTATATTAATAGAGTTTATCAAAAGGTATAAATCATCTACTCTAAAAGAGTCAAAGATAACATAATAAAATAACCAAAAATACCTTATAAAAAAATAATAACAAATATCCAATTTTATAATTTATTGATTTTTGATGTAATTTTATTATTTTTGGATTTTACAAAATAACCTTGATAAATTAATAATCTTTGTATACATCAAGATTATATATATATAATTCAATTAGAAAGCCTTTGTAAAATACGATTCAAATGTTACTTATTTTCTCTTGAAATTGATGTATCATTAGACATTATCTCTAACTTTTTTTAACGCATTAAGAAACTAAGTTGTAGTGTTCTCAGGTTGCAAGAGAAAATTATGTTATGTGATTGTTGCTTTGAGTGTATCTTTGCAGAAGATGAGTTTTACTAGAGAACTATCATCTTAAATTTTATCTTCTTTATCATTTTTCATGACGTCCTTAATAGTTCGATCATATTCAAACAACTTTGAAGTTGCCTTGTATTTTCTTGAGTAGTTCAAAAGGTACTCAACATCCATTGTATTATGATATTTCAACTTTTTGTTTAAAACATGCAATTATTGAATACTTTCACCATATGAGTGTTGATCCAAATTGTTTATCCATAGCTTAATTTTACAATGTCAAAAACAATTTGTAATTGTGTTTGTTTAAACATCGGCTATCCAAGCCAAGATTGCTAGATTTATTGCATCTAAAATATTTATTTTCTTTAGATTTATGATCTTAATTTCACAACACTCTAAAAGATTTCAATAAAATTAATGACAATAATGCATCTTGAAAGCTTGTGTGATTCCTAAATCACAAGGTTGCATATTTGATGTTGTGTTGAGTGGCAAGAAAAATAATTCAATATTTTTCAAACCTTCAATAGTTTTTGGATAACCAGGACAATTATAAAAAAAACAAGAGAATTTTTTCTACTATCCATTTTTCTATTAACTTGTCGAACATATTGTTAGGATCCCAATCATTCATGCTCGTTTGTTAGCAAGATACTTTCAATTTATATTGCTCAAGTTTGCATCCTTGAAACACCGTGGATTAGTATCCTTGTCGCATATTACATTGGAAAACTAATAAAATATCAATCACCATGTCATTTATAGTTCATACTACTCAAGTTCATAATTAATAAGACAATTACATTTATAAACATTTTTATGGCTGAACAAATATATAAAATAATGATAATTTGATAATTAGCGGAGGATAACATGTTGCCTGCTAAAATATTTTCCTCCTAAAAACTCATTTTAACCAAACAACACATTAAAAGCACTCTCAAAACACCTATAAACCAATTTATAAACCTAAGAAACCTTAAAAATAGTCTACCAATATGAAATCAAACTAAGTTAGTTTTTTCTTCATCGGCTTCAATCTATTTTCTTAGGCAATATTGAGATTTTAAACAACCATCATTGAGCTACTTTCTTCAAATGAAACTTGTAGATACCAAAATAAACTAACTTGATGGTTGGAATATATGAAAACGGTAATTTTTCTCTCTACACTGGAACCCGACAAAACTTTCTTTGTTTTGGTGAACAAGGTTATTTTTTGCAATTTTTATATTATTTCTGTTTAGTGCATAATGAATTTAAGAAGAAAAAAAAGAAATTAGACCCGATTTGGTTCTTAGCATGGATCAAGATTTTGACGAGTTAAAATACAACATTCAGGGCTTCTTTATTGTTTAATGCATTTTCCCCTTTAATTTAGAAAAAAAGTGCAATTTAACCCTTTGTTGTCATTAATTTTTTTGTTTAACTTAAAACAAAAAAAAATACAATTTTATCTTTTTTTATCATTTAGCTTGAAAAAATTATGCCTAATTAATATCATGTCCATAACTCAGGTTGTAAGTTTTTTCAATTAATTCAGGTTAACTAGATGTAATATGATATTTTTTAAATTTTATCTTCAATTCTTTTATAACTCTTAAATTTACTTTTAAATTTAATTTAATTCGTGATAAATGAGTACCGAATCATGGCCAGTCAGAAAAATAATATGGGAAGGAAAAGAAAAGAAACAGATTATTTAACCAGATTAACTTATTATGATTGTCTCCATTACTCATATTGTAAATTTCAGTTATGAACTAAGAGCTTTGCGTGCCATGCTTCAGTAAACTTTGCAGGCTCACCCATGGCTGTAAACAAATAGGCTCACCTATGGCTGTAAACAAAACTCTCAGAATTATAAACTTTTACATTTGACAGGCATGTTTTGTGCACATTTCGTAAATTGGCTCAGGGGGTGTAGGTTCCAATACTATTTATATCTCACGAATTACGGTAGAGTGTAATAGTTAAGTTTTTTTAAAAAAAAATTAATTTAATTCTCAAATTATTTTAGTATAATTTAGCTTTTTGAGCTCAAATTAGCATTTAATTGAAATTTTTCTTAGAAAAAAAAAGGTAAATTGAAAATCAAAGGATCAAAGTGAAAATAACAAGTAAAATAGATAGTAAATTCGAATTTTTTATAAAAAAATTATTTTCATCCCCTATCTTTTTAGGTTTATAGATGATTGGTCTCTTTAATTATCCAAAATTTAATTTTGATACAAAAGTATATATACCTCATTTTTCAGTCATTTTTTATTAAAGGAGAGAGAGATAGGACGTTGAATTTTAACTTAACGAGAGAAAGCGATTGTTTATTCCAACCACCAAAAAAGTTGAAATTGGTGTCAATAGTTTCCATTTCATGAGGGTAATTTTACTTAGAAGTTTTTTTCCTTCTCCTTGCTCGAGGAGGCAGATCTGATCACGAAAATGTTTTTAGGTTCAGGTTTAATTCAATTTTTTGAGCTATTTTCTAGTTTTTTAGGCCATAGATAAGTTTATTAAGGTGTTTATAGTGTTTTGGGTCAAAATGGATTGAAAAATGGGTTTTTAAACCAAAAAAATTGAAGCCCTGTTTTTCCAGCGATAAAAAAAACAGACAATGTGTCGACTACCCTCTTCTAAAAAAAATAAAAATGGAGTGAATGATTTTAAAAATTAAAAAAATAAAGACAGATCTGGGCGAATGGGTTGGAAGGCTCTCATAACTAAGCTATTTTTTTAAAATGAACGGGCTCATGAGCCTTGGCTTCTTTTGGGTTTCTTTTTGTTTTTATTTTTTTGCTATTTTATATTTAAGTTAAAAGGATTGATAAAAAAAAATTTGTCGAACAATGAACCAAGTCGTAAGTTTAACCGGTTAATACGCAGTATCTGAACTATTATTTTTATTTTTTATTTTAATGTTTTTACCGCTCCTCAATTTTTTTTTAAAAAAAATGATACAATTTCATCATTTGCTATCAATTATGTATTTTTACTATCTTAACACCATGTTTTTATCATGGTTTTTTTATTTCTAAAACAAATACTTGATACAAAAAATTATCAAGTGATTTATTTTTATAAAATTAAATAATAAATAATAAATAAGATAAAAAAAATTGATTGAATCAAATAACGTACTTAACTTGCATCCTAAGTTTGCTTTATTGACTCGAATTCATCTGGTTGTTTTTTATTAAGTAAATATTATATTTTTATCAATTTTATCCTTTATTATTAAGTTAATTCAAGATTGTACTTTTCAATTTATTTTTTTCAACCCCACAAATTTAACTTAATAACTTGTCAACCCATATTAACCTAAACAATTCTAATGTTTTTGATTTCATAGTTAAAATCTATTTTTAAAAACAACACATCACCAATAATTGAATATCTTCTTTTGCTCTTTAAATTTTTTTTATAACGCGAGTAAATAATCTTGTCCAACCCTACAACATAGCAAGGGTGGTGGAGCTAGTGATTTCTTACAAAAACAAAAAGATCTTTCAACGTTTGGATATAGTATGAAAAAATGAGTTGAGATTATAATATTCGAGTTATGAACCTTCAAAGATAATAGAAATTTTGAATTAGCAATGCTTAATAACTATCTCATTGTTTAGCTGGCTTTTTTCTATTTTCTATTTTAGCGACTTTCATCCAAAAGAAACCAAATTAGACAAAAAAAAAAGAGAAAAAGAAAAAAAGAAACAGGAGCAGTTTCATGCCCCAACAAAGCATGAACCGATGGGTTATAACTAAGAAGACGACTAAGCCAAGATAAGTCTCGGCTTCAGATTTCTCCATTTGCCTGACTTAACACGATACCTAGCTGCCTCCACTAGGCCTGCCACCAAAATTCTGCCTGGTAAAAAAAAAAAAAAACCAATGAGAAACAAACAGAAAATGATCTAATCACAGCTTTTGATGTTCAGATGAAGGAGAAAAGAAACACCGCATTAATTATTCCCACGAGAAAGCAAACATCACCAGAATTATCTCTGGAATAGAATGGGTGGTGAATCTGGTGATTCTTGCAGTCTACCGACAACGATATTGGCAACCATCCGAGCTTGTGACTTTGTTTAAGTTTGAAAATGTTTTTTTTAAAAAACAATGTATTAAAATAACAATTTTTTTTTAAAAAAAATTATTTTTAACTTCAAAGCATCAAACCAAACTGATAAAAAAATATTAAAAATAATTTAATTTGAAGTAAAGAAAAAAAATAAAAATATTTTATTATTTTTTAAATGGAAGTGTTAGAGAAAAGCCAACTGAGAGAATTGGGCGTGAAATAAGATAGAAAACTTATAAACAAACTACAAAATAGCATTGAATAAAAAAATGTATATATGATCATTCTACATCTTGCAGCAAATAATGCTATTACAAATCCAAAGTTGGCAACATAATTGGTGGAAATAGGAACAGAAAAATTCAATCGCAAGATCACTTATTAAAATGGAATTACACATGCATTTTCTTTTTCCATCAGCTTAAAACAAAGAAAACGAGAGAGAGAGAGAGAGAGAGAGAAGGAATCTCAGACGAATTGATCCAGAAGAAATACACTACAATTACGATTTTTTTCCCAACAAATGAAGGATACATACCTACAAATTTCGTTGAAGATGATAATCCAATGAATTGGAATCAAGCGTTGTTGACCCTAAAATGACATGCTGAACTGCCAAAAATGGCACAAAATCAAGAGCATGATGACATAAGGACTGGTCAAAGATGTTCTATATATTCAACATAAAAAAGCATGGCTTACGTTCAATTTAAGATTAATAAGAAATAAAAAATTTCACCTTTTCCCCCTTCTTTCCCTTTCCACACAACGTAAATTCCAAAACTCATGGGTAAGGATCACAAGCCAACTTTCAAAGAATATCCATTCCCATTCTATGCCTTACACTGCTAGAGTTAACATAACTATTTAACAGACTGGATTAGAAATTAATGGTTTGTTAAGATTTGCAATGTTGTGGATAATTATAAAGAAACAAAGAGGAAGTTGCACTCTTTTGATCATTTGTGATTCCTACAAAACCATTGAGGATGTCCTAACAGCAAGTCGCAAGAAGAAAACAATTCTTTTCTTTGTTTTTTTTTATTTTTTTCCCTATATCACACATAAAGGTAAAGCCCGTGTTTAAGATTCCATACTAGAATTTGAAAATATATTGGACATCCCAGAAATAGCCCAGTGCGCCCAATTAACAAAAGTTAAGATATTCACCCCAAAAGTCATTAGGCAAGTTATGGTGAAGAAAATTTCGCTGTATGGACACTAAAAACATTCTTTTGCTTGATGTACTTTGAGGAACTCCTTTTTTATCATCCACAGACCTAAAACTCATCTTTTGCTTGTAATTAAATGTCACCCAAAAAGAAATACTTCGAGGAAAGTACCTTTTTCTAAAGCCTCTTCACAATTTCTTCATTTACACGGTCATAATAAGTCATTCTCCGGATGCAATTTTTAGCTTCTTCAAATTTATGGCCTCGGAATGCACTTGCAAAGGAATTAGACCAGTTTTGTAATTTCTCTTGCATCTGCATAAACAATTTGAAATTGTAAATATAACATAAACAAGATATAGACATACTTTGGGAAATTACAGAAAAATGAAGCCAGTCAGCCTGTGTCTCAGCATATGAGGCCCAATATAGCAATCTAAAAGAACTATTTTGAATTTACAACGAAACTCATCACCATGTTCCAAATTCTCATAAAATTTTCCAAAGAAGTCATACCAAAGACTGGATCTCCTTTAAAGCCTGATAGTCAGGTGCCTCTTCAACTGCTTCCCTGATTTCCATAATCTGCAGTGTCAGAAATTAGAGTAATAAAAGATCCAAGTTCGAAAACATAGATCATCTGCTTAGGAGCTTGCATGCAGTAATCTACCCAAGAAATCTATGCCAGGAATGAAATACAGAACAAAAACAAGAAGCTCTTATAAATTACCTCAGCTAGCAGCTCCGGTTCTGACACTGTTTCTTCTTCATTAACATTTACACCTTCAAGTTTCAGCTGTAAGAAAGAAAGTACATAATTTTATGAATGTTTAGGAACAGGAGAATTTATACAATGAAATACATGAAGGAGGAAAAACAGGCATTCATGGATTGCGTAATGAAGAAATATTACCCTGAAATACTTAGAATCACATTGTCCAAAAACTTGATGACACCAAACTATTAACAAATTTTAAACATGTCCATATTATTTTTCTTGTGTATTAGCATATGCATCCTCTGGCCCCATGCCTTCTGTTATCCATCAACTATTTTATACCAAAACAACCAAAAAGATCTAAACACATCTAATTAACAACGCCCTTGATTTTTCTTATGATAGTCAATTGATCAAATGCACCAGGAACTACTGTATCATAAACTCTACAAAAAGCTATAATTCCAAGCATAATAATTTAAGCACTCCAAGTGGTACAAATAAGGACTTATCAAAAAGGTTCTTAAATATTCAACTGACATAAATCAATGAGAAAATCGGCATTCTTAGTTGAAACCTGGAAACCCCTTATACTGTTATTACCAAAAAGGCCATAAATGCCGGTAAAATAGCACAAATAAAAATGCTTCAATTTATGCCGGGATGATATCTAAATGCTTACAATGTATATTGCCCTTGACAAGGCATTGTTCAGCGTCCGGTAAGCATCAATCACCCTAGCTGATTGTTCTGCAGCAAACTCTCTCTCTTTCTGAAAAAGCAAAAACAAATCAACAATTGAAACCCAAAGCAAAAAAATTCAAAAGAAAAAAAGAGTACCTTCTATTTAAAATAAAATAAAAAAATTAAACAGACTAACCTCAGGTTTTGAATGAACTAAATCAGGATGCAATTTTTTCTGCCAATTTTTATACTTCACCTCCAAATTATGATCCTCCTCTATTTCATACTTGTTTTCCCTGTAATATTAAAACCCCCACTCAAAAGAATAAAACCTTGCCAATAAAATACAAAACCCAAATCCAAAATTAACTTTAAAAGCAGGAAAAAAATTAACAGGGTGTACTTTACAGGCCAAATATTTGGAAGTAATCAACAGAGTGATCAACAGGCTGGATGGTTGTACAAGACTCGCAGACCAAAAACGGTGCGTTTTGAGGCTCGGCATTACAGTTCCAGCATCTGAGGTTGGTTTTCTCGGAAGATTGGGCGGAGCAGAAACTTTTCCCTGAAAAAGAGAGAAAGTGGGAGGAAAACCCACTTGAAGATGAAGTCTGGATTTCTTTTTTGTTGTTGTTGTAGGAAAAGAAAGGAAAGGGAGAGTGAGGTTGTGAATTGGAGATATGCTGTTGTTGGTTCTGTAAGAAGCCACATGTCGTTGAAGAGATGGTTCTGGTCTGGAGGAGACGTTTGTAGAGAGGACACCATAGCTTCTTCTTTGCTTTCAACATTTTCTTTGTTTTGTTTTGTGATTTTGTTGAATGGGTGAAGCAAAGGTTTATAGGGCTTGTGACCAAAAATTAAATAAATAAATAAATGGTGAGTGGGTGGCTTTTCTAGAAACGGTTAAGAGAGAGTCTAGTATTCTTTATTTTTTTAAGTTTTATTTTTATTTAAAAATATATTAAAATAATATTTTTATATATTTTTCAATTATTTTTTATATAGCACCTTAAAATATCCAAAATTATAAAAAAAAATTAAAATAAATATTTTTTAAATTAAAAAAATACAATTTAAGTGGGCATCAAACACAAGCTAATAAATTAACAACATGCATAATAAATAATAATAATAAAAAATATTATCACTATACACACAATTCGTTTTTGCTTTTTCGAAAAAACTAATATACCTGGTGTCGGAGATATTTTAAATTTTTTATACTTCCATTAGTTATTAAAAAAATAATTAGAAGTATAGGTATCATTTTAATTTTGAACACTTAAAATAACTTACTTACTTTTCAAGTTAGAATTTTTAAAATTAACTAAAAAGAGTATTTTTATCTTTTTATTTTTTAAAATACAATAAAATAATAAATTTATTTTTAGAGTAAAAAAAATTTAACCACATGTATGTGCCTTTTAATAATCATAAATTTAGAATTTTTTTAATCTTTCAACACATTTTATACCACACATGTAGTATCTTATGGTGGCATAAAATATCATTTTATCATGTCATTGAAAGAATCATCACCTTTTCTTTCTTCTGGTTAGGTGCGTGTTGACGATAGCATGATAGTTTGTCATTAATCGGCCCTTCCTTTTCTTTTTTTTTCCTCCTCAAAAAATTATAAGTTGATCCTCTTTGTTGTTGATGTTTTAATTTTGGTCCTTATTCTTTTGATTTTTACTTTTTGTTTTTAGTCTTTTTGTAAAAAATTTACTTGTTTTCAATTTAATCCTTCAATTTCAATTTATCATATTTTTATTTTCTAATTTGGTCCTTATTCTTTTGATTTTTATTTTTTTTCTTAGCATTTTGTAAAAGTTTTATTGGTTTTCAATTTCATCCTTCAATCCAAGTTTATGGTGCATTATTTTTTTTCAATTTGGTCATCATTTTTTTGATTTTTTTCTCTTTATTAAAGTTATTTTTATTTTCAATTCAACCCTCCAATTAAAAATTTAAAGTTGTCCTCTAATTTACTTTTTATTTTGTTTTTACCCTAATTCTTTTAATTGTTATTTTTTATTTTAGAATTTTTATGTAATTGATTTTTTTTTTCGATTTTATCATTCAACGTTTGATTTGATGGGGATTGAGGTTCATAGTTTTTTCATGTATGTTATTTCTGGTCTAATAACTTGACTCACGGGTTTGAATAGTTAATGCGAGTCAACTTCTTTTTTTTTTTTTGCTTATTTTCCTTTTCAACTTCATAGTTTAACATTAGTTTTTTTAAAAAATAAAAATTGATTGTGGTTTTTTTCAATTTCTTCTCTATCGGGTTATTCTGATCTCATGATCTGAACCATGGATTTTGCGGGTTGGCACGCCCTTTATTACCTAGGTTATATCATATATGTCTATCACTATATTTCGGGTTGACTCGAGTTTTTTTTTTAACTATTTTTTACCCAATTTCATATTTCTAAGGGTTTATTTTTCAAATTATCATGATTTTTAAAAAAATATTAATTTACTATAGTTACTTTTTTTTATTGTTTAATTAAAATAAAATCAATTTATTAAATCCAGTTGTGCTATAATCCGAGTTCAACCCAGCATTCTAATTTGTAACTTGAATTATGCAACAAAAGATGATTCTGTTACACCCAATTACAAGATTTTACTCACTTTACTGCTAACTTGACCATTTTTTCTTTCCCAAACTCCAAATTCCCATCAATTTCTACGAATTATTGGTATAACTTATTCATAAATATTTGCTAAAAACAATAAAGGAAAGAAAAACTCACTATTGATACGTCTTTGACAAATAAGAAACAATGATATATTGGTACATATATCATCAGTACAAGGTGATACAAATCCACTCTCATAGTTTAGCTGTGAATACAACAAATGTATTGAGTTGATCACTAAATCTTCGACCTCTTTGGTTATCTCAATTCTTGTCTCACTGTAACATCTACTCGTATGTGGAACCAAAACAACAGTATCTATAATTTGTTTGCCGAGTAAGTTTCTTCCCTTCAATGAAAACATTTTCATGGATGCCATTTACCTCAAGGCTCATTTGCTTGTCGCCTTGCGTGGTTAGGTCCATAGCTGGTACCTCTGTTGTTTCATCTTTCCCATTTTCAGAAGAATATAAAGCAACATGGTTAGTTTCACTAGGAATTGAAATGTATTGATCTGGTGATGCAGGCGTTATCTTGTTATGGCTTGTTTCCCTTGAACCTGCACGCCTGTAAAACAAAGATCGAACCAGCAACGTCATTATCCTAGAGCAGTTGAAGTAATAATTTATCATTTCCATTAGAATCATTACTATGTTTTGGACAGCAGTACGCAGGCATGAGTACCTGATTTCACGGTTGCTGAAGCTATTCCTGGATGAACTCCTCCCAACACGTTTTCCTTTATTGGATGCTTCAACAGAGACCTCAGCATTTGAACGGCCTCCACTGTCTTGTAAATGAGTTGGATCATTTTCTGCATCCTTTTCAAGGTTTTTATTTTCTTCATTTGTTTTTCTAGAGAAAGACCTGGTAAGAGAATTACCGTATTCCCGGACCATAGAAATGGCCTTCTCTAGAGTTTCTAAAGCTCTCCCTACATCAGAACTGATACGTATATTCCTTGTACAGTTTCCAGGACTCTTTAGGGAAATATTATTGCTTGAAGTTTGACCTATAACTCTGCAATCCCTCATTAATCGCCTGCTATCTTCACTTTCTTCTTCCTCAATCTCAATAAAAGTTTTCCTACCTGTAGCAAGTGCAATGTTTCGCCAACTTTCATTTCCATGGTCATTGCAATGAACTCTCTGCTCCATCCCTCGCATTCCATCGTTCAAGTGTCTGCTTTCTGGATTCTTTTCTTCCTTGATATCACCAAAGGATTTATTGTCCGTAACTGGTGCATTGTCTGGAAAAGCTTCGCTTGCACCATCATCTCCATGAATATTCAGTTCCATAACTCCCAAGCTTTCATTCTTCAAGTGTCTGCTTTCTTGATTATTTTCTTCCTTGATCTCACCAAAGGATTTGTTTACCACAACTTGTGCATTTTCTGGAGAAGCTTCACTTGCATCATTGTCTCCAAGAATATTCAGTTCAACATCTCCCAAGTTTTCTTTTATATCTTCAGCAGAATGCTCTTGCTGTAGAAGGCAAGCATCTGCTTTAGGCTCTTTCCATTCCATGGCCTCATTTGCGTTTTCAGTAGAATAAAGAGCCTCGCGTATTCGAGCATACATTGGAGCTTCCAAAGCCTTTCTGTAGTCTTCATCATGGTTAGACACAGAAGCCACTGCCTGTAATAATTTGCAAAATGGATGTCAGAGAAATATATTTGCACAGAAACCACAAAAGTTAGAATGCAATGATGGTTCTTCATTCTTCATGCATGACCCTCCTGACATAGAAACTGGGTCTGAAACTTTTGTAGATCCTACTATAATCCTTAATTTTCATGCCCCCTATCTTTATTACTCAGGCCAAAAGAGAGAAAATCCCAAGCCCAACTAGTCTATCACCTATTGAACCCAGATCCTCTACCTTCAAAAGTTGTTATGATTATGAATACCGGGCACTGGTTTTGTTAATACTGCAGAGAGCGTATAAAGAGCCAAATGAATTGGATTCACTGTTGCATGCAGCAGGGTATACGGAAAATAAATAGAGAGAAATATATAACCTTCTGATAGAGTGTGAAACCATTGCCAACGAGCTGCCTTGTGATGAAGTTCATGAGAGATGGAGGGACAAAATCCAGCTTCAAATCCATATTTGCTATTGTCCTGCAAAATTTAATGGTTTTCAAAAGCTCCACAACAAAGGAGCTCATGCAATGGGAAAGATCAAGCCTCAACTTGTCTACTTATGTAGCAGATGATAGATGGTAGAGCCGTAAACAGGAATGATTACGTTTATATGAAATTCAATTACAAGTTTTCCTCCTTTGAACCGTAGGACTTGTGCATGTGTCGTATATCAAAGAAGACTCGCAATATAAATCGAACTAACTGTTACTCACCGAAAATAACTTCTTCCTGGGGTCACTTTTTGGATGGCAAAGCCACCCATCATATCAATCCTTACCACATCCTTTGCTTCAGGGATTCCATCTTTTGAAAATCCATGGGTATTTTTATCAATGCCCTCCAAATCCGAGATCTGAAAGCAATATAATCCGGGAATTTCTCTTCCAATTTAGAATTAGGTATCCAAAAACTTGGGTAAAAAGAAATTGCAACTGATAAAATGATGAATTCATCCACTTCAAGCGAGTACCGTGCTTATGATAACAACAACCAGACCATCTTGGAGGTGTTCAAACAAAACATAGTGCACAACAGCTTCCCTAGCCGTCATCGGCCATGTAACCTTCACCCTTCCTTCCAAAATTTGAGGAAGAATCAGAATTTTATGTTGCAGAATACAAGCAAAAGGAATCAAACAAGTTACTTCAAATAACTAGTAAATTATAAACTAGTCCCTCTAGTCTTGATAAATGAATTAATTAGTCCCTCTTGTTTCAAAAACTAATTATTCAGTCCTTTCCGTGAAAAAAAAAAAAGAATTTTGGAATAAAGTAGTATTGAATTAGTTTTTGAAACAAGGGGGACTAATTAATTCATTTATCAAGACCAGAAGGGCTAATTTATAAGTTACTCCACATAACCGCTACAGATTGTGGCGGGCAAACCTCACTAGAGATATCTGCTCACTGATCCGGATCTTTTGCAAGCATTCACAAATGGTGATTTTAAAAGGTGGGAAACTATACTGGGGCCACCTGAGAACACGAAATCACCAGATTAAAGCAAACCTTGCAATATAAATCTTGATTTCAACCATTTAATTTTTAATCTCTTGTCAACTGTGCACCGTCCCTCAACTAAAACTGGAGAAATAAGAATAATCACATGAATCTAGAAGGACGTGCAGCCACATAAATCCTTGACATTTCTAGGGCAAGGCTGCCAGCAAAGATTGTTGTTCCCATAAGCCTAAAACTCCTCATCAATGCACTAATTGCTATCCGTCATGCATGACCATGCATATCTGGCAGCAATAGTTAATTGGAGTAACAAGGATAAATATGATTGACATGGGTCGATATGTAGAAGGATGAGACAAATATGACAAGAGACAGCCTCTTATTTTGTACTCATGAACAAAAATGTCAAACTTCCAAGGAAGAAATCCTAGTCTATGTGCATATTGTCTTTAAAGAAGCTGGAAGCAGGGCCAAAATGTGAAAGAATTTAAGCACAATGTCATTTATACAGATCCACCAACCTACACATTCTTGAGGAAATTCTCAGAACTGTCTCAAAAGTATAAAATGCAACTTATGGAACTTTCAATGATGCATTTATAAAAGTTCACAATCAAAATTAACAGCTTCAACTCTCAAGTGATCTGATTTCCTTAGCATTACTGGATGTAAAATCAGCCCCCATAAGGAATAACTATAATTAGCAGTGTTAAAATGCAAATTTTTCAGCAATTGTGATTTTTTTTCCCTAAAATAAAAGTAAAATGCAGTATTTTTATCAAGTTAAGATGCCGCAACAATATTGTCATTAAAGCTGGACAGAGGAATGAACTGAAGAGAGGTGTATAAATGTTGTTTCACAAAACAGAGTATCTCCGTAGACATTATATGTCACAAAGTGAAGAGAGATGCCAAGATAGAAGCAATCCTTACCATTTCCTGTAGAGTGTCGCCTCCCAAGAGACGCATAAGCCTACAAGATATTATTTGTACTTGTCAAAAGAGTATTCAATTTGTGCAGCTTCAAGATGTCTCAAATAATTGTCTGCTTTGTGCTAGTCTACGAGGATAAAGCTCAAAATTTATTAATATTTCACCTAAACTTACAAGTATCGACAGTTCCATCAACATAACCTTCGACAAGTAATGAATGAAAGGGAGTACCCTCAGGTCCTGGGCGATACATAACACGGAACTCTTCATGATCCTCTTTTATCTGTCAAGAGAAGTAAGCTTCAGCACATCAGTATTGAGACCATTTTTCTAAATAGACACCAATTATAAATATAATTCTGACTATGTGAGAACTAAAGAACATATGAAAGAAACCTGAGAGGAGCTGAAACATCAAACTTGAACAGATAAAAAAATATGAAATCAGCTGATTTTCTTGCTTTTTTTTTCTCTGAAAGAAAACGTTCCTAGGAGTAAACAGAAAGAAAAGAAGCCAGAATGAATAGTTAGCTAAAAGGGCATACTTTCCATCCACCATGTGATGTCTCACTGGTTCTTGACACCTCATTTTCACTTACAGAAGCACTCCTCAACATGTCAAGAAAAGAGGATACATGTTTAGTTCTATTTTCTATTAAATTGTCGCTGCATCCTGCAAATTCAGAATCCAAAATTAGAGTCTTTGACAAATGCAGCTGACCATCACAATTAGTAGCTTACAAAAGATAAGAATCTAACAAAATCAACATCCCAGCAGTTTGAAAAAGAGAACAGCAAATTCTGAGAAATACTAGCCTTCGGTTTCATCAAGCGAAGAGTGAACAAGTTGATTCCTGATAAGGGTTTTAAGTGCGTCAAGATTTGTCAGTTCAGGGGATGCCAGTGTCTGGTCCAGCCTCTCTCTGTATTGAGAGATCTTTCCACTCTTCCCCATCTTTGCATCTCCAAGAAAGAAAAAGGAACCCTCTTTAAAATTTACAATTACTCACGTACAGGTATGTGATTATGTTATCATCTCCTGAATTCAACATTACAAAAAATGTTTAAACTTTGGTATAGACTTGTAGCAACAAAATATGCAGGAATGCCAAAGTCTCTAAAAATCATTTGCATGGATAAGCATATTATAATGAAAATTTACATATTTTGGTTCCACAAGTACTTAACCAAAAGAAATCATAATATTAGCATCTCAAAACATTCCACACAAATAGAGATTAGTACTATTTTATGTATGGAAATGGTTCTCACAAATAATTAATCAAGTTAGAAAAGAGAGCCTTTGTCTGGTAGTAATAACTCCTGAATACAATATGCAGATACATTTAATACAAGAGCATCAAAACAGATGCCTCAATAACACAACTTTACTAAAACTTAAAAAGACTCCAAAACTTACCAACCAATTCCAAAATTATCCGAAAAAACTTGACAGCTCTGCGAACCAAGATATTAACACATCTTAGCGAACAAAGCCAACGACCATCAAAGAAGTACAAACAAATTCATAAAAACTTGTCCAGAACAGAAAGAAAGAATAAAATAAAAAGAACCCAGACGAAGAAATCGTGAAAACTAACCAAACTTCAAGTAATCACGTGAAAGCTCTCTGAGAACAACCCAATTTTCCTTCAAGAACTCAGAGCACAACCCTGAATAAAAACAAGAACTGAAAATTCTTTTCTTTTTGTTGGATAAACAAAAGCACAGAACTCACAAAAGCAAAGTGCACATCTCAATATATATATATATATATATAAAGAACGTGGTGTGAGACAGATGCACCTGATACGGGTGCACCAAGACGGAGAAAGAAAAGAATATGAAACCATATGCGTTAGGACTTGACGAAACCAAGACACGCTGCAGAATCACAGAAACCAGGAAGAAAAGAGAAAAGAGAAAAGTCCCTCTTTTTAAAACTTTGGTGCCTTGCACTCTTTGCCCAAGTCTGGACAAATATGAGGAGTCAGTATGTTGTGGGAGCCACATGTAGGTATTTTCCAGGCTGAGGCTGCCGACGTGAATTGAAAATTAGTCCATTTGACAAAACTCACATTTTTTTCTGAATGTGGTAAGGAAAATGAATTCACCTCGCGATTAGTCTAAAGTTGTGGCTATGTTTTTGCGGTTTTTTAAAACTGTTTTTTTAACTGAAAAAATATTCAGTTTTATTTATATTTTTAACATATTGATGTTAAATATGTTAAAAATATAAATAAATTTACAAAAACATTCTACACTGAGTTATTAAATACACGCTTCACAGTTTAATTCAAATGGATCACAATTTAATTCAAATGGATTATAGTATACTACTAAAATAATTGTGATTCTTATAGTGTTTTATTGTTCATATAACAGTGAGGTGGGTTAATATATTTGTTTAATCATTTAGATAACAATTCTGTGTTGTTGCTTAGGTGGTTAGTGTGCGGGTCAGAATATAGAGGTCACAGATTTAAGTGATATTGACAATAATATTTTCTTTTAAATAACTTGTCATCTATTTTTTTTTTTAAGAAAAATTAAAGGACAGAAAAAAAAAAAAGCAAGTTCAAGGAAACGGGCCTTCTACTGGAGGCCAAATGTTAGGTCTAAACCTTTTTTTTTCTTGGTTTTTTTACCACTCAAAGAAAAATTATTGGATTCACTAACTTTTTAGTTTTGATATTGTTTTTAAATATTATTATAAATTTTTATTTAAATTTTAATAATTTATTTTTCAATTATTATGTATCTGATATGAAAATAATAATATTAATAATAAATTATTCATGGAAACTCAATTCAAATAATTTTTTATTCTTAATTTTTAAATAGATTTTGAACATAATTTAATCAACGACAAATACTTTATGATAAAATGAAAAAAAGCACAATTTCACTATCCATATAAATAGTTAAATAGCTAGGAAAAAACCCAAGTTTTTTTTAGTATGTTGTATAATTATTTCAAACTAATTTAAATGAGTTGGTATTTTTAGATAGTTATCTAGATAAATATAATATAAATATTGTCAAATTCAACTAAAAACTCTATTCAAAATAAATAAATACAGACATACATACATTACACACACATATAAATGCTATGTATGTATGCGTGCATATGTGTTAGGTGTGAAAATCAAGAAAAGAGAAATTATTAGATATATAAAGAATTGTATTCCTCTATTTCACAAAAATATGAGACCCATTATAAAATTATTCACGCACCCCACTATTATGTGAGAGAAAAGAGTACAATTCCCGTTGTATTGAATAATTCTCCATAAAAAAAATATTTTACAAAATCATATTTTACGTGAAATAAATATAGTCAATGATATGGAGAAATTAACATATATTCAATTTATATTGTATTGTAAAGAAAGAAGTGGATTCTTTTTTTCTTTAACTCAAGAAATCAGTTCATGTTTGTCGATTTAATAAAATATGTTCATACATTGAATCAATTGGATGAATTTGATAACTTTTGTGATTTTAAAATGATTGTTTCATTGGATTTGATAATTTTTGTGATTTAATAAATTTTATTTTTGTGTTTTAAAAATATTTTTTAAAAAATAATTTATTTTACTTTAAATTAGTTTTTTTAATTGTTTTGAAGTAATGATGTTAAAAATAAATTTTAAAAAATAAAAAAACTATTATTTTAATATATTTTTAAATAAAAATATTTTTAAAAACAATAACTACTTTACTGTTAAATAACATATAAGACAAAAAAAAAAAAAAACTGGGTGGATTGGTTGAATATAAATTGTCGCGATGCCTTAGGTGGTCTTGTAATTCACGAGATAACTTTATAAAAATATGGAGTATATTATAGTTCATGAGAATCTTGAAAAGCACCCACCCACCCACCCCACTGGCCAAATCATCTTAATTCTAATGACTGGTCGATCCTTCACTGCCACCGCAGAAACAGTCGCCAACGGCCAACAACCTTAATTACAAAGTTGATTAGGACATGACAAGTAAGAAAAACCGGAAGATCAGATGCTTAGAGAGATTTTTTTCTGGACTTTTAGCACCTTAAAAAAATTAGGACGATAACACATAAAATATTTAGAAAATTAAAGTACAATTTAGAGTTAGATATGAAATCTACTACTCATGAATCACATATCTCAATAAACTTACAATTGTTAAATGGTTTGGCATAAATTACAATAATAATAAAAAAAAAAGAGGTGAGAGAGAACCAAAAAAAAAGAAAAAAAAATGCCCTTGAAACATATCAAAACTTCAATAATAGCATCAATAGTATTGTTAGAAAGATATTGACAAGAAAAATCCAATAACATCAAAAAAAATCATCAATAATGATTGAAACGGGCTACACGAGTAGCCTAAAGATAGTGAATGACTCGCTTGCATATAGACGGTTTGTGTGGTCCACTTCAGTTACTATTGATGACCTTTTTTAATGTTGTTGAATCCATTTCACTAAGATTTTTTTTACGGTACTAATGGTGTTATCATCGAAGTTTTAGTGTATCCATGAGAGGGTTTTTTTCTATTTTTTTTGTTTTTTTTCTCTCCTCTTTTTTGTTATAATTTCTAAAGAAAAGGATGGAGAAAGAAAGAAAGAAAGAAAGAGACCTTAGAGGCACGCCAAAACTCCGATGATAACATCACGAGTACCATAAAAAAAATCTTGATGAGACAAATTCAACAACACTAAGGAAAGACATTAACAATGACTAGAATGTGCCACACGAGCCGTCTAAAAACAAATGGGCTACACGAGCTGTCTAAAAGCAAATGGATTCGTCTCTTTGTGATCTTTCTAATAGTACTGGTAGTGTTATTATCGAAGTTCTAGTGTGACTCTAGAGTTTCTTTCTTTCTTTTTCCCTCTCTCATTTCTCTTTATTATAATTTGTAACAAGCCATTTAACAATTTAAGAGAGTCGTTAGTGGCATAGGCAACTTGCAACTGGCAAATACCATTTGCAAGTTGCTAAACTATGATATTTTTCTCAATATTTTCTAGATTGTAATATTTTTAAAAAATATTTTGCTAATGTCCGAAAAAACTTAGGCTATTTTTGCTTATTAGAATGGTTTTTCATCTTATCGACTTTGTTATAACTTTCTATGGTGTCGTTAGTTTCGTCTTATCGAGATCTTTTCAATAATACTAGTAGTATCGTAATTAAAGCTTCGGTATACCTTTAATTTCTTTTTTATTTTTTTATTTCTCTTCTCTTCTTATCGTAATTTATGTAATTTATATCATAATTTTTTTCAAATGTCGCAATTTTAAATAGCAACAAGTTTGAATTTCATATTTTTAATAGTAACATGTATAAATTATGTTATCTCATAATTTTTTAAACTATGTTATTTTACTATTTTTTTTAAAAAAAAAAAAGAAGAAGAAACCCAAAAACTCAAGCGTACATGCCAATTACCATGCAATTCCATTTTTGCGTGGAAACAGAAACGACAGCTCCGTTTTCGCTCGCAAAGTAGGATAAGAAAAGGCAAAACACTCTATTTAATTTTTAAAATGATGCAATTCAACTTTTATCAGAAAAAAAACTAAGTCAATGAACGAGTGGGATCCACATGTTTACCACTTGCTAGACAGACAAGAGTTCTTAACAAAGTATTGCTCACAAAGTCAAATATTTTTCTTATTTAACGGTTTAAGTGGCCGTCTAGGAAGTAGTGGTTTTTTGCTTTTTTTTTTTCTTATTGACTTTTAAATATTTTTTACACATTTATATTGAAATTAATGCGGCAATACAATATTTTTCTCGTAACAGAGAGCGAGTGAACAAAAATTAAATAACCATCGAAAAACTATATATTAAAAAAAAGTAAATGCGAGAAGTTAAGCATTCCCAAATCTTTAGTCATGCATTTACAGCCATCAAATCACATTTATTTTATCCTTCCATTGTACATTCTAAACAAAGTTTTCGTGATGGGGAATGAAAATATTATTATTCCAATAAAATGCATTTGGAATGAATGGAACATGCAAGGGACCATCTTATTCACTCCAAGCATGGATTATTTATACATATACACACTCTTTATACTTTCACCATGGCCACTTCGAAGTGCAAGATTCACTAACAGAAAATTAAAAAATAGATACAAAAATGTCAATGAAAAATACTCCATCGTTGTTTCCTAACAAAAACTACGATGGAAAATTTTCAAAATAAAAAAAATATCGTGAACAATTCCTTTAGCTTGATGATGTATCAAATTACTGATGAAAGTTTTATTGGTAATTTTAAATTGAATTAAAACCTGACAATCCCTCTACTCTCTCCCCATTTATTCTTCTTCTTACTTTTACAAAACACAACAAGAACCCCCCCTCCAAATCCAACAACCAACTCACAAATCCGACACCGACAGTACCTCTCATCTACCCATATAAGGTTTTACTCCCCCCGCCCCCCAAAAATAAACTTAAGGTTATGATTTTTACTTGATTTGGAGGTGAGGGTTTTAATGATAAAATTGGCTTTAATTTCTTTGGTGTATAGTGTTTGCTTTAAAATTTATGTTTTGCCAAGTTAAAACTATGTAATTAGTGATTTTAATTAATTTTTTTATAAAAAAATCTTGATAGTTGAGTATTATTTGTTTTGATTGGCTACTACAAGAAGCTTTGTAAATTTGAAATTTGTTATGCTTTGTAAAACCTGGAATCTTGTATGATTTGGAGTCGGTTTTGATTAGTTGTTAATGTGTTGATTATTTCTTACAGATTAATTTGTTTTGTGAAGGTTTTTATAGAAATATATTTTCAATGACCTATTCTGGGAATGATTTTCAAGCTTTTACAATAACTAAGCTTTAGGGATTTTTCCTTCCTCTTGGTTTCAAAATAGGTGAAACAATAGGTAATTAGTAAGTAAGGCTAAAATTTTCTAATTACTTTGGGATTAGTACATAATTAATGTATTTTGTGTGGTGTAGAATGAGGGGATCCATGGCACTATTAAAGTGTAGGGGTGTGCAAAAAAACCGGAAAACTGAATAAACCGAGAAAATCGAGAAAAAATTAACTGAAAAAACCGAACAAAAAAAAACCGATTAAACCGATTAGAATAGTTAGAAAAAATCCCGGTTCGGTTCGGTTTTTGGTTTTGTAATGCAGGAACTGGTTAACCCGGACCGAACCGAACCGGTTCAAAAAAGGCACTATAAATAGAAAAAATTACCCCACCTCCCCCAAGTAACCCTAGCCGCCTCTCACTCTTTCTCTCCCTTTCCCTCTCCCTCTTTCTCTCCAGTAACCCTAGCCACAACCCCCTCTCACTCTCCCTCTCCCTCTTTCTCTCCAGTAACCCTAGCCGCAACCCCCTCTCCCTCTTTCTCTCCCTCTCCCTCCCCCTCCCCCTAGACTTAGAAGGGTTGCTTCAAACATGGATCCATATATTGTGACTTACATGATTGCAGAGACCACCATCCCCTGTAAGCCATGAGAACCCCAATCAACACCACATACGAAATGTTATTGTTAGTAGTCTTTGCGATGAACCATAGGAAGATTTGTTTGTGTGAGTAGGATGGATATCTTTCAATTTGTTTCCCCTTTACATTTGAGGCAACAATCTAGTGATATAATTGTTTTGCTTGCTTGCTTCATGATTCTGCATTTTGTGTTGAATAATGTAAGGCTCAGTTTCAATGACTTCTATGGAAGTCCAGATTTCCAGTGCCTGGAAATTTAGGGTTTTGATTTATAGCAAAGTTTTGGATTTGGGATGAAATCAGTGGTGTTGATTTTTGGCTTTTAATTCGTTTGCACAATGCAAGGAAAACAATAGTTGTGAAAAGACATCTTACTGACGAGTTCAAAAAGAAATATGAGCATATAGGTTTTCTCGGTTTTTTGAAATCAAGAACCGAACCGGACCGGACTGAAACCGGTCGGTTTGACTCGGTTTTGGTTCGGTTTCGGTTTTTTTTCAAAAAAAAAATAGGTTTGGTTGTTTTTTATAGTTAAAAACCGAACCGAACCGAAAATGATCACCCCTATTAAAGTGTGGTACATAGATGGAGCGGTTATGCATGATGCAAGCTACCATACTGCTATAAAGTTTGAGGGTTTAGAGATAGACATTCACTTTTATTTGTAGTTAGCAAAATATTTTTTTTATTTGCTTGCTTTTACTTATATTATATATTTAATGTGATCATATAACATCGGTTATTAACTAATGCACCTTTTTTTTATGTGCTGAAATCTGCAACTAGACATAAACTTTATTCAATATGATATCAAGAACTTAGTATGGAGAGGTAATGAAATAAGTGCTTCATGTTTTGTTGTTTATGTATTATGGACACCTAGTGCACCTTTAAAGTGTTTCAAGAAATAAAAAATGATTTTAATTGATTTTGTGTATCCTATATGTCTGTTGTTACTCACTTTTGACCCCATAAAAAATCAAGAAAAGAAAAAAATAAATAGAAAAATAAAATCCAAAATACAAGAGGATATACATGGAGAAAACCTAGAACATTGCCTAAGTTGATGGTGAAGGATCAAAATGACAAGTGAAAAAGTTAGAGGACCAAAATATATAAGATTAGTAAAATTAGCAACCCAATTCTGATTGACAAAGAGCTTTATTGGTGAAAATATTTTTATTTAAGGTAAAGAAATACAAATTTAAATAGGTAAGGACTCAATGAGAATTTTGGAAGGCTTAATTAATCTTATTAAGGACTTGATTGTAAGGAAAATCAATTTTTTGAGTCAATTTAGATGTTAATTGGAATAAATTAAAGTCTGGGGACTTAATTGGTTTTTTAAAGGTTTAATTGGACTAATCAGAGGCTTAATTGTAAGAATATTAAAATTTAATGGGCTATTAAGGAATTGATTGAAGAAATCCAAAATCAATGATCAAACTGAAAAAGACGTGTTATTGTAGTGGCTTAAATTGACCAAATTAGAGGCCAAATTAACAAAAATCAAAAGTTTAATGGTCATTTAAGGGTCTAAATGCACAAATCAAAAACCAAAGACCAAGATGAAAATGACGCTAAACTGTGGGGCTGATGATTGACTTTGGTAAGGGTGAAATTGCATGAAATTAAAAGTTTGAAAGGAAATTACTGGTGCAATTAAAAGCAATTAGAAGAACAGAGACTAAAGTGAAATTTGTCACATACCAAATTAAAAACCCTAATTTATAGGGTTTAACATAGATGATGCATCGTTTGGCCACTATTTAGCTTATCTTGGCAGTTTTGGCTAATCAAGTAGGCACCTTCATGCAAATGAATGTGGCATCTCTGATCGTTTTTAGGACTGTAACCACCATTATTCAACTGAGAAACAACCATCTACAAAGATCAGTTACTCTCATCAAACATTTACATCCTATTTTCTTCAACATACTCAACAATATCTTACTTTTGATTAGTTATCACTATATTTTTAGATTCTCTGTTGATCGAGTTAACACCTTCAAACGAATGAATTAAAAGCTACAGACCTCCAAATTGAGCAAGAATAGATCCAGTCAAAAGGTATGCTTCTCATCTACCATGTTCAGGTGGTCTCTGATGATATTTATATCGGATTTGCTCTAACAAAGCTTCGAAATTGATCAACTTAGTTAGCGTTGAATAAGATAACCATATGCACAAAACCACTCAACTTTTATGTGTGTTCACACTTAAAAATTCCTAGAGGGTTCTTAGCAAGGTTCATAAATCTTTCATAAAAAATCAAAAGGTGAGGGTTGTATATCTTTGTCTTCAAGACAAAGAAAACCACTTAGGTAAATTTATCACAAAACCACCATCCCAAAACCATTGAAAGACAGAGGTTCCAACTGTTAACATTTGTCAAGAACTCTCTCATTTTGATCAAAGGGCTAAACTTTGATCAATGTATGTTTAAATCCATAAAAAAAACCCTATAAATACCCCTCTGAAAAATGAAAAAAGAAAGAGGAAAAATGTAGAGAAACACACTGTGAAAAGAGCTAGTGTGAAGGTTCAAGAGCCTAACATATAGAATCTAACAAGTTTTGGAAGGAAAAGATAGTGAAAAGGAAAGAAGGAGAAAAAAACAAGAGAATGAAAACAACAGTCTATAATCAACAAGCTTAGATATGGTATAGCCACGTAAACATTCAAGGGTGGAGTCTAGGTGGCTTGCCTATTCATGTTTTCTTAATATTTAAACCTTTTTTGATGTTGTTTAAACTTATTTTGCATTTTATGGTTTGATTTTGGTGCTGGAATAATCTGATGTTTTTCGGTAGAGTTTGTTTTTTTTTATTCTTGTTAAAAGCATGTTTTAGATTGATCAAGATTTCGTTGATAGTTGTTTTAGTTTTTGTTAATAATGTGTTAGAGAGGTTTGCACTAAAGGCATGGTTCTTAGATTTGATGTTTGTTTGATTTTGTATTTTTATCCTAATAACTTATTAATGATGTATTTAAGATATTTTAATTGATGTTTCAATAAGTTTTATAATAAAACAATAAGTTGTTTTTGTTTCTGAGTTAAATATCTTGGAATCATATTGATCAATTTGATATCTTTTAGTGAAAGTTCATAGTTCATACAAGTATGTTTTGACATATAGATGTTAAAAATATCAAGTTTTGAATCCAAATAGCATGAATACGTTTGCTATTTAGCTTTGGTAGTTTTGAACTTTGAAACTCATGCATGTTATTGATAATTTGATTTTATTTGTTAGTTCTTTGAATTCAACTATATTTAGTATTGGTTATGTGGTTTGTGAGGACCAAAAGCAACATGTTTCAAAAGCTTAAGAAACTAATTTTGGGTTTAACAGTAGACTAGAAATTTATGGGCTGCTAGGTTTGGTTTCTTCATGTTCTTTGAAAGAACATTGTCTTAACCCTATGATTTGGAATAGTTTTAGTCCAATTCTTTGCACTAAACCATTTGGGCAACTTGACTAGTAGATAATCTAGGGTTTATTTGCATCAATAACAAGTTTCTAGAGGTTTTAATCCCAGGGTTTTAGTTTTAAACCGAAATCCATTTAAACAAAATAATGTTGATTCTTTGATAATCAAGGTGAATAAATTCTAGATGATTTCAAATAAAACCCTGCACTTGATTGCATAATTTAAATGTTTGATCAATTTTTCTATAAATTTTTGATCAATTTTTCTATTGGTTATGTGTTTGTTGGGTTCTTGATGAATGTTCTTTGTGATCTTCATAATTTAAATGTTTGATCAATTTTTTAAAAGTTTTGTGTTAATTTTCAATATTGATTTTGTTTTAGTTTAAACCTTTGTTTTGGTTTAGTTTTTTGGTCAAACCTTGTTTTTTGTTCGATTCGTGATTGAACCAGTTTTTTTAGGTTGGCCTGTTTGGTTTTGTTTTGGGTCAAGTACTCAAGGCTTTGTTTGTTTGGATAACTTTTAGTTAAGGATTTTTTTTTTTTGCCTAAAATGGGTGTTTGGTAAATACACCTTTAAGTCCATTTTGACAGTTTTATAAGGAAAAAAAAGATGATTTTGCCAAACATGGCCTTATAGAAATAAATAATAATTAAAAAAACAAAAACAAAATGATTTTAGCTTATTGCATATGGACCAATTCTTACAAAAATTGCATTTTATTTATAAAAAGGGGAGAAAAAAATTAGCATTGTTTGAGAAAAATTTTGTGTTTTTTTTTTGCTTTTTTTTTTAATTTACAATAAGTTTGTAAAATTCCTTAAGGATTTGACTAATATTTCAATAATTTAAAAAAAAATTAATTCCTGAAAATTACTGGTACTTAAATACCAAGGGTTGACTAGAAAATTCTCGGAATTATTTTGGTTATTCACCGATTTTAATTGTGATTATTTTTTTAATCACAATATATGATTTGTGAAAAATATTTTCGCCTTCCAAGATAGGTGAACCTTGTTAAGGCACTTGCATGGATTCTTCCTATAAGAATTTACATGGGCATACGACCTCATAATAAATTTAAAATATCAGATTTATTCATGAGCGTAAATCTTTGTTACGAGCCATAGACATTCATCTAAGAGTCTCAATCTCTTGTTTAGGTTCTATTGATGATATTGTTGTTATGAATCCTCCATTTGCGACCCAGAGGAAGGGTGCCAACATGGATTTTCTTTCAACAGCACTAACGATGTGCTTGGATTTTTGTTTTATATCTCTTTCTTAAATTGTAATAACATGAGTGGCTTATACTCTTTTTTTCCTTTACCTGTCAGATCATTTCTCAATCACTTTAATCATTACTTGATAAAGTAAAGAATAAGCATTGTCTATATCAAGCTTTGTGGTATAATTTTATTCTACCATTTTTATTAAATGGAAGAAAGATCATATATATAGTTTAATGTCCCTACTTCTTCATTTACTCTATGTTAATTCTTGGAGTTGAAATAAACGCTTGATCAAACACCGACATGGGCAATTTCTAGTATTTGTGTTGTTATTATCATCATTTCTATTCTTTCGGAAAAATTTCTTCACAAAGTTGGAACAGTAAGTTTTTATGTGTTCAAGGAAATGTTATCTGTAATGCCTTCCTTTAATTTTATTTTTTATTATAGAAGGCTGGTGTTCTTAATATTATTTTTTATTATAAATTAAAAATTGCTGATGAAAAATCATGTTTCATTGACAATTCCATCGATATTTCTAGAAACTTACTAATGGGTTTTTTATTGGCATTTTTAATTTCCAATAAACTCGCTAATGAGATTCCATTGAAAATCTCATCGGGTTTTAAATTGCCAATGAAATTTTTGCCTAAAGGCTGAAAAATTATTGCTTAGGCATTTTCCAATTTTCTTGGAGTGATTGCCGGAGGAAGGGCTATGCATACCTTTCAAATGCTTGAATCACTGGTATTTGTGTGGATAGGCGAACTCTTACGAGATGTTTTAATTTGTTTTTCATTAAAAAAAATTAAAAAAATCTTGCTTCAAATTATTATTATTATTTATTATTTTTGTATCATTTTTGATATACTGATGTCAAAAATAAATTTTAAAAAATAAAAAATCTATATTATTTTAATATTTTTTCAAGTAAAAAACATTTTAAAAAACAATCATTACCACACTACCAAACACCTTTTTAGTTTTTACCATGGTAGTGTAGAGTTACAAAATATTCGTTCACTTGCATCTTATGGCTTTAAAGAAGAAGCATTAATTCATCTTAATGTTAGTTCCTGTTTGAGAATAATATAAAGCATATCTTAGGACATTACTTAACAGCTTAAACTTTTGGGTTGATATGGTTTTTTGACATGGTATCAGAGCCTTGATGACCAAGCGGTCATCAGTTCGAATCTCACCATCCATATTTATTTGATAAAAATTAAGCGCAATGTAGTGTGAACCTGTACAAATTTCAAGCTCAAAAAGCTTTTATTTGAGGAGGCGTGTTAAAAAATAATATAAATCATATCTTAGAACCTTACCTAACAGCTTCAATAATATTTTTCTTAGGTCTTCAAATCATGATCTATCTATTATTAAGGTTAGGGAGACAAATACATTGAGAGATCTGCTTCAGAAAATTATGCCTTTTTGGAAGATTCCATTTGATAAAATTACTTTGAATTTCCTTAACACACCACTGAGGGCTCTGATTACTATATTTGTGAGGGCTGTTTGCATTTATGTTATGGTGGAGAAATGAGTGGTGGTAAGACTTGGTTATGGAGTGCAAGGGATGACTCATTTACATGGCCCGTGAATCATAATATTTCATAATTTATGATGCACGGGCCATGCATGCAATCTTGTAAACCTAAAAGGCCACCGTACGAAAGAGGATAGATTTTCAAAATGTTTCCCTAAGAAATTTAAAACAGAAACCTTCTTCGACGTCGAGAATGCATTTGTTTATTACAAGCATAATGAACAACATGATTATTTTGAGATTTATTCCCAATATTCAATGCTTATCAAATGATTTTTGAAATATGTTGGTAATTAAAGGGTCACATAAATATATATAGAATGACCATTGAAAAGAAATATATATAATTATATATGAAATCCAAGCTTATCTTAACTATCACTCTGTCTACTCGATCGTTTGTCATCTTTCGCAATTTCCTATCAATTCAAAATCCTCTCTAGCTAGTTGAACGAACATAAATTAATGTAAATTATCATTTCCATGATATGAAGCTCTATACTCGATCCTCAAAAGTCCTAGCATATATGAATAAAATTATGCTCATAAAATTAATTGGATCCAGATGTATAAAATTGGATTCATTACTCGTAATTCCTAAATAATTTTTTTTATGATGCATGCATGCCTAAAAGAGTGGGCCGGTGCCTAAGAAATGTGTAGAGGCTTTTTGTGAGGTTATTACAACTACGTACCTCATCCTCACAATTTAGATAACTCTTTAATTATCAGCGTCACTTTGTTTGTGATATTGTTGATTCAACTGTTTTGTTCCTTAAATTTTAGCGTTCATTGTATGTATGATGATATTGTTGTCCAATATTTTAATTAGATTTAATTCCAACGTGCCTAATCTTTGAATGTCTTATGACGAGCTATGAAACTATATATATTTGTATGATCTTCAACGCAACTAATTCCACATCTTTTGATAAGAATAATCTTTCAATATTTTACTAACATTTATTATAAAAAATAAGAAGCAGATTGTTGAGGGAAGAACTTAATTAAGATGTCATAGATCTTATATTCCTCACGCCTCCTTGAAATGACATTTTTTATTATTTAGGATGGAGCAGTAATGAATAATAAATGTTGTTTCGAGGCCTTGGATTGTTTGTTGCGTGATATTCTTACATATGGTGATGGAGTTTATCAAGATAACCTATTTAATTAGTGGTAAATTAGTTTTTTTTTACTGGGAATCTTAGACAAATCTTGCTAATTATACTTGGAGGGGAAAAGGAAGACATTGATCATACTTCTTTAAGTATTTGGGAGTTCCATATCTATCAAAAAAGATAAGTTACAATTACTAGCTATTATTCACCTTCATTTACCGGACTTTGAACATTGGACTTTGGACACCTTAGTTAGAAAAAATAGATCATATAGCTATAATTAAGAGATTAACTAACTGTTCAATTATATAAATTTTATTTCTAAATTGCTTAGATTTTTTGAGATATCATCACATATAGAAAGGAAATAAGAGTATTTTCATAATACTCTTTTCAATGCTTCAAATAAAAATTTGAAGGATGCCATAAAAAGAAAGAGAAATTATCACATAAAAACTCAAAGAGAACGTCTAAAAAAAAATATGTTGTGTACATTATGAAATGCGATCAGTATTAATCTTCTCAAACAATCTCACATGAACATTTTGAAGATGAGAAGTCTGTAGTAAAGCTCCAGTATTCAAAGACAACAAATTAGCACAATGTCCGCATTTAACAGTCACAGTATTCGTTATCTTAACACACTTCACAGCTTGAACTATCAGGTTGCTGTTGGTCTCTTTCCCTCCTGATCCTCTCTGGAGTTGAGACAAGTGTTTCTTTTGACTGTTCTGCTTGTTTTAGGGCTGAATCAGCTTATCTTTTAATGGACCAAAAGGGATATAATTTTGATCTTCAGTTAAAAACAATAGACTCCCAAATTATACCCTTGTTACCAAATACTATTAAAAACAAACACTAATGGTGGCATGAAGAATCGCGGGAGAACAAATAAATTAAAAGCCAAAATTAAGCAATCCTTGGACAAGAAAGAGCTTCAGGTTCCAGCCTCAGATATCAATTAGTCTTTAACCTTCCAGGTACTAAAGGTATTTCGGTAGACGAATCTGGCTAGATATTAATTACAGACAAGTACATCGCAAGAAAAATGCTGATATAGTATGTATAAAGTAGAGAAGAAATTAATATGCTGAATGACCAGGATCAAGAAATAAAGGCTTATAATAAATAAATAAATAAAAATGTTCCTTCTGTTTATGAGATGGAGCTCACATCAATTTACATATGAAAGAAATATGAATTATAAAGTCAGTGAACAAGCTGGATCCTTAAAACAAAACAAATTAAAAAGATGGGTTCAATTATTTTTTTATGGGATAGAAAAATATTTTTTTAATTTTCTGTGCAGAATCAAAGAAATAGACTGACTTAGGTTTTGAGCCAAACCCTAGCACATGAGATGTACATCAACAAAAGTGCTGCTTGAAATTTTTTTGTAATTACTCTCTTCTAAAATTTGTCCTAAAAAGTTGAAAGATATATACGAAGTTGAACTTTTAAAGACTAATATATACTTTAAGAATTAATGAAATGATCCACGAACCAAGCTAGCTAGCTCGATGCATGCATGCTTGATACTAAGCACGCAGAGGTCGATCAAGGGAGTAGAGATTAGAGAGGCAAGTATACTGTTACAAAAATAGTTTAAGATAGAAGCAAAAAAAATAAGTTGGCTTAGAGGTGGTGTTTTTAAGGTGTTTATTATAAGATAGAATATTTTTTGTTTGTTATTTCTTTGTGATTGGCAGTGCGGTGATGCCTGCTACTAGACGTCATTTTTTAGTATTAAAATTCTCAAAATCATCGCTGCTATTAACTGCAATGGATTCAGATCGATGTATGGCAGAACTACCGACATTTATGGTTTTATTTATTATTTGATGTGAAAAGGGGAGCTTTGGGATTGGAAGATGGTTCTACCAAGAAAAATATTCATAGATTATCTAATAAATAACCGGGTCAATTTACATCAATAATTCTTTTTATTAAAATAGTATCATTTTGTCTTTTTTTAAATAAAAAATAAAATTGTATTAACCCCTTCAAGTCACGGACCACCCAGACAACCTGTGAGATTGGGTAAAGGTAAACTAGTAGATCAGTAATGTTCATTACAAATGGACTAAACCTTTTGGATCAGTTCAGTCCCATGAACAAGGTTCGAAAGGCTCCAACTCCAATATCACAAGTGGATGAGTTTGTCCTCCATGGCCTAACAAGGTTCAACTTCAACTCCAAGATCAAGCAATGAAAATGAACTCTCATAAATCTTCTGATCCTCGTATAGCTTATTGTCTTCAATCAAATCGAAAGAGTATACATAGTCATGTTGTGCAAAACGTTCCAATAACAAAAGAAAGTTCTATCGGGGATTTTACAATGACTAGTGAAATTGTAAATACAATTAAGAAAAATAAATCTATAATTGAATTTTCTTTAAATTTAACCGGAATAAAATGAAAAGGCCTTCATTACGGTCCGTGCCCATGAGAATCATCCATCACCTTAAATATAATGTAGCAGTTAATTAACTGGTAACCTAGTCGCTTGCCCTGCACTAACTTGAAGTCATCAAATTCTGCTCATACAAGCGGTACACGAAATGGAAGAGAAAAAAAAATCATCTTGTTGCATTGCCGAAAACTCAATTCGCCTTCCAAAATCACAAGTCAACTCTGCCAGGAGAGGATGGCCAGGCAGCCATGAACATACAATGGGACAAGACATGACATGACATGGCTATGATTATCAAGCAACATTGCGATAACTGAATCGTAACTAGAAACAGATGGTGGAAGAATATAACGGTGACCAAGGAGCCATGTTTTCTCATGTAATACCCTGAGTAAATCATTGTACCCTATATACACATTCAAGGAAAGGGCAACTTACTCTCTTTGACAAAAAATGTTATAAAATCTCAAAACTCCTGTCTGATTGTATGGAGCATATATACATAGTAAATAAAAGGTGTTTGATCAATTTGTAACATCACATACACCCCTAAAAACTGTACAGCAAATCCTCCCCTTACTTCCTCTCATTCGCAATTGTTTCCTGCTGCTGAAGAGTAAACTGCTTGATCAATTTGTAAAGTCACTGACACCCCTAAAAACTGTACAGCAAATCCTCCCCTGTACTTCCATTCACAATTGTTTCCTGATTCTAATGAGTAAACTGCTTTAAAGGGCGATGCAGGCCTTGAAATGGTTATGAAATCGTGATAAATAATTATATGAAAATGTTTATGCAACTCTCCTGTAGAAAAGTACGTAGGCAGCTGATGTTTTAATATCATCCTCACTAACAGGACTAACACGGCTGTCGTCGAACTCATACCATTTGCGATACCCTAGCTGCATAGGAACAAAGTAATTTTAGACCACGTACTTGAAAACAAGAAAATATATGAATTTGTCCTGTAGTCTACAAAGTGGAACACACAAACACATTGCTTGGTGTTTCTTTCTTCTTCCTTTTTTTTTTTCAAACTTCAGCATGAGCAACATATATATAGATTTCAATGGCCAAGAAATATAATAATCAGCTGGGGCACTGTCAATACTCAGAGCGAAGATGAAAATAACTATGTATTAAATAAGATACCTAACAGAGCCCGGAAAAGAAGTCATTGAGAAGGGATTTAACAATCAATCTTCTTAGAAAATCTTAGGGAGCAGGAATGGAGATTAAATATTGATGCCCATCCCCCCTCTATTACTTTGAAATATTTCCACCAAACCAGGGGTTAATGGACTGGGAGGGAACTAATTTATGATTTTTGGTCCCAAACTCCCAATCATAGCTCCACTATTAACTTCTTAAAAAACAATCTTACCCTTAGAACCAAGACCTTAAAAATAACACATAATTAAATTTTATGATTATTAGCCTTCCTCAATCTCTAACCAAACAAAAAGAAATTGTTTGACTTCATAGCAATGGGCAGGTAAATCTCCCCTTCCTCTCCTTATAATTCATTTCTATATGTATTAGCTTCCCTCCATCTCTAACCAAACATAGAGACTGTTTGATTTGCATTCCCCTACTGAAAAAA
Organism: Populus nigra; assembly: GCF_951802175.1. Taxonomy (NCBI): domain Eukaryota; kingdom Viridiplantae; phylum Streptophyta; class Magnoliopsida; order Malpighiales; family Salicaceae; genus Populus; species Populus nigra. Next base: position 6,514,371 of record NC_084854.1, on the reverse strand, counting down.
TCATAAGAATGGTTAGGTAAATCTCCCCTTCTCATCCAATCCCTTTACCTTCCCTACCATACTAGATTCATAAACAACTAGGATAAAGGGTGCATGCCATCACGTTAATGCATTGCATTGAAATCCTGATGTACCATTAATTAAAGCATTGCTGTTCACCTTATTAAAGACCAACGAGCTGAGCTGGGACTATCACGATCACAAACTTTCTAATATAACTTATCTCTCTTGGAGGGGGTAAAGAAGACAAAAAACTAGCAGTTGGTGTCTAGGAAGCTCCAATAAGAATGCATGTTACCAATTTCATTTCACAACCTTTAACTCGGCTTGTTAATAGAAATTATAGAATGCATGGCACACACTGCTTGCCACCCTGAAGGAGACATGCATTGGTCAATTTTTATAGTCAACAATTACCCCACAAATGCATGTGCCAATTTCTAAACAAGGTATGCCCCCTGATGATGATTACTCAGCATATCCATCCAGCAAATTCTACAGCACCTAGGAAAACTTCAAATTCATGTTAAAGTAGGTGAGAAACACTAATATCCAAAGATCCTAGGTTGGTGAAGCCAGCCCAGACAGAAAACAAGCATCAACAAAAATTAATATTTTCTAGATCTATGTTACATGACTGTCCAAATGTGTGTGCATAACTGTGTCCCTCTGTCAAATGGTTCTATGTGCAGTCTCTTGACCAAAGGCAATAAATGAAAATGAATAAATAGAATGAACACCACTTACGTCAATAAAGGCATCATAGTGACCACATCCCATGCCTCCATGATGATTGCTTATTGCATACAATACATAATGATTGGAAAACTGGCTGTCCTTCTTGGAAGTATAGGTCGAAAGGTCAAAATCATCAATTGGGAAGTCCACATATGTTTCCAACTTGTTCCTAATATAACGACTGTATGAGAACCTCTTCAAATGAACAACCAAGATTTCAGGCAATCTCCAAAGGTCTAACTTTTTCCTAGCCTGCCGAGGCTTCTTGCAGCTGGGGCAATCCCTAAAATCAGATACAATCGCACCATCAGAAACAGCAGGTAAAAAAAAGAAGTATCAACTGTATTGATTTTTGTGCGTGCACACAATAAATTCAAACAGACACGTATTACATGTAAGTAAACACGTGCAGGCACAAAAAACAGATGTAAAAACCGAAATAAATCCTCAAGAAAAAATATGCAAGTGGAGCATATTTATGGCAAATAAATGAATAATCTTGAAGCAAAAATCTACTAGTATTGATCGAGGGAGGGAGACACACTAACCACATGTCTTCTGGTCCTAAAGGCTCTTCTTTCAAGAAAGCTTCAAGGCATTTATATAAAGAAACAGACTCTTGAGGCCTCCTAGCATATAACTGGGGCTTTAAAACCTCTGGCAACGAGCTGAGAAGGCACGTATCATACTTCTCAATCATACTTTCCGACCAAGTTACATAGACCTCCAAGTTATCGCTAAATTTTGGGACTGGTAACGGCTCATTCATCTTTATCTCTGTTGATCGCATTCCATCTTTCAAATAGAATTGAAAATCAGAGCTGGAACACTGGTCATCCTCTGTTCCAGTGTCTGAGCCTGTATTACTGTCCGAGATTGTAGGGCTAACTACATCCTCCATTGTAGAATCTTCATTAGTTGTGATTCCCACATCATCATAATCATTGAGTGCATCATCAGCAGGCATAAGAAGTGGGCTTAGTAATTTCAGATATTGTTTATGGAGATCAAATCCAGTATAAAGATTCTCTAATCTTGCTACAAAAGGAATGCCAAACAACTTCAGATTTGGTATTGCTCTCTCAAATTCACAAGGCCTGAACACCAATTGTAGAATAAATCAGTATATAGCAAAATTTGAGATAATTACACCAAACTAGAAGGAAAATCGAATATTAAAATAAGTAAAAAGAGCGAAAGAATGCCAACCGGATGGCCCAGACCAAGAGTACAAATAAGCTCACCTTTCCACCCTTTCATGCATAAAGACAACCATGGGTGAATTTCTGTTATCTTTTAGTAACCGGTAAGCAACAAGCTTGTCTTCGTCTCTGATCAAGGCTACCGAGTCAGATGGCTCAGTTAGGCGACGAAAAATTCTATTCTTGTATATCTACAGCATCAGAAATTCAGAGTAAAAGAAGGTACATTAATGTATATGCAAAACTTGACTTAAAATGCACAGCCCTTGTCTAATCCTGAATCACCTACATATTTTAATTGCTTGAGTAAAACAAGAGCAAATATCACAAATTAAGTGTTCTAAATAAACTAGATCTAATGAAATTATGCAGTAGCAATCTCTCAAATTAAGGACCAATGCCTTTGACTGAAGCAACTAGCTCCCCAAGTATTGATAACCAGTCACGCTACTCAAGAACATAAATGCAGCATACCTCAACCACCATCAGCATTTCATCATTTCTCAAAGAACAAGCAATGCTCAAGGCCTCAATGAGATCTTTTTGCCTCCCACATTTGGGCACGGTTACAGTAATTGGGGTTGGTAAATTCATCCCATCAGTGCTCAGGACAGTCAAAGTCATAGTCCGCATTGTTGTTGAAGGTAATGGCAGTGATAAGTACATAAATGGATCAAATGTGACAGACTTCTTGTTGCAAGCAGGGCAAACCAGTGTTGACTGATACTGACCCTATAATGATAACAAAAAAATAAATACATTACGCTGACAAAACCAAGGAAGATCATCAATCGGCTTAACTTCGAGGAAAGAATTTCAACACAACACAAATTGAAAATAGATTAAAATCTACTCAAATTATAAACCATGAAAGATTGATGATCTCTGAGATTAGTTATTGGAAGATGCTTGTGGTAGTAGAACTACCTATAAAAACCCCTTTTAGAAAGGAAGAATGCTAGAACCATGGACCATCATCAAGTATTGATGATTGCATGATTAAAATGACAAGAGACAGCTTAGCAGAAAAGAAAATTGGCACAATCTATGTGACACATGTTACCCCCACAAAACAGAAACTCACTTGGCACAAATCAACTATGATCGAGTCATTGCGAGCCAGGTGATTCCTCCAATATTCCTCTGCTACCTCTTCATCTGGGCGACCCTCTGCATCTTTAATGGCTATATATGGCTTGGACTTTACACGATTCAAATCTTCATGGAGTCCATCCAACAAAAAAGAAAGAAACTCCTACATTAAAAACATGTGTATTAAAATGCATCATTCCATGTGCCAAAGAGGATCTAAGAAGCTATTTCTATTTTGTACCATGCAACAAGACAGAAACTTATCACATGCAGAAGATAGAATTGGAGGAACTAAACAAACATTAGAATCAAAAGGTATACTAACTTGCGAATCATGTTGGTTGTAGCCACTGAATTGAGGAGCAAAATCTGCTAGTTTTCGTTTGAATATTGCAGGAGCCACTGGGGTATCTCGTGGCGTCCATAGTTTACTTAGCAAATCCCCAAATGCTAAAGCAAGCTCCCCCTGGACAAATAAACATTTATTTACAACGGCTTGGCCGCGCAAAGGAAGCAAAAGTTACTAGAAGAAGATGACTTAATATAAAAGAAAGTTCACAAACCTTTGTCCCTAATAGATTTTCCTGATTTATCTCTTTTCCATAGTCCCCGAGAAAATAGTCAACTAGCTTTGGGGTGTGAGCCAAGCACTGAATTGCACTATTCATGAAACATGTATTCCCAAGATTCTGCAATCCCCTCAAACCCAAGTAACCAAATGCCCTAAAGCCACTCCCAGATTGTGAGTTCCTTAGTGACGAATAAGAGCGCACATGGTCAGTGCACCCATTCATTTTAACAGAACCAGATTCAAAAGAAGTCTCCATCTCCACCATCTCATCAAAGTTTTCATCTCTAACAGTCATTGAATCTGAAAATCCATAGGCTTGCAATTCAAGAGTAATCTGCATGCAAAATAAGATAAAATATTGACACTAAACAACAACTACAATATGCAAAATTTGTACATCAATACTTAAGAAGTTTTCATGGTTAACATCACCCAAGGGCCTCAACAACATAAATAAAATGTGACACCTCTTTGCCTTGTTCTCCCAGGGTATCATTAGGCAGATTGATCTTATCATCGATGAGAAATTGGGTTGTCTGCCCTGAGAAGTCCCATATATGCAACTGCACACAAGGTAAACCGAATCAAGGAAGGCTTCTTCCCAAAATAAATCCTTATATCTTAGTGAGGTAACAAAAGCTCATAAAAAACTAACCAGCTTAGATTTGGGAACAAAAATATTGCAAGCTCTTCTGTAAGAAGAAACTAGATTGTCCTGGAAATTGCAGTCGATTGTCAAATATAGAATCATAGAGAACATTTATTTTTTAAAAAAAAAAAAGAGGCTCTTGTATTTAGCTTCAGTTATGTGCTGTGATATATGCACACTAATTAGATTAACTGAATTACCATGCTGGCTAGGACTAGTGAATTTTAATCACACATGAAAGGTCGATATACCCCTTGTACAAATTAAGAATATCAAAAAATTATACTCATACCTGCGAGAAAACAGCAGTACTAAGTAGAGTTTCAAAAAGTAGACAAATCACAATGATCCTTCAACCGAAATTAAACATGGTTCAACAGGAATGGAGAATGAATAGTACATATTGCTTAAGTTCTACATAAAAAAACCTATAATATGTGTTCGGTTATGTTGCAACACAAAAAAATAGTGGATGACGTGCAGACTTGTAACTCTAACCAAACTGGTTAATCTCAAGACTGGTCTTGACTTCATCTGACTAAGGATGGTGCCTGGTCCAGCAACCTGGCCCAAGCCAGTTTTGAACACCATGGCACTAAGCTCTTGAAAGCAAAGCATTCAAGAAGGGATCTGACTTAAACATTCACTATTGAAGCAAATACACTTGGTTCATAAACCTTGTCCTGCACAAAAATAAAGAATGAAGGAAAGAAAAAGAAAAAGGTTTAGAAAGGAACTTGACCTTTGAGCTGATCTTCACAACCAAAGAATTTGTTTCCCTAGAAACTGAAAGCCTTATTTGTATGGGAAACACATCCTGTGAATAATCTTCAGCAATAAAAGAGCCACTAACAACATTCATTACTCCTTTAGAATCATTATGCCTGTGGAGTTAGAACAAATCAATGCACAAATTAGTAGAAATCCCTCGCTTCTACTGAGTTTTTGAGGATACAACAATTTTGCATAATTCACATAACACATCAGCACATGCATTGACTAAACGAAAAGGGGGGTCACAGTGTAATGCTTGATCAGCCCAACATGTTTATCAACAACCATTGGGAGAACAAAAGGAAGGTTCCAAAATAAATCCTAATATATTTGTAAGCCAAATGCTCCATACTCCTAAACAACTCATGCCTTGACCACATACAGGTAATGAATACATATTCCATAAACATGAATACACATAATACATCACATGCATATCGACAACAGGAAAGGAAACCAATAGCTCTCACCGTTTAAGCGCCTGTAACCACATTCTTCCAGAGATTATAGCATACTCACGGCCAGAAAACCCTTCTTCAGTATCCTCACTCCTCCCTGAACCTTCTTCCTTCCTAAAATCAAGTACAATCTCTGCATCATCACCACCAAAGTTTGATATCACATTGTACAAAACTCCTAGTCGTTCACCACCAGTTTCCACCTCACTCCACCACCTAAAAAATCAGCACAAAACACAACAAGATTTAACTAAAACACTGCATTTAACACCATAATTACTTTTTTTTTTGTTTGAATTCAAGGAATTCAGCTTCTTTGCTTTCAACACAAAAAAGAAAAAGAAAAAGAAATCACCGAAAGTTTATTCCTTTCCTTGGTTTTCTCAGTAACCAAACAAGAGAGAGAGAGAGAAGAAAACGTTACCTATAAGGAACCAAGTAAAGCTTGTCAAAATCATTATCATCGTCATCGTTACTAAACCAACCACGGTAAAGAGTAGAGCTGAAGAAACCAGAAGCGGAGGAAGAGGCGGCGGCGGCGGAGGAGCGGGTGTTATCGTAATCCAAGTCGAAGATTGAAGAATCATCAGTGTTGGAGTTGTGGAAAGAGAAGAAATCCTCCCCCATAATTGAAGATGGAATAAAAGTTAGGGTTTTGAAAGTTAGGGCTTTCAAGAGATTGAGAGTAGAGAGAGAAAATTGAGAGATTTTGATTATGATGTGTAAGAGATGAAGTTTCTCCGATAAACGGGTCATAGAGAGAAGAGAGACATCACGGTGGGCTTCTTTTTTTTTCCCCTTCCTTCCTCTGAACGTGTGTGTAGAGTGCGTGAGGTTTTTAAAAAGAAGTTTTCTTCTTCTTCTTCTTTTTTTTTTTTTTTGTGGTTTTCACTTCTATTCAATAAAGAAATTAAGAAAAAAATAAAGCCCTTTTACTGTTTTATTATTCAGAAAGCCATTTACTTCTTGGATTAGAACACTGTTGCAGCCGTGCTCGCAACTCTTTTACTTTACCCAATACAGTAACACTAAATATAGCGTTTCCAAAAATATCATAGGACTTTAGGTATATTTGACTGGGAAAAAAAATAATTTTTATATATAAAGATTAATAGGAAAGATCTTATATTAAAAAAAAATGGAAGCATGAAAGAGTGAAGAAAATGGTTTACAAGAGAACGGAATGGAAATGGTAGCTGTTGAATACGTTTGCCATTGTGGGCTGTGTTAGAGAGGAGGACTGGAGGAGTAGGAGGAGGAGCGGTGGAGGAATGTTGACGAAGTTGGTGAGTTCGTGTGGACGCGATGTGAGTGGGAGTGGGGGAGGAGAGTTGTGTTCTAATTGGAGCCTTGTAGGTGAGGAGTTGCGGCTTTTGGTTTACTTGTCCAAGTTTTGATTGGATTAATAAATTAATGAAAAGTAAAGTGATCGGATCTGAGGCTTGTTTGTTAAGGATTTGGTTGGTGTTTTTAAAATGTTTTTTTTTAATATATTAAAATTTTATTTTTTTTAATTTTTTTTAAGATCAATGTATTAAAAAAATTAAAAATATATATTTAAAAAAAAATTCTCATTGCAAAAAAAAAATACTGACTCTTAATATTCTTTTAATTATTATAATATACATTAAAATGTTTGATTGTAGTCAGTAAAATTCATTTAATTATTATACTATACATTAAAATCTTTGGGGTTGAAACACTTAATAACAGTTAACTATCTTATTTTTTTTAATTTGAATTATTTATTTTTAATTTTTTCCTTCAAAATAAGTAATTTATTTTTCTTTGCCAAATTAGATGGGTATCTTTCTAGAATTTTCTATAAATCTTTTTAAGATAAAAGGTACTTTATATGCGATTCTATATGAAGTGAAAAAAAATTATCTTATTAGTGAAACTTACTATTCAAATTCAACTATCTCATGTTTTTTTTTTTTTGGTTTTCTTGTGAAATAATTAAAATGAATGAAATTTTTACTATAAAATAAAATCATTCCCCTCCAACCTTTTTAAAATAGTTTTATTAATTAGTAATAATAAATAATAGAATATTAATTAAAAATGTTAGTTCATTTGAATTTAATATACACAACAATCTTTAATTCCTCGTAAATTTCTAATTTTATCAAGTAAAATTTATCGTTTATCAATCTAGTTTTTTATTTATATATATATATATATATATAAAAGCTTTATCAAATTTATAATCATGAACATATATTATATATCCTTACCATACTAAACTAATTAGCATTATTGGTATCAATCCAATAGCAATTCAAAGAAACTACATATTAGGCTCCCAAAAACTTTATAACTTACACGCACTTAAAAATGTAAACAAATCTAGGTGGAGAATAAGACCCACTTAATTTGGCAGTCTATCTTCTGCAAAGGGTTCAAATAGACCTTTAAGTTAAATAATTTTCGAAACCTTGGATTATTAGAAGAAGTCACCGTTTATAGTAAAGAATCATAACTATAAAACCACGCGAGAGAAGATGAGAGAGGATAACCACAATCTCAACATTGCATTGGGTTATTAAATTGTAGCATGATAATTATAGTTTTGAAATCTGGTCTGACCCGACGAGTTGACCCAAGACCCGGCTGACCCGAGACTGGAACCGGGCAGGATTGAAGAAAAAACAGGGGAAGGAAAAACCCGATGTGACCTGGTTGACCGGGTCAGGACCCGGTTGCAAACCCGTTGACTTTTATGTTTTTTACTAAAACAACGTCGTTTTGATTTTTAAAAAAAAACTGACCCGGTGACCCGGTCAGAACCCGGGCCTTGGACCGGGCTGGCCACCGGGTCGAGTCTTAAAACTATGCTGATAATGACTAATTGTCTTGGATTATTAAATAAATGATGTATTGTAGTCATTCAACAAAGGCGTTTTTTTATTATTATGATAGTGGTTGCTTTTTAAAATGTTTTTTCACTTGAAAATGCATTGAAAATATTTTTTTATTTTTGACATCAGCACATTAAAATTATTTGAAACCACACAAAAAAATAATTTGAAAAAAAAATTAACTTTTTCAAAAGCGCTTTTAAAACGCAAAAACAAACGAGATGAACTAGAACAAAGAGAAAATAGAAAATGAGGGGGGATTGTGTAATTAATTTAAACAAACAGGGAGGAAAGGTTCTTTTATTATGGTATTTATGGGAACAAATTAAGTAGAAATGAGGAAGGGTTGTAGCTTAGAGGATTAGAGCATGTGGTTACAAACTACAGTGTTAGGGGTTCGAATCCCTCCCTACCCATAACCTGGCAAAAAAAAGGAGGAATCTTCCCTCTAGAGGTAGGAAGATCATGATTAGGATAATGGATCTAAAACTATAGAACTTTGGTATAGGTCTTTTTATCAAAATAGAATGGTTTTACTTTTTCTTCCTTTTCTTTTTATTTCTTTTTTATTTATATTAATTTAAATATATTTTTTGTATTGTTAATGTTAAATTTTTCCATATAATATGTCTAGACCGAATCAACTTATTTTTTTACACCCCGCGACTCTTTCTAGATAGGCTTGGATAAAATAGCAAAGCAAGTACAAATATTAATAGCATAGAAAAAATATGTTCTTCATCATTAAATTCATATCTTTGCTAGAAGTAATTGAGGCTTCATTAGAGAATTGATGACTATATATTTGATGCAATTACTAATACTAGTATATCTGAAAATTTTTAATTGGCTATTTATAAATAACCCTAGACTATGGAATAAAGGATTAAACCAAACTTACCTACACTGAGATACTAACTATGATTCTTAAATATCACAAAACAAAATGTGATATGATGAGATATAATGTAATAGAAGAAAAAAAAAAGCTGAGGGAAAGGCTACTTTTAAAGATTAAAAAAAATCCCTTACATTTTGAGAATTTGGAATAAATCAAATCTTCTTAAATAGGATTTGGACATACAATAAGTTAGTTAATAGTCAATTGCTTTACCACTGAGCTATTAAGGAACAACAGGAAATTAGGTATTGTAGAGTTTAATTCTCATTTATAACCCTCGACCAATATGAGCTCAAAGTTTTCTTTGTAACACTTGAAACTTCTTCGTAGAGTCTTCATGTCATAAAAAACCTCAAAATGGCTATATTTCATTATATTCCATCTATATCCCAATCTCATTAATGTAATATCCCTTTTTTTTATGTCATTGACATAAAAGATGTTGTTTCTAGTCTATTTGTTCATGTTTCTGTTTTTGTTTCTATTTCTATATATACAGAAAGTTTTGAAATCATCATATAATAATTCAGAAATTGCAATAAAAAGGAAAAAAATAGGTTTATGATGATTTTGAAATCTTTTACACTAGATAATCTAATATTCTTATGCATAAATATAATCAATTTGGTCATTATGATCAGACTCAATTATAGATTCTTTTTCACAATTTCTACGTGACCTTCTTATCTCTTTCTTATTCAAGTATAGATTATAAAAAATGGAGAAGAAGAAATCAAAAAGAACTTATCATTAACAATAAGTTTCTTATGGGGCAACTACTCATGATATTCATATCAATCTATTATGCACCTTTACATAGAGAATTTGTTAGATCTTATACCATAATTGTATTAAATCTACCATTTATTTTATTTCATTTCTTTTAGAACAATCACAAATGTTTTATCAAGTTCAATATTAGTCATATTAGTCAACATTTATATATTTCGATGCAACAACAAGATGTTATTTATAACAAGTAGTTTTATTGGTTAATTAATTGGTCACAACTTATTTATGAAATAGGTTGGATTGATATTAGTTTAGATACAACAAAATATGTCACAACATTGAGTTATATCTTTTCCCTTGCTCCTATCGAGAAATAAAACTAATTAATTCTAAGTTAAAAGGTCGAGAAACTCCATGTCACTATTCTTGAATAACTTGGAGTTAAGCTCTTTTTTCATACTATTGCAGACAAAAAAATAATATGAAAATTGAATTCAATTGTCAACTGCTTCTATTAAAAATAGGATTGACTACAAATATAAGCCATAACATATAGTTTCAAAAAAAGCATATGATTTTTTCGATCTAAATGAAGCAAGTTTTATATGAAGAAGATTTGACTTAACATATTTTATTCGATACAAGTAAGACACGAGCCCGACTAGGTATTATTAAATCAATATTCTTTAAAAAAAATAGAAAAATAATAGCCAAGTCAATATGATATGAAGCAATCCCTTTTTTTGGGCCATATCATTTTCGAAGGAATTGGAGTTGTATATCTTTTTAATTTCCATTGAAGTGTTCTCATATGTTTCCAAGCCCCTTTAAAACCCTGAAAAATTAACAAATTTCTTTTTCTAAAAAAACATACAAGATCCATCACTACAAAAAAGATAATAGTAACCTCACTCTTAACTATTTTATTTTATTTATTAACTACTTCATTTATGAATTTTATAATAATATAAGTAAAATACATATATATTCCCTATGGAAAGGATGATTTATTAGGCCATTAAATTTCCAATTCCATATTGAATACTTTAAATAGGCTAACCTTCTTGCTTCTGTCATGGTACAACCCTCTTCTCGTCAAGCTTTTTTCTCCTCGATTCACAAAGATAAAATGTAGGACTTGTACCAATAGTTCATCTCAAAAGAAAGAACTCACTGGGTATAATCACTAACTAATAGTAATATAATATTAACTAGTCATAATCTAATGCTAATTAAATATAAAAGTATATAATAAAAAATGTCTCTTCTCTATACTTTTCCCGGTTTCATTACTACCCCGTGCCTTATGCAATCGATCGGATCATATAAATATCATTTTAACACAACATAAGTCATTCAGAAGATCTTAAAGACCCATTAAAGCATGAAAGTTATGATCTTTCAGAAAATGAACTCATATTCAAAGTCTGCATAACCGTATAAATAAGCTCACATGAACTTGTCAATTTAGGATCCAATTTAGGATTTCTCTTGGGACATGTCAGGAAAGAATTTGAATGTGATAATATTGATTCATACAGATAAAGAAAAAAAGGTTCTATATTGATTCAAACATTATTCCTATGGGATAGGGGTAGTGAAAAAGGAAAAAACAAAATATTTCACACAATACTTTTGATCGAAAATTAATTTGATTTATTTTGAACCCTTCGCTCCATGAAAAAATAGGTAAGATTTTACATGATCAAACCCATAGGACTTAAAGAATGATATAAGTGAATTAAAAAATAAAGAAAATAATAAATAAATAAATAAATAAGAGCCCATATTTCAAATAAACAAAATCAAACTTGACAAAATATTTTTGATTCTCGAAGAACAAGGGGTAAAGAGGTTAATTGAAAAAGATCTTTTGTTCTTATTTTTATTATAAGATCATGATTGGATCCTCGTATGTTTGGTAAAAAAAAAATCTTCTTCTTTGAAAATAATTATACATAAAAAAATCAATTGTAACTTGAAAACATGATTGAATTTCTTGTAATTACACTATGAGGACTGGGTGGATGAAGGGAGGAAATTCTCGACCAATAAAAAAAGTCCAATAACTTTTGAACAGGTCGTATGAGGTGAAGATTTCATGTATAAAGAATTTGTATTAACAATTATAAATTTGTATATGAAGTTTTAATTACTACTTTTCATATGAAATTTTATTGTTATTATCAAATAATTAAATAAATAAATAAATAGCTCAAATAGCATTTCATGTTATAAGATCAAATATCTTCGTATGCATTTATATTTAAGCTTCTCGTTTTAGTTTTTAGCTAGCATTAATGATTTTTATAATTTATCATTTCATATAATTTTTAGTTTATTTTATCAAAGCATGCATGAATTTTCTGATTATGGAATCAAGATTTCTTATGGTACCAAGAAATATTTTCACAATGCATGCACATTCTTGTCTTACATTAAAATCCAACACATGCAAGTACTCGGCTAGTTTTCTACTGCCTTTCGAACACAAATGAATCGTATTTGGGCGTTGGGTTCGGTTTCTATAGAGCCTATGTGGGCCTTAGCTAAGAAAAAATAACTAAATGTTGTGGCACTCTAAATATATAAAATCCAACCCAATATAGCTGATCTGTATTGGGCTTTCATATTTTTAAACTGTGACCATTTGGAAAGTGCAAGGTCTGTTCATGTTATTGTTGGTGATCCATGGTATTGCCAGCAAATGTGAGATTTATGCTGGTGATTCACTGCCTCTTCACCGCTCATTTGGTCAGATTAGAACATTGGAATTCAGACGTTCTTCGCAAATTGCAACCTTGCTGACCGGAAAATATGGATGTGTAGCTCCACCTAGAATCAATGCCGCAATAATAGACATGAAGATATATATTATCAGCATTTCTACCTTGCTCTACCATTTTATTTCCCACACGATCTGTGAAAATCCAAGGCTGATGTCAATACACTTGACTAGACTAGATGATCGGCTGTCGCTAGCTTGATTCCATTCATATTGACCAGCTTGTTTCTTTCCTTCTAGTTAATTTCCTCCACATCTTGCAGTGACCTTAGGGTTAGTTCGAGTGTCAAAATATTCCCTTGATTGTTCCCCATCAATCTGCTAACTATACCTAATTTATGTCTGTATATCAAGATTTTAGAGCCCAGACAGGTTGTCCTAGATTGTTTCAGGTGTGGAACAGGACTGGACTGGAGTCGTAAAAATGTGCTGTAAGAACATAGCTGGACAAGACTCTATGATTCTGGCTTGGTCTGCTCAGGAATCAAAGAGGCAAGGGAGGACCTGATTTGAATGAAATAACTAGCTAGGAAAAGCCAAACGCACTAGCTTTCGTTTGGGAACGCGGCCGCAAAAAATTTGAAATTTTTTTTTTATGTTAAAATTTAATATGGTTTGTATATTTTGGATCGTTTTGATGTGCTGATGTCAAAAATGATTTTTAAAAAATGAAAAAACATCGTTGGCATGTATTTTGACACGAAAAGTTATTTAAAAAGCATCCGCAACCACACTGCCAAACACGCTTTAACTTTTATGTTTTCAAACATGTCGGAGCTTTGATGAAACAAATGGTGCTCGTCGGCTAGCTTGTGATGTCGTTCTATGTGAAAGCACCATTTCATGGGATTCCTCCATAATATCGCCCCCTCTGAGGATGAAAATTAAAGTGGAATTTGTGGCCCTCACTTCCATCCTCCCACCCACTAATGGCCCGTAATCATGGCGTCCATACTAAGGTCAAAAAAATCCCTCCCATCATTTTTTCTTTACAAAAAAATATATCGGCTTTTATCTCGTGCATTAATTTGATTTAACATTCCAACAAGAAAATTGAAGTAGAATAACCAAACCCAGAAAAAAATAGAAGACCGGAACCAATTACATCAAAGTTCATAATTTTTTTTTGTTTAATTTAATATGGATGTCCGAGCCAACTTGCGCGTATCTCGACTAATTTCACGGGCCCTGAAGTTAACGACCATGTAAGCCTTCAGTAGCCATCATATGAGCAACCACATGGCTTGAACCTGAGATCATAGATGGAGCAAACCTCTTGGTCCCAAACTCTTACCACTTGGCCATCACCTAGATAGTTCATCTACGTTCATAATTGTTTCCTAGCCACTCAAACCTAGTTTTATTTTGTAGTGTTTGAGACTGTAGTAACAATTATTTTTTTAAATAATTTTTATTTAGAAATATTTTAAAAAAATATTTTTTTATTTTTAAAAAATTATTTTTAATATAAACACATAAAAAATTTAAAATTATATAAAAAAATTAACATAAAAACAAGCACAATCAAAGAGTGATATTTCTTATATATATTCAATTGCTTTCTAGTTACTCTCTTTTTGATTATTTGGCAATTTTTTTGGCTTGTCAGCTTAGTGACTTCTTGCGTTGTCACTATTATTTTGTTTGAAAAATAGAGCACTTCATGAAAACACGCTTCATAATGCTGATCGAAGGGATCATGGAGTGTGTATGGTATATGGTTTACCTATGCCCAATTCATGAGATTTAATGTCGGGAAAGATTTTGCTTCTGTTCACTATTTTCATGGCTTCTTTTTATTGAAAACGATATCCATAAATTATATAACTTTATGAGCATCTAAAAGAGAACCTTCATTTATTTCTTCAGGCTTAGTGCATGAATAAGCTCACGCGATTGAAATCTTATAAAAAAAAAATTAAATTAGCCCTCGATCTTAGCAAGGTAAATTAAAATTCATCTAAAATTATTTGACCCGCTGAAAACAAATTATATAAATGCTTTAAGAGGATTTGGAGATGGTCATCATATATCCATCCAAATAATAATAATGAGGAGGAGATTTGTTTAGATATGATTTCAAGTTTTGATCTTTCTGATTATTAATATGATGATCACTAAAAATTTACATGATCGTTAATTTTAGAATATGTAGAATTAGTTGAGGTGCGCGTAAATTAACCAAGATATCGATGTTAATAATATGTGTGTGTGTAATGAGGAGATTTTGATTGAAAAACAAAATCATAATTTCACCTTTCCATAAACTTGAGAGTGCAATTCCCGTTTTTTAAAATTAAATCACATTCCTATTCTCAGTATTTTTCATAAATTATTGACTTGACTGCAAGGTCACACCCACGTGGTGTCCCTAATACAGTGGCTAATATGATGGAATATCCAGCCCATTCATGTGTAAAACAAAAAATAAAATAAAAGGCTACAATATAATTATGTATTTATCCAATTTTAAAAAAATCATCAATAAACTTGTTTTTTTAGGGTAATTCAGTCTTTGGATATGGTCTATAGTTATTATAAAATTGTTTTGAGTTAATTTAATCTTTTCTTATTTTTACCACGATTCAATTATTATTATTATTATTATTTTATTCACGTGAAGTGTCCGGGCCAGCTTGTGCGCACCACGACTATTCCCCACGGCCCATTGGACATCCTGCAAGCTCAGGGGCAGGTTAGGCACCGCGGGGGTGACAGGCGTGCACATAGAGGGTCGAACCCGGGACGGGGGCGGAACAAGTCACACGATTGACCACAGCAGCTAGGCCCTCAAGTGCCCACGATTCAATTATTGATTTACCTTTGAAAGGAGAAAAATAATAAATTGTTAAACAAGGTTATTTTGGTAGTTTTCTTTTATTTGAACAATGAAAAAATAATTGTGTCCTCGAAAAGCAATGATGGATAAATTGTTGCATAGGGGTTGTTTTGTTTTTCCACTTTGATTTTCTGTTATATTTATATTGACTTGGGGTAATTTAATCTTTTATTAAACATAAAATACTAAAAAAAAGTTGCTTATGTGTAACGTTTCATTGCCTTCAAGTAGTGCCTGTAGATGATTCTATCGGTTAACGATGAATTTTCTTGGTGTGGTTAGATTCATCTCGATGGCTCTTTCCTTCGATAGTGATACATTCTGCATTATAACTTTTAGTTTGGCGTCAATAGACTCTTTTGTTTTTTCTCTACCTTAATTTATGTGCATGACTCTTGTAAATTCATATCAACCCTTTATTTTTTTTTTCATTCATATTTAATCCAAGTTCTTTTTATTACTAATTTTTTAATTGAAATGGTTTATATTTAGAGTTGATTTTCAATTTCATCTTTTTTTAATTTTTAGTGTCAGATTTGGTTATTATTCTTTTAATTTTGATTTATTTTGTTTTAAACAATTTCTTGAATTGAAGTTTTTCATGATTCCATTCCCCTTTTATTTTTTGTCCGTTATGATTTTATCCTCATTTTTTTTAATGATTTTTTTAATTTTTTTACATTTCATACTCGGGTATTAAATTTGTTGGGAATTGAACTTCTTGATTAAACCTAGGTCTAGGATTTTAGTGATTGTAAGTTTGAGGGATTAAACCAAGTTTATAATATTCGCATGGGTTTGATTGTGTTTTTTTTCCTTTTTTTAAGGAAATAATTTTTTAGTTTCTTCATTCAATATTTATTTATTTTTAAGTTTCATCATCTTTTAATTTTTTTTATCTTTCATAATTGTTCCTCGTTATTTTAATTGTTTTTTTAAGATGATTTTTAGAATTTAAGTTTATTTCTGATGTGATTTTATCCTCATTGCTTTTGTTGCGATTATTTTTCTTTGATATTTTTTTATAATTTAGATTTTTTTATAATTTCATCTTCCGATATTAAATTGGCTGGGAATTGAGTTTCTTGAATGAACTCGAGTCTAGGATTTCATGGCTTATGAATTTGAACAATTAACCCCAATTTAGGATATTTACACGATGGTTTTTTTAAGTTAATATTTTTTTAATTTTATTTTTTAATATTGATTTATTTTTAAAAATTTCTCCACGTTCTTTAATTGGACCCACAACTAGTTGAGACTTGATCAAGGCCTGACTGAGAAGAGAACAAGGAAAGAAATAAAAAGTGACAAATTATCTAATTAGATTAACTCATGGTCATTGCCCGAATTATCTATTTCACGGGTTATTATCTATCATTGTGTCATCACTTTTTTCATTTCAATCCCCATATTTCTTTGCGAATTAGTCTTTTATTAGTCTGTTGTTTCACAACGGCATCGTTAAATTTCTTTAACTAGATCATCATTTGAATTGGATGATCAGTTCCCTATTGTATGGTTTGGTAGAACAAGTCACGCAGCTATGTAGTAGTTGGATCTTGATGCGGTCCGTCCGTTAGTGAAACGTGGGACCTATACCTAATATATATATATATATATATATATATATATATATATATATATATTATATTGGGTGTCGTTCCAGCTGTGGTCTGCACCACTTTCGTTTGTTTTGTGGCTGCTCTTTAACTTTGTCCCATTCGATGGTCTTTGTGTCTTGGGAGTGTACACTCCTTGTTTTTATCTTCGGGCGCTGTTCCTTTCAATGCGTCCTTGATTTTAGAAAACGACATAGTTTTTTTTTGTTTTTTTCTATAATATGTGTATGTAACAACCGCTTGACATTTACTCATCTCCAACCACTTTTTTTTATATATATAAAAATAAAAAAAGATTTTATTTATTGTTTTTAAGAGTTTTTTTAAAAATATATTAAAATAATTATTTTATTTTTAAAAATTATTTTTAACATTAACATATTAAAATAAATTTTATTTTAAAATTTTTAAAAAAACATTATTTAAAACACAATTGCAACTTAAGCAACACAGAACCATAAATTATTCATCAATTTGTTTACACGTACAATCAAATTTATTAATGATTTAAATTTTCATTGCTTTGGAAAAAATAATCAAATTTATATAAAAAAATATCTCCTTTTCAATTTAAACTATCATAATTAGTTACATGATTTACACTCAAAAGCTTTTTATTTGTCTGGTTTATAAAAATATTTTAAAAATAAAATAGTCAAAATCTAATAATCAAATTTGCAAACCCCATAATTTTTTTTTAATTTGATCCAAAAATGTTATAAAAAAAGATAAGTTATAAGATTAATTTATATTTAAGAATAAAATTACCTCAAGAACAATTTAAAGAATCGCATTAATATATAAAAATTGATTGAGTCATTTATTTTATTTTTGTATTATTATTGAGATTGACTGATTCAAACTAAAAATTAACTAATTAAGGATTAGGATCAATACCTGCTAATTAGTGTTTATGAATTTGAGAATTTAATTACTTGATAATTTAATTTGAAATCCCTAAACGGGTTTAAATTAGTAATGTTCAGATTTTTGTGTGGAAAACTAGTTGATTTTCCTTTAGATAAAAACTATATAAAATTGCATCCTTATTATAAATATAAAAAAAACTCCTGCAGAATAAAGATTCGTTTAATTAAAACGGACCTTGTAATTATATCAATTAAATTAATTGTAAGATTGAAACAAAAAAAAGTATTAAAATACACCTGTATTTATTTATTGGTTTATAATAGAAAGTCGGAGAGAGTGTCGAGTCGTCGCAAATGAAAGCCTATACTTTTCCTGCGTGATGAAATCACGGAACACTGTAGAACCTGGAACGTGGCGATGTACCATTGGGTGACTGCTCATTTTCAAACGTAATTGTCAACTGGTTGCTTTCTCTCTGGCAAACCCAACTTGCACCTTTTTACTTTTTCTAGTTTATGGTACTAGAGAGTCCGTTAGATATTATTTTTTAAAATATTTTATAAAAGTATATTAAAATAATAATTTTTAGTTTTTAAAATTTATTTTTATATTAAAATATTAAAAAACTAAAAAAAAAATTAAAATAAATTTATTTTAAGAATTTTGACCGCCCTCCTCTCAAAGCCTTGTATATTTTATTTGTTCTGTCAACAGATATTACAAACGCGTGCTAAAATGGATGGTACGTTAGATTTGAGATTCATATATTTCCTTATTATTTTATTTAAATTCAATAGTTTATAAAGTTATTTTCAAGAGAGAAGAAAATTGATTCAATTTAAAGATTTTTTATTCAACTCTCATCAATAATTTCTTTTTTTTTAAAAAAAAAAATGATGACATGTACAATAACAAGAACCCGATGGACCTCTCAACTCACAACCGTTTCATGTGGCACCGATGACACCTTGAACATGGAAGGTGTCAATTCAAATTTAGTGTCCATATGAAATGGCACAGTGGTGAGGTGGCGATATAACTCAAGCAGAGCAGTGTCTGCATGCACTTTTTGACTGTTATTAAAACAAACCATAGAATTAATTCAATAGTTTATTAAGCATGTAGGTGGGTACCGTGATAAAAATTTAGAATTAAAAAATTTATTTTTTTAATTTTAGATTCGAGTTCTTGATTGTTTATATAATGGTCACTGGAGGTTTACATGGTTGTTAACTTCAGGGCCCGTGAAATTAGCCGTGGTACGCGCAAACTGGCTCGGACACCCACATTAATCTAAAAAAAAATAAAATTAAAATAGTTTATTCATGTGATCAGTTGCTTTTTCCCATCATCTGATAAAATTTATGATAATTGTTATTTTTAAAAATATTTTTTATTTAAAATAATATATATTTTTTATTTTTTAAAATTTATTTTTGATATTAGTGTATTAAAATAATCTAAAAAAATTAATTTAAAAAAAAATCAAAATTTTAACAATCACGATAGTTACCTCATGCTTGTGTGGTGTCATTAGCAAGATGAATCTGGCACTGAAAGTTAAATGACATGATTTTGCTTTGCAGAATACCAATTATAATTTAGTAGCTGATAAGCAACGTAACAATTTGATAAGTTTTGTTGATGTAATGAGTAATTTCTTTTAAGTTAATGGTTAGTGATGATGTTGATTCTTAAGGTAATTATTGATGATTAAAATTGAAGTTAATTATTGTAATTTAATCAAAAGAAATAATATAAGTAAATGATGTATAGAATATATTCAAACTTGCAAGTATTTTATCAAGAATTTATAAAAAGGACGCTCAAGGTGTCAAAAAATAATATAAGTAATTGAAGTTAATATAAGTAATTGAAGTTAATTATTGTAATTTATTTGCATTACTAACCTAAACTCAAATATTCAAATATTAATAGAATAATTAAAGGACGCTCAAGGTGTCAAAAACATGTTATGACATTGTTTTGATGTTCAATTTAATAAAAAACAGTTCACTTATTTTGTTATCATAAAATTAAAATAAAAAGAATTGAAATTGACATTGAGGATAGATTGAGGGTTCTTTCTTTAGCAAAACTATATGTATCAACATTTTTTTAAAAGATCAAAATTAAAACACAAAATCAATTTTATATTTAATTGAAGGTGAAATTAAGAAAAAAAAATCAATTTAGTAAACAAAAAAAATAAAAATAATAAGGGTCAAAATTTACATAAAAAAAATAACGATAACCATATTTGATAATATAATATTCAGTAAATTGAGATTGAATAATGAAATTAAAAAAAAATATAACTTATACAAAAATACATAGACCAACAATTATAAATGAAAAGAATAAGAATTGAAGTTTAAATGCAAACAATCAAGGGTTAAAATATAACTTTTAGAAAAAAAAAAGAAAAAAAAAACAGGAAAATGGACCATGCAAAAAGATCTTAATAGATCTTAATGTCCTTGTAAGCATGTTTTAAGTTTCTTAGATGAAGAAATAAAGACATCATTACATTTACGTTGTATTGTTCCAATCAATGATGACAAAGACTTTGTATCTACATACTTTCTCAAAAGGTCTTAGTTCTCTTTAATGTACATTAATAAACCGAAAAAACAGATCCTCGAAAGTCATATATGTTATAAATTAAATATGTTATAAAAAGAAATCTTAAGAGTTTAGAAAGCAGCAATTTAATTACTAGTCTAGCTACTACCGCATTAATTAAGTACAAATCCAACGTTAAGGTACGTACTCATTAAGCAAATGACATCGGTGATCGTCAAAGTCATTTTTAATGAGGTTGGGATAATTGGCAGCTTCACCCTGAGAGCATCTCAATGCTCTATGCTAGTATTAATATTATGGCTTTTTAAATGGTTTATGTTTATATATATATTTGTTTACATGCACTCAATGATAATAATTAATCTGTTGTTTTTTAATATATTATATATATAATTATTTTAATAATTATATATAACCTAGTTAACCTGACGAATCTAAAAATAACTCGAATGATTTTCAATCAATTTTATATTATACGATTAAATTGAAAAAAAATTCATTAAAAAACAACCAGAGTCAACGCGCTAAACACATAATATGGATCATGAAACCATGATAATTTTATAGAAAATAAATAAAAAAAATTAAAAAGAAATCAAAGAAAAAAAACTAGTGAAAAAAAAAACACTATTATAATGAATAATATCTTATAAAATTTTTAACATTTTAACATTTTGTTTAGCATTCTTCTTGCATATGTAAAACAAGGATTGAAAAGCTAAATTAATATTTTATTTTTGGCTTTCCGTTGATGAAATCTCTTTGAGATGCCTTAGAGCATCTTCAATGGGAGATGCTATTTTAAAGAGGTAAATTGATAAAATAGCATTTTAAATAGTATAAATATTTTTTTTTTACTATATATATTCTAATGGAAAAAGCCATTTAAAATGTCAATTCTATTAGAATGGAAAAAATAAGTGTTTTATTTTTTTTTAATGATTTTGATGTTATTTTTTTTACATGGCTAGATTTAATTGGCTTATTCTTTTGTTAGCCCCACTTTGTTAGTTTTAGCCCTTTTAAGAGATATGTAGGAATAACATTTGTGAAAAAAAAAATACATTTTAATATTTTATTTAGCTTTTCCCCTTGAGTATTAAAAACAAACAAAAACACAACTAAAATATTAATTTTTTATTTTTATTTATCCATTTAGTTTTTTCGTTGGAGATGCTATTACAGCTACATCGTTTCCCATATTCCAAGGCTCCAAAAACTTCAACAAAATCACATAGCCAAGGTGTAAAGGCATACTCATTGCTGGGTGTCGCCCTCACACGAAGGAAAATCTTAGCTTCAATGAGAGTATATATCCATACCCTTCCCATGGAAACCTCACGTTCACAGAAAATGGAAGCCCAAAAAGTCTCTGATCCCTACCCACTCTTGGAAGCAAGAACCCACGCGAGGTGCACATGCAGCAGGTCAAAGATCCATTGTATACCAAAAGCTCCATTGAAGAAGAAACAGAGTTAGTACTTAGTAGGGTCAGTTAATATTTAAAAGTTGACCTAATTATCGGATCACCTAACAAGACCAGCAGTCACTGAAGCAGAAGGAACCTAACCACCTAACACAGGGAAGATGAAGGAGAGGGCTACTGTGCTAGAGTTCGCTTGGTTTTCTTGGACGAATTATATATGAATGGTGATTCCTCCCTCGAGTTACCCAAAGAAACAATTAAAAATATTTACAAAAACGCGTGATTTTCTTCTTTTGTTTTTGGTCAATGTGTTTTCTAATCAATTGAGAAAACTAAGGCGATGCAATCCTGAAGCAACTTAAGCCAGAATTATCATATATAATTAATTAATAAGCGATTACTTCAGGGCAAAATGTAGCCAGGATTCTTCGTCTGTATAATACAGCCTGCCGAAACATACATGCATTAGCATAATAGCTCAATACCTCTACTTAACAAAAACCTTTTAAGAATAAGTAAGATATGTTTATCAGTTATATTTTATAAAATCAAAATAGTCTCTACTTTGAAACTCCAAATACAAATTGAATATTGCTTAAGACCCTACTTGTCTGATATATATAAAAAATAATAATAAAATATTTGTTAAATATTTTAAAAGATTCTATTTATAATTTTATTTCAAAGTCCCTATTCATTTTAAGTCGGCTATGGGGTATAAAATTTAGATGTAATCACTAAATGAATGCATGTGTTTGTGTTTTTTGGTGTGTATATATATATATATATATATAGATATTAATGAAGAGCTTGTTAATTTAAAAGTTTAAGTTGTTAGGTGAGGTTATTCATTTTATTTTTTTTGTTATTTTTTAATTGAATATATATTTTTTTTAATTTTTCCCTCTAACAACTAAATCTTCTTCTTTATTTTTTAATTTCATGAAGAGCTTGTCAAAGAACCATCTCAAAATAAAAACTTAAGCTTTAAAATGAGGTTTCAAGATATGACTTATATAATTCTCTAATACACCCCCTTGAAAAAAAGCTTTTTGAGGTTGAAACTTGTACAAGCTCACATTATATTGTGCTTAATTTTTAGCAAATAGAATGGGATGATGAAATTCAAATTCATTATCACTTGGTCAACAAAACTTTAATACCCTTTGAAAGAATCATCTCAATTTTTCCACCAACATAAGATGAATGATCAATTATAGTTAAGCTATCAAGTGATAAATATGGTTTTTTTTTTCCCCTTCAAGGATAAGCGTTTATTCACTCGATTATACTTTGATGCATCACGACGCCTTGGGGTAATCTTCAAAATGATGGAAACATACGACATATGTAATCGCTCAAAATGGAGAATCATCTCGTACTTCTAGAACTCACCATTATAAAGAAGAGATTGCTTGGAGTAGACTCAAAAAAATAAAATTTATTCCCAACCAAGTTTTGGGTACCTCGACGAAATTAATGCTAACACCGTGCAAATAGTGTGCTCTTAGGGCTCTTGAAACACGTTAGGATTATTTTTTAAAAAAATATATTTTTTATATAGAAATATATTAAAATAATATTTTTTTTTAATTTTTAAAATTTATTTTATATATCAACAAATTAAAATAATTTAAAAACTTAAAAAATAATTATTTTTAAAACTAAAATATATAAAAATTCAAAGGATTTCAAAAGCATGGTTCGACCATCTACCTTACAAGTCTACAGGGGGTAACAAGATTTTTGTTCCCTAAAACGAATTTCCCTTATGTTTTTGTAAGGAAAAAAAACTATATACTATATTCAATTGATAAATGCATAGATATATAATTTCTAGTGCATGTCTGGGCATGTGGAAACATTTGACAGTTGTTGTAATTTATTTACTTTGCTTGAATATGCTAGTGTTCAGATTGTAGGATCTTATCTATCGGACTTTCGGCTTCAATTAACACTCTTGCTCTATATTTTTTACACTTCCTGCTGATTTTTTCCAGGGTTTTAGATTGCCCTTCTCTGTTTAATTACTTTTACTCAAATTCAGAGTCCTAACTATCTGATCTAGACTTTTCTGATGAAATTAAATGGCCTCGATTGTATATGACTTCGGTGTTTAAATATTAGAAAACTCATATTGAAAGGTCAAGAAAACAGAAGAAAAAATTGAAAACATCTTAATTAAGAGTGATGTATGTATTAGGACTTTGGTTTTTATTGGAGAAATTGAAAACATCTTCAAGCATAACTCAAATAAATAATTGTGGGATTTACATTTTAATGGGTAAGAGTGGCGTGAGAACTTAGAGTATGTTTGAGATTGTGATAACAATGACAATTTAAAATATTTTTTATTTGTAAATATATTAAAATTAAAATTTAAGTGAACGCGGTTTGTACCGCGTTTGGATCTGAAAAGGATTTTAATAGAGAATAGAAAGAAACCATGGTAAAGTTTACCCTGAAAAAATAACAATACAAACATGGTAGGAGTTAGGAAAGGTGGAAAGATTAGGAGGAAAAATCCCCTTTTAAGAACCAGAAAATAAAAACAAATCTGCTTGGCAAGTGGCGAAAATGATATTGTTACGTACCAAAGTAAGCATTTTGTTTGCTCAACTAAATTCTATGATTTGGCGGAAGAATGGTGGTTAAAGAAAAATATAATTAGTATCTTAATTATTAAGATTCAAACTTCATATTAAACAATTAAAAAAGAAGTAAAATTCCTAACATGGCCCCTAGTTTTAACACAAATAATAACTTGGTTTCGACAGGATGGGACCTTTGTAAATTAATTTTTATAAACCTCCAAAGATAGAGCCTCTTCTTAAAAATATAAAATGGATGGATATCTTCTATAAAAAATAATGTTACCTTCAAAAATGGGAAGAGATGAAATTGTAATAATAATAATAATAATAATAATCAAGAAAAGTATAACGCATGTTAACAAAGCAATTAAAAATAGAAAAATCAAACCAGATAAAAAAAATCAAATTAAATAAAATATCTAGAAATAAAATTGGAAAAAACTCAAACTCCAAAAAGATTCAAAAACCAAATAAACGGTAATTAAAAAGGAGAACCAAAATTAAAAAAATAAATAAATAGAAGGATAAAATTGCTTTTTTAGAAGTTTAGACACGATTTTCTAGAGAATATGATAAAAAAGAGAGGAGAAAGAAAAACTTCATCTGTAATCTAACCAAAAAACCTCATCCGTAATCTAATCAAATCTTCTTTGTAAGAACGCGTCTCACACTACCGAAAAGAGAATGACCTATCGCTCCTAACACCACAACAAAATTAGAAATTTAGTTGTTGCACAGACTCTCACATGCACTTGAATGGCGCAGAGGCCATCACGTGCTTACACGACCGTCCACAACTTTTTGTAAATAATATTCTTAAATCTAAAATCACCAAGATGCCCCTATCAAAATTTAAGAATAACAAGAACAACAAGTCTAAAAGGACCAAAAAACCCCCACAAATAGCTTTTGATTTTTCAAATTTCAAGGGCAATTTTGCCATTCTATGCATGTGTATTTTTTTTCCTCACTAAGATATGATAGTGCTTTTACTGTTTCTTTTTTATTTAAAAAGATAGAAGAACTCCTAAATCAAGGATTATTTTTTTATGCTTTTAAAGAAAAAATTATATTTATACTATAACGAAAGAAAATTGATGTACCATTATGCCCCAATCAAATATATAATGTCAAATATATCCGATAAAAATCTCATCCCCCAATTTCATGCTTACTTAGTCTTTTCAGCAAAGGTAAAATTATCTTTACATTGCTCTATCCATATTCTCGGTGAACAAAAAAAAAATGATGCCTATTACTTTTTCTTTTTGTAAAATGCACACACTGAACATAACCATGTGGTTGTAAAAGAAAGACTTAATTTTCATATGGTGATATTAATGAAAATATTTACCACACGTGTCAGTAAATATTTGAAAAATCTTGAAATTCCATATAGATTAATGTGTGATCTATTTCTTAAAATAGTGCTATTTTTTCATACAACATAATTACACACTTGTATGGTCGTACTTTAGACATGTAATTTAGATGAGTGTATGGTAATATATTGTAATAAGGATAATATTAGAAACACTTATTTTTTTATTAAGATTGTAACGATTATGATTGATGATTTATTAGTTAATATACACTATAATTATTATTGGATTACTAAACGTGATAAGATATATATATATATATATATATATATATATATATATATATATATAATGATTTGAAAAACCTTACATCATCAGGCAAGCAATTTATCCTCGAATAAAACCAAAGATTTGGAAACTTCAATTTATAATTCTATGTAAATAAATTATTATTATTATTATTATTATTATTATTAGAGATCAATCACGCCAGCATTTCATGGTTTAATGATGTTTCTTTAATCATCTAATATGTGATCTAGTGATAAAAATTTAGGATTAAATGATTGGTTTTTCTGTGATCTCAGGTTCGAATCCTGTGGTTACTAATATAATAATCACTGGAGGCTTATATGATTGTTAATTTTAGAATTCAGAATTAGTTGAGGTGCAACGTAAACTAGTCCAAATACCTATATTAATAATAATAATAAAATTTTTTTTGTCAATACATTTAAAAGCGTGTTATGCATAGTGTTTTTGTCTTTAAAAAGACTCCCTCTTTCCCTTGCCAGCATTGGAGTTCAAATTTAATAGGAAACAATATTTTATATTTTATATTTTCAATGCATAATGAAATCGTATTTGATGTTAATATTTTGTTTTCTTAGTTTCTTTTTATAGATTTTATAAATCAATTAAGTCCCATAATATTTTTTTAACAAACTCACGCATGTTCCTTTACATGTTTAAATAGTATTTAAAATTATGATATTAATTATTTTACAAATATATTTTACTTAAAAATACATCAAGATAATATTTTTTTAAATTTTTTTTAACATTATCATATCAAAATAATTAAAAATATTAATTAAAAATAAAAAATTTAAATATTTTTAAAAATATAGTTGAACCATAAAAAAAATGACCTTTACTTTTCAAGCAACAACATAAAACTCCCTCTCAACTAAAAATTATTTTGATGTAATTTCTTTTATTCAAAATGATTTTATAAAAATATTCCAACTTAGCTATACAAAACATATCAAAAAAATAAAAATTCACATGTTTATCCAACAAATAAAAAAGAAACACCAACAAACAAAGACAATATTAATAGGAAACACGAATAAATAAAAATAAAAATAAAAAGAAAAAGAAAGAAACAGAAATAAAAATAAAAATAAAAATAGGGAGCTAAGTCAACTCCTTCCTTCTCAACAAAAGAACGCCGTTACATGCGGGATGCATCCCTTCCCTTCCTAGTACCATCCTCGACCCTAACTCCCTTACTTTAACCATAGTTAGCTTAACTCTCTCTCTCTCTCTCTCTCTCTCTCTCTCTCGTCTCTCAAATATAACTCTCTCTCTGTCCCTTCCGTCTCTCACATCGTACCCTGTTTTTTTCCATCTTCTGTGCTCGTGATAAATAAAGAGAGAAATAAAAGAAAAAAAAAATCCTCTTCGCTGTAAAACTAAAAATCCACGAGGGCGTATCCCATCGTTTTCTCTCTTGCATATCTGATTTTGCTTCTTACATTCATCTTCATTAACTAAATTATGTCCAGTTTATAGAAAAAACAAACCCTCTCTGTTTTTTTTTTTGAATATTTTCACAATAATTAGGAGGTTTTAGTTTTCTTTTGTTTTGTTGTGAGGAATGGTGGTCAAAATGATGAGGTGGCGGCCATGGCCACCGCTGGTTTCGAAGAAGTACGAGGTGAGGCTCGTTGTTCGAAGGATGGAGGGTTGGGATGTAGTGCGGGAAGCTGTAGCTGCTGCACCTGGGACATCTTCAGGAGGTGATTTGAAGGATAAGTCGGAGAAGTTGACGGTGGAGATTAGGTGGAAAGGACCCAAATTGGCCTTGAGTTCGTTGAGGAGGACGGCGGTGAAGAGGAATTTTACGAAAGAAGTGGAGGTTTGTGGTGCGGAGGGGGAAAACGGTGGCGTTTTGGTGGAGTGGGATGAGGAGTTCGAGAGTTTGTGTACTTTGTCTGCTTATAAAGAAAATGTGTTTCATCCTTGGGAGATCTCTTTCACTGTCTTCAATGTGAGTTCTTCTTTTCTTTTTTTGCTTCTCTCTCCAAAGAAATTTATTTTTCTTCTCAAGATGTTTTATGGGTCTTTTGTGTTATTGTCATTTATCATGTGGGATGTTGTCTTCTTGTCTGTTGAAATAGAAAAAGAAAAATTGTGGGTTTGCTGTAGAAACTAGGAAAATTCATGTAGACTGTGAAATTGATAGCGTTTATGAAACTTGAGATATGATTTTTTTTTTAAATTCAGGGTTGAATTTAAAATTTCGTTTTTGGTGTTTGGTTACTGATAGTTTCGGGTTGATTGAGATGAAGAGGTTTCTTAGTTGAAGAATATAAGCATTTGAAGGGATGTTCTTTATTTTTGTTTTGTTTTGTGGGTTATTGTGGTAGTCAATTTGGGGGAACAAAGGATTCTTAATTGATTTTTGAGGATTTGGTGGTTGGATTTAATGGAGTATTTTTTCTCTCATCATTTTGACTTGACAAAGCTTGGGTCTTTTGGATATGTTTGAGGTTTTTTGGGCTGATAGTTTGCGTTTTTAAAATTGTTACCTTTCTGGGGAACTTAGCTGTTTTGTTTTCTGATCCAGGGTGGGAACCAAGGGCAGAAGAACAAGGTTCCTGTTGTTGGAACAGCAACAGTGAACCTTGCTGAATTTGCATCTACAGCTGAACAGAAAGAGTTTGAGTTAAGACTTCCTCTTGTGGTCTCTGCTGGTGTGGCTGAGCCTCAACCCTTGCTCTGTGTATGTGCCTTTGAATTTCTTCCAATTTCCATCACATTCTCACTGGTTTTTTTTAAATTATCCCGCAACATATTTAATCTGCCTTTTCTGGTTTTAATATTTTCACAATTTTTATAGTTTCTTACCTCAGCTTGTATGAATCATGCAGGTATCGCTCAGCTTATTGGAGTTGAGAACTGCTACTGAGACCTCTGAGCCATTACAGAGAGCTATAGTACCAGTTCCATCGCCACCTCAATCTGGAGAAGCTGTCTCAACTGAAAAGGATGAGCTTTCTGCAATTAAAGCTGGTCTCAGAAAGGTAAAGATTTTTACAGGATATGTGTCTACCAGGAGAGCAAAAAAGGCCTGTCGCGAGGAAGAGGGCAGTGAAGGCAGGTGCTCTGCCAGGAGTGAGGATGGTGAGGATAACTATCCATTTGATTCTGAGTCACTTGATGATTTGGAGGAAGGAGAGTCTGATGAGATCAAGGAAGATTCTACTGTGAGGAAGTCATTCAGTTATGGCACACTGGCTTCTGCAAACTATGCTGGAGGACCCTTTCCCTCTAGTACAACGATAAATGATGAAGATGAAGATTGGGTTTACTACAGCAATCGCAAGTCAGATGTGGGTTGCTCACACAGTGATGATTATACACCATCAGTGTCTGCACCATCTCTCTTGCAAAGTTCTAAGCGCAGCATATTACCTTGGAGGAAGAGGAAGTTGAGCTTTAGGTCTCCTAAAGCTAAAGGAGAGCCATTGTTGAAGAAGGCATATGGAGAAGAAGGGGGGGATGATATTGATTTTGATCGCCGGCAGCTTAGCTCTGATGAATCTCTTGCTCTTGGGGTAAGTCATCTGTTGATTTCCCTTGCTTTCATACTTTTATAAAGCTTTTTATTTCCAATTTAGCAGTATTAAAAGTACAAAAATGAAAATACTGATGATCATCTTGAAGGATGGTAAAGGTGGTTTTGTGATGACTAATTCATTTCATAAATTAGACATGGTTAATTGAAATAATGGTAGCTGTTTTGCAGTGGCATAAGGCAGATGAGGATACATCTGCAAATCGATCATCAGTTTCTGAATTTGGTGATGACAATTTTGCCATAGGCAATTGGGAGAAAAAAGAAGTGATAAGCCGTGATGGGCAGATGAAGCTTCAAACTGAGGTTTTCTTTGCTTCCATTGATCAGCGAAGTGAGCAGGCTGCAGGTGAAAGTGCATGTACAGCCCTTGTTGCTGTTATTGCTGATTGGTTTCAGAATAACCGTGGTCTGATGCCCATTAAGTCCCAGTTTGATAGTCTCATCAGAGAAGGGTCCTTGGAATGGAGAAACCTCTGTGAGAATGAAACCTACAGGGAGCGGTTCCCTGACAAACACTTCGACCTTGAAACAGTTCTCCAAGCCAAGATACGTTTTCTCTCTGTACTCCCTGGCAAGTCCTTTATCGGGTTTTTCCATCCAGAAGGGATGGATGAGGGAAGATTTGACTTCTTGCAAGGCGCCATGTCCTTTGATAACATTTGGGATGAGATAAGCCGCACTGGATTGGAATGTCCAAGCGATGATGAACCTCAGGTGTATGTTGTAAGTTGGAACGACCATTTTTTCATTCTAAAGGTTGAACCAAAAGCTTACTACATTATCGACACATTAGGAGAGAGGCTCTATGAGGGATGCAATCAGGCCTACATTTTGAAATTTGACAGCAACACGATTATTCACAAGTTGCAAAATGCTGAAGAATCATCCGATGAGAAAACAATGGGTGATCAGCAGAATGTGCCAGCCACAGTGGAACCTAAGGATCAGCAGCAGGTGAACCTGAAGGAGGAGGAATCTTCTATATTAGGGGCAATAATAACCAATCCTGAAGAACCATCTAAAAGCGAGGAACCATTAAAGAGTGAGGAAGAAGGGGAGGTTGTGTGCCAAGGAAAAGATTCTTGCAAGGAGTACATAAAGAGCTTCTTGGCAGCAATTCCAATCAGGGAATTACAGGCGGACATCAAGAAAGGTTTGATGGCATCAAAACCTCTCCATCATCGGTTGCAGATTGAGTTCCACTACACCCAGCACTTGCAACCATTAACTGAAACTCATGCGAAAGAAATGTTGACAGCACCACCAGAGTCAGTCAATGGCTCCATATGAGAGGCTACTGTTTAGAGACTTGCTGTAAATCTTAGGAAGTGTGATTAGTCTAACTAAAGTTTCATTTTACGAACGGTATCTTGTGATGTGAATGGCATTAACAAAGAGGGACCTTTTTCAACTTTTTGAAGAGTTTGAAGAGAAAAGGGTCGTGTTGTTTTTCTTCTAATCTGGTCTTCAAACGGAGCTGTCCTAACTTTTCCCCTTGTTTGCACGTAGTTGTTGGAATTTGGCATGATCTACCGTTTATTCTTTGGCCAGCCTTTCATGGGAATGGCTGCTTCCGTGCATTGCTTTAAAATCTCTCTCTCAATTGAATGAGCTCCAACTCACTTTTAAAACTTTTTGGCGATTCTCAAAAAATTCTCCTTCTAAGAGAACAAGTTACTTTGGTAGACTGGTATAGAAATATTCTTCGACTGTTCTGTACTCCCTTTCTGACATCAAGTTCCCATACGATCCACTGATGGCAATGATCTGACCCTTG
This sequence comes from Populus nigra, assembly GCF_951802175.1. Lineage (NCBI taxonomy): Eukaryota > Viridiplantae > Streptophyta > Magnoliopsida > Malpighiales > Salicaceae > Populus > Populus nigra. The sequence goes on along the minus strand of NC_084854.1, from coordinate 6,482,704 downwards.
AGATTTTTCTTTCAGAAAATTGATGCTTTAAACATTTAAGGACTCTGGTTCTTTTACAACTTATTTGATTGGAACCAAATATTTCTTTTCCCTGTGCCGTGTTAGCTGTAAAGAGGAACTTTGCAGGATTAATATTCAAGGACATGAAAAGATTCTTTGAAATGCATGTTTCTTTTCTAGATAACCATCCAGCCTAAAGTTGCTTCCTTTAGCTGCCACGACAAACATTTGTAACGTATGTGATATCATGCTGTGTGGAGGGGAAATGGTTTTCTATAGAATTCCTACCCCAGCTGTGCACGTTCAGAATATACCCTTCCAATAAGCATCGTTTGGATTATTCCTCTTAGCAAGGCATGAACATGTCACTTTCATGGAGAACGTTTGAAGTACTGTATGTATTTGAATGATCTTACCAAGATTCCTGACCAAGAATTTTAACTAGATTAATGTAAAAATGATAACGATAGCTGCATCATTTAATGTTGATTAGAAGCTCCTTTTCTGCTTGTCAACTTAAGGAGTGAAATTCTCCATTCACTTGTTGCGGTTTGCGCATGCATCACGCTGTTCTTTGGACTCAGAAACTGAAAATATTTTATCAATTTCTCTCGCTGTTAGTAGTACTTAATGATGGTGATTATGGCGGGGATAGGTGAAGATGAGGATGTTGATCACAACGGATACTCATGACTTGTTCCAGCAGGGAAAAAAAATAATAGAAATTCATTGAGCTAGCATTGTTTTATCAAGTTGAGAACTATATAAATTGGTTTTATAAGATACACTTGCGCTGGGAAATTCACAGGCGTTAGAAGAGTACTGATAAATGATAACTACTTGATTACCTCATCTGCTTGCTACAGCACCATAATTATAATGAAGAAACATGCTACTTGCAGCCTTTCAGTACGCTGCCATTTGGCTCAACCTTTGACATGTTTGTTAGCCTTCCTGGTAGCAATTTTATGATCACCTCAAGGGAAAGGAGCAGCCTTAAACAATGGCTAGAACAACCAACCCTGTTTGGTAAATGCCTCTTAGAGAATAATAGGTTGAGATGGTTGTTTAACATAATATCAGAAATTTGATAACCAAGCAGTCATGATTTCGAATCTCACTATCCTTATTTATGTAATAAAAATTAAACATAAGAAAGTATGAGCTTATACAAGTTTTAAGCCCAAACAGCTTTCATTTGAGGAGATATATTAGAGAATAATATAAATTATATTTGAAAACATCACCTAATAGTTTAAGCTATTAGGTTAAGATGGTTCTTTGACATGATATTAGAGTTTTGATGACCAAGCGGTCACGAGTTTAAATCTTAATATCTATTTATTAAAAAAAAAATTACACACAAGGTAATATGAACCCATGCAAGTTTCAAGCCTATTAAGCTTTCACTTGAAGATAAATATTAAAAAATAATATAAATTATATTTTGAAATTTCACCTAATAGATTTCAAGGTTTTTTTTTTGTTTTTTTGATAAGACCCACCAATAATAATATTTAGAAAAATGAATTTTCATGAACTCAAGTTTGAGGAAGTTTCAGGCTATTGCACGCGAGGCAAGGCCTCAGCTCAACAAGGAGGTTCAATATTTGAATGAGTGAGAATGGGCCTTCTTCAAGGCTGATTATTGGCTCTATAGTCTCAACAAGTACAAGTTTTATTCCTTGCCCATCTGCTTGGTGCAACAGTACATTTGATGCTCTGACTGAAGCAGTTAAATTAGAAAAATTTGTTGATGGAAATGAAATGTCCTGATTTAAACAATTTCTTTGGTTTCCTTTTGAATTATCCTGTACTTGTATAGAAGAAGAACACTTGGACATGAGCACCACAAGCTAAGAAAATATTGTAAGAGTTTGACTCCTGACCGTGCATGCACGTTCGACACCAAGGTTTGTTTGATTAACAGCTCTCTTTCAGAAGATTCAGAGCATGAAATCAAAGATTTCTTACTCCATTACTTGTATGCAGTTTGATTGTTCCCATTTTCCCCACATAATTTGACAGAAAGCATGGAATCAACAACTGGTAGCTTCGATTTAACAACGCAAAAAGTTGTCTTGCTCATGATAAAAGGCCATAGGCATTAAAGCATAATAATGAGCTCACACTTTCCATTATTGCACCAAACTTCCTTTTGTTACCAACCGGTGACTTTACTTATGATATTAGGGAGAGCCATGTGCGTGTTCTCCCCCTCCCCAACCCATTATTATTCCAAACTTACCTTGACAATGATTCAAGCTCAAATCCACAAGGCTCCACACTCCATAAACCCACCTTGAATAGATTCTTTCCCGTATCGTCATCACCCTTCCCTGCTTGCTTCCTGAGATTTATTTTCATTTTTATCTTAGAACACTATAATTCAACATTACTATCCAAGAGATGCCTGCTAATATGAAGCTCTATCATGCTTCCACATGTCTGATATTCCACTAATTATCATTACCTTACATGATCAGATCATAATACAGTTCCTTGAGAGAAGAAAAAGGAATCCTCACTTGAGAATCCTGTAAAATTAGAATAGCAGTTTGGTCTATCTTTGCAACCTAATGCATCATCTGTTTCTAACAATTGTACAAACAACATGCTGTAACAAAAATAAATAAAAATGAAACAAAGAAGAGGCAGCAGAAGTTACATACGACAAAAGGATCAAGAATGACTTTAAGAAAGAAATGGCAGCCAGATTTGCAGCAACAAAGGGTCACTTCATATCTCTCTCTATACTCTCAGGACATCCAATGCAAATGCAATCAATATATTTCCGTTTTTTCTTAACCACAATAAGTTTCCACTTTAAGACTTGTAAATTGCAACTGAAATTTAAATGAAGAGAAATGTTAGAGAAGATAGGAAAACAAGACAAAAAAAAAAGGGGGTGAGCAAGGAAATAACAAAAGATTTTCTACAGCAGAAAGGGCTTTAACTACTCTATCGCAAGCACTCAGGACACTTGGTGTTACATTTCATCAACTCCTCCACTCATATATATAGGCCTAGCATCTTGTGCTGCAACTGAAGCAGCAGGGTTCTATCCAAGCAATGTACAAGTTACAAGATAGTCTGATATTATAAACTGAAGAAATAGTTAGGGAAGATGGAAAACATTACAGAATCAACAAAGAGCTTCAGGAGAATAGCTGGACTTTCAGCTGCAGATGGGGCACTTAGCCAATCCGTTTTCATTACATTCAGGGCATCTAATGCACTTCTCATCATTCTGATCATCTTCAAAGACCTTACAACTGCCATTACAATTGGAGCAAACAACAAATCGCTTGTTGCCGCAACCATTGCATGGGGAATTAGACAGGTTGAGAGGTATACCTGCCAAGAGCTTCTTCAGCCTACCTTGCTCGTGCAAGCCAATCACTTCATCAGCTCCTCCTATGTACCTTCCCTTGATGAAAAGCCTTGGAGGAATCACTCTGCCACCCAGTATCCTCCATAGTTCCTCCCTGAATTCCAAGTGCAAAGAAACATCTCTCTCATAGAACAGTACTTTCAAACTTTCCAACAAAAACCGAATAGCATGACAATCCTCAAATGTCTTTCTTATACTTCGCAAGCCTGTTGTGTAGAGAATTACAGACTGGCTCCCTCCTGGAAGACATTTCTCTTCAAAATCTGAAAGAGATGGATGTTCTTCAATCTCTTTCTCAGCTTCATTTTCTGTGTCTTGCTCCACGGTGATCTCCGTTGAGACTGCAGCCTCAGGACTATCCATGGCAGGCACTCTGTCATTGGATAATACGGAGGTTGCAATGTTCACCTTGTCGACAAAATTAAGTTCCAAATCCAGTTCTTCATCTTTTGATTCTGTTTTGTGCTTTGATACACCAAAACTACCAGCTAGAATGTCTTTTTTGTGATCCTCTTGTATGTAAATTGGTGGTATCTGCAGGTTCTGATAGGAAAAACTTTCTGTGGAGTTCAGATGGGAAACTAGACCTTGTTTCAGTGTGCTTATACTTGGAATGAAATTCAATTTCTTTAGGAATCTTCCCTTCATTGATTTCATTTCTTTTGCTCACAAAATGGATGGGGTGTGATCACAACCAGTTGAAGAGGGAAGGGTGGATTTTGTCTGAGAATGACTTATGAAGAGACTAGAGGACATGAAGCAGCAATGGAGGTTTCTCTTTTGGTTTCCAGTGGCACAAAAGTGAAAAGCTTTGCGTGGGTAATTGATTGCTTTTTAAAGTCATGAATTGATCACTGCACAAATTGTGGGGGCTAGGTGGAGTCCATGGCAACCCTTTTATCAGAGGACCCTGACCCTTTAGGTCTTTTACCAACAACTTGGTGTCTCATCAGGTATGAAGAGTACCACACCACCTCAAACAATGAGCGAAGGGATGTGCTTTTCATTTCAGGTAATTGGATGGCAAAGGTACCACTGCCTGGTTTCCCTGCAATTGGCACTCATGCCCTTGATGCCATGTTGTGGCACAGTTTGATTGGTGGTGGAACACCACGGGGGGTGGTTCCGAGGCAGCAGAGCTTCACCCCTGTAGACATGGTGTGCCAGAAGCACAGGTGTTGTGCTCTTCATTATAACACGGATAAACATATTTGATTAATGGAGCTTTCCTTTCCCTTTCATTGATGGTGCTGGAAATTCTTTTTTTTTTGCCCCATTTTCAACAAATCCTGTAATTCAAAAGGAGAAAAAGAAAAGCTGAACCCTCTAGCCTCTAGGCAACAACTCTAGTCAGCAAAATAACCTTAATGGAACGTAAGAAAAGCTCAATTGTAATGGGGTTGAGAGCAGGATCATTCATGTTAAGTTGAACGGAAAATCTCAAGGATAAAAAACCCCATGCAATTGTATGCAATAGTCAATAACTAGTTAGAGGAGGTAGATTTTAGACCTAACACCTGTTTATATATATATATATACATACACACACACACACACACCCAAACATCAAAACTATGAATTGGAATATCTAACAAGTAAACCCAGAAATAATATATTTTACAAAGAACGAAGGAGGAAGCACAGAGATTAAAGAGTACAAGAAGAGGTGAAAGGTTGAGTGAGATGAATTCACAAGTCATTAAGATATCTCTCTCTCTCTCTCTCTCTCTGTTTTATAGGCTGAGCATTATATTTTATTTAGTTTTCGGAGTTGATTGATGATTGTATCCAGTTATAACGTTGTTATTTTTATGGTTAAAAAGATATAAAAACATTTTTTTTATTTCAAAAAGGAGAAGGGTAAAAAATGAAGTTTTGGGACCTCGAAGGCTGAGAAAAGGACCTCGTCATGTGGTGACCAAACAATCACCAGAAAGTGGGCTCGTTATTTAGAAAAGCGGGTTTTTCCCCCATCTCTCACAAAGCATTTTGCAGCATGGAATCCGATCTGTAAGGCAGGTCTCAAAGCACACATGGGGACATCAAGGACATGCATAGCAAATAATCTGTGTTCTCGTATTATTCATTCATAGAAAATTGATTTCTCTTTAGCAGACCAGTCATTTTGCACCAAATATGTAGTTGATCCTTCAATGATCACAACATCAGTTTTTATTCCCTTCCTACATTTGTGCAATATGGCATACGATTTTATTCAATAGTCATCTGTTTGAAAACAAATTACCCCAAAGTTCATGTGAGCAGATAGCCTATCATCCTGCAATCATACTGCATCAAAGGATACATAATGGGCATTGAGAATTCTCAATAACGTAGCTACAGTATTGATCCTCGTATTAAGAAAATGGAGCTTAATCATACATTACACATCATGACATTGTAGCAATATTAGGGTAGCTAAAAGGTATATACTATGGATACAGAAGTGATGGTGCTTAGACCATGAGGCAAGCCTTCAAGGCACCTAAACGTCAGAAACGGATGATGCAGAACCAATGCGAAAACCAAAGGAAATGCAAGTAAGTTCACGACTTTCTCCATCAATCATCTTCATAGTAAGAGAGTATGAACCCTGCAAATGACAAACATTGGCAGGTAAATGCAAAATCCATTCATCTGATTGATCTCACTATCTTGCCTCCACTATAAAATTAGATCCAGTGATTCAAACCAGGGACCTTTCAAAAGCCATTTCGAATCAAGTAGTCAACAATTCAAAAGAAATGAGAAAAGAAACAGGAGGCTGGGATAGTCTATCCTCCATACGTTGTAACCACTCATAAGAAGGATAATAAAAAAAAAGGTGAGGGTGGAGTAGATAGAGATTCAAGCAAGAGTACAAATAACATGGTGATAAATTTTTCATTAAAAAGAAATTTAGGAGTTGGATTTGATTCACAGAAAAGTATCATTATTGTCATTAAACTAATAATGCTTGTTTGAAAGGAAAATTATGTCCAGCAGAAACATCTATTCACGGATGATAGCAGCTGTGATGGTTTTATTCTGGACAATTCCCTACTATCAAACAGTGCTTCAGAGAAACTGATCACCGATGAGTGCACCCACAAGCTATAGAGATTGAAGTAGCTAGATCATAATTGGAGAAAAAAATGACTATGTACCACTCACCATTTTTCTCTAGAAAATAATAACGGATTTCATGACATCTAATGGAGGTTTTGAAATTCATGATGTTGGAAGAAAAATCAGGCATATATGGTTAACAAAACAATGAGTTGGAAACAAACCAAATCAATTAATCCCAAAACTAAGATTGCTAATTTAGAGATCTCAAAAGGGAATATTATAAGAAACAATATCCCATCATCCAATTCACTTGACTCAGTTTTCACTCTTGAAAAAACCATGCTCCTTGAGATTGACATGCCAAATAAATTGCCCACAGCTGCAAAAAACTTAAAACAGCTGAGCTTGAAGAGCCAGTTGCTTAGTTCAAAGCATCTGATTATATGCCATAATCATGTCATCCTCGACAGAATTTTCCAAACACACAGATGTGACATCCACAATATCCAATCAATAACATTCATCAAAATATATGTAAAATGCATATAAATCACTTACAGGTGGAGTGAACCCAGGCAACTCTTCAGTGTGAGACACCACAAAATTACCACTGGTTACAGGGCAGGACGTTTCCTCGCAAAGATCATGATCCTGACTATACACAGGAAATCCGAAGTATCTAACATCGACCCTCATTTTCCCATCAGTTATTGATTCACCTGTATTAATTAAATAATTATAATTCAGCAATCAGACTTGCAACTTATAATTATCCAAAATGTTTTTTTTTTTAAATCCAGTAATTGATTCACCTGTATTAATTAACTATAATACAACGATCAAAATAACAAAATGAAATTATCCAAAAAAAAAAAAGCCATTAATTTCCATAAGAAAGAAAAACATAGTCACTTGTTGTTGCAGAGATAGTGAAGGTCGCTGGTTTCCCTTTCTTCACCGGATTTGGGCTTATCTTCACTCCGCTAACTTTAACGTCATAATCCTTGTTATTATCTGCATGAAAAAAAAGAAGAAGATTAAATTAAATTAAAATAAAACAAGATTTTAGTTGAGATGAATTGGAAAGAGAGGATTTAGAGAGGGAGAGACCGCAGTACTGGAATTTGGAGGCTTGAATCAAAGGTAGGATCAGACAAAGCGAGATAAGCAAAGGAACAATCATCATGCAGTGAGCCATTTATTTCAGAGAATCTAAAGAAATCGTGGAGATTTTAGGAGGAAGGAATATTAGTGGAATAAGAATTTAATCAATCTGGGGGTTTTCTTCTGAGGGCTTTGGACAGAGCAGGTATCCAATGTGATATATTGTTAATCTTTGGATTTGAATGGTCCAGATTCGTCGAGGGTGGCGTTGGTGTATGATTAGAATGGTAGTTGGCTTCAAGATGGATGATTGGTTGGGTTTTAATAATTTAATTTTCTGTCCCCACCTACACCTAGACTACATTAACATTAATTATTTAAAAAACAAAATTAAAAGATGCATTGCACAATAATTATTAAAAAAAAAAACACTATTCATTATTATAATAAAACTATGGTTTTGGCCTTCAAAGAAAAAAATGAAATGGCTTGAATGGGAGATAATTCAATTTTTTCTCATTACCGATTGTCACCGGGTATATATGTTTTTTTAATTTGAAAAATAGTAAATAATTAAATTACACTCAAAGTAAGAAAAAAAAAATTAAAGCCATTAAGGAATGATGTTTTTATCCCTTTTTTTTTAATACAGTGAAAAGATATATATATTCTTGGAATTAAAAAAATATAAGTCATGCATGTATGAGATTTTTTGTCTGATCCTTTTCACTTAATTAATTAATATTTAAATTGAAAAACATATTGATGCATACTCTGAGCTAACTAGTGTATGAGAAACACTCATTCACTATTTAGATGATGTGTGTGGCGCCTTCAGGTAACCAAACCTACCATTCTGCTGTGTCATTGGAAGAGACGCTACATCATCTTCATCTTGGTTTAAAATGTGTCGGTAGTGACGAGGTGGTTTGTCTTCAACGGACCATTCTTTTTTTCCCCCTTCATTTCTCTCTCCTCTCAAAAAATTACAGGTTGACTCTATTTATTTTTGATATTTTAATTTCAATCATTATTCTTTTGATTTTTGATTTTTGTTCTTGGCCTGTTTATAAAACTTTTATTTGTTTTCAATTTTGTTATTCAATTTTAATTTGTCATATACTATTGTTTTCAATTCAATCCTTATCTTTTGATTTCTATTTTTTTTTCCTTTATTCTTTTGTAAAAGTTTTATTAATTTTCAATTTCACCTTTCAATCTAAGTTTATGGTATATTTTTTTTTTAATTTAGTTCTTATTTTTTTGATTTTTTTTATTAAAGTTAATTTTCTTTTCAATTTAACCCTCTAATAAGCAATTTTAGGTTGCCCTCTAATTTATTTTTTTATTTTTATTTTCATCCTCATTCTTTTAATCACCATTTTTATTTCATATTTTTTTGTGTAATTTTATCTTGATTTCATTCTTTACCATTTAATTTGTCGGTGATTGGCTTTCATGATTTTTTTTCATATGTGCTTCTTCCAGTTTAATGACCCGGGTCATGAGTTTCAAAAGTTAATGAGGATCCATGTCTCTTTTCTTTGGCTTATTTTCTTTTTTTGACTTCATCATTTGATTTTAGTTTTTTGTTTTTTAAAGATTGACTTTATGGTTTTTTTTCACTTTCTTTTCTATCAGGTTTTTTCAATTTCATGACTTAAGCCACGAGTTTTGCAGGTTAATTCAGGTTGGCTCGCCTTTTATTACCCAGGTTACATGTCTATCATGTTACCTTAAGTTATTTTTTTAATCCAGTTTTGTACTTTCAATGTTTTTGTTAAAAAAAAACAATTTCTGTTTACTATCATTGCCTATATTGTTATCATCTAATTAAAATAAAATCAAATTATTAAACCTGATTGGGGATCATGATGTGCACAACATTGAATAACAAGAGTTGTCACCTAATATTATGATAACTAGAAAATCTCACTAAAATTTAAGATTTTTTTTTAGTATGGGCTTTAATCTATACATACTGTTTAAAGAAGTTACTCTTTCTAAGTATGAGCATTAGAGTTAAACCCATTATAGAGATTTACCAAGTATATGTTTTGAATCCATCTAGACTAAACAAGTTTAACAAAATATTTTCTCAAAGAAAACATCATATAAATGAATAAAATACCATATTCAATAAAATAGAAATATTCATTACATTATGAAAAACCTCAGATGACCAAGGTTAAGTATAAAGCCAAAAGGGATAGGGAAGGAACTAAGGCCTCAACATCAAGGAAAGGCTCTTCAGCAAGGTATACTTTGTGTTGGGTAGTTATAGCCCTGACAAGGAAGACATTAGCAAAGTCAAGCATAGGGATTGGATGAAAAGCATTGTTACTGTCCATTAATTTTTTTTTTTGACAGGTTAAAGAAATACAAGTTAAACATAGTAAGGAAAATCTTGTTCCCAAATGTCTTAGTTAATGTTATAGACTCTTCAAACATCTCCTGGAACTCCTCAGGAAAATTCCTTAAAGCTTTTATCATTGCACGAGAGCTCTAAGCTTTTTCTTTGCTTGTAAAAGTTCAACCCTTAGAGTTTCTTGGAACATCCTTATCTCAACCATCCCCTACTTCAGGGAGGCCATTTCATCATAAGCAAGACGAAGCTCCCTCTTAGTGGAGTTCAACTAAAGGGTCTGGACTGTTATATCATCTTTCAACACAACATAGGCTATCCCGAGCTCTCCCAGCCTCTATAGGTACGCGCTCAGTCCAATCAGATATAATTCTGGCGAGCTACTATACTCAATGTCTTTGAGTTCAACTACTCACTTAGTCCAAGCGGACATAGATTTGGTGAGTTGCCAAATCCAATATCTTTAGGTTCATTTACGGGCTAACCCTAAACGGACGTGGGTTTGATGAGCTTTCAAACCCAACGTCATTGGATTTAACTATGTGCTATAGCCAAGCGAACGTGGGTTTGACGATCTTACAAACCTAACATCCCTGGGTTTAACTATTTGTTAAGTTTAAGCAGACATGGGTCTAGTGAGCTGCTAGACCCAACACTCATTTGAGCATGAGTGTAGCAACCCCATCGACCTTGAGCTTGGCTATGTGCCATGCCTATTTTGGCATGAGTTTGACTTACTGTCATACTCAATTACTGTGGGTTTGACGGTGTGCTTAATGTGAAGGGCTAAATGTCTGAAGATTTTAATAGGTCCAATGTTGGGCCATAAAACTTTGTTTGTTTATTCTTATGGTTTTTCACATAAAATATTAATATTAAAGATATTCATCTCCCTCACCTATAAGTATATAAAAAATCTCTAAGAGGCTTGCTATATTTTTTGTCCTCATTAATATTATATAAGAGATATTTAGCCTTCATTAATGTTATTATGAGGAAATGACTTTTTAGCCTCTTCTTTATAGGAAAACAACAAAGTTCAGGAGCTATTAATACCCCTTAAACCACTGAGGTAAATGGTTCATAATTTTATTTTTTTGAGATCAATACTTTTAAATTTCAAAGTATTTATCATATAAAAACAAGAACAAACATTTTTGTTCTTGGAATTTAAAGCTTATTCTCTTATTTATTGCAATTTGTTTTTTTTTTAAATTATTAACTTTATCATCTAAAGCTCCTTAAATTCCACTATAAAAAAACTATTTTGCAGCTTTTAGATTTTTTACCATTAATTATCACCTTTTTGAAAAAAAAAAATAGTGACACAAATATATGATTATTCATTGTTCAAACACAAAAAAAAAAAAATCTATTTCCTGAGCATATTAGATTTTTAGAACATCACATATATTTCAAAAACTACAAAAACAAAAGAATAGAGGAGATGTTACATTGTGGGAAAGAGCTGTATGGATCAATAATTGGAGCTGATCCGGTAAGATGTGATGATTTTGCGGCGTCCAGAAGGTACCCAAAGACTAAACATCATTTTTCCTTCACTATATTGGTCAATCCCGCCTGCTTGCCAGTGGAACCACCTCAGCCAGAGGGGTCGCTAGAGGTGAAGGCAATGGAGATGTTCTACAGACCGGACAAGTTGGGTGCAGCCTCAACCACGGGTCAACGCACCTGAGGTGAAATAGATGCCCGCAATCAGGCAGCAACCGGAGCTTATCAGTGTTCTTGTAATCTGCCAAACATATGGAGCAGCATGTAGCAGTGGAGCCTGTCTTGTGTAGCTTGGCCTCCGAATACAGCAGTGTAGGATAGCTATTTAGAGTGGCCTCATCAAGCCCTATATCGACGACAAAGTTCTGCAGGTTCAGCTGCTGATCTGCAACATTTCTTGCTTGGGTTGGCACCGATGCCAGTTGGTCTCGCGTGCAAAAATAGGAAGTCAAAGTGATTGTTGTAATCAGCAGCAGGATTCCAATAGAGATGCCGATGCCATAGCCAAATCCACCAATGTTGTTAGAGCCAAGAAATCCAGAATCCCCTGCTGTGCTATTCATGTCCTCAAGGACTATTGAAGGGAGAAGCTGGAATTGGAATTAGAATTGGATATGTAGTGCTAATGGTTTGGTCAGCCATGGCTATGGCAAGAGAAATGGTCTATTTGGGGTGTGATAAATTTAAAAAAGTCAATGGTAAGATGGGATAGATAAAGAGTATTGACAGAGTTTTAAAAAAGGGAAGATGTACTTGGGCTTTGAAGTAAAGAGAGGGCAATCCGAGCCAAGCAATGCATGTGAATACATACGTTTTTCAAATCTTCTATCAGTCTATTAACTTATTTTTTAAGCTCAACGGTTCTCATAGCCTTAGATTTACGCTTGTCTTGATATGATTAGTAGAGTCAAAACACTTCTACAATCTTATATAATTCTCTTTGTGCGTGCAAAGCACGATCCAAGTTAATAATATATATGCATTCTTGATTACTATTTTATTCAAGTAAGGTCAACCATTACTTCCCACAGGAAGGTATACAGAGCCTAAGAGTTGTTTCTTGTCGATCTGTGGTGTTTGCTAACTGTTATATATATCACAGGCAATTACCATGAACGAGGCTGGTGCTAGTGGTGAACACCTGCAGCGTGCAAAATTTAAAGATTCTTCCTCCTTGTTTCTCTTTGTTCTGTCTCTGTTGCAGGCGATTTCAAAATACTCTTCATGTCAGGTTAAGGATGTCACAAGGGGTGACTGGTGGTTAAGTTGCTGCTCCTCCCATTTCCATTTCAGTCGTGTCAGTTTTCTGTATGTTGTGAGGCTGTGGTGGGATATGCCAAAGATTCTGCTTCTCATGAACTCCTGCTTCTCTGGGATGACTGGCTGCATTTTGACATATGTTTATTAATCTGTCTTCATCATTCTTTCTTGTCTAATCACTGGGAAATTCGGGACATCCTTCAACCGCAAATGGCAGAATTGAGTCCCTCGATACATTTAAATTATGAAAATTTTATGATATTTAAACTGTGATTATCAATATATAATTATAAAAAGAGAGAAACAATAAGAAAAGAAAGGAATTCTTATGGGTTTTTTTTTTTGAATAAATATGGTTTTTCTTTTTTATTTCTCTTTTGTTTTTATGTCTGTTTCTTTTTTAATATTATAATTGATATATACAGTTTGAGTATGATTACATCTTTGTTAAAAGACGGTGCCGAGAATGTTTAGAATTGGAGTATTCTTGTTTTGGTTTTTTAAATTAATATAAATGATTGAGTCTGTTTGTATATAATTTGATTAATTTTATGAATTTTAAAATTAATGACGATATAAATCTTTATTTATATTGAAATTCTTAAAAGTAATACTTTAAAAATAAATCAGAATTTGAACCTATAATATTTGTTCTGGTGTTCGTTGCTCGGACCTGTTCAAACCTTTTTTATTTTCAATTTAATTGTTAAATGAAAAGTTGATACTGCATTAAATCAAATCAAATCAAATAGCTTTTTTACTCCGGGCTGCTATTCCAAAATTAGCTTTATCCATAAAGGAAAAAAGAGAAAAGAAACCGTAGCTTTAAGAAACATTGCAAGCTGTTACAATCTAAGAATTCTTTGTGGGCAGGAGGCCAGGAAATGTGCTTAATGGGGTATAACCCAGTAGCCTTTTAGGGAGACGGAGACCAATTCCAGGACTCCAACTAAGATAACTGAAACTTGATGATCTCATGGACCTGATATTTCATGTACTACCATAGTTTCGCTAGACTCTGCTGAGTCAAACCTCCTCCGAGTCATCAATGTTGCAGCCACTCAGTTACTTTTCTTCGCCATAGCCAACCATATGTTCACAATTGTTGGTGATGATGCCTCCTTTGCCACCTCAGTTATCAAGCTAGTACCGCACCAAACCATATATGTTTTGATCTTTGGAGACCGATTATATCTTAAATAATCATTTAATTTTTTAATTCTAGTAATTTAATTTATTTTTTCTAGTTAAAATAATTGGTATCTGATATCTGTAAAATATTTTTTTTGGTGAATTTCAGGACTTTTTAATACTTAAATAATTATCTATTTTAGAGAAAATGCAATAGTATTTTAGAGAGAGACTCTAAAAATAAATATGTAATAGATAATGAAGATCGAGAACCCATATGTTTGAAGGATTAATGTGTATTTATAGCGTATGAGTGATAAATATTATTTACATAAACAATAATGTTAATGGAAATATTGTGATCCTTCAAAGGATTTAAACAACATTAATGTTGATGGAAATATGATAAATTTTTAAAAGACTTTTATACATTTAAAATTATAAGAAAATTAAGATCCAAAATATTATATTGATGAAAATATAATAAACTCTCAAAAAAAATTTATATATCTAAAATTATAAAGAAATTAAGATTCAAAATATAGTCGAGCCTATTAGGATTGAGCTCTTTTTCTAGACCGAGTACACATGAGATGTGGTAGATGTAGGCTATTTCTCTGATCCTATGAGAGTATGACTTTATTAAAATCAGAGAGAATTGTAATTTTTACATTCTGAAACCAGAAAGAATTTTACTTTACACAATTTAATAGAAATTTAAACCACTTCACATAACTATTAACCGGATCAATTTACTGTTTTCTTTTTTGTTCCTGAACCTTTGAGAAACAATTTTTAAGAAATAGAAAATAATTTGCAATGGTAGAGAAGATTAATACCTAGAAACATGAAAAAAATAAATAATGCGGCCAGTGAAAATCTTGGAAAACTGAATGTTAAAAAAGCCATAGAAAATAAGAACAGCAACAATATCAAACGGGCCTTAATAAAGAGTTTTTGTCAAATTTGGAGGGCGAGCTAGAGAGTCGGAAAAATAGCCCACTGCGTTTAATTTGGGCCATCAAAGTATGCCCAAGCCAATGCAGCCCAATCCTCCTTCCAGCAAGAGATTCCTTCCCTCTCCCTCTCCCTCTCCCGCTCTCCCGCTCTCTCTCTCTCTCTCTCTCTTCTGCGAAGTCAAAAATTAATAAAAAGCTAAAAACCGAAGAACACCCGACCAAAGCAACCGCCTGAGAAAAGAATGACAACGTTGACAAGAGAGCTAAAACCTCTCCTTTTATTCCTCGTAACAATAACATCATCAACTCTATTGCCTGTACAATCAGACAACACGAACCATGTCTACTCACCCTGTGCAGACACCACTGTACAGGTATCAGACGGCTTCACTTTTTCTATCGCTTTTTCGTCGAGTAAGGCTTTCTTCTTCAACAGTACCCTACAGCTGTCTCCCTGTGACAGCAGACTTTCTCTTACTAGCCAGAATTCTCAGATCTCAGTTTTTAGACCTAAAGTCGATGAGATCTCTCTCCTCACCATCAACACCTCATCTTTCTCTCCGGTTAGTTGAACCCCCACCCTCTCTGTATGCTTTCTTTAATTTTCTGTTGTTTTTTTATTTGGATATTTTAAATTAAGTCAATCGGGGTTTTATCCCTCTACTAGATTCAAAACATTGATGGTGCCCATCCCATAGATCAGTTTCTTTGTTTAATTGATTAATCTTTAGCGCTAAGTCCATTTATATCTGCCATGAACATGAACTGTTCATTCTTGCTCGACCAAGAACAATTGAAATCTTTTCCTTCATGTGTTGTGTCTTAGACTCCCACAAAATGCAGGATTCGGCAATTAATTTGTTGGGAAATAGTTGTTATAGCTAGAGCAAGCATTTAGTTGTTGAAAAATGCTGATAAAGTGATACCTGGGTTGTGGAAATAGAAGAAGATTTTATTTCAAGTAATTAAATAAACAAGGTATCTGTGCCTTTTGCCTACTTATAATCAGCATGGAGTTGAAAATTGTTCATTAAGGAGTGTTAAGATTAATTCACGTTCTTCCAATTGTCAGAAAATTATAGATAAATTGAGTTTATGGAGTAAAGGGTGC
The DNA here is from genome assembly GCF_951802175.1 of Populus nigra. Classification (NCBI taxonomy): domain Eukaryota; kingdom Viridiplantae; phylum Streptophyta; class Magnoliopsida; order Malpighiales; family Salicaceae; genus Populus; species Populus nigra. The sequence continues at coordinate 6,466,817 of NC_084854.1, read as the reverse complement.
AGTGAGAGATCTAGAGACAAAAGTTGAAAGAAACAAACGTATATACTCTTAAGAGTTGTTCATGTGTTGCTTATTTGTTTTAGAACTATAATAAACAATATGAGTATTTCTAGATTCCAGTGAGATGCTATCTTAACACAAACCAAAACTAGAGTCTAGCATGCCTACAAGATAGACTGTCGTTTGCACTTGGAAATAAATAATCTCTTTCATTGCCATGACGAAGTATCATTTTTATACATCTTTCACCACAATACACATGTTGCAACTGTAACATCTGTTTAACCTTTGTCACTATAACTCCTATGTACCTTACTCTTCCTCACCTAAAATGAAAAACTAGCAGCTGAAAATAAAGAGACTACTGAATTTTGACTAAGAGCAGACTATTTCAATGGACCTGTAGTTAAAATTCATTCTCCGAGGAATGTTTAATTTTTTTAGTTGAGATCTGAATTGAGCTCTTTGCAGATGAATATTATCTGATAACCTCTCCTTAAAAAATCTGCTTTCATTTATCTATATTTACACCATATAGCAAATAACTTACCTGCAATCTCACACAGTGAGTATTAATTTGTTGATAGCAATATACATGTTTATCAAGTCAAGCATGGTATCAACCTAGGTACCATAAACCATAAGGCTGGATTTAAGTGATGGTACTAGTGGCTTTCAATCTCTTTTTTTGTATCCCCTTTTGTTGGTGACTGGTATCAACCAAGGTATCCATAGCTGAACTGGATATAAGCTCAAGAGTGCTTTTATTCAGCTTACTGTATCCCCTATTTTTGTTGGTGCTTTGCAGGGCGACTTTGGTGGGTATATGGTTGCATTTGCCGGTCGAAAATATGCTGCAAGGTCTCTCCCTGCTTTTGTTGCAAACAGTACATACACCGTGACAAGCTTCACTCTGGTAAGAGACGATCCAGGACCTGTTATGATCTCGATTTAGCTTCATAAGATCATCAGGAACCCATTAAATTTCTGTAATGCAGGTGCTTGAGTTTAAGAAGGGAAGGCTACAGAACTTATATTGGAAAAGGGATGGCTGCGCTAAATGTTCAGGAAACTCAAAATTTGTCTGCCTCAACAATCAGGATTGTGCAATCAGAACATCCAGTTGCATAAAAAACGGAGGTAGTGTTGATTGCAGCCTTGGGATACAATTGGCATTCTCTGGCACAGACAAACACTTTTCTGCTCTCAACTCATGGTACGAAGTGGAAAACCTTCGACAGTACTCGCTTTACGGTCTTTACTCAAATCTCAGGGATTCTCTCACCAGTCAGTATAACAACATCTTCTAATTGTGCTTTAGATGGTTTGTAGAGTTTTGGTTTCCTTGTATGTTGTAATTTTTTCCTCATTTCTTTTCCAAATGTTGCAGACCTTTCTCTTCGGTCGATGCTCCTCTATGTTGTATCTTTTCAGAGTTGTTCTGTGTAAATTTACATACGTGATCAGTTATTTGATATGAATGTTAAACGAGACTAAAATGCTTGGAATCTGCGCTTTCCATGATGTTTAAATGCATATATGCCCGAGGTTTTTGAATTGTGTATGTCTACGACACTGTTCGGTATTGTGTTTGTAACTGCATTTTATTAAAATTTAAATTTTTTTTTTGCTAAAATTGAGTGCGATTTGTACCTTTTGAATCGTTTTAATGTGCTGATGTCAAAAATAATTTTTAAAAAATGAAAAAACATCATTGGCATGTATTTCGGCACGAAAAACTATTTGAAAAGCACCCGCAACCACATTGCAAAACACGCTCTACATCTGTGACGAGATGATTAAATCCCATGGCCCTGGAACTCTTACTAGTTTTACAGATCTTGAAGTTAATAACTATATAAATTTTTAATAATTCTAAAATTTATAAAATAACTATATAAATTTCTAATAATTCTAAAATTTATAAAACTTAAACTGGTAATCTCTAAAGAGTTAATTCATAACCTGATCAGTTGAATTATACCTTTCAGGATTAACTATTTTTTTTATTTGACTTTTATTATTGATCACAAACTATTTTTTTAAAAAATCTTTATTTGATACTTTGAGTTAGGATTTTCAATATGTGCTAACAAATATTCAATCTACTTCAAAAACTTATTTCAAAAATTTTTGAAGTCAAGAAGCATTTTTTTGTAAACTTAAACATTAAACATTAACAAAGTTGTAAAAAAAAGAAAATAATTTGGAATGATTCCAATTTTTGTCGGGAATCTAAAATATCATATAAATTTATTTGCTTATTTTTAGTATGATTTTCTAAGTATTTGCATGGCAAATATTTAATACCTAACTAAATTTAAAGTAGGTTAATTTTACAAAATAATATACTCAAAAATCTCAAGAACCGTACTATAATTACTCATATAATTTCATATGACCTCTTCAGAACTCTCAGATTTTTTAAAGATAATTACAGCTTATTTTCTGTTTTTAATGTTTTATTCAATTTCTATTGTTTATAAAATAAACAAAAATACTTTTTGGCTTCAATTTTTTTTTTGTGAAATTGGATTGAATCTTCTTTAGCATCAATGAAAAATCTCAGTTCAAGAAATCAAAGTATGAGTTTTTTAAAAAGAATCTTTGGACAATACTGACGATAAAATCAAAAGGAGGGACAATATTTACTCAAAATACCATAATTCAAGGATAAAATTGATCAAATTAAAAGCATAAGCCTCATTTCACAACAATCGCAATAGTTAAGAGCAAAATATGCCATTAAACCAAATATAGATAATACTAGTTATATGACCCGCGCGATGCTGCAGATCAATTTTTTTGCATAAAAAATATTAAAAAACGCTAAGATTTAAATGTGTTAGGTTTTTTTGCAAAACTATACCTAAGAGTATCGGGTTTGGCTGCAACACCTAACCTAAGAGTAATATTTATAATATTAATAATAATATTAAACTTGCATGACCCAAGTTTAAATGGGTCTAGCTGCAATACCAGACCCAATAGTCTTGGACGTGGGTCTGGCTGCAAGGTCGTGTCATAAAAATGTAATAATTAAATAGATTAATTAAAAAGAAAAAAACAAAAAAAAACCAACATGAAGAAAAAAACTAATGAAGAAAAAAAATTTGAATTCACTAGGTTAACCCGCCAAACCTGAGATCCTTGTCATGAAAGTCTGATAACTAAATAGAAAAGAAATTTAATATCAACAAATTAAATAAAAAAATTAATTAAAAAAAAAGACATCAGCTTTTTCACCGCGGACTGCACTGTGCAGTCCGCCGTGAAAGGCATAAAAAGAAAAGAAAAAAATAAATAAAAATAAAGGCATCAGCCTTTTACCGTAGACTGCATACAATATAAAAAGATGAAATTGGAAGAACAAAAATAATGAGGAAAAAGAAAAACAATCTGAATTAACTGGGTTAACCCACTAAATAAGATTAACCCGTCACACCTGGGATTCATGTTATGAAAGTGTGATAGCTAAATAGAAAAGGATTTAAATAAAAACAGGAAAAAAACAAAAAAAAAACAGCTCAGCGTTTCACTGTACAGTGCACAATGAAACACTAAGCACTTTTAGTATATGTTATAATTATAATATAATATAATATATTATTATTATTATTATTATTATTATTATATAAGTAAAAAAAAATTAATTAAAAAGGACAAAGCAAAGAGAAAAAAAACCTACAGGAAGAAAAAAACTAATGATGAAAAAGAAAAAAAAATCTGAATCAACTGGGTTAACCGGTCAAACCTAAGATTCATGTCATGAAAGTCTGATAATTAAACAGAAAAAATTTAATATTAAAAAAATAAATTAAAAAATAATTAAAAAAAGACAAAAAGACAAAAGATAAAAAAAATACTAAAACCACCAGCTTTTTCATTGTGGATTGCACTGTGCAGTCCACAATAAAAGGCTTAAAAAAAAACAAAGGCATACACTACGGGTTATTTTTTTTCCTTGCATAAAAAACATCAAAAAATGCTAAGATCTAAGAGTGTTAGGTCTTTAAGCAAAGATATACTCAAGAGTCTTTGGTGTAACTGCAACGCTTGACCCAAGAGTAATATTTATAATATTAATAATAATATTAAACTTACATGACTCAAGTTTAATTTAGTCTAGTTGCAACAGCGTACCCAAGAGCCATGGATGTGGGTCTAGCTGCAAGGTCGTGTCATAAAAGTGTGATAATTAAATAGATTAATTAAAAAAAAATCAAAGAAAAAAAACCAATAAGAAAAAAAAACTAATGAAGAAAAAGAAAAAAAATCTGAATTAACTGGGTTAACCCTTCAAACCAAGTTAACTCGTCAAATTTGAGATTCGCGTCATGAAAGTTTAATAACTAAATAGAAAAAAAAACGGGTTAACCCAAAATTAACTGGGTTAACCTGTCAAGCCCGGGAGACGTGTCATGAAAGTCTGATAATTAAGTAGAAAAAAATTTAACATTAACAAACTAAACTAAATAAAAAAATTAATTAAAAAGAGAAAAAAATTTTTGGATTTGACTCGTCAAACCAGGTTAATCGGTCAAACTTGTGAATCGTGCCATGAAAATCTGATAACTAAATAAAATAAAATTTAACATTAATAAACTAAATAAAACAAAAAAAATTCATTAAAAAAAATAAACACAAAGAAAAAAGCAAAAAAAAAGCCATAAAGGCATAAAAAAGGAAAAAAAACAAAAAAAAGAGCAATTTATAATAATAATAATAATAATAATAATAATAATAATAATATAATTATTATTATTATATTATTATTATAATATATAAGTGAATGAAAATAAAAGACGTGGGAAAGCCACGGTGCTTTTCCCCACACCTTTTAATATATTGTTAATGATATGATGTAAAGATGCATCATTATGAAACATGTGTTTTTAGTAGGTGATTGTTTTTATTGTAGAAATTAATGTTTTTTAATTATTTTAATATATTAATGTTAAAAATAATTTTTTAAAAAATTAATAATTATTTTTATATATTTTTAAACTAAAAATATTTTAAAAATAACTCCTACTACAATCTCAAATACCTGACTTAGATATAAATAATTTTATCTGGATTTGTAGTTTTGAGCAACGATCGACAACCCTGAAACTTTCACTTTCGAGTCATGCATAGCATACCATAGTTGTCAATACCGTTCAGTACAATTCCTTGGGTGTGACATTTGAAAAAATAAATACATATTTATTTGTTTCACACTATTTAAAATTTCATTGTAAATTGTCCGAGAAGAGTAGAAATGGATCGAAACTAACCGTTCTTGTCGACCAATGAAAATATTATTTTTTATTAAAAAATTTCACTATTGATTATATTTTATCCAAATTAATTATGTATCTTTTTTATTAAATTCGTTACTTGATGTCTTTGAAATCCAATCCAATTGTTATTAACACTTTTTTTTAAAAAAATGTTTTGAATATCTTTAAAGCAATTTAACACAATATCATGTATTTATATACATATACTCTAAAAAACTTTAACACCCTCTAGTTTGTTATATATTGTGATTACCCGTTATAATTTGAAAATTTATCATTTATATCATGAACTTTGTACGCATGTTGACACTTAACATTATTTTAAAAAAAATTAATAAAAAATACTAATTATTTACAAGATTGTTATTATTTTTCTAAAAAGCCTTTGCAATGCTGGTTGGAAATTTGTTTAATTAACATGATTTAAATAAATTACAGGTGAATGAAAAATCATACTTTTATACGGGTTATCTAACCTTCGTGCTAGCCACCTCATTATGGGTCTCACCATTAATATTTTAAATGACAACAATTGACGTAGATGAAAATAATACATTAATTTCAAAATATCTTTTTCTCAAGGAAAGCCACCTCATCCCCTTTTATACAAACACATCTTGTTCTGCAACATTTTCTAGCTATGATTTCTAGCAATGCATGGTTATTATGCAACACTTAGTATTAGTAAAGTAAAATAACCACCAATGATCATTAAGTTTTAATATTAATTGACAGAGACATGAGTGAATGATAAATGTATTTGTTACATGGTAAAACCATCAAAAACCAAAAACACTATAAGTATAAAGAGATTTTTAAAATACTTAATTTTGTTCATTAATGTATTTGCTTGTCAAAAGATTATTATAATTATTTATATAAAAAACTAAAAAAATATAATGAAAACGAATAAGAAAAATAAACTAGAAAAATATTATCTTCAAATAAAATAAAAACTTAAAAAATATAAAAAATACAAATAGGAAAATATTTATTTTCCTAAAATGCTAAGAAGTTTGGGGGAGGGGGGATGCATGAGACCGACATCCAAGAAATTATTAGACGGAACACACAAGCTAGAAAATCCTTGCCAATCAAGGATTGAAGTTGTTACTAGGCCAGCTTATGGTAACATCAAATGGCTACCCGATATTATCACTTGAACCAGCTCCAAAAGATCCAGGCAGCCCAAAGTCGCTTCCACTAGCACTGCCTGCTCCGCCTCCACTATAGCCGCGACGATGCATCCCTTGCAGTCCATGAAAAGGATTTCCACCAGTACTGCTTCCTGCAAAATCACTTCCAGGAAGCAGCCCCAGTCCTAAATTCTCCCCACCCATATCTCCACGAGCCAGCCAAGGATCAACATTATTCACAACAGCGCTATTGCGCCCCATATTATTTACATGAGGCAGCCACAGGTCAAAGTTGTTTCCACCAGCGCTATTGCCTCCTACATCATTTCCTTGAGGCAAATCCAGATCAAAATTGTGTCCAACACTATTGTTGTCTCCTGGATTAAATCCCAGGCCACGAGGCAGCCAATGATCAAAACTGTTTCCAGCATTGTTACCTCCTGTCATATTGCTGCCAAGAGGTAGCCTCAAATCAAAATTGTTTCCACCTGCAGATCTGCTGCCTCTTAAACTTTCATTTTCATGAGGCAGCTGCCCCAGATCAAAACTATGTCCACCCCGGATGCCTCCCATATTTCTGCTATGAGAGAGGCCCAATCCAACAATGTCTCTAAAACTGCTGCCACCACCACCATTATGCCCAGGGTGGAATCCAATATCAGGTCCCCCTCCAGAGCTTACACCAGTAAAGTTAATTAGATGTGGTCGCCCCAAGACATTTCTGGCACTGCTACCTCCAGCAACATTATGCTCAGGGTTGTTTATTATATCAGTGAACCAATGGTCCCATGATGCACCACCATCTTTTGGATTGTTCCTCCCATCTCTAGATTCTCCTCCAGCTTGGCCGGTAGTTCCATCATCGTCGCCACCATCATCCTTGTTAGGGTCTTGATGATTAGAAGGAAAAGGACCAGGTGGGAATGCACCTCGCTGGAGTGGAGGAATTGGTTGGAAATATTCAACCCTTTTCCTTATTTCCTTCATTTTCTCCTCCACCAACCAAGTTAAACCACACAATTGAGTTCGGTCCAAGCCATCGAATCCTTTATCTTGGTAAACTTGTTGCATGAGACCAGCCATCTCCAACTCCCTGTTATTCTTTAGGTGCTTCCTGGACTGGTCATTTAGTTTGGCCATCCTCTCTTTCAGATAACTTTCTTGATTCGTCATCTTCTTATAACGCTCCATGTCGGGCATGTTTTGGAACCTCATAAGAAGTTGTCGCACCTCAGGGCGTGATGGCCAGACAGCTGGTTCGGGTTCATCTGGACTGTAGATGATAACAAAGGCCTCGATGCCACATAGTATGGTTAGCTCGCTCACTTTTTTCAGCAACCCGACTCTCCTTTTCTTGAGGCTAGCTTTCCTAGCAGCATCATTCACTATCCACGTGAGCTTAACCTTCTTTCTCGTCATGTTTGCTTTTCCCTCTTGCTCTAAACCATACCCAATGGGAGGTTTATATAACAGATGACAAAAGTGACAAGGGCTAAGAAAGCATTAGATGCAGTGGCCAAAATTGGAAAAGAGCAAAGAAAAAAAAGGGGTGAAGGCCTTATTGGATCTTAAGAGGTTATCTGCATATGGGTTGGAAATCCAGAAGCCAAGATTCTATAATCATGCATTTTTGGTAAGAGTATTAAAATTTCTTTTCTTTTTATGGTAGGATATATAAGTCATATACCGATTAATTACAGGTTTTCAAAATCTGGGCAGACCATTGTTGTATACATGATCTACTATCTGATTTTTCATGGTGCAAATCTGCACCAAGTTGCACAATAGTTTTATCATGGAATTACAAATTAATTAATGGCTTAAATTTATATACGGAAAACTCTACAAAGATTAAGTTTTTTTTCCAGGTTGGTAGATAGACTAGAAAGGTTGAGAATAGGGTACCACGAATACTTCTTAAACAAGTCCCATGTAATTAGGTTTAAAAGAGACTCTTTAAAATTTAAATGAACACATAATTAATGGAGGAAAAAAGTCTTCAAGGTTGTGTAAGTTTACATAGCTAGACAAAGGTTGTAAAGATGATTGCTCGGTTGAGATTAAATATATGTAGGGGTGTATGAGATTACGGTAGAGATTATGGTTTTAAATTTTTTTGTTTGAAAATATATTATAATAATATATGTTTTTATTTTTTAAAATTTATTTTTAATATTAATTAAAATAATATAAAAATATATAATAAAATTTAAATTTTTAAGAAGAATCATTTTAACTATGTTCTCAAACATTAAATTTTTAAAAAGCATGATTTTAACCATGTTTTCAAACATAAAAAAAAAAAAAAAGAATTCTCTTGTAAACCTAGAACTAGAACTTTGCACGGCTACGGGGTTGCAAGGTAAACTTCGAATTACAGAGGTAAATAATATTACTGGTCTTCAATTTTCTGAGCTACATTGCTTAGTGTGATGAATATATAGGAAATAATTATTGAGAGATAACTATATAGTTGTTGAGGGCAGATAAAAAAAAATTTTAATTTTTTTTTTTAAAAAAATTATTAAAAACATCTTCGATATATCAAGATCAATTAAGATTAACTTGTTAAATTCACGATCTAAATTATAAATTTAGTTGGGTTTAATAAATTTATTTTTTTTAATTATTTTTTATTTAATAACATGATAAAAAAATAAACGATTACAAAAAAAATTATCAAATAATTTTTTTTTTTAAAAAAACATGTTAGTCTATATAAAAAAATATTTGCTAATATTATAAAAAAGTTGCTATGAACTTATTAAAAAAATAACGTAAATCAAATTCTATTTATTAAAATAACATCTAAAATATATTATTAATTAATTTCAAATCTATATAAAATAATATTTGTAATATATTTTAAATTAATTAATTTAAAGAATTTAAAATCAAATTGAAGGGGGGGGGGGGGGGGGAACACTAAAAGGAGTGAGGCGCGCTAGATGGCCCATTAAAAATAAGCTCCGGCAAGTCGGCCTGCGACTCTCTTTCATTTTGCTCAGGTGCTGGAATGCAGATCACTGTCTTACACATCTGCTCATTTGCCATTCATTTGTCAAGCGTCCATGGCTAATGTTTCATCATTTTCTCCCTTAGCACCCATCGCCATTTGCTTCTGTTTGAGCGTGCCTTTTCCCCTTGAATTAACTTGGCCTTTTATGTTTTGTCTGGCAACTGCCACTATTGCTGTTAAACGTTGCATTTGCCCATCTCCTGTCAATACATTTTATGATTTCCTTCATTTTCGTTCCACAATGCCTGCTTTGATGCTTCTAAGTTACATTTATTTATTCAACCCGTGTTAGATCGACAACGTAAACCTATTTCTTTAGCTCGACTACACGGCTACAATGTCAGAACAGCTCGCAGCGAAGCGTATAACAACTATCTAGTAGTTCATCTAGTGGTGATGGCAAACCATGTAAGAAAATTGTGTTGAAGGATATGGAGGGTCCATAAACAAGTTCATCCTAATCTACAGGTGCATTTTCCTTCTAAAGAAAAACTAGGCACCGCTGAGGAATATTTTCCATCTAGTTATATAATTATCTTACATTAATAAGTTAAGAAACATTTCATATAAAAATAGGCTATAAAAAAAATATAAGGTTAAATATTCATAAATTAATTTTATATTTTTTAAATTTATTAAAAAATATATATAAAAAAATCTCACTCAGGTTAAACCAGGTCGCTCGGGTTTCGGGTTGATCAGGAAAATCACACGAGTTTAATCGGATCAATTACAAGCCCAGGTTTTTATGATTTGAAACCCGACTAAAATCTCGAATTACCCGAGTCGCAGGTCAACCCACTAACTCGATACAAGATTCATAAACATGATTCTGAACATTAATTTTAACATTATATAAATACAAATTATTTATAGTCAACGACTCACCATATATATCCAAGGACAACTTATTTGGAATAAACTTTTAACCACTACATTTTTTTATTCACTGGCACCACAGGTTCTAGCCGCCAATGGGCCAGTAAACAGCCAACAGCCCACCACAAAGGTGTTCTTCCATTTACCACAGCAAGCTTGATCAATTCCCAAGCGACTATCCTCAGTTTGAGAGCTTTCCTCCGGGCAAGTGAAGAGTCAGTTGAAGCTTTAAAAAACCACAGATTTTTCCCTTTCGGCTAAACAAGAACAGACCTGAAATCGCTCACTGGAATTGCTAAGATTATATTTCAAAGAACCAGCTTGTTGAGTTAAGCAGTTTTGACTCCTAGATATGCTGAGTTGTTTAGCAATTAGAGATTTTATTATTAGATTTAGCAGCATTCTATTGTTGCTGGGGTAAGTTTCAGCCTACTTGTCGTTTGTGATCATGCAATCTCAGTAACAGGCTAAGCCCCCGCTAAGGTGGTGGTAGCGGTGTTGGAGAGAGCACCGCCAGACTCTTTGCCTCACATGGTGCTAAGGATGTTGTTGCCGCTGTCCTATATAATTTGATGTCGCCTCACTGCAATCTTCTTCTTCTTTTTTTTTTTTTGGGAGAAACAGCAAGAAAAACCCTGAACCTATATAATTTCTCAATCTGGTCATAAAAATTACGAACTCGCTTCTTACACATCATTAAAAAAATTATGAACTCGATTCAATTCTTAAGAATTCTATTGGAGCTAAGATGATGTAAAATGGAATATAAAAACATCTAGAGATTAATTACATAAGACACAGTACTCAAGTTGGGCTTGAAAAGCCAAACATGATATACAATTATTTTCTGCATTTTATTGATATATTATGGGTGTTTGATAATGCTTTTAAAGTATTTATTGTTTAAAAACATATTAAAAAAATATATCTTTAAAAAAATATTTTAAACACCAGGTTTTAAAATAATAAAAACATGAAAAAAATTAAACTAAAACGAGGTACAAATAATCTTTTTCTAAGAGGCGGCTTGGACTATTTTTCTAGTTTCGTCAAGATTGCCTACCTCCAAATGATTAATTAGGTATTTCACTTGTTTAATAATATATATTGCCTTGCTACCTCCAAATGATTAGGCCGTCTCTCTCGTGTAGCTCAAGACAGCTCATTTCTTGAATCCAGATTTTTCTTTTCAATTCTTTATTCGATTTCTTTAATTCAGATCTTATGCACGTAAACTAGATTCGATTACTGTTGATGTCTGTTACTGCTAATGATATCCACCTATGTGCAAATGTCATAGTCTTTGATCGAATAATCTATATTTGTATGCATTAACGTATTAATTGACTATTTCATTATATTATGCTTGTTTAGTGTTTCGATATAAAGTTAAACGAATATAAAAATATCAAAAATATATTTAATTATAGGAATAATATAAAAGTAAATATATTTAAAAAATGAAAAAAACTTAAAACATTGAGATATATCTTTTATGTTTTTATTGTTTTTATTTTTTTTATTTCGAGACAATAACCAGTAGATGTATATATATAAATTAAAACAAAAAAAAACTCTCTCCACTTGCTTGATGGTGGCTCAATATTACAATAAATAATCCAATGGTGGTTATAAAGTTAGAGAAGATTCTTGTAATTGTTTTTAATAAAAAATAGGCTATCATGCTGAGTATAGTTAGGACAGAACAAAGGAATGTAAATCCACTTGCTTAGTGGCGATCCCATTTATAATCCACCCTTGTGTTACTTTCTATTAATAATATATATAATTTATCTCTCTAGCTAGTGTGGCAAGAGCTTTAATTTTTCTTCAATTTATAATTTATGTTATATATAGTTAGATATGATCCCCAACCTCAACTAATTGGCTCGGTAATCAATTGATGGATAATGGCTTGGGACGACATTATAAGTTATATATATATATATATATAACCAAATTAAAATATGAACGCATGTTCTTTGAGGGCAAAATTAAGAAATATATAGTTCCAGTAAATTCTCAAGAATTATACCAAACCAGCATGACTTAATTATCATGAAGAGTAACTCAGTCATAATTATATTTTTGCTTTAAATCACGCCAAATTAAGGACACTTTTCAGCCAGAAAGAAACGGTGATTTTTATTCATATGCCAACCTCCTTCATATTATCCAGTAAAAAAGTATAACCTGACATTTTCGGAGCTAGGTAACATGCACCTAGCTAGCTAGCTGCGCAGAGAAATAAAATGGCAGTATATATATCACCTTTGAGCCCATCACTAGGGATGTCGCTTTGTCTATTTTATAATTGTTCCTTTGAAAAAACAGAAAAACAATTTGCTAGATCATGAATCCGTGGTAAGCTAGCTATACCTTTTAGTAATGCACATCTTTCTCACGCAAAAACAACTTCAGCATATCCGCATGAAAACCAATGGTGGTGTTCTGGAAGCTCTAAAGAAAAGAAAATGCAAAAAGCCAAGCAGAAGCTGATATGGATTTGCAAACTCCAACAGGAACCCTACTTTTTTCCACGTTGCTCTTAGGACAGATCTCCACTTGGAAAGATCAATGCGTGCCAACAGGCTCCATTTCTGCCCTTGTGAAATGGACACGCGACACACGTCACATCCCGTAAGAGTGGAAGGGGCAGAGACTTTTCTTTTTCTAGTGAACATGAACAGTGCCCTAAAGAGAGGTAGGGTTGAAAGGAAGTAGGCCGAGGCGGAAAGAGAAAAAGGAAAGGAGTTTGTGGCAATGTGAGGCCTAAAAGGAGGAGGAGCGACTAGCTTCAATTTGCTTTAAATGATTATTGGGGAAGATTTATTTTGGTGAATTATATATGTTTGAGCTTTCTATATATACTCCTGTGTGAGGAAACTTGCAAGTTTAAAAATTAAAATAATTAATTGCGCATGGACAACAATAACGAAGTTCAGTAAAGTCTTTGGTGCACAGAATTCATCAACCATAGCCAGAATTAATTAAGGTCGTACTTATAGATTGGAAAAATAAAGGAAGGAAGGTGGTGAGATAGAGATCTCAAATCACAATAATTTCAGCTCTTCATTCATCACAGAGGAAAAGGAAAGGAAAGAGCAAGAGAAAATCTTAGCAAGCAAGCAACTGGACATACACTCTAGCTAGCTCCTAGAGTCTCATGCTCTTAATTTAAGCTCATATTATAAATCTTGCAAAAGATTCATAGTGGCAAGTCAATTTAGATCAACAACCTTCAATGTGTAAGCAACTAAGCATGTATCTGTACTGTGAACACCAGCGGGAAAGAAAAGTATTGAAAAAACAAACAAACAAATTACCATGATTATATTAATATCATGAAATTAAGCATTGAGTCAAAGGGCAAGCAATGCGCTATGTACATGGATGTTTTAAAAAATTGTTTCAACCCGATTTAATCTGTTAAAATTAAATAATATAAATATTTCAGATGACAATGAGTAAAAATAAACATAAAAAAATGATATCACAAGTGCCCTTACTTAAACAAACTACTTTTTATTTTTATATTTGATAGTTTATATATTGAGCATTTATTTTTATTTTATTTAAAAATATTTCGGTTTTAAAATTCTTGTTAGTGGGTTTCTTATTAGATTTCTTTAACATGAAAAAAAAAACTCGTCTCTTTACTTAAAAGGAGAGGGGAGACAACTAGAATTTAATAGTGGTATAAGGTATAAAAATTAAACTTAATATCAGGAGTGTCATGGCATTTACAGTCCATGTATTATGTTTGTCTCTAAATACAAATCTATAAAAATTACTAATATAAACCTAACTCGTACGTGGATATGTATAATATTCACACAAAAAAAACTAGCATGGCTTGAGATATCTAATCTGTTCGAATCCAAATAAATAAATAAATTAAGTTTATAATTTATAAAATATCAAAAATTAAATATAATTATACATCCAAACTCGATATAGCTATATCCATGAACACTTCTATTTTTTTTACTAAATTTTCTTCTTATAGTGGAAGTAGTATAGCTTAACTCTTAGCTAGTGGTGTTAGTAATTTGCGAAGTCTTGGTAGGACAGCAACTACGACAAAAATTTCAACATGCTTGGAAAATAATTACATAGACTCGAGACTTTCTTCTCTCTTTCTTTTTTATATAATTACTTAAACTTGGAACTTTAAATTTGAAGATGTTGAGATAATTTTTTAGAGGGGAATATATATATATATATATAAAGAATATTTCTGATCTCACGTCTACCAATTAAATTAATTTATTTTGTATGGGTGCGATGTACAAATCAAGTTAATGAGACCTAACTGGATATGACTGAGCAAAATAAAGCAATTTTGAAATAATTAATCCTTCCATGTCATACCCTCCATCTTGTGGTGGTGGGGGGAGTTCACAATTTACGCACATTGCCCACCAACTTTTTCTTGGTTACCCACCTTATAATGTAATTTCCATGCAACCCTTTTTTTTTTTTTGGGGGAGGGGGGGGGGGCAACTGTAAAAGCTAAACATGATCTAGTAAGGTTAATGAGACAATTAACATTAAAGTTCTTATCTTTTAAAAAATCTCTATTGAATTCAAACCAAGAAAATTGACCTAACAAGGTTTAATCTTAGCACTCTTCAATTTAACAACAAAAAAAAATAAAAATTATATCGTATTTTTTTTATCTTTTTTAAAAATAAATTAATATTTTTAATTATTTTAATATATTAATATCAAAAATAAAAAATACTTTAAAAAAATGATTACCCCCAACCCGGCAACCTCGGACATTTACCTAAATCATTAATTATGGTTGATAATAAGACAATGTAACTTGTCCCATCGTTCAGATGGGCATTTAATCCAAAGCTTAGGCACCCTAACATTCAAGGAAAAGAAGGAAACAAAAATGTAGGACGTGACCTTAAAGACGACATTTTGCACCCACTTTAGGTTTAGGGACGGGAGGGATCTACCTAGCTAGCTAGCTAGCTCCTGCGGATTCCTACCGGCACGTACCAGCAGAGAAACCACATGTAGTACGCCCCATCACGACTTAAATAAATAAAATAAAAGTTCCTCAGATTCTAACTTTTCATCAATTTTTTGTACACAGAGAAGACTTCTGATCAATGGCCAATTATTTGTCACTGGAATATTTGATTTATCTTGTACTTGGGGTCGCCAGTTATAGCTAAACAACAACGAAAAAAAGGAAGAAAAGTCATTAGTCCTGGCTAGCTCCTAACAAGGAAAAAGAGGAAAAAAACACAAGACGTAAAATCACAGAAGCCCTGACGGGCCAACTATCAACAAGGCTTGAAAAACATGCCTCGCCGGATAAGAAAATGTCCCAAGAAAGAAGGACAAGTGTTGTCGGAATACTAGCCGGCATTTACATTCCAAAAGCAGACTTTAATGCATCTTGATTCGTTCCTTTAACTCGGATCATTTCCAGTCTAATCATTATATAGCCAAATGATTATGACACCAAATCTGACCTTTGATAATAATAATAAATAAATAAATAACAGTACCAATTGGCCATATATATATATATATATATAGCAAGATCCATTTAGCCAGCCAATTCTATCTTAAAGCCGAAGTGTACTGCTGGCAAGGAATAGAAGATGGCAGTAAAGCCATGAATAACTCGGATAAAAACAGCGGCGAGATGTAATCCTCGCTGAGGTAATGATTGAGGTTTGTGGTCGCACACCGCGCTGTGCAAAGGCAAGGCAAAAAAGAAAGGGTGATCTCACACGCACAACCCAAGCGTCCTTGCCAAGTAAAGCTAGAGAAAGCCACCCTCCAACCACCGCAATTGCCTTCGAGAGCCTCGTAGGCCATCGCCGTAGGTATCCTCAGGAGTGTTAGGTCTCTACGTACAGACAGTACTGGACTTACGAGTTATGAATGTTTGGTAGGGACATATACATTCACACAATACTATGACAAAGTTATGGTCAACGGCTGTCATCATATGGCCTGTAATGAACATAATTGACCTTGGAACATCGACGTCAACATGCGGTAATTATGTTAATTATTTTATTAAACATTATATCTATTTTGCAATTAATGGATTCTGGAATATAAATAAATATTTTTGTGAGCTTCTCCTTCTTCACGTATTAAATATATTCTGCAGCATATAAATATTAAAAAATAATATAAATTATATTTAATTTTTTTTTAATATTTTAACATTTTGAGTTGATAAATTTTTTTAAATGATGCTATAGTTTTTTTAATAAAAAAAATAATAATTTTAAGTATGTCTGGTTGATCAACCAGAAGTCCTAGGTATTCTTATCCATCAACACTAAATATCTATATGCTTTTCAGTTTAGTTTCACATGCATTAGCAGTGAACCACAATAATAAAATGTTTGTTACCAAAAAAACACAGTTTTCACATGCAAGACCCACCAATAAATTGTGTTCCAAACACATTTATTGGGTTGCAATATCTTTTACCATCTTTTTTAGTTGGGGTTTATCAATGTTCCTATCTCTTCTTCTTTTTTTACCGTTTTCCTAATTTACCAAAATGTCCTTCATTTCTTCTCTAGGCATTTATTACCGTTTGTAAAAACTGATAAAAATGGCCACCTTCTTCCTTCTCTTCAATAAAGAGAAACTATAGTACCTACATTTATAAAGCATATGTTATTAATATCCTTCAATTACTATAACAAATAAGCCTGCAAATAAAAAAATCAAACTCCAATCATTGACAACAACTTTTTCTCTATGAGTTTGATGAATTTGTTATCGAGAGCCATTAATAATTTGATTTTCTTTTGCTTTTTTGCTTAAGCAAGTTTAAAGGGGCAATAAAAAAAAGGTGTTGTAATTCGTGTGGTTATTTGTAAAATTTATGAAATGCAAATTAATTCAATTGAAAATTAAAAAATAATAATTATAGTCCTTTTTGGTACTATCATTAGAAACATTAATTTAGACCACAATTTTATTCAAACACCTTATGCATGCTTTTTACTATACATCATCTTCAACCATAGTTTTTACCAAACACATATTTAAATTAAACCAACCACAACTAAAAGTGATTTTTCTAGACTTACTTTTTTTTTCCAACCACAACCATAGTAGTTACCGCAATACCAAACATAGCCTTTGTTTCTTTACGTCTTTTCTTAATAAATTATTTGTTATGGAAAACACAATTGACAGAGCTTGTTGAAAGTTAAGATCTTCACGGTTTTCTTAATGGAGAAATGTAAATACCTACACAATTAATCTCAAATCTAAAGAGCATTGATGCTGGATCACATATTTCTAATCTTGATTACATGGAGTGGAAGCGTTTTGATTGTCTCCTACATGGTTAGATCTTAAGAACATTGTCAGAAAAACATTTTAGGCATCTAATAAGCATTGATATTGTTGTTAAAGTTTTAAAGGCACTTGAAGATACTTTTGCTCAAGACTCCATTGAGCATGAGCTAGATCTTTCTTATTATTTATCTATAATTAAAAAAAGATATTGATTTATTTAATGAATATTTACGATGCTTCAAATGTATATATGATAACTTGGCTGCTATAGAAAAGCTTGTGTCTGATCAAAGTGGTTTTACCTTTATTGAGAGAACTTGGAGATGGCTGTGAATCTTTTATAACAACAATATTGATGCCACATGTTTGTTCATTTAAAAGTTTGGTTCCTTTATTGCAAAGCCATAAAGAATGACTCCAACTTTATAGTACTCACCTTAAATAGCTTTAAATTGCTTTCTTGAGCTAACAAGCTTCAAATAAAAGGAGAAACAATTTTCAACAGAGATTCAATTTAAAAAGACATGGATTTGTTCAATGGGAAGATAAGGTAAAAGGAGAGGATATCAAGGCTATCGTCCAAAATAATAATAACAAGAAAAACATGTCACAAGCAACTCCTTAGAGTAATCAACAGGGAACTGAAAATTTAAATATTAGTGGAAACAATGAAGTGTGTCAAATTTGTGATAAACATGGCCATATCGCTTTGAATTGCTTTAATAGGTTTAACCATCCCTTCCAAGCTAATGATATCACATAGGCATTAACAACTCTTACCATTTCAGATAATTAGACTTCTGAATGGTTCCCTGATACTGCATCTACAACATATATGATTGGGAATGAAGGTAAATTGCATAACATCAAACCTTACATTGGTAATTAATGGCTCTTTCATAGTTAGAAATGATAATTCTCTTGCAATAAGACATATAGGTAATGCTAAGATTGATGAAACTTCTGAACTATTCATTTAAAAAATGTACTTCTTACTCCTGATATTAAAAATGATTTAATCTTTGTTGGTCAATTAACTACTTATACGCCTTATTATGTGAAATTCTTCTCGAATGGTTGTTTTATTAAGGATATGAGAATGGGAAAGATAATGGAAATTGAGAGTAGAAATGAAGGATTATATGCTCTTAATGATTAGAAAGTGACTTAATTTTCAACTTGTTTTACCAAGGTGATAAAAGATAAATTGTACCAATATCTTAGACATCCTTATCTTCAAGTTCAATTTCTTATTCATATAAGTTTGATAAAGTCTAGTTTTTCAAATAAATTCAACTATATTTATGAGTAGTTTCCAAATCAAAAAGTCTTGTTGAATTTCATTTACTAGTTCAAGTAGTCATTTATAAAAGTTCATTCAAATATAGAAGGTCTTGTAGTTGTTTGCTCCACTATAAACTTTTAATATTATGTCATTTTTATTAATTAATTCACTCTATTTACTTGCCTATATCCATTAAAGAAGAAGTTTAATGTTGTTGCATGTTTTCTTCATTTTTATAAATATATGGAGTGTTAATTTAAAAGGAAAATTAAAAGTTTTCAATCTTATAAGAGGAGGTGAATATTTAAATGCTATATTTACAAGATTTTTGGATTGTCGCAGCATTATTCATCAAGTTTAAAATCATAATACTCTTCAAATAATGGTTTTGCAGGGAAAAAAAATGAGAATGTATAAGAACTTGGGCTTACTATGATGTTACATGTAAATATTCCAAAAAGGTATTGATGCAATTGCTTTAGTACTATTGTTTTCTTGATAAATAGATTATCAATACCAACACTTGATATGGATTCATCTTTTTGTAGTCTTTTTGATAAGTAACCAGATTATTCATCTCTTAAAGTTTTTGGTTGTGATATTTTTCCTTTCTAGTTATGTATTTTAAAACCAAGTTAGATCCAAAGTTTTTATCATGTGTATTTTTGCGATATAAAACAAATATAAAGGATACAAATGCCTCTATCCACCCATTAAGAGAATTTACATATCTCATAATGTAGTATTTGATGAATCAGCTTTTATATTTGCTAATCCATCATCACTTTATAATATAGATGGGACAAAGATAGAGTTATTTACTTATTAAGAATGAAATAGACAATCTAATAATAATACCTTTAATGGAACTAATGTTTCTTTTGTTAATATGATATGACATATAAATTTATCACCCATACAATATTTGATGGCAATTATACCATCTGTAGAGATGGAAAAAATGGACACTGTGGATCATATGTTTAATCCATAAAAATCCACTATGCTTGATTCTCTTAAAATCTCAAGTTCTAATTCCATAAACCTCATATAAGATGACACAACACTAAAAATTAAGAGCATTATATGTTTTTGTGTAACAGTCTGGCCTAACTCGTCATATATTGTCCGTTTTGGGCCTTACTGCCCTCACGGTTTTGTTCCTGGTGATGCGAGCCCACTTCTGAGCGTGACACCCCAAAATGTGTATGACAAGTTAACAACCAACACTCTTAATAAGGCCAGCTATCACTCCCTCACTCTTCGATGTGGGATTTTACAATCCACCTCCCTTAAAGAGCTCGACGACCCCTTCGGCACAACCGGACAGTAAGTGAGGTCGGCTCTGATATCAAATGTAACAGCCCGGCCCAACCCGTCATATATTATCCGCTTTGGGCCTTACCACCCTTACGATTTTGTTCTTGGTGACGTGAGCCCACTTCTGAGCTTGACGCTCCAAAACACATATGACAAGTTAGCAACTAGCACTCTTAATAAGGCCAGCTACCACTCCCTCACCCGCCGATGTGGGATCTTACATTCTGTATATGCCATCTCTTAATGCTTTACTTGAAGATATTATGTCGTTTGAATTAATTCAAGAAATAGAGTCAAACTCTTCACAACAACACTTGTCACTAGATAACAATTATCATAAACCACCTGTAAGTATAACCATTTCATCTAGTGATACTCATAAAGACTATGGTCTTGCTATTTCATTTTTCCTTAACATTGAAGAGCACAATATAACTACTTACTCTATGCATGGTATTAAAAAACCAAATTCATTTTATGTTGCTTTGCATCAAATGTTTTCTTTCTCTAATATACTAGAAAAGCCAAAGTCTATTAAATCTATCTTAAAACATTGAAGTTTGCCTGAGCATCTTAAAGCATGTTTAGTGGCAAAAAGGTTTAATTAAGTTGAAGGGGTTTATCTCATTGAAACATTCTCTCATATTATGAAACCAAGTAGTATGCATACTATACTCATTATTGCTACAATTAAAGGATTATATATTCATCAACTTGATAAAAACAATTCATTCTTTTATAAACATATGTAAAAACCAGTATGCATAGAGCAACCCTATAGGTTTATCAATGATAATTTTCCATTATATATGCGCAAACTTAAAAAAGCATTATATAGGCTTAAATAAGACCACTGAGCTTCGTCTTATTTTTTTACTAATAGGTTTTATTGCAGCGTTGCAAATCCTTTTTTATTCATTTGGCACTCTTTAAAGGCATACTTTTGCTTCTTGTCTATGTTGATGACATGATTTTAACATAAAATAACCATGATCAACCAAACTGGTTCATTATTTAGTTTGGCAATGCCTTTACAATCAAGGATCTTAACATTCTTCACTATTTATTTGGTATTGAATTTCATCCATTCTCAGGTGGTTTATTTTTAAACCAAGCAAAATATGCTCATAATATTTTAACTAAAGCACAAATGTTAAACTGCAAACCTATCTCCACTCTTATGGTAACCAAGGTGCACCAAGTTTTGTCAGATAATGATTCATATCATATACCTACACATTACCAGAGTATTGTTGAGGCTCTATAATATCTTACTTTTATAAGACTAGATTTATCTTAAAGTGTTAATTGTGTATATTGATTCATGTATGCATTTTTTATTGGTTAATACAAAACTGTGAAGCAAATTTTCTATTATTTGGCACTTTAAATCATGGAATGAGGATATTAAAGAATAGTTCACTTGATATATATGCTTTTTTAAATTCTGATTGGGTAGGTTGTTCTCTTACTTATCATTCAACATTGGATTATTATACCTTTTTGGGTAGTAATTGTATCTTTTATAATGCAAATAAATAACTATTTATTGTTTTATCTAGTGTAGAGGTAAAATATTGGGCTATGACATCTATATTTGCTGAACTTACATAGCTCTCTTTCATTATGTATGACATTGATGTTCTTCTCCTACAAACTCTTATATTATATTGTGACAATCTAAGTGCTTTACACATGACCATTTATCTAGTATTCCATGCTCATTCCAAACACATTGAACTTCATTATCATTATATGCATAAGAAAGTTGCTCATGGTAATTTATTTATATTTTTTGTTCCTCTCACCAATTAGTGGATGATATTTTCACTAAGCCACTTTTAAAGACTCAATTCTTTAATTTATGCATCAAACCAGGCCTCTAGCTCATGTTTAATTTTAGGGGGGGTGAAAACAAACAAAAACATAAAGATTCTGATAGAAATCAAAATAATTTTGATTTATGCTCTTTATTGTGATTAAGCCATTGATTATGCTATCAATTTATGTTATATGAATCTGTCTCGTAGCTATGCATATTATACTTGAATTATAGGATTATGATTTATATTGGCTATTGTATGATTGATATATAAAAAATACGAACCATCTCATCTACACCGAGAGTGAGAAATTTAATCTCCATATTCAATTGTCTTTATTGAAAACAAACAAAGACATAAAGATTCTGATATAAATCAACATAATTATGATTTATGCTCTTTATTTTAATTAGATCACTGTCAATTTATGCCATATGAATTAGTCCCACAACTATGCATATTATGCTTGAATCATAAGATTATGATTTGTAATGATTGTTGTATGAGATATATATATATATATATATATATATATATATATATATATATATATAAATAAAGCATAAGTTATCTCCTTTACACTATCAGTGAGAAATTCAATCTCGATATCCAATTGTCTTTATGGTATTGGATCTTTATTAACAAAGTGATCACAAGCTTGGATATCATCATCCTCATTCTATTCGATAAAATTAAATACAAAGTAGTGGTGAGTTTATGTAAATTTAAAGTTCAAGAGACTTTTACTTGATAAGACATGCTAGAAAATAATATAAATCACATAGTGGGGTCTCATTTAACAATTTAAGTTTTTGAGTTGTGATAACTCTTTGACACTCAATAGATATATCAAGAAATTTCTGTCCACTAACATGTAGGGATGATAATGGAGTTGATTTAAAACAAGTTATACTTCTCTCATTCCTTCATTATATTAATGAAGTTCGGGTAGAAGAGGGTTTTTTATATCAAATTTGAAATGGGTTATGAGATTCTTTATTAATAAAAAAATTATTTTTATATTTATTGTTAATATTTAATATTTAAGAAAAATAAACATTAATTTTGTATGAACATTGAATTTTATTAAAACACATATACATAGTTAAATATAAGTAATCAAAATATATATCCAATAGATATTTATTTTAAAAGATTATTACTCATGAAATATTAGTAAAGAAATACTAAAAATAATATATATAATCAAGTAAAGGTTTTTCAAGGGATATATGTATGCTTCCCGCCGCCGTGTCATTTATTTATCGTGGAAAAAATACCTCTTATGCTCGTTTCCATTGAATCAAGTTTTATTGAGTACTGCAAATAATTTTAACATTTATAATAAAATAGGGAAGCCTAGAGAAATTAAAATATGAGCAAGATTCTCAATAAATTCTTGTATCCAAAACCTTAATTAAGCACTTTATTTGGAAAAAAAATAGCTTTGTTCGCCTAGAAAGAATTTGCTAAAATTAGGGAGTTTATATAAGTGAGTAGAATTGGAATATAATTTCTTAACTTAAACTTCTTATTTATATGAATTTCTAGAAATCCATATTTATTCTTTTAAGGAATAGAAGTCCTTTTAATCTTAATTTCCACATTTTATTTTATTTTCTAATTAAAATGAAATTAAACATTCAATATATAAAATACCATGTTATTTAAGAGAACACACACATATAAAACTAACGACATAAATAATACTCAACTATGTATATTATTATTTCTTTTTAAATGAAAGCATATATAAGAATAACACTTTTTTTGTACGGGAGTTTGAGAGTATGATAGTAATTATTTTTTAAAGTATTATTTTGCTTATAAATACATTAAAATAATATATATTTTTTAAAAAAAATTTAAAAATAAATACATACGCTATATGTAATAAAAAAATCAATTACATATTACATTTTACATCTCCTACATAAATAGAAAAAAAAACTTATTTGTAATCCAAAATTATTAATAAGTGTATGTTTGATAATACGGTGTATTGTATTTTTTAAAGTATTTTTTAATTAAAAATATATTAAAATAAATTTATTTATATTTTTTTTAATATTAATACATCAAAATTATTGAAATAAATCTAAATTTAGAAGGGAAAACAGTTTAAAAAGAATTTTTAATTGCATGTCTAATCATAAAAACAAGCACTCCATTGGAAAAACAGGTGTTGGTAGTTACAAAGTTACCACGAATAGATGGCAGGTATCAGTTCTAAGCCTCTCGTTACATTACATGGCCTCAACTCCCAATACAGTAATACACCCATTTTTGGACATTAAAAAAAAAAAACAAATGGAAATGAGACCTTCAAGGTTGGATTGTAAGTACATGGTCAAAAATAAAGAACAAGGTTAGAAAGCACCAGGAAGAGACGAAGAAATCAATAAATTATTGCATTAATATACTGGTACTGTGAGTGTACAAAAAGACTTGCATGAAAGCTAATGCTCATTGGTTACTAGTGTGGAGTTCCATTACACTTGGGTGCATTTACCACCTCCTCCCCTCTCTCTCTTGCTTTCTTTTTGTTCGTTGCTTGAAAGTTTAAAAAAAAATGGCTTTTGACAAATTAAAAGGGGTTTCTCTGGTTTCTGTGAGAGACCTTAGTTGATGCTTCTGCTTCTGCTTCTGCTTCTGTTCTGTGAGTACGCATGTCATCTTCTTTGTCTCACAAAATTTTGTCTTTTAATCAGAATATTTCAGTTGTGACTCTGTCTTGAGTACCTGCTTCATCTCTGTTTTATTTTCTTGATTTCTTCACAGTGTATCTCCGGTTTATATAGTCGCGATCTTTTTACTCTAAGATGGGCTCATTTTATGTCTTGTTTATTTATTAATAAAAAAACTGTCTTCCATGTCTGTATTTTCACCTCATTTTCTTGTATTTTCCATTTTATTTGGTTGGTGTTTAATTGCTCTTTATAGTAACATGGTGATGCTCTTTTCTAGGATTTGATTCTTTTCTTAAATTAAAAAAAAAACATTTCTGCTTCTTCTATCTTTCTTTACTTCGGCTAACAAAGCAGATTTTTTTTTTCTTGGGGGTTGTGTTTTACAATGGAAAAGTCTGTGGTGATATAAGTTATAGGAATTCTGTATTTCTCATATTCTTATGAGGTTGAATTCAGCAGAAAAATTGGTGAGAATTTTTTATTAAATCGTTGAACCTCCAGGAATTAGTTTGAACTCTTGAGATAAAGACGGTCAAAGCAATCAGTCAGGTCATTTCAGAGGGAATTTAATGGCTATGAAAACTTTTTATCTCAAAGAACATGAAGGAGGTGTCCATAATCCAAATGGGCAGTTGTCAACAGTGCCACGGTGGACTGCATTTGGGTCTCAGGCTGTTAATGGTGAATCGTGTGGCCTATTGAAGGCTTTACCCATAGAACAGCCTGCCGGTGGAGGTGAAACTGCTACTAAGCTCGCCAGGATGGGTACTGAGCAAGGGTTGGATAAAGGGAATATCACTCAATTCACTATATTTCCCGGTAAATCATTCTCCTTTTCATGGTTTAGAAATTTGCATAGATGTCTTTCTGATTGTTTTGTTACTTTTTTTTTGGTAATTCTTGTCATTAGTTACAAATTTGCAGCTTCAAAAGGCATTGTGAAACTTTGTATTGTGCTCTGTATAACCTCTGGACTACAGCAGTTTGCACCAGAAGGTTTTAGATTTACAAAATCAATCTATTTCTTAACACTGTTTTGCCACAAAATGATTGTTTTATGATCGAGGCTCGAGACAATGGAAGTTGT
This sequence comes from Populus nigra, assembly GCF_951802175.1. Taxonomy (NCBI): domain Eukaryota; kingdom Viridiplantae; phylum Streptophyta; class Magnoliopsida; order Malpighiales; family Salicaceae; genus Populus; species Populus nigra. Next base: position 6,440,988 of record NC_084854.1, on the reverse strand, counting down.
TTCTGCCCAAATGAGGATTTATAATTTAGCCAGTAATTAAGGGTCAAATAGGATATAAGAGTAGCTTTTTAGTTTTCATTCACAGTAGTGGATGTGCCCCCAAAAGACTGGAAGCATGCAGTGGCAAGTTTAAGGTTGGAAGCATGTTTGAATCAAATTAGATAAACTAGAGTGTTAAGTGATATGGTAGATCGATCCATATTATTACTAAGAAGGGCACTTGTTGGTTTGTGGGAAATACAAAAATTTATGATTTCCCAGAATATAAAACAATAGTTACAATTTAACTCTTGATTCACCAAACCATGCTACCATACGCAATGTGTAGCTCACATGGCACACACAGGTTGCCACACATAACCTACACAGTGTCACTATGCACTCACAAGACACACACAAATGTCTGGCTGTAACTCAACCCATACACAACACTGCTTTTTTCTAAACCACACAAGGCACTGGTGTTTTTTTTTCCTTTTTTTTTAAGGAAAAAAACACTAGACACATTTAAGAGAAGACCAAGTTCTTATATTTATACAAGTTGTAACCAATAACAAGTTCTAACATTAAGTAGGAAATCATCTTTAAATAGGACTAACAACAAATACTAGGTCTAGTAGGACACCAATACCTATTAGGAGATCAAATTTCTAGGATATAAGGATTAAAGATTCATATCCACTTGGTTAATTTCCAACATGATTTCTGTTTAGAGAGTGGTAGATAAGGAATAGTTGTGTGTGAATAATGAACATTCATACTAGAATTTAGCCAAAAAAATCCACTTGAGAAAGATATATTATGAGAAAATTGGAACATTCGCTGCTCAAATGTGCTGCGGCCATTTAGCTCTGAACTGTGCCCAAAGACTTGAATTATTTTTGGAGGACTTTTATACTGAAATGGATAAAATCATAAAATTAATTCTTATATAATTTAGGAGCCAACAATGTCTATTCTATGCTAGATGCTTGATGAACTTAGGGATAAATAAATGTCCTAAAGAAGATTTCTTTCTCCTATGTATGATAAGGAATAAACTGAGGCAACATGAAAACATGATTGTTGCTAAACTAATCAAACATGTGCCAGAAAAAACATGGACTGTGATCTGATGTAATCGGATCCGTTTGCATGGAGAAAACATGTATCACCCGTGGAAGAAATCGTGATCAATGATGATTGCATCTCAAAGTCATTTCTTGGCACACGGATGCAGAAAGCAGCGCGGAAATGCTGCTTCAGTCATTCTGGAAAAAGGTAGCTTGAAATATGAAGTGCTCAACTGGTCTGACATGTCTTCATCTTTCATGGACCAAAAGACCAGGTGATATCATAAGGGTGAAATACTGCTTCCTAGCATTTATATTTTCCAGAACCTGTTCAAAGACTATCTTCTTCCCATTTGATACACTGAATAGTTTATCAGAGAACTAGATACACTTGGTTATTTTGATCCATCGTTATAAAAGAAAGTATCACATGGAGTTCTGGTACCTAGTTGATAGATCATCCATTTAAGTCCAAATTTATCCACCAATTGTTTTCTCTAGGCACTTTCAATATGACTATTTGTTAACCATCAAGGTAATTTCTCATTCAGGTGACTGCAAACCTTCAGGTGGTGGACAGAAATCTGTTCAGGGAGCCATTTCACTGCAAACAGCTCTGCCGGAATATTATGCTCGTTTTGACCTGGGATTTGGTCAGCCTGTGGTGAGTGTTTTATTTCAATTAAGGTTCTATACTGGCAGTATTCAAACCTAGTTTATAGTGATTGATGACTAATGGTTCGTACTTTGATAAACACGGCTGTAGATCTGCGCAAAGTATCCTGTCGTGGACCAATGTTATGGATTATTCTCAACTTTTGGACCTCAAATTTCGGTATGTGATCCTTCTCACAAGTGAAAACACATCTTTTGCAATAACATTTACCCATGTGAAGCAAAACAATCTCCATTCTACTAATCTGTAGTTTACAGAAAGTGATGTGGTCCACTACTCCCCTTCATTCGAACAACTCCTAACAAAAATTTAAAAAATAATTGTGATAGAATAACCCTTTTTCATATTTGAGTTCTCTTTTATGCTTTAAGAGAACCAGTGACAAATTGACAACTAGAAATCTAGCAACTTCAACTAACTCCATGTTTATTATAATAATGTAGGGCCGGATTATGCTCCCAATGAGCACGAACACAGATGATGTACCCATATATGTAAATGCGAAGCAGTACCGTGGAATCATAAGACGTAGGAAGTCCCGTGCAAAAGCTGCACTGGAGAATAAATTGCCCAGAAATCGGAAGGTATGATCCCTTGATTTGGATCCTCAATCTAGCACTATCTTTAGGACATAAAACTTCATATCATTCTAGATTGAAAATATGGTCAGGCAAATTAGACCTCATAAGTAAACCCCTTCTCTCAATTCCTAGTCCAAAGACACACATTAGTTCAAGTTTGTATGTTAGGGCAAGCCATTGTCACCTTCCCTCTGGAAAACATTTGACTCAAGTATCAATCTAATACTTAAGCTTCTTTGTTAACTAGCGACCACAATTATTCCTTTAATTGATAACATGTTCAGGACAGATGGTGATTGATCCAATTATAATGGCACATGAATTCTTAGGTTGGGTGAAATGAATGCTTGATTCAGTAGCATGGTTCTTGTTATGGTTTTTGTATTTGAGATTCAACCATGCTTACAATCTACCACTTAAAGCTAGTGGAAAGATTTTCTTCTTTAAAGAAAATATCCCACCCTCGTTCTGGTTCAATAATTAAGTTTTTACTGTTGACAGCCTTATATGCACCGTTCACGCCATCTCCACGCAATGCGCCGACCAAGGGGATGCGGTGGCCGTTTCTTGAATACAAAAGAGTTGAATGATGGAAAAGGCATAACAGAGGCTAAGAAAGCGGGTGATTTTCAACTTTCGCAGCCAACTGGTTCTCAGAGTTCTGAAGTCCTGGAATCAGGTGGTGCAACTTTGAACTCAATGGAAGCAAATTGTGGTGGATCAAATCCCTCTGGGTCAGAAGTGACTAGTTTGTACAACAGGGTAGATTTCGATCGCTTCCCTTTCAATCATCATGGGCCAACTGTCCATGGTTTCTCAGGGATGGACGGAGGGCATGGCATTGGCATTGGCATGCCCAGTAAGTGGATTGCAGCAGCTGACAACTGCAGCAACCTCAAACAGCAAGGGAACGGATTGGGTTGGTGCTTGCATCATGCACAAGACCAAACCCCACCTTTGCTGGAACCTGACAACCAAATCGTGGCTTGAAGATGGACTTCACCATTTGGTTGTAAGGGCAAGTCGTTCTTGGCTCCTGTGCAGTGATGGTACCTTTGCCATTCCATACAACCTTGCTGTCATGGATTGGTCAGAGGTGCTGAAACCATAATGCACTGTAACAAAACTTTGGGAATGGACAACATAATAAAGGGGTGTGTTTCCATCAATGAAACAAAGACACCCAGATGTGTGTGCTTGATTTGTTATCCTAAACTGTGTTGAAGCATGTTTGATGCTCTTGAAGTTTGATTTCTACTCTATGGTTGTAATAAATTGCTGTATGTTTGTGTTATCATCACTATTTGTAAGATTTAAAATATTGTCCCTGCTTCTGCCTGCAATTTGAAGGAACAATCCTGTGAAAAGCATTTGGGTCTTCGTTTCAATTTATGAGTCCAGCCCAAAACAAGGTACTCTATTTTCTTTTTATCACAGCTCTAACCCGGGAGACCATGCCACACCTGCCCAGTAAGAAGAGACTGGCCCAAAAGGACCAAAACAAAATAAAAGAAAACAAAAAATAAAATAGATATAAAATTCACAAACCTTATCTCTCTCTCTCTATCTCTCTTCCAAAAAAAATATACACCAAAACATTCCTACCCTCCGTCTCCTTTCAATTGTCTCGCATAATTTCGAAAAGAAAATGTCAGCTCTCTCCATGGCAGCTTCAACTATAACTTCCTCTCCATTACACACAAAGCTTTCAAACCTCTCCTTCACTCACTCTCCACTTCCACTCCCTTCCCACTTCTCACCAAAACCCTTACTTAAACCTCTAAAACCCCTCCAACTCAACAACCAAGACTCCAATTCCCTTTCTCTCCTCTCCCTCCCTCATTTCCGTGGCATTTTTGCTGCCTCTTCTGACAGTTTTGAAGCTGGAACAGAAGAAAACACCACAGCTCTAGGTGACCCACAAAGTGAAACGGACGAATTTGACCAAGAAGTTGTAGAAGAAGAAGGAGATGTGGAGGCCATAAAAGCAACTGAAGAAGGCAAGCTTTATGTGGGAAATCTACCATATTCAATGACTTCTTCGGAATTGGCTGAGGTTTTTGAGGAAGCTGGTCGTGTTTTCAGTGCTGAGGTTTGAGTTCTTTTGTCTCCTTACTAATTGTATTTGGATATTCTTTTTTCTTCTTTATTCGCTGCCTTTTGGAGTATTAGACAAATGAATTATGCTCGTGGTTCTTTTTATTTTCATTTGGGTTTTAAGGTTATTTATGATCGAGTTACGGATAGGAGCAGGGGCTTTGGGTTTGTTACCATGGGAAGTCTTGAAGAAGCTAAAAAAGCGATTCGGATGTTCAATGGAACAGTAAGTGACTTTTTTTTTTGATTTGTTAAGCTATCTATGATTTCGAGTGCAATGACTTTACAAAATTTTTAGTTTTGCATTGATGCGATCTGTTATGGGGTTGTTTAAAGTATGTATTGTGGAGGTGGAGAATGCTCATTTCTCTAATCAATTGCAGTTACTGATTTCTCTTTTGTCAATAACGTTAGCAATCCATCTTGCTCCCTTACCAATTGTCAGCATTTCGTTTAGTGTTGTTGTTGCGTTGAGCTGGTGCAAAACCAATCATATGTTTATTGCAATTTCTGCATTGCTAAAAAATGAATTGTAGGTTGGTTTCAAATGAAGTTTCAGATGGTTAGCAACTGAATATGTACTAGTTCTTTATTTGAATACAAAGAATCCAAACTCTAATTGGTGGTGTTAGAGAATGCCTTGTCAACTAAAGAGTTTCTTGATGGAAATCTTGTTCTGAACTTGGACCTTGGCATAGCTTGCTCCTATCCATATCCCCAACTATATATTTTATTCCTCATGTGTGCTTTTTTCTAGATGCATGTTATCGAAGTTGAGAACTGTGTTTATATTTGATTGCCGCTAATTGAGCTCCTTACGAGAAGATGAAAAATGGTAATGATGATGTTGGTAATGGTTGACAGCAATTTGGAGGTCGATCTGTGAGGGTGAACTTCCCAGAAGTGCCAAGGGGAGGTGAGAGGGAAGTAATGGGACCAAGGATACAGAGTGGCTACAAGGGGTTTATAGACAGCGAACACAAGATATATGCAGGAAACCTTGGTTGGCGCCTCACATCTGAGGGTCTTAGAGACGCATTTGCTAACCAGCCAGGGGTATTAAGTGCCAAAGTCATCTACGAGAGGGACTCAAGAAGATCACGAGGTTTTGGCTTTGTCTCTTTTGAATCTGCTGAGAATGCAGAAGCTGCTTTAGAAGCCATGAATGGAGAGGTAAAACCGGATTCTGCTATTGCTTTTGCATCCTTGAATCATTTTGCTTGTTCATTTTTTTTATCAGCTGATGTGTAATTATACTAGGAGGTGGAAGGGCGGCCTATGCGATTGAATTTGGCCGGAGAAAGATCACCTCCTCCTTCAGCCAAGGAAAATAACAAAGAAAACAATCTTGAGAGCGGTGAATTGCTGTCCAGCTTTGGAACCTGAGAGGAGCATGTGAATTCCACGGATGTTTAAATATGCTGTTAGATGGAGCGCTGTGGGAAGATATAGCCATCAACTTCCAAGTCTTGACTCAATATGGGACCTCTTTTGATTTTTTTTTTGTTTTGCTCCAAAATTGTATACAAGCTGGCTCGTATAAATTCCATACAAGAAGAGTTTTAATATTCGTATAAAGTACAAGCTTATGGGCTGCAGTCATTTGCTGTGCGCTTGGAGTGATGCAGCTCTGGATTGTAAAAACAATTAAATACTGTGCCAATTTTAATATTAACCTTGTTGTGGCGTGTGCAGAGTTTTGATGGTTAAATTTTATCTTTTCGTTGGTCTGGATCCCTCATTCTTGTGGCTCTTGAATGGTGGCAAATCCGCCTCCAGTATCATCAAGGAGTATGCAATCAGGGGCCGAATGATATCAGTAGAAACAAATCGATCTCCAGTTGATTCGCAGTTCAAATTAGAAAATGTTCTTCCTACTATTTTTTTTTCTTCTAATTGCTATTCTATAAATGGGATGGATTGTGTGATGCTAATTTATAATTGATTGGATCTTTGGAATGATATTTATTATTATTATTTCAAAATAAATTAATGAAAAAAAGACTAAAAATAAGTCTTTTGACATATCAAATTAATATGGAAGATCTAACTCATGGAAACAATTGTGTTCAGGGGATCAGGAATGATATCATTTTTTATATAAAAAATTCAGCTTTTAACGAAAAACCAAATAATAAGCGGAAATTCTAAGTTTCAAAAACAGAGTAATATTTCGGTTTTGAATTTTGTAGACTCGGTTAGCCATAAATCACATGCCTTGAGATGGAAGCATCATTGATGGCATCAACAAATAGAGAAGAGGGACTGGCAGCGCCAAAACCAGTGAGAGTTTTCCTTCACGGCTTTAGCAAAGCCACCGGAAGTTCATTGAGAATCAAGATGACCGGCAAGAAGAGCATTGCCAGCGGAACCCAAATCTCGGGGAAAGAAAACCCTGCAGGCAATGTCTAATACATTTATTTTCTTCTAAAAGGCAATCGTATTTCACTCTTGCAAACCCTTTGGAATTCAAGAAACATTTTAGTTTCTGCAAGCAATGTCAACATTTCAAGCCAGGAATTTCAGGGGCCTTAATCGCATCATCTCTGACTGCAATACCGATCCACTAAAAACCATTACAACCTTCTCTTTCTTTTTGTACCGAAATCTGCATTGATAGAGATAAATGCATCTACCATAGCTTTGGCTTCTTAAGAAGATGGCCTGTGAATTAATCTATCCAGCAGAGCAATTCATCTCATGCCACTATGTCCAAAGACTCTGCAACAAAATAAAAAAAAGAAATCTAACAAAATTAAGGGTAACAGAAACCTGAAACTATCACCTCTATATAGATTATTGAATGAAAGGAGTTTTTTGCCATCTTCAGCACTACCAGTAAATGAACGAGTGACCCCGCCATTGAATCTGCCAAACCACAATTTACTATACGGACATCAGTTACAAATAACATCAACACAGGCCATCGAAGGAAAAGAGTTATAGATTGGTGAAATTTATTTTTAATGCCCGAACCACATTTTAAACCATGTCTTTCGTTTTTTACTCCACTTTGATGCATTTGGAGCATGAAATGGTTATCCCAGAAAGGGAAGCGTTTTCAAGTTGAACCATTAATATGCAAGGCATCGGGCGGTCGTTTGCTCGTAGAAAATGAAATAATTTGTCAATATAACTGATGATGCCCACACAGTACAGTTTATAGAGCTATCTATTTCAGAAAGAAATAAGGGCTTAATTTTAATATCTATGTTTCTTACTTTTATTAGGACCTTTTAATTTATTTAGGTGCCGATAAATAAACACCTCGAGTAGACATTTAGCTTAAAAACGAAATAAAAACCTTGATTCTCTTGCAATATTGAGGGCGTCTCTTCTTTTATCTTGGTTTCCTTAAGATTTAGTGTGTGTCTCTCGATTCGGAAATCTTGTTATGGTTCAACAACAATAGTTTATGCAAAAGACTACAGGGCACCCAAAACAAAGATGATAAAACAAAATTTGAATAGCCAGCATTGTGTGGTTCTTTCATCGACGAAGAGGGCAGACTGACCTACCTTGTTACGCTCTACAATTTCACAGAAACCTGCAGCAGCCGCATGCATATGTAGAAACATTGATGAGTTTGTGGCGTATGCTAATTCAAACTGCTTCTCAAAATACTTGTTTGCCATTATGGATAAATAAGGTGCCAATATGTAATAGGAGTGGATGAAAATGGTAGCGAGCAAAGAACTCCAGAAGGAACATTTCTGTCAGAAATGGCTTCCTTCTTTTGAATAATCTGATGGGCAAAAGTGAAGCCTGTCATGATCATTTTATTAGTTTCTGAGATAGACTCTTAAAAGCCAACCATCTCATGGATAATTCTAAAATTGGCCTTAAACGAATATAAAACTCTTTCACTCCATGAACAGAAGACTAAACTTCATTCCTGATTCAAGCGAAGCTGAAGTTTACTTTATATGGGGTGGAGCCTAGAATGTCTAATTAATGATCATTTGATTGATTTATTCTGTGCAAGTTTATGAGATTCTGCAAAAACTAATCAGGCCATGCTACATGGTTCACCAACATTACAAGGAACATAATTAATTAGCATAAACTTGAAACTTAAGAAACATAAAACAGAAGTCCTATGATTATCCTCTCACCAACATTATAACTACTGGTATGTGTATCTTGACTATTAATTTCCAATTGTTCCCTCAACACAGGAAAAGAGTGATTGTCTAAACAAAAGCACAGGAAAAAAGGGTTGATATTTCTAACTAGGAATATGATGCCCTCCGACACTACTAACAACTGCCTGCTGGTACACTGGTACTGGATACATACTGTCTGTCCACAACCTCAAGCAGTTTGTTGGCTATTCCACTAGCATAAACACATGATCCTTCGTTTATCTGCAACATCAAGAGTACATGTCTTAATTAATGTCCATCGAAACCCACCATTTTAGTTAATTATGTGCATAACATAAGGAATTAATTAATCAAAGCTGCTAGCTGATACATGATAAAAACTGACCTTAGTGTTGAACAGAAAGCTGTAGTAATCCCCAATAAGGCCACCAGCAGCATGGTGGAGATCAAGCTGAAGCTCATCAAGGACTTTGGAAACAGATAACAAGCAATTAACCTTCTTTCTCTGAACAAGTTTAATTGTAACTTCATCTTCGATTAGGCGAACATCTACCTCGGTATGCTTGGATTTCCTCTGAAGCCAAGAACTCCTTAATGAACCATTATTGTATGTTGACTGATCTTGTTCAACCTTCGTGTTAGAATTCTCAAGAACGTCTACCCCACCATCTTCTTCAGTCTTGCGCCTTTTGATTCTCTCTCTGCCGTTTCTCTTCTTCTCCACGAGTAATTTCAGCTCCTCAACCGTCCGAAGAAGTTCTTTGATATAGTTAATTGCATCTCCAACCACAGATGCCCTATCATTCTACCCCACCAAATAATGTATAATTAGTATCCAAGTATATGAAACCGAATAATTCTGATTTATATATAGCAATCAGGCAAATATGATGATAGAGTTGATCAGGTGATATTTATTAAGCAGTACCTTGGAAGGATTTGGAACCAAGTTCCTCAAGGCAGTATACTTTCCATTCAAGTGCTCTCTCCTTTGGCGTTCTGTTGCAAAATGCTTTGTAACTTTGCCAGATTTCCTGATTCCCTTGCCAATACAAGCCATTTCTGCAGTAAACTCAAAAACCTCATCTCCATGACCCCCATCTTGGTAACTTAGACCTCCTCCACTTAGTCCATCCACGTGATCACCCCCTTGGCCACCGCCAAACAAGGGTGCAGGCAAACCATAGCCATGTGGTGGTAAAGAATGAACCAATTCCCTAAACTGTGGAGCAAGTGGGTTCGAGTCGAAAAGCACAGATGTACTGTCCACCCCCATAAAGCCCGGGGGAGTCTTATGGGCAGGGTTTGTAAAGGAAATTGATGAATTCGGAAGCAAAGTGGATGTTGATGTGCATCTGGGAAGGTTGAAAAGATTGAGAAGGTCAGGTAGCAAGGAGGATGGTGTATTAGCAGTAGCATTAAAGTTGCCATTTTGATCAAGTACTTGGTGCATCTCTTGGAATTGAATGGTATTGGGATCCCAATTTGAGGGGTGGTCATATGACAGGACTTGATGATGATTTGTAGGGTACTGTTCCATTAAATGGTGGCAGTTGTTGTTAAAAGCCATGTGATGTTGAAGTTGAATTTCTTCCATAGAGGCAGCAGCAGCAGATTCTTCTTGGTGGTAATGATTAGAGAGCTCTTCCATGGAGAGCTTGAGACTTTCTTCGAAGCTGCTTGTGGTACTGCTACCTGTCATGAATGGTGAAACTTGACAAAACCCATCATCATTCCCACCTTCTACTATGGAGTTGTTGGTTTCAAAGCAGGCTGTCTCTTCATACATGTTTAGGATGATCAATCTACCTTGGTGCCCTTTTGTCTCCTGCAATATTAGTTAGAAACCAATAATTAGACACCCAAAAAGGAAAGCAAGAAATGAAATGAAATGAAATTTATGAGTTCATTATTAAAAAAAACCAAAATAAAAGGAAATCAAAGAAGTTGGCACTACTAGCTAGTACTCCATCAAAGAGCTTACAAAGGAAAAAGGATTGCAGGTTCAGAGAGAGAGAGAGAGAGAGGTTTGGAATTTTATTCTCCTATATATGAAGAAGGGGAAAGGAGGTGGTAGGAGAGGAAAGGGAACTGAAAGTTGTAACTGAATCCTGAATATTATATAAAGATATTAATAAAATAATGCTAATAAAATGGGTTCATAATTTGTAGAAAGGATTGCTGGGTACCTCGAATACAATAGAAGGGCCCTTTTGAATAAAATGTTCTCAGGATGGCAAAAACAATAAAAAACAAAACCTTGTGGTGTTGAGAAATTCACACAATTTGTGGGGGTATGGAAGCAAAAGGATGGTTGATAGTTCAGGTCGGAGTGGTGGGGTGTGGGTGGTCCCCACAATTCGATAAATTATTCCATCCATCCCTTCCATGCAAATTGCTAGCTCAAACCAACTTCCGAAACCGTCTATCCTTCAATTCTTCAATATTATATAATATTGTACCCTAGTCAGTAACATCTCGTCTCTTCTTTCTTCCAGGGGTAAAATATCTTTTTGCTAGATTTATTTGTAATTTTAGATTTATCTGGGGTATTTTATTATTTTTATAATTTTGTATACAGTGCACTTCCTTGATTATCTTAAAAGGCACAAAAAACAAAAATAAAAATAAATAAATAAATTAGTATAGGAGCTTTATCATAATTTCCTTTAACTATGCACGATATAAGGCATATTTGTGATTTCATATTGTTTTAGGTCTAACTACCTAGAGTACGTGTGTGCCTTAATTACGAGTGGCTTGACGGCAATTGACAAAATATATCATTTAATATATTATAATTTTTATTTATTTTAATATTTTTTAGGGTTATAAAAAAAATTTAGTCGGAGGTGAAAGATCATTTGTTTTTTTAAGATAATATTTTTTTTATCCTTTAATATTTAATTTATTTGGATATAGGCATTTTTTTGTGGTTTCTATATAAGTTTTTACTCATTTTAAAAATAATATAAGTTATCTCAAGTCTTTTTATTTATCATTTGTTGTTATTTTTTTAACTATATTGTTAAATTAAATTGGTTTAATGGATCCAATTAGATCAATTACCCGAGTCTAATTCTTCTTTCTTATTTAAGAACATTGGTCTGAGTCGTGTCATAGTACGAACCACCATTCTATATTTGCTGAGCTATTTTTTGGATTTTTTTAATTGATTTTTTTTTTCATTTCAGGCCTCCAAAATTTGGTTAATTTGAATCACGATTTCTAATTTGTTTTGATTTGAATTCCATGATGTTATCACGAGCTTATATTTCAAATGAAGAATTTCACAAGCTAAATATGGTTGGTCCTAATCAATTCAATATGTTAATATTTTAATTTTAAAAAAAAATTCATCTAATACATCATCATCTTAATATCTTTACATTTTTTATAAGGTTAAAAAAAAAATAGTAGTTTCTAACCAAAGTAGCTAGCAACAATGCAATGGGATTTAATTAGGCTCAATGCTTGAAACTTCTTTATTTAATTTTTTACCGTAATAAGATGGAATTTGTTACAGAATCATGGAAAGCTTGTGCTCTGTTTCCAAGTCTTGGTTATAGGCTGATTAATTGCCTATTTATTTAACAATAAGAATCAATTCACGGCCATATATATTTTGCAGCAGTGTTTTTCTGTGTTCAAGCGTCTAAAGAACAACACTCCTATATACAAGCCCCTCCCTCCCTCCTCTACTAGCTTGATAATTTATATTAAGGAGAACAAGAACTAAGAACAATTTGTAACACAAATCAGTCCCAGCCTTTCGTTTTCGACAATAATAACATCAAGCAACTCAGTAAAGAAAATTTCAGTCGCTAATAAGTCGTCTGCGTTTTCGATGGGCTTCATATTTGCTCCTGGGATTTTACATTCAATAACAAAAATACCATTTGTTTTTTCCTGGCACAAAGACATCTAGCAAAGTAGATGAGCTGGGTGCTACAGTGTCTGTGCTGGAGAAGAGATGCATATTTAGGGTTAGAAATAGCAAAGGTTAAGCAACTGATAAAGATGGCAGCAATGACTAGCAGCAGGTACGAACATCTCTAGCTATGTCAGGAGTATCAGCACACTTTGCTTTTCTTTTTCTCCCATCGATCAGACTATGGTCAGGCCGCTGCTGTCCATCTTCTCCGCAGACCACAGTACATTGGCGTTACCCAGTACTCATTACATTTGACTACTCCAAGGATTCTAAGCCTTCAAGTTCAAGGGCATTACAGGTAGAGCTTGTCAATGCACAGGCCTTCAAACAAATATCCCATGTACATTTAAATTTGTTAGATACTGTAGTATATAATGTCTTTTAAAATTCTGAAATATATTAAAATAATTTTTTATTTTTAGTATCATTACATTAAAATTATGGAAAAACTTAATTTGTATTTTTAGAACAAAAACTTTTAAAATATAGTCAAACGTAATTATAAAGCGTAACATCATGTCTTTTTTTTTTTTTATGTGTGCACACAAATTTCGATGAAGATTGGGACTTTTTTTTTTTCTTGCGGTGATCCCAATAATGAGCATCCCTTCAGTACGAATGTTTAAAGTAACTGCAACGGAGGACATTTAAGTTCGAAGTATGCATAGAAATTTAGATAAATTGTGAAATTAGTATCTACAATATAAATAAATACTGAAATAGAATATGATAAAAAAGGTTTGATGAAATATCACTGCCCGAGTATCATGGTTAAAAAACAGATATAATATATCATGATTTTACTTGATTACATTTTTTCCTTCCTTAAATAATAATAAAATATCATGGTTTAGAATTATAGTATTTTAAAGAATATTATTTTAAAAAATAACTGGACTTTTAATAAAACCGTTAGAAAGTAACCAAAATGATCAAATTATTTTGGCTATTATAAAGTTTCAGGTTATTTTCATGTTTTAAGCTCGAAAAAGTTAATAAAATCATAGTTTTTATTAATCTAAAATTTTATTTACTTTATAATTTTAGAGAGTTAAAATTTTTATAATTTTATCAAAATTTAAACAAATTTTCTTTTATATAAAAATTATACCCAAGATTTTGTTTTGTTTAAAATGTAGGGTTGGCTCGGGTTTTTTTATTCAATATTTTTTAAAATTATTTTTAAAAATTTTATCTTTTTTAATATTAGGTTATTAACCTTGAGTTTTGTGGGTTTTTTTCTCTTTCCATTCTATAAGGTATCTAGATGTTGTATCTCACGTATTTGTTAAGTTAACTCAAATTAATTTAATTAATCCTCGTTCAAACATCTATTTTTATACCAAAAAATAAAAAGTGGACTCCATGCAGGGCGTAGCATGGAAAAAAAAAACTACTAAATCTCTAAAAGCCAGTTCCATAGGCACATCAAACTGGATAGTTTGCAGGAGGTAAGCTTGTTGCGTGCTGCCGCTACTCGTATCTTCTTCTTCTTCTTCTTCTTCTAAACCCCGCAGTTTTCTGGAGTTCAGAGGTCATTAATAAGGGCAAATGCGAAGCTGTAGAAATATGGGATACTTGTTGACGCCCAGCCCATTAGAAGGGATATGTGATTTGGGCTGTCTACAAATGAGCTGGAATACAGTTGCATGAGCCCAGTTCACTTAAGGCCATGAAACTAATAGGCCCATTTAAGGACCCAGGAAATGCTACTATAAGGACCAGAAACCTAGGCCGAAGCTCCATCAACTAACATAGTTATTATGCCTTCAGTTTTAAGCCCCATAGCAAAGTGAATGGATCTGAGCCTTCGGCCCTTCCTCTCAGTGGTGCATACTTGAGCTATGACTTGGACGGTGGCTATAGTTTGCTAAACAACTTCCAAAAAGGAGGCCTCGTTTTATATGCCCTACTAGGGTGTCTCGTGGTTCAAATTTTTTCAAACGTTAAAAAAGAATATTTAGGTGATGCCAATACTTTAAAAAAAGCAAGAAAAATTTTAAATCATGTATTATTAATTTAATTGGGTTCAAAAAGCTCTGTTAATTTAATGATATGATAAAAAATATCTACAGTAAATATAGCAAAAAACAAATTGGTAATAATTAACCATAAAAAATAAACTATTAATTACTAGGGAGGAGAAGAAAGAAAATTCTGTTGAAGATTCAATATCTCGTTGCTATAGATATCGTCCCACCATCAATAAGTGCTCATAGAGAAAGTTCTAATGTCATTGTGAAAAATTGTATGACGACACCAAAAAAAACCACTTGTACCATCAAAGGAATGATTTAAAAAGCAAACCACACGAAATATTCTGAAATGAGCATTTCATGCTCATATCTAATCAATTAATTTAATTTAATTCAAGGAAAAAATATCTTTTTTAAAAAGCTAAATTAACAAAGAACAACAAATAGAAAAACTCGAGATATCTTGAGTTATTTTTTAAATTAGTAGAAAATTCTATAGAAAAAAAAATAAAAAAATATTGACATCAATCTCAAACTAAATAAATATTTAATGATGAAACTGAAAAAACATGATCTTAATAAAAGAAAAAAAATATCCCAAACTTGTAATCCAAGAAATCCTAAACCTGAATTTAATCAAGAAGCTTAATTTTCAAATAATTTAATGTTGAATGATGAAATCGGGAAAAAAAATGAATTTAAAAAATTTATCAAAGTAAAAAAATAGCAATCAAAAGAATGAAGATCAAATTTGACTGGAAAAAAATTGAAGGAGAATAAAATAAGAAAACAAGTTCAATTTAAAAAATTATCTCAAATAAAATAAATAGCAATCAAAAGAAAAAAGATCAAATCTAACATATAAAGAAATTGAAGGAAGATGAAATTGAAAAAAAAATATTTTATAAATTATTACAAATAAAACAAATGGTAATTAAAAGAACAAGGACCGAATCTAAAGAAAAAACAAATTGAAAGCTTGCTTTGAAAATTTTGGCCAAATAAGAAATCGAGAAGGAGAGAGAAAGAAGACGGGATTGACCACCAACGTCAAACCAACCATTGATCACACGCACCATTCAGGGATGAAGGGGACGTCAAGACGATTCAAATACTGCCCTGGAAGCTGGCATTTGGCTACAGGGCGACATCGCATGCAGGGGCAGAGTAAGAAAAAAAAAATTAAGGGGGGCTAAATTAAAAAAATATATATTTTAAAAGGTTAAAATTTCAGTTATTTTACTATTAAAATTATAAATATTGACAAGGGAAGAGTTGGAAATAACATTTCCTTACAAGGACCGAGGCACCTGCCAGCCCTTTACTTCTGCCACTGATCACATGCACCACTTCAAGGGCGTGACCATTACCTGCACATTAATGTGCGCCCACACATAATTTTTTTTTTTAATAATATTCATGTTATTGAATCACCAAATCAGTTCTAATTAAACTTGATTATAGCAAAAACAATTGATGAAAATATGTAAAAACTCTTAAGTGCAAGTTAAATAAATCTTGTTTGTAAGGGTAATTTTATAATTTTATCGTGATATGAAAAAATAAGAATACAAAAATAGCCGTCACTCTAGTTATTTAAATCTTGTTTTTAAATGTAATTTAATAATTCTATTGTCCTAACAAAATGAAAAAGATTTATATGCTGCAATCAATATAATAATGATTATTGTATTATGTGAAAAGATTTTTGTGGGAAGGGTGAAATAGCATGGTCAAACACGCACCCTTCGTAGATTTTTTTTTTTAATTTAATTTTTATCATCTATTGTATTAGGAAACTTTCAGGTGAGATTCTGCCCGATTTTCGTGTGCAGTATTTCCTGGGGGGTGAAAAACAAAATCATAATCTCCTTCGGATCTTGAACATGTGACTTTCTGCATAGAGATTTTTATTTTATTTTAAAACTCCCCAGGAACTTCAACCTTTCTGTGCCAATGTTAAGATTCTTTCCTTTGGCATTCTGTTAATTGATGAAGCATGTTATGATTTTGTTGATTTTAGGGAACACCATAGCTGAAAGCAAATACTGCAGAAACTGACTTCTTCGCTGCAAAACTTCCCCTGTTCTAGACCTGGATAGATAACTTTGACCTCGAGCAATTATTGACGTCTAATTATAAGATTTGATAAGTCCAGGAGACGCTGCCTTCTCCCTCGTGTCCTTCCATTTCTTTATTCAGTCAAAGTCCCCTGTTGCCAAGTGGGAGTCGTTGAAACTCCGAGGCCACCTTCGTTGAAGCAGAAGATTACAATTTACAAGGACAACGCACCAAAAATGGGGCATTTTTCTATGAATAGTTGCTTACATGGAGAGGCATGGCCCATGATCAACAAAACGCGTAGAACATGCCAAGAAGAATTGAAGATTCGTACAACTAAAATCCCAAATATTAGTTACAGAAAAGAACCTAAATACAGAACGGGGTTTGCGTCTACAATATATTCCTGGGCAGGCCCGTAAAGGAATCCATGGCATTCCCCACCTGGATGCACTCACAAACATAAAATTGCCCATGAATTCCTATGATTTCCCACCTCACTGGCTCTAATCATCTGCAAGACTATGACCCCCGAATATCAAAATTCAACTCCCCAAAGCAGAAAATAATAAACAATGCAACAGGAAAAAGAAGAAAAAAATGTTCATCGTATGGAAAGCTAAAATGAAGGAAATAAAAAGGATTGCAGCAAGAGATGTAGCCTTGAAATATGTCACACATATCAATCCTAGACAGCATCACTTCTTGTTCTCCCACGGCCGCACAGAGAGGAGCACCACCAATATGATGATCAGCAATATAATAATGGCATAACAAGTCCATTTCCTGGAATTTCTCTGTAGTTTCCTGGCAGTCTGCAGCTGCTGGGTGCCGCCCCGCACATAAGAATTAGCTCTTTGCACATGGCTCTCAATGTCATCCAATTGTTCGCCTTGATGTTCAACCAATACTGCCATGTCCATAAACACTTGGTGAAGCTCCTTTAGATTGTTTTCCAAATCTTTCACAGCATCATGCCTTTCCTGAATTTCATTTATCGTGTCCAAAATCCTGCCTCTCCCCTGTTGTTGAATTGCTTTCTGGAGAAATGTCTCACTCTCACCTGAATCGTACCAAAATGCTCAATCCATTAGACAAATGCAACAAATTCATCTCATTCTTGAAATTCTTGGATACAAACACCCAGAAAGCACTGAAAATTTATTAGAATGGTAAAGTAATTTAATGCTGTCCCAAATGACCAAAATCAAATTCCATGAACACCAAGACAAACTAATTGAGAAAATTTTTAGATAGAGTTTGTATTTGCAAATGGAAAAGGCTATCAACAATCACCAACCAGCTCATCCGTCATGGGTTGCCACATATGTGAGATGAGCAAGCATTAGTATTCCCTCACACATGCTTGACTGACTGTCTAAATTATCCCTCCTTTCAATTATTGCAAATCAATTTTGTATAAGGTTCGAATCAATTTTACTATGCAAATAAATCATGTTTCTTTAGCCATATATCCAAAGTCAACCCTAATCTTGGATCAAATCCAAAAATTGTAACAAAGATCAATCACTAACCTGTAGAGATCAACAGATCAAGAGTCTTCTCATCAGGATTTTCACCAGTCACAGTAAAATACCTTCTCTCCACAGTCTCTCTATACTCCGTGGATATCTTCTGTCTCAACCCATTAAAACTCTCCATCAAATCCTTCAACTTCTTCCTCAATCCACTCACCACCGAAGTCCTAGTCCTATCCGAAGAAGACCCCGGTCCACACCCAGGAAGACTCCGGTTCGCTGCATTAGAGCGGTCCAAGGCCTCTAACCGGACCTTGATCAGCTTTGCCCTTTTCAACGCCAGAGCAACATCAGCATCCATCTTGGACCTCATGTCCTTGACAGCCCTCGCGTTGTGCAGAGTCTTACTTTGCTCATGTGAAGACCGCATATTCTCATTAAGTCTTTCCAACTCCTTGAGCTCATCTTTGATCGACTCTACATCTTCAAAGAACTTGTCAAGGTTAACCCCACCGCCGGTGGACTGCGCTTCGGACATCTGAATTACATGGTGATCCGGGGAGGCTTCTTCGCTGTGGAAGCGAGAGAAGGAGCCGGAAAAGAGGTTATTCATGTTTTACCGAGAGAATCTTAATATCAAGATGATGAGAGAGAATTTTGTAAAAAGAAAGGATTTCACAGAAGATTTTTATAGCTATGGATAAATGGCAGGCTGGTTGGCTGAGGAAGGTGGGGCTGGTCAAAGGTGGGTTGCTGGTTCAAGTTCAACAACTCTTTTTCACTCCTTTATTTTGAAGGAAGAGGAGGAGGAGGAGGAGGAAGGTGATCTATGATTGAAGTTAATTTATTAGTGATGAAGACAGATATGGAGGAAGGGGAAGGGTAAGTTATTGGAGATTTAGATTTTTCTTTGAAGGTGACTTTCCTGGAAAATGAAAGAGGAAAGATCGTAGAAAAAACTAAACAAGGAAGGAAGAGGTCTCGCCGGGTGAAGGGTCTTGAAGGATTGATAAGCACTTAACGTGTGGATTTTTGAGTTTTAAAAGACGGTAGGAAAAGGAGGGTTTATTATTATTATTATTATTATTATTATTATGTAAAAGAGTGGACTTTGTCATATTGATTTTGTAGTTATCTAATCGCTATTTTTATGCTGTTTTCAATTTTGAGCGAGAAGAAGATGGATTTTGAAGGGATAACTTGAATGATAAAAGCAGGAGGATATTTTATTTGAATTACTTTATAATTTCAAGTTTTTTAATAATTTTTTAAAAAATTATTATACAAGGGTGGCTGTTTTTTTATTATTTATAAAACAATAGAGTGTGTTCATAAAATTATTAGATTGGTTTCTCCCATGATCCACACTTAATAAAATAATATTTCTAAAAACAATTTATCAAAAATAATAATATAACTAAACTTTTAAATAATACTATGTAACATTCAATAAAATAAAACGTGTATTACTTATAGTATTCTATGATTTGGTTATCTTCTACTTTGAAACCAAGTTTTTGAATAAATTTTAAGTCCAATAAAAGTTTACATCATTGGTTGTTGACACCATAAAAAATCAACAAAAATATATATTTATTTACAAAAACTTTCATTATATTTGAAATAATCACTAAAGAGTCATGAAACCTAAAAATACCACTAAGTTTCCTTTAATATATACATTCATAACTTAACCACATAATTGTTTTCTACTAGGATTTCTTATGGATCTACTAGGTTTTCTTGTCGTTGATAAAGATTCATTGCTAAGGTCTAGATTTGCTGGGTTTTCTTGGTTTGCTTGATAGCTATTGTCGATTTCTTAGATTTAAAGGGGGAGAAAGAAATTTATTCTTGTTTTGTGTAGGCAGATTCGTCAGAGAGGTCGATAGTCACATTGATCTTGTTGTAGGGGTGAGAGTGGCACCAAGTAGGTGAGAGTAATTGTGAGGGTGGCGTGGGGAAGAAGGGTGGAAGATCTTGATAATTCAAAAACTCCATTTTCTGATTTTACTCTTTTAAAGCGATAAGCTTGCGAACTAATTTTTCTCACTCTAGATGAAGTAATTATAAAGAGTAAATTGACTAGTTTCCAAAGCTAACAAACATTACCTGAACAAAGAAAAAAAAGTACAAGATTTAAGATCTGTATATACAAGGAGTTTGAACAATATAATCATGAATAACATTCTTCAAAAGGAAAAAAAAAATGATGTTGATACAAATCTAGCAAGACCTCCTAGAACCAACAAAAGTCATTTCAAAGAGATTCAATTTTTAGACATTGTTTAGATCACCACCATTCAAAGACCTAGATGTCGAGACAATTATATAAGGTTTCATTTAGAACTAATGATAATAGCATGACCTCTCCTTACTTTAAATCACATATCTCTGTTTTCTCATTCTAACTTAAATGCAATTATTGATTTCTTAGATTGGGAGAGAGAATTTTTTTTTTGTTTTTTTTTGTGTGTCTTGGTTGTAGGGTTTGGAACTGGGGAGACAATGGAGAGAGAATGAGTGGTGTGGTTATGGCTACCTTCCACGCTTTAATATATATAGGGGCACTATTGTCTTTTTCTTTTATTTTTAGATTTTTCTTTAACCAAGGTCGTAGAGTGTAATATTAAAAAACTTGGTTGCAAAGTGAAAAAATAAGCACCTCATAAAATTTTCAGAGTAATGTGCCTAAAATAAAATAATAATATTTAATTATGTGTATTAGAAACAGGGTGGATGAGGTGAAAAAACACCATTGACATTATTATTATTATTATTATTATTATTATTATTATGTAAAAGAATGGACTTGGTTGTATTGATTTTATAGTTATTTGATCGCTTTTAAGATATTTTTTTCAATTTTGAGTGAAAAGAATATGGATTTTGTACGGATAACTTGAATGATAAAAGTAGAAGGATATGTTATTTGAATTACCTTATGATTTCAAGTCTCTTTCTAGTTTTAAGGAAAATATTATACAAGGAGAAACATTACAATAAAACACTTGAAAAGGCATGAGGATGAAAGCTGGTTTTGGAAAAATGATATAAATCATTACTAATTTGTTCTTGTTGAAAGACGTTCACCAAGTGATCCTTCACAAGAAAATATTTGTCATGAAAATCAAAATAAATATTATTATCAATGTATAATTTTTAAACAAAAAGTAAATTTTTCTGAATTTTAGGGACCAAGAATACTTGATTTAATATAAAAGAATGAGTGGATGTATTAAGAGTAGGATTCTAATTTTAGAGATACACAAACCGTAACCATTTTCAACCTGAAGTTGGTATATACCATTATAATCATCACTCCTCAAATTTATATTAGCCATATCATGTGTGATATGGTGAGTGACACATGTGTCATTATGCCATTCATTCTCTTAACTTCTATTATTAATTGCAACCAAGGCTTGTTTATTATGAGAACAAAAAGACTCATGAAAAGTGAGGTCAAAGTGATGATAACATTTGTGGGCTAAGTGGCTTGGTTTCCCACACACTTGACACATAATTGTAGAAGTAGGATATGTATCATTGTGATTGCAAGAGCAAACACTTCCTTGCAAATTATTATGATGACCTCTACTCCATTTTACCCCTTATTATTGGATAGTAATAGTTGTCTTTAAACAACAATTGCCTCAGCAAGTGGCGCATAAACAAAAAAATAATGACGACTTAGACGAGATTCAGTGACAATCAATAAAGAGTATATCTCTTCAAGTATGACTTGATCAATGTGAACATAGGTAGAGGACATGAAGTTATCATATTTGTGTGTTAATCCAACTAGAACATTAGTAATACAATTGGCTTATTGACTGTCTTTCTGGGCATTGACATAAATTTTTCATTAACAAAAAGTAATCATTGGCATATTGACTGCCTTTCTTGGCATTGACATGCTGAGTTTGAATTTAGATGATACAAACTCTAGATTGCAAAGAAAAATATGTTTCAAGAGCTCGCTAAACCTTATAAGAAGTGGTATGAGAGATAACCCTTAGTCATGAAAGACATGAGAGTGCTTAGGATGAGAATGTTCTACATCGCACCTTTTAATAATACATAGGATTTAAAATCTGAATGATTACATCCGTATTAGGGTGCAAAGCATCAATAGTTTTGAGAGGGATTTTGGATGCACCATTAAGTTACCAATACATATCTTGGCCATGAAAATAGACCACTAGTTATGCCTTTCATAAAAGATAATTTTCGATAGCTGACTTGATTGAAACAATATTTGAAATGAGAGGGACTATAATGATAGAAGGGGAGGGATTATCAAGTTAGTGGAGGAGAAAAGAGAAGAAGATGATATGATGAGACACTTGTCTTTTATTTTAAGGTTTTGATACTCTCAATTGTTATGTTTTTCATATATATATATATATATATATATATATATATATATATATATATATATAGAATAGTTTGTTAAAATGTAGTGCTTTCAAGATTTTAAATAATAGAGGAAATATCAAATCATTTTATCTTCCTTAATCTCCTCATGACTTTCCTCGTTGACAGCTACTAGTTTGTTTTCTTGGCTTGTTATTTGGCTTCTCCTTTGGATCTATCTTCCAATAGCGTAGAATAAGTTGCAAGAGATGTTGAAAGGGGCTGATTGCTTTCTTATATGCATGCTGTGATCATTCACAATCATTGAAACCACCCAAAGGCAAGTTATATATATATATATGAAAAGAAGCTTCTTTGCTACTTTGATGAACAAAACATACATCACTTCCAATGCAAGGGGAAGGAGATGAAATGCTTTGTTTAGTATTTAGTGATTCCCTACTGCTCCGAAGAGAGAATGATTTGATTGATAAGATCGCGAAGCAGAACATATTCCATATGCACCACCTATCCATCATCATCCCGGTTTTGTTACTCAAGATCACGGTTGTCGGGGCACCCTTCTTTAAGACCCAGGAGCGGACCAAAAACAACCTATCTTGCTGCTCCGAGTGCCTACCCCATAGCTGATTTCTTTTTTTTATGCTGATATTTTTTGGGAGAGACAAACCGCATTTTTGGAAGGATTTCCCCGGATTCTTATGTTAAATTAATTGAGATCAAATAGAGAAAGGAGGCTAGAATTTTGAATAATCTGTATTTTATGAATGCATAGTCTTAACCTAAATACAAATAGAGTATATATAGGTCAAACTGAAAGTACTATTCTACCCTTAATAAATAAGACCATATAAATATTATTTAACATCTCCCCTCAAACTCACGATGCAGCAGCTACAAGCATCGAGAGTTTGCCAACCAGAAAACGAAAACGAGAAATGGAATGCGTCTTAGTAAAGAAATCTGCAATCTGCAAGGAAGAAGGAAGAAAAGGCAAAGCAATGGTGCCATGTTTGAGATGATGACGAGTAAGATGACAATCGATCTCATTGTGCTTAGTGCGCTCATGAAAAACCGAGTTATGAGCAATCTGAATAGAACTCTGGTTGTCACAATACATAGGAGTAGGATGAGAAAAGGAAATTCCCATATCAGCAAGTAACCAACGTAACCAAACAATCTCTTTGGTAGTAGATGCCATGGCACGATATTCTGCTTCGGTGGATGATTGAGAAACAATAGATTGTTTCTTGCTCTTCCAAGAAATAAGAGAATCACCTAAAAAGATACAGAACCCGGTAACAGACTTGCGATCTGTGGGATCACTACCATGATCAGCATCAGAGTATGCACGCAACTCCAAGGAAGAGGTGGATGAAAGTAAAAGACTCTGAAAAACTGTACCCCGAAGATATCGCAAAATACGAAGAACAGCTGCCCAGTGAACAGTAGTAGGAGAAGCAACAAACTGACTAACAACATGAACAGCATATGCAATATCTGGATGAGTAATGGTGAGATATACCAAACTCCCAACAATAGTGTGGTATAAAGTAGGATCTGTCAAAGGTAAACCATCAGAAGAAGAGTACCTTGCGTTAACCTCAATAGGAGTATCTACAGTTTTGTTATCAGTAAGTCTAGCCCGCTCAAGAATATCTGCAACATATTTCGACTGAGAAAGAAGGTAACCTCTAGGTGAGTATGCTACCTCAATACCCAGGAAATATCGAAGATAACCCAAATCCTTCATTTCAAATCGTCTAGCCAACTCTGTCTTCAAAAATGAAATACCATCAATATCATCACCAGTAATAATCATGTCATCAACATATAAAGACAGAATGATACGACCTGCATCAGTGCACTTAATAAAAAGAGCAGAATCATGACTGCTAGAAACAAAGCCAAGAGACGAGATCACAATAGAGAATTTCTCAAACCAAGCACGAGGTGCTTGTTTGAGACCATATAATGCTTTCTTAAGCTTACAAACATATCCAGAGTCATGTGAAATACCAGGAGAGGGTGCCATATAAACTTCTTCTTGAAGATCTCCATTCAAGAATGCATTTTTAACATCAAGCTGAGAAATATGCCACTGACGAACCGAAGCTACGGCAATAAGAGTGCGAATAGTAGTCATTTTTGCAACCGGGGTAAATGTCTCCTCATAGTCCATACCATACTGTTGAGAGTATCCTTTTGCAACCAACCTAGCTTTGTATCGCTCAATAGACCCATCAGAATTAGTCTTGATCTTATACACCCAACGACAACCAATAACACTCTTACCAGGAGGTAGAGGAACCAGATCCCAAGTATCTGTCTTATGCAAAGCAGAAAGTTCCTCATCCATAGCTTGCTGCCAAAGCGGATCAAGAATTGCCTCTTTATAGGAAGAGGGCTCAAAGAGACAATGAATAGAAGCTAAAAAGGAAGTAAATGATGAAGAATAACAAGAATAAGCAAAATCTGGTAGTTTTGTGGACTTACGAATGCGGATGGACTGACGTGGAGGTGGATCCACAATCTCAGATGAAGCTTGAGGGGCTGTAGATGAGAATGGAGCTTCAGATGTGCTAGAGAGTAAAGTACCAGTACCTGCAGAGTTATGAGTACAAATTGATCGAACATAGGAAGAGGTATCATTACCAGAATCCTCAGAAAAAGGATCTATATGAATAAGATCAGATTTTGTTAGGCTATGAGTAGTGGATGGAATAGAAAAGAAAGGTATATGCTCAAGGAAGACAACATGACGAGACACATAAAGTTTCTGAGTTATTGGATCAAAACAACGATACCCCTTTTTACCTTCACCATAACCTAGAAAGACACAAATAGCGGATCGAGAGGATAGCTTACTGCGTTCTACATGAGGACGAAGAACGAAACAAGTACAACCAAAAACTCTAAATGAGGAATAATCAGGGACATACCCATATAACTTTTCAAAAGGAGATATACCCAAACTATGAGAAGATGGAATTGTATTAATCAAACTTACAGCAGTAAGAACAGCTTCTCCCCAAAACTCACTAGGAACAAAGGCAGACAACAAGAGAGAACGAGCAGTTTCAACAATGTGCCTATGTTTTCTTTCAGCTACACCATTTTGTTCAGGAGTATCTGTACATGAAGTTTGGTGGATGGTTCCATCTAAGGCAAGCATTTGACAAAATTTATTAGAGGTGTATTCCCCACCCAAATCACATCTAAAGCATTTGATCACAGCAGAATGTTGAGTTTTGATAAGAGCTCGAAAAGCTGCATATATCTCAAAGAATTCAGAACGATGTTTCATTAAATAAACCCAACAATAACGAGTATGATCATCAATAAAAGAGACATAATATCGAGAACCTCCTTTTGTGGAAACAGGAGAAGGTCCCCATACATCAGAATGAATCAAATCAAATGGTGAAGGTGAAACAGAAATACTTCGATTAAAAGGTAAAGCAGAAAATTTTGCCAGTTTACATCCACTACAATCAGAAATGTCACAAGTTTTCAAATTTCTTAAAGCTCCTGTGGATGCCAAAAATCTCAAACGAGAAGATGAAACATGACCTAGACGGGAATGCCATAAATAAAAACTAGAAGATGAAAGACTCAAACGAAAAGAAGACAAATCAGCAGTAGTAGCAGCAGCGGTAGCAGCAGCAACTGGCACTTTTAACTCATCCAAAATATATAGTCCATTCTCCCTACGGCCTGTCCCAATCAGCTTCTGAGACTGCAGATCCTGTACACAACAAAAAGAACCAGAAAACATGACTAAATAATCACCAGAATCACATATTTGACCAACAGACGCAAGATTCAATTTGAGTTTTGGAATAAGATAAACATTAGGGAGAGACAAGTGAGGTGTGACAACAGAACCAACACCTGCTAAGGGCATGGGAGTGCCATCAGCAGTCATAATAGGAATGGAGGACAAAGGGGACACTGAGGTAAAAGATGAGGAATCTGGAGACATATGATGGGAAGCACCAGAATCCAAGACCCATTCAGAGTGTGACGTACCTAAGGAATTATGAGGCAACTGACCTATGGAAGAAGCGAACATTGCTTGTGGCTGCAAGGAGAGAAACTTCTGAAATTGCTCAGCCAAAGTATTAGGATCGGTAATAGAGCCTGGGGAAGCTACTGCTGCAGTATTGTGGTGTGGTGGTTTATAACCCTGAGGTGGTCGATGAACATTAGATTGTGACTGACTGCTAGACTTCCAAGCTTGATTCTGCTGTCTCAACTTAGGACACTGAGCCTTCCAATGACCTTTCTGCTTACAGAAACTGCACTCATCAAAGCCAACCCTTGTGTAAGGCTTATTCTGATGATTAGAGAATGGCTTAGAAGGTACTGCTAGTACAGAAGGATTTGAAGCAGAAAGAATTCTCTTTTCAGAATAAGACTGAAGACGTATTTCTTCAGCCAATAACTCACTGACAACAGAGTCAACAGAAGGCAGTGGAGTACGATGCAGAATTGAACCTCTAAGTCCTTCGAAGTCACTGTGAAGCGCTGTTAAAAACTGTACCAATCGTTGCTGCTCTCTACGCTCAATATAGGCACCACATGCCTTTAATTCTGTTGATTCTGTAAGAGCCAATTGATCCCAAAGATCTGTCATAGCAGAATAAAACTCTTGAATACTCATATTCTTCTGATGAAGAGCTCGTATGTCATTCTCTAATTGGTACTGTTTTGCAAAATTTGATTGCGTGAATAACCTTTGCAGATGATCCCAAACCTCTTTTGCTGTCTCATACTTCGCCAACTGCGTACCTATCGAATGCTCAACAGAATTGTTGATCCAAGTAATGATCTTTGCATTATTTGCTTCCCATGTATCTATCAAAACAACATCCCCCTCCTCAATATTCTTAGGTATTATATAAGTTCCACTAACATACCCCCACATCTTCTTACCCTTAAGAAAATTTCGCATTACATAGCTCCAATACGAATAGTTCTTCCCATCCAACCTCACACTCACAGACTGAAGCGAATCATCTCTTTCAGTAGCCATAATTAACAATCACAGAGAACCAGAATGTAAAAGCAGCGGAAAACAAAATACCAAATTGCAGAAACTGAACAGAGATTGCAGAAACTAAACAAATATCTTCTCAAAATTAAACGATTACTCCAAAACACAAAACCAATTTGCAGAAACTGAACGCAAATACCAAATTACAAAAGCTGAAGGGTAGACGAAATACCAAAATAATTGCAGAAACTGACAAAATACCAAATTTTGCAGAAGCGGAAGACAAAATCTCACTCCAAAAAATTTTCGGGCCTCTGCCCCGAACCCCGACAGGGGCGCGCTGCCCCCTGCAAACCCCCAGCCAACTCACCGCAGAGTTGGATCCGCGAACTTGTGCTTGGGATTAAGCCTCGTTTCATAAAACCAGCTCTGATACCATGTTAAATTAATTGAGATCAAATAGAGAAAGGAGGCTAGAATTCTGAATAATCTGTATTTTATGAATGCATAGTCTTAACCTAAATACAAATAGAGTATATATAGGTCAAACTGAAAGTACTATTCTACCCTTAATAAATAAGACCATATAAATATTATTTAACATCTTACACGACTTGTTGAGGCAAATCTGTTTTTTATTGTGTCATTAGGCTTTAGGCTGTAGTATGTAATTTTTTGCAGAACTCGAAAAGGAGTGTAGCACTTTTATTAATAGTCGAATTGATCGCCTTTGAGAAGTGGGAAGAGTCTAGGTTGTGAACTCACGAATCATCTTGCTTTATTTCATTTCCGAGTTCGGGACAAGGAGGGTCATTAGCCATAGGCGCCTTACCACGATCACGAAGCAGAACATACCGTATAATTGAATTTATATATCGAGATAAAATGTTAAAGATTCTAAGCATTAATCAGAGACTCCAAATCTTGAACAAAAGCACTGTGGCATTGATGAAGCACATGATGAGGTGAAGCTTAAAGCCCCAAGCCTAGATGCTGAGGTTAAAGCATCACTAAAATCCGAGGGAGGGACCCCAACACATTCTATAAAGCAGCAGCCACAAGGCATTAGAATCTACCAAAAACAAGGAATTGATAAATTACATAAGAAAATACCGTCTAAATATTGCTTAACCTGAAAGTGTAGATTCTTGACCCAACCATGAGCATGAAGAAAGAAACATGGGAATGCTTCACCAGCAATTAAAATTGCAGGGGGAAGATGGTATCAAGAGGTTCAAGTGGTGAAATTTTCCACTGGATTCCACTAGACGATAACTGATTAACCTAAACACCCTCTGAGCTACTTTTCCTGATGACATCTATGTTCACAAGGAACTATTGCAATGATGGGATTGCCTATTGATAAAGACTTTTCCTGAGCCACATCAGTGACATGAAAAATGTTTATCAACAAAAAGGATTTGCTTGCATCACCAGACCAACAATAGTCTGTTCTTCACAAGAGAAAAAAGAACAAGAATGGCCTCAGAATTGTAATATCTGGTCAATAACATACAAAGAACAAGTAGAGATATTCTGCTTCTATCCATGACAGAATCTATCTTTCCATCAGAAAGAAAAACCATTCAGTAGTTGACATTGATAACTCCACACAAGGTTGGTCTAATCTACAGAAATTACAAGTTGTAAAAAAAATAGGTAATCAAAAAATTGATGCTGTCTAAATATAAGTAAAAATATAATAAAATATAATAAAAAAATATAATAGCGAAACAAAAAATTGATGCTTAAATATAATAAAATATAATAAAGATCATATGCGTTAATCAAAAAATATAAGATCTCAAACTAATTTTTAACGTAGTAAAAAAATAAAATAATGTTGCAATTGCTACAGTGAAACACCATTTTCTTATTCTTTGTCTAATAATTTTTTAAAAAATAAATGAAAATAAAAAATTTTAAAAAATTGCAAAAAGAATAAAGATAAGAATAAAAAAAATTGTATAAATAGGCTAAATATAGAGTAATAAATATTGAAAGTGTAAAAACTAAAAAATTATATTTTTTTCCCAAAAAAGGTGTAAAAAAAGAAGGAAAAACTAAAAAAGCATTACAAAAAAATAAAGATAAAAAATGGTGATAAACAGGTCAAGTGTAAAAATGACAAAAATACCATATATATAAAGAGAAAAAAAAATGTAAGAAAAACTTATTATCTAAAAATAAACCCTGAAAATTACAATTTTATCACTGCTACAGTTAAAAACAATTGGTAAAATTTACAATTATACCATTTCTACAGGAAAACACCATTTCCTTTTAATATATGTACTAGTTATTTAACTTGTGTTTTGCCGTGGGTCGGATAGTTTGATTTAGCAAAATAAAAATAAAAATAAATATGCAAGCTTTTTCAAAAGTCTTTTCTTTTTTTAAAAAAATATAACTGTGAATAAAAAATATAACCATGAATAAAAAATTTAATGATTATATATAATAAAATATAGTAAAAATTATATATACGCGTTAACAAAAACATGTAATATCTAGCATGCTCTATTTTTCTCTTTCTTTTTTTCAATTCAACCATTTTTTTTATTTCTCTTTTTTTCTTTTAATTTCATGTTTTTTTTTTAATTTCATCCTCAAATTTTATTAATAGTCATCTAGGTTTTTTTTTTTATAAACGGATCGACCAAGTTGATTAGATCGTGTTGAGAAAACTCTCACACATTTTAATTTTACACTTAAGCTATGCAAGGAGTCGAGTTAAGATGTTTTTTTTTTCCTATCAATTTTTTTCTAAGACTATTTTTATTAGTTGACCGGATTTTTTTATAAATCAAGGAAGTTAACTAAGACATATAGGGACAACTTATATACATTTTAATTTTAAATTTGGGCCATGTGAGAAGTTGGGTTAGAAGGTTTTTTTTCCTATTAATTTCATCATTTTTTCTTCTCAAATTTCATCTTCCAAATCATAAATTGTTTTGCATTTGGATCAACCAAATTAACTAAGACATATCATCACAACATCCACACAATTTAAATTTGAATTTAGTCTAAGTAAGGAGTCAAGTAAGAAGGTTTTAATATTGATCAACTAAATTAATTTTAATAATAATGTTAAATAATTTTCTATGATCCAAGTATTTTTTGCTATATTAAAATTATTTGATTCAATTAATAGGGTAGCATAGGTTTCAAAAAAAAACCGAGGTAAAACATCTCTTTTACTTAAATTAAATAAAAAAAACAGAAGAAAAGAAAACCTTTCCATTTCTCTTGTTGCTAATTTGAGAATTACCATATTAATTATAGTTATTACTATAGTTTTTAAGCATTTGGTAATATTTTAAAAACTTAATTTCATAACCATTTTCATATTTATTTATAGAAGTTAAAGCTTTTCCATAATTTTTTTCAAATGGACCTTACAGGGTCTTGTTTCAAAGTCCATTTACCAAAGCACTACCTTGTATGTGGTAACCTAGAGGACAAAACCGTCAACTGAAAAAACCCAATCACCAATATATATACCCCAAACCCTAAATGAGAACTCTCCCCGCGGTCTCTCTCTCACCAATTGCTGGGCAGCCGCTCAAGACCCTGAACAACAGATCCCTCTCCTCCAAAACCCAAAATGACTACACGCTTCAAGAAGAACAGGAAGAAGAGAGGTCACGTGAGCGCAGGTCATGGTCGGATTGGAAAGCACAGGAAGCACCCTGGAGGTCGTGGAAATGCAGGAGGCATGCACCACCACAGGATCCTCTTCGACAAATACCATCCTGGTTACTTCGGTAAGGTTGGTATGCGTTACTTCCACAAGCTCCGCAACAAGTTCTACTGTCCCATCGTCAACATCGACAAGCTCTGGTCCATGGTCCCCCAAGATGTCAAAGACAAGGCAACCAAGGATACTGTGCCCATGATTGATGTCACTCAGTTCGGTTACTTCAAGGTACTTGGCAAGGGGGTTTTACCTGACAAGCAACCCATTGTTGTCAAGGCCAAGCTTATTTCAAAGATTGCTGAGAAGAAGATTAAAGAGGCTGGTGGTGCTGTTGTACTTACAGCCTAGGTTATGTTCCTTTTCAAGATTTTGACCTTTCTTTAAATTAAAGAGTTTAGTAATACTGCTGGATCATTTTATAATTTAATGCCTTTTTGTTTCATATTTTTTTTTATCGTAAATTGGGATTTTGCTTATTACATGACAATGTCCCGTGGCTCTATTTGATGCATCCATGTGTTTGGTTAGTTGAATCGATGATTTGATGATAATTATTATACTGTGTTGCTTGGAAATTGTTGACCATGCCTGTATTAGCTATGAGCTGTTCTTGATGATGACTCGTGATGATAGACTCTTTTATACTGTGGTACTTGATGGCCTAAAATCAGGTGTACAAATTATAGATGGCGTTTTTTAAAATTTTGAATTTTATTTTTAATATTTTTAGATCGAAGTAAAAAATAATTTTTAAAAATTAAAAAAATATTATTATAATATATTTTCGTGCTGAAAGTATCGCCAATAGTTATAGTTATAGAGCTGGAAATTTTTTAATAACGATTCATTTGATCATTTAAATCCCTAATGGTACTTCTATCACTGGGACAGTCAAGTGGTATCATTTTCCTTGTTCTGTGCTAACAGCTAGCTAATGAAGCTTCTCTAGTTTGGGCACATTTGTCTCTGTGCCATTTCCCTTTAGATTATTTGTGTCGTACTAGCTTACTTTTGTAATGGTTCTAGTTGTGAATTCATGCCTTTTGTATTGGATACATGGAGATTGAGGGGTAGAAGATGAGCATAATTTTCAAATTTTATAGCAATAGGTTTGTCAAAGATTTTTGTTCGTTTTTTTTTGGAAATGAGTTGTTAAGGTTGAAATTCGACAATCCGTTACAGAGATGGGAGGAGTAAAAGTTTTAGATTTTATAGCTGTGGGCTTGTTAGTTTTGTCAAAAGTTTTTGCTCATTGTTGGTGGAACGAGTAGTAGAACTGTTGAAGTAACTATAGCCATTACACAGAAAATAGAAGAACTGGAATTGAGGCAACTTGAAAAATTAATGTTGGTCTGACCTAAACCTGTGGGACATTAGGGACATGCCTTTTCTACATAGAAATTCACTTTAAAACAAATCACTATAGACATTTATTTTATGCCTCTGTTCTTTCCAACCAAGCGTGTTTGTCTCTTTTGTTTCATATTCCTTTTGTTCTTAGTGCATGGGGATGTTTTCTCAGGGATCTAGCATATTTTCAAGCGTTTTGTAGTGGTAGAATTGTAAGGTCAAAATTTGATTGTTAAGCTTTTCGACCTTGAGGTGGAGGATCGATCAGTAATGAGTGTTAAACTACTAAGTATGATTATCTTTTCTGTAAACGTTGGCATGACTATTGATCGATCAGTAATGAGTGTTAAACTACCAAGTATGATTATCTTTTCTGTAAACGTTGGCATGACTATTGCTTGCGTTCACTGCTGTTTCATTACTTTAACCTAGCATGGCGGGGGGATTTCTCAAGGAATTGCATTCCCGTAGATATGGCCAGGGTCTCATGGGCATCCTCTAGCCCGTCTTGCGAGAAGTATATGATCTCGAGGGTTCAGAATTACTTCCATACTTGGGAATCATTATGGAGTTGAACAATGAAGCTGCTTTTTTTCAATCTTCCTCAATTTTTTTTATTTCAATTTTGTCCCCCCCCCCCCTCCCCCCCCCCCCCCCCCCACCAATAATTTATAGTTCGAGTTGTTTTTGACCTGTTAAGATCACACATTTTAATTTTAATCACTAGCTATATATGGAGCTGGTTTTTTTTTTCTTTTATCAATTTTTTTATTTCAATTTTATCATTAAACATTTTTTTATTGATTGGCAAAGTTATTTTTGAATTAGTCTAGATATTGCAATAATTTTTACATAATTTAATTTTAAATCTAAGTTAGTCAAGAGATTAGGCATTATATGTTTTTTATATCAATTTCATTATACTTTTTAAAAAATTTTATTATCAGATTTTTTTACCATGCCCATCATTTTGTTTTTACTAGCAGGTTTTATCCTATCCTATAGTGGCAGTCCATTCTTATGATTTAATTCTTGTGATCCAAGGGTAGCCAGAAAATCAAATTAAAAAGTTTCAAAGTTAATCTAGATTTAATAAAAATACAAAATATTTATATAAGGTTTAGAATATTGTTTGTCGGACCTGAAATATAACGCTTGCCTGCAAACTAGTATCCTGCTAAAGAGTCGTCAACCAGTTGCAGGGGCTATCTCGGGATATCTCCTTTGCTTAGCGTCTGTCTACCTGGTAAAACAAGAAGAAGTGAAACATCTTGTCAATTCCATTCCTTTCACGCTTCTCTTTCAACCTGTCTGTCTTGAAAGCTAGCTGCTGCATGGTTTCCCTGACAATTTTAATCCTGAAGCCACCTTAAGTTTCTAACTGATTCTTTATCCAGAAACGTTTTTTTCACTTTGGCATGAAGAATTACAATTTGGTCCTTGTAGTTTTAAGTTTTTTCTTCTTGGTAACTTTTTTTTTTTTTTTTTTTATGTTTCAATTCTTAGATTTTAAAAGGAAAAGGAGTCATCGGTGGGAAGGAGAGAGAAAGTGATAGATCAGCAAAAAAAAAAAAAAAAAATCTTGGTATTATTGTTTCTCCTAACAAGAAGAGTGTTATTAAGTGTTTTTGAACTTTTATTTTATATTCAGTTTAATTTTGTAGGTTTTTTACCGATTTAAAAGGTTTTTAATTCTTAGTGTTTTTTTGTTGAAAATAACCTAAAAATAAGTTTTTGGAGACCAAGCCCTGTCTATTTTTAAATAAAAGAATAATAAAAATATAAACAATAAGTTCAAAAAAAAAAAAAAAAAGGTTCATAGGCTTGCCTTGAAGACCCACATGCCAGACCTTTCTTTTACTTGAGGCCCATATGCTTAATATTTTTCTAGGTTTTTTTTCCTAATATTTTAAAAATATTTTAATTGAGGTGTATTATAAATAAAATATTTGATATGATATTTAAATTATTATTCAATTTTAACCTAATTCTTAAATAACGCTATAAGTTTCTATTTGAATGTTAACAATTCTTTCTTAATTATTATATACCTTATATAAAAAAACTTCATTCATGAATATTCATAAAAAATAAATTATTATTTTTTATATTATTTTTAATATGATTTTTTTACTTTATTTTACCACATTAATTAAGTTTTTTTTCTAATTAATATTTAAACTTGCTTTTGAGATCATTAATAAAGTGATGAAGATTAGTTTGAAGAGACACACACTTTTCCTACTTATTTTAAATAAACAAGATTTTTAACAAATTTTTATTTTAAATATCGATGCTTTTTAGTTGAAAAACATTCTGCTAATAAAAAATTATATAATTATTTTTAAGAAGATTACAATTTTTTTTTATGATGATATCATTAATTGCCTTATAGATAATTATGTATTAGCTTGATATGCATAATGTTTATATAATTTACTTATGAAAATTGAATAAGAATAAAATCTCTATTTTTTTTTAGTTTTTTCTAGTAAAGTTTTATATGATTTTCTCAAATTTATTATTTTAATGTTTTTTCATGTGGATGTGTAAAACTGATAAATTCTCAAACTTTTTATTTTTCACCTTAAAACACAATGCTTCTTATAATTGTTTTTCATAGAAATAATTAAAAACGAGGATGGAATATTAGGCTCTTGATTAAAAATATGCACTTTTTAATTTCTTTTTAGTTTAATTCATTATAGTTTTACTGAACTTTTTTCCTATTATTATAGTTTTTTATTCAATAAACTATACTACTAATAATAAAGTTTTTGTTGTAAAAATAAATACATGGATAAAAAAGATAATTTTAATGAAAAAATACATTTATCATCCATAATTTTCTTTGGTATCTCTCCTGACGAATACTTGTTTTTATAAGCAAATAATTAAGTTAAAATTAAATTCCAAAAAAATAAATTTACCAAACCTAAGTCTAATTAAGCCCATGACATAGATTGGGCAAATTAATTCGCCTAAGTTTAAAATATTCTTATCTTAATGCTTATATTAAAGAAATGTTAGATCGATGCCTTCTTAATATTTTTTCAAAAGGCAAATTGGATTTTAATCGCTGGGACTAAAGTCAATTTACATATTAAGTTAGCCGGGACCAAGTCAACTCCAACCTAATTGAATTTGAAACATTGGGGAGTCGCCAATTCGGTTGATCCACCGTCGGAGAAAATAAAAATAAAAATCCGTAACTGATTCCTATTTTCTTTCAAGATTTCACACGGCAGCCGGTTCTGGAATAAAGTTCACTAGTTGCATTGAACCAGCAATGAACTCTCTTTCTTTCTAGCTGATTTTGACTGAAGGCTACGTTTCTCATCTATCGCTCTGCAATTTGCTCCCTGAATCCCGAACCCTAGCTTCCTTAAACTTGGTAACAAAAACAAAACCCCCTTCCTTTTTTGAAAGAAAGTGTGTTATTAGGTTTACCAATTTCAGTATTTCACGTTGCTGTTTATGGAGATTTCTGAATGAGTTGACTAAGCCAGCATAGTCAAATTTAGAAATGGGTGAAACAGAAAACCCTTTTTCTGCACAAATCATAAGGCAAACCCCACTCCCTATTCTGCCCATAACAAAATAGAAAATGGCACCATTGTAGATTTGAGAAGAAATGGAGTAGATTCCAAGGGAATTACTGACTTTCAGTCTAGTGGATGTGCTGAAACTTCAACTCTTTCCTGTTTTGTTTTCCCTTTTTTCCCTTAACATTGCTGTGGTCGAGGAGGCTGAACAATGGATTCATAACATTAGGCAGTAGAAGATGAACCATCAGAAGTAGAACCAGAGGGCCGGCCTTCAAGGTAGCATAGCCATTTCTTACATTTTCCATAAAGGCTTTTGCCGTGTCATTGCGAGCTGTTCGCAAGAAATCTTTCCGTGTTTTTTTAGACTCGGACTTGGTGCAAAAGAAGTTCCCCACCAGTCTAAATCTAGACCGTCAAATATGTTGTGTGTGGTCCCGCACCATGTGATGGTGGGACCACCACATTAATTAGTAAGAGACAGCAAGGCAAGGCTGTCTCTTTGAATTAATAGAGGAGCTGCCACTATAGAGGCAGTAGCAAAAACGGGAGAAAAACAAGAGAAAAGAGAAGAAGAGGCAGCAGAGCAGCCTGTGTTCTTTCTTCGATTTCCAGCTCGTTCACCGTTGGATCGGGCTGAGATTTTGACAGCAGCTTTTAGACACATTCCTCTTCATTCTGGACGGTTGGATCGAAGATTTTGACAGCAGCTGTGATCATTGTGTATTTATGAAAAGGTTTCCAGATGGAAACTTTATTATTCTCCTGTTGTATGTGGATGATATGTTGATTGTTGGTCATGATGCTAAGAAGATTCAGATTTTGAAGGAAGAGTTAAGCAAGTCTTTTGCAATGAAAGACTTAGGACCGGCAAAACAGATTCTTGGCATGAAGATCACACGTGACAGGAAGAAGGAGAAACTTTGGCTATCTCAAGGGAGATATGTCCAAAAGGTACTTGAGAGATTCAACATGAGCAACTCCAAACCGGTTTGTTCTCCACTTGCAAGCCACTTTAAACTAAGTTCTAAGCAGTGTCCTTCAAGTGATGAAGAAAGAGATGAGATGAAAAAGGTTCCTTATGCATCCGCAGTTGGTAGCTTGATGTATGTCATGGTTTGCACAAGGCCGGATATAGCTCATGCAGTTGGTATGGTTAGTCGATTCCTCTCCAATCCTGGTAAAGAACACTGGTCAGCAGTGAAATGGATACTCAGGTATCTCAAAGGTACTTCTAGTTTCAGCTTATGTTTTGGTAATGATAAACCTGTGTTGGATGGATACACAGATGCAGATATGACTGGTGATGTTGATTCTAGAAAGTCCACATCAGGATACTTGATGAAGTTTGCAGGGGGAGCAGTCTCATGGCAATCAAGGCTGCAAAAATGTGTTGCATTATCCACTACAGAGGCTGAATATATTGCTCTTACTGAAGGGGGCAAAGAGTTGTTATGGATGAAGAAGTTCCTACATGAACTTGGCCTAGTTCAAGAGAACTTTGTGTTGCATTGTGATAGTCAAAGTGCAATCCATCTCAGTAAGCATCCTACTTTTCACTCTCGGTCAAAGCACATTGAAGTTAGATATCAATGGATTCGAGATGCTATGGAGATGAAGTCATTTGTTGTTGAGAAGATCCATACTGATGACAACGTGTCAGATATGATGACCAAACCTCTACCGAGAGAGAAGTTTGAGTTTTGTAGAAGGGAAGCAGGCTTATCAGAGCCTCCTAAATTGAAGCTTACATGTTGATCGCCAGTATGGCGAATTCCTCACATGGTGCGTGAGGGGGAGATTTGTTGTGTGTGGTCCCGCACCATGTGATGGTGGGACCACCACATTAATTAGTAAGAGACAGCAAGGCAAGGCTGTCTCTTTGAATTAATAGAGGAGCTGCCACTGTAGAGGCAGTAGCAAAAACGGGAGAAAAACAAGAGAAAAGAGAAGAAGAGGCAGCAGAGCAGCCTGTGTTCTTTCTTCGATTTCCAGCTCGTTCACCGTTGGATCGGGCTGAGATTTTGACAGCAGCTTTTAGACACATTCCTCTTCATTCTGGACGGTTGGATCGAAGATTGGTGGTGTGGAAGCTGGCCGTTTTGACAGAAAACGGGGCTGTCAGTTTTGTGAGTTTTTCTCAAATAATTCTCCTTTAATCTTGTTGTAATCCGAGAATAAGTAGTTCTTGATGATATATATGTTGTATCCCTTAGTTGAATCTGAGGAAGAACAGTTGTGAACCCATTATTTGTGATAGTGGAAGTTTTTAGGTGGACTCCGGTCCCGTGGTTTTTCCCGCATCGGGTTTTCCACGTAAAAATCTTGGTGTTAATTTGTGTGATTATTTGCATTATATTTGATCATTGTTTGAATCTGTTTTTACTGCACAAAGAGGGAAAAAGGATTGGGACTTGTGAATTGTATTTCGCTGAATTGATCTGGTTAGTTGTCCCGAGTTTTCCCAACAAAGTGGTATCAGAGCATCTGGTTGTGTAGATTGAGTTCTTGTGCAGTTAAAATGGAAAAGGAAGATTCGGGCATGATAAAGCTCACTTCCTCAAATTATTTTCTGTGGAAAACAATGATGGAGGATCACTTATATTGTAATGATTTGGCTTTGCCGATTGAATGTAAAGGAATAAAGCCTGATGACATGGATGATGCAAAATGGAATGGACTAAATAGAAAGGCTACCGCTAATGTTAGAAAATGGGTATCTTCTAAGTCCATTAATCATATTTCTCAAGAACATGACTTTTATACAGTGTGGAAGATGTTGGAAGAAACATTTGCCAAGGAGAGTGCACAAAACAAGGTTTTTGTAATTAGAGACCTTGTGAATTTGAAGTATAGAGATGGTGAAGATGCTTCGGTGCATAGAAATGTATTCCAAGGGTTCTTGAATCAGCTGTCATTGATGAACCTTGAGTTAGCCGATGAAATGCAAGCATTAATCCTATTGAGTTCATTGCCGGATAGTTGGGAGACTTTGGTAGTGTCACTTAGCAATTCTACTCCGAATGGAAAGCTCACTTTGAAAACAGTGAAGGATTGTATCCTCAATGAAGAGAAGAGGAGGAAAGGGACAAGCACTTCCGAGTCTCATGCACTTGTTACAGAAAGTCGAGGGAGAAGTCAAAGCAGGTTCTCTCACGGTAAGCAAGATGGAGAATCCAACAATAGAAAAGGCAAATGGAAGCCAAGAGGAAGATCTCAGTCAAGGAAGGGTTTTAAGTGTTATTACTGTGACAAGCCTGGGCATATGCAAAAAGATTGCAGAAAGTATAAGAGAGATAAAAAGGGTAGAGATGAAGACAAGAATGAAGAGAATGATACAGCTGCAGTTGTGTCTGATGGTGATGTTGCCATTGTGTGTGATGATGGCTGTGTTAATCTTGCATGTCAAGATACCACCTGGGTTGCAGATTCAGCAGCTTCTTATCATGTTACACCCCGACGTGATTTTTACACATCCTACACTACTGGTGACTTTGGTCAAGTTAGGATGGGAAATCAAGGGATGGCTAGTGTTGTGGGCATTGGAGATATTTGGTTGGAAACCAATACTGGGTGCAAGTTGCTACTCAAAGATGTTAGGCATGTGCCTGATATGCGCCTACATTTGATCTCTACTGGTACTCTTGATGAAGAAGGCTATCACAGTTACTTTGGAGATGGTAAATGGAAGCTCTCCAGAAATTCCCTAATTGTTGCTAAAGGGAAGAAGATGGGTCTCTACATGTCACAAGCCAAGGTGATCAAAGGGGAGGTAAATGCAATTGAAGATTGCTCTATTGATTTATGGCATAAGCGGCTTGGACATTTGAGTGAGAAAGGCCTTGGAATCCTTGCCAAGAAGAATTACCTTCCTTTAAAAGGTATGAACTTGAACACATGTACTCATTGTTTAGTTGGTAAACAGCATAGAGTTGCATTTCAAAGATCACCTTCACATAGAAGGTCACATGTTCTTGATTTAGTTCATACTGATGTTTGCTCAATGATTGATAAGTCTCTTGGAGGTGCATTGTACTTTGTTAGTTTTATTGATGATCACTCCAAGAAGATTTGGGCCATTTGTTTGAAATCCAAAGATCAGGTGCTTGATGTCTTTAAGGATTTCCATGCCAGAGTTGAAAGAGAAACTGGTAGAAAGCTGAAATATGTTCGAGCAGATAATGGTGGTGAATACAGGGGTCCTTTTGAGAAGTACTGCAGGGAACATGGTATCAAGTTGGAGAAGACAGTTCCTAAGACTCCACAGCAGAATGGAGTGGCTGAGAGAATGAACAGAACCATTGTTGAA
Organism: Populus nigra; assembly: GCF_951802175.1. Classification (NCBI taxonomy): domain Eukaryota; kingdom Viridiplantae; phylum Streptophyta; class Magnoliopsida; order Malpighiales; family Salicaceae; genus Populus; species Populus nigra. Next base: position 6,400,741 of record NC_084854.1, on the reverse strand, counting down.
AGAATTAGATGTATGCTCTCTCATGCAAAGCTGCCTAAGTCCTTTTGGGGCGAGGCAATGAAGACTGCAGTTGCCATGATCAACCTTTCTCCATCAGTTCCTCTTGAGTTTGATGTTCCAGATAGAGTTTGGAAAGGAAAGGATGTTTCCTATGCACACTTGAAAGTGTTTGGATGCAGAGCATTTGTACATGTTCCAAGGGATGAAAGGTCTAAGCTTGATAGCAAGACAAAGCAGTGTATTTTCTTGGGCTCTGAAGATGATGAGTTTGGTTATAGGTTATGGGATCCAAAGGAGAAGAAAATTGTGAGAAGCAGAGATGTTATCTTCTTTGAAGATCAAACCATTGAAGACTTTGAACTGAAGGAGAAAACAGAGTCTACTACTTTTATTCCATCTAATTCAAATCCAGCACCTACTCCACAGTTATCTTTGATGCCTGCTAATCATGGGGGAGACTTGCAAAATGATGAAAATGATGGTTTTCTTAATGAGCCATTAGTTGGTGATCCTGAATCAGCTAATGATGATATTGATGTTATTCCTGAACAGGTTATGCAAGAAGCTCCAGATGAGCCACAATTGAGGAGGTCAACTAGACCTCGCCAACCTTCCACCAAATACTCTCCTCATGAGTATGTGCTGGTTACTGACGGGGGAGAGCCAGAATGCTTTGATGAAGCTATGTCACATGAGAAGAAAAGTGAGTGGTTGAAAGCAATGCAAGAAGAGATGAAATCCTTGCATGAAAATCATACCTTTGAGTTAGTGAAGCTTCCTAAAGGTAAGAGAGCGCTCAAGAACAAATGGGTGTTCAGGTTGAAAATTGATGAACATTGCTCACAACCAAGGTACAAGGCAAGATTGGTTGTGAAAGGTTTCGGTCAGAAGAAGGGTATTGATTTTGAAGAAATCTTTTCACCAGTGGTCAAGATGTCTTCAATCCGAGTTGTGCTTGGCTTAGCTGCTAGTTTGAATCTTGAAGTTGAGCAACTTGATGTGAAAACTGCCTTTCTCCATGGTGATTTAGATGAGGAGATCTACATGGAACAACCTGAAGGGTTTGAAGCAAAAGGTAAAGAGCAGCTAGTTTGAAAGTTGAAAAAGAGCTTATATGGGTTAAAGCAAGCTCCAAGACAATGGTACAAGAAGTTTGATTCTTTCATGGTGGATCATGGTTATGACAGGACCACTTCTGATCATTGTGTATTTATGAAAAGGTTTCCAGATGGAAACTTTATTATTCTCCTGTTGTATGTGGATGATATGTTGATTGTTGGTCATGATGCTAAGAAGATTCAGATTTTGAAGGAAGAGTTAAGCAAGTCTTTTGCAATGAAAGACTTAGGACCGGCAAAACAGATTCTTGGCATGAAGATCACACGTGACAGGAAGAAGGAGAAACTTTGGCTATCTCAAGGGAGATATGTCCAAAAGGTACTTGAGAGATTCAACATGAGCAACTCCAAACCGGTTTGTTCTCCACTTGCAAGCCACTTTAAACTAAGTTCTAAGCAGTGTCCTTCAAGTGATGAAGAAAGAGATGAGATGAAAAAGGTTCCTTATGCATCCGCAGTTGGTAGCTTGATGTATGTCATGGTTTGCACAAGGCCGGATATAGCTCATGCAGTTGGTATGGTTAGTCGATTCCTCTCCAATCCTGGTAAAGAACACTGGTCAGCAGTGAAATGGATACTCAGGTATCTCAAAGGTACTTCTAGTTTCAGCTTATGTTTTGGTAATGATAAACCTGTGTTGGATGGATACACAGATGCAGATATGACTGGTGATGTTGATTCTAGAAAGTCCACATCAGGATACTTGATGAAGTTTGCAGGGGGAGCAGTCTCATGGCAATCAAGGCTGCAAAAATGTGTTGCATTATCCACTACAGAGGCTGAATATATTGCTCTTACTGAAGGGGGCAAAGAGTTGTTATGGATGAAGAAGTTCCTACATGAACTTGGCCTAGTTCAAGAGAACTTTGTGTTGCATTGTGATAGTCAAAGTGCAATCCATCTCAGTAAGCATCCTACTTTTCACTCTCGGTCAAAGCACATTGAAGTTAGATATCAATGGATTCGAGATGCTATGGAGATGAAGTCATTTGTTGTTGAGAAGATCCATACTGATGACAACGTGTCAGATATGATGACCAAACCTCTACCGAGAGAGAAGTTTGAGTTTTGTAGAAGGGAAGCAGGCTTATCAGAGCCTCCTAAATTGAAGCTTACATGTTGATCGCCAGTATGGCGAATTCCTCACATGGTGCGTGAGGGGGAGATTTGTTGTGTGTGGTCCCGCACCATGTGATGGTGGGACCACCACATTAATTAGTAAGAGACAGCAAGGCAAGGCTGTCTCTTTGAATTAATAGAGGAGCTGCCACTGTAGAGGCAGTAGCAAAAACGGGAGAAAAACAAGAGAAAAGAGAAGAAGAGGCAGCAGAGCAGCCTGTGTTCTTTCTTCGATTTCCAGCTCGTTCACCGTTGGATCGGGCTGAGATTTTGACAGCAGCTTTTAGACACATTCCTCTTCATTCTGGACGGTTGGATCGAAGATTGGTGGTGTGGAAGCTGGCCGTTTTGACAGAAAACGGGGCTGTCAGTTTTGTGAGTTTTTCTCAAATAATTCTCCTTTAATCTTGTTGTAATCCGAGAATAAGTAGTTCTTGATGATATATATGTTGTATCCCTTAGTTGAATCTGAGGAAGAACAGTTGTGAACCCATTATTTGTGATAGTGGAAGTTTTTAGGTGGACTCCGGTCCCGTGGTTTTTCCCGCATCGGGTTTTCCACGTAAAAATCTTGGTGTTAATTTGTGTGATTATTTGCATTATATTTGATCATTGTTTGAATCTGTTTTTACTGCACAAAGAGGGAAAAAGGATTGGGACTTGTGAATTGTATTCCGCTGAATTGATCTGGTTAGTTGTCCCGAGTTTTCCCAACAAAATAACCCTGTCGAGAGGAGGTTACTTGCCAAGTTGGAAGCTGGAAAGAGTCTAGCTGCTAAAACTATTAAGGATTCCATCCTACCTGCTAGAGATGATAATGAGGACGATGTCAGCAGTGAGGAAATAGAAAGCAAAACCAATGCATTTGCAAAGAAGAGACCAGGTCCTCTGGTTCCAACTCTACAGGTAAAGAAGAAACAGGAGTAAGGTGTTACCTTATCAAAGAGCAAATATAACACTTATGTTTTTTATCTGCTAAATCATTTGTTATGTGCAAAGTTAATGATTGCATACTTTTTTCAATGCAAAATATATTTCAGGAATTTAGATGCTTTCACTGAGCGATCAAGTTATATAGTTTGTGAGCTAATTAGGCATGCACAATATAGCTTCTATATGATGTTTCCCCTTTAAATTTTCTTAACTGTCTTCTTAATAATTGTTGAGTCCTTCGGAAATCTCAGGCTCTTTGAATAGCCTAACAAGCCATCAGACTTGGTGGGTGGTAATCCTAAATAGCATAACATGGTCATAGACACTAGAATGTGTATAGCAGCTTGATGGGTATTGCTGTCACACATGTAGACAATTTAAGAGGAATGCTCTACTTTGATAGAAAATGAAACTTGGTGATTCTCTAATGACAAAACAAGAATATCATTACGCTCATTCCTAACATTGTATTTCCCTACCTAGTGACAAAGGAGAAAATATGGACTAGCTTACGGAGGCTGTTCAAGGAAAAGAAAGAAAGAAAAAGAATAGTCCCTCAAATAGCCCAAATCCACCAAGTTCAGCAGCTTTTAAAGGATTATAATGATACCTTCTTTAATACTTGGGGAATAGGATTTTGCTGCAACCTCATTTAGTTTCATGGAGTCCTCCTCTTAAAGGTGCTGCTTGTCAGTGAACCTAAGGCATGGGGTGGGAGGTTTGGTAAGAGGTCGTGTAAGGAAATCTGGATTCAGGGTTTTCTCAGTCTGCTAGGGATAACTTCAAAAGGGCAGGGCTATCTCTGTCTAGGCATCTGGGATTTTGGTTTCTAGATCAAGTTAGATTCAGTGGAGGAAGGTATTGGATGCATATCTAGTGACACTGATCCGTGCTACCTCCATCTCTCTTTCATTCATGACTTCTTTCCTCTATTGCACACGGACTTTCTGCATAGAGTTCTACATAAGGGACGGCAACCAGTGTATTGATTTTCTAGCTTGTATTTGATTTAGCAATCTGAATATCGTGCAGGTTTGGGATTGTGCTCACTTAGCGTACAAGTTCATCCTTGTTGCGGACAGCCCTTGCCCCTTGGATGTATAGCCAGTTTCCGTTTTTGTTTATCTTCTTTAATTTCCATTAAAAAAAAAATTAAAAAAAAGCGCACGGTGGCTGCTATCACTGCGCAGCCACCGTGAATCTTTAATGTCCGCCCTTAAACATCCTCTAATCTTGCAACAAGGATTGAGAGCACTTTGGACATTGTATTCCCTGATGCCTGGCCTCTCTTAATGGTTCGTCCACAGTCAGACTTACCAGTAGTTAAAGCCACATGGTCTCTGTAGGCAGTATGACTGGGTTCGCTTCTTTGCCCTTTTTCATCATAGTACTTGCACCCACGGATAAAGAATTATTTGAAATCCTTTTCCTCATGACAGATTCTTACATCGCTCCCCCATGACCACAAATGGCCAACAACTAGAAGAGTCGCTCATAAATTTCCAATAATATCAATGATACATGTATAAACTGGACTAGAGCCTGATAAGTTAATTAGTATAGTTTGAGAAGAGCAGGGATTGGATTCTTGACAGAAGCAAACCTAAATCCTGCTCTTATTCCTTTATCTCTGAAATCTTTAAGTTTAGGCACAAGACATCTCAAGGACGTGAAACGAGCTTTGAATATTACTTAAAAATCGGAATCTGGATCTTTGGAAGACTTGGAGTTTGCAAGTAAAAATGCATACGAATTTAGGAAAGGCATAAAGAAACAGAAGGCAGAGTTATAAAGAAAAGAAAAAAGACGAGTAAATCATCTTGCGTTATTGTTTAATCTTCTAATGTCACTGCTTATTGATATTAATAATTTGATCCTCTGACGGACCTTTCCAGTGTGAAGACTCCCTTTAGCTAATTATGCTTTTCGCCTTTCCCTGGGTCTTCGCAGTTCCTGATTCTGCTCATCTTGCTAGTTCCTACTGATCTAAAAATTCCACCACCTTGCTGCCTGCTTAATCAACATTTCTTTCACCCTATCAGTGTCCTATCTTCAAAATTCTCCTTCAGTCTTTTCCATTCAACGAGTTGCTTTTCAAATTGTGTACCTGTCCATTAAACAAGCTTTTTTTAAAGAAAAACTGTACATCCATGGAAGATTAAAGCATATTAAGATATAAAATGAATTTCTTAATCTAGTATTTCGGTTAAGCACAAGTTAACAGCTATGATGCTACTGTAGCATTTACAGCTTCTGATCGTGGTTGCAAATTCATTAGATTTCAAATTTGATAAATTTCTGGTGTCCCGGGTCTCAAGTAGCATTCTTGTAACGTCATATACTAAAATCCTTGGATTTCTAACTAAAAATATAGTTTTTATGAAATCTACAAGGTTTACATGATCCGAGGAGCACATGATCCAAGAGATCCTTTTTAACTTACTAAATATAACTAGTATCTCCTGCTAGACATTCCTCCTTCAAGACACACAACCTCATTAAGCTTATGCTACTCTCGTGTCATATATTGTTAGTTTAATGTTTTGTATCTAATTAGTTGGTTATTTATGGTATTATTATATTTATATAAATATATATTTATGATTAATAAAGTTTTAATTTATTTTTAATATTTATAAAATTAAATTAATAAATCTAAAGTATAAATAAAATTCATGAAAAAATACTTGCAAAATAAATTATAAAGTTGTTATAATTATGAGATTCTTATTGCATTAAAATATTGTTACTAAAATATTCCTGGTCGATACTCTTTTAAATACTAGACATTCATTAGAGTTGTACAAACTAATATATTTTATGTTCTTTCTTTTATGAAAGGAAGCAATCGTTCTTATAAGCTGATGTATAAATAATACTTAGAACTAATATAAAGGTTCTTGTCATAAGACAAGTACACTGAACTAACATGCATGGGAATTTCATATGGAGAGCTCATATATGTCTATGGAAAGGCTCACATTATGATTAAATAAGTGATCCTTAGACTTGTGATTACTAAGTTATCTTATATAAAGAATGTTATGTTTTGATCATGTTACATGCTATCTTAATAGAGATAACAAAATGATATCTTAATAGAGATAACAAAATGACATATATTGGATATAACATGAATTATATAAAAGTACTTGAGTGATCAAGAGAGAATTCATTACCTTAAATAAATTAGAAAAAATATTTCATCTGTTTTCAAATAGTATTGACTAAGAAATCCTTGACCAATACGGAATGAGATTTGAAAAGAGTTTCAAATATTATTCAAACGATCAATGACTATTATATAAAGAACAAATATAATTTAACATGACATACATACTCCATGCTTTGATATTAAATTAGAGCATTATTAATAAAAGAATATTAATTATAATGAGAAACTGGTCACTGAAAGGTTAAGTCAAATTACTAATGACTTTTCAAATATCTGAAGATCATGTCATGCTACTAGATGATATTCAAATATAAATTAATCGATTGTTTAATTGATAATAAATTAAATTATTTAATTTATTTAATTATAATTATAATTTATATTTGAGTCAACATATTAGAAACCTAATGGGCCCCGCATATTAAGAATCGTTTGTCAGAAATAAAACTGGGATGATTTAATTAAGCATGACTTGATTAAAATAGTTTTTAGAAATCAAGGACTAGAATATAATTAATACAGAAATTATATTTCTAAAACTAAAAAAATTAAGTAAGGATTTGATTGAGTTAATTTTTAAAATTATCATGAATTAATATATGGATATTATTTAGATGACAAATTAATATTTTGCCAACTTATATGGTTTTTCAAATTTTTTCTATAAATATTAAGTTATGTCTTTAGAGGTTTTCTTTTAGATAGACAACTATGTAAATATAAAATTAGAGCTAACATTATAGACATATTAATTTATCTTTTTTAAATATGAATTTAGAAGATTTATTAATGGTGATTTGTGTGAATTACTGTTGAAGACGGATAATTGAATAACTTTTAATTTACAACAATTAAATTTTTAAAGAATTATTTAAAATAAAAAAAATAAAAACTAATATATAGGATTAGATCCAGCTCATACAGGGATGGGCTAAAATGATCAAAAAGGGAAAAATCTAGTGATATCCAGCCTTGTACACACAGCTCTTTTCTATACAATATGTGAATATCCCTATTTACAAGGAGAGGTTATACTTGAGAGGAGGACATTAACATGTACAGGATTAGACGGTGGAGAAACACTTCGAGTGTCAGGTTGCCAAGTTGGTGTTTTTTTAATATAGGATGCCTGCTCCTCTAAGAAATATAAGTCAGTCTCTCGAGGCATTTGCTTCCTCTACCACCCTCATTCCCTCCAATACAATTCTGCCACATGTAACAAACAGCGACACTGAGTATTAGCCTCCGGGGCTGTTACACACCACCCAAATCGTCCTTAACGGCACCGGAACCCCTAAACCTGCCTGTCTCATGTGCATGGGCGCAAACACATTTCCAAGACTTCCACTTCCTTAACAGTCGTGCACCTGAAACAAACGTGAGCCTGCATTCTTGCTCTTGGGGTACACACACGTTTCCAATATTTCATGATTATAATTACTCTAGTTTCTGCGTTCTGAATTGCTTCCAAACTCTACAAAAGAGAGAACCAGTGAGCGGTCAGGCAGTTTTATTAAGCCTATGAAGTTTGAAGCGATCTGGTATGGAGACAGGATGGAAGGGAAATTCTGAGATATCACCAAGTTGTCCTCGGTGTGGTTCCTCAAATACTAAATTTTGTTACTACAACAACTACAGCTTAACACAACCGAGATACTTTTGCAAGGGTTGTAGAAGGTATTGGACTAAAGGAGGATCCCTACGAAATGTGCCTGTAGGCGGCGGGTGCAGGAAGAATAGAAGAGGAAAGTCGTTGAGGCTATCTTCTAATGACCACTCTAAGAGTATCGGTTGTGGAGGCTTGCCTAATAACTCTATTAGGCATCCACATAGCCATAAAGGAAATTCCTCCATAGAGTCCTCTAGCTCGCCAATGATTCCTGATGGTTCTCATATTGATCTTGCACTTGTTTATGCAAAGTTCCTGAATCCACAGCAAGATTCCAAGAGTGGTTGTGAAGTTCCAGAATTTACCAGTGAGTTTGATCCCTCTCTAATATTCACTAACATCTCGAACACAAATTTGGAACCAAGTTCTCGGTTGTCAGAAGAAAATGGTCTTGCTGGATGCCTCACTGTCTCCGACTTCTCGACGAAAGCTCCTTTGAGCGACAATGACCACTTGATGTACTACTATAGTTTAGACTCGGCACACAAGCATCAAGATCACCAAGATAGGACTAAACAATGTACAAGTAATGACACAAGCAGCTTCAACTTGCCAGTGTTGCCAGGGCAAGACACATCCTCTCAAGAGATACTTTGGTCGAATTCTCACCTGATGGGTAATCATAACCTGGAAATGTCTCAACAGCCAGTGCTTGGACCTGAAACTCAAGATCCTAATCTATTGTTTGGTAACTGGAGTCCCTTTGATTTGTCTAGTGATGATACTTTCTCAAGGTCTTGATGAAATTAATGTGTTACTTCATTGTTTCTTTTCCCTTGCTATACATGCATATCACTGTATATGACCTGAAATAATCTACACATAAACAAGTATATGCTACCCGTGTTTATAATAATGGCACCTTTAACTGGGCTTTATTTACTGCACCCACGAAAGTAATTATATATCAAGCTTCAAAATTTTGCTCCAATTAGAGATGTTTCCTTTTTTTTTTTTTTAATAATTCAAAATTTTATGCTCGTTTTATTAGCCCAACTCAATTTTACCTTGATTATACTGAACTAAACATACGTTAATATCAAACTACCTGAGGTAGACTACCTGGGTTCATTTTCTCTCGTAATTCTTTTCGAAGGTTGAACTAGGCACGTGTATATTGATGTGATGCTAAATGATTGTTTACCTCTTTGATTGAGTTTGTATAGCAATAAGATCACACTAATGGAGGTGGTTTTTCAAGAGGAAACCAAACGTGTATCATTTTCAATTTTCTGACAGGAAAATTTGTTTAAAAATATGGTTAATGTATATATTTGATGTCAATTTAAAAATAGAATTCATTCACTTTTTAAATTAAAACTTTTTTAGAATTTAATTTTTAATATAAGCTTTCTAACACTAAACATTAACAGAATATAAACAAATTATAAATAAATAAAAATTAATATCAAAATTTTATCATATTATAAATTACATGATTATAAACTAAACATATACGCTCACTTATCTTAATTATTATTTGCTAATAATTTTGTACAACAATCAATAACTTCCATTAGATGTTTGGCATTGCTTTATTAATGACACGTTGCATTGATTTACTTTTTTAGGTGATCATGTTTACCCTTGTAAGTTTTGAATTTCATGCTTTGAAGTTAATGAAATCCTTAGTTGAAGATAAAGAGTTCAGAGAAAAATTATACATTTATTATAGAAAATTTTTCTATCACTACTAGAAAATTATAAAATACAAATGGAAACACTGACAAAAAAAATTGTCGGTAAATTATGGTGACATTTATTGTTGGAACATAACATTGTTGTTTTCGTTGGTATTCATTGATGAAAAATTTTCTGTTGATGAACACTGAGGGAATTACATGTGGAAATCAAAGAATGAAAAAAATTAGACATGTATTCCCTTGTTATTTCTATTGAAAAATATGACGTGTCAGTATTACTGATAAAATTACCTATAAAATATAACCATTACTAATATTCATTGGTGAGTCTCTTAATAAATTTAAGTTATAACCTTCGCGATCCCTTATTCTCTTTCCCCATCTCTTCTTCTTCTTCTTAGAAAATAGCACCACCACCCTAATTTTATCCCAAATCAAGCTCTCATCATCACAAATCCAGCCACCCTAACACTTAGTATGTCAGTATCCTTATTCTATTTTTTTTTAAAAGATTGATCACCATATTAAGTAAAAAAACCAACTCATTTTTTGTTGTAACCTATTTTTTTATGTTAGTTTTTTTGGATTGTTTATGTGTTTACTTGTTTGATAACTTTTTTCTATAGAAATTTATTGTATGAATGTATGATTTATACATGTTAAGGTTGTTTAAGATTTTAAAAAGGTGTATTTATTTGTCATTTGATGAAATTGAGTTTGATTTTGTAATTTAGTTGTTTTATAATGGAATAAATAATGAGTTATTTAATGAGTACGTTTCATACTTTGTAAATTTTATTATTAAATTGAAAATTTAGGTAAACTTGAAGGAATTTCATTTTTTATGGAGAAAATTGATAATTATTAACTGGTTCTATTAAAATAGATTGAATAATTTTGAATTCAACCAATGATAGTTAAATAATTAGGTATAAATAATTTATTTAGATAACATTATTAATTAATACACGTTGTCATTAATATTTTATATAGGTTTTATTTGAGTAATGGATGATCGTTCATGAATGTATTGAGTTTTACCCAAAGAGTTGTGCATGATGAAATATTGTAATGATATTGAAGGTTTTATTAATGAACTTTATCCAATCCAAAAAATGTTAGTGAAGGTGGTATTAGATGTGCACGTAAGAGATGTAAAAATAAAAAAGTTTCTCGATCTAGATATTGTTACAATGCATCTTCTATTAAAAAAGCCCATGAAAAAATATTTGTGTTGGTTTGCACCTGGAGAATCATATGCTACTTATGAGACCATGATAAAAAGAATGGTTGGGTTAACTTCTAATTCTAGCAATGTGCATGAAATTATAGATGATAATAATATTCGTTATATGAGTATGATTATGGATGCAATGAGAATGAATTAAGGTTATGTAAATGCATGTTTAACTGTAGATGAAGAATCAAATGCACATGCAATTAAATTTTTTAAACTTTTAAAAGATTATGATGAACCAGTATGGGATAGGTGCACAAACCATAGTAAATTATCAGTCATTATTTCCTAAGGGATGAGAACCATTATGTTTAATTTCAAATGGTGGAACCCATTGTGTTGTCGTTCTAAAGGAAAGAAACTATTGTGTTGTCGATTTCAAGTGATGAAACCTATTCAACTGTTGCTCCAAATAGGTAAGGAGCAATGATGTTATTATTCCTAGATAGATAAGTATGATTATACATGTCTTCACCTTGAATGGATGCCGTGGGTTTGAAAATGATTCAGGTCTATAAGAATTCGACATGTGTCTATTATGTATATATTAGGTTTGAAGAGATATCATAAGCTGCTCTCCTAATTATGAGGAAATTCTACCATTGTTTTTTTTAAAACAATTCCCAAAAATTAGAACATGAAATAAAATTGGTTAGGGTGTTACAAACCTTAAGAAAGAGTTTAAAAACAAGACGCATGATGAAGTTTTAATATGTAAGGCTTATATTGTTGAAGATATCTCAACATTTATTTCATACTATTTTGAGTCTCACTTAAAAACAAAAATCAACTGCATCCCAAGACATGATGAAGGTGAGAAAGTGCCTTTGAGTGGAAATTTATCAATATTTTCCTATCCTGGATGGTTTTTCTAAAACAAAATGCAGTAAAAGAAAGATATTTGATAGAAATCGAATTCAGGACATGCATATAGTTATGTGTTATTTAACTGTGATCGATAAATTAAGACCTTTTTATTTAGTGAGTATAATATTAACATGTTATTTTAAACAATTTTTCTCTTATACTCTCATAAAGTGATAAATTGAGTAATCTTTGTAAGTAACGTCGTCAATTTTTACTATCTCAGAATTCACATCTGACTGAATCTTATATTTTCTAATTACAAGATAAACAATTTGCCACATGGTTCAGAACACTTGTAAGCAGTACTTAATAATTCTTGACTCTCATAATATTTAATTTCATTATATATTTCTCTTTAATTGTTAATGGTTGTAATCTTGTATTAGGTTTATTAAATGAAAGAGAATACTAGTGACAATTTTAATTTATTGTGTTTGGGTCTTGAAAGAAATGTCAAGAATTATAACAAATATTTCGTCAATGAATATGTCTTTCATACTACAAAGTATGGTTAGGGTAGAAAGACTTATAATAGTGGAGTTTGTGTTAAGCGATCAACTTTTAATGAGTTTGAAGTTGATTATTATGAGAAGTTTGAAGATGTGATTGAATTGTAATATCATAGCGAGTATAATAAAGTATTTTTATTCAAATGCTATTAGTATGATACCACTAATAGAGGAATAAAAGTAGATCTTCATCATGGTTTGATCGAAGTTAATACAAAGGCTAGATTTTGCAACGTCGATGATGTCTTTATTTTTGCCGAACAATGCTAATAAGTTTATTACACATACACTCCTTCTTATATAAAAGATTGTTCTAGGGTTAACTAGTTAGCCATAGTGAAAACCAAACCTAGTAGTTGTGTTCAAGTTGTTCAGGATGGTAATGATGAAGTAGTACGACAAAAAATATCTCTTAACTTGATGATCTAGTTGATGCATATCGAGTCGCTCCATCTATCGACTTAGAAAAAAAATCAAATTTTTGTGTGGTTGAGAATATTTTTATTGATGTTGACGCCAAAGAGTTAAATTATATGTTGAGAACCAGTGGACATACATAAGTAGATGAAGATGATGATATCGATAAACTTCAATTCAATAAAGATGATTATGATAGACATGACGATGATGCAATTAACGATGAAGAAAAAGAGAAAAAGAAAAAGAAGACAATTTTAATTAAAAAGATTTCAAACTGATTTTAAATGTAAAACATCAATATGTAATGGAATTGATTTTAAAGTAATATTTCTTGTTATTGGTCTACAATAAACTATTGCTAACACAATTGAAATGTTTATTGTTTTCATTTTATTATTATGCTATTAAACATAAATGGTGTTATTGTGTTATGATTTTACTATATTTGCAGGTTACATAAATAGGAAATGCAAAAATATTAGGGAAAAAAAATTGTTTTATACCAATGGAATTACTAAAGGAATGTAAAATATCAAAAAAATTATCATAGACTAAGTGCCTCGAAAAGTTTCAGAGAGTTAGGAAAAATCACAAGACTTTGCCACTGACAATTATAGACGAAATAACCGATGAACCAAGTCCCTTGAAAAGTTTTAGAGAGTTGGAAAAAAATTGCAGAACTTGACACTATTAAATGTAATTCTTTAATGGTTTAATTCCATTGATAATATATATATGATCTCCGATGAACTTACCAATGATTTATTTTGTTGGTAATATGCCATAATCACTAATGGATTTACCAACAGAATAGATACCTGTAATTTTATTTTTTTTGCATGCTATTTTCGTCTACAAATCCATCATTGATTATATTATTGATGGAATTATCAACAAAATATAAATCACCAACGATGTAGCTAGCTGTGCCTCGATGTCGATAGGTGACAACGAGGTTTTTATCGTGCCTCATAAGAGGGTGTTATGTTGTTGGGAAGGGTTTTTGGATTTGAGGTTTAATTATAAAATTATGATTAAGGTTTAGGAGTTGCCACCTAGTATTATGGTTACTAGAAACTTATGGTCTGCAAGAGTCTGGGTAAATGACAAGTTGTGCAAAGAAAAAACGCATCACCATCAGTGCACCATACTTAATGTAAGTTGCAACGTTATTTGATTGTTTTTCTAGGTCAGGTTTCTACTCGTTGATCTCTTCTATGGTTCAAGGTAGATCTCTTTTCATGAGAGAGTCTCTACCTTATCGGGTTAAATCTTAATTGTTCTAGAGTCTAAATCTTAGCCTCATATTATTTTACACCTTGTATCTTTAATACCTGAGGGTGTACTCTATTATGTAGTTTTAAACCCTACAGATATTAAAGTCTACTTCTAGACTCTAAAAGTTTTTTGGTAAAGAGTTTTTGATATTTTGACCGAATCCTAATGGATGATCATAAACTGGTTACGATATCCATTTAAAAAAAAAACATGAGAAAGATGCAATGTTTTTTTTCATGAAGATATGCTTGGAAAATTTTTAGGATTTGGCCTATACATTAAAATAAAATATTTTTTTTGTTTTTGTTTTTGAAAAGAGGAATTAATTTGAAAGTTTTGAGATTTTGTTTTTGAATTTTTTGAAAATTTTTAGAAATGTTTTGGAGGAAACAAGGTGTTTTAATACCGGGTTTGTATCTTATAGTGTAGAAATACAACTCGATATTATGCAAAATTAGTAGGAAACATTTGAAAAAATCATAATTTGTTTGAAAGTATTTTTGTTTTTTCTAATAATATAATATTATAACATATATTATATTATATTATAAATAAATATATATTAAATATATATAGGCTAGGCTGACCCAAGAAGATTGAGCCGATTTCGGCCCAACAAATTTTTCTTTCCTTTTCGTTTTTGATATGAGCCGGTCCTGGGCCAGCCATTTAGGCCGTGAACAAAGAATAAAGAAAAAGAAGAAGGCTACATGGCGTGGCGGTGGTCTGGTCGTGAAGGGTGATGAGGTGCTAGCGGTGGATGGCAGAGAAAGAAAAGGAGGAGGAAGAAAATTTGTAGAGGGGAAAGAGGGAGGAGAGGAAGGAGAAGAGAGAGAGTTGCGACTGCTGTTGCTGAACAGAGGTGTTCAGGCAGCGGCTTACGATGGAAATGGTCGTGGTCATACTAGTGATGAGAGTGGTGATGGCCAATAGCCACGATGGAAAGAGAAAAGGGAGAAAATTTGTGGTGGTAGTAAAAGCGAGGAGGAAGCTAATTTTTGGTGATTTTTGGACTTGATTTTCTTTATCTTCAGGCCATGAAATCCACCCCTATTTATAGGGGATGGAAGAAAGTAATATTGTTTACACAAGAAAAAAATTTTCAGCCTTTGATTCAATTGGGAACGATCCCAACCTTTGGTTCAAAGTAGACAATATGAACTGTCAAATCTGACAGTTCAAGGCTGTCTGAGCCGGTGCCTAGGACATTGTGTTGTCACTCAGCCTTAACAGGCCATACTCGGGGATAGAATGTTGTTAGGTGATCATTTTGGTTCAAGAGTTGTCAAATTTGGTGGATATATAAGGAATTAAATACACTAGAAATGTAGCCATCCGAATAGCATTTCAAGCCAAAAAAGGAAAGACAATGAACAGTGACCAGATGACGCGTCGTATGGTATTTTTTTAATGCAAAACGACGTCATTTAAGGTTGAATTAGGGATTTTTTTCCAACTTCAATTTAATCCTCTAACTTTCAATGTTGTTTAATCAAACCCCTAATTGACCCTTAAGTTTTGATTTAATGCAATTAAGCCTCTATTGAATTTCAATATCAGCCCTTAATTTACGCGTCTTTTGTCTTTTGATTCTTGGTCTCTGATTTACGCAATTTAACTCCTAATTGACTATTAAACTTTTAATTTCACCTCCGGTTTCAATCGATTAAGCCCCCATAGCTGGCCGTATTTTGCCAAATGGTCCTTGGCTGTAAAATCTTTTAATTTAATCCCTAATTGACCCCAAAAATTTAATTTTCTTGTAATTTTGTTCTTGATTTCAATCAATTAACTTGGTAAAAATTAAATTTGGTCTCTTAAAATTATAGTTTTCTCAATTAAGCTCAAATTGGGCTCCTAAACTTAATTTTTCACCAATTAAGCCCTTAATAAAATTAATTTAACCCATTTAAAGTATAATTAAGTCCTTGCACTTAGTTAAATCCTTCAATTAGACCCAAATTAATTCTTAACCATAATTAAAATTCAATTTGGCAAATGATTAAATCAAATTGGCCTATTAAAAAAATTAATTAATTATGTTCTTGAACTTAATTTTTATGCAAATTCATCCAATAATCATTTAATCTAACCTTGAATTTGCATTGTTTCTCTATTTTTGGGCATAATAGGGGTATAATTAGGCCTTGAATTTCCTTAAAAATTATAGCTTGATTTTTTTGTATTTTTTTGAAATTCTCCTCGACATGCTTTCTCCACATTGCCACCTTTTATTTTATTTTTTTATTTTTATTTTGAAAAAAATAAATTTTTAAAAATAATCCAGAATTAGGTTATGGCAGATGATATATTTTCCGACAATAACATGATTTTGTCAATAAATTCTTTTTTCTACAAAATTAAATCAGTGTTTAAATATCAATAAAATATTATGACGTGGTATGCAATATTCTGGTTATGTGTCTTGTAGTGGAAGTGAACGTAAATCTTTAAGCTAAACATGTATTCCACTTGGACTATGACCTGGTTTCGTGAGTGACATGGTGATTAAAGAAGATATAATTTTGTAAAATCACACCCCTTCGGATAGGTTATATGAATGTATGTATCAGTGAGAGTACTATAACTTGCTATATATATGACATTTTTATTTATGAATGTATGTATCAGTGAGAGTACTATAACTTGCTATATATATGACATTTTTATTTTTATTTTATCTGAAAAATTAATTAGAGAGTATTGGACTATGCAGGGGAGGTCATCCCTTCGAATGCCAAATCCCTATTTCACCTAGGGTTTAAACTTCGACCTCATAATTCTTAGCAAAAGTTTCGAATTTGAATCGCTTAATGTCCCACTAAGATAATGATAATTCGTTCTTTGTATATTATATTTCATACTCTAAGAATATATTAGAATATATACCCAAAAGTAAACCATAGAAAAACCTTGACTAGTAACATCAGCACTCAGACCATGCTGTAAGTTGTGAAAGTTGCACAAGGGCTACTGGTAATAATTATAAACCTTAAGCCATTCATTTAATACTACAACAACCGTTGGTTAGTCTCTTGATTGACGATAAAATGTTTTCTCTAAGAGAGTAAGTTCTTTTTGGGCTGTTCTTTCTGAGTTTCTAGCAGTTTCAATGCCTGAATAAAACAACCACATTGATGCCGTCGTCTATCGCGTCTCTCTGGCACATGAAAGAGCCTTGAGGGTTTGACCTTTATACGGCCCCGCATATATGCCAATCATTTTGCCCAAACTACGTACCTAATTCCTTAAACTTTAATATTTCTGGATTGACTCCTTACCCTCATCAAAAGAAAAGACGCAAAAATAGAACTCTTAAAGGCTGAAGGGGAAACCTAGCCGTCCTCATCCATCAATTTGGAGGTGCAAATTTTATAAACCACACAAGTTTCCGTTGGTCTTCGCGAGCACGCTTGAATCTTGAACACTTCAACTACTCTTCAACTGCAGAGGATCAATCAAACTTCTCGATGGTATATTTGTAAAATTAATGATTCATATGATGCTTACAAATGCATCATATGATCCAAGAAAACAGCTCCCACGATCGTATATGTGTATATATCTTCTACGACATATCAATGGTCTACACTTCAGAGTTTGATAAAATCAAATGTTTTTTAATCCTTCTTTTATATCATTTGTAACGCAACCATTTTGTTTTTCTATAAACTGTCATATAACTTTTCAGGGTCTGTTTTTTTATTAATACACTTAATTAATTATTATAAAAAAATATATGTTATTTTAATACAAATTATAGAATTAGTGTTCTTTGTGGTAGTCAAACAATGGTGGGTGTTGTGGGATATAATTTATCTATAACTATTAATTATAGCTGGTTCCTTGGACTTGTTCGAGAGACATGACCAGCTCTATACGTTGAAATATGAGAGGAGGAGAAGGTCGATTAAGGTCTAGCATTAGGCAAAGATCGTTATGACAAGGTACTATGTATCATGATTGAGGCCTTAATTAATTAGGGCTGTGTCCTTTATTACCATTTGTTAGCTCAAGGTATGTCATTAACATGGTTTGACCGTAGGGTGATGTCACAGTTAGTTTAAGAGCACCAAGCTGTCCATGGAAATTAATGGTTCTAAGTAAGCACTGCATTGATAATATTTTCATGCACCACTGAATTATTTGAGATAAAATATTCCCCCAACTTTGACAAATACTTTTCTTCAGGGCTTAAATCTATTATTAATTTATTTGATACATATATGTGTGTGTGTATTAAGATACTGGTATATTCTGTACGTAATACATGACGAAACTATGGTAGCTAAATATGAAAGCAAGGTTATATATATATATATATATATAATAGAGTAGTTAGATGATCATTGTTGTCTTAAAGGGCTGTGAGGAAATTAACCTCAAAATCGTTTATTTATTAACTATCAACAATTAATGAAATTCAGTCAATAGATTATAACTTAGCTGATGTTAGTGTTCTTCTCTTTTATAATAATAATTAAAATTAAAATTAAAATCACTGTAAAAATTGCAGAGGAATTAATTAATTGTGGGACTCATGCCAATGCTGTAGGTGTCCTTGCACATGAACTAGAGGTTGCATTTTATGCCAGAAATCACGTTTCAAGGCATGTATCACACCGCCAAAATCAATTAATTTTGACAATAGTTTAAAGTGTTTTATAACATGATACCAATTCATTTATAAATTAATAATTCCTTAATGCTCTATTCAAACACAAGAATCAAGTAAGGGTTACTGTTAAACTCAGGACTGGTTACGCTTGTGCAAGGATGGTGACTTTCTCTGGCTTCTGCCGAGGAGGGGAGTAAGTTGATGTTTAAGACTGCGGTAAATATTTTTTATTTAAAAATATATTAAAATAATTTTTTTATTTTTTTTTAATATTAGCACATTAAAATAATACGAAATTATTAATAAAATTAATTTTTTTAAAAAATATTCTTATAAAATTCAACTGAAAAATTAGATTTAACCTCAATTTCAATATGGCATTAACAGGTGCTCTTTATTGTTTTATAATAAAATCAACTAAGCCAGCATTGACCTCGTGGCTAAATTTTCGAAGAAAAGTAACACGCAATGACCTGAAGCCACCGGATGGGATGGGTCTGAATTCCAAAATGGGCGGCTGCCAGTTGAATGTATTGAACATGATATGGGACCCCCAGGTAATGCTAGATTTGTCTTAAATATTTAAGATAATCAGGTCTGAAAAAGAAATAATCCACATTCTTTAATTACATGTTCTTACCACCACCACTAGATCTGTCTTTGTCGCAGGTCAATCGCTCTTTTTATCAAACAAGCATATACTTAATGAATGTGGATTATTTCTTTTTCAGATGCCTCCCACGGTAAATTGAATTATTGACAGAAGTCTATAGATGGCTGGTTCTTAAAAAATAAATAAAAAACCTAGAATTTGTAAAAGAAGATTTTATCCAAAAACCCATCAAAATATTTTTTATATTTATAAAACCTCAAAACAAAATTTTCATACTAAAAATCCAAAATATAATCTCTCATTTAATACATTGCTAACAAAATTGGATTTTATATTATAAGATTACATTTGCATGCAATAATAATAAATTAATATTATATGCATAGTTATATTCATTAATATACGTACATACATAAACATTTTTGGATAAAAATGGTTTTTACAAGAGGATTTATTTATGTAATTACCCCTTCAATTAATTGGATCATCATCATTATTAATTATGCTAAAAAAAATAACAAACACTTGATCGATTTGCAAATAATCCTATATAGAGAATTACACATCATAATCATCAAAGAAAACTTGCAGTACTGAAACTAACATCTCTAGATCACGCTCAAATAGGCATCGATGAGGAAATTTAAGGTGTTAATTATCTAGCAATTGAACTAAAAGCTTTTATACACTCGTTCTATCATAATTCACAAGTAAATATAATGGTCAAACACCTAAAATTAATTCTGTTAATGAACAGACATTCTTACTTTTCATGCATTGATGGTTTTTATCATTGTATTGTAATATCTCAGAATTTCATTGACTTAATGGTCTAATGACCAATCAATAAAATTTCTACTATTATCAAAAAAAAAAAAAAGCCGGCCTATTTTCTTGTGAAATTATACTGATTATAATTTTGTTGCCCTACGTACAATAGCAACAGCAACATTGTTTACGACCTTCATCATCCTCTAAGAGCAATATCAATTTATCAGGAATCAGTATGGACGACACCAGCAAGAAAAAAAAAGTGTTATGAAATGTTGATCCATCATTTCGCTAGATGGAATCTTTAAAATGTTTATTGCACTAGATCGTCAAGTTTGGGCTATAAAGGAGAACTAAAAATTAAATTCAGCAACAAAATTAAAGAGCTGGTTATTGGGTCGTGGTGACTTGTGAAGATCTAAACCTCGTTAATAATCATTAATTTCCTCGAAATGGAAAGTCCAATTTGCCATGCATGAAACATGCACTGGCTAGTGGACAACACAATTTCGTGCCATTGTATATCTGTTTCTAATATATATTCTCATCAAGAATGAATTATGTACACATAAGAAAGGACAAGAGTAAGCAAAAAGGGAAGTCATGATTTTATCACCATCTTCAGGCTGGATACGAAGAAAGTAGATTTGCTGGTATGCAACGAGAACTCTTCCAAACTCTCGCATGAATTTTAAGCACCTCTCTGGCCTTGTCTTTGGTCTTGCTTCCGCAATCCACTTGAAGCACCAAACATAGCTTGGCCACGATTCCAATCTGCAACATCTCTTGAAGGACACTGGTTGTTGTCGAGTACTTTGAGATAGACAAGATAATCCTCACTGCCCTCTCACTTGCCACCTGAGAAACCCTAAGTATCTTCTTTGAAACAACTGCTAGGCCTGCACCATGTCTTAACAATTCAGCTCTCCCTTCTGCACATTGGCATAGCAAGTCCAACACCATTAGCACCATCTCACAGGTTCTTCTCTCTGATGAATCAAGTAGAAGATCAATCAAAACCGAGACTGCCTTAGCTTCAATGGCTTTGATTCTGTTTCTTCCCCATGGGCAAAGATTGATTAGTAGTTGTAATGAAGCATTTGAGGCTTTGTGAGATATTTGATCACGTAAAACTTGAACTATTTCGGAGAAGAGTTCATGTTTCAAACTGATGAGTTTCAGCGGATCAGCAACTTCAAGCATTGATTTCAACAACAAGACAGCATAAGCTCGAGACTCGTAGTTTCCACCTTGCATAACTTTCGTTAAGGTCTCAATGATCAATTCACCATTTATTCCCATAATAAGATTCTTTAGACCGGATTCGGATATTTCTAGACCATAGAGGATACTCAAGGCCTCATCACCTGGTCTTGCTATCTCAAACCCATCATCTGAAGTTTCTTCAAATGATAAAGAATTGAAGTTATTCACCACCGAGACCAAGAACTCCACAGCACCTGCAGCCTCCATGCATCTTTTGTTTGTTTCGTTCTCGTTAGCAATTGAACGTAGCTTCCTTAGACACTTAACCTGTTGCTGTGGTGACTTAGCATCATTGAGAAGCTTGGCAACCTGTGTTTTGTTGATTGGAGGCTTTGGAGTTGGGATTCTTTCAATACCGTAAGAAGCATTGAGAGTGCACCAAGACTGGATCAACCTCCTAAGAGTGTGGTTTGGTGTCACCTCGCAACCTGATATCACTTGTTTTGTAATTGGACATGTATCATTCTTGCCTGAAAACAACCATTTTTCGATGCTCTCGCGATCATAAGTTATCCCGGTTGGGACTATAACCGGGTCTTTCATGATCTGGAGAGAAATAGGGCAGAGAAAAAATGAAGGGACTTCAATATCTTCCATTTTATAGGAAATATATAAACGTAGAAGATCTTAAAATATAACACTAGGAACCAGCACTTAAGCTAAAACAAGATCAAGAAAGTAGCGGATTCAAGAAAATATATCACAAATTAATGAGATATGAAAGTAGAGGTTAATAGACAAGTAGATGAAAGTAGATTAAATAGCCAAGAATTGAAGGATTTAGAGAATTTTGATTTGAGAGTAGGTTCTGAGGAGTTGTATGGATTGGTTTGATTTGGAGAGAAGATGAGGGGTTGGGGTTATATACGAGAAGGGTTGAATATTGAGAGGTGTTCAAGATTTACAAAGTCAAAAACACGGAAGATAAGCATTGAGATGGAGAGAAGCAATTGGTTTTGACTTTTCTGAGCAATTGAAAGGCTCAAGAATGACAAACTTTACTAAGTCTATGGATGTGAAGCGGTACTGCGGCTTACATCCTTGAGATTAAGGTAAAGGATAAATGCCACTCCCTTTTGACTTTCTCTCTCTAGAACTTTCCCCCCTGGCCCTTGCATTAATGTTTTCTCGGTCTACCTCGTGTTTCTTATGCTTTGTGGTGCATGAATATTGGATAGGTGCCGACAAAAAGGCCATGGTGGGTTCCTGCAGCCTTCCGCCCCTCTCTTCACTCCATGGCTCTACTTCTAGCTCTACTCATAAATCAACATAATTACCCCCCCCCCCTATTCGATCACATAGCTAGTAAATATTATTATTACTAATAAGCTAGTATAATATGTAAAAAGACTCTGCAATGCTGCGACCTCTCGAAATTCTTTGTGGGCGGAAGATCAATAATGTTTTTTTTTAATGTTTTTATCATAAAATATTTTTTTCTTATTTCACCTTTTAAGTTATCTTCACATCACATCATTCTATACGTTGAGATTTGTGTTCTCTTTGTGTGTTTCTATGCATGAAAGGTGTTTTATCATTTAATTAGAAATTAATTTTACAAAATATAAAACAAAATGAAGTGGAAAAAAAACGCAAATAAAGACCTTTTCATTTTCACGTAGAATAACATCAATTTAGTTATGGCAGGCGCGCGAGCCCATCGATCCTCGCAGGCCTTAGACCTTTTAATTAGCTTCTTTTTCTCCTTTAAATAATACCTCCTTAATTAATTATGACATGGCTTGTAAAAGCTTTAATTCATGACGGTTGAGGTTGCTTAATCATGTCTATCACTAGGATTTATAAACATTCAAAGTACGTAAGAGAAGAAACTAAAGGGACAGCATGCATATAAGCGCCGTTCATTAGCAATCTACCTAGCACGAAAAATTTCACAAATATTGAAGGAGAAAATATATGAACGTACATATGCAACTAATTAATAAAGTTCTAAGTACGTGTAATGGGTATTCAGTTGACTTTGCTTTCGGGTTGAATATTTATGTATTCAACCCAAAGTTTTATTCAATACCGTATTTCACGTGGTAGAAAATTTAATAATTTCACTTTCATACAGTTGTGGGGTGACAGGTCGGCTGTGGATATATTTCACGTGGTTTTGTCCGAGTGGAGTCAGCAGTGATGGAAGTGGCCACCACGTCGAACAGCGCCAAGTGGAGTCAGCAGTGATGGCAGTGGCTGGCTTTATATCCCTATATTTGAAATTTCTTAATGCTACAAGACGACAAAGAAAGCAATTTCAAGGTGGAGATTGGGGATGGATGGCAATTGGCTTCAACTTGGGGCCATGTTCTTGGAAGTGTTGGCCGTGGGAATTTAGCGTCGACTCCGTTGAGAAGTCTAATTTATTACCTTTGTTGCTTGCCGTATGTGGCGGCGGCTGCTAAAAAAAAACATGCTGCAGAGTAGATGGTATATCCTGGGGCAGTATTGCAATTTTGCGTTCTTGGGTTGTTAGGAGTAAAAACAAAATCCATGATGTGAATAAAGGGAGAAAATATATAGATGAAAACAAAGGATTGCCTTTGAACTATTTTAATGGTGATTAATAATGAGGTAGTTAATTCAATAGTGTTATTCACACGTTGCCATGACTTACGTCCACCCCTCCCTCGCCTCTTTTTTAAAAAAAAAAAGAAAAAAAAAAAGAAAGAAAGCTTTTGAGCCAGTGATAAATTCCTTTTAGCCTTAACCAGCTATTAAATTTTGGATTTCTTACTTGAAAGTTTCAAGTTTAAACCTTAAAAAGAGCAAGTTAGAAATTAAAGATGAAAAAACATATCCTTATTATTAACTAAAACACTAAAACAATTAGATTTTTTTTTAATAGTGTTTCATTGTTCGTGTGAATAATGAGGCCTTTTCTCTTCTTCTTCTTTTTTATCATTTTTTTTTTAATTTTATCTTCAATTTTTTTTTAAATTCTTTCATTTAGGCGTTCGATGATGGTTGTTTTTTTTTCAAAAACATGACAAAAAAAAAGTAGATTGGAGCCTATTTATATTTTTTTTAATTTTGTTGATTTTTATTTGAAGTGATTTTGGTATGTTTTGGGTTTAGTAAGTGGTTTGTGGAGGTATTTTTTTTGTTTGTATGAGAAATATGAGCTTTTCATTTAAGTATTTTATTAGAATTAATATTTTTTCATAATTTATCAAATATTCATATATATTTTTTAATTTGTTTTATTAAGTGTAAATTTCATCTTTGCATTTTTCAATTAAAACAAATCATGATACAATAAAATAAAATGCATTCATAACATTGATACATTTTTCTACTATGATAAAAATTAATTAATTTAAAATCCTACTCACAATGTAAACAACATGCTATATGAAATATTATGTTTGTATTTTTTATTTTTAAAAAAACATATCATGATATTTTAAAATATATCTACATTATTAGTACATTCTTCTATCACATAATTTTATCTGCGGCATGGCATAAGTGATAAAAACTAGTATAACCAAAACTCAACCTTATTACTATAATTTTATCTGAATCAAGAATTTTTTTTATTTTTACACCTCTTATATTAACATCTAATATCGTCTATACTAATATTTTTCAGAATAGATAGTGCATGATTAATAAAACTCTCAACCCTATTATAATAATGCATCTCACGCAACATTTCGGGTGAAACTTGATACATTTAAGAATGCTCATCCATTACTTATATAATATATATATAAAATATTGATGACAACATGTATTAATTAATAATGTGAACTAAATAAATTATTGGTACTTAACTAATTAGCTATCATTGGTTTAACTCGAACTTATTCAATTTGTTTTAATATCACCTTTAAAACTATAAACAACATATAAACAAATTACATATAAAACATAAAAATGCTAAAAAATAACATTTTAAAAATGAATTACAACAAAAAAAATAGATATTTTTGCTTACTTGATGTGGAGAATCTTAAAAAAATTTAAAGTAGAATAAAGATATTGACAAACTGAGTATTGATGCGGCTATATTTATAAATGGGACAAAGGTGCTATATGCTATTTTTTGCATAATAAAAAGGAAAAAAAATAGAAATGGGAAAGGGGAGATGAGGGTCATCTTTCATATTATAACTTAAATATTACCAAAGGATTCACCGACGAGTATTAGCGATAGACATATTTTATCAGTATTTCTTTTATCATAATGACATGTCATTTTTTTTATTCCTTAATTTCCAATTATAATTAATTTCCTCAGTGTTCACTAACAAAAATTTAATGTTAGTGAATAATAAGGAAAATAGAGATATCATGATCTCTCAGTAAATTTCACTTTAATTGACCGATAATAATTTTTCATTTGGTATTCCCATTTGTATTTAAAATTTTTCTAGAAGTAGAAATGAATAATAATTAAACAAAAAATATGATGGTGAAAGTGCAGCAAGGTATGGCTATAAGTAAGGTTATCAATCCTATTTCGATTGGTGTTCTTTTTTTTTTTCAATTGGATTGGAATGTTTTGGTTTTAGAGCATTTCGACGTGCCATTTCGGGGGTTGTGGTGTTTATATATATATATATATATATATATATATATATATATATATATATATATATATATATAACATAATTTCAATTCAAATCCAAAGATAAACTAAGTTGAAATTATGCAATTCAAATTTCAAATATGAGTTAAAAAATGGAAGTTGAACCGATATGACTCAATTGTATACTACTATTTGGCCAGAATGGAATAACTAGAATGGAATTGGAATGTTCCGGCTATAATTTGGGTGGAATTTTCAAAACATGTCAAGATTCCGAATGAGATGAAATCTGTTCCAGTTTGTTTTATTTTTTAAACTGGAATGAGATATACTAGTCATTACGAACCGAATAAAATAAAATTAATAACCTTAATCATAACAATTTTAATTATGGTAACAAAAGAGTTGTCATTAAGATATTTTTATCATAGGGGTGATAATGACAATAATAGAATTGATTATATTGATTAAGATGATGGTTGAGGTGATAACTAAAATGGAAGTGGTAATACTTATACTATTAATCATATGTAATAATATATGAAATTCTAAAAATTTAAATGCCACCTGTGGTGGTGAGATTGAAGAGCTTTAATCTATTCATTTAAACGTTTCACGAAACATAAATTTAATTAGGAAGCGAAAAAAAAATAGAAGGAAAATCACTATAGCATGATTGAAGAAAAAAAGTAGAGAAAGAATGAATTAAAAGCTTTAAAAATACGTGCAGCCAGAGGTACTGCAATATATTGGGTATTTTTCTATCTTTATTTCTTATATATAAAATCTGTATTTGATAGTGTAGTGTATTATGTTTTTTTTTAATTGAAAATATATTATTATATTTTTTATAATTTTTTTTAGATTTTTAATATTAACATATCAAAATTATAAAAAAAATATTTGAAAAAAAAATATTTTTTTAATATTTTTTTTACAAAAATAAAATTTAAAAATATTTTAAAAAACAAGTCTCACATCATCATATAATCACTTTAATTTTATTTTTTAAATGTACATAAACGTCCCTTTCCTCTAAGCTAGGTAGGTTCTCTAAATGTTAACAACCCATCTTTTTTAACAGTGTTTGGTATTATAATAATGATTGTTTTTAAAATATTTTTTATTTAAAAATATATTAAAATAATATTTATTTTTTATTTTTTAAAATTTATTTTTTAAATTAATATATTAAAACAATTTAAAAATAAAAAAAATAAATTTTAAATAAAATAAATTCTAATTTGAGCAAACATGCGCTAGCTTAGCCAAAAGATGCCTTAATATAATACTTTGTTATACTTTTACCGAAATTGATCACATCATCAATTATTATTATTATTATCAGCAGCTGTGGTTTTGGGCCTAACAAATGGTCTGCTTCATCTAAATTAAATCACGTGATCATAGGTAATTAAAACATGAGCTCCACGTGCTGTATTAACATGTGTACGTAATTCTCAATACCTTTTTAGATGAGTTGGGTGCGAAAAGATTTCTCTTTGTTTTTTCTATTGTTGGATTCTAACTGATATCAGAACGTTTTCAGATGGAAAAGAAATAATCTGATTGTGTGCAAATCACTCAGCAGGTGGTGGGCCCTTTTAATTTAGAGTGTATTTAGCAGTGTGATTACAATTATTTTTTTTAAAAATTTTGTATTGAAATGCATGTCAATTATACTTTTTTATTTTTTAAAAATTATTTTTGAAGTTAACACATTAAAATGATTTAAAACATATAAAATATATTAAATTTTAACAAAAAAATAAAAATTTAAATTTTTTAACAACGTGGTTTGCACCATATTCCCAAACATATTTTTAGAACAACCTCTATTATTTGTCATGATTTGAAGAGCTCTTTTTCTTTGTTGAATTTAGGACAGTAAAAAAAATACAATAATTAAAAAAATATTTAATAAAAGATTACAATTTACATATAAAATCTACAATTTGCAAATAATATGTGCCTTGCCAAAAAGAGAAGAAGGTCATAACAGTTTTTTTTACCTCTCAACTCCTTACTATAAAAAATCAACCTAACAATTCACAATTCATAAATATAATTTACAATTCATCTCTTAATCACAATTAAAAAAATCAGCACATTTAACAATTCATCTAAATTAACAATTTATAATTAAACACAATAAAAATTCACATAATATTTTTTAAAATTTAAACTAAACTCAAAATTCTTATAACATTAAACCATATAATCTAACTACTTCTAAAAATTATCCTAACTCGTAAATGGACCTAGAGCGCTTATGTATAAGCTTACTCCACCTTAACTTGTTCAACTCGAGAAAAGGTATGTAGCGCTCATGAAAGAGTCAGCGCTGAAATTGCCCTAGCTAGTAAACAAGTCTACAATGCTCGTGAAGGATCCTGAAATACTTATTGATGGACCTGCCTCCCTATATACATGTCATCGTTTATGATAATCAATATCATCATCCACTAAAGCTATTTTGAGAAGTATTATGAAAAAAAATATCATTTTATATAGCTGTCTAAATCAATTATCGGATATTGCTCCATAAATATCCAATCTCTATTGTCATACTAAAGATCTAGGTAAGCTGTATGACTCATCAACCAATTCCCTTCACACCTGCTCTGATGATTGATGCTATACAACTTATCACCAATATCAACATAATCCTAGATGTGTTGAGACAGGTCAAATTATAGCATTACCCAGTTAAGACAAAACATCACAAGGATATCAAAGCAATGCAACATACTTGTGCGAACCACAAATCATTTCCATCATTGCAAGGATATCAAAGCAATGCAACATACTTGTGCTAACCACAAATCATCTCCATCTTAGCACATCGGTGAAACTCCTAATATCAAATTATCGATGTTATAACCCATTTTTTACCTCAAAATTTTTTATGTGCTTCAAAAAATTATATTTTTGGTCTAATTTAATTTAATTTTTATAATGATGATAATAAAAAGAAAAAAATGTTTAGGGAGTGAAACAAGAAGAAAGGAAAACAATGGATTAAGGTAATTAGAGACTAAAAATAATAATGAGAGATTATGCAAAAGAGAAAAATAAATAAATAAATAGGAGCAAGAAAAATAATTTTTTTTATGATAAAAATCCTACACATTAAGAAGAGAAAATTTAATTAATTAGAAATTCATGGTCAATAAGGAAACAATATAATTACTTAACATTATTTTTTTAGTTTAGTTTTTTTTCTATTTTGCAGACATTATAAATTGGAGACATTCAAACAAAGACATGATGCACACATAGAGATTTAAAGGAAATGCTCTTGCAAAATAAACTAACGAAAAACCTAGGACAAGGAAGAAGAAAAACTAGAGGAAAAAAAAACACAAGAGTCCAATTTGTCTAGCAGCAGAAGCCACTTCTCGATGTCTGATCTCTTAGCATAGTAGGAGGTGATAGACACCTCTCACACTAATAGAAAGAAATGAGAGTCTTGCATGGAAGGGAGTGGTCTGCTCACGGCTCACCTCTTTGGGCTAGGAGCACATGGAACGACACTCTAAAAGTAAATATGTCAGCATGCGCATACACCCCATGCGACGAGTTATTTTGTTTTTTTTTTCTTTAGTAATTTTTTCCCATTCCATCCATCTTCGTTACTCCTAAAGGTCACTTTAATTACATGTATAATATATTTATTGTTCAAATAATTGTTTTTATTTGTTTTATTAATCTTTGAATCGCAAATGAATGTTAATGTTGATGTTGTTTTGTATAAATTAACGATGTGTTCATGATTTTCTTTTTATGTTTTTTTTTTAATTTATGCTCATTTATATCAATTAAGTTGGGTGGTATGCTTGTGATTATTTATAATGAATATGCATAGTAAATTAATTAGTTTATGGTGAGTTAATATATATTGGATAATTAAAGGAAACAATTCAAAACCCAAGTCTTTGTTAATTATTATTTACAATCTTGCCCTCCTAATAATAATAATAATAAAAGGTGAGTTAGGTTTCATTGTTAAGCTAAAATCCCAAATCACTAGCATATTAATTTTTACCTAATAAACATATCTATTTAGTTTAAGTATGTGTGACAAGTATTTTTATTATAAAATCAAATAACGATGCAACTTATTTTAAATAAAATATTTTAGGGTAATTTTCATTTTCTTTTAGCATTACTAACCCCCTATTCAAAAATCTTTGAAAAACAAGTTTTAGTAACCATAAAATTAGATGATAATATTTTTTTTTCTTGTTTTTACCCATTTCATAATAACTCAGATCATCGAGATGTCACTTGCAACAGAATAATTACTTTACTAGAGATTTGGGGCTAAGTTTTGAATGTTTGATTTTGTAACTTGACATGTTTTGTATATATTTTATGCTTGATTGACTAAACTAATTAATGTGTTTTTTATTTCTTATTTGCATGCTCTATGTTCTTATATATATCTTTGACTATATGATTTTTTATGTTGTATTTTATACATCATTCATCTTTATTAATCGCATGAATCATTCTTTGAATTGGATACGGTCTATATTGATGCCTTTATTATATAACATTTTGTTTTACAGACATTTCCTCTAAGTTTATTTTATAAGTTTTATCTTATTTATAAAATAGGTTAATTTTGATCACTAAGTACAAATACTTTTATTTTTATATATAAATTATACAAATATAGCTTATCGATCTAAACTTTACGAGGAAAAAATTCAAAGATAAATTATAATAATCTCTTTAAAGATTATAAAATTATAAAAATAATTAAAAATGTTTTATTCAAAATATTACCATTTTTTTTAAAAGTAAACTAAAAATTTTTAATAATGAGGAAGATTATATTAATTAATAATTAAAATAAAATAAATTGATTAAAAAAGAGAGAGGCCAGACATGGTAGGCTAGTCCAACTTGCTTGGTTCAAATATTTCTTTTTTTAAAACAAGATGATGATGTGTCATTTACTTCAGTATTTTCTTTTAAAAAACATTAATGGATGACATGTTGTTTGTCATGGTAGGAGCCCAAACAAATTCATTTTCAGATTACCTTCTACGACTGAAAATCAATGTATGAGATTTTTTAACCCCAAAAATCCATTTTAAAATTATTTTTACTTGAAAACATTTTAAAAATATTATAGCAACCCCGATAAACCTAACCTTCTCATCTAAAATAGAAAAAAATAAACAAATAAAAAACATTATTCGTCCTGATCTACTTTCTGTTAGCTTGGTTAAAGGCAACACCAACTTCATTGAACTCTCTACACAAATACGATCTTATTAACACTAAGATTGACCTCTTTTTCAATTGTTAGAATGTGATCTCCCAAAAGGTTTTTATCTCATCTTTCATTTTATTGACTTTCTTTTTTCTCTCTTAACATCTAGGGGCTGAAATGTAATAAGAATGAATTTAGAATTGAAATGAAAAAAAATCTAAAACAATAAAGATCTAATAGTGCATACATTGAACTTTCAGGAATTAAATAGAACTTTGTTTTTCCTTTCAAACATTGACAATGAAAAAACCATATGATTTTTATTATTTGTGTTGGCTTTGATCCTTGTTCTTTTAATTATTTTTTAACTATAACCTACAATTTTGTTTTGTAGTATCAATCTTTAATTTAACATCCAAACACTTCAAATTATAAGTTTATTTTGTAACATCAATCTTTAATTTAATGCTCAAATACTTTGTGTGTGTGTGTGTAAAGCAAAACAAATTACTATATATAAAACCATGCTAATATATCATGCGAGGATAAAATTATAATGAAATATGTATGGATTAGTGTTGCCTAGTTTGCTATGAGAATATAACATTTCAATTTGAATATAATTTTCGCATAAAAAATCCTATTAAGAATAGAGGATAGACATCAAACACCTCTTCGTTGCTCTTTCCTTATGCACCTTCATTATTTACAAGAATATCATGTTGGAACATTCACAACAATAAATAATAAAGTTCATTAAATAATTGTTTATTGCTTGTGAATGTTGAGTTTATTATAATACAAGAATGTAAAGAAAATAAAGAAAAAAACTAAAGTTAAATTCTAATTATCAATTCCAAGATACATTTATCATATGAAGAGTGTACACATGCAGAGCATTTTTATCTAACTTCAATTTTTATACTTGCCAACTTTGCTAAGGAAAGAAGACGGTGCCATATGTAGAAAATTAATAAATCGACGGCAAGCAACCACCATATCCATATTTCTTCAATGGGTGTGGAACTCATTCTATAATACAAGTGAGAGCCCATTAAGAAAACGCACAAAACACAGTCACAGTCTTGAATCCTCAACATTCAAATCCTTTTTGTTAGTGGCCCAATCTTCAACCCATACAATTGTTTTTTTTCTTTTTTAGCTAAAGCATTAAATACATATCAATCACCAAATTTGGGAGGGAGCAAGTAGAGAACTCAAGCAGCCAATGATCCCAGATTAAATGATAATTTTAGATTCAACATCAGTAGTAGTAAAATTTTATGTGTAGTAATGCGAAATGCTCATTGTCGACTATAAAACGAACTTGTTTTTATACTCATTCCAAAAACCAAACTAAATGTAGCAGAATGGGTTACAATTGTGAGATCCATCGTCGAAATCACTCTTTTAAAGGTGGAAACAATCCGGTGTAGAATAATGCAGCAGCAAATTTCGAGCAGGCATATATTGAGCACTGTCCAGCAAGAAGAATGCTCGATTCGGTGGATTCAATTGTCCAAATTGCTTCATTATGAGAAAAGGGATTCTGTGGCGCAATTATGGTCGTAAATTTTGTCAAGAAAAAAGAGGAGTGGCGGCCGGTTCTTTAGAAGTGAAGGCCTCCGCGGGGCTCACCCATCGTTACATATTTTTGAAATAATTATTATAACAGCCTAGAAGTTAAAAGGAAGTCAAGACTGAATTGGATTTGCTTTCCGAATTAAACTATTTAAATCTTGTATAAACTTTAAATTATTTGAAAATTAGTTTATGTATCTTTTGATGTAATAGACTTGAGATAATAGATGATTTTAACAGTTAGGTATGGATCTACTACAACTAAATAATAATCTATACTAGATAAATTACATAAATAATCTAGCATAAGTATTTATCAAGTAATAAGAGAGATCTAGACCAAAAAGAAGTTCTGTTTGATCTAAATCAGAATAATAGCTTAAAACTCTGGATCTGATCGTTAAATCGGGTGTAAATTTTTATAAGAGTTTTCTGAACTATCAAATATTAAAATATAAAAAATCTCATTAAAGGATCTCGGTTTGAGAAGTTTTATTATTTTCCTTGTCTTTCTTGGATTTCCTGCTTCATTTTGGATTTTATGGTTATTTTCTTTATATTTTTGTATTTTTATTTTGTTTCCTGAGATAGAATTTTTGGTCTATTTTAGATTTTGCAAACCTTCCAAGAAGAAAAAATCCATTAATATTAGTTTTAGAGAAAATAAATCTTTGAATTTGAGGTTCTAATCTTCAGCTCTTTTTGCTTATTAATTTTTTTTTGTTCTATATTTATTTATTGTTCTTAGTTTTTATTTATGTCTCTATTATTTTTAATTTTACATTTTTATATTTTAATATATTTAAAATCAAGTATTTTTATTATTGTTTTCAACATTCTCACAATATTTTACATATAAAACTAAATCTCTCTATATTTTATATATATAACTATCTAATAACTTAAATACTCACAAATTTAATAACCTTGAATCGATTTTAAAGTTTTTTTCTATGATATTAATTTTGATTTTTGGAATTAAAATTTTAAGATCATAACTTTAATTCATTCTCCATCTAGAAAGTTTGGTTTTAAAATATAATAAAAGGGAGGATTTTAAAGCTACTAGTGTTTTTTTTTTTCAAAAAAAGTATAGCATACATAAGCACTCACGTGTAAATCACATTGAATCTTACGGACCGCTAATTAAATTGGACCTTTACACACATTTTTTTTGGCTGTTTGACCATCCATAATGATTTAAACTTAAGAAATTAGAAGTTGATAGTCACGAGTTGATCATAATGTGAAGGATTAGTTGGGAGAAAAGAGATGCTCCCCCTTGCTATTTTTAGCTGGAGAGTTACGTTCATGATACACCCTTCTAGTCATTAGTAGGCTTATGTGCTCCTTCGTAATTTTAAATATTTTGTAACTTCCTTCTAACTAGGTTAAAGTTACATTTCTTTCTAATTAATAAAAATTAAATACAAAATAATATAAGTTTGTATAAATTATAATCTTAAAAATCAATGAATATGTTAAAATTTAATGTAAATTATATATTAAAATTTCATCTTACACCTTAAATTAGGTCAAGATAGATTTTTTATTATTATTATTATTATAAACTATTCTAGCTAGCTATGAGCTAAATCAATCAAGATTGTGTGTGTTTTATATATATACACCATTTGCAGCCCCGCTAGCCTACTTGGTAGGAAGTATAAATTAATTGGAATTGTCCCATGCCATCACCAATATGTAGAAAGTGTATCCTTAATTAAGCATTTGGAAATTATATAATTAAAAACAAAAAATAGAAATAATCACAATATGGAACCTTTGTGCATCACATGGCAAGTTTTCCTGTAGACCAAACATGGTCCCGAAGCTATTAGCATTTTCGTTAGTACCGGGGTTCACATTTGTTTGGTCCAAAATTGTATTACTAATTAATAATAAGAAACGGGTAGGAAGGAGAAAAATATGCAGAATTCGAAATCAACTAGCTGGATACCTGGAACTCAAGACTCGAGAGAGAAGAAAAAATGCAAGGAGAGTTCTTCCACTTGTCAGA
Source organism: Populus nigra (assembly GCF_951802175.1). Classification (NCBI taxonomy): domain Eukaryota; kingdom Viridiplantae; phylum Streptophyta; class Magnoliopsida; order Malpighiales; family Salicaceae; genus Populus; species Populus nigra. The sequence continues at coordinate 6,366,137 of NC_084854.1, read as the reverse complement.
GTGTGATCTAAGGATTTCCCTAGCTTTGTCCTTCAAATATGTTGCAGAGTCTGCTTGAAGCAACATACATAGCTTTGTCACAGCCTTAACATCTGCCATTTCTTGGATCACCAGACTTGTTCCTGAGAATTTACATATCTGTGAAAGGATCAGAATGGCTCGATCATCCACCGCTGGAGAAACCCTCAATATTCTCTTTGCAACCACAGCAATGCTACCTCCATGGCTTAAGAATTGAGCCCTTCCCTCAGCACAACAACATAAATGAAAAAGAACACCCAAATTGAGCTCTGTGGTTCTTCTTTCAGGTGATCTCAATTCAAGCTCAATAAGCTCAAAAACTGCACCGGATTCCACCATCATTTTCCGATTTCTTCCCCACGGACAAGCATTTAACAACACTTGCAAGGCGGCATTAATACCTTGATGAGTGATTCTCTCTCTCAAAACACCAACAATCCTCTCAAAGAATTCAGGTTTGAGCCTCTCCAATACACTAGAACTCGCTTCTTCAAGTAGCATTTTCAACACCGAAGCTGCATGGGATTTAACTGTGGCATAATTCTCCATTTTGCACCCTAAAACCCAAGTCAAGGATTCGATAATCTTATCATCATTTTCACTAAAAAAGGCCCTTGATTCACTTCGAGGAATTCTAATAAAACATAGTATACTAAGAGCTTCTTGAATACCAGAAACTTGACCTTTCTTGAAACATGCTGCTATAAACAATAACATGGCCTTGGGCAGGCCAGCATCCACCATGCACTTCCTGTTTCTTTCATTCTCCGCCGCAAGTAATTCCAATCGTGTAAGAGTTTTAATTTGCAACTCGTGATGCGAAAGATTTTTGATGAGTTTAAGGACATGGGCTTTGTCAAGACAAGGTTTAGGGGTGGGGATTCTATCAACACCATGGGATGCATTCTCCGTGCACCAAGCTTGGATTAACCTGCGTAAGGTGTGATTAGGGGTTAAATCTGAATCTTTTTGCAAGGGCTGTTTGGTGACTGGACAATCTGTGTTTTGACTAGTGAATAACCAGTGCTCAATGCTCTCTCGATCATATGTGATGCCAGTTATGGTTGTAACCGGGTCTTTCATGATTTGGAGAGAAATTGGGCAGACAAAAAACTTTGGAACTTCAATATCATCCATGAAAAATTATCGAAAGTAAAATCTATGTGTAGTGAAGGATTAGCTAGGAGGCTGCAAAATGGAGAGATTGATGATAAATGATCAAATGTGGAGATGAGAATTTGTTTTTGTCTTGAAGATTGGTAAGAGAATGCGGCTAATTTATTGAGAGAGAGAGAGAGAGAGAGAGAGAGAGAGAGAGAGAGAGAGGGCATTGGTCGTCTCTCTCACTGGTCATATTCTCTCGGGGAATTTTAATTGCAGTATATTGTAGGGAAGCATTCGGCGGTCAAAGAAAGAAAAGTTGTTGGCTATATATGAAATAAAGATTGCACGTAATCGCCTTTATTACAACCATCTATAGAAAATTATTAATGATTACTTATAGTGTATTTGAACATAATGAAAGCTTGTACCTGACCATGCACGAGGAGGCAAAAATCTATGATTATAAGAACTCAAAAGCATTGTTTTGATTGTTATACAACACTCAAATGAGTTTTTTTTTTCCATTCAAAATTTAAAGAAACTACTTAAAAATATTAATAAATATATTCTTCTAAATATACCATATAGATGTAATACTACTAGGAAATTGACATGAAAAATAATTAAAGGGTATTAATTTGAATAAGTTTGAATTGAACAAATGATGGATAATTAGTTGGATACCAATTATTTGTTGTTAATTTGATTGTTTAATTCACATTTTGATACTACATTGTATTTGTGTAGAAATAATAATTGGTTATTGGTTATTGGATTTTGAATTTATTTTTAATAAAAAAATAAAATTTTAATTGATGGTTACATTATTAATAAATATTGTTATCAATATTCTATATAGGTTTATAAGTAATGAATGATCATTCTTAGATGTATCAAAATTCACTCAAAGAGCTGTAAGGGCAAGACTATTTTCAAGGGGTTAAAAGTTTTATTAATATTGCATTTTCTAATCCAAAAAAATATTAGTGTGGGTAAAATTAGATGTTCATGTGTGAAATGTAAAAATAAAAAGTTCCATTATAAAGATGTTGTGATGATTCATCTACTTAAAAAAAGGTTCATCAAGAAATATTTATATTGATTGGCACAAGAAGAACCCTATGTTCCTTACAAGATGATGTTAGAAAGAATGATTGGCTTAACTTCTAGGTTTAGTAATATAATTAGGTTTATGCATGAAAATAGTAATATTTATCAGAGTATAATGATGGATGCATTGAGAATAAATCAGAGTTATTTAGGTGAAGGTTCATGTAATATCCCTTTAGATAAAGAACCAAATATAAATGCAGCTAGGTTTTTTAAACTTTTAAAAGATCTAAATAAACCATTATAGGATGGGTACATAACTCATACAAAATAATCAGCCATTACAAGAGTATTTTCCATCAAGATAGATTATAGGCTGAGTGAGATCGATTATGATAACATCGTTGAATGGATTAAAAGCATGTTACTTAAAGGAAATAGGCTAAAAGAGAATTTTTATGCTGTAAAATCTATGATGAAACCTCTTGGATTAAGATACCAGAAAATTGATATGTGTCTAAGCTTTTGCATGATATACTATGGTGAATATGCAAATTTTACCAAGTGCAAAACTTGTCACCATTCTCGTTATAAACCTAATAGTGGTAGAGAAAGGGCATTTTTCACATAAAAAATTGAGATGTTTCTCGGTCACTCTTAGGCTGCAAAGGTTTCTTATGTCTTCAAAGGCTATTAAGTATATGACATGGTATTTTTCATATGATACAGTGGATAAAGTCATGGTGCATCCTTTCGATGGTGAAGATTAAAAGTATTTTAATAGTCTGCATCCTCATTTTTCAATGGAACCACAAAACATACATTTTATCTAGTGTATAGATGAATTTAATCTATTTGGATCCTTTGTTTCACCATATTCTTATTAGCTGATTATACTAACAACTTACAACTTACCTTTAGAGATGTGTGCGAAGCCAGAATTCATGTTCTTGTTAGTGATTATACCTAATCCTTATAGTTCATGTATGAATATAGATGTTTGTTTTCAACTATTAATTGATGAGTTGAGTTAATTATAGTCAATTAGGGCTTTGACAGATGATGTCATAAGAAAATAAAATTTTCAGATGAAGACAACATTGGTGTGAACTATAAATGATTTTTGGGTTAGAGCACACATGAAAAATTAACTTGTCCATATCATGTAGAAAATAATAAGGTATTTGCCTTAATGAACTGTGGTAAAGCTCTTTTTTTTTTTAATTGCCACTGAAGGTTCTTACCAAGTTGTCATTGATACAGAAACAACAAAAAAGACTTTTTAAAAGGTAAAGCTAAAAGGAATGATGCATCATCGATACTTTCGAGTAAAGAAATTGTATAATATAGTTTTGCAGTATAAGGGCATTATATTTGGTTTTTATTTTGGTAAGCAGAAGTTTTCTGGTTTTGATATGATCTATAATTAATTAAAACATATTATATTTTGAGATCTTTCTTATTGAAACACCAATGTCATCCATCATAGTTTAGATGTCATGCATATCAAGATTAATATGTTTGACAATATTTTTAACATAGTCATTAACATGAAAGGGTAAACAAAGGACAATATATGAAAGCTAGAATGGATCTAGCTTTGAGTTGTGAACATTAGAATATGGAGTTGCTTAATGATGGATTATGTATCGCAAAACCCAAATCCATCTTCACCTTATATACTAATACACAACTTCTTGTTTATAAAAAATTTAAGAGTTTATGATTTCTTGATGGATATGCATCAAATATAGCTACATTGGTGAATTTGAGAGATTACAAATTATATAAAATGAAGAGTTATGATTATCATGTGTTTATGTAAATACTCATTGCAATTGCTTATAGAAATTTATTGTCGAAAATGATATGAGATGTACTGACAGAAATTAGTTATTTTTTAAAAGATATTTATTCGAGCAAGTTGCATATTTACTATATGGAACAACTTGAAACAAACATCATTGAGATAATCTACAAACTTTAAATGATCATCCCCCTCCCCCCAGTTTATTAGATTTAATGAAGCATCTACCAATACATTTAGCGTATTAAAAAAAAAATTAGAGGGCTTGTGCAATACTTATAGATGTATCCATTTAAGATGTTAAGGACTACATACATCATAAGTAACCATCCATTATTTTTTTTTATAAACATTCAACTATTCATCTCTAATTACTTGTATGCAGATACTTGTTCAATCTTAAAAAAGAAATTAAAAAAAAATACATGTTGAGGCTTCAATATATAAAGCTTATATTGTTGAAGATATATTAATATTTACCTTATATTATTTTGAACCTCACTTAAAAACAAGAATTAATTACATTCCAAGAAATGATGGTGTTGGTAAATTGATATTATAAAATTTTATTGTTCAATTAAAAGCTTCAATTGAATTTGTCCCATTTTAGGAGGAAAAAAATAAAAAGTATTGTAATTCATTGTAAAAATAAATACTCTTAAAATTATCCAAAAAAAAACTTTCTCGGGAGTATAAATCATCATGACTAGGTCGTGATGAGCTCCTAATGGATCAGAATTTAAAAAAAAAAAGGAATATACCATATTAGTCCTGATTGATCACGTGACTAAAATAGAAAGTGACGGTTTTAACCTCATACTGATTTGGATGTGAAGAAGAAAATATGCTTTGTTAATATTCCAGGATCAAAGATATATATATATAGACACATGAAGGATAAAAATGAAACCAATTTTTATTCTTTCAAGAAAATACAACCAAGACATGTCTCTAGGTTGACATGAACTAAAAAAAAAAATCCTTAAAATTATCCCTTCAAAACAATCACAATTCCAACTTATAACCATTAAATTTCCAAAGAGCTAATTTGGATCTTAGACTGAAACCTCTAAAATAATATATATATATACACACACACACACACACACACAAAAGAGAAAAAAAATGAAGGGAAGAGAGAAAATTATATTACAATCTTCTTCTTCTTCTTCTTCTGTATTTTTTCAAATGAATATTGAAGAAGATTAATTACGGAACTAGAATATGTTTTATTTTATATTTTTTTATCATTTATAATAATGAAACAAATAATTTTAAAAGTAAATTAAAATCCATTTTAAAACTTGGAAATTTTCTTAAAAATCAAAGGAAGAATTTTTTTTCTAAACTAATATGGTTTTTTTGCACACTGTTAATATGGTTTTTTTTTTTGTTGCACATTGCTAAAGGTAAAGATTTTAGTGTTAATAATAAAAAAGTAAAATAGAATTTTTCATATATTGTACTATATATCTTGTTCTCATTCAACTAAATACAACTTTATGATCTTGATTTCCAGTTTCGTCTATTATTTAGCCTTATCTCTCATGTTACAATACAACATTCAAAAACTATATATTAACTAAAATTTCAAGTCAGTCCGCAAAACGAAAGGTAAAAAGTGCATTTCTTCTAGAAAGGCACCAACCAATACATTATTTAGACGTTAACATGGGATCTTGATAGTCGTCTTTTCCATAAGATTAACATGCAGATGCTATGCTTACTCGGCAAGAATTCCAAGGAGATGCAACGCCATGGAAGTGGCTCTTTATTGAGTAAAAAAAAAAAAAAAGGCACAGGCAACGGGTGGTACGTTTTACTGCGATCAAGCGCCTAGCAGTTATTTTTTAGAGGTTCAGATTTATTGGTGAATCTCGGTGGATAGTGAAAACTGAGGGAAGAATCTATTATTAATTAAATTGTCTAAGAAAAGGAAAGGCTTTTGAAGAGCTTGCATCGCCTTGACCACCACCACTGGTATATTGATCCATCCAATTCAACTTTTTTAGGCACATCATGATCAAGGAATTCATTGCTTTATACCATCATTCCTTGCTAATCTTTTACGTACAGGATGTTAAGGAGGAGCTCCATCGTAGAGTAGAAATAGATTGATGCAATCGAAATTAAAGCAATAGATCAAGAAAAAGGGATTTAAATTTACAAATAAATAATCATTTATCGATCAAGAAATTCTTTCCTTTACTATTTTATTGGTAGAGATCAATATTTAACTCTTTAGCTGAATCAGACACAATTATCGAGTTTTTCAAATGCCATCATGCCTAAATGAGAGATAGTCAACACATTTATTTGGATCCCATCATGCATAAATTGGAATGTTTTAGGTGAATGCGTGTATTGTCTTCAAAAGAAAATTGGATCACATGCAGCATTCCATGCCTCTTAGCTAGTGAATGTTGATAAATCTTAAGTGAAAAGGTTAAAAATCTACATAAAAGATGTGAGATTATAATCTCATTGTACAAACTCTAACCTCAAATATACAAAATGTTTGTTATTATGATAGTAATTATTTTTTAAAGTGTTTTTTTGCTTGTAAATACATCGAAATAATATCTTTATTATTATTTTTTAAAATTTAATTTTGAATGAACATGTCAAAACGATATGAAAACATAAAAAAGTAATCTGAAGCATAGAAAAAAATTAAAAAAAATTAAAAAAATACTTTTAAAATGTAAAAATAAACATGTTCTAACTAGCTATTAATAAGAAAAGGAAAACAAAAATGAATATGTTATATAATTGAAAAAACAATTATACATCTATTGCTTGTATATGTTTTAAATTTTGGAAAACTCTGTAACCTAAGTCGAATATCTTTACTATTATAGCAGGAATCACTAATATTACTTTGATACTTTAGATATTTCTGTTTTTAACATGTGTTTGGTATTATAAGTAGTGTAGTATGATATTTTTTAAAAGTATTTTTTATTTAAAATATGTTAAAATAATTTTTTATTTTCTATATTAATACATTAAAATCATAAAAAAAAAACCTAAAAACAAATGTTCAATCTAATATTTTATTCGCTAAATAAACTTTTAAAATACACTCATGATGAAACAAATGGTGTTTTAAACTAAAAGAGTTCCCACAGTTGGAACTTCTAAGTCAATCCACGCGGATTCCGTCGAGCAATTAGCTAGCAGCTAGCAGCTATACCTAAAAAAACCATTAGGCAAGTCAAGTCAAATTTCTAAAATATACAAATTTGTAATTTGCAGCACATCACCAGTCAATCCATTCGCACGCAGGTCTCCGCCACTCGCTTTCATGTATAAATAGTTAATTTTCTTACAAATAATAAAATAAATATGAATAACATATCCATGAAATCTTATATATAGAGGTTGATGGATCGGTGTTTGGAAGCGCTATTACTCCTGTTTTTAGATATATTTTTTAATATTTTTAATACATTATTAATTAAACAAAACAATATTCTAAAGAATTATAATTCACTGGATATATATATATATATAAAACAATGGATGTCTGCATACAATAATTCAATGTTCATACTTTCAATAGATGGATTTGGTAAGTCATGAACTTTGCTGAAAATGATTATATAAGAAGAAGTCAATCCAAAAACAAAATACCGTGCTTGATTGATTTCTATTATCTCAGATTTGTAGTCTGGCCTAAATTGTCGGCTGGTCCCGGAGTCCTTTACTACTTTGAATTCCATTGCTTCTAAGTCCACCTCTTTTGTCCGTTTTCTACTGCTTTTTCTCGTAAATGCCAACTTGTCCATCCATCTGTCCTCCGCATGCCCTCTCAAACTTTAACCCAAGAACCTGCATTATATTGATAAACGATATTAATTTATATACAAAATTATAAATAAATAAATTATAAAAATAATTTTTTAACCATTCTACTATTAAAAAATAAAATTAATAAAAAAAATTTAAAACAGATTTATCCTTGGATTACTAATGTGTTTTATGATACTAGTCACGTGCTTATTAAAATAAGGGATGAATGATTAAAATATAGATGTTTGTTTATATGATTGCTTCTGCTTTTGAAGCAAACCATATAAAATACATGTTTGGTAAAATATGAAATGTTGTTTACTGTTTGTGAGACCTAGTTAATTTTGCATTGAAAACGCAGGTGAATTAAAAACAGCTCCAAACTGCTTCACGGGAAGTGCGAAGTGAATTTCACTCTGCACCGTTCACTTTTATAAAGTGAACAGTGTAAAGTGAATTAATTCATTTGCACAATTTACGTGAACAGTGGATAACATCTCCACTGTTAATAGTTAGAACGGGTCCAGTCCAAACCTAAATGTATTGGACCGGATCCGACCCAGTAAAAAAATTTCAATTTTTTTTTATTTTTAACTATGTTTTATTCAAAAAAACTAGTGTTCAACATTATTCAATGATACTAAATAAATTAGAAGGAGGTTGCATGATGACGTCGTACTTGCAGAATTTGATCGTAATCCCAATTTTGTTTCTGATGATATTTTACCTGATTTCGTTGCACGCTCAAAAAACCATGAAAACTATAGTCCTTATTAGATAAATTTCGTATGTGATAGAATTGTAGATAATTTAATAGAACAATAAAAAATATTTTATATAAAGTATTATTTATTTCAAGATGTAATAGCAATAGTTAAATCTACAATATTTAAATTAAAAACCATTAATATTAATATATATCATTTTTAGTTATTTTATAACCTCAATTTAAAAAACATTCTTAACCAAACACATTAAACTATTTTTTGTTCAACCTCAATTTCAACCACAGTTTTAACCAAACATATATAAATACCAAACCAACCTCAACCAAAAGTACTTTTATAAAATAAATTTTTTTCAAACCACAACTATAATGGTCAGACAAGTAAACTAGAAAAAATAAGTGGTGATCCAAGCTCCCATCAATAGCTTTCTTTAATGATACAACTAATATAATATAAAAATATATATTTAAAAGAAATAGGATTTAATTGAAGAATAAACATTAATGCTTATAATACAGTTTAATACAATATATGGATACAATATATATTGATATACTCAAGATACACATGTACACTTATGGGTCCATTATCATAAAAGAAAATGGACATATTGAATACTTAAGCTTTTCTCCATTAAACTAGTCACTTGAGAAAACTTGGTTGGATAAAAATGCATAACCCGAGCATATAAAAGAACAAGTTAGCAATAGATAAGCCTGCCACGGCCTGGGAAGCCTGACCTGTCTCCCACGTATAAAAAACACGAATGGTATACTTGTTACATGTGTGTGCATCCTTGAGATTACTTTAGTTCCATAAGTAACAACGAAGACATCATCATGTCTACTTAATTGTTATTCATCAACATCAAAGACATTTATCCACTAATTAGTCTTTAAAGATATTGGTGGCAAAAGAAAGGATGATTATACCCCTTTTCTCTTAGTAATTTTAGCAGATCTCGTAACTATATAAATATTCCTAAAATTTAAGGTTAGATAATCATCTTTTCACTAAGACTTCCATTTTATTCTTTGCATTATATTTAACATCATTTTTGCTTTTTCAAGCATACCTCCTCCCTTGTAAACTAACTTAATCATTGAATGGTTTTTTAGCCAATATAAAAGACTAGTTTTGTAAAAACACTAGATATCATCCTCGTCTTTAGTTATTACCCATCATATTCACTTAACTTGCAAATAGCCATAACATCTTTTAAGAATTTATAACCTTATCAATGGCATTGTATATGAAGACTTAAGTAAAAAGCTAGTTCTATTCTTTTTTTGATCAAAACGTAAGTATATATAAAAGATAAAAATATACAAGGTTGAAGAACTAGTAAAGAGAAAAACAACAAAAACGTTCCATTCTTTTTTTCTCCTCATCTAAGCATTTTTTTTTCATAGTTGAAAACCTAAAAACACCAAGTCTAGGGGTTTTCTTAAACCTTATAAGGCATTAGTTTATAACCTATAAACATTCTCCAACAACAATAGTGAGAGAAAAGATTGATAAAGGCCTTTTTAGCCATGCAATAGCAACTAATGGGTTTTTCTATTCCATTAGCACTACTAATGCCACCAATCATTCCTCTTTAAATGAAAACCACCCTTTTGAACCTCTATTAAAAGTGCATAAATAATTTTTTTTAGATAAGAATGTAATTAACTTGATAATGAGAACAGTGAAAGAAGAAAAAGCAATTACTCCATCCCCTACACAAGTTCTTATTATTGTGAAAAAAAGTTAGTGAGTCAAGGTTCGGAAAAAAAAAAAGGGTGAGTGAAGAAATGGTTGGAATGTCATTGCAATTGGAGAATCGTCAAAAGGGATATCATGTAAAAGTTTTACACTTTTATATGAATTTAGTTAGTCTTGAACCTAAATGCCTCTACTAAGGTATAAGGTCAATAGTGGTTTAACATCTTGAGCATAACTATTATGACCACCAAGTTCAAACCTCTGTTCTTGTTCCATATATCTTGAACATTAAAATATCTAAGGAGTTTATCTTTATAAGATGAATTTAAATAGTTATGATGGTTTGAGTGACCTTTGATAACACATGTAAAATATAAGTTGTACTGTTAAATTAATAATCTAAATAATGAATACAAAGTGAAAACACCTCCCCGTTATTTTTAAAGGTTCAACGAGAAAATGGTATAATAATTTGCACCCTATATCCATACATAGTTTTAAGGACCTATGTTTTGAACTTGTTACTTAACACTGCCAAGAAAAGTTCCATTAATATTTTTTTGTCATCATATAAATGAAAAATAAGAGTACCAAAGCTTATCTCTCAAGATTTATTAATAAAATACTAAGAATTGCTAGCTTATGGAGTTAATGGTCATATAAACCTCGAAAGGCAAGAAGTATTATGCTTATCTATAAAGTGAGTTCTATACTTTTTTAGACAAAAATCTCTTTCAAGTAAATTATATAATAAAGATCTAAATTTACTTAAAAAATATCAATGATGCAAGATAGGCTCACCTTTATTTTTTAAGGTTAAAGAAGAGAATCCAAAGAGACAAGTCTTTATATAATTTCCAAATCCCAAAGAAAACCTCAAAAGGTTTATTCAAAACCTCATAGATTATTTAGTTTTAAACTCTCTCTAAATATCACTCAAATGGAAATATATGTTATCATATAAAGAGAAAATTATATTATTATTTTTTTCTAACCTTGCTTGGATAATGGTAGCATCGATCATAAGTATTTTCTCCAAATAAGTCTTTGGCCTAATAAAGATTAATACCTCCAAGTTATTCTCAATCAATACTTTTTTAATACGGATAAAGAGGGAAAAAAGGTAACTATAAAGGGAGTCATTAAGATACTAGTTACCACGAGCACATACCCTTAGTGTATAATATTCTACTAAATCTTCATGGTCATTAAAATAAACCTAGCATACAATATCATTATTAGAAGACCCCTCCATGCCATTAATATAACCATTAACACTAAGTGCTCAACTTTGAAGTTCCCTACAAAGGACAACATGGTTACTACTAATAGTAACCAATTAACCTTTTATAAATACACTTTTTCGTGTCTAAAATGAAGAAAATCATCATATTTAATAACTAAAAAGGTTTGACATTAAAGAGAAGAGAAAGTTGGACTAAATTTATTAGAGAATTACAAGATATGGTTTTAAAGGAGGAAGATCTAGACTCTTTAATGAAGATTGGTTCAACTTTAATGGTTGAATAAAGTGAACTTGTTGAGATCCTAAAAATTAAAAGATTGATTTCATTTTAGGTTGGTGGATATTCCTAGAATCATCTAAGACATGGTTTTTTATTGACTTAATATCAATTATTTTTTTCCTTATATTTATTAGAAGAATAAGAGTTTTGAAGAGGAGAAATAAAAGATGATATCCAATGAAGTTGTAAACTCCTAAAAGCGAGAATCATTAAAAAAGTCATATACCCTTATTTGGTTTGCCAATGTCACCGAATTCAAGAAGTCTTGCACGAAAGGTAACTTCTTTCTTTTTAATATTGATATGATATTGACTCAATAATTAATTTTGACTTCTTTAGATGAAAAATCTAGATACCATAAAATACTCATATATCCCTATGATGAGAAACAAAAACTTATTTCATCATAAATAGATGAGCATATTATTATAAGGTCATACCTTTCAACCTCAAGAACATAAGGAAAACCTATTAGATAATGGTGAATAAGGTATTTAGTGATAATTTAGGTAGGAATATTAAAGCTTATGTGGATGACATGCTAATTAAATATAAGAGTTTTAAAGAGCACATCTGAGGCCTACAAGAGGTATTCTTAATTCTTATAAAAATACTAGAGAAATATAAGTTGTTTTAAGTATGTGTTTTTTATATGTAAAGTAAATTATTAGGGTTACTCATGAGCATCAAAGGGATTAATCCTAACCTCGAGAAAGTTTAGGCCATTCTAGACATGATCATCCTTAATTATTGAAAGATGTATGAAAGCTTCCTAACCAACAAGTTGTCCTGAATCACTTTGTTTCCTAGATAGAAAAACAATGTCTTGCTTTCTTTAGCATCTTTAAAATATCAGTAACTTTTAATGGACTCTAATGTGTAAAAAAGTATTTTAAGAGCTAAAAGCCTTCCTATCTTTTTCATATAACTTATCATAATCAATGGAAAAGAATATTATTTTATCTATATTTAGAGGTATGTGATATTATTGCTAACACCACCCTAGTTTGAAAAGAAAAGAAACCATAAAAATTGATTTATTATACTAGTTAGACTTTAAAACATATAGAAAAAAAAAGTATCTAAAGGTGGAAAAAATGATCTTCGTATTGGTTAGCACATTTAGGAAAATCATCCCTACTTTTAGGCTCACCTAATTATAGTGCTTACCGACCAACTATTCAGATATATCATCTATTAACCAAACATACAAGGGCAGTTAGTCCATTAGACCATTAAGTTGGTAGAATTTGGACAACAATATGAGATTTAATTAATCATTAAGGCTCAAGCTCTCATTGACTTTAAATTGAATGTTCCTTCAATGATTTTACTATAAAGAAATAAACAAGCTCCAATTATTTAGAGAAAGAAGTTGTTTATAAATGATTCCTCTAACATTCATAAGAGTGGCACGGATGTAGTCTTTATTTGTTCAATATATATATATATATATATATATATATATATATATATATATATATATATATATATATGCTTCTCTTTTAATAATATGATAAAATGAGTTCAACCCAATATAAGACTTAAAAGCTTACACTCTTCAAGTGTATAGTGACTCTATATTGATAGTGAGAGAATATAGGAGATAATATATAGTAAGGGAGCCATCTATATATAAGTCCACTAATGGGCATTAAAACACCTCAAATCACCTAAAACATAGGGGGGAAAGATCACAATCTCATAAATCCTAATGAAAAAAAACATTTAGGAAGATCTCTTGTTAAAAATTTAGTAACACTAATCTTATTGATTTCTTATTGGGATATATATATATATATAAGTCTTGGATAAGCCAAACACCAAAGATAAAATGACTTGATAATCTACTTCATGGCCTAAAATTCTTCCCTAAAAGATTGATGAGTTTCATTATAGAAAGACACTTAAATGATGAAGAGATCTTATCAGTCACGATAAATATACATTTATATAGAAGGTTTATATATATATATATATATATATATATATATATATATATATATATAAAGTCTACTAATGGACAATATTAATATAACAACTATCAAAAAGTTTATTTTCCTTGCTAGAATCGAGTATTATTTGATAAATAGCTATACAAAAGGTCTATAATAACACCTCTATAAGAATATAACTCTTGCACTCAAACCAGTTACTAGACCAATATAAAAAATATGATCTTTTTTAACATGCTTAAAAAAAATTAAGAAGGCAAAAAAAAAATGAGCTATACTTTTATATGAGATCTTATAGGCATATAAAGTAACATGAAAGACCTCTATAAGGACAATATTATTCTTGTTAGCCTATAGGAGAAATGTCGTGATCCTAATAGAAATTGGTTGTCATAATTACCAAGTACAAGGTTATTTAGGCATAACAAATAAACAAAAAATATGGACCAATATTGATATTATAAAAAAGATTTTTCTAGCCATCATTGTCATATATGAGGCTTATAGATGGAAGGTAAATTAGTATCATAATACTCTAATAACAAATAAATGTTTCTACATTAGATATCTCTAATTGAGAAAATCAAAAGCACATGAAATATAAAGGGTAAATGAAAGCTGGAGCTAAGTGGGATAGACCATACAGGGTCATATACACTATCAAGGTAAAAACTTGTCATCTATAAGATATAAATTGAAAGATTTTACCTTACCCATGACACTCTAACCATCTTAAGATGTATTAGTAATAAGCATAACTTAACTAACTTGTAATTTAAATATCTTAATAAAATTTTAAATTAGCTAATTCTTCAAGTTTAACTTTAATAAATCACACTCCTAACATAGTCATTTTACCTGGCTGTAAAAGTCACTCTTTCTTAGTTATGTGGTTTTTCCTTGCCAAGATATAAAGTCATACCCTACCTAACTATAAAGGCATGACATTACCTAAAAAAACCATGTTCTTTTAAGAATGAACCACCATTTTGAGTAAGATAAAAGAACCAAAAAATATTAGTATGAATCCATCTTGGGTATCAATGTTCTAGTAACAACATAATGTGTTATAAGGGATTTAATATGAATTTGGTTAATGCTTAATCAAACAAAATATCATTTACCTAACCATGCATTTAATAGTCTTTAAGGGCTTTAAATCCCTCATTTGATTCAAGATAATATATTTGATCGTGTCAAGAGTCTTACTCATTCCCAGCCTTAATAAAACACCAAGAAATTACCCTTTGACCCATCTAAGTTTTAAGTGAACATGATAACTCTATTTTGATCATGACTCCATAAAAAAAAAAAATTGGATCCTATATATCTTAAAACCTATAGGATTTTAAATTTTATATATAAGAGCAAGAGGGAATTTAACCCAAACAACCAAAAATAAAGAAAAAAAATGAAAGGTATAAAAAGAAAAAAATTGTAATAATAAAAGGGCAACGAGAGATAAATATCTATAAATAAAAAAAATTAACCTCATAAAACTAGGTTAAAAATTATTGGAGCTTAGTTTATCTTAATAATATCTCTAAGCCCTGTATGGTTTCTTGGTGCTCTCATTGATAGTTGGCTTCATCCAAGCTTTTTAGACATTAATCAGCTAGGGAGGGAACAAGTCAGCAGCTGGTAGAATATCAATCACAAGTCTATCCTTCTTAGGGGTTGGATCTTAAACAAAAAACAAGAAATCAAAATCAAGTACCTCACCATTATTGAAAACTTAAGAGAAGTCTATAAAGATATTTTAGGCCTTATTATAGAAGTGAAATTAGTTAGAATAGATATCACTCAATTATTAAAGATGTCTTTCGATCTGAGAGTACTTTAAATAAATATTAGAGAACTCTTTTGGCCTTATTATGAATTTTTTTTCCAACGCCAAAGACAGGGGAATCATATTTAACCACTACTTAGTCGTTGCTAGTATTGAAACCTTTGATTGTGTTAAGGATACCATATAAGAATTGGTGGGTTAAGAAACAACAATGTTCTCTGGTCTATGTCTTTCAATCGGGGTAAAATCATCAGAAAGCTTCATGTTTTTCCTTTTGCAAGTTTCATGCTAGCATTCTCTATACTGATTATACTCTGTAGATTTACCTATTTGATAGTGGACACCTCTAGAGGTGGTTAAATATGAATCAGTGATAGATAAAAATTATTGGTCGTATAAATCCACACTCTCTAAAAATGTAAAAGTATCTTTATCTAGGAATGACTTATACCATCTTCCTTGTACTCATTACTCTCTTTAAGAGCTAAAGGGATCACCTTCCTTTGCAGGACCAACTAGTTTAAAAAGGTCAACGTTTTTAATGTCTTCTACAAATCGAGACCATTTTTAGTACCAAATACAAACAAAACTAAAACAACAATAAAAATTAAGTATCATACCCATAAGACAATGGTTTAACATCCATTCTCAAGCTAAAAGGTAGATCCAATACATAACACCTCTCTTCTTAACTATCTCCTAGTAGTTTGTCCTTATTACATAGAAGAGGCATGTTATTGTGATTCAACAATGGATTTTTCTATTTTAAGGAAAAGACACATCACGCACACCAATCCATATAGAGGTATAAATCGTATGTACTTAACCACAAATCATTCACTTCTCTATTATTTCATATCGTTGGTTTTATCTATAATTATCCCTTAAACATGACTCTTCTTCTTAAATAAAAAGAAGCCTATAGGAAAGGGACTACACCAAATTGTTTGTAAAAATTCTTGAAGGTAGCTATTATGACCCAACCATTCAAATGCAACTAACTAACATATAGGTTATAGTAATGGAATGTGTCCATCATAAACCATTACAAAAACCTTGCACACAAGCACATTAATCTTTGTATGCCATCATTTTACCTTGGTCGGATACTTGCTAATTCTATCTAGTAGATGATGATGATAATGATAATAATAATAATAAAATACTATATTTTTAAGTTCTTATTGAATGAGACTAGTCTCCCTACATATACCTCACTTGTATAAGTATCATCTAGGGATTCCTAGGCTTTTTAACTCAAATACACATGGTGGGTCTCCTATGACATGTCTAATCTTGGTTGGACAATTGCACTAACTATCATTCTTGCCTTTAATTAGTATCCCGTCCAGCGACTTAACTATGCAAAGAGCCATATTATCCTTCAAGAATTTACAACCTTAGCATATTTAAGTTGTAACCTATTTTAGTGGTGAGCAAGAGTGTTGGGGATTAATTTTTAAGATTATCATCTTATTTCTCCTGGAAGAAGTTTGTTGCTTGAGGTGGTTTTTTCGAAAGCATTTGCTGGGAAACTTGTATTAAAAGCCATCGAAACTCCCTACTGTTTCTATTCCATGCAGGCTATTAGGGCAAAGCAAATATGTGAGGGCCTGCGGCTGCTTGCCAAAATTAAAGAGAAGAAAGAAAGACTAGCTTAGCTTGCTAGGTCGGGCTAATACCTCATCCATTATTAGCCAGATAGGCTCTTTCAAATCGGCCCATAGAAATTGAGACCTAACTTTAAACAAAGGCTGACTTACTTGCAACGAAGAAAGGAAAACATTTTTTAAAAAAAGAAAAAAGAAAAAAAAGAGGAACCAATGTCTTCTCGACAGACAGAGCAGAGGAAGGGAGAGCTTTCCCAGTTTATCTTTGAATGCGAAATCAAAAGAAAAGGAAATAAAAGGTTACGAGGTTTTTTATTTATTTATTGTGACTTTTCTTTCTAATTCGGTTTAATTTTATCTGCCTATCTATCTGCTACTTCACTATCTTCTGTTTAAATTTCCTTTTACCTTTGCTTTTGCTGCTTCTCTTTTGCATTTCCACCCCCACAAAATTTTAGCTTTTATTTCTTTCTTGTACAAGAATCTAGAATTTCACTTCTTTCTGTAAAATCTCCATTATCTAGAGGAGATTGTGCAACTCTTGCGTTTTCTTTCTTCATTCCTGTTGTTTCTTTACCTCAAGAGGTTGCTTATAGATGATGTCAACTTGGTGAAGTGGGTAGCTAGAGAAAATGAATTAAATTGTGGGTTTCAAAGTTGACGGTCAAATTGCATGCGTATTTCATATATGGGGCTGTTTCATTATGTCCTGTTTTTGTATAATTTTGTGGCTTTTTTAATCTTTAATCTCTTTAGATGAATAATGAGTAGCTATGGAACTAAATTTGTGAAACCTGTTCTTGTAAAGATGATCCTTTCATGTTTTTGTGTCAAGTTTGAATGATCTTGGATCAATTTAAGCTTTAGACCGTCAAGCCGTTCTTATTTCTGTTATTTGGGTTTTAAATTGGTTAGGTGATACAATTCTTCTATTATTGAAAAGGATTGATGTATGTAACTTAGTTGAAAATACTCGTAGAGTTCAACTAATCAAGTTTTAGACCATTTCAATCTGCAATTACTTCTAGTTACTCGGGTTCTAATCTGGTAGTTTGGATCAATTAAGCATGTGATCTTAAAAGTGACAGCTAACTCAGTATATATAACTCTTAATAGCGTTTGATTAGTTTTGTGTTTCTAATTATTGCTTTCAATATTCCTAAGTTCTTATAACTATGCACTTGCATTTTTTTCTCATTTAGATTCTCATTCGTTTGCAGGAGCCATAATGGGCAAAAAAAATACTTATAAGTGCTGATTGCTTTGATGGAATCTCCAGTAAGTTTTCTCACTTGTCCGTCATAGTGATTTTCTTCATTTCAACATGCATGTCAATTCTTGATTCCGTTTAGCTGTTTATTCTTGATGAGAAAAAAATAACTGATAATTCTTATTCCTTCCTTTGCTGGGAGAGGATCTTTCACTTTGCGTGATCATTGAGTTTTGAGAGTACATAAGAGGCGAAGTCCAATGCTATGTGATTTTCTTTTGAGAGGTTGTGTGCCGACAATCTGAGTGAACCATGCTAATATTGGGTGGTTTCTGTGTGTTAGTCTTGCCATAGTTCAATGCTGCATGTAATCTTGCTGAATGATTGTAAATGATTTGTTTCTATTACGGCTATACAGGATTTCCCTTACAAGTATCGCCATGTTTGAGAATTCTTGGTCCCTCAACTATTGCTGATTTTTCTTAGTTGCACATTGCATCTAACTCTGCTTATGGTTTTTCTTGATGCATTATTTCTTACATGAAGGAGCCAAGTAGGATTGGTGATCGTTCAACCAGTGATGTTGTTGTCCGACTCCGAACACATGAAGGCCGAGATGATTGGTTTTATTGCCATTCTTTTATCTTGATAGAAAAGAGCAAATATTTTGGTGACCGCCTTTCTGAGAACTGGCCTACATGCCAGATCCTTGACTCACGGAACTGTGTTGAAGTTTACTGTGAAGAATCAGACTTTGATCACCATGTCAATTTTCTACGACTTCTCTATGTTGTTATAGATGGTTCATTGGAAGACATATGGCATGGTGTGAAGAATGCCCTTGGCATTCTGCGTGTGGCTGTGGAACTTGGGTGCCCACAAATTGTTAATGCTTGTGTGAACTACTTGGAAGCAATGCCATGGGAAGAAGCTGAGGAGGATGAGATCCTAAAAATCATACCAGGCATGGGATCAAAAGCACAACCAATTCTTGCCCGTGTCCAACCAGTCAATCCGTCAGCCGTATTGAGAATTTTTCTGTCAGCTATTAAATTTGCCACATCATCACCTCCTTCACCCATGAATGACCTTAAAACTACTGCACAAGAGCAGCTCGAATACATGCTGACTGAAGATGATGATGCCCCTCTACTAACAGCTGATCAAGAGGTCAAATTTGAAGTAAAAGAATGTGTGAAGGGACTGTTCACCAGATTTAACAATATGCTAGAAGCTCTGTTATGTGAGCCTATGGAATCAGCCAATGAGAAAGGGAAAATGCAATCTTTTCAATCATATCTATCAGATTTATCGTGGGCTTGTCAGATACTGAATAAGTTGGAAATCATGAAGGAATTTGTCAATAGTTGGGTAGGCGCATCAGATAAGATAGTTCTGGTTGTTGAGCAAGCTAGTTCGGTAGCTGAAATTATTGAGACAAAGTCGAAGGTTATAGAGGTGGCAGCAAAGGTTTTAGAAGCAATAGGATATGGTAACGTTATTCTGCCTACTGCAAAACGGTTTCACATGGTCAAGGTTTGGCTTCCATTTGTGAGGGTTACCAAACCTTTAATTGATTCTGCCACGACTAATGCCAAAGATGCTCCAGAACTTAAGATTGATGGTGAGCTATGGCAGTCCTTAGAATCCACATTTGTTTCTATGGTTCTTACACTGCCATCAGAAGACCAGGCAGAGATTTTGACAGAATGGTTAGGGAATGAACATATTCACTATCCAGACTTCACTGAGGCATTTGAGGTGTGGTGTTACAGGTCCAAGGTTGCGAAGAGAAGATTGGCAGACATATTGGGCAACCACGGTATGGCCAATAGCACACTTTGACCATCTGTTTTTTCATCTTTTTGGTAAGAATAGTTACATCGTGCTTGATCATAAATCATTTTCCTATCCTTTGCGAAGATCAGGCTTGGTTTAGAAAGTGTTGTTGACAAGAGGTTCCTAAACTGGGTGCACGAACTTTTAGCTTCTTGTCCAAAAGTGATTGCATTCTAAGGTTTGTAAATGAAGTAATGTTTAGGCTTCTGTTTGATTGTAAATCCGTAATTGTGAATGTCTAGCGTAATCAAACTCGATAAATCCTCTGGGCTTGTGCTATCTTATTGTCCAATTTGCTCATGCCAATTTTCATGTGTATATTTATTTGTTTACTAGATTATTTTCTAGTTAAAGTCCTGATGCTTAATCAATTTTATTTTCTACTCTAAGGAGAGGGAAATGGAAGTCCGCAGGGAATGCCTGGGTGAAGGGCAGTAAGCTTAATAAATGCTTTGTACTTCATCTTAACTTAATAAATACTTTGTAATATAATGCTATTCGCCTATTCCCTCCGTTGTACAGGGCAAGGAACTACCAAAAGAACATGATACATGATACGAGAAAGCCTTATCCATGGTGGTCAATTGTGGGCAGAGGTTAAGGTCTTAAGGATATCAGTATCCTGGCCAAAGAGGCACTCCTTCAAAACAAAGAAATAAACATGGCCAATTTGCACTTTATGTCCTTTTATCTATTTATATCCATTAAGCAATAGTTTCTTCACTTCTCTCCTTCTATTGAGCAATGATTCTGGACCGTTTGGATTGGTTATTTTTTGCATTCGGTCTTGCACCTTTTGACTTTATTTTTCTACCCTAGCTAGTCTTTCTCCAGACTTTTCTTGAGCAGAGGACCTTTCTGGGTTCCTCATCTAGTCATCTAATTTCCCAGCATTCATGCATCAGAAAACTATATATTTGTAACTATTGCTGACTTTTCTTTGAAAATGTTGTTTGAATGGGACTTGTAATGTTTATGGTTTCACTAAGCTCTCCCCTTATAGAACTTTGTGTGGATATAAAGGAGGTTTTCTTCCAATGTATCGTTTCTAGATCTTGATTTGAAGAAGAAAAAAAAATTATCGTTGCTGATGTCTGCAGTCTCCCATTCTTTTATCTTCGTTTCTTGCGGGTAGCTTGCAATCAATTGAGTGTCACACTTCATACATACTTCTCTTTATTTGATGAAATACACGATGACATCATGATTTCTCACAATCAATATACTACGTTGGTATACCCCAATAACTAACTGTTATGACACCAATCCATCTATCCATCTTCAGAACTTACAAAAATAATATACAATCCTCAACCATATACTAAATCCTAAGCTGTCTTAGAACTCAATGGTTCTATGCCAAGTATAGACCTATACTAAGTAAATTTTCTTCTTTCTTTACACTACCATGCATCTTCCTTGTTCCTTAGCAATACATGGAACAGTGAAAAGAGATTCTGAAGCCTCGGCCTCTTTGTCCTAATGTATCAGGCCACAAAGTCTGGCAACAGTTGTGCTATAAACCTCTTTCGGTTCTGAATGTCAATGCTCTCGTATGCAGTTGAAGAGTGAGGCGTGGATGTGTTAAGCGCTCCATACTCATTTGGTTCGCCGATCTCTACTCTTCTTCCCAGTTGAATGTTTTGGTTAGGAAGAAAAGTTTGATGAGTACCTGATAAGGAGAGGTTTTCACAATGGGGCAGCCCAAGAGTGAGAGAGACACCATTGCCAGAAAACCTTGGCGTGAACTGCTCTCCATCAAACCTCCCAATTTCCCCCATTGGGTATTGCCCAAAACCTCCAATGAAGTTGGTTTGGCCTCCCATGAATGAGTAGCCATCCCTACTCTGCCTCTCATCGCCGAATTTCATAGAAACCTGCTCATTGTTTGCCTCGCCAGGCTTGATATCCATGTTAATGGATGGCACACTAGTTGGGGATTGTATCAAATCATGGCTTCTTGGTTTCTTTGGGCTCCCTTGTGTGATCCCGTCTAATTCTGATGACCCCATAAAGGAAAATCCAGACTGGTTTCGGAGATTTCCTCCAACAGGAGATGTTGAAGATGTGGGTATTGAGATTGCAGAAGGAGCATCCGGTGAATTGTCCAAGGACTTGAAGCTTCTAGTTTGATTTCCGTTAACTGAACCTTTCTCTTGCAGAACTGACCTTGAAGCAGCATCTTCATTGTGTTCGCTCTTGCTTGTTTTGTCCTCTGATCCATTCTGTTCTTGTTCCTTAATTTCCTCCATGTACATTTCTTCTACCATTGGCTTCCAAAGTCGAACTCGAGCATTTATGAACCAATTAGACACCTGTATATAACAAACACATAAATATAAGAATTTCCTCAACTGCGATAGGAATGCTGAGAAATTCAGGAGTTGGTTCATACCTGGCTCCTCGTGAGCCCTGTTTGTTTTGCGAGCATGTGTTTGTCTGAATCCTTGGGATAGCTGAAACATGAAAGGTTCACAAATCAGATATGAACAAAAACTAAAACCCAGGGATTTATGTGGGATCATGACAAACAACTATGATTATCTACATGAAAATAGTCATCAATAGGAAAGGGCCAAAAAAAATGTAATTCTTAGAATTCTGAGGGTGCTTACGGGTGGAGAAAGTGTTCGAAGAGCCAAGCACGGAGAACTGAAACTGATCTTTCAGGCAATCCTCTCTGGGGTCTCCAAGCATTGTGCTGGATCATTCCCAACTGCTGAAGTGCACGCTGTTGTCGAAGGTGATGATCGACAAATTTGAGCCTTGAACCTTCAATCTTTCCTCCTAAGCAATCCTCTTCACCTAAGCTTTTGTTTGCAGCTTTAATTTGACCTGTTATTGCATCTTTCAAGCACCTAAACTGCTTGGAGATTGTTTTCAATGCAAGGGCTGTGTATGTCTTTGCTGAACCAATTCCTGCTGCTTGCTCAAACGAGGAAATCACTATCTGCATCTGGTGATGATACTGCCTGTACCTCTGCTCCACCTGCAGATGATAAAAACAAAAATGAATAAAAATATCCCAATTATCTGCTGTGACAACAGTGAAAGCCTCGAGACTCCCTCTGTTCCTATCTTGTGAAAATTGAAGTTCTAAACTTTAAGAGCATATAGCAAGGGTCCAAAAAGATTGAGAGATTTGAAAACATTACGAGTTGAATACAACACCAGACTGAAATTCGGACACGGTTTCCTTAGATGGGTTTCTTACAGTGATAGATACCTAAGTCAATCCCGTGTGATCTCAGCCAATATTTTTGGCAATACAAACAAGAACGTTCCAAGAAACTATCCTCAGTTTCTTTAAACGAACTTAACTAAACCTCACCGACACAAATGATCAACACACAAATTGAAAACAAAGCATAGTTGAACATATAAACTGCAAGTGCGTACCTCATCGAGCATGCTAATAAGCTTAGCCTTCTTCATCTGAATTTCCTGCCTCTCTGCAGTGGAAAGCTCCGGTCCGCGCTTCCCACTTGCTTCTCCTTCGCCAGACCCTTCTCCAGTTGATGACTCTCCAATCACCTTATTGCTATTATTACTACTAATCCCGTTACTCTTCTTTGACAATTCACTCTTGATTCCATTACTATTCACATTCACAACCTCATCAAGTAGCTCTTCAGTGGCCTTCAAGTACTTTGAGCTCAACAAGACCCCTTGCATACCCGGTACCCCATTTGTCACACCCGAACCTGGTGACACCAACCCACCAGACACCCTTATATCTTCACCAGACATAGCTTGAGCCTGTGATCCAAAACCGCCTTGCTGTTGTGAGGAGAGGCTCAAAGACAGGCCTTGTTGGGCGCGTGGTGTTTCACGCGCAGTCGATGTAGAGTCAATTGGATTATAAAAATTGTAATGGACACGGGGAATAAGTCCATGCAAAGTAGAAGCCTCATGGGAGTTAGGGTCCAAAGGGATACCGACGAATTGTTGGGTGTTCGATGGCGCGTGGCCCGAGAGGTGCGGCGGAGGAGAGAGGCTGTTGGCAGCAGCAGAAGCAGCGGCGTTAAGGAATACAAGGTTGTTGGATTGTGGTGGTGGAGGGGTTTCGGAGTATTGGACATAAGTAGGGTTCATAAGCACAAGAGTTTGAAGACCTTCCGCTGATGCAGCAGCTGCTTGGATTTCAGGATTCCCATGAAAGTATGTCGCCATCGGATTGGTTTTCTCGAAAAACTATGTTCAGTCTTGTATCTACACTTGAAAAGAGACTACGTTAGTTATCAGCCTTCACATCCAAATATCAAATCCAAAGACACGTACAAACATAAATCAACACCACTCCTCATCTTTCTACATGCAGACAACCCCATATATGTATAATTCAATGAGTTTTTTATGTTACCTTTATGAGAGTGGAATTTGTGATCAACCCATCAAAAACGAAGTGTTAGAAACAGATGGGATCGAGTTTTATAGAAACTGCGTTGATCTCTTCTTACTGTAAGCCTGTGAATCAAGAAGAGGATGCATGAGGAATCCAGAAAAAATTGAAGTGTAGATCATCAAAGAATTTCTTGTGCGAATTCATTTGAACAAGATTTTAATAGTACTATCAAATCAAGATTTTAAAAGAATTCTTGTTTGTTAATGTTTATACGTTTCCATCTTCTACAGCTTGAAAATCAACACAACACCTAGAAACAGAAGAAGAAAGAACTAGAAAAGAAGAGGGAAAGGGAGTGGATTAAGGAGAGGTGTTGTTTATATATATAGGGATAGAGAGAGAGATAGTGCAGATTGATAGAGAAAGAGAAAGAGAGAGATAGAATTGATTATAGTATTAGTTTTTATATAATTGGAACCTGTTGTGATGGAAAACTGAGTGTGCACGTGCTTCATGATCATCTGCACTTCAAGCGGAAAGAACAATTTTTCACTTACAATGACCTAAAGCCCATGAATTTTGAGAGAGAGAGAGAGAGAGAGAGAGAGAGGGAAGTATATACAGTTGAGGCTAAAAGACATGAGATAAGGAAAGGGGAGGACACTTGTATATGTGTGTGTTTATATATACTTGAAAAACACAAAGGAGCACGCACACACAGCCACCTGTTTCTTGTATGATCTATCTATGGATTTAACAGTCTCTTCACTACTTGAGAGGAAAGACCTTTGTTAGACTCAAATCTCTGCAACTCCCTCTTTGAGAAGGAAAGGGAGTTGTAAAGAGAAAGATGGGGTTAAAAAGGCTAAGAGAAAGATACCCTTCTTTATTCACTCATATTATCCAAACATACAAGTATTTATGAGCCCCCATTTTATTCACACAAAGGAAGAAAAATTTAAAAACTGCGCTAACAGGAAATCACTTGACTAGTTAATTCATGTGCTAGTACATATATATTGATTGTGTTCTTTCTTGATTGGTGGTGGGGGTACTGTGGTGTGTAAGTATATCTTCTATATCATTAGAGGTTGTTATCTATCAGTTCTGCTGCAACTCCATATATATCTTTCTTATTGTATACTTGCAGAGACACACCTTCCTTCTCTTTCTCTTTTATGGCTTTTGAGTGAGGTACCTGCGAATAGATCAAAACAAGGGAAGTTGTGTGATTTGACCTTCCCTTTTCATATCATTTGATGCCTTGGGCATCTTTGATGAGCCACAAGGAACCTTTTTCTTCTTATTTAGAGTGCGAGTCTGTGAGAAAGAGAAGAAGAGGAAGGTGTGTGTGTTGTGTATAAAAAGAGTGTGGAAAGAAAAACAATAAAAATTAAGATTTCATCGGAGGGTGTCGAAAGATACACACAATCAGCTGAAAAACGAGAAAAACGTCTCCCTTCCAAGACCCAAAAGCTTAGTAAACGAAAAATATAATGAAATGATGACGAGAACTGTATGTGGGTGGTGGAGGGGAGGGGTCCCTGTTGATGAATTCAATAATAAAAATATCTCCTTGTCCTCTTCGCGTTTTTGTTTGTTTGTTTTCTTTATTTATTTTCTTATTTTTCATTTCTTGGGTATATTTTTTGTGGTTGGATGACAGAGTTTGAAGATAAAGCAATTAAATCACCAAGGAACATAGAACCAACCACCACAGCACCTACTTTAATGTTCAAAAAAGCTTATATATACTCAGTTATCTAAAATCTTAAACCACCGTCTCTGTGCAAGGAATATGTGTATATCAAAAACTCGTATATATCTATCTATATATATAAATATATATACATATAAACATCAAAATATGAGAAATTCAATAGTGGAACAATTCAAATGCATGCATTTGCATCGAGGTAGCCAAAATACATGGGCCCTGTCTACCCATAGGATCTCACTGTTTTTCTTTTTCCTTCTTCTGGGTGGGTAAAGCATCCAACCTGCTATCTAATTATTAAGAGCAAATTAATTACTTGTTTCTTAATTATGGATGAATTTTCTTGTGTTTGCTCCATACCCTTTTCTGTCTTCACTATTTTTCCCACTATTCTTCTTCGAGCAACACCTCTTGGGAGGGGGCCTCCAAACCACCCCCGTATTGGAAAATACAAAGCAAGGGGTCGATAGCTAGCTGTGTAGCTAGGTTTTTTAACAAGATAATGACTATAATAAATAAAGAAGAAACGGTCTTCAGCGCAGGACCAGTTCATCAATTCTCAACAGCGATCTTTAGCTCTTGAATCTAAGTCTGATATCTTAGAATATCAGAGAACAGTTCCATCACCATCAGAAACAATGATAACACAAGAATATGAGTTTTGTGAAGTCAATATACAGGACTAGTGTACAAACAAACAAGACTCATTCATGATGTTCATCAGGTAAACAGTGTGTGTTGCAGGGCAATTAATGTATACATTATAGGGTTTATTATAACGTGAAAGGGGATTTGTGTGATTGTATTCAATTCCGAAGTCATCCTAGGATTCTCTAAAGAAAAATTTGTACGAACTTTACAGTTTAGTTTCTCAGGCCTAACTCACTTCCAGTGGAAAGAAAAAAGCTGCTGCCATATGAAGTGTGCTTTCTTAATCTCACCTATCTGAAGTACCTGTTTGGGCAGTCAGGTACACCTTGAATATATAACCAGAGATCTAAGGGTGGTAACTTTCATGGAAGATCAGGTCCCTCCAACGTCTATTGATGCTGCAAGGTAATTACAATACATATGATAATTAATATTTACTTCCTCTAAGGTAATTAATATATATGTCCCATGCGAGAGTCTTCGAGTTTGAGTTTGGTAACGTGGTTATGAATACTTTTTAAATAATTTTTTGTATTAAAATACATGTTAATAATATTTTTTTATTTTTTAAAAATTATTTTTGATATTAGCACATTAAAAAAATTCAAAATATATAAACCATATTAAATTTTAAAAAAATAAATTCAAATTTTTTGAAAATACTAAACATGCATTTTATCATAATTAGAAGACCTCTTCAATTTGAAAGCCAAATAATTCAAATTGAGGATTGCCATTGGAGGAAAGCAAATAAGTTTCTTGACAAAATTTCCTTGGAAGCACCCTCCAAATTAAGTCACTTCATTGTCCAAGAAATTATCAACTCCAAATAATGTGCCAATAATTGTCCACTGAGTTTTTTAATTATTAAAATATATATCGATTGTTCACCTGGTCATTTGATATTTCAACTTTATTTATACTTTTGGATGTTAGTTTGTTTCTTCACACTATCATTAAATTAAAAAATTACTATCAGAAAATCAACAAATATAAAAAAAAATACTAATAGAAATAATTTCGTTGATAAATTATGGTGAACTTCACTGATTAAAATTTTCTATGGAAAATTTCATCAACATATTGATTTTATCAGTATTTTCTGATATCAAAGGTGTTGTTACTTAATTTTGGACCCCACGTGCTGGAGACAGTGTATACCTCTTTTGAACAGAGTATAGGAGTTTAGCTCATATTCGCCAGAAGATTGACAAAAGCACAGAAAGAAATATTTTGTTTTTTGAAACCTTGTTTGAGCTGTTTTCTACTCTTTTTTATCCTTCCCCTTTACTACCAAAATCATCAGGTTTTCTTAGGTTGATCAGGAGTCTTCATAATGCTAAATTCGTTCCTTTTTATCTAGTCTTTAAGGTTGAATAAATCCCTTAGAATTTGCACCCAAAAAAAAGTTATGCTGCTGTCACAATTTTTTGTTCCAACTTAGGCTCTGATTCTCACCCAATTTCGTATGATATCTAACCATCCTAGGTATATTCTGTCACTCATTACATGTTGAAAAATTGACGTACACCTTTATTAGGTCCTAGGGATCATTGTTCTTAGAGCAGATTTTCGGTCAGATTTGTATGTTCAGTATTGTCAGATCAAGAACCTTTTTGACCAACTAGATTACTACCAGTTTCTGTTCTGTAAAAAGATTTTATCTCACTTCGACTCCTTCATCAAAGTTGTAGTCCTAGATGCGTAGATGAATTTGAGCTTTTGAATCAATTGATTTCGATATCAGAGTCTCAAGATGTTCCCGTTTGAATATCTAACGTGAAGGTAGAGAATTCTGCTGCGAGAAGGATATTGACCCGAGTCTGCACTAAAGAAACTCTATTTTTGGTTTACTTTTTGTGATTTTTTTTCTTAGTTCATACTCTCAGTCATATCAGGATTCTTGGCATTCATTAGTTTTTGAGTTAGACCCGGAGATCCTTTTTGACCAACTAGATTACTGCCAGATCTGTTCTGTAAAAAGATTTTATCTCACTTCGACTTCTTCATCAAAGTTTTAGTCCTAGACGCGTAGATGAATTTGGGCTTTTGAATCACTTGATTTCGATATCAGAAGCTCAAGATATTCCCATTTGAATATCTAACGTGAGGGCAGAAAATTCTACCGCAGGAAGGATATAGCCCAAGTTCGCGGGACTGATTCGAAGGATTTTTTTTTGGACCAAGGACTGAATCAAAAAGTGTTAAAATGAGGGATTGAATTGAAGAATGATATTGAAAGCTGGAGAGGGGGGTTGGATCATCATAAATGACAGGATTTTTACCACACTGAATAAGGAAAATAGGACCTTGCAGCTGCACCCTCCAGCTGATTTCTTTCTTTTTTTCTCTGCTATTTTCCTTTCTCATCACGCCTGATTTTTAGAGCTGAAGACCACGTTTTTGTTGCCTCATTTCAAAGGGAGCAGCTGGCTCTATGGAAGGAAAGAAAAGAGTCACACCCTCCTCTAAAACTGGAAAGAAATCAGACGTAAAGCACCAACACAAAATCAGAATATTGCAGTTTTCTTTTTGCGTTTTTTTACTGCAAATCAGTAGGGATTTGCGTCCTAGGATTAATGCATTGAATCCTTCCTAAATAGAGGCATATTTAGACTATATATAAGCCCTGCTAATGACCTAAAAGGGGCAGCAAAAAAAAAAGAGCAGAAAATAGAAAAGAGAGGGCAGAAAAATAAGAGAAAACCGGAGAGTAAGAGGCAAAAAAAAAACAGCAAAGAGAGACCAAAGAAAAAAACGCAAGAGAGGTAGAGTGAAAAAAACACACGGTAAATAGAGGGATTTTCTTTATTGCATTCGGGTGTTATTGTGAGGAAAGAGGAGAACAAAAAGACAAGACGCAGAGGGAGATTTGCTGCTAAATCTTGACAGCAACGTGCGCTTGGTTTTCCATTTCATCTTCTGTAGAAAAAAAAACGTTGAGACCTGCAACCCATAGCTGAATTATTTCATCCACTTCAGTATCTCTATCTCTATTTTTAGTGATTGCTCCCAGTTTTATTTTTGTTCTTGTTGTCTGCGCATTAAGTTGGCTTTGATTTTTTTATTTTTTTTGCTTAAAGCTTATTATAAATCTTAGAATATATATATGACGGCTGTTTAGCTTTTATTGAGATTTTCTTTTGTGTTTAATTGTGATGCTATGTGTTTTTGATAAAAAAAAAATTTACAAGTTTTCTTGTGTGTTGCATAGGGCGAATACCCTAACATGTTTTGAACGTTTTTTTTTATACAAAAAATATTTGAAGTTTTAAAAATGTGTTTTCGCATAGATTTCGTAAACAACAAAAAATTATTTTCTTGGATTTTTGGATTTTACAACATGTTTGTAAAACTCCAAAGGGTATTGGCCAATATTCCAAAAAATATAAAAATCTTATTTTAGGGGGAATTCATCTATTATTCACCGCTAATGTTTGGATAAAGAAATCCTTAAATGACGAATATCTAAAATATTATTGGGAGTAATAAATCCACACACATCCTTGAAAGAAGCCTTGATTATAATCGAGGACATTTCAATTATTATTTTTTTTACTCCACGGTTTACGAGCCGTGAGAGTATAAAATACTAAAAAACACATAGGTTTTTTAGCGCCCTAGATTTCTAAATTTTTTGTCCCTCCTCCTTGCGATTTACGAGTCGCAAACTCTTGAAATACTAAGGGAAAAATGAGCTTTCGAAGCACATGGAATCTCCTTGGATTTCTATCCTAATAAATTTTATTTGAATCAAACCGAGGAAAACTGATGGGATTAGAAAACACCAACACCATAGCAATTATAAAGCAAACCAAACACCAAGCAGCTTACCTTAGGTAGGGCGTACTAGTGGTGCTAATACCTTCCCTTTACACAACCAGTTCCTTGCCTTAGAATCTCTGAAAGACCAGTTAGGGTTTGTAGTGACCATAATACTAGGTGGCGACTCCTTTACAAAAAAAACTGGAGATTCAACCGATGGTCGCTGCGACGCTGCGCTCCGCCGCGAGGGTGTGACAAATGGAATAAGCGATGAAATACCGACATTGAAAATTTGTTCGTCTAGGCATTTTATCCTGTCATCATTAGAAAATACCAACAAAATTGGCTACACAATATTTCATTGGCATTGGAAAGATTATTATGTCAGTGTTTTGTTTATCATGATCCTCAAGTCAACAATTGTTCACCTATACAACAAATTAATGGATTCTAATACAAATTTTGGATTTTAAAAGACTATGATCTCATTGAATTAAAACACCATATATTCACTAACCAAGAACCAAATAACCTTAGATTTTAATCGCTATTTATTTATTTGCATTTTAAAGACATGGAAAATTTCAAAAGGAATAAACTATGTTATATTGAAATAAACTATTCTTCTTATGTTAATGAAGTTCAAGCAAAAAGATATGTTAGGCTAGAGAAACAAGTAATGTTGCATTCTCTCAAGCACCATCAGAAAATTGACAAATACAAATGAAACACCGATAGGATCTTTTTGTCGATATATTACGATGACCTTTATCGACATAATTTTTCATCTCTATATCCATCGGTAAACACTGATAGAAAAATTTTCTTGGTATATTCCAAAGGAATTGCTGTGATAAAATAAATAATGAAAAAAAAAGTCAAACAATACAATGACGTGTAACTTTTATAAATGGCATTACTGACAGAATTAACCCAATGGTAAAGTACATCCGTAAATATGTCAATGAAAAACTTTCCTCGGTATATACTCAATGTACCTCTCTCTCTCTCTCTCTCTCATTTTTTATTCAAAAATATTGTAAGTTAGTATACGGGCTATGCTGCAATGCAATCTCTTCTTTTTATTATTATTAATATAGATATTTAGGCCAGCTTATGCGTATCTCAATTAATCTTACGGGTCCGTAAATATGCCAATAAAAAACTTTTCTTGGTATATACCGAGAGAATTACGAATGATATTACAGTGGGATTCCAAAAAGGCAAATCGTACGGTGACATGATATTTTTACCGATATAATGACCAATGGAATTATCGACGAAATTATTCCATCGGTAATGTCATTGGTTATATTTAATTTATGACTTGGTGATTGACCCTCCTCTCCCCCTCCCCCGTTTCTCATTCTTCCTTATGCATCCCTCCCCTCCCCCTAATCTCAACAAAATTTAACCTTCCACAACAAATTTAGCCACCGCAACACTTAATTTGTCGACATTCGTGTTCTTATTCGAATTTTATTAAGGATTTTTCATTTTAAGTAAGCAAGTCAAGCCCTTTTTATTTGAACTCAATTTTAAAATGTTAATTGTTTTGCATATTTTTATAGCATGTGTATTTTGTTTGGATGTTTACTTGTTTTATATATTTTTTTCTCATACAAATTTGTTGTCTGGATTTATGATTTGTGCATGTTAGGGTTTGTTTTAGATTTTATAAATTATAGTTATTTGTAAATTGATGAAACTTATGTCGAATTTTTGACTTAGGTGTTTTGTGATGAAATAAATAATGGCTTAT
Source organism: Populus nigra (assembly GCF_951802175.1). Classification (NCBI taxonomy): domain Eukaryota; kingdom Viridiplantae; phylum Streptophyta; class Magnoliopsida; order Malpighiales; family Salicaceae; genus Populus; species Populus nigra. The sequence continues at coordinate 6,333,756 of NC_084854.1, read as the reverse complement.
TTAATAGGTCCGTTTAATATTTTATCAATTTTATTATCGAGTTGAAATTTTTGGTAAATGTATAGAAACTTGAATTTATGTAGATAATTGACAATGAATTAAGAGAACTATTAAAATAGATTGAATAAGTTTGAGCTAAATTAATATTTTTACAAATTTATTTAGTTAATGCAGATAATTAACACATGTTGTCATCATTATTTTATATAGGTTTGATATATGTAATGGATGGTCGTTCATGGATGCATAGAGATTTACCTCAAGGTTTGCAGATGATGGATTATTGTAATAGGATTCGGGGTTTTATTAATTATACACAATCTAATCCAATAAATATTAGTGAAGAAGATATTAGATGTTCATGCAATAGGTGTAAAAATAAAAAATTTCTTGGTCCAAATGTTGTAACGATGCATCTTTTATAAAAAGGGTTCGTGAAGAAATACATGTGTTGGTATGGACACAGAGAACCATATGTGTCCTCACGATACTATGGTAGAAAAGATGGTTGGGTCAACTTCTAGTTCTAGTAACGTGTATGGAGTTGTAGATGACAATAGTAATCCTTATAGGAATATAGTTATAGATGCGATGAAAATAAATTAAGATTATATCGGTCAATATGAAAATAAATTAGGATCATGTCAGTCAATGTCCAATTATAGATGAAGAACCCAATGTAGACGCGACCAGGTTTTTTTATCTTTTAAAAAATTCTAATGAATCATTATAGGATAGTTGCATAAATTATCAGTCGTTGCATAGGTGTTCACCATCAAATCAGATCATGTGTTGAATGAAGTTGGTTATGATAAAATTATCAAATGGACAAAAAGCATTTTAACTAAAAGGAATAAACTAAAAGAGAACTTCTATATTGTTAAGTCCATGATGAAACCCCTCAGTTTAGGATACTAGAAAATTAATATATGTCTAAATTTTTACATGTTGTACTACTTTGAAATTACAGAGCTGACTGAGTACATAACATATGGGCATTCTCGTTATAAACCCATGACTAGTAGGGAAAGAACTCTTGTCATACACAGAAAACTTAGATACTTCTCAATCACACTTAGAATGTAGAGGTTATTAATGTCACTAAAGACTATTGAGCACTTGACATGGCATCAATCACATGATGCGGTAGATATTGGAGTGATGGTACACTCTTCTGATGGTGAAGCCTGGAAACAATTTAAAAATATGCATCCTCAGTTTTTAGTGGAGACAAGGAAAGTGCATCTTGGCTTATATACAGACGAATTCAATCCATTCGGGTCATTTTCTACTCTTCATTTTTGTTGGCCGGTGATACTCATGATTTACAACTTGCCACCGAAGATGTGTATGAGGCCGGATTTCATGTTTTTATCTCCAGTCATACCTAAACCTAATAGTCTGGGTTAGAATATAGATTTTTATCTTCAACCATTAATTGATGAGTTGAAACAATTGTGGTCATCTAGGGTTTTGACTTATGATATATCGAGAAAATATAATTTTCTGAAGAAGGCAGCTTTGATGTAAACTATTAATATCAATGATTTTCTAGCTTAAGAAATGGTTTTTGATTGGAGCACACATGGAAAACTAACGTGAAAAATAATAGGGCATTCACACTAACAAATGGTGGCAAAATATTTTTTGTTAACTGTCACCGACAGTTCTTGCTAAAGAATCAGAAATTCAGAAAGAATAAAAAAGACTTCTTTCTTGGCAGAGTTGAAAGGGATGTTGCATTGCTGCTTCTTTCGGGTGAAGAATTGTATGGCATAGTGTCGAAGTATGGTGACATTGTGTTTGGTTTTCAATCTATTGTTGATGATGTCTTTGTTTTTGCCAAGCAATGCTAGCAAGATTATTACATATACACTCTTTCCTTTATAAATGATCACTCAAGAGTTGATTGGTTATCCATAATGAAAACCAAACTCAGGGGTTATGTTGAGGTTATTTAGGATGACAACGATGAATTAACTATGGGAGATAATATCTTTCAACTTGGTGAGTTAGTTTATTCATATCGAGTTGCTTTGTCTAATGACTCAAAAGAAAATTTAAATTTTCACATTGTCATGAATATTTTTGTTGATGTTGACATTGATGTTTTGAGATCCAGTAAACATACACAAGTTGATGAAGATAATAATGATGAAATCAATGTAGAAGATTGCGATGGAGATAAGGAAGAGTCTATTGACGAAAAACAAGACAATTCTGATTAATTTGCACAACACGAATGTGTAATACCATAAATTATAATGTAATATTTATGGACGAAATTCCTTTCACTTCAATGTAATGACAATGATGTTAATTTATTATTGAATGAAAAAAAATATTTATTTTATTATTGTGGTGTGAACTGATGTTATTATGTCGAGTGTGCAATAATTTTATTATTGAAAGGACAACCTTTCAATGTAAATTTGTTTTGCTTTCACAACAACATGTTTAATAATTTTTTAAAAAATTAATTTCATTTAACAAATGCAATTTCAGATTTACAAATATTAAGGTTGTGAGAACAATAACATCAACCTTTAAATCATCAATGAAAATTCTATTGTTTTGGAGTTAGATTTCCAAATATCCTAAATAAAAAAAACGCAGGTCGATGCATGGTTTTCAAGGTTCAAGGTTGGTATTAATTTAAATATTTTTTTATATTAATTTGGTTAGTTTATTCAAATTACTGAAATTTTTTTTTTATAAATTTTACTTCAAGAAAAAATTTAAATGAGATAACTGATAATATTGCTGACATATTAAATTGCTTAAAAAAAATTTATTGATTTTTTTTTCTTTTATTTTGTTGACATTTCTATCAAAAATTAATAATGAAAATATTTCATCTTCATTTTCATTAAAAAAATGACGAAAATTTTTTTTATTGGTGTTTTTTTATAATGGCATTAAACTCCAAATGGATAGCTTTTTTTAACTGGATTTATGGGTGCAACCAGACTTGTGACCTTCCAAAGTCCTTTTCAAGTACATCAATTTATAATATTATCAGTCGGCAAATTTAATTAACAAGCCAAATTGCTGTGGGACTTAGCACAGATCATGTTCTAGCTCTACTGTAGCATTGCAATGTTAATGATTTTGATTAAGAAAATGTATGCCAAGGAAGTTTCGATACTGGAATCGAAGAGTAAAAGTAACCATGAGTGATGGTGATTTTAGATATAATCAATTACAATTCTGACAAAACCTATTTTATATTTGATTTTTTTTATTGTTAATTCTCTAAATACTTAATTCAAGTCGATTTTTTGTCATATATATATATATATATATTAATCACATATTTACGTATTAATTAAAAAATGAAAATAATAAGATTGAAATAAAAAAAATATGATGTCCCTCTAATTAATTTTTTACCGCTTCACTTGAGCTTAAATAGAGCTCACAATACAAGTGATACGTTGATGCTTCAACCTAGTACGTATGGCCGTACTGATATTATCGTGTCCCCATCCATTTTAAAAGAATGCAAGTGCTGCATATCACATCAAAGCTATCCCCTCACTTCTGTGCCACCATCGATATACTCAATGTACCTCTCTCTCTCTCTCTCTCATTTTTTATTGAAAAATATTGTGAGTTAGTATGCGGGCTCCGGTGCAATCCAATCTCCGTTTTTTTATTTTTTAGTGAGGAGGTTTAGTTGTGTATTTTAATTAATATTATCAATTTTAGAATTAATAATAATATAAATTTTTAATGATTTTAAAATTTATAAAACTCGAATTAGTAATTTTTAAAAAACAAATTTAAAATTTTACTTTTTAAAATTAAAATATAATCTTTTTTATAAAAAACATTATAAATATATTTTTTTAACGTTGGTTGTCTCATATTCTCAAATTTTTTATTTATCTTGCAAGAAAGTGGTTAATCTTAGGAGTTTAATTTTGTATTTTTCTTGCAAAAAAATATGTTTTAGAAAACATTTTATATTATTTTTAAAAATAAATTATTTTTCAATACTTGACTTTTTAATTTAAAAATTATTACTAATTATATATCAAATAATGATATAATAATAGTGTTAGTAATAATGTTGCTATGTTTATTATGCTACCAGGAATTGACAAATAATAGCATTCTTATTTGTGTGTTAAGCACGAGATTTATATAAAAATAAATAAATAACTATAATATTCTTAATTAGATACTTTTGAAAGATTATGATATTTTTAAATAATTATTATGTATTTACTCAATACATATATGTTTTCTATATATTTGTGTAACATGTTATTAAGTTTATAGATAATAGTTAATTAAAATGTTTAAATAAATAATTTTCTTCGCTCAGGTAGCACCAAATCAATGGTAAAGTTTTAACTACCTCCAAAAATAGTTCTAATCAGGAGCTTTAAAAATCATTCGATGATAAAATCAGTAAATTTATAGAAAAAATAATAAAAAACTTAAAAAAATTTTAAATTTCAACAATAAATGATGTTTGTTCTTATATTTTAGAGAGATTAATGCTCTAATATATATATATATATATATATATATATATATATATATATATAAAGGTAATGGATCCTTACTTGGAACCTTGTCGTTTAAAAAAAAATAAAAAACTAAAATCCTTTGTTTTTTATGACATTAATGAGAAACAAATATTACATACATATTTTTAATGAGATGGTAAATATGATAATTCCCTTAAAAAACCTTTTGTATATTTATAAGTATAGAGAGAGTATTATGTTTGATGTGATATTTTTAAAATTAATATTTTATGAGTTTTTAGTGTGTGTGTGTGTTAAATAAGCTTTTAAATTATTATGTATCGAATCAATTTATAAATAGAAATATTAAATATAAAATTGAATAATACGCATGCAAGAAAACAAGCATATGGAAAGGGTTTAGATATTGAAAAGGATTCATGCTTGTGTCACATATATAGGAGCATAAAACATTACGAAGGTGAAAATGGGAATGTGGAAATATATACATATTAATTCTTTAATGTGTACCAAATAACCAGAACCAAAAACAACCCACCCCAGTCAATATCATCATCATCATCAATAATTTATGAACTACTACGAAATAATGGAGTTGATATATGGGACCCTTCTTCTCAAGCTTCACTGTTAGTTTGGTAAACTATCTCATTAAGGGGGCCAAAACCAAATTCTTGATATAGATTAGGCAGAGAATCTAATCTAAACCTCCACTTTTCTGTGAAAACATACCACCAGACGGATATCAAAACTTGTTACAATACACTTGATTGATCTTTTCTTTTCTTAATTTCCTGAAAATTAAGTTAGAAACTAGCTAGAATATTTCGTCCATTAATGTATCCATATATGTGTGTGCTCGTTAAAAAGAAGAGGAAGAAATGCATTATTAATGGTTTCCAAAGGCCGAGTCATTAATATTCAACAATGGCTGCTTCTGTTTGTTTTTCTGTATGTGCATGTATACTTGTGTTTGAATCTCAAGCTAGCTTGTTTCTTCTCTCTCACCTGGGTATTTTCTGCTCGCAAGCATGCTGAGTGCTTTTTTTTTTCTTTTTCTTTTTTATCAATTTACGAATCTCCTGAGTTATCGAAAATCAAAGTGAGTTCATGATGTTTCAATAATTATGCCTCGAATTTGCATGGTGGGTATGCATAGCTTCTGTAACCATAACTCTTTCTCACATAGAAAGAGAAGAAAATAAAAGCAAATTAATTATTATTGGCGAAGATAACTGGTCCTACTATAATTAAGCTTGTTGGTTTCAAGCTGGATCCAAGTCTTGCTACCTGCCAAAAGGGTGGCTGCTTCTTTGCTCTACCGCGTGACTAATGTCTTATTTATTTATTTATTTATATTATTTTGATCCTCTTTTTGTCGCCATGGAGAGTACCGCGGTCTCAAGATGCAACCACCATTTGGGTTATGTCTGTAGACTCTCAGCACACAGTACAAACACTTTGGGCTATCACTACCTCATTATGATCCCATCTATACTACAAGAATCATGTGCAAACAGAGACGCAAGACTATATATATATATAGTCTTTAAGGAGACCTTCTAACCTTAAAATTTGAAGTTTTCCCATGAGATCTTCAAGTCCGAAACCTCAAAATGACGGGACAAAGATGAGGGATTGAAGGGGTATTATCCATTTCTCCTAATAATGCGTGGAATGTAAAGAATCTGAGAGTGAGAAATCCAGCCACCTTGTATATATTATAATGAATTAGACAAATAGAAGTGTTTGATATGCATTTTAATTTTATTTTTTAATCCAAATATCTGTTTATACATCAATCTAAAGTAAATTTCTTATATATGTCCAAAGATTTTTAATCATATGACGACAATAAATGCTCGAAGGTCGGGTTTTTATTATATTTATATTATACCACCCATTACAAAACAGACAAGAAATTCAAGTATTCATATTTTATTAGTCGGTTTCCAAATAATTATATAGATATACTCATAATGTCGTGAATGTATATTAAACAAATATTGAGATATATATATATATATATATATTAGATAAAAAAAAAAGGTAAATGTTTTATATACAAATGTATATGATATAGGTCCATCAAGGTGGTTAGGATTGACGTCCCTCGTTCCACGTATTAATTTCTTACTTTAAAAAGCTGTCATTATTATTTATTAACATGGTGTTTCTTGAACTACTATTAGCAGCTTATGATCTTCCCTCCCTTTGCTTTTTTTCTAAAATGTTTTGAAAACCTCTGATCATTTTACAATATCTTTAACTTGTCGGGTAGTCATTTATAATCTTTTCTAAATGTCAAATTCATTGAATCGCCCTCAACCATAGGCAAGCTAATTTGATTGTTTCGAGGAGGGGGGGAAAAGAAAGTTGAATTGACAATATACAGGAGAGATCTCTTCGCCGCATTAGCTGGTGAGGCAGATGGCGGAAGTGCCAGCGTCCTCTTCCAAGAACAGTTTTTTTTTTTTTTTTTCAATTGAATATATAAAACCAAATTGACCAAGATCTTTTTTGAAAAATTGATTAATGCCCTTCTGGCTACATGATCGGAACTCCCACGTGTGAATAGTTATTTTAATACAGTACGACTTTTGATTTTGATTTTGATTTTTTGCTTTGACAAGTTGCGAAAAGGTAAGAAACTAAGGATCCATTTGAAAAAACCATGACTTTTAATTTTAAAAGTAGTATCAAACATTTAAAAGTTATAGCTATGACTAAGAGCCATAACCACAGTGAAAGTTTTTATGTTTGTTAAAATTCAGAATACCAAGATAAAGCATAGGACGTTCGTGGACCATTTTCTTTTTAGAAAGAAAATAATTGAGGTTGATTGCTTCCAAGACTAAGACACCGTTTAGAAAAGCTGTATAAATCATGTTTTATAAAAATTTTAATTTATTTTTGTTAAAAATTATTTTTATATGTTTTGAATTGTTTTAATGCGCTGATTTTAAAAATAATTTTTTAAAAATAAAAAAATATTATTTTGATATATTTTGACATTAAAAGCATTTTAAAAAGCAATCACAATTATACTCTCAAACAGAACATCAAAATAGATTAAAAGACATGTTGTCTTTTTTAAAAAAATAAACCAAAAAAAATCACTTTCTTCTTCTTCTTCTTTTTTAAATCATAAGTATTTTGCCAGACGAACCCAACTGTCAAATAGCCAAAGATAATATTTGAGCTCTTCATATAAACCAATATCTTTCATCCAAACACCAATGCGTTTTGGGGTCAGTGGGATAATTGTGATACGGATTGGATAAAAAAAATTAGATGTAAAACAAATATTAGGCATTGTTAATGTATTTTTTAAAAGAAAATAATTAAATTATACAAGAATTGACTTGATATAACCTAGTTGACTTAACAAATTAAAATATAACTCGGATAACCAACAAAAATATAGTTCGACTAAAAAATCAAGATGACATATTTTTCTTAAAATATTGAAACGATAACATATTAGATTGACTCAGATCAACTCGGGTTAACCTATCAAACTCATTACCCATGTCATGAGACCCTAATAACCGTATAGAAAAGCAAATAAAAAATATATTATTAAACTCAATTTTCAATCAACCCAATATTGATGGATAGTATTGAAAACAAAATTCAACTAAAAAACAAGTTGAGTCAACCTGGGTTAACATGTTAAACTTATATCATGAGATTAGGATAACCTCACGGAAAGCATATCGAAACAAATTATGAAACTTAATTTTCAATCAACCCAATATTAAATGATAAAATTTGAAAATAAAATCAATTAAAAAAAACATAAAACAACCACTGAATTTAACTGACCATACCTGTGACCCGGGTAATAAGACCAAGACAACCCTATAAAATATAAGCTGAAATAAATTATAAAGTCTAATTCTTAATCAATTCAATATTAAAGAAAATTCAAGTAAAAAAGGGACAAAAAAAATCCAAGTCAATCTATCTAACCCGTAACCCAAGTCATAAGACCTTGATAAACCAATAAAAAACAAATAAAGAAAAATAAAAATTAAAAAGTCATATTCTCAATCAATCCAAAATTGAAGGATTTAATTAAAAAAAAGTCGAGTTAGCTTGGTTTAGGGAATTAAGATAAATCTATAGAAAAAAAATCATAAAACATTATAAAGTACAATTATCAATCATCAATCCAAGGTTAAAAGATGAAATTAAAAAAGAATATTCAATTAAAAAAGGATAAGAAAAACTTGAGTCAACCTATCTGCACGCAAAACTTGCGACCCCGCTCATGAGATCGTGATAACCCTATAAAAAGAAAAGAAAAACAAATATGAAGTTCAATTCTCAATTAACCTAATGCTGAATGATGAAGTTAATAAAAAAAATAATAAAAAAATGATAAAAAAAATAATCTGAGTCAGCTAACTTACAAAACTCGTGATCCAGGTTATGAGATCAGACTAATTACATAGAAAGCAAATCAAAATAAATTATAAAATCTAACACCTAGAAAACCCAATATTTGATGATGACATTGAAGTACAAATTGAAAAATATAATATCATCAATTTGAATTGAAAATTATAATTAAAAACCACTAAAACTTTTATAAAATAGCGAAGGAAAAAAATTAGAAATTCAAAAAATGAGAACCACATAAGAAAATATAATATTTTGTAAATTAAGATCGAAGAATAAAATTAAAAACATATAAAACTTATACAAAAGAGTCAAGATTAAAAAAAAATCAGAAATCAGAAGAATAAAGACTGAAGTTGAAATTTTAACAACTAAAAGGATCAAGCTATAATTTTTAGGAGATGAGAGAGAGAAGAAAGGGAAAAATGGCTCGTCAATGCCAAACTGGACTACCAACAACGACACGTGTCTCACCAAGAAGAAGAGGACAGAACAACACTTTCAATAACACAGTGAAATGACATTTTTTGATGTTGGAAGACGTCGCACGCGTTGCCCAAAGGGCGTGACACCTCCCACGCACCCCCGGGTGCCATACAAGCACACCCACCTTTTTTTTATTTAGTCAGATATAGAATTTCTCTTAAGATGACTTTGTAATTTAAAAAAAAACATTGAGAAAAGCCAAAAACACCCTTTGATCTCAAACTTTTTTTATTTTATTTTAAGGGTATTTTCATAGTTTCAATGTGCCATTTAATTGTTTATTATTTTATATATTTTTACAAATACCAAAGTTTACCTCAACTTAAATTATAATAGCTAGAAAACCATTGTGAAAATAATAAAAAAAAACCCTATTGATGCTAGATTTTTTATGCTTCTAAAGGTATTCGAATAATTTCATTGCGTAATCAAGATGAAAAAACTACTTATCCCCGATTTATTTAATAACAACAAATGAGCCATGTAAAAAAGACTTTAATACCTTTAGAAGTCTCTTTTTAAGTTTTTTAAATGGAGTCGTAAAAATATCATTTCGTTGTTATAATGAACAATAACAACGAATATGAAAGCTACAGTAATTTCTTAAAGAATTTTAGTTTTTTTAATATATATATAATCTCAAGCTTTCAAGTAGGATATTTAAATTTTTTTTTGAATTGATAATATTAGAATTAGACAACATAGTATTAAATTTGATTAAAAATTAAATTAGTTACAGAAGTATTACGGTTAAAAAGAATTCTTCTGCAAGACAGATTTTTCGTTATAGAATTAGGAAAATTAGATGCTCAGTTTTTTTTAATAGTCAATAATTTAATAAGTTATAATTCTTTAATCTAAATTAGGTATCATTATTTGTGTATGAAATTTAAAAGAAAAACGAAACAACACCACCTGTCACCAGCAAAATGTGAAAAAAATCGTCTGCGAGTCCAACCTCAGGTTTTTAATTTGATTTTTAAATTATTTGGGAGTGTAATTGTGGTTGTTTTTTTAAAGTGTTTTTTATATGAAAATATATCAAAATGATGCTTTTTTATTTTTTAAAAATTATTTTTGAGATCAACGCATCAAAATGATCCAAAATATACAAAAAAAATCAGTTTTTAAAAAAAAAATTTGAATTTTTTAGAAATGGTTTATATAATGAACATGTCAAATTATAACTATTAAACTTTAAATTCGGAGCTATGTCATTTTTTCAAAAAAATTAAAAAGGTTTGCAATCACTAGTAACGGGGCCTGGCTAGGTTTAAACTTTAAGGGCTGAACTAATTACTTGAAAAAATAAGATTAATTGAATAAACTATTAATAATATAAGAAATAAAATTGTGGAAGGGAGGGCTTGAAAAAGAAATAAGTAACCAAAAATCTTGCCGTAAAATGCATTAAAATTGAGGAGACCTTGTAGCCATGCCGGGGCCTTTCATCTTGCAATTTGCAAGCATTTTCGGCGGCATTATTTCTTGTTAATTGAATTGTAGCTCTCAAGATTCTCAATCCTCATCAAATTCCTGAATTCTCTGAGTTGCGTTGAGCCGAAAACCTGCCCACGTCATCAACACGCACTAAATTCTAGAGTTAGGCATGCAAACCAGGTCCCACAGCTTAGAACCCACGTGCCACATCCTTCAAAAAGCACTTTTGTTAATTTGGCACACTTGGGCCCACTTTTCTTTTTTAAAAAAAAGAGTTGGGTTTGGACTTTAGCTAGAAATCAGAAAAGAAGTGGACCCCACTCCCAGCATCACTGTACACGCGTCAAAGAAACAAACCATCTATGCCTCTCTTAATTTATCTATGTATATTTTTTTTCAAATTATTTTTGGGCTTTAATGAAGATTCGCCTCCCCTTGTAAGAAAAAAACTCTTTTTTCTTCTTGTGGGCCCACCACCCCATCAAAACTTCCACGAATTGAAGGGGCCCACGTGTCCACAAAGTCAAGAAAGAAACCAATAGGAGCAGAGGCTGGGTCTCTGGGGCAACTACTTTGCCTTTTTCTTTAATTAATATTGCTATATATCTAATCTTCAAGCTTGTCTTTGTCGGCTTTTATTATGAATTGAGAAGGACACTTGTCGCACGCTGGTACCACTTCACCTGTTTGTCCCTTCCTAACCTTTGTATTGCCACGTCAGCATCGCATGTCCTTTTCATTAAATTGACAGTTTCGCCCTCCTAAACAAATTTCATGGAACTTCTCGAAGTTATTAGCTTGTTTTAAGTATTTAAAAATATATTAAAATAATATTTTTAAAATTCTTGATATTTGTATATCAAAATAATAAAAATATTTAAAAAAATTAAATTTTATAAAAAATATGATTAAACTGGAATATCAATCATATTATAATTACTACTTGTTGGAGTTTTTGAATCATTCTAAGTCAAAGGGAGGTTTTTATTCAGATGGCATGCTTTTAACTATTAATTAAATTAATTAACAGATAGTAATTCCCTGTCTTAACACATGATGATTTACAACTTTGAAACATTATGGAAGAAGACCGACGTATTAGTATCGTAATATCATTAATCACTGAACTAATTATAATTTCAGAACAATATAATTGCTCTGAAGTGACTTAAACTTTAAAAATTAACCTTTAATTTTTCAAATCATATCTGTCTTTTATTTACTCTATTTTTTTTTAATTTTTTCTCAGAAAACAAACACTGTCATATATTTACATTCACGAATATATTACCATTTAATCAGTGTAAAATTATTGCATCAGAATGCGTTAGGGCATATTCTCTTAAATGAGAAGGGTTTAGCTTTTTTAATCATTTGAAAAATGAAAAGAAAAAAGATGAATCATGTTGCAAATATGATCAATTCCTGCTATCAATTCTTTTCCATCCAAAATGCATGAAATTTTTCTTAATCAATCAACTAATTTCATACAAATATATGGAGAAATTAATAATTTCTCACACTTAAATTTCTTTACACATGGGAGATTTATTAGAGACTAATGTGTTACGGAAATACTAGAATTTTATTTCTGAATCAGTTTCACCGGTTAATATTAATTTTTAATATGAGTTTTTCTAGAAAAAAAAAGAGAGAAAAATAATTATTTTTTTGGCAAAAAAAAAAAACAAAAAAATAAAGGCTTTGCACAATTATACAAGTCCATCAATAACACGATGGAGATAAATAACTTATTTGATAATTTAAAGTATATTTTATTTGTAAATATTTTAAAATAGTAATTTTTTAATTTTTTAAATTTATTTTTAGTATAAATGCATCAAAATAATTTAAAATTTTAAAAATATTAATTTTAAATAAATAAAAAAATTTAAATTTTTTCAATTTTTTTTTAAAATTAACAGACTCTTAATGACTTGAAAGAAATGTGCAGGGGCTGATGTGTGGATGATTATTTCTTGGGTTGCGTGTAAGTACGTGACTGGATGATGACGTAATACGAACGCAGTATTAACATCCTTACAAACGACAAAAATCCATCGTGAAATGATCATCTAAATTTTGAATAATAAGCTAGTGAGAGATATCCACGCACAGTAGAGGCGCGTCATTAGCACGGGCCATTTGAAAGGGACAGAAGTGGTGCTGTCAAAGATTTTGACATTTCGTGACTTGCCTATCCCTTTCTATTAATACACGGGAATGCCCTCGAGATTTCAAGCTCAGCATCTTTTTTTACCTTATTTAACTGCGTTTCATTTAGGATAAATAAATATTTCCACCAATTTTACTGAGCTTCCATCCATAAGATTATTGCTCGTCATAATGTTATAGCCACTAAACAAAATTATGTTCTTACACTCTTGAATTTTTTTTTACTGAATAAATTATTAATCTTTATTCATGGTAATTATGAGTCTTTTATATGAAAAATCCGTTAATTTATAGATATGATTAATCCTATACGAACATTAATAGAATGATTTGATTTCAAGCAAATTATAGATAAATTATTAAATGGATATATATAATCAGATGCTACCATGAAAGAATAATGAATAAATAATATAGTTTGGTAATTACTAGTGCGCGACTGCAGCAGCAATCCCAATCATGCAAGCATCCATGCATGACATTACAAATTAATGGATACTCACTCGAGTCAATTCTAGACTTAAATTTATCCAGCAGTGTTATAATTGATGATCAATCACTATATATATATATATATATATATATATATATATATATTCACATAGATAATATCACAAATGTATATATAGATATTTTCTTAGTCTGAGATTTGAAGCAACCCTAAAAGGTATAGTTCAACTGGTCAGATTCTAGATTTGCTCTCTAGATATTACCAGTTCGAGTCCCAAAAACCTTATGGCTATTGAAAGTTTACATGATCGTTAACTTCAGCACCCGTGAGATTAGTTGAAATACATACAAGCTGACCCGGACACTCACGTCAATAATAATAATAAAAGTTTCAAGCTAAGGTTATTTATTAGGAAAAAGTGGAGGCTGCTTGGCAAAGATTTTCATTTCTGCATGCCTGTTATTGCATAAACTTGAAAACATGAGTTATATTTGGAATTACTATTTAATTCAGGGTATTTTTCAAATTAAGGGATTCATTAATTACTGGCTCTAATCAGCAACAAGTAACTTGTCGTTTTTGGAAAATCCTACCCTGCCCTACATTATTTGTATTCGTGGACAAGATATTTACGCGATAATGATTTAAGATGGCCAATATATAAACCAATCGACGGTAAGCAATGCTGCTATGGATGGTAGCTACTGAGTTTGAATTTTCAACTTGCGTGCATGAATAGAAACACAAGGGTACACGTCTCACACTCACATCCAAAATTGTGTGAGAATGTCATTAGCCAGTACACAGTACTATATTCGGTTTAATGTTGATAGAGGTCTTTGTGATTTTTATTTTGGCAAAGACACCCTTACGTTTTCAATTTAAACAATTAGGTTTTTGTGATTTGATCCATTAAAGTTGAGTACTCCCTTCGTTTATAGCCTATTTATTAATGGATCCATCAAAATATGTGTAATAATTAAGTCGAATAGACCTGATAACTTTTTTTTTATATAAGAAAAACACTTACTATATTATATGTAAAAATGATTTTATTTTTGAGTAATAGTTAGTTCGGCTAATACGAGGGAGTGCATTCATGATACGGGGTGAGGCAAGAAAATTGTCTAGCCGACGAGGACGTGTGATGTAGTTTGCATTTGCGTCACGACAAGGCCAAATGATATTTGGTTTTCTAAATCACATGCACGCAGCGGAAATAATAAATTTAAAATTTTTTTAGGAATGTTAAAGATTCTGTTAGACATATCTAGAGTTTTTTAGGGTTTATACAAAAATACCTGAAGATTAGATGTTCTTTTCAGCTTTGAGTATTTACTATAAGGCTGAGTTGTCGCAAACTATAAATCATTCAAGTGTCTGTTCTAACGGTAATTCATACAAACTACCAGTGAAAAATCTCCTAAACTCTTTTAGAAGAGAGAGATTGTTATACTTTAAAGTGCCAACCTTTTTCTTTTGTGTTTTAATTGTTTATGTATTGTACTTTCCTCACCCTTCTTTTCTTAGGAAATGTCGTGATGTTCACAATGTTAAATGACAGAGTTACCTCCTAGAAATAAGGGGGTTAGGTTTAATTATAAAGTATTGATAATTAGGAGTTCATATCTAATATTATGGTTACTAGAAAATCTATTGGTCTACGAGAGTTTAGGTGAGGAGACTAGTTGTGCAAGAATAAGACGCATCACCTTCAGTGTACCCTACCTATGATAAGTTGCATTGTTGATTGATTATTAATCTAAAACATGATTCTATTTATTGGTCTTATCTAAGGTTAAAAGTTGATCTCTTTTCTTTAAGAAGTCTCTACCTTGTCAGATTAAATTCTAATCGTTCTAAGGTCCTAATTTTAGCATCAAATTTATTTTTTATTTTGCATCTTTAATACCTGAGGGTATACTGTACAATGTAATTTTATACTCCCAAATATTAGAGCATACAACTAAATCCTAACACTCCGAATAACAAATTAATTATTGTGGGATTTTTGGTATTTTTTGTCAAATCCTAATGGATAATCATAAATTGATTATGATATCCATTTTATATTTTTAAAATGTGATAAAAATACAATTTTTTTCTTTATAGAAAATATGCATGAAAAAAAAACTTTAGGATTTGGCCGCATGAACGAAAACAAAACATATTTTTGTATTTTTTAAAATGAGGAATTTTTTTGGACTTTTTTGAAATTTCAAAGAAAAATAAGGTATTTTTAATACCGGGTCCATATCCTACAGTGTAAGTCTACAACCCGATATTAGGCAAAATTATTGGAAAAACACACGGCAGACCTACAAATAATTTCAAAATGGTCCTTGAATTTGTTTTAGAATTTTTTGGCCTTTTATTAGACTTGTTTGGCTAAACATTAAAATAAAAACAAATTAAAAACTAATGAAAGGACATTAGGGTGTGTTAGGCAAACACACCCTTAGTCTAGGGGCTGGGCTGAATGGCCTCAAGGCCTAGCCTAGTTGGGTTGGGCCAATTAAAGGCCCAATAATTTCTTTTTTTTATAGAGAAAATGAGCTAGAGGTCCAGCCCATCTCTCTTTATTGGTAAAGAGAAGCAAAATGACATGAATTAATTCACATCCTACATGCACCATAAACAAAGTGCAACTTGCTAAGAATGAAGATTACCTGGTATAGAGGATGTTATTGCTAGAAGGTCCGCCGTGAGGATGGTGGAGATGTCGAAATAGTCCGCTGCTGTTCACAGTAGCTGACCTTGCTATTGTTGTCTGCAGCTGCTAGGTGCTTTAAAGAGACAAGCTGTTGCAGATGGAGCTATTGAGGGAAGCTACTGAGTCATGTTTATGACTTGTTGGTTTGGGGTTGCTAGGTCATTTGAGAGAAAGATGGTGATGTTGTCATTTCATCCAAAAACATAAAAGAATAGGTCAAGGGCTATCATAGTTCTCTCTCTCTCTCTCTCTCTCGCTCTCAATAGTGTTTGTCATAGTGTAGATGGTTGCGGGTGAAGGAGATGCATGATTGTTGGTATAGGAGGTTTGTTCTCATTGTGGAGAGAAGGAAAATGTTGTTATAGTGGCTAAAATGGGTGTTCACGGTGGTCTTTGGAAGAGGAAGAAGATGGCTGGTTAGGCAGCTAAAAAATGGTATGTGAATGATGGTTTTTTGTCTCTTTGTTCACTCGAATCTCTCTCTCTCTCTCTCTCTCTCTTGCATGGAATTCACCTTTATTTATAGAGAATGAAATAGAAACATCTAGTCTTTATTGGGAATAAATCTTGGTCCTTGATTCAAACAGAAAGAGTCCCAACCGTTGGCCAAAAGTCATTATCAAAAGTTGCGAAACAAGGTTACAAAGGCTGATCATGTCAGCCTCTTTAGGGCGACGTTGCGGTAGTTACATAAGCAACCAACCGACAGGAATCATGCTAGGACTAGTACGATGTTGGGCCACGAGAGTGATGTCATATTTTATCCTATTTGGTGAAGAGGCGAGGCATTAAATGCTTTTGAAAAGTAGCTACCCGGATAATTTTCCAAGTACGAAAGGTTGCAGATGATGAACAATGCTAGATGATGTGTTGTCTGACACTATATTTTTTTTACCTTTGTTGACCAAAACAATACCATTTTGATCTAAAACAACACTAAAAAAAACCGTTTAATTTAAATTAAACAATGTCGTGTTGGTGTTTAGGGTTATTTTAGGTTTAAAATCTCATATTTCAATTTCAGCCCTCAATCTTTCTATTTATTCAATTAAGTCATCAATTGAATTTTGATTATAAGAATCAATTCAATTTCACCCATGCCAAATCTTAAAATGACCCTATGAGTTTAGCGTCTTTTTCAATGTGACCATTGGTCTTGGATATTTTCGATTTAATCCTTGATTGACCTTCAAACTTCTAATTTCTTTAATTTCATCCCTCATTTCACTCATCTGGGTCTTAATTCATACTTCTTTTGCAAAAAAGTTCTTAGTCTTGAATTAATTTAATTTGGACTTTAATTGACCCTTAAACTTTGATTTTCTTGCAATTTTATCCCTAATTTCACTTAATTGAGTTTGAAATTAAATTTGGTCCTTTAAAATTTTAATTTTCTTAATTAAGCTTAAATTAAGCTTCTAAACATAATTTTTTTACCAATTAAGTCCCTAATAAAATTAACTTAACCCATTAAAAACTTAATTAAGTCCTTGCACTTAATTAATTTTTTTAATTTGACCCAAATTAATTCTAAACTTTAATTAACCATTTAATTGGGCTGATTATTAAATTAAATTGGCATATCAAAAGCCTAATTAAGTTTTCAGACTTGATTTTTATGCAAATTCTTCCAATAATCATTTGATTTAACCTTGAATTTGCATTACATTTTAATTTTAGGTACAATGGGATACAGTTGAGCTCCTAAATTTGTCTAAAATTTCAACTTGATTCCTCTATATTTGAAACCCTTCTCAGCTTGCTTTTGCCATGTTCCTAGTTCTATTACTACTACTACTACTACTACTACTACTACTACTACTATCATCATCGTCGTTGTCTTATGATTTTTTTATTTTGAAAAGGAAAAAGATAAATTAGGGGGGGCTAAATTATGATAGGAAATAACTGGTAAAACATTTTATTTATAGGGAAACCTAAAAACCCTATGAATGAAAAATATATATCAATTTGCCCCTTAATTAATGTCACATATATTATTTTAGGTTAATTTTAAAAATTTATTCAATCAGATCATTACTTGATTGTTTCTAGGTCTAGAATTGTAATACCATGTATTAATTATATTTTAGTCCTTAATTTCTAAAATTTACTTACAATCAAGTCACACTTGATTAATCATCCAATTTTAATTTTTGACCAATGGTTCTTATGTTTATAACCCATTAGGTTTTCTAATAAGTTAACCCAAATATAAATCATAATCCTATATAAAACAAGATTAAATAAATTAAATAATTTAATTTATTATCAATTCAATAATTGATTGATTTATATTTGAAGATCAAGCACAATGTCTAGCAACTTGTCATGATTACCCTAATATTAGAAAAATCATAAGTGGTTTGACTTAGTTTTTCAATGACTAGTTTCTCAATGCAATTATTATCATTTCATCATAAATGTTCTGATTTAAACATTATAGCATGAAATATGTATGCTTTGTTAAATTTTTATAGTTCTCAACATTATAATCATTGATTCTTTGAATAAGATTTCAAATTCTTTTTAAAACTCATTCCACTTTGGCCAATGATTTCACAATCAATACTATTTGAGAACAGATGAAATCTTTTCTCTAATTCACCTAGGATGATGAATCCTCTCTTGATTACTTAAATACCTTCATATAGTTTATGCTATACAAAATATCAACCTCTTTTTTTTTTTTACCTTAGATTAGGACAATGTGTGATTAGGATCGAAGCATGACATTCCTTATATAAGATAACTTAGTGATCTCAAATCTAAGGATCACTTACACAACTGGTATGAGAGTCTTTCCATAGACGTAAGTGATATCTCTATATGAAATTCTCTTATGGGTCAGTTCAGTGTACATATCATATGAAAAGCACCTGCATATTAGTTCTCTATGTATCTTATATACCCTAGTTTATGAGAGCAACTTCTTCTTTTCATAAAAGAATGAACATAATATGTCTCAACAACTCTAATTAATATCCAATTTTAATATAACATTGACTAAGAACATTTATGAACAATATTTTAATGCAATAGAAATATCATAATTATAACAAGTTTATAATTTTCTTTACAAAGTATTTTTGTCTTATGAACTTTATCTTTACTTTAAATTTATTAATTAAATATAAATTAATATTAAAAATAAAAATATTTTATATAAATAAAATCAACACTATATCTAATCATCTGATTAACTAGTTGATGCTTTAACAAGAGAGTGGGCCACAAAGCTAGCTGGTGCATTGCACAGTTGGAGTTGGAGCCAAGCCACCAGCCATTGAAACGAAAGATATTTTGAGATTCTCTCGCTCTTCCCCAATAAATAGAACACAACAAACAAAAGTCGTTGGAGGGGTGGAGCATTGCCATGGTTGCATTTATATCATGTATTTTACTATAAGTTGACGATGAACTAGTGAAGAAAATTAATCCTGCATATATTAATAGTGTCAATAACTACAAACTATTTTGAATCCATCGTAGGTGACTTGATGTCATGTTTTATATCGCAAACATCATGTAAAGCGAGAAGATCTGCATCAATATTTGAGGAGTTTGTTCTCCAAGTTAGAAGAATGGGGAGAAATGCTACTTTCTCAGTGCAAGAATCTACCGCGTCAAATATTATGCTACTTTCTTTCCTTCACATTGTTCTTGGTCTTCTTTCGTGCAAACAATCTCATCTTCGTAGTGGTAGCTAGAAAATATGCTTTGATTAGCTTGAGTAGTTGGTTTGAAACTTCTTTATATCGGAAACGTGGCCATGCCACATCCACAGATGAATCAACAAGTGGCTTGTTAGGCAGAGCATGTGTCGCCTCTGTTCTGTCTCTGACCTTTCTTTTTTCCAATAATAACGGGATTTATACGTTCTAGAGACCATCGCTCGATGACCCGTTGCATTCTAGACGAGTCTATACCAACCCAATTAATGAGATACAAACATGACTTGCCTCTGCATTTTTAGTGTTTTTGTTTTTGAATTGTATTATTAAAAATAAATTTTAAAAGATAAAAAAGTATTATTTTAATATATTTCTAAAAAATATTTTTAAAAACAAGGTGAACACAGTATCGAACTCTGTCTTTATAGGTTCTCACGTTCCTGTGATAGAGGGGAGGAGTACACTGTAAAGACTGCCAACGTCCTAAAAAGATATAGATGGCGACGTATTGAAGAAGTTCTCTTCGTTAAAACTTAGGAACGAATAATTATTGTTATCTAATGAAAAAGATGGAATGCACTAAATTTTTACTGTTTCCATAAAGCAAGTACAAGTCATGTAATAGGACGAACTCCCTGTATTTCCTGTGGGGTTCACCATTGGGATTCTTGGTGTCGAAATCTTGATCCATTCAAGGCCAGCAAAATTGGGTTTAACTAATTAATTTATCTACACACTCAGCAGCCTAAGGGCTCCCCAGTAACCCACACATCGGCATTGCTACGAGTATGATATTGTAATGCTATAACTTTGTATTTTTAACTACAAAACTGCATGCTTTCTTTTTGTATTTTATGGGTCTCATATTCTTTGATGATAAGTATTGATTTGTATAGGGATAGCTTAGTTCTGTGATCATGGAATAAATACTACTTAATTGCTAGAGGACTTGGTGCCTCAGAAAGTATAGACAAATCTTGTGTCGTTTATAATTCACTTCACTGTCAAGATCATGCTATGTATCTTTCAGTCAGTCTCCCTTTGTGTTCCTTTGCACCATCCATGAAATTATATTTATATCAAGCTAGCTGGATAGATACTTAATTTGTCACATGCATGTTTTCATGTATTCTATAATGAAAAATCAACTCGCTCAATCTTCCTGGGAAATCAAGAGCTAGTATTAATTGATCATTCACTTGGTTAATTATCTCGAATACTCCTCTCTCTCTAGCGAAATTGATCACTACAAGAATTAGAAGAGAGAGAGAGAGTGCAATTCAACAAAGTATAATAACAACAACAACTCAAGTGAATAGTAAAGGAACCATTTTCTTTCCATTTTTCTGAGGAAGCTTCCATGTATACATGTACTAACATTTTTCCCATGAAAAAAAGCTTCAATAAGAAATGACAAGGGAGTAATTATCCCAATATGAAACGAGTAAGTCCAAAGTGGAGGTTGGCCCAGATGTCAACTTGCTGAGTTCTCAAACAATGATATCACATAGACGGCATGGGGCCTGAGGTTCCTTTTAAAACATTGTTTTGGTTATTGGTCTTAGTACAATCATGAGATTCCCATTTTCATATTAGGGTAGGGGAGGGGAGGTGAGGGGAGTGGTGCCCTACATGTTTTCATCTCTTCAACACAACTTTTTCCATGCCCATTACATCAATTAATTCCCCCCCCTCTTCCCACTTATGGGTTTCCATGCTACTACACATTTTATCTGGATTTATCGTGTGCGCGCGCTAAAGCACAATGGGGTTGCTGGCAAGCAACTTTCACTCGATGCGCATCTGAGCTGACTGACTGCTTGAATGAATGCTGCAGGTCAATTTGGCGATGTTTTCTCGGATGAGAAAATGAAACAGAAAAGGCAATGGACAGGCATGTTGATCCAGATAACCTGTACCCGTTTCTTACAGCAATAATTCTGTCCTAAAATGGGCCTCCCACAGCTAGGGGCATGCGCCGAGAACCCCTCTCCTCCCGTTGGAAGTTGGAACAAAGCACCTAATTGCATTATTTTAGATATCATCCCGAAGGGCCAAAAAAAATAAAAAAATCAAGTTGCAACGTCGATACAAGTATATAGCAATATTAGGTTGGTGGAGGGGAGGAGTTATTAGATGCTATCAAATATAAACAGCATTTCACACTTTCAACACTTTCCCTGTTCATTCTGCAAAAGTTACAATAATCATACGAGAACTGCCAATAACTCCATCCAATATTGTTCACTTATATATATACCAGTTGAGGACTTGCAACTTCCTTAATTGCGACGTCGAAAGAGTTTGTCAAGTTTAGTTTTATTTTATTTGGATTGCGCATGCTTTTTAAAAATATATTTATTTTTTAAAAAATATTAAATTAATATTTCTTTTGTGTTTTTCAATGATTTTAATGTTATAATATTTAAAATAAATAAATAAATCTAAACAAAATTATCTTAATATATTTTCAAACAAAAAATACTTTTAAAAATACATTTTGTTAATAATATATCGTATAAATGTTGGAACTTTAATATTTTAATAAATGTTTTTGTCAAAAAATATTTTTTTTTGAAATAGATCAATTGTTTTATTCGATGCCATATCTATCTACCATTTTACGTTTGTGTAGGTTTTATAAAGTAAGAAAACCTATATTTATATAGAATAACAATTTATCTTGACATTGCATTTTAATTATTAAAAATTATGTCATGATCTTTCTGCTTCAAAATACATTTAAAACATACAGAATCACCATTCCGACCCTGTGCTCAGTCGTCCACATCAATTTATCTTTTTTTCTTCTTCTTAATTTTCAAAATAGAGAGATGTTACCTTGAAAATAGAGAAATCTAACAATGAGAATTTTGATTTCCAAATTACTGAATATAAGCAATGAAATACTTTTAGGGTTCTCAACTTTGCATCATCTTTATATAAAGAAATTATAGTATGAGCCACACTACATGAGAAACCTAGCCCATATTAAAGAAATTTGTTTGCTTGGATTCTTACAGCAGCAGAAAGGCCCAATGGTTTAATGGGATTGAAATACTGACAGTTGCTGAGGTCCAGTACAAGAAGAATAGCAGTTTAGTGGCACGACGCCTAACTATAGCCCACAACAGCTTTACTAAACAAACTCCTCAGCCCATTGAAACAAGGAAACTTCATTCAATCGTGGATTTTAGCGTTCATGCAGTTTCTGAAAATAAATTAATGCTACATGGAAAACATGATAAAATTGAACAGTTTTTTGTTTGGAAAGTTATCTACTGATATTAAGGAAGCAATTCCTTGTCTTAGCCTATAATCAAGCCATGTCATAGCCGGTACAAATTGGATTCATTCTGATATTAAACAACAATTTCTAATAATATTCAGTAGTCATGCTTCCACATTAGTTTTAGTTCTTGTTAGATTTAGTCTTAGTGGTTTAGTTGTCTCTGTTGTTCACTTTTAATCTTTGATATCAAACACTTTGTTAAAACATTAATTATAGAGTAAAAGTTAATCTAATGCAAAACCTAACCGTTTTCAAAACATCAAAAAGCATATTTGGATTCAAAGTAAAACCTTTGGTTGAACAAAAGATCAAAATCTAGAATTTATGGGTTTAAAAGACATCAAACCTTGATGAGAAAGAAAAAGCCACACGAATGAGAGAGAAACCATTACCGATGACTATTAATGTTAAATAATAGTGGCGGAACCAGAGTTTTTTCAATGAGGAGCAAATTATTAACAAATACTATATCATATAGATATGCATTAGAAATCAATTCAAAACATATATACTAATTCATATCAAGTAAAATTAATTTAAAAATACTTTTAAACTAAAAAAACTTACATTATAATTATTCTCTTCAAGTTTTTATATTTTAAAACCGCTTCATAATAACTTCATTATCAATCTTATCAAAGATAACTTTATTAATGTATATAACCAAACTATCATTCATCCACTTATCTCTCATCTTATTCCACAATTTACTCTTGACAATATGCATAGCAAAAAAAAACTCTCTCCACTGTAGCAGTTGCAACTGATAGAAGTAATGACAATTTGATAAGCATATATACTAATAGAAATATCAAATTCTTTTTTTTTTTTACCATTTTCTCTATAAGACTAGCAATACCTTCAATACCAAAGAACTCATCATCACCACGTAGATCAATAATATACGTATCAAGTTGGTCAACAAGTACCATAAGGTCCATTATAGAGAATTCACTGGGCTAAAAAAGAGCAAGATGAATAAGTTTTTCTTTGTTGAAAGTAGAGAAAGAGTCACTTGGGTTTAAACATGCCACACAAAGAAGTAACTCTGTACTTGTCTCAATAAAACAATCATCCAACTCACTAAGTTGCATGTCAATGATATTGTTAAACAATTCATAACAAAAATGGTGTAGGTTTGTAATCCCTTGAGATTTTCACCTTAAACGCCCACGAAGCTTGTACTCATCATCCATGTTTAGAATATCAATATCATGTTTGATGCAAAAAAGATGACACTTTTTCCAGTAAATATTCCTAATTATTCTCTCTCATCATTTTGAATCGTTCCTTTGATGTTTTCAATAAACTCATAGCATTCTCTATGTCTTGATCTTTTCTTTGTAATGCTTGTGAGAACTCATTAGTAACTGCTAGTATCCTTCTCAAACAATGAAGCATAAACACAAAATTAAATTATTCCATAATATCTGTTAAAACGATTGCTTCTGTTCTTTGTTCTGAGTTCATCCCATCCTCCCTTATAGTCTCAAGCACATCAAGAACTGATGAAAACATTGCAAGTAGACGAATAATTGTAACATAGTGGGAGCCCCAACGGGTATCACCATACCTTCTAAGAGAAGTTTCTTGATTCAAGCCTCGTCCACTAAAAATTTCTCCATTTTCAAGTCCTTCAATAATTCTAGCATATTGTTTTTCTCTAATCACCTTAATCCTTTTGCATGATGCTTTAACTATGTTTATAATGCTAGAAATAAAATTGAAGACATCTCTAACTTCATTATGCTTCTTTGTAACAGCCACAAGAGTCAATTGAAGTCTGTGAGCAAAACAATGTACATAATATGCACTTGGATTGTTATTTAGAATAAGTGCTTTCAAGCCATTGAATTCACCTCGCATATTACTAGATCTATCATATCCTTGACCATGGAATCTTGATATGCTTAGCCCAGATTTAGAAAACAAAGCTTCAATAGCTACCTTGAGTGAACTAGCAGTTGTATCTCGCACATCTTGAATGCCAAGAAAACGTTTAATTATATATCCATTGTTGTTTACATATCGTAAAACAACTGCCATTTTTTTCTTAATTGATATGTCACGTGACTCATCAATTAAAATTGAAAATAATGAGTCACCTAGATCTTTGATAATCACATTTGTAATTTCTTCTACAACAGCTTGAGTAATGTCTTTTTGAATATCTGGAGAAGTCAATTTCTTATGTCTAGGAGCTTCACTGAAAGTAACTCTTTTAATAGCTTTATTATTTCTGGAAAGGAAATGCAAGAGCTCTAGATAATTGCCTTAATTACTTGAACATTTACATTCATCATGGTCACGAAATGGAAGTTCTTGGTGTTATAAAAAATAAGCACACTTTATTAAAGCATTCAATCGAGTTCGATAATCATTTTGACTCTTTACTGTGTGCTCAGATAACAAAGTTATGATACTTTGTTTTTCATTCATCAAATTCTCACATTTTATCCGAGCTGCATTGTGACTACTATTAGACTTTCCAATATGAAGATCAAATCTTTCTTCTTCTTCTTTTCCAATATGAAAATCTATCACCCACAAACGAATCAACACCCTCTTTTGACTTAAAGAGGAAACAATACAAGTAAAAGGATCTTTGGCTATGCTGTACTCTAACCATGTTGGGTATGCACCGAACCAAGCCGGATTAAAGCGTCATAGTGTTGATATATTCCCAAATTGATTTTGAGGAAAATCATAGTATAAAGGTTGACAAGGACCTTTTTGTAGATAAGCTCTTTGGATTGCATCCCTATCATTTATATGGTATTCATAAATTGGTCTTCTTAAGCTATAGTCAGTAAAGAGAGTGTCGGGGTTGATTTCAATATGACTTTTCTTTGAACTTGATTGAGTTACATGACTTGAAGCTTTGATTGACTTTTCATCCTTAAGGGATTTACGCTTGAAATACTTGTCTAGTGACATGTTAATTTAATATGAACCTGCTGGATTTTTTTTTTATCATCATTAATGTCTACATAATAATTAACACAACTACACAATAATTCACTGTTAAATAAAAATCAGTTGAGTTACACAATAATTCTAAATATTCCATATGAAATTCATAGCAAAATACATATCAATTTATCAAAATCAAAACCTATTTCAATTCATATCTATATGCATATAATAAGTATATTGATTAAATTATACTTAATCATTTCTAGATATTTAATTGAGGAGCAATGCCTAGTGTATATGTAAGAGGAGCAATTCTTGAAAAACATGCTTGGTACTTGATATTTTACTTACAAACAAATCATGTGAAAATATTAAATTTCAATAAACCACTCTGCTAATGCAAGGGATGCCAAGAATAGTGGTTTTACATGAATATTAATTTATTCCTTTATAATAAGAAAAGAAACATTTAATTGATTAAATTAGCAGATTTAAATATTTATTTTGAACATATTCATATCAAAACCTTTAAATTATCATAAACCCTAATATTTTTAATAACTAATTATAAAAGAATAAAATTAAAATTAAACAATGAAATACATAGGAAAAATAAAGAAAATTTACCTAAAACATAAAGAAAAAAAAAAGATTAATTATTTAATTATACTTGATGAGAAATTTGCATACAAAAGAGGCAGGAACCACAACTCATGAAAATAACAAAGCGGCATGGCAACTTCTGAAAAGAAAGAAAAATCTCTTTGTTAGTCAGGGAAAGATATAGAAACAAAAAGGAAAGAGAGAAAAATTTGGGGAATGAGCTGTACATCTATATATATATATATATATATATATATATATATATATATATAAGTCAACAATAATAAACAATAACAACTTTCCTCTTCCGTGCAGCAACAATTCACTAAACTAACATATTAATATTTTAATATAAAAAAAAGTTAAGGAGGCAATTGCCCCCTTTTGTCCCTCTGTGGCTCCGTCATTGTTAAAGAGAGAGAGCGAGAGGATTTTTAGGGAGGAGAAGAAATAGGAGAAAGTTAAAGATTGCCTTAAGATATCCAGGTCTAACATCATTAATGAAAATTTTCGTTGGGTACTATGTAGGTAAAAACCATGTCAGCACATCATTGATGGCTTTAATGATAAAATTTCTAATATTATCAGTCAATCCATTGGTAAATCTGTTTGTCATTTAAAAATCTTAGAACTCTTTTGAAAACCTTCAAAGTCATCAATGACTTTTCATCTGTCAATGAATAAATCCATTGAATTCTTCACCAAACTCTATGTAATTTTCCGATGATTTTATATTTATTTGGTAAAATTTTTTTTCTTAATTCTTCTACGTAATTTTCCAATTTTTATTCGTCAGTAAATTCCATTAATGAATAAAAATTCTATGATGATTTTGTTATTCGTCAATGATTCTTTTGCTATAGTAATTTATTCTCTTGTTTATAAGATATATTCGCTATCTAACCTAATTACATAGTCAAAAAGTGTATTCATAACACATTAAAACCATAATCAAATTAACAACTTGACAAATGTATAAAGTTGAAATACATTATATAATGACAATAAATATATTAATTACGTAATGATGTTTTACTTTTAAAATCATTTTAGATCCACTGTTTAATCTGAATCCTTATCATCTTCATTTTTATCATCTTCTTGTCCATCATCTTCTTTGTTGAATTGAAGTTGTTTGATCCCATCATCTTCATCATTTTCTATATTTATATTGGTAATCAATATATCATTTAACTCATCAATATCAACATGAACATAAGTATTCTCCGCGACACAAATTTTTTTTTATCTTCTTCTAACTTAGTAGATGGAGTAACTTAATATGAATAAATTAACTCATCTAGTTGAAATACATTTTCTTCCCTAGTTACTTCATCGTTACTCTCATAAATAACTTGAAAACAACAATTCTAAGTTTGGTTTTCACAACGAATATCCAATCAACTCTATTATGATCCTTTCAAAAAGAGTGTATGTGTAATACACGTATTGACATTATTTAGCAAATACAAAAACATCATTAATGTTGCCAAGTTTACCTCTTTTATTGATCTTAACCAAACCATGAGGAGAATCTACCATAATTCATTTATCGTTATCATACTAATAACATTTAAATAAAAAAACTATATTTTGTTCCATATGATATTTTAATTGAATGACTTTTTTTTAACTTGCCATATTAATCAACTTCAAATTCATTAGAAATTGATCTCTTAACACAAACATTATTGTTATATGTATTTCTACCTTGTCCATGATCTTCAATATGAAAGACATATCTATTAATAAAATACCAGTTATAACACTGGATCTTTTTTTCAAGACCTAAAGATAGTAATTTCAAACTTTCAACATTACCTTCCATGCCGTACACCTAGTTAAAGATAACAACCGTTAATGGTCAATTGATGAAAAAAGTAAAGTCAATGTATTTTTCTTACAATTATAAATTTCTGCATACTTACTTGTGTTTCAAAACCACGTGGCAAATTATTTATCTTGTATTTGAAAATTTTAACCTTTAGTGATATATGAATTTTAGAATAAAAAAAAAATTATGATGTTGCCTATAAAAAAGTTAGTGATCATTTAACACAAATGAGAATACAAAAGCAAATGATTTATCATTTCAAAAATATTTTAAAATTAAGATACTTAACGAAAGGTATCAATTCATCACAATTAAATAGCACATAATTATATGCTTATTTGATTTTAATGTCTGTCAAATATCTTATTGAAACTGCATTTTTCAATAATGATAAACCAATATGGGAAAAATATTGATAAATTCTCACTAGAAGACAATTCACCACCATCTTCTTGTATTGGAACATGATTAATTCTTGTTCTTATAGGGGTTTAAAACAATACGAGATAAATGTTGAAATCTCTTTAATAATATAAGCCTCGCATATCGAATCCTCAACATGCACTTTGTTTATAACTTTTGTTGAGGTTGAACAAGTACATGTATTAAGGTAAACATATATATATATTGAATCACAGTAAGTTTTAAAAAACACATAACTAAATTAGGATGCATGTAATCTTAACCTCTCAAAATGATACATTTATTTAATAATATAAGCCTCGCATATCGAATCCTCAACATGCACTTTGTTTATAACTTTTGTTGAGATTGAACAAGTACATGTATTAAGGTAAACATATATATATATTGAATCACAGTAAGTTTTAAAAAACACATAACTAAATTAGGATGCATGTAATCTTAACCTCTCAAAATGATACATTTATTTGTACTATACAAGGCCTCCAACTTTTGCTTCATATGCTAAATTTACAAGCAAATACTACATTGAGTCGAAGAAAAAGGAAGGGAAGATTATCTCAAGTTTGCAGATTGTCTCAACAATGTTCCTTTCAAGCTACTACATATGTTGTGAATGCAACTTGTTCGAGTAAACATCTCTAAAAAAGTGACTAATCTCTGTGAATGTATCCCATATACTTTTTGACAATAAATCCCTATTTTTTTATTGGAATTAGTGTTTGCATAAACATATAGCAGTCATGACTTTTCATTTCATACAATCTGCATTCCTCCAAGTTCATCAATCTAATTATGTTTGAAGCATATTCATCAGGAAATAATATACTCTTAAGGCACCATTAATAGATTAGATATTGTGTTTCTTTTTATCTAAGACAAATATAACTTTAGGCTTTGTCACATATACCTTATCATTAAGTAACTTCATATTCTGATAGTCATAAAATAAAGCTATATCAATTCCCTTTGATGTCCATTACCATGTTAAAGATGTTTTCAAACATATTCTTTTCAATATGTATGACATTCAAATTATAGTCGACGACATTAGTCTTCCAATAAGAAAGATCCCAAAAAATACTCATTTTACCTAATTATAAATCACACCAAAACTAGAAAACTTTTGTTTACTAGATTGAAAACCAAATATAATGTCCTTATACTAAGAGACTACATCATACAATTCTTCACCCAACAACACTAAAGGTGCAACATCCATTTTAAATTTACCTTTTAGAAAGTCTTTTTTGTTTTTTCTATATTAATGACGGCTTGACAAGAACCTCTGGTGGAAAAAATATAAAGAAATTTCCATGTATGCTATATCTCAAAACCATCTCATACACTAGAAAATCATTTATAGCCCACATCAAAGTTGTCTTCATTTGAAAATTATGTTTTCTTGTGACATCATACGTCAAAGGCTCGAATGATCATAACTGTTTCAACACATTAATCAACGTTTGAAGACAAACATCTATATTCTCACCTGAGTTGTAAGGAACAATTATGAATACAGATAAAAATATGAAATCTAACCTCATACACATCCCATAATACAAGTTGTAAATTATTAATATGCCTGACCAACAAGAATAGGATGCAACAAATGATCCCAGTGGATTGAACCTATCTATGCACAAATCAAGATGCATGTTTCATGGTTCAATTGTAAACTAATGATGCACCCTATTAAATTGCTTCCTAGATTCACCATCGAAAGGGTGCATTATATCTCCATCCTCTACATCATATGAATGATGTCATGTCATGTACTCAGATGTCTTCGGAGACATAAATAACCTTTGCAGCCTAAGAGTGATTGGTAAATATCTTAGTTTTTTATATGTGACAAGTGTCCTTCCCCTACAAGTATTGGGTTTACACCGAGCATGCCTATAAGTTTTGCACTAGGTTAAACTTATATTTTCACCGCAGTATAACAAGTAAAAATCTAGGCATAGATTAACTTTTTTAGTATCCTAGACCAAAGGGTTTTATCATGGACTTTATAGCATAAAAAAATTATCTTTCAACTTATTTCTTTTAGGTAAAATGCTTTTTTTCCATTCAATTATGATAAAATATCTGGCCTCACTCATACCATAATCAAACTTGATGGTAAATAGTCATGCAATGACAAATAATTTATTATGATTTGTGTTCCCATACCATAATAGTTCATCGAAATCTTTTAGAAGTTCAAAAAACTTAGTTGCTTCTACATTTGGTTCTTCATCTACATGTGAACCTTCATTTGAATAACCATGACTCATTCTTATTGCATCAATCACCATATTCTTATAAAGATTACTATTATCATCTACAACTTCATGTATATGCTAGAACTAGATGTTGAGCCTATAATCCTTTCTAGCATGGTGCCGTAAGGAACATAGGATTCTTTGTGTGAAAATTAACACAAGTTTTTCTCAATAAACTCTTTTTTTAGAAGATACATCATCATAACATTTGATTGGTGAAACTTTTGATTTTTACACTTCACAATGAATATCTAATTCCACATCCATTAATATGCTTTGAATTTAAAAATGCAAAATTAATAAAACCTTTAACCTCTTTACAATAATCTTCCCTATATAACCCTTGGAGTGAATCTCGATAAATCCAAGAATGGTCTTCTATTACTTAGAAAACCTATATAGAATAAGGATGACATATTTCTTAATAATGTAATAATCAATTCAAAATTCAACTTTTGTAATTAAAAATGAATTCACAATCTAATGATCAATTATTATTTTGTACAAAAAATGCAATGATTGATGCGTCACAATATTAACTAAATAAATCCAATTAATAACATTTAATCGATACTTAAGTAATTATCTATTATTTAAACTTATTCAATCTAAATTAATACCATTTAATAGTTATCAATTCCATAAAAAATTAATTTCCCTAAAATTTACAACGTAACAATAAAATTGACAAAATATGATTGTTACCCATTAAATATCCCATCACTTGGTTAACTACTTACATGAAATTATTACAAATATAATTATTGATGGTAATACACACAGACACAATTATACACATACATTGTCGATTGATTTGTATATTCAATTTCTTTTTTATTGTTTATGGAAGAGCAAAAAGATACCTTTTGATTCTTACATATATATATATATATATATATATATATATATATATATATATATATATATATGGTCCTTATAATTTTAGTTTTTTATATTTCAATCATAAAACTTTATTTTCCTCATATTTGAGGTTCTAAATATTAAGAAAGGAAAGAGAAAATTGTTGTTAAGAAGGGTAAAAGAGAGAAAGATTTCAATCATCCATATTCTAGCTATAGAAGGCTAATCTTAGTGTCAATAGGTTCATCTCAAGGATGTGAGTTCAATGGAGATGATTTGGGCTTTGATCATACTAGAAAAAGCATATCAAAATCCGTAAAATTTATTTTGATTCATTTTGATTTTGAGTTTTGACATTGATTAGGGTGTTTTGAGGTTGAAAATGAGATTCTAAGGTCCTCAAAATTTTTTATGGGTTTTTTTAGACAAAAATAGTTTAAAATCTAGGTATTAGGTTCCCAATTATCCGAACCTTGATTTTTCAACCATCAAAGATAATCAAATTTTATTGTAGTAGATGAAATATCGTCTACTCAAGCAGACGACATGTCATCCATTTATTTTAAAAAGAAATTCAAGTAGACAACATATGCTTGAGTTTTTTGTTTTTAAAAAATCAAGCGTGCCTAGGCTTGATTCTTATATATATATATATTGAAATTCTCTTTGAATAAAATTATTAAAATTATATTTATAAAATCATCTGTCATACCATAATCTTCAAATAAGTTTAGAGGTTTTTATAGTAATATTAGCAATTATTTTATGAATAATTACATATGAACTTGTACAATTTTTATAAATATTGCTTATTAATATTAAATGAGAATAAAATATATTTTTTTGTTATTTTACATGAATATGACATGTTTTTTCTTAATTTAAATCATTGAAATTCTTATAAACACTTATTGTTTTTTAGTTTTTATTTAAAGAAATCATGTTGTTAATAAAAAATACATGTTTTTGTAAAAGGAAAAAAGAAAATGATAAGAAAGAAAAAGTTTTGATTATAAAAATATATTTTTTCCCTTCAAAATTAGATGTCTTGCAAATATTTATTTTAATTATCATATAATTTAAAAAGATAAAATTATATATGATGGTGCGTTTACACGCTTATCTAACCTATGTACGGGGCCAAGCTTCTTACGAGGCTTTTGAAGCTGATTGGAGGTAAGAAAAACGTACGTTGTAAATTTGATGTACCTGTCGCATTTTCCCAATATATTTTGTTTAAAAAAATAAATAAAAGAGGAAAAATTAGTCAAAACGGACGTAACATGAGACCAAAGACGAAATCCTTAATGATATTGCCACTTCCATGTTATATAATATGAACCTAACTTTATTTGACTTTTTAAACAAATATACATGAACCGATCTCTATGAGCCAAGTAATCCCACTGAGGTATCTAAGATTAACGCGGATAAGATAGCACTTCGGAACGTGCTTGTAATCAGGGGCGAAGCAAAAAGAAAAAAAGTAAGGGGACCAAATTAAAAAAAATATTTTAAAAAGAATACAACTTTAATTATTTTACAAAGGGAGAGGCTGGGAAAAATTTCCTTGCAGGGGCCCGGGCCCCTGCCAACCTCCTCCTGGTTCCGCCACTGCTTGTAATGCTGTGCGGTAAAAAATTAAATTTATTTTTTATATAGTTTTATTGTTTTGATATTCTGATGCTATAAATAAATTTAATAAAAATAAAAAATACTTTAAAAATAACCATTATTATAAAACCAAACATTTGCTAACTAGGACACCGTACACATAATAGAGTTCATACTACTAGCAAGTTGATCGAGAATATCTCAGTTGAGTTTGAACAAGGGCATATAATTAAAGACAAGATTTAGAAGTGCTCTTACATCAACATCAATTGTAGTTTGGTAAGTCAAGCCTCACGATCCCTCACCAAACTCTTATTAACAAAAGAAATTTCCTCAGCTTGCTGGCCAGTTCCTTCATAGTTGGCATGCGTGGAAGTCAAAAAGGTCTTGCATGAAGAATCAATCGTTTCTGTTGGGCCCTCTGTGATATTAATACATCTGCTAGATAATCTCAGTTTGATCAATGGCCTCAACACTGTACAGAGTCATCAACACTTTCATGCTGTGATCATTTGCTTAATTAATATTTCTTTCTTTCACCCTTTAGACCTATATTATAATAAATTAATTAAGCTGGCGGGAGCGCATGCATGACTATCAAAAACGAAATACTGTTGCTGTCATGATTTTCATTTTCAAAATGGGAGATCACACAAAGCACGAATCCTCTCTGCAGCTGGTTAATCCTCTTTAATTCTTAATCCCCACAAGACTTCCCAAACGATATATAAAAGCCTCAAAAGGAAAGATAGATAACGATATTAATTCCAAGTACAAAAAATATGTCCTTGGTGAGGCCAATCTGAACAAGTTATTTGTGCTTTTCTGAATCTCACAATCTAACAAATTAGTGGTTAAACATGTTAAGATCGAACAATAGGAGAAGAGATGGCTTAGAGCTAAAAAAAAAAAGCTCACCTACTTTACCAATCGCACTAATTAATGAGCCAAGGTTGTTTAGATTCTTGGCATGGGGGGCTTTTCCTTTGTTGTCTCAGTTAACCTAATTGATACAGTTTGGTCATGAGCTAGACAACTTCACGAATAGGATAACTTCTTCACTGAGGGATTGCTGAATGACAAATACTCGCCGGCGAACAATATTATTTTTCCTGGTTTCGAAACAAAGAAATACTGATATGTTACCGTTCTTTCTAATAAAAATTAGGTATTTGCGTACTGCAACGTACATGCCACTCAATCTCGAGTAATAAAAGACAAACTCTCGCCGGCGAACAATTAACGACAGCTTGTCGTGCAACAAGATAACGGGGGTATGATTTTAAATTCGTTATTGATATAGTCACTATGTAATCAATATTTTAGCTCTGTCGACTGATTTTACATGATAAATTAACCGATCACTAGCTTAAAAAATAGACGTTTCTTTTCTTCGCGTTTATAAATCAATATGTTTATCGAATTATGCATTTCCGTGGTTTTCCATTGGGTGTGAAAATAATGGTGCTACCTGTCCATCTCATGCTTAAATAAACCTGTAGTGTTTCTTCAAATTGCTTTTATCAATTACATAAGAAACATAGTTCAGCAATTAGTAGCTTTTACTGTTATCCATCACGGGTAAGATATTTTCTAATTAAATAAATTAAGAATTACTTATGTAAATAAATAAATAAAAGTTAATTATTAATGATAACTAAAACTAAAATTGAAAAAAATTAAAAGATAGATGTAGATTAAAATATTTGATCTCGTAACACGAATCATTTACTCAGTTATGTTTAACAAATTTTTTCATTAAAGTATTTTTTTAAATCAAATAATAATAGAAAGAGATCACATTTAAAATTAATTGAATAAAAATAATATTATGTAAGGCTACACTTATTATAATATTATCCAAAAATAATATTTTTTATTTTTAAATATAAAGTTCATCTATATAAAACTTAAAAAAAATTAAATACATACAAAATAAATTAATAAAAATAACCTCCATTGAAAAAAGGCTAAATAAGCTAAATAAAAAATTACAAAGAAAGAGTATTAATTTAAATATAAATTTTAAAAAATTATTTTATTTCTTAAAAAACCAAAACTAGAAAAAAAAAAAAAAGACAAGTGGTATAAGCTTGACAAGCCAGGCCAGCACACCTGACTCATCTAGAAAGGGCTCGCACATGGGCATTTATATTTTTTTTTTTAAGTTGATGGAGTGGATGATACGTCATCCATCCTAATTTTATTTTTTTTGAAAAAAGAGTCAGACAACGCGTTGTCTAATTTTCTCAAATAGTGGCCGGAAAATCAGGATTTATATTGTAACCTAATTTTGTTTTACCCAAAATACCTAGAAAAAAAAATCCTAAACACCTTGATAACCCATAAATTAATGACCTTAAACAACCTAAAAAACTACTGTAAAACCCCAAATCAACCTAAGAAAAAACTTTCATAGCTTAGTTTGGTGTTTTGGGCAATTTTAAGGTGAAAAAAAATATTTAAGTGGAACTCTTCTCACCATATAAAAATCGTTTACACTAACATTGACCAAATAAATCTAATGCCGGAATCTAACAATTTCTCTTTTAATCTAATGATCTCTCTCTCTCTCTCTCTCTTTCTAACGCTAAAGTCTAGCGATCTCTCTCTCTCTCTCTCTCTCGAATCAAAAAATAAAAATAATAAAAATAAATTTTTGTACCAAAATTGAATTGCAAGAAAACTAAGGGATCAAATAGGTATAATTTAAAAATTTTGAGGTTTAAATTAATTTTTTTTGCGAGAACTTTAAACTCATTACCCATTTTTTTATTTCTTTTGTAATTTGGTTGTGCTCCTTTTAATTTTGTCATTGGTCAATAAATTTAAAATCAATTATCCTTTAATTTAGCCCTAAAAAAATTGCAATCATGTAAAAAAAATAAATTAAAGATCAAAATGAAAAGAAATTTCTTTTTTGAATAATGAATCCATGATGAAATATAATTAAGAGCGTGAACAATATTTTATCTACAACCTTTAGCTTTTTGTTAATGCATTCAATGACTATTTGTTTTAGTAAAGTGAGTTGAAAATTTAATAGCTTAAATTGATTATGTTACTATGACAACTATGTTCTGAGATTTATTTTCTTTCTTTCGTTTTATGTTATTTAGAATTTAAAAAATCACCGCAGTTAAATCATCAAATTGGATTAACAAAAAAAAAGAGTACATGAATAGTATTTAGAGGATTGGCGCTTGACATTTATTTAAATAAAAAAATATTTAATCCAAAAACCATAGCAGCACTACAAGTCCCACCTTTTGCTTTCGTCTTGCTTGCGAACATTACTAATGAATTCTTTGGTGAAGGCCTTGTTAATATTAAAAGCTAGTAATGATGGCCCACCCCTATTTCAGCATCTTAGTACTATTTAATACAATTTCTTACGTAATTTGTGATACTATACTAGTAAATGCTACAATGTTTTCTCACTATCTAATACCTTCCCTTCCCGTATAATAATAATAATAAAAAAGTTCAAATAAAAAAAACAGTGTAATAATAATTTTATCTCTTCAAGGTGTTTTAGGTTTCTCACAATAATTTTTTTATAATTAAAAAGTCAACTTAGGATCAATTTTGTATTTAGTTAAATAGAAAAAAATAAAAAAAAAAGGTGCACGTGTGGTACATTCGAGGGGCCTGGAAGGCGCCCATGTCCTTCAAACGATGTGTGCATTGCCTCCCTACATCCAAAATGTGCTTTCATTATGTCATTAGAAGCATCGCAGTCTTTTTTTTCTTGTGCGATGCGTGTTTGCATTAGTGGTCTATTTTGTCACATGTAGACCTTTTCTTTTTTTTTCTTTTTCTCTCTCTCCTCCCTCGAAAATTATAACTGGACCCTTTGGTTGTTGGTATTTCAATTTTAATTTCTCAATTTTAGTCTTGGTCCTTTTACATAAGTTTTATTATTTTTCAATTTCATCCTTAAATCCTAATTTAACAAATATTATATTTTTCAATTCGGTACTTATTTTTTGGATTTCTAATTTTTGCCTTGGTATATTTGTAAAAGTTTTTTTGGTTTTTAATTCCATCCTTCAATTCAAATTGATGGTTTTATATTTTTTAATTTGGTCTTCATTGTTTTTATTTCTCATTTTTTTCTTGGCCATTTTATAAAAGTTATTATTCTTTTTAATTTCACCCTTTAATTAAAATATTTTTTTATTTTTTATGTTAATTTTGAGCCTCATTCTTTTATTTTTGTTATCCTTTTACTAAATTGATTTATTTTTAATTTCACCCTTCAATTAAATTTAAAATTTATTTTGCTTTTTAATTTTGATCCTCGTTGTTTTAATTAATTTCTATTTTTAAATCCTTTTGTATAATTGAAATTCTTTTTTTTTTCAATTTCATCCTTCAATATATAGTTGATTAGGAATTCGACTTCATAGTTTTCCATATCGAGTGCTTCGAATCTAATGATGCGAATCACAAGTTTAAAAAGTTAACACGAGTTGTTTTATTAGAAAAAAAAGCCTTATTCTCTTTAGTTTTTTTTTATTGGATTATTCCAATCATATGATATGGGTTATGAGTTTGGCATGATATCTTGAGTTGCCTCAACCCTAATTAACAATGTTACAAGTTTGTCATGACTAATTTTTTATATCTTTTTTACCCTATTTTAGAATCTGAACATTATTTTTTAAACAAAAAATAGTCCGGCCCCACAATAAAGTGCGAGCACTAAAACTAGTTTTTTATACTACATTTATAGATGTCACAATTTCTTCTCCAATCCTTTTTATTTTATATAAAAAAATCATAATTCATTAATAAATTGAAATAAAATGATAGCAAAGTTACGTGATTTTTAATGAATGACTATTCTTGAGAACTAAAACACAAAGTATTTAAACCTCCCTTTTATTATTCGTTGATATCCAACACTCTTTAATTCTATATTAAAGGCTTTTATATTTATATATATATAAAAAGACTACAAGTTAAACTATCATAACCAAATAAAGATTTTAAATACTAGTTTAATAAGTATTCCAAATAACTACTTAAATAAGAATTTTAAACACAAATCCTTTTCAATCTAGTGATCCCCTTATTAACTCAATTAGTAAACATTTTTCTATCTTAATAATATCTTTCTTAAACTGATGTTCTTAAAACTCAATTTAG
Source organism: Populus nigra (assembly GCF_951802175.1). NCBI lineage: Eukaryota > Viridiplantae > Streptophyta > Magnoliopsida > Malpighiales > Salicaceae > Populus > Populus nigra. The sequence goes on along the minus strand of NC_084854.1, from coordinate 6,294,944 downwards.
CAATGAGGGACTCTTTTAAACAAAGGTGTCTTTTTCAATGTTTTCTTTGTGAAGGATATATAGGTCTTTAATATCTTGTAATTATATATAACTTGGAAACATGTTTCTAAATTAATCTTATTTCAATAATCTGCATATTACTAGAACCAAATCTTCTAAATTGAGTTTTACCTTGTGAATTATATCTTCCTTTTGCTAGCAAATGGCTAGAGCTTTAGCAAACACTTTTCTTAACCTTTTTTCATGAGAGAAATAAAGATTATCCAATATAATTTTTTTATAATACATCTTCTTGTTGGCTACAATACTTGTATTTATGGAAAATGTACACTTATTGGGCTTTATCATAAGATGTGATTAGTAAATAATAAAACCACTTAATAAAATACATCATTGTGTAAAAAATATCTTGAAATCTGTTTTCCTCAAAGTTTTTTCATGTATTAATATTTTTATTGTTTCTTGATTCTACCTATAAAAAATGTATTATTAAGCATTACTGTTATACAGTATGATTAGAGGTAATAAAATCATTTAACATATTATATTATTGCATTTAAAATATTTTCAAAGATTGCTTTCGATGTAGTTTCATAATGAATTAATGATTTTATTGTTCACACATCCTACCTATATATGAAAAATACATTGTCAAAGGGTATTGGTTAGTAAATAATAAAATCACTTAATATATTATATTATTATTTTTAAATTTCTTTTCAAGATTGTTTTCTTTACAGTTATTTTTAATATAAACTGGTTATTATTTTTATCATCTCATTAAATTATAGTAGTTTTTTTTTCTTAATTAGGTTCATGCCCTAGATCATTTTTTTTTACTTCTTTAAAATACACTTGTGTTACCCGTTAAAAAAGTTAGGGCCCACGCGTAACACGACACACAAATCTAATATGGTCTAAAATCGAACAAATCTCTAGATAAAAAGAAAGTTTTTAGCTTCTTATTACTTAGCAAAAAAATAGTTTAAGAAACAATGATATATCAATGAAACACTAGGGCGGAATGTTATACCACAAAGGAAGAGTGTGTGGGAGAATAAACACTAGCTAGTATCTTACTGTCTAGCAGCAGTATATATGGAGAGCTCGTAAAGCTTCATCAATCAAAATCAACGAAGCTCCAAAAGAACAAAAACATGTCCCTTCCTTCTACATGGATATGCGATTAATTATTCCGTACAGGGACTCCCGAAATTGTTTACGCGTCATTAATGCTTGAAAAGGAAATAGAATGCAGATGAGGACTGGGTGTAAGTCTGGCAAAGCACAATTCTGGAGTAGATTCAACCATCGGCTTGCTTTGCTGTTTCCCTCTTCATAAGTTAGCTGGAGACACACTAGTGCCATAACTTGGTGTATTTGGAAGCTTTTTTCATGGAGTAAAAAAAGAGAAACAACACCATCTAATTTCTGTTTCGCTAAAAATTCAGTGGTATAGCTAATACACACACACACACACGCGTCTGCCATGCCTTTTCCATTCCCATTAAAGATCCTAATTTTGGTTTTGCAATTTTTGTTTCAAGGGTAGAAAATCAAAAGAAAGTAAAAGTTGATATGTTATAAATACACGATCGCGTCAGATCCTACTCACTAGTGATTGCTGACTTTGCAAATCGACATGAAGAACATTTTTCTAGGTTATCAAGCATATAAATTAAGATAATATATATATTCCAGATCGATCTATGGCTGCGTATATTTATTCACAATTGTTCGAAACATTGGGGTTTTAGTAGCGTATTAGTTTTTTTCACCCCACGAGTCAAATTATTTTTTTTATCAGTCTAAAAATATATAAAAATATTAGAAAATTAAGGTTTTGATCAAGATGAAATACTTTTAAAATATTTAAATGGTGACACATTATATGGTATTTGTTTTTAAAAAAAAAAAAATTGAGACAGTAATATATTGGATTAATTCGAACCAACTATAATTACAATGTGAAGCCCGCAATATGAGTATTAAATAGTGATAAAACCATGGAACTCGTAGCAAGACATAATACAAAATTAAATTATAACCAAATATTAAAGATCAAAAATGAAAAAAAAAACAATTAATTCAAAAAATATGGTAAAAAATAAAATCGATTTGAATAAACCTATATCAATGGTCGGCACAATGCCTTGAGGTAGGATAAATTTTTTAACCTAAAAAAAATTAAGAAAACACCGAATTTCCAAGTAAGTAAAAGAAATTCAATATTCAAGTTATTAAGTAGATTGGGTTTAATAAGTTTAGTTAATCTAATAACACACATAAATATATATATAACCCCAAATTAATAACATGAAAAATCAAGCAAACCTGGACGAATCCTCTAAACTAGAGTTAATTTTTCAAAATTATAATTCATGAAATCTTAGACTTGGACTCGAGTAAAAAGCTCAATTCTCAACCAATTTAATTTTAAAGGATAGAATTAGAAGAAAAAATAGTAATAAAAGGAATGAGGACCAAATATGAAAAGAAAATGATGATGAAATCGCAATAAATAAATAAAATTTATAAGCCATCTCAAAACAAAAATTAAATCAAAAGTGTTGAGGATCAAATTTGAGAGATGAAAAATTGGAGGATAAAATTGAGAAAATACTCTAATTTGAAGTGAGTTTTTCAAATAAAACAATTGCAACTCAAAGAAAAGAGGCTAAATCTAAACAAAAAAAAAATTTGAAAGGTTGCTGTGATTTTTTCCATAGGCAGCGTGCAAACCAAGGTAGAAGAGAGAGAATTGAAGGGAAAAAAAAATCAATGTGGCGTCAAACCAAACAGAATCACCAAACATGTGCTACCTAGGTAGGTAGAGAACGTTGAGACTAATCAAATGACATGGTAAAATATTTTTTCTACCACTGAAATCAGCCACACGCGCCGTTCAGATACGATGGAATGGCTAACACGTTGATGCGTGCCATGCACGTGTTAGCTGTATCAAAAGACAACATTATCCTCGAGACCAAATAATTTTTGTGAAAAAACCATTATGAAATGATGAATTATCCCCTACAAAGATGCTTTGAGAATTTTGATTTTAAGGCAATAGAGTTATTATATTATTCTTTAAAAAATAAAAAACAAAGAATGCCCCTAACCATAATTAAATGATATTTTGTTTTTAAGGGTATTGAAGTAAATTGTACAAAAAATTAGAAAAAGTCGAAGATACCCCTGAAGAATTTTAGAATAGCAAATGATCTATGTGAAAATACAAATATAACTTTCTAGGCCATTTCATTGAGTTTTTTTTAAAGGCCAGAAATATAATTCTGCTATTATAATCCCTGAAGAATCCAGTACTTTTTTTTTTATTATAAATATGAACCATTTTGAAGATTTCTTTGTGATCAATATACAAAATTAAAGGAGTTATTTCACCTGATTTAAGAAATTAATACCCGATTCTAGGACAAACAGAAAAAAAAAAATATAGGTTACTTGGTTATGAGGTTTCATTAAGTCAATATGCTTATAAGCTCATTTATAACTATATTCTAGGGTATGGTTGAACTAAAAATCCAACCAAGATTAAATTCCAGGTAAACCTATCGGATCAAAGTTTGGATTTAATAAATTAATTAAACAAATTAATTAAAAAGTGTAGAAGATAACATGGGTCTATTGTAAGCAACAATTTTATATTGTGCTGCCTAAGATTCATCATTTCTTTTTTACTTTTTCCTGCGTTTCATTGTCATCATGCTGTCACTATGATTTAAATGAGATGCTATTATTATTAACTCTCGTAGCATTTAGCAGTGGATAGTGGTGCCGAGTTCTTACCCTTTTTTTTTGTTAGGTATTAAATACAGGGGTGGTACACACTAAGTTTTGTTCGACTCCCTACGCCCTCTTTTAGTGTATTTAATAATAGTTCATGAACTCGTAGTGATATTCACACTCTTTCCAGTGCCTCAACACTAATTCATAAATTATCCTAATTAGTACTAATATGTAACTTTAATTACAAGTCGTGGATAATTAATCATCGAGCCCATGAAAATAATTAAGGGATATCTCCATCTTTTGAAGCACTGAGTCCCACTAGTTAGATAATGGTTGAAGCAAGTTTAACAGCCTTAGTTTTTTAAGGTAAAATCTACCTTTCTTTTCCTTCCATTAAGAACATAGTGATGGCAATTTCTAAGCTTGTGCTGTGTAGCAGCTTTAATAGGGCAGGATGACGTTCTCTTAGAACTTTGTGTTGCTTCGATTATGTAGTGTTGAGCTACATCTAAATCCTGTGGAATACGCAGCATTACACTACGGGTCTTATAGTTTAAAAGGTTACGGTGTGGTATTGCTCTGTAAAAAAGCTAACAACTAGCATTATGGCCATTTCTTCCATTTTTGCAAGTACTTTTGGAATCTGAAAGAGTTCTTGTAGACTACTGTCACATTGTATAGAGAAAAATAAGAGCAATGAAAGAAAATTTGAAACAAAATAAACATTAGCTATTTGATCGTAAAGGGTCAGGATGGAAGTTTCTGAAAATCATAGAATTGATATTGAGAAAATTTAATCTACAGGGGCCAAAGTCGAACATTTCTGAAGTTACAAGAGCTAGGAAAATAATTTAATCATACGTGTTTACCCTTAAACGCATCCTCCTTTTCCCTAATTTAAGTTAGGAAAATAATTTACAAATAAATTACCTGTACACGAATTCTCGTTGAAATTGATATGTCAATCTTCAAGTGATAAAATATAAGTTTCATAAATTATAAATAATTATTGTTTTAATAAGAGAAAACTAATACCGCACGTAGGTTCTATGAAAACCCTATATAAAAAATTTATTTGTATAATTGTAGTCTCTTCAATCAATTTGCATCTTTTGAGAGTTCGAAATGGTCTTCCAAAAAAAGAGAATGGCGTCTGAAAAATGAACCAACTAATTAAAATGCTTAGTTTATTCAATAAACTTCAGGCAGGGAAGTTCCCAGAAGAAATTGCAAAGCCTTGAGGTATTGGAATACAGAGCACACCATAAACTTTACTGCGAGAATTCATGGCTGTTGATCGGCGTACATGGTTTTGAGAAGTGGCTCCATGGTGGGGATTTGTGGATGAGAAGGAGAGCACCAAAACTAGTTTTACAGCTATATCGTGGAAATTACTGCAGACTGCAGCTCCTACATCATTAGTGGGCTAAAACTTCCCTTGTTATTTTTGTTCTGCAAAGAGGTGGCCGAAACTCGAAAGAGTCATAATTAATTAATGGGCTGATTCTATCTCTAAAAGGTACCTTTTATCCAAATTTTATATTAATTTTTATTCAAACCATGCCTCGGCAGCAACATTTTGGAGAGGAAAAAAAAAGCTTTTTGATAAACAAAAAATTTGTCCTCTCATCCTACAAAAGACACCAACACATGCATCAATTTAATATTCTTGAGCCTACTTTATCTTCCTATGAATACAGGCCATCAATTGACACTCCGAAGCAATTTATTCTCAAGCAACTACTATATAGCTTCGAAGCAGGTAATCAACTTCAGAAGGTTCAAGCCTTTAGTCCCTTGGTAATAACCGTTTCTCTCTAGTGCATATACTTGGCACCCCCAACAAAATATATCTTCAAGGCATGGAGATTGATCAATCAGCAATTCAAGAGAAGGCCAGGCCTTTGACTCGCGCACGGGGCTTGCTCAAGGCCTTGCCTGGCAAGGCCGAGGCTGAGGTTATAGGGTTTGCAAAGAGCGTAAGAAAACTTGGACAAGATGACCCAAGAAGAATCATCCATTCCCTAAAAGTGGGACTAGCTCTCACACTGGTGTCCTCGATATATTACTTGAGGCCTCTCTATAAGAGCTTTGGGGAAGCAGGAATCTGGGCTGTGCTAACAGTGGTGGTAATTTTTGAATTCACCGTAGGTAAGTCGATAGATAGGACTTGAATATTGCTTTATATTAACTCAAAACGATTCCACGAGTTGTCGAATAATGTATTTCCGTCTTAATATTGTTGTTTAGGTGGAACATTGAGCAAGAGTTTGAATAGAGGTTTCGCAACATTACTAGCTGGAGCTCTAGGGCTTGGAGCTCAACACCTGGCCAGTCTCTCTGGAGAGAAAGGGCAGCCCATTGTCCTTGGAATTCTTGTCTTCTTATTAGGTATGTTGCTTATGCATATACAGACAAAAGCACTTCTGGTAAGACTATCTGTATTAATCCAAGTCACTCTGGGTACTGTATGCAGCTGCAGCATCTACATTCACACGATTTTTCCCGCGAATCAAAGCTAGATATGACTATGGAGTCTTGATATTTATATTAACATTCAGTTTGGTGTCTGTTTCTGGGTATCGAGTTGAAGAACTCTTGGTGTTGGCAAGTCAAAGACTATCAACAATACTAGTGGGTGGGGCAATATGCATAGTTGTGTCAATCTGTATTTGTCCTGTTTGGGCAGGTGAAAATCTTCATAACTCGGTTGCTTCCAATATAGAAAATCTCGCAAGCTACCTTGAAGGTTAGTGTGGTGACTTGAAAACCATTAACTTAATTCCTTTTGTTTCATCTAGATATTATTTTAACTTGAAAGGTCACCCTTAAAAAATAAACAAATAAACTCACAGGTTTTGGAGGTGAATATTTTCAGTCCGGTGAAGGTTCCGATAGCGACAGATCATTTCTTCAAGGGTATAAAAAAGTCCTCAATTCAAAACCCACAGAAGAAACCATGGTAAGGACAGTTTCCACTAACTTGCCCTTCTGTCTGGCATGAATGCCACTAACTTATGCACTTTTGTTGACCTTGGTTGGGCGCTCTCTTTACCAATATGTATGCCAGCTTGCAGTACGATTTCTGCTGGCTAGTGCTAAAGTACTAATCAATGAGTGCTCCTAAACATTACTGCAGGCAAATCTTGCAACATGGGAACCTGGACACGGCCGCTTTGGTTTCCGGCATCCATGGAAACAATACTTGAAGATTGGAGCGCTCTCGCGTCAATGTGCTTACCAGATTGAAACTCTTAATGGCTACATTAACTCTGATAACCAAGTAATAATCTATCAAAAAATTTCTCTGACGTTTACAGGAATAAAAGAAAATTAATAGCCAAGATCCCTGGTTTAATTCCATTAGACAAAAGGGGGCCATACTTATGATAAATAATTACTTCCTCTATTTATTACTACAAGTCATAAGTATGCACACCATCCATAGTGTTTTGATGAAATCACCCTACAAGGCCGCTTTTTAAAGATACTTCCACTAAGAGCGTCACATAGGCAGGTTCTATAAAGAAACAAATGAAAAACGAAAAGATAAATGGATTCTTTTCTTCTTTCTATAGCTTATCAAATGAATGACTAATGCTCTGTAAAACACTAAACATATTATGCTACTCTTTCCAGGCACCCCTAGAATTCCGATGCAAAATCCAAGAATCATGCACACAGATAAGTGCAGAATGCGGCAAGGCACTGAAATCACTGGCCTCGGCTATCAAAACCATGACTTTTCCATCCTCCGCAAATGTCCATGTGGAGAACTCCAAAACTGCGGTCAAGGACCTCAAAATTTCTCTCAAAGCTGTCTCGCTAGAGCATGAACAAGAACTTTTAGCTATTTTGCCAGATGCAACAGTGGCATCGATACTGGTAGAGATTGTTATATGTGTGGAGAAAATATCCGAATCAGTACACGAGCTCTCTAATCTAGCACACTTTAAGAGCGTGGAACCTACTGTGTCACCAGAGAAACCCCAATTACTTCACCGAGGAGCCATAAATCCTGTTTTAGAAGGTGACAGTGACCATGTCGTTATTACAATACATGAAACGTCAACAGATTCTCAAGAAAATGAGAATCCTAAGGCACCAAAGGTTGGCCAACGTGAAGAATTGTAAATATTTGTTACTGACAATCGTGTAGCTAGATTCTAGCGTTGGGCTATTTTAGAGGGAAGGGTTGATAATATTGTTAGAAAAAATTTTCCATGACTTCATGGATTCCTTTGCAACAAGTTCTACTAAGAGAGCTAGAAATGGCAGAGGGTTATTAAAAAAGTATTGCTCCTTCTCTTCAGCTATAAATGTGAAGTAAAAACTATCTCATTCCATTGCATCTGCGACCAGCCATGGGGTGATGTTGCGTCATTGTGCAGCCAAAAGGTGATGCTGCATTTTATGGTGAAAAGGCCCTCATGCCGCCAGTTTGCTGGAGACGCAATGTATTTTGATAGTAGTGTTTTCTTTTCTTAATTGGTGCGCTAAAAAGAATAAAAAAATCCGATATAATATAGAATTTTAAAAATAATTTCATATTCACTAGCTAATTACAACTTGCATATACCCACATTATTAATATATATGCAATAGACCCAAGATGCATGTTGGAGCATGAAAAGTCTTCATAAAAATGTTTTTTTTTTTTTCACGAAGTAAATCCTTGGATAGCATGCAGCAGGTGCACAGTTTTCGCCTTTAGGGATATTCCATCACATACTGATCATGGACAAGTTGGAGCTTGTAATTAGTGGTATACTTGCATCATAATGGCACACGTTGGACCCATTATGGGCAATGTTTATGAGGTTTACTCCAGTACTCAACCTAAAACTTAATCTTGAGATCTCAAAAATATACAATTTTATATTAATTTTTTGAGTTTTTCTTAAAATAAGGTAGTTTAAAATCTTAATTCTAAGAATAAAATAGTTTTAATCTTATTTCTAATAATAGGGCATTTTATGTCAGGTGGATGCTCGCGCGCGCATATATATATATATATATCTTTCCATAATTTTGCTTTCTTTATATTTGTATTCTCCTCCTCTAACTAATATTCTTTTTACAACTTAATTCTAAAAACAATTCTATTTTAGAACTGGCCAAGAGAGACACATCCTTTGATGTTAATAAATTTTAATTAAAGAAGTTTTGATACACAACATCTCAATTGAAAAAAAAAACTTGAATATGGAAAACACGAAACAGAATACAAATAATACATATTGGGAGTTGAAGTTTGAGTTGTTTCAAATAGGTTATAGACATGATGCTTTCAAAAACAACCTTAAAACCTGTTCTTTTCTAGAATAGTTGTTTAGTTGGCAGTGGTAGTTTTCTTCGCGACAACTTTTTTTTCTTGTTCATTGTTTTAAATTATTTGGTTTTTATTTTGTATCAATAAGTCTAGATCTTGGTATTTAGATCTATATGATCATGTATAGACTAAATGTTTTCTCTTCATATTGGGTGTTTTCTCTTTCTGAACAAAGATCTAGTGGTTATTTCTACCTAGATGGAAGAGATTGTTACTATCAACAAGGTATGGTAGTGCAGCCCAGTCCCCATTGATTTACTGTAACTCAAACTCATCAATGTGCGTGAGATACAATTCGTTACTATATAGGTAGCCTACATTTGGGAATTTCATACGTATTTAAATTATTGAAATGACTAGTGCCTAAGATTATCATATATTGTTATATTGTCAATATTTTTCCAAACAACAAGTTGTAATTTCTCTGGATATAATATGAATTTAGTGATTTATTTGTACTTTGTTTAGTACAATAAATAGTAATTTCTTTCTAGAAAAAGGTTATAGGCATCATGGTGGTAGCAAAGCTAAGGATTTTATGTCGGGAAATGATGAAAAGAAAAGAGAAAAGAAAAAAACATTGACTAATTTGAAACTGCATATTGAACTAATCTCTTTTATTTTCGAAGAAAGTTAGAAGCACTAAGAAGGAATAATATATTTATTCTTGTTCAAATTTGACTCTGTCAACCAAATTCTTGTCTTAACCATACTATTAAGATTTAGACACAGTCTATAGATAAATTACAAACTTATGAATAAAATTAACAAGAGAGAAGAATTAAATGCAAAAATCAATATGTGAGTTTATGCCTTTTGGTTTAATGATCACTGCGATAATAATAGCACCTTAATTTCTTGTCGATTAACTTTTTTTTTAATCAAAGATGATTCATTTTTTTGATAAATCAAGAAGATGGACTTGTTTTCTCTAAAAGAATATTTCATGTGATCACTATTATAATTTATTTTTAACCTCTTATTTTTAAATAAAAAATTAAAAAGCAAAATGACAATCAAGAAAATAAATAAAAACCAAAATAAATAATAAAGGTGTGAGTCTCTCTCCAAAATAACTTTGTGATAGAGATATAAAGGATTGGGAGACAAGAGACAAGAGATAAAGAGATAAAATTTAATAATATATGAAAAAATAAGAAGAGAATGACCTATAAATAGACCAGACAATCAATTAAAAAAAAGTGATTGGAGTTAAAAAAACCAAAGAGAAAATATGCAAAGAAACAGAGAGAAGAATTCAAGAGAGAAATCACAAAAACATTAAGAGAAATAAAGGAAATATTCTAAGAGAATAAAGAGAATTAAAAAAAAAAGATCACTATAGAAAAAGAGGATAAAAAGATTAAAAAGAACAAAAAGAAACCCTTACTAGAAAAAAAATGACCACTCTTATTCTTCATATTCTCTTTCATAACTAGATTATAATGACAACAACAACAATAACTCAAGCTTAGCCTCCTTTCTTACATCTCTCGTGACATTACCATGATATAAACTTGGGCTGCATTATCATTCCTATCCTCTAGAAACCAAAACCAACCTTTTTTCTCTCTTCTAAGCTTGTGAATTCTTCCTCAACTTGTGGCAACAACCACCATCTTCATCTAGATCGAATCACCGATCAACAATATCTTTCCCAACTCATAGCAACAACCATAATTTTCATGATATCATAAAAAAAAAGTAGATCGAGAAAGGAAAGAAACAAAAAAATTTGAAATTTTCTCAGCCCCAATCTTTACTTGTAAGTGACAGTGGACTACGCTTCCTTTGTATGAAGGAGAAAAAGGAGGAGGATTTCATGATCCACTGACTCACTCTCCTCCCCGTCTCGACGACACGTTTAACAATGCTTTGTAGTCCACATTTTCTGTTCGCGTGTGCAGCCCATATACTGCCACTAACACTTTCATTTCAGTAGTTTTTGACACTATCAGACCAGTTCTAGTAACCTCTAACCAACCCCAATCACTCCTAGAGGTCAATTTCAAACCTTAATACATTGATTTATTTGTTTTGAGTTTGTAATATGCTATAAATTTTAATGAGTGTATGTGTTTGTTGGTTATTGTGAGATTTGTGTGGTGACACTGTAAATATTTAGGATTCTGATTTCCACTTGTGTTATGTTCCTAAATCAAATAATTGACTCGACGATGGTGTAATGTTTAAAAGTTTATCCCATTGAGAAGTTGACACATTGCTATTTTCAAATATATAAATAAAATTTTTATTTTGTTTTGGTCAAAGAATTGACTCGAAAAGTCAAGACTTTCTCATTTTAAAAATGTAAATAAGATTTTTATTTTATTTTGATCAAAAAATTAAGGATGGTATAATCTTTAAAAGGTCTATACTAGAGAAGTCGAGACTTTATTGTTTTAAAAAATGTAAATAAAAAGTTTTGTTTTGTTTTTATCAAAGAATCAACTCGAGAATGGTATAATATTTTAAAGGTCTATACTCGAGAAGTCAAGAGTTTGTTGTCTTTGAAAATAAAAAAAACATTTTTTTTTGTTTTTATCAAATAATTACCAAGTATGGTAAAATCCTTAAAAAATGTTATGTCCTTATGAAGTTAAGACTTCAATATTTCTATATATAAAAAAGAATACGAATACTTTGTTGTAAATATAACTTGGTCATTTTTTGTGAATATTTAAACCTTGCAATATGTTTCATCTTACAATAGTGAGTTGAATTGGGTGGAGTCAACTTGACCTCACTAAGACTCATTGAATGTAGGTGAAGGCTTTCGATCTTATTTTAGGCATAACATAAAAATCAAGCTCAAACCTAATTTATCATTCACTGTCCTTTTGGGTTCAATGCTTGTATTCTAAAAGTGATTATTGGGTCATACTATTAGGCCTAAGTTCAAAATCACTATTTTAGGATTGGTTTTAATTTAGACAAAAAAAAATTAGAGAAGCACAATAGGTATCTTTATCATTAAAAACTAAAAACAATACAACTTACGTTAAATATGATGTATATGGTGATAGTTATCTCTCTTATTACATAATTAGCTCTTTAATTACAACTTTAAAAACTAGTTAAGATTTCTATTTATCATACCCATTTTTAACCCCCCTCAATAATTTTTAGAAATATTAAAAAAAAATTTTAAAGAAAACAATATTCAAAGTCATTTTCAAATCAAGCTTGTAAATTTTTTTAACTAATAATAACAAAAAAACAAATTGGAATTAAATTGGAAATGATAAATTTTCAAAATTTATTTGAGATGCATTGTAGGGGATGCAATTGAAAAGAAATTGGTTAAAATTAAAAGAATTAAAGGACCAATGATAAAATGCTAAATAGGCATGGTTTGTGAGGTCTTATTAATTCAATCAAATACTTAATTGAAGAAAAATTATGATTTAATAGCCAATCCAACCAAATTTGAACAAATTAAAGATCGAGGGACCAAAAGGTATAAGGTAGAGATTTGAAAGTGTCATTAGAATTCAACCAAAGACCCAACTATGAAGGAATTCCATGATTTGGTTTGATTTGTCCTTAATTGCATGAGTTAGAAGCGATGAAGGACTAAAGTATAAAATGCGCTAAAAATCAGGTATCTATTCGGACACCTTAAACACTGTCATTTTGGTTTGGGTGTTTAAACCCATTTTATTTTTTTCTTTCCTCATTTATGCAAACAATGTATTTTCGAACCAAACCAAAAAAACCGAGTCAAACCGAAAAAACTGAGCCAAACCAGAACCAATTGGTTTGAACTGTTTTTTGTTCTAAAAAAATCAAACCAAACCAAAACCAATTGGTTTGAACCAGTTTCGGTTCGGTTTTGGTCTTTTTTAAAAAACCGGTTTGGTTAATTTTTTTAAAAAAAAACTGAACCGAAAATGATCACCTCAATTCTGAACCCTTTCTAAGGCTATCAGCTTTGTCTTCATAATTGAACAGTTAAGAATCAATTGTGTTTATCCTAGGGTTCACAAGGCATCAGGTGCCTTTTTATATTGACCCAACATTTCCCCTATAAAAAAGTTGAGTACGAGTAGGAGTAAGAGTAGGGAGAGAGGAGAAACAATAGGAAGAATTATGAGAGAAAGGATACATAATTAGAAAGAAATAGTAAGAGAGAAACTTGTAGAGTTAGGGTTTTGTGAAAAGTAGGATGTGAGATTAGAGAAAGAAGAAACACAAAAAGACAAGAGAAAATCAGAGAACTAGGGAAGTCTAGAAACCTTAGAAATTTAACAATAAGTTGAAATTTCATTTTGGCTTTCGTATACCAATTTCCTTCTATACATGTTCATATTTATGTACAAGTCTTTTATCTCTAATGTTTTTATTTATATTTATTTATGATTTTATGCATGTTTATGTTCTTTATATGCAATGTTTTTACTTCTGTTACTTTATCATCCTATAATGCATATGATCTTCATCCATGATTTTTTCTATGTGTCTGTTTCTGGATGTTTTTTTTTTTTTATGTTTGGTCATTATCCTTTGTACATGTTTTTGTTTGTTAATTGTTAGGTTTGTGTGCTTGTAAGTTTTATAGGTTATTCTTATTGTTGATAAATTTAAAAATACTAGTTTACTTCTTTATAGTTATATGTCAATCTAAAAATACTATATTTTATAAGTGTGTTGGTTCATTTGTTCTCTTTGTCAATATAAAATTACTATATTTTTTTGAGTGTGTTGGTTCATTTCTTCTCTTGTTATTGATCTTGCATTTGTGAGAGTTAACTAAGAATATCAGTGTAGTAACTATCAGTCTAGTAACTATAAGGGTTTTATTGTAAAAAATTAAACTTTTATTCCTTAAAGTTCTTTGAATGTGTTGTGGTTGTAAAAACATTTAATTTGAACTTGTTAGTATTGTTTGTTATGATTTCTTTTCCTGTCCAGTGGCTATAATATTTTCTATTTATCATTGTTTTTGTAACCTTTAAATATCTTTCTATGTTTATAGTTTCTACGTTTAATTTGTGACTAGAATTGCATTATAGCTTTGATAGCCATAGGTTAGGGTTTCTTCCTTTTAGTCAGTCGAGTCAAAACCTAACCAAAGAAGTTTTCTATTAAAAAAACCTATTTATTTCCCAAGTATATTTTGAATCAAACTTAAGATAGCCATTTCTTCCTTTCTTCCTTGTATTTTAGGGCCAATAGCACTGCGAGTTCTAGATAGATATCCAGAGGCTTACTTCCGAACAACAAAGACAATTGAGCATACAATAAGCAAGAAAACTAATGGGATTTGTTATCGATCCAAATTTAATGAACCCAAAAACCTCTCCGAAAGATCTCTTTTAACATACCTGGACACAATAACTTCTTGAACTCACTCTAGAAGAGGAGATTTACTTCATGTACTCATTCTATGAGATGAGTCCAACTCTATAGGTTTGTCCTAAGCAGTACACCTGAATCCATCTTTTATCTTTAATAGATCCAATCAACTTGCTCGAGCCCAGCTCATTCTTAGAAATTTTTCCAAAACCTCACGCGAGTCTATCAGTATTTTATATTGATCTAATACGTATTATTTTAAGTAAAATACAACTCAAAATATTACAAGATTGAAATTACACTTTAGCTCATCTTCTTCATAAAAAGATAAAACTCATGGACTATAAATACACCATAAATCTTTCAAACACCAGGTTTACAGTCTTTTCATTCTTAACATTCATAACATATATATTTTCAAATTTTATCTTTCTAAAATATCATTCTATTTTCTCTCTCTGTAAAGTTATTGTTTTAAACATTTAAGAGTCTATATCCATCAAATGAAAAAAATTTCAGATACCAACTATATATTAACCATCTAAAATTTTTCGAGCAAGCTATCATTCACCTAACTAACAAAAACAGATCAAATTATTTAAACTAAATAATTAACTAACGTATAAACATAATGAATTTTTGTTATATCGTGACATCTACGTTCGAGTTGTTTCCTCCTTTTCAAGAGCTTTGGATTTTCTGATCAGCCAATTGAGTTTGGCAGCCAGATGACTTAAGGAGACATTGACAGAAGCCAGGAGTTTAGCCAATCCCATCAAGTTGTACGTAGTACGTACTCGTACTTTTGGCCAGTTTAATTCAACTTTAAGCACGTTGAATGGAATATCGACAAAAGGTTATTTGGAGCCATGACTGGTGGTCCTCCTTTGATTTCAACTGTCAATTTTCTAGAAGCAATACTTGAATAACATTTAAAAAAATAATTAAAAAAAAATGATTTCGGGCTGTTTTTAATGCAATAAAATCATCAATAATAATTTCATAATAACCTCAACTAAACTTGTATTGTGAGGATAATAGCGCATTCAGAGAGTAGTGATATTTGTACTAAAAATTACCTTGCTTCAGAACGCAAAAGAAAATGTCTTCCCATGAAGAAAATGAAAGATTAATTGTTGAATATCCTGAAAAAATAATTAAATTAATTAAAGGAACAACGAGTTCAAATCCATAAACTAGTTTGATAGAAATCCACACACAAACCAACGAGTTCTTGTCACATTTTTTTGTCTGCTAGTTCTAGTTTTGGCAATCCAATAATGACCGTGTTTGAAGCCTCTGCTGTGTTAATAGTTTAACATGTTATAATTAATTGAATGGCTACATATGATATTATTATATTTATATAAATATATATTTTAATTATTTTTAATATTTTATAATATTATATTAATAAATTTAGAATAAAAATAAAATCCATTGAATAAAAATATTTTACAAATAAATTTATAAAATTATTATTGGGATTTCTTTTGCATCAAAATATTTTTATTTTCTTTAGACCTATAAAAGTTAGCATATATTATATCTTTTTGTAAGAAATGAAATGATTGTTCTCATAAACTGGGGTATAAGAGATATCTAGAAATAATATGTGGGTGCTTATCATAAAATATGTACACTGAAATGACTCGCATGAGAATTTCATATGAAAAGATCATTTATGTCTATGAAAAAGCTTATTTGACAGTTGTATAAGTAATTCTTAAACTTGAGATTACTAATTATTTTATATAGAGAATGTTATACTTTCAAATATTATTCAAATGATCAATAACTATTTTATAAAGAACAAACATGATTTAACATAATAGACACATTTCATACTTTAATGTTAAATCAGAACATTGTTGATGAAAAGATATTAATTATATTGAAAAACCGGTCACTGAAAGAATAATCAAACAACTAATGACTTTTCTAATATTTAAGGGATCATGACACGTTACTATATGTTGCACTTGATTTTCAAATATAAATTATTTATTTATTTAATTAATAATAAATTAAATTATTTAATTCTATTTAATTGGAATTATACTTTATTTTTTGGTCAACATATTAGAAATTTAATGGTCAGACACATGAAGAATTATTAGTCAAAAATCAAATTATGATGATTTAATTAAGTATGACTTGGTTAAAATATATTTTAAAAATTAATTAATAGAATATAATTAATATAAGGATTATATTTCTATACCTTAAAAAATCAAGTAATGATGCAATTGAGTTAATTTTTAAAATTATCCTCAATTAATATATAATAGATATTAATTCAGAAGGTAAATTGATATCTTGTTAATTTATAAGGTTTTTTAAATTTCTCTATAAATAGAAAGTTATGTCTTTTATTTTTTAATTAGTTGTTGTATGTTAGATATAAAAATTATAAAAACGCAGAATTAAAGTTAGCATTCTAGGCATAGCAATCTCTTTCTCCTAGATAGGGATTCAAGAGATTTCTCATGAGTAGTTCGTGTGAATTACCGTTTAAAGCTAGATAATTAGACGGCTTATAGTTTGCAACAACCTAACTTTTAAATAATTATTCAAAACCAAAAAAGATTAGATCTCCAGGTAATAAATTTATAAACAACTTTAGATCTATCTAATATAATCCTAAAGACTCTGAATAATTTTATTTTATAGTTTTTGCTATGTAATATAATATTCGAAAACCCAACACATATAATATGAAAATTAATGAGAACTTAAAAAATGGAACAAAGTTTGTCCATTCTGCTACAAAATGGCTAAGACTACAAATTCCGACCACAGAATTTGGTTCTATGTTAGGTACATTAGCATAAACGCGCAGCAGACATAAAAGATAAGTGCGTGCTTCGTTCCATTTCTCTCTGATTATAAGATTCCTTTGCATGCACAAGATATATAAATAAATTTGAACATATAAATTTATTTAGGGTTTTCAGTGCCATCAAGTACTGGTCTCTCCTTCCCCTGCTTTCCTTCCTTCAAAAGCAAGGGCCCTGGCTTCCTCTGATGACATTAACAAGGTCCGCCACTCGAAATCATTTGTTCCACTTATGGACAAAATGAAGGGGCACCAAAACAACAGTTTAAAAGGTAGAACACCCGGCACAAATTGCAGAATCACATAGAATATGCGCTTTTAAGCACTTTAAAATATTGCTAAAGCATGTGACTCAGTTGTAGCATATGCATGACAATTGACAAGGACTCACAGAAGAAAACAACAATATATAATGTCTGCAATCCCGATTTGAAAGCTGAACATTCCTCTGCGCGTCAGGTTTTCCAGTATTTACGAGTCAGCAGAGGAAGAATCAAATTATATATACTATACGGGATATAATATGGATCTGAATGGTTGTTTCTCTTCTGTCTCCCATTAAAACTATCAGAATGAGCAGTGGCTGCAATCCCATAGCCTAACCACACTCAAAAGCTGAACTTTTTACAGCATCGTTCGATATAACAAGACCAGCTTAAAGTAGACAGATTCATGCATGGCAAAATAAAATTATCAGAAAGGAAATCTGAACGGGAAGGTGACTGATCATATATGTAATTAGCTTGGACCTGCTGGTAAGTATTATATAATTATATTCAACTACAGGTTGCATACACCATACATCCATGTACAGATAGTCTCTCTTTGGCTAAAGCATGATCACAAAATATTAACACTAAAAAATCTCTTCCACGATCCTCAGAATTCTGCACTTAGAACCCTACCACTAACGATACGAATCCAGGATCAAGTGGCTAATGAGTACTTGTATCAAAGCATCAGCCAGCTTTCTTTGACTAATCTTTTCTACTGGTGGTATTTTATTCCTTGAAAAGAAGATTATCAGTACTAATGAGCATATATGACTTAGATTCCCCAACTGGGCTTGAGAATTCTAGTACATATATTACAAGAGTGCTCAATGCTTTTCATCTCTGTCAATGGGGTTCACATGCTAAAATGAGAATCGTTTCAGTCATTGTGAACCCAATTACATTAATTTTACTGGCATGTAAATTCATGAAAATTTAAGAACGCACATGATGCACACAAACAGAAAAGTGAGTGGCCAGCATTACATTTTGTCTTCTTGAATCAAATTCATATTTTTCCTTTCCAAATTTTTTGATATGAAAAATCTATATGATAAGGGATAATTTAAAAAAAAAAACCTAGCGTAGTTTATGTTTTTTATTTACTTTATTGTTCTTCTTTTAAAAATTACATTTTACATTCTTGGTTAACTGAAATTTTTAAATTGGATAAAATAATTAAATTATATGCATATATAATATATATGAGAAAATCAAATAAACAACAGATTAAACACACTCTCTCCTCAGGTCATGATATCTCTCTCTAGATAATATTTTGGAACCCAAATTGAAATCAAAACCAAGCTTTGCTTAATCAATTTTTTCCTTTTAGTGACTTACGTTGTTGATTCAAAAATAATTTGTCTCGTCTCATGCTTTGACAATCTTTTGCTCTTCAATTTTGTGTCTTAGAAGTGTTTTGGGTATAATTTTGTGTGATTTCAATTATATAGTGGATATAGGGTTATCAAATTTGAGTAGAAATTTCCCTCAGATTCTTCTCAAAGTGCAAAACTCGGGTCAGTAGATCTTAGGAAAACATGATGGGTGGGGTTTAATTGTTGAAGTTGTTAGGGTTTTAGGTTCTTTAATTTCTTCTCTTTCTGCAATTCCAAAAAAAAACAAAGCAAAAATGACGTTTTCACCAATTCTTCACTTTACTACTCACTCCATCAAAAGCACAAAATTCATTCATCAATATTAATTTCAATAATAATTAAAGAACGCAATTGGCAAAGAAACTTAGGATTTCATTCGCCTCTCATAACTTTGAGTTTTGAAGGAGAAGGGATTCATCAAACTCAGCCACAAAACCAGCTAATTTAAAGAGCGTATAGATGGTTTATAAATATTTTTGAGTGAATTAGAAAAGTATGATCTGTGAGGTTTGGGTTGCCTGATTAAGGAGGGGGAAAAGATAAGGATGGTGGAATGGGTTTTTTTAACTTGATGTTAAGTTATAATATTTAACGAGATGATATGCTCGCGCACTGCCGCGGGTTTATAAAACAAATATATTTGATAGTGTTATAATTGTGAACCAGCGCTAGATAAGTAATAGAAATTAAAGGCATGATGGAGCAAATATTTCATGACAAAAAAAAAAGTTGTGTTGGTGATCCAAAACTTAGAGACTGAACAAAATGATTTGTAGTAATTTACAGTGTTTTGTGAGAAAAGATACAGTGCTTTCGCCACATGATTTAGCTTTTCAGTTAATAAAAAGAAAAAAAAATTACAAAGCTAAATTCTCTACCAACTTAATATTAAAAAAAATCAACAAAGATAATTTTGGAAGGAAAAAAACCCATGAGAAAAAACATTGTAGCAATTGACAATGTTTTGTGAGGAAAATTATAACGTTTTTCCCAATAAAATAAAAGAAAAAACTATTTAAAGAAATATTGTAGCAATCCACAGTGTTTTGTAAGAAAAACTTCAACTCTTTCCTCATATGATTTAGTTTTATTGTAATTATAATTCTTAACCAACTCAATATTAAAAAAAATCGACAAAGATAATTTTGAAAAAAATCATAAAAAAATCACATGGAAAAACACTGCAACAATTCACAGTGTTTTAAAGAGAAAAATTATAAAGCTAAATTCTTAATCAGCTCAATATAAAAAAAAATCGACAGAGATAATTTAAGAAAAAAAATAACAAAACAAACACCAAAAAAGGGAAAAAAAATCATGTTGGAAACACTGTAGTAATTCACAGTGTTTTGTGATGAAAGCTACGGTGCTTCCCCACATGATTTTGCCTTATTTGTAATGACTTGTAATTGTAATTCACAAACAACTTAATATTAAAAAATAAAATTGAAAAGGATAATTTGAAAAAAATTATAAAAAAAACCATGTGAGAAAAAACACTGTAGCAATGAATAGTAATTTTCAAAAAAAATTACAGTGCTTTCCTCACATATTGTAACTGTAATTTTTAACTAGCTCAATATTAAAAAATAAAATAAAAAAAAAGATAATTTTGGAGAAAAAAAATCACGTGGAGAAACACTGTAGCAATCAACAATGTTTTAAAGAAAAAAATTACAAAACCAAATTCTCAATCAGCTCAATATTTAAAAAAAAATCGACAAATATAATTTTGAAAAATAAAGAAATAAAATAGAAAAAATAAGTGGAAAAACATCACAGCAATCCATAGTATTTTAAAGAAAAAAATGACAAAGCAAAAATTTTAACCAGGTCAATATTTAAAAGGTAAAATCAACAAAAATAATTTTGAAAAAAAATAAATGAAAAAAAAAGAAAAAAATAAGAAAGTTGAAAAAAAAATAAAGAAATAAAATAGAAAAACTAAGTGGAAAAACATCACAGCAATCCATAGTATTTTAAAAAAAAATTACAAAGAAAAAATTTTAACCAGGTTATTATTTAAAAGGTAAAATCAACAAAAAAAAATTTTGAAAAAAAAATAAATGAAAAAAAAAGAAAGGGAAAAGTAAAAAAAAAAGAGAAGAATCACTGTAGATTACTGTTATAATCCACAGTGTTTTATGTGTGGGGGAACAGTAAATCCCCCACACGGTTTAGTTATATGTATAATATATAAAAAATTAGTTATTAAATAAAATATAATGATAATCATATAAATAATTACATTTTTTTATCAGTTTAAGAATGATGTAAAGTGTTATATCAATATATAAATTTAAAAGAATTGAGATTAAAAAAAAAGTACATTGTAGGAAGTTGGATTTTTTATTGCTTGTGATGTCATCTAATTTAATTATTTTTAGATATTTTTAAAGTTTTTTTATTTTTATTTTTATTTTTATTCTTTTAATTATATTTTTTATATGATCAATTTCTTTCTTGAATACATCTTTTGGTGTTTGATTTCTTCAATATTAGATTTCATTGTTTTTCTATGTGTCATGCTTTTGACTTAATCATACATGTCACAAGTTTTAAATATTAATATAGTTATGAATTTTTTTTATGTTTTTATGATTTAATAATTCTACATTATTTTAAAAATTAATAATTTTGTGATTACTTTCAATTTCTATTTAATTAGTTTGTCTCGATCCCATTATTTAAACCACGAGTTTTGTAAGTTTTTTTTATTAAGTTTTTTAAAAAAACTGTTTTGTAATTAATTTTTGCAGATTTTTTATTTTAATTTTTTATTTTATTTTATAGAGATAAGTTTTGTTTTGTAAGAAAAAATAATTATTTTGAAATGATATTTCAAATATCTTCATATTTTTTCCTTTTATTTTATTAACTCAATTTCATAAATATTTATATTAAATATTATATTTAATTAATTTTAATCAACAAGTTCAATGGGCATATCCAGCTAAATTATTTTTATTTACATTCATCTCTTAATTTTTTTTTATTTTTCTTTTGGTTATCACTAACAATATTTTTTATTTATTTATATAATTAGTTATTAATTTATTGAGTTAGATGCTTGATATAATATTTTATATTAAAAAAAAAATTGAAATAGCTTATACTAGTTGGATTGCCCGCGCGCTGCTACGGGCAATCTTGCCGTGTCTTTCTTCCCAATTATAAATTCATGAAACCTAAATCTTACAGAGGCAAAATGAAGAACTTTCCTAGCATGCAAGTAGGATCTAAATTCATTAAAAGGTAATGAATGCAATGGCTAAGCAATAATATCTTTAATTAAAAATATTTGTCATCCAATAATTCTAGAACAAAAAGGCGCTTAATAAATTAAAAAGAGTTGGATATAGCAGTGCTAGCAAGAATCAAGTCGAATGCTATTAAAGGAAATGAGTTTTAGCAAAAGCTGCAAAACAATATCTAGCACATGTATGGCATGATCGTCCATAGTTACATGTCCTGTAAATGAAAAATGAATTATCAAGCAACTAAAATAAACAAGTTGTTGGACCATGCATTCTATTAATTTCTCACTGTATAACAATGAAACCGCAAAACACAATTCAAATACAAATCATTTGATATTCAACCAATATCCAAAAACCTATTGCCACCAAACTAAAAGCAGAGACACTAAGAAACATAGTTAACTTAATAGATAAATTATTTTTAAATAATGCCAATCCAAAGCAGCATAGAGCCTGCAAAAACAAACAGAATTGTCAATAAAGCAAGTCTATAGAAAGTTTTCTTGTAATATCATAAATGAAAATGCAACATGGAAACAAATATAATTGCAATCATGGTTATCAAGTAAGATAAATGAAAATTTCTTAGAAAGACTTTAAATAACTTGTTAGGATTGAAAGATTTTGAGTAAGAGAAACTGCTAGCACAGTTCTAAACCAGCAAAAGTAGTGGATAAATTATTCCAGAAAAAATAAATGGTGCAACATAAACTTGAGAAGCCATAATCCATCAAAGTGATATGGATTAAAGATAAAGAATGCTAGGCAAGTTAGTTGCCAAGCCAATAGTTAAGCCTAAGGAATGTAAGTTCACTTCAACCAATTAAAGCTAGGTAGAATATGTTGTAAAAAGTCAGAAGCTTACGCAAAACTTGGTAGTGAGATAGCATATGAAATATGATCATCTCAACAGCAAAGACTGGAAAAAAAAGAGCAAGGTGCTGCAGTTGATTTACTAGTAAATTATTGTGAACCGAAGGTATAAGAAAAATGAAAAGGTAAACAAAGATGAACCAAATATGCAATGGCAGTCAATAGAGTTGAGATCTAGATTATTACCTGTAAAGCTGCATTTGACAAAACAGGCTACAGTCAAATCTCATCGATAAAATTATCAGATAAAAAATAAAAGTAAGGCTATTGTGCAAATCAGCAAATAACTAGCAATACCCCGTTTCAATAAAAAAAAAATTAATCCTTTAGAAATAATACCATAAAAGCAACTAAGATAATTTAAGTTTCTGACTTTTTTCTTCTTAATTGCAGATTCAAGGTGTAAAAAAAAAGAGATTGAAATAATTAACAACAAAAAAAAACTTAGCATGTATGAAAAGAAATAGTTAAGGCCTACATCTTTTATTTATTTCATTAACACCCCCCCTACTTTTCTTTTATCAAGTATATATATATATTGTTTGATGTAAAGAGCGTATGGATCTAAAAATGATGTCATTTTCAAAGGCTAAATTCAAAAGTATAAATTCTGTTGAATTTTGAAAACAAGAGAAAGCAAAACAACCTCGCAATATGTGGAAAAAAAATGTATCTTACTTATGGAGTATGGGTCCTTATAAGGAGTAAATTAAACCATGTAAAAATAACAGCACACCTAGCACCTCTAACTATTAGAACAAAAAAATCAAATTGTGGAAAGGTAAGATGAGAACATAATTTTTTTTCCTGTAATATATGAAACTTGTTCACTCGGATAAAAATACCTGAAGCAATGCACTGTTATAATATAGAGACAGTAGCACACTGAGTCAAATATTTTAACAATATGAACACTCCCACCTGAATACCATCCATTTATGGAAGAAAAAAAACTTTTAAAAAATGGTTGATTAAAAGCCACTGGATAATGCAATAATTTAATCTTGGATGATTCATTGTAAAATAATTATGGGCACAGTAACCAAAAGACATATCATAGACAAAAAGGAAAAAAACCAATAAATATATCAGTAATAATTAGAATCAAAGAAGATTAAAATAAGGTTATAATTGACAGTCATGCCAAACTTTTGATTGACATTGCTTTCATTATTATCTCAAAAACAATCCATGAAAACGAAAAAAAAATTAAAATTGTGAACGATAAAAAAAATACTCCCCCGGAAGATCCACAATCATATTTCAAAGTCTATTTAAATTGTAGTCATAGATGTGTTTAAACCCTAACTTATCCGTCGAATTGAACTTCAATCTAAAATAATTTGTGAAACTTTTCTACTTTCAAATGTTTAACGTGAACGTTTAGATCCAAATTGGAAATAAGCATGTAATGAAAAAGAAATCCAATAAAATTGTTAAGAAAGCTTAACAAAATCACACACCTGGCCTCAACAAAGCATCTCTAATTTCTCAATAGCATATATATAATCTGTCGATTTTTATCTACAGACTCTAACCTGCATTTTATAAAGAAGAAGTTTTAAAAAATTTATAAATAAATTATGAATTGGTTAAAAAAGCATCACCACTATAAAGATCCAAATATAAATTTCAAGAAATAAATCCTGCTTGACGTTCACTTCACTCCAAAACAAACCCAAGAAACAATATATCTGATATTAATAGATTCAAAGATTCTATTTTCTATGAATTAAAAGAGATCTGAAAGATGAAAAATCAAGATCAGTAGTTTTTCTCACCCGACATGGCCTTCCTTGCTTCTTTCTTTTCTATCTTCAACTCCTAAAAAAAAAGATGCAAAAACAAATCAACCATAATTACTGTAAAGAAATTCAAAAAACCATCTTTAAAAAGTCCTTTAACTTCAAATAAAAGGATGTTGATGCATTGAAAAAAGAAATCAACTCTTAATCAGAAACAAAATAACCCCAAAATTAAGCGATTCAAATGAAAAGGCTAAGATGAAAAGAGAGAGCCAATGTTGCTTGTGTGAAGAGGGAAGAAAGAAAAGAAAAATTGATTTGCCTTTGTCGGCCGGTAAGAGAGGAGAAAAAGAAAAAAATATGATGTCCATTGATCCACGTCTTCCAGGCATAAAAAAATAGTTTTGTTTGTAGTTTTAACAACTCGTGAGAATTTTGAAGAAATTAAAATACTCACAGTAAAAATAGAAAAAGGTTTGCCTCTAATAACTCGTGAGCATAGGAAAAAAAAAATTCAAGGTATTGTTACAATCCACAGTACCGTCTGCATAAACAGTGTTTTTACCACGCGTTTTAGAATATTGTTAATATATTCAATATTAAAAAACAAACATAAAAACAAAAACAGCCGCAAATCACAGGTTAAATGGCTAGTAAATCTATAAAACGTGGATTATCAAAAATAAGCAAAGGCAAAAGAAAACGTAAGAAATCAAACGAACAGAAGAGACCACAGAGAAATGCCGAAAATGAACTTCCAACTTAAGAGACATTTATCATTGATACATTCTTACATAAAAGTACAGTTTACTTGCATTTGGAATCACCACTACATATTTTAGCATCTACCTGTATCTATTGAAAAGAAATAAAAACAAAATTTGGAGGTGGCTGTAGAAATACGTATGCTTCAGATATAAATACATCAGTAATGAAAGAAAACTTTCTTCCAACTAGCTAGTTTAGGAGGATCCTACATACTGCGTTGATTATTATACAGGAGATCTGCGATATCGACAGTTCTATCTACTTACCACCCATAGATCGGGTTTTCTACTTGTGGAGGCAAGAGATGGAGGTCTTTACAATGCTGTTTGTCATAGTCCCGTGTCCCGGGTATGGCTCCAGTACAGAGTCTAAGAAGCTCATTCCCTGTGAGGCAGTAGTGGGCAAACGCCAACCCTCCATCAACCATCTCTGACATATTAGGCGTTGAAACTGCTTTTGTGATGCTCCTCCCATTAGTTTTGCTCAGTTTTACATCATCTTTTTCAGGATCCAAGACTCTATCAAGCTCTGAATACTGCATAAATCTCTGGGTGGCTGCCTCCCATGAGAGGTTGTAAATTTGCTCTGGAGTAAGAGGATGAGGTTCATTTGCTAATGCTTCCTTAACTCTTGCAACAAAGTCCTCAGATGTCTTGTAAGTCAAACAGTTGGGAAATGACCTGAAGTACTCATTTGATGGGTGGTCCGCACATACAACAAATTTTCCCATTGCTAGTGCCTCAGCAGTGGCCGTGCAGAGCACATCACTGAGACTAGGATTTATGAAAACTTTGTACCTTCAAGCAGAGAAGAAAATGTTAAAAGCCTAAAGATAGTGAAAACACAGCCACAATGATTTACTAAAACCTAAGTGTCTTCAAGAACTGACAAAAATCTTTCAAAAAGAAACAACACAGACATGATTCATTCACTGGTGCCCTTTTCCTGCCAATCACACAGCTGGAAAGTTTTCAGTAGGCTAGCTCAGAAAAAAAAGCTCTACCCGATCATTAGGATTTAGTCTCTTTTTTTCAAAGTTATAGTTCTTGAGTTATTATTAAATTTCTTCCGATTTACAACTTGCTCATATGGCAAAAAACCAAAAGACAGTTTCTATAAAATCCTTACCCGTGAAGAGAATCATCCGCATGGTCTCTTCCTTTCAGAAAGTTGAGATTCAAATCCAATCTTTTAGCTGTAGTCTGAACTTCATTTGCATCTTCTCCATTTCCAAAAACATCTAAATTGAAGCCATCAAGATCATTCTTGTGCTTTGCCAACAAATGTATCAACTCCTTGTATCCCTTGGCCCATACCATCTTGCCTAAGAAATATGCTCCTTTTGAGAAGGCTTGCTGCCCAAGTTCACTTTCAGCTGCAACTTTTTCCCCAATTTTCAAAAACTTTGGATTCACACCATGAACATTGCAAATGACAGACTTCGGTAAATCCTGGGTAGCAGCAGAAAGGCGAAGGACCTGAAAAGTGAACACGAAATGATTTAATCTAGATAATAGGATGAACATTTCAAAAACCAGCCATTTATATGGTTAACACTGCTATAGCAACAAAGTTTAGGTGAAGCCACCTTTAGCATCCAATGATCAGTGTATCCAAGAAATTAGTCAATTTACCTTGTGGCAGTATGCTCGTGTAACCAAGTTGTTTATGTGTTTGACGAAGAATGCTTGGAGAGCCCCATTCTTCTCCCTCTTGATATATTCTAGATAATTTGTGTGGACAACACCAACAACATGATTGAACTTCGTAGTCCAACGCTTTCCATGGTGATACCAATTCAGGTGTTCTGGCTCCTCCAGGATGGCAATGTCAGCATCTTTTGATGGAATGAACTGGGAAGTATCTCCTGCAGGTATTATGCTTCTCCTTTCTTTTGCAAACTAGAGAACAATAAGAACAAAATTATCACTTATCCTTTTGCACTTCAATACTATCAACAAGATGGTGCATATTTTGATTATCAATCAGCTACCTTTCCGGGATAAAAGGAGATCTTAAAATTAGCTTTAAAGCCAATCCTTTCCTCAAGCCAGTTTCGTATATAATTCTCCTGCTCTTCTGGTGAAGTAAAAGTGAGATTGTTAGGATAAACTAACTCTTGATCTGACTTACAAAGCCATGGAACCAGCAGGGTAACATTTTGCTTTTCAGACTTTGCTAAATATGCTGCTCGAAAAAGTGGATTAACAGCTGTTCCAGTCATCCATGGAAGACTAGCAGTTGTGACAATTGCAACATGCCTCTTCCTATCAGATGGGTGATGCTTTGATAAGTCAGTCCAAAAGCCTCCATCATAACAATGCCCTGTACTTTGAAGAACACTGGCTATTCTTAAATCCAGTTCATCATTTGCATTCTCATCAAGGAGGGTCGATTCTCCTGAAGACAGCGAGGGTAACAAAAGTTGGTTCTTGCGACTGCTACACAAGCTCTCCACTATCTTGTCACAAACATCTGAATCATAATGAAAACATCACAAAACTCAAAAACTGCATAAAGGTCAACCAACATACAATAAGCATGTTTGATGGAAAGAGGAAAGGCATTAGTCACACGAACAAATATTTGAAAGATGTGATATTATATTAGTTTCCTGATAACAGTATTTTTTGACAACAGTCACCATTGACAGATGGATTTACATGCTTTTCTTCAAGAGATGCAAATGGATGGTGTATCCTTCCACATCTGGTACTATCAGTAGTGAATATCAACATACTAGAGAAAATCACAGGAGGGTTTGAGGCAGGGGTTCAATTTGCTCATAGCTGTGAAACATCCAATCACATGTATGAATATCACAACCTCAGCCTGGTGTGTTATAAGGAAAAAACCTCAGAATGAACACAATCCACCCCATCCATTCACTATCCTCCCCCCAAACATTCTACCCTCCACAAAAAGATAGATTCTGAACCTATTACTACAATATTTCTCACAAGACAACATTCTGAACTTTTTTAAGCATCAAGAATTACAATTTAGCATCCATGGTGGAACCGAATCATAGTCATCATACTTAAATTGTATCCAAAACAACCCCAGTTCTATCCAACAAAGTCAACAGTGCCATTGGTATGAAAAATCTTAATCTGATGAGGATTATTCAAGTAACAGCCTCCCTTCGTATTTCATTGTCATCTGGAAAATTGCAACTGGTTCATAAATTTTCCACACATAAGAGCATGAAATAAATGTAGGCCATGCCTTCTACAAAATATAAAGATCTCTTCAGGTACACAAAAGATCAACATTCAAGAATAGTCCAGCTAATGAAGCAGTATTGACAAAAATATTACATTCACAAGAGAGCACGCATGCATATAATCATGCCTTTGCACCCGGGGCGTAAGTTTAGAAAATTATAAAACTCAAGTTGCTTGCCTTTTCTGACACCAAGTTGGTCCAAGAATGGCTCAGATTGCCTGACCAAATATGCCAAAAGCTCAGGGACATCCAGTGGTGGTACTTCCTGCATCAGGCATACACAAGCAAACATTTGGCATATTTATTATTCAAGAAAAGATCTTAAAAAATAGTAATAATAACAATAAATAATTCTATTTATGTTTTCCTCCATGAACGGTCAGAAAGCCAGCGAGCTTGAGTACACTGTAAATAATGGAGTCCTAGGTTAAGAAGTGGCCAAGCTTAGTAAGGTTCCAGCTTTCCAAACAGGCTCAAAGTTCAGCCTGGGCAGTCTATGATCTTCAAAAAAAAAAAAAAAAAGGAGGCAACCTGTTCAAGAGAATTAATGTGCTCTTACAATTTCAAATCAAGAAGACACCATGCGCGGCAACCCTTTGGTGCCTTTTTTTATCTATTTGCTTTTATTTATCAGGAAGAAATAAAAATGGAAGACTAATTGTAGTATACCCTCCAGCAATAGCACAGAAACTTCAAAATTGTTCACTAAGGCAAGGACAATCAACCTGCAATATTTTTATATTTACAACCATTAAATGACTTATAAAGAAAGATTGAATTTCAAAAGTTGTAAATATATCATATAGATAATTCTCCACAAGAATATTTTGGCAGCATAGATACTAAGTTCATTCCTCCTGTGTGGAGTGAGGACATCAGAGCCGCAACTAAAACTGTCTTTTTCTCTCTGTTTTTTCCCCTTAGATAGATAATTTGATTCTGAACAATCCCAAGTAATTTACCACAGGTTTAAGTGGTCTCAACACCCAATGTAATCAATTGCTTCCAAGTCTAAGGTCACAAAATTTGGATGGGACACTGGTTTTTAGATGATATTGGACTTGCACGATTCATTGTGACTTGAGCTTTAGTCTAATGGATGAAAACTACAAATGAGTCTCGCTGTCTGGAGTTAGGGGAGATTTTGGTGACAGAATGCAAAAGTATATACAGGTAAACATCTAACCTTTGACTCCTGAGGCTCCTTGTGGATTGCTTTCTGCAAAAATGTAGACAGAATGAGACTCCTTACATTGTTAAAAGAATGAATGCAGCTAATGATCATCTAATGAATATTAATGAATGCAAAATATGCACTGATGATTTCAAAACGTTATATTGTGCAGTAAGTGTAAGATTCTACTAAGCTTAAGTATCAAACATCAAACCAGGGGAGAATATTTTGGTGTGTGTATGCAATCAAAGGTGAATCTAATTCATTCTGTGGAAGAATGTCTCTATGAGGATCAACACATTTCCTTCAGATTTGAAAGCAAGCCCTGCATCTATGTCACCCAGACCCAGACTACCGTATTCATGTCAGACATGTTTACATGAACTCCTAAATGAGAGAAAATCTCATAATGATTAATAAATCTGAAACTTGAACAAGCACAACAAACCAGACCGTGGTGCACATGTTGACATAGCTCTTCATAGACGAACTCACAGCAGCCAAATGGTGAACTTCAAAACTTACACAATGAAAATAGGGTCCTATAGCTAATTATAACCTTACTAATGTCTAAATGCTATTAGGGACACCAAAGCATCAGCCTTTTTCTCATTACTTAAACACCAACTTCATCATTACCATCATATTTCAGCTTACACAAGACCATTACAGTCCCCCTCGAATGCTTCAAATACTTTAGCAAAAGTTTCTCCTTAAGCTAGTGTTTCAGATATGACCTTCCAATTTGTTAGTTAACCATCTCAAATATAAAAATTGACAACCAATAAACATTTGAGTAGTGCTGCATAAAGTCATCTAGCTTTGTCCAACTAATAAATAAAGAGACCAATAAAACCGATCAACTAAAAAAGACTCTACTCCAAACAAAATCCCCAAATTCCCAAGTCTCATATAAGCAACAAAACTCAAAATCCTATAAAAACGAAATTGCTCATATTCTCATCTAAAAACTGCTAAATAAACGAAGCCACCAATAAAAACAAAATAATAGTAATAACAGAAAGACATACCAAGCTAGACTTCAGTTTCTCCACAAACTCGCTATTCTTAAACCCACCAAATATCTCACCGAACTCACTTTTCTTCTCAAATTCCCTCAACCTCCTTTTCAAAACCCGTATTGGCTTCCATTCCCCAAATTGCCCTCCTCCTCCCTCCTTCCCTTCCCCCCAGAACTCCCTAAACCCCAATCTCCTCCTCCTATCAAGACCCACAACCCCTCTTCTCTCCTCTCCTTCCTCCTCCCCCGCCACAATAGCATTCTTTATCGCCGACAAATCAATCCCTAACTTCGCTCTCGGCCCCCACTTCTCTAAAACCTTCTTACTTATCTCCGGAGCCGAATAAACTCTCCGAATTTCGGAAAATTTTGGCCGCAGCTTCTTCACAAAATCAACTTCTGTAGGTGAAGTAGAGGATTTGAGCGGTGAAGGTACAGAGAAGGATGCAATTGAAGCTGAATTAAAGAAGTTTTCGATTTCGCGATCGAATGAGTTGGCTAAATTCTTGAATGAGTTGGCTCGTGCTCTCATGAGTTGGAGATCGGCGTCGGCTGAGTCACGGACTTCTTTCCATCCTCGTGAAATTAAAGAGAAAGGCGTGTTGTTGCTGTTGGTTCTCGTTGATGTTGAAGTGGTTTCCATGCTTAAATTTGTATAATATGGGTTTCTTAATATGTGAAATTTTGGCAGTTAGAGAGAGTTCTTTCGTGGAAGAGAAACAGTGCAGATAGGCAAAGATGCAGAGAAATGAGGAAGGAGTGGGTTTCTTTATTATTATTGGGTTTCTTTAGTATTATTATTATTATTATTACTATTAATAATTGTTTTAACGGTTGAGAGTTGGGGGGCGTGTTTTTAATCTGGTGAAACTACATATCAGTACCCCAATTATGTATACTATTTCATTTGGACTCTTGAGTTTGGTTACTTAGGAGAGACAGATTAGGGAAGTTAATGAGAAGGGATGGATAAGATTATTTTCTTGTTTGGCATACGGTGGTGGCTAGATGCCTATTATGGAATTAAAGGATTCTTATTTTTTAATATTATTATTTGTTTTTTATTTATTTATTTATTTATATTTTAAATACAGTGTAAATTTATTTTTGTTTGTCTATTGTCACTCTTCTCCATCCTCTTATTTTATCTTTTTTTTTTATTCTTTCTCCATAAAAAAAAAAAAAACTCTTTCAAATAAGGAAATATTATCTTATATTTTTTTTGTTGACTTGGACCGATAAAAAACATTATTTAATTGAGTGTTTTTTTATATTTCTATTTAGAGGGTAGAAATTGTTCGATTTTGGAAGATATATACTCGATTGAATACATCAATGTAAATGGGATACTGAATTGTAATTCTCCTTTATATTTCTATAAGGTTCTGGAATGAAGCACGTGTACGATTGAAGAGGTCGGGGGGATTTTGGCGGGTGATGACGTGGACGAGTCACGTGGGAAGAGGAGGTGGCACGGAAAGATTGGGTGGGGTAGATTCTCTTGCGAATGATCTTGTTAGCTCATACGAATATATTAAAGGATATGCTGCGCTGGGGTGATATTGAGTTGTATACGTGTGTGAGGTTGCACGGAGGTTGATGTGTGCACCCTTCAAATTAGCATATAAATCACTCACATATTTTTTTGAATTATATATATACGGAGAATTAATTTGAAAAAACAATAGAAATATGTAAGAATAAAAAACATTTATTGGAAACTTTTTTCTAATGAATTGAATTCTTTAGAAACTTCTATAGTAAGTAATATTTATTTTTGCGGGCCAATTATATTTTTAAATTTTTTATTTTAAATTATTTTTTTTATTTTTAAATTATTTTAATGTGATAATATCATAAATAAATTTTAAAAAAATAATAGATAAATTTGAAATACATTCATACATACATATATATATATACACACACACACACATACAAACATACAAAACAAATGTTTGAACAACTAACACTTTTTTTAAGGATATCTAATAGCTAACTTAAATGTTTAGGAAAGTTTTTTGATGCTTAATAAAATTAACATTCTCAAAATAGATATATAAATCATATTTTTGTCATTTAAAACATAGTTTTAAGGTAGCTTAATCAAATGTTTTATATAATTAGAAAATCATTATCATTTTGTCGTATGCATTTAGGTGAATTAATTATTATTATTATTATTATTTTGGATTGGCATGTGCTTTTCGTCAACATTATTATTATTATTATTGTGCGAATTCAAATTCAATCAGCTTGAAGTTAGAACCGTAGAAAACGATAACTAATTTACATGTGCTCGCCGCATGGCCCCTTGCGTATACAAAGAATCAAGGCAACTTAATTTTCTCACGTAGCCGAAAGAAGGAAACAAAAATATACAGTCTTTTTGACGACAAGAACGATGAACAATCAAGTCGTCCATTTGATGATGCTTGCTTAGACTCTTCAGAGGCAAAGATGCTCGATCGTTAGCCAGCCAAAGACATTTCCATTAGGGTTTCGAGCTTTTCTATCACATTTTAAAAGTGTAGTTTACGTTAAAGACAAATTTGAAGACTTGAACAACTACCCGTTCAAGTTCACACAGGCTCAACCAGCTTGCTGTATCCCAGTTGTGTTGTCGGCTAATTTATTGGTATATGTTTGATAACAGGGAGAAATGTGATTTTTAAGAGTTTCTTAAAATTGAAAATATATTAAAATAATACTTTTTATTTTTAATATCAACATAATAAAATCATTTAAAAATATCTAAAAAATCAATTTAATATTTTTATAAAAAAAATACTTTAAAAAACAGTGTATAATATAAAAATAAACACTCATTAAAATGTTACCCCACCATTGTTTTGTTTATTGTGTTCTTCACCTTGTATATGTCATGACAAGAGATCCTTATGGCTTTAAGGACTTCACTGTTACATCAACATCACTGTACGTATAGTGTGTACACTAGCCTATTGGTTTACACTATGTTGAGAGTCGGAATATAAAAAATAAAAATAAAAAATTAGTCATTCGGATCATGTCTTTTAAGAAACAGATTTTAATCATGAAATGAAAAATATTTTTATTTAATATTAAGATGAAAAAATATGTGATTTATTTTGGTTAACTTAATCTAATTTATGAAATTCACATGAATAATTTTAAAAAAAATCTTTAATCCTGAATTAACTCAATGTTAAAGGATGAATTCGATAAAAAAACAATATATAATTAAAAAATAAAATGAACTCCAGTCAACCAAGAAAACTTGCGATGAAAATCATGCACGTCATCGTCATCATATTTAATAATTTTTTTTTAGATATTATTTTTTATTTAATTATACGATAATAAAACACATGGTAATTTTTGTATGAAAAATATTTTTAAAAACTAAAACAAAAGGATTTTGATGGGCTTGCGAGGCTGAAATAACAAAAACAAATCATTGACAATAAAGGTGAAATTACATTCTCTACATAATATTAGGGGTTTGATATATATATATATATATATATATATATATATATATATATATATATATATATATATAAACAATTTTCAACTAATTTTCAACCTAAAATATCTAAAAAATACCCTAAAAATCCTGATAAATCTATCTATAACTTAAAAAAACAACTAAAACAGCCTGAAATTCTTCCTCTTCCTGCAATCAAATCTACCTTATTAGATATTTTAAAGAAAAAAAATATAGGTGAAACTCTTTTATCATATGAAACTTATTGATATTAATATCAATTATTTTTATTTTTATGATGATTTTGTGATCAGAATAATCATCAAAGATTACTTTCGTTCTCAACGCGTGAATCTAGTAAGAGCTTTAGTGAATGTGTTTTTGTTAATGTTAATTTTGTATGTTTGGTAATAAAGAGAGAGTTAACGTTAACGTCACAACCAAGCAGCAGTCGCGGCAATGAAATGGTATCCAACATTGTTCACATGGGCTTTCCAAGCCCATGATCTACAAATTATTATTTCTCTATTGTTTCAGTACTCTTTAGTCTTTCCTCTCTAGCCTTTTTCTTTTCTTGTTACAAGCCGAGAAGAAAACGAGCTAGGCTCGGCTAATCTGGTCACCTCCTTCATAAAAACGATGGTAGATTAAATTAATAAAATGAATCCTTCAACCGTGATCTTTATCAAGAAGCCATCATTAATAAGCTAATGACTCATCGGTCCTCTTCAATCAAATTACAGAAAATTAGTTAATACTGTTTGTTTTTATATTTTAAAAGTATTTTTTAAAAAAAATTAAATTTTTTTTATTTTTTTTACTTCATAAAAAATATATTATATTATTTTGATATATTTTTAAGTAAAAAATACTTTAAAAAATAATCATAATCACACTCTCAAACATGTTATGTTATGAGTTTCTATTTCAATTAATAAATAGTGTCCTTTAATTTTAAATTTTTGTATTAAAAAAATTGGTATATGTACATAAACCGGTTTATTTAATTTATATAAAACATTTGTCATAACAAAGTTGAGATCCACTTGTCTCTTACATTAAAAAAATATTTTTTTATTTAATAAACTATTGGGACACAATTGTGTTAGGCAAAATAATATTTTTTTCTATGAATCATTTGAAAAGTTTCTCTACCTTAAAATTTGTTTTTCTATATAAAAACATGTATTTTTTGTTTTCAAGGCTTATCATGACTTGAAGAGAAAATTCAAATAAAAAATATGTACTTTGATAATTTTTATGCTACTATATGAAAAAAAAAGGAAGAAGGAATAGTTAATTTGAGAAAATTATATAAAAAATCACACAAAAACAAAGGCATTTTATTCTTATTAAATATCTAAGAGAAATGTTTTTTTAAAAAAAAATTATACATATTAGTTTTATATATAATCATTAATAAAAAAAATTGCTAACATTATCATTCAAAACCTTTAATTTTATTTAAAAGTATAGTGTCGTCATATGATTTTAAAATATTATTGTGATTATTTTATTTTAAAATAAAATTATTTTTTAAATTAAAAAACATTAAAATGCATTCAAAACCTTTAATTTTATTTAAAAGTATAGTGTGTTATATAATTTTAAAATATTATTGTGATTATTTTATTTTAAAATAAAATTATTTTGTAAATTAAAATACATTAAAATGGAGGAATAGTTATTCTCGGTCCACTAACCTTTTTTTATTAACTCAAGCATATGCCATGTTGACCTTTTGAGGTTTTTATTATTTTGAAAATAAGCAAACAACATATTAACTCTAACAAATTTTGGACATCCAATGTTGTCAGAAAATTAGAGTTCAAGTAATTTAAACTCCAAAACTTAAATTTCAACTTGTTTTTTATAAAAAAAAAAACATCTAAAAACCTTAATAATCATATTTTCAACTCCAAAATACCCCTTAGTTAACCTAAAAACTAAAGATAAGAATAAAAAACAATACATGTTAAAATATGGATGTATACATGTCTTTCTTATTCGTATACAAACTCTATCAAAAAGTCTATATTTGTTTTTTGAATTAAAAAAATCTGTTTATTCTTTTATAAAATTAAAAAAGTAATCAAGGGGAAACAACTTAGCTAGATTGAGATTCTTAATTGTCAGTCATTTTTATTAAGAAGAATTTGATTTATATTTTAAATAATTTTTAAAAACATTTTGATTAAATACAAAATCTATTTAAAAACCAGTTTATTATTTTATATAATTAAAAAAACATGTTTAAGTTTCCTATTTTTGTAAAAATGCTTTTTAATTCTTTTTCTATTTTGTAAAATAAAAAAAAACATATTCTAAGAGAAAGCACTATTGGGAAGAGCGTTTTCTCAAAACAATTATTGTTAAGAAAAATGGTTTTTTGAGAAAATGCTCTTCACAACAATTACAGCATATTTGGAATCTTTTGAATTCAATTCAATTCAGAGATTTTAATAAAATATTATATTTGGAATATTTTTTAATGTTAAAAATTAAATTTCAAATGGAATTTAATATTTAAAAATACTATCAAAATAAATCAGATGTTAACCCCTCTGATTTACAATTCCAAAAAGAAGAAATATAATGTTAAAACTAACTTTCCCAAAACACTCATCTACCTATTTTTTTAAGAAACCTTTGAAGAAATAAGATAAAGGTAATAAAGATAATATAATGAATTAAATTTTATCTCATCTAAACATGTGAATTCAACTTGTTTATCAATTGAATTCAATTATAATAGAGAATTTGTTTCAAACAACTTATTAGCTATGTTATTTTCAAAATCTTTTTTTGTCTTTATTACCTTTTCTTTTTTAAAATGCTAGTTTTTAAAAAAAAATCAATTTTTTCAAAAGAAAGCAAACTTTTTGGATAAGCGTTTAATGATTATTGTCGATTTTTTAGAAGTGAAAGAAAAACTAATAAGAAACAAGAGACTTACCTTGAGCATTCTATAGTTTACTTTGTTTTGCACTTTACCTCCATTGTTTTTAAAATTACAAAAAACATCATTATTCATTAAAAAATTTCAAATCACGTTAAATAACCAAACTAACCCCATATATATTATATCCAAAAACTTAACAAAAGACAAACACAACCTTATCCCACCTTTTCTCTCTCTGATATGATTTCTAAACTAAACAAAATCTCTATAAAATTTGAAAAAAAAACTCATCTCAATTTGACCTAAAATTCTACAAAATCAATGTTTAAGGAATTTGTATTCAATTATCTCTATATCGATTCACATCATTAGGTGGTGGGATTTCTCTCATATATTGTTGTCCTCAAGAATGAGATAATAAAACAATATGTCATCTCACTTGTTTTCTCGAATTGAGACTTTAATAATCAAGTTAGGTTTAGTGGTTGTTTAATTATTGCTATTTTAATAGAATATTGTTTGGTTTGCAAGATTAAACATAAAAAAACAAATTGCATAAACTTTAGGTTAATATGGAACCCGTAAATCTTTAAGTTGTTTCTTGTTCAATTCAATGTTCAAAAACTCAAAGAGGTTTATGAAAGTAGGGAAACAACTCAGATTTTTTTTCTTGAAAACCTAAAAAATTCTCCAAATTAAAAATTAGGGTGACTATAACCCTAATTTTGTATTCTTTTACTGTAAAATGCTTAATTAGTATTTAATTTTACAGGAAATAAAATGCCCAGCATTATTGTACATCATGGAATTGTTTTATACATTATGATAAACTACTTCTTTGAGTATATATCTTACATAGACAAATTGTTAATTTGCACACAAGTTTATGATAAAGACTTACATGGGTGTAGTATAAGGGATGATAGTTAATAATTCCTTAACAATATAGATTTTGAATATGCATGAAGTAGAAGGAAAGGAAGAAATCATATTGATATTGATCATAATGTTACTCCATTATAAATGAAAATGCCTAAGTGTTATACATGCAAACCAAATGTTGCTAAAAGGTCTGTTGGAGTAAAATATTTTTCAAGCAATGATGGTAATAAAATTATTCTAATTATTGAAGGAAAAGGTTTAAATGTTGATGAAAATTATAATGGTGTTTGTTTGGGTGCTGGAGAGGATCCAATTATAATTGTGGATGCTAATAGTTATAATAGTGGTGTTCGTACTAGTGTTGGTTATTCTAATATGGGTGCTAGTATGGGTGTTGGTAGTTCTAGTTTGGGTGCTGGTATGGAAAGTTCAAATTATAATATTTAAAGTGAAGATGGTGGTATTGAATGTAGAAAGATTACCAGGATAGGAATTTTAACGAAGATGATGAGGGTTATATTCCTTTATATAAGGAAAGGTTTGAATTCTTGAATACAAATAAAGATGAATGGATTCATAATTTAAAAAAAAATACTTATTTTGGTCAAATATTTAATGGTGTAACAGACTTGGAAAATAAATGGAAGCTAAGTAGTGATGAATATGATGTTAATGTTAAAGGTAGTGAAACTTCTGGAAGTAGTGATGAAGGTGGTAAAGAAGAAAATGACGGTGATAAAAGATAAAAATGGTTATTGATCTTACAACTAGCTTTAAGTGTAAGACATTTAATGTGGGTGTTAATGGATCAGTTAAGTTTGTTAAATGTAAGATTTTCACTAATGTCAATCACTTTAGAGATACTTATAAAAAATATAAACTGAAACACAGATATCATCTGAAAAGATACATCAATAAGAAGGAAAAGGTTGAAGTTACATGTATGGGTGATGGTTGTGTGTGGAGGATATATGTTTCTTTAGTTTTTAAGGTAGTAAAACTTTCATGGTTATGTCTTTGTGGGACCAGCATAATTGTAGTAGGTATGAAAACATAATAACATCTAATTCTACTTAGATAGCAAAGAAGTTGCCTCTAATTAGTAGTGCAGACCTAAACACATTCAATGAAACATTTGATACAATATTGGATGATAAGTTTAGGATAAAGTCACACTCAATACAACTATAGAAAACTAAGACTAAAGCTAAAGAGTTTATAGAATGAAGTCATAATGAGTCTTATAAGAGACTACCTCGATATATCCAACTTTTGAAACACTATATCTTAGGTTTAATGTGTTTATAAAATTTAACCCTAACTACAATTATAAAATGTATTCACCAAGAAAATTTCAAAAAAGGGTATGTATGTTTGAAGGCGACGAAGAAAGGAATTGTTAATCGACCTTCATTAGGATTGATGGATGTCATCTAAATAAGAGCTTATGGAGGAATATTATTGTCTATAGTTGGTTTGGATGATAATAATAGACTATTAATTTTTTTCTTATGTTGTTGTTGAATGTGAAAATAATGACACGTGAAGATGGTTTTTATGTGCACTTTATAGATCAAATACATCAAAGACCTTTTTGTATGATGTCTAACAAACAAAAGGTACATATCTATTTTATAAAATAAAAAATTATTTGTAATTAATTTGATTTTTAGATTAATTTTATCTTTTTTAATAGAGTCTACCCGAACCTATATATCTATGTCAATCTAAAAAAGAAAAAAAAATTATGGGTTAGAAATAAAGATAAGCTTTTAGGGTGCTTTAAAAACTTTTACAAATTTGGAATACAACAACCATATGAAAGATATTAAAATTATAAACAATGGAGCATCAAATTAGTTAAAAACAAATACCTAGTGAGACTTAAGCTAGGCATATGTTTGACAATGCAATTAAGGTGGAAAATATCACCAATAACTTGGCATAATCTTTCAATAACTAGGTTGGAAAATACAGGGCTATACCAATTTTAATGTCGTAGATAAATCATGCTGAAACTAATGCTCAAGTTTTCATGATAGATTTGCACAATCTGCGGAATGGGAAACGAAAACTACACCATTTGTAAGGAAGTTATTAGATAAGTCTATTGGGAATGATAGAAATTTAAGGAAGATTCCAACTAGCATTGTTGAATATCAAGTATTTGATGGTCAAACAAGTTGTGTATTGATTAAGATGAAAAGAACTTTTCTTGTGGTGAATGGATGATAAATGAAATATCATATAGGTATGTGGTACCTTGCATGAAGCATAAGAGAATTGAAATTGAAGATTTTTGTCATACGTATTACACTATGAAAATATTATAAAAGACATACTTTGATATGATTCATTCATTACAATAGGTTGTATTGGATCTTGATGATGGAGATATAATTATGCTACCTCAGGATCATGATGATGGAAATGTAATTGTGCTAACTCAAACCTAAAAAAGAGTGTAGGTCGACTACAAAAGAATATAAAAAGAAAAGATAGAGAAGAGGTATGTGGTAATGACAAAAAAAAAAGGGTTGCCACGTTAAGGTTAATAATTATAAGCAATATAGCCACAATTCCAGGACATGTCAAAGAGAAAGTACTACCCAACTTGATAGATATGGTGGTAGAGTATCCACAGAAATGAAATGATCAAAGGGTGATGTTAGGAGATTCAAGTTATTAATAGTTGTTGTGAGATGAACTAGATGTGTGCAAGGGAATCCAGAGGTGGCAAAGCTAGTAGGCTTGGTAGAAAGGTTACTAGTATATAATCATCTTCATCCTTATCAGACATACATGTAATTCTCTAATATATTATTTGTGCTAATTCTATGGGTTTAAAAATTCTATATTTAGTCGATCAATATTTTTCTTTTAAACAGCATCTACTCAATTTACATTCTCTTAGCATTCAACACAAATAAACTATATTAAGTAAAGAATATGAAGATCTTTAAATTGTTATATGTGTTTATGATATGGTCTATAAGTATTAGGATGTTTTCTACTACCTTGATGTATACAACTTTTAAAGCATATTTGTTAATGGA
This sequence comes from Populus nigra, assembly GCF_951802175.1. Classification (NCBI taxonomy): domain Eukaryota; kingdom Viridiplantae; phylum Streptophyta; class Magnoliopsida; order Malpighiales; family Salicaceae; genus Populus; species Populus nigra. The sequence goes on along the minus strand of NC_084854.1, from coordinate 6,253,690 downwards.
TGTATTAAAATTAGTGTTGCCTTGATATATGCAACTTTTAAAACATATTGCATTGTTGATGTATTATTGTTAATGTTGTCTTGATTTTAACATTAGTATTGCCTTAGTGATAATGTTGTCTTAATGTTATAGCAATATTTATATATGAATTTATTTCATGTATTAATATCATTTGTTCAACATGTACATTATAATAGTTACAAACATCAGCATTGCATATACTAAATTAATTATCATCATTAACTCTATACTTATAATCCTAGCATTCATATTATGATTATTGATACAAACTTGATGTAACTCATTTTTCATTATATTCATTTCATCTAGTATAAGTTTAATATCATTAACACATGTAGACCCTTTCATAGTTAATTCAATTTCATTTATAAGTTTGTATCAGTCAATGAATATGTTGTCGCATGACTTATCATCACATTTATAGAATAGCTTGTTCTTGTAGCTTTAGACTCTAAAATCCTAACAATTATTTTTTCCAATATTTCATACACTTTCAAGTCTTTAACTTGAATCAATCATAATTGTTACAACTTTGTATGCTATTATTGTGTTTGATGTAAATGAATTCATGTTTTAAATTTGTGAATTTATAAAGATTTTTTTATGATAAGAATAAATGGTTGATGAGAAGAAGATGTGTTGTTTTGATAAGAATGAGTGTTGTTTTGATGAGTAGAAAGAGTGCAGGTTTTCATGAGAAAATAAGGTGTTGTTTTGATGAGAAGAAGGGTTGCTATTTTGATGAGAATATTTATGTGTTTTGATATGAAGAAATTTGTAGGTTTTGATGAGAAGAAGGGGTGTTGTTTTGATGAGAAGAAAGGGTATTTTTTTACTAGAATATTTGTGTGTTTTGATAAGCTCAAATATATGTTTTGATATGAAGAATTTTGTAAGTTTTGATAAGAAGAAATTGTGTGTTTTGACCATGTCTAGTTATATATAAGTTTGGGAATCAACATTTACTTTTTAAATAAAAAAAAAACTCCAACGATAACTAGTGGCAAACTTGTAAATAATAGGAGGTTTTTTACACAAAAAGTTCTTTAATCTTTAAATAAAAAATAATGAAGAACCATAAATAATTAGAACTTTTTTATCATCTTTTTTTTATGTTATTTAATAACATACAAAGTAGAGGATTTTTTTTTATCAAAAAAAGGTTGAAGGTGTTTTATGTAAGTTATGAAACAATGAAGGCAAAATGTAAACTAAAGTAAACTATTAGATGCTCATGGTAATTTAAAAAAAAATAATTTAAAAAGAGGACTAAAAATTGACCCGATTCAATCCAGGTTAAACTGTCAAACTCGTGTCTTGGGTTATAAACCAAGTTAATCTCATAGAAAGCAAAGCAAAGTAAATCAGAAAGTCTAATTCTTAATCAATAAAATATTGAATGAGAAATTAAGAGAAAAGTCAAATAACACAGAAAAAATAGAGTAAATCAAGTTAACCTGTTAAATTCATAACTAGAATCGTAAAGCTCAGATAACCTCATATAAAGCAAACTGAAACAAATAATGAAGTTCAATTAGAAAAAACAAATATGAAAGGATAAAATTTAAATTTTAAAAAATATATTAAAAAATAAAAAAACAATACTAAAATAAATAGTATTTTATGAGGTGGTGTCCACTGTACAGTGAAAGCACCGCCTCTTATAATGTTTTGTTAATTAGATAATTACAATACACTAAGTAACTCTAGAAAGGTTTAAAATTAACCTGAATTACTGGTAAAAATATAATTTAGCTCTTAAAAAGTTTTATATACTCCATTGGGTTCGATAACATTGTTTTTTTAAAAAATATATATTTTTATTTAATTATATAAAAAAAACAAGATGCTTGAAAAATTAAGTACAAACCCATGTGCATTTATCTTATAGAAATCAAATTGAAACAGATTATAAAACTCAATTCTTAACGTAATTTTTTTAATTGAGAAACAAAAATATAAAATTTATTTTTTTTATAAAATAAATTAAGAAATATATAAATTGATAAATAAAAAAGAATTGTTAATGTTAATTAAATATTAAAGTGAGAAGCTAATATTCATAACAAAAATAAAACATAAATGCACCTCCAAATTGTTTTACACCGATTATCTTTTTTTATTTTAAATATATACATTCATTTTATCTTAAAAGCTAACTGCTGTCATTAATAATAAATAATTTCTGTTTTTATAAAAACTTTGATTAAACCCACCACTTCAAATATCATGCAACTAAAGAATTAAATTATTATTTAAAAAAAAAGTTAATTCAAACATTCAAAAAATCAATTCTATCACTATTATAATCACAATTAAACACATAATTCATCACAATAACACAAACAAACCCAAAACAACCTAAATCAAAGGCAATTTTTGAAATTCTCCTAATTATCTAAACTAACAACTTGGCCCATTCATATTAAAACCCCATAATTGACCAAAATCCCTTCAATTTGCTTAATAAACATTTCATTACATCATAAATTAACAAATTATCATTCAAATTATCATTTTAAAAAATCAAGCATAAACCCTAATAAATCTAAATTTGAGGTTTTCTTTCCCTTTCAATAAAAACTCCATTAAAGGCAATAAAGTCATAAAAATCATCTTACCCAACAACAATTAAACTCAATTCAATGAGTTAAAGGTATGTTCTTTCACAAATCTACCATTTCTTCTAAAATTAGTCTTCCTCGCTCTTGTTTCCATGCTCCAGCCCCCCCCCTCTCTCTAGGTTTTCTAATTTAGTTTTTTCTTTGATAAAAATCCACCTAAGACAATTCTCCTTAGCTTCAATCTTTGAGAAATGAAGAAAAATGAAAGAGAAGATGAGTTTTTTAAGGCAAATTGGCTTTCTAAATCTTCAGCCTCTTCTATTTAATTCCATGTTTATAAAATTACCACTCATTTAGTTTTTACAAGAGTAGTTTTCATAAATCTCTTGATCTCAACAAATTTTGTATATAGTTTTATTTCATTTAATCCAGGATTAATAATACTACACTTTTAGGACATTTCACCCTTTATCATAAAAAAATTCAAATAATTTTATTTTTTTTTTATAAATCACTCTACTGTATGGGAGGTTTGCTCTGACCGTTAATATTCTCTATGCACAATTTTATTCTTTATTTTATCCAAGATTCTACTTCAAATTTCTTTTGTAAAGACTTCCACCTCCGGTCACAAAAAAGTATTTTCCTTTAGATTCATTGTTTTCTTTCTAGTTAAATTTACATAATTTATCACGAGATTTAAACACCAATTTATCAAGAGTTTTCACCACCAATCATAAAATTTTCTTTTATCTTTTTTATTTTTTTTGTTGAGGATTATCCCATCTAGTAGTGGTTTAAAATTTTAAACTTGGGGTTTACACAAAATGATACAATCAATAAAAAAAGGTTTGATGACCAATTTTTTTTTTTAAAAAAATCAATAAGGATTTATTAGGAGCTCCACGGTTCATGGCTTCACAATAAAATACCTAGAAGATTTTGTTTTTACTAGATAAGGGCTCGCGTTATATTGTAAGTCCGACCTATTTTTCCGTAAAAAATGATATTTAAATGTCATAAGCATATTTTTAAGAAAACAAATTAATAACTCAAGTTATAACTTTGACACGTCAAATACGCAGGTTTTATTTTAATCAAATGGTAAAAAAAATAGACACTATAGTAAATAGATAAAAAATAATAATAAAAAAAGACCACGGTAACCTAGGAAAAAAAACTTTTTTCCAAGTGCAAAAAAACAATGATGTTTAATTTTCAAACAATTAAATATGGAACGAAAAAATTAGATAAAAAAGACAAAAAAACCTAGCGTAAGTCAACCTGAATTAGTATGATAGACATGTAAATTGGACAGTAAAAAACGAGCTAGCCCAGGTCAACCCACCAAACCCACGTCGCAGGTCATGAGTTTGGGATAACTTTATAGAAAAGGAATCAAAGAAAGCCACAAAGCCAAATAAAAAAACTAATGTCGAACGATGAATTTTTTTAAAAAATAAGATTAAAAAAGATATCAACCCTCGCTAACTTTTCAAACTCGTGACTCAGGTCATTAGACCAAAAGTACTATATATAGAAAATCCATAAAGCTCAATACCTAACAAATTAAATGTTAAATGATGAAATTTGAAAAAAAAAATCAATTACATAAAAGGATGAAAAAAAGATAGGAATTAAAATTATGAGGATGAAAATTGAAATAAAAAATAAATTAAAGGGAAACTATATTTTTTTTTATTAAATGGTTAAACTAAAAATAAAAATATCTTCAACAAAAAAAAAATTAAAAGAACAAAGACCATATTGAAAAAAATAATATACTATAAATTTAGATTGGAGGATAAAATTGAAAACTAGTAAAATTTATACAAAATGCCCAAAAAATAAAAAATTAAAAGAATAAAGGACAAATAAAAAAAGAACAGGTTACAAATTAGGATTGAAGGATGAAATTAAAAGTAAATAGAACTTTTATAAAAGGATAAAAAAAAATTAAAAATCAAAAGAATAAGGATTAAAATTGAAATATTAAAAACAAATAAGGCCAACCTGTAACTTTTAGGGAATGAGTGAAAAAATAAAAAAAATCCACCAGTAACAAACCACTCCACCACCGCCGACTTGCACCGATCAACTGGAAAAAAATGTGTCAATACTTTCAAAGACACGGTTAAATGCTATTTTTTCCATCAAGAAGTGTCCCATGCTATTTAAAATGCACGAGCTTCTCCAACATGCTGACACTTATAACACATAAACCAACAACAACTTTTTTTATTTTAGTAGTAATTAATTCAGCACATTTTTTTTAATTCTAAGAATAAACTACTCATTTTATTGTATTTTAAAATATAAAAAGAAAAAAAGTAGTCCTTTTAAGATCTTTTTAAAGATTCTTATTCGAAGAGTTATTAAATTATTTTATTATGATAAAACAAATTGAAAAGACTCTCATATCTATAGTTAATTTTTTAATGACAACACTAAGGTCATTGGTTCTTCTGGGAAGGATAAAAACATAGTCACGCTATAAATAGTGAACAATGAGTTGAGTGAAAATACCTGGTTTAGTTTTTATATATATATAATTGTAATTTTGTGATCCGTAATGGAATTATTAGCGCGGCCCAGCATACGGCCTGCAATGGTGACAGGTGTTAAGATAATGCCACGTACACACCTCTTTGCTTAACAGGGAAGATTTTAGAGAGCAAAATCGTCATCAGTAGGAAAGAACCATTGTTCTGTTTTTGCAATTTGTTTTACGCTTTTGGAAAGGAAAAAAAAAATTGCAGAGAAGGAAGAGAGATAGAGAGAGACATGGGGCTGCTTTCTAACAGGTTTGGTTTGTTTGATCCTTTTTTATTTTTCGTTTTTTCCTTTGTTATATTACTAAATTTCTGATCTACAAATACTGGGTTTTGGAAAAAAAAACTAATACAGGATTAGTAAGGAAAGCCTGAAACCAGGAGATCATATATATTCATGGAGGACTGCTTATATCTACGCCCATCACGGTACTCCCTCTCCATCTTCTTGTTTCTTTAGCTATGAAGGTTTTTTTAATAGAGGGGGGTAGGGGGTTTGCTGTGTTGCGATTGGGTTTGCTTTCTTTTTGCTCTCGTCATTCTTTTCTCTCTTGTTTCGGTGGTGATCCTGTAATGAATTGCAAAAGGCTGTTTCTTTTTCATGCGTCGGTGACAAAACTAGCAGCCAATAATCAGTAACCATTTTTAAATTTAGCCGCGAAATAAACAATGTATAGTTCTCATGGGATTTTTATACCACCAGCATATATGCTGCTTGGTAATTGTTTATATATGTATCTAAAGAACCAAAACGATTGATGGGGAAATGGGTTTCAAGCATGATTGGAATTGGTAATGTTTAAGATGAATTACTATAGTGTTTTTATTGGACATTCTTCTTTGTTCTTATCCAGAATGCACCAAAGTGGTGTAAAAGCTATGACATGCAAAAGTAGCTTTGGGAGCATGATTGCAGGCCATCACATTATTGCTTAACTAATATTGATATAGAATTTTGTAGTGTGCGACGACTGCATTGCATGACCAAAAGCAAAATAAAATAGTGGACTGCAGAGTAGTATTTATCTGCAATTGCTAGTTGCCATCATTTCTGATTGCTATATAATCTTTTCTTGTGGTCACATCATCAGTTGGTGCGCTGCTCTTGTTTTCTTTTAAGTTTTTACATCCTACTCAACTTGTGCATGATACAGGCAGAGTAACTTTGTGGTGACTGATTTCTGAGTTGGTTGGGTTGAGATCATGAACGGTTGCATGGATGGTTTGCATAGGAACTCAGTAAATGCGATGGTGTAGAATTTGTTCTTTTGAATGTTATATTCATATGTAAAAATCTAGAAATGTCTTCTTTTGAGAGATGTTTTGCTAGTAGGCAGAGAAGTAGAGCTCAATTCTAGCTAATGTTGAGTTTCTAAAATTGTTTACATGTGCCTTTTTTCATCCACCACTTCATACTTCTTTTTTCTTGTTCTGTAAATGCAATTTGATTCCCCTGATAATGAGCCTTAATACTCTTAAAATGATACCATGCTATCAATAGGGTTTTTCTAATTATTTTTCTTCTTCTCGTTTAGGAATCTACATTGGGGATGATAAAGTAGTTCATTTTACCAGGCGCGGCCAAGAAGTAGGAACAGGGACTGTGCTGGATGTCCTCTTGTTGAGCTCAGGACCAGCCCGCTCCACTGTGCCTTGTCCCAACTGCACTATGCAGCAAGATGGTCACGGCGTCATCCTCTCATGCCTGAACTGCTTCCTTGGTGGTGGCATCTTGTATCGGTTTGAGTATACTGTCAGCCCTGCTCTCTTTCTTGCAAAAGTGCGAGGTGGAACTTGTACTCTTGCTGTCTCAGACTCAAATGACATTGTGGTCCATCGAGCGAAATACCTTCTTGAAAACGGATTTGGTTGTTATAATGTATTCAAGAACAACTGTGAAGATTTTGCTATTTATTGCAAAACTAGCCTGCTTATTGTGGATCAAGGAACAATGGGACAGAGTGGCCAAGCAGCATCCATCATAGGGGGGCCTCTTGCAGCTGTTTTATCTACACCATTGCGTCTTGTGACCACCAATATTTATGGGATGGCAGCAACAGCTGTTGGGGTTTATTGCGCTAGCAGGTATGCTGCTGATATTGGCATGAGGAGGGATGTAGTGAAGGTGTCAGCAGAGGATTTGACAAGAAGGCTTGCAACAGGCCTTCTCCAGGTGATTGAACCCCAAATTTCAGCGGCACCAATCCAAGCGATTCAATAGCTCATGTATTCATGATCTGGTCAATAAATGGTTTGGGACATTTGAGGATCCCACTACATGTGAAAACGCTGTAACATTGACAATTTGTTCCATGGTAAGCACTGATTTGTAAACGCTGATTAAAAGCCAGCTTTTGTCTGATCCTTGCACTTGTATGTTGTAATGTAGTGTCTGCCGTTTTAAGAGGCTTCCTATATGACTATGTTTTGTGTTTTCTTGCACTTTCTACTCGAATGCGGCGATTTCCATTTTTAGGAAGTGCTACGAAGCTTGTATCCTCGCATTCTGTAGCTTAGGGATTCTGCTCGATCCTTTGCTGTAAACTGCTGAAGTGTTGTTGAACAAAAATACGACTAAAGGGCAATGGAAATGATTTGTATCGAACACAACTCAAGGGAAAGATTGTTTCCACCGGGATGGATCCTATATACAGAAAACATTATCAGAAATCCTCTCACTTCGGTATTTTTGCAAGTTCTGTGAAGGCACAATGTTCATTCAAGCAGCAAGGGTTCAAACTTTCAATTGCTCGTTTCCCAACCAGTGTGATACCACCTGTGGCCCTGTTTTAGGAGCAACAAATGCATCACGCAAGAGCAGAATGCTTGCCTCTTTTCTGTAGAGATGACTGACGTCTTTCCCGTTATTTTTCCAGAGAGAGACGAAATCTTGGCCCTGTTAAAAGCAATCAAAATATACTAAACCACCCAGCAGCAGCCTGGCAATAATCAGTAATCTGATACAAAATTGAAATTCCGCAAGGGATATATATTCCATATTACAAACAACACTTCAACTCGATAATATCCCAAAGGGCAATGAGGGATCAGCTACATTAAATACGAAGCACAGCATCTGGATGTCAGCAAAACATAACAGTTAGAAGCTTCCTTCGAAGACTCCCAAGACTCCAACATTGAACCATATCTTTCTATTTTATTGATCTCCTAAACAAGTAGAACTGCATTTATACAACCATCATTCTCTGGGTTATTTGTTACTTGAGCATACTTCCCTGCATCAACACCATAGAAATGCCAAATTAGCAAAAGTAGTTGAAAGATGTGATTACAATTTAAACAATATCTGCCGTGAAACCAGGTTTGACAGGCCAGACTCACCCCATACAACTTTACCAGCTGGTGTGACAAGACCTAATTCACTAACATTCACCTGAAATTTAGAATGATGAAAAATAAGTTCACACTCCCCAAACAAGGAATATGACTATATCATGGGCTCATTGAAATAAAATGACATTTGATATGTTTGTGTGTGTTTTACCTCAATGATAGTGCCCTTAGTGATAACACCAAGAGATGTGTACGTAGGACCATTAGGGTTTTTCTTTACTCCAATGATCTCAAGGTTGAAGGTGCACTTGAGTTCAGGGTGTGTAACATGAGCCTTAGTAAACCGCAACCCAGTAGGACGAATAAAACGCTCATACTTGGGAGGTTTCCTTGTAAAACCTGGTCCCACAAATGTGGCCTTCGTGACCATTCTCTTCCACTGCTTGGCTGCAAAAGAAAGCCAGCAGCATTAGGGTGGTTCTAGGTTATCATCCCTAGGATGTTTTCACATAATACAAAAAACTAATCTCAAATGTATGTGAAAACATTATCTTTGTACCATAAGCACACGAACACAAGCCTCATGGATGGGAAAAAGACATGTTTACAAAGTGTTTGGGACAAAAGGCAGGATTTCTTTTACTTAATTATTTCTAATCTGTGAACTGATAGTTTATTATCCCACTTCCCTAACTAACCGCAGCCTTCATTGCATATAATACAAATTCAGGTATCAAATTATGTGTATCTACAAGCCAATAGTTTGTTAACCCACATTCCTAACTGACCATAAGTTGAATTGAATGTTATCCACATCCAGGTGCAATTGCAAATTTCTAATAAGAAGAGCTTAATGGAGAAAGGAAAAAACTTGATGAAAAGCTTACTCTTCCGTTTGCCAGATCGAATAACTTTAAACATTTCATCCTCTGCAACAGGCCTCACCTAAAGAAAGAAAAGGCCTTCCAGTGAGATACTAATAATAATTCAAAGTAACGAGCAACAGCATACGTGAACAATAACTCATGATATAGAATAAGTCAGAGAAGCACATTATGGAGGTGCTAAGGAAAAAATCAAACTCCATCTTACCTTAGGTAGAGGGACCTCCCATTTTCCAGCCTTCTCTTTCCTCTTTTGCTTTATACTGTTACTAAGAATCTACTTAAAAGCACCAAGTCACATATTTTATCTCAGAACATGTAGGAACAAGAGAGATGATTTATGGTCATATCAGCCAAAAAGCATCAAGAACTTTACCTTTGCTCGTGTAGTGTTTTCACGATCCAAAAGATAGGCAGGAACAGCTCCATCTTGAACGTCATCATCCACCTTGCGCCTAGATGTTGACTCCTCATGCATAGCCAATCTGTTGACATAAAACAAAATTATCCACACGCAAAACTGTTAATAGCTGCTTGCTTCATAAAGAAGAGAATGTGTAAAAAGTACCTAGACAATGTTGACATCACAATGCTGCATAACTACATAACCACAAGCTATATATGGAAAAAACCAATTTGACAAGCAAATATAACTACACCAATTCATTTCTTTTGCATGTATTCCAACCAAAACTTCAACAAATTTTGAAACAGAAAAATAGAGGATAAAGCGAGAGATGCACGCTCAAAGGTAAACACAAAAGCTTTGCCAAAAACTCTAAAAGGACACAGCTATAAAATAAAATCCCCCTGCTGAAAGGGAAATACAGCAAAGCTGATAAATACCCACGTGGTTAGCTTGGGGTGCTTTACTTTTCACCTTTAGATCAACATTAAGAAGGAAAAAAAAACTGCTCAACAAGCATCACAATGAGAAATGAAAAACTACTGAAAACTTTAAATTTGATTTGCACTGCTATCCCAGCTTGCAGTAAGAACAAGAACTGGTAATAATTTCAACAATAAAAAAAGCACACACCAATAAGCTGGCAGAGCACAAACATAGTAGTCTTGTATGATCAAACTTAACTACCAACAATTCAGATTGGTCTGCACATAATATAGAAGATGGAGCAAAAATGAAAGAAAAGACTAACGTTTTCTTCATGAGAGCCTTCTCAGCATAATTTTTCTTCGCAATCATCTTTCCTTTAATACCCAATGCCTGTTCCCATCCAGCCACAAAACAGCAACAACACTCGCATTAAAAAAAAAAAGTAAATTCAAGAAAGAAAAAAAGTGCAAGAACAAAGAATACCTTCTGGGCTCTCTCAGAGTGTTTGTGGACTTCACGCGCCTCCTTCTTGCGCTTGCGCTCGAAGTGGTCGAGGCGGTATCCATGCCTCTTCCTGTGCAGCTCTATGTAATCTCCTTGCGGCTGCACAAAATAAATCAATCAATCAAACTAAATCCTTCTTAATCAATCAATGAAGAGATAAGTTCATCGGAGGCAAACCATGGTGGATTCCCTTTCAGAATCAGTTTACAGAGATTTCTTTTTATTTTTCTTTGTGTGTGAGAGGGAGGAAAGGAAGAGAAACCCTAATTTGGGGTTTTGGTTTTCAGGAGAAGAAAATGAGTGGTTGGGGTTTTGAAAGCTTGGATCCCTGCAAGCTGACCAATTACTGGATCGGTGTAGCTTTTGGGCTGAGCCTATGAGAGTCTGGTTGGGCTGGGTTGGGTTCCTGCAACATCCTTGGGCTTCCATGTATATCGGGTGATCTTGAACTTGGTGGACTTCTATTTTGGGTCCGCAAATTCTTCCTGGCATTCACTCCTTTACCCATAAATTCTTCTCGGAATAGTAATTTTTTTTTCTTCAAATTCGGATGTCAGCACCAAAATAGAGGGTAAAAAAAAAGTATACTCCTCATTGCACATCAATGAAAAAAATCATTCTTCCGTCATTTTGATGAATCAAGGCTGACATGGTGAAAAAAATCTTATGAGAAGATGTTATTTTGAGTTTTTTTAAATAAAAAAAATTGATTAAAACAATATTATTTTGATAAAATTAATATTATCAACCGAGTTAGTCAAATTAAATTATATCAACTGAATATCTTTTTTTACATTATAAAAAAACTTGACCTAACCCGCAGGCCACAAATTAACCAAAGTACTAGTTTTTGGCTGGTTTTGTGAGAGCAAAAATCCCTAAGTTGCGTGAGCAGAAAAGATATTGTGCGAAACATCATTTCAGGATGTAACAAAAGCATATAGACACTTGGCCCTATACGTGTCTTGCGGGTTAGGCAAAGCCACCAAGACATGCTTCGGCCAATGGCCATTTATATGGGTTTTTTTTTCTTTTTTTTTTTGAATGCCTTGCCGTCGAGGAACTTGTTTTAATGGCTCCTTGATAATGCTTCCACCGTGGCATCAGATGATATTTTGCATATTTGTCCTTTTCACTGTTTGCCGAAGAGGCCTGGGGTCACTTGGGCACGAACGTTGGACCAGAAAGAGACATGTCATGTGGGTCTGTGACGTGAATATGCTAGGCAGTCACAGGAAAAACACAGGCCAATTTCTTAAGCGAACCCACCCTTGTAAACTCTGAATTCACGTCTCGTCTCGTCTCGTCTCGTCTCTTGTGCTATCAATAAGAAGTTTCGTTTCGGTATATTCTTAATTATCAAGTTATCTGGATATGAAATTTATCCATTACCTCTTCTATAATAATAATAATAATGGACCTAAAAGGTAAGTGTCCCAATTCTTGAAGAATCTTTTCGTATTTTCAAGTTGATTGTATATATATTCGTGACATCTTTTTATTGAAGGATTTGGTATATGTTCGTGCTAAAAGTTGCAAGAGAATAGCGCCGCCTCAACTAACTTACTGCTTGTATAAGTGTATATTATTTAATATTTGGATAGTAATTATTTTTTAAAAAAAATATGTTAAAAAAATATTTTTTATTTTATAATTTTTATTTTTAATATTAATACATTAAAAAAAATATAAAAACACTAAAAAAAATAATCTATATATTAAATTTTTAATAAAGAACATCTTTCCCACCGGCACTAAACAAGCTCTAATTATTTTAATAAAAACTAATTGTATGGCAGGCAATTCGGCACGACTTTCAAATGGTCAAAAATAGATTTAATTCACGTGATTGCAGGAAGATGGACATGGAATTCAAGCAGGATACAGTGTTAAGTGTGAACGAAATCATCATGCTTTCCACCCTCCAAAAAAAATAATAATAATAAAAAAAAAAAAGGAAATTATCATGCTCTCGTTACTTTTGAGGGCAACATCCTCAGATTCATGGGCCTTTTCTTCTATCTACCACCAAAAGCTTGAGCTTTTTGACAACCCGGGAATTTTTGGGTCACCGCTCCACGTTGGATGCACCTTAAAAGAGGAGGCATACTAGTCAAACTTTAGACTATGAAATCCGGAGACTGGTATGATTAGCGAGGATATGCATGGTAACGTGGTTTAATCCTTATTTAAAATTGCCTTTGGTTCAAAAAATATTAAATTGATATATTTAGACATTTTAATATAATTTTGTGTGCTGAGGTAAAACGTAAAATAATTATGAAAAAAATAATTTTAATTAATTTTTAATTAAAAAATATCACCTACCACATTATTAAACATTCATTAACTAGTCTTAAGGTGCGTTTTATCCTAACAACATATTTTAAGTACTTTGTTAATTAATACATACTGTAATTTTATATTGATCTAATTGAAAGCTCTCTCTTGCGACATTGGTTAAAAAAAATACTAGAACTTATAATTTTTTTAAATTTTATTTTTTCAAACCATTTTCGTAAAAGTTATCTCCACACCCAACACATAATAAGTCTGATATATAATATGGATGGTTTGATTAGTTTTATTCATGAAGATATTTTAAACTTTATTTTTAATACAAACAATACCAGATAAAATTTGCCTATTGTATGAAAATCCATTTACCAAAAATATATAGGACATGGGAAATTCATTGCAGCACTAGATAGAGTCTATTGTGGATAGTAACAGTGGATTAACTCTTTTACCCTTCATCAAATCATCCAATAAGACCAAGCTCAAGATTAACATGGTCTTTTTTATGTAATTCATTTGTCATTTTCATTTTGATTGGGGTACAAAAACCTGTTCCCTTTTTTTAGAATATTAAAAAAAAATCAGATAATTGGCTTCTAAGAGATTTTTTGAAATTTCATAATTTTTAGCGTAGTAAATTTTTTAAATTCCCCTTGATGCCAAAATTAATTTAAGATTCTTTTAGGGGTAATTTTAGATTTTCATATGGGTGGTTTCTTTGTAATCAAATGGGTAGAAGGTAAATTTTTCTTCTATAATAATTAAAAAATATTAAAATTTCAAACCTGTCAAGCGCAAGCCCTGCACATGGAAGCGCGTGGAAGGAGTCACGAAGCTTTGGAGGTGCATGAATAGTTATCCAATGGTGGAAAATTTTCTTCCTCGTGTTAGTCGATTTCTCACTGTTAGTATACATGTCTTGTAATCAATCAACTGGTTACATGCGTCATTGACTTTGTTCATGTAAATATATTTAATTTAGTAATAAAGGTTTATTTATCTTTAATATTTATCAAATATTTGATTAATGAATTAAATATTTAATCAATGAATCTAGAGTAAAGATAAAGTACTTGAGACACAAATGTTTTGCAAATGAAATTATAAAGTTATTATAATTATATAATTCCTATTGCATCAAAGTATTATTCTTGAAATATTCTTGGTCAGTGCTCTATTAAAATTGGATATTAATTAGAGTTGTTGAGACTGATACATATTATGTTTTTTTATTTATGAAAGAAAGCAGTTACTCTCATAAGCTGAAGTACGAGAAATACTTATAACTAATATATGGGTACTTGTTAGATGACATGTTCATTGAATTGACTTGCATCATAATTTTATATGGAGAGATCACTTATGTCTATAGAAAGGCTCACGTAACGGTTGTGAAAGTGATCATTAGACTTGAGATCAATACGTTATCTTATATAGGGAGTGTTATGTTTTGATCATGCTACATGTTATCCTAATCAAAGGTAACAAGTGAGCAGATATTAGGTATAACATAAACTATATAAAAGTATTTAAATAATCAATAAAGGATTCATCATCCTTTGTGAATAAGGAAAAATATTCTATTTGTTCTTAAATAGTATTTATTGTAAATCCTTATGTAAGTTAAAATGAGATTTGTACGAAGTTTCAAGTCTTATTCAAAGAATCAATGACTATGGTATTAAAAACAAATATAATTTGACATAATAGCACACTCCATACTATAATATCTAAATTAAAACATTGTTGATGAAGAAATAATAATTACATGGAGAAATTAGTCACTGAAATGTTAAGTCAACTCACCTATAACTTTCCAAATATTTAGGGATCATGACAAGTTACTAAACATTGTATTTGATCTTCAAATATAATCAATCAATTGTTGAATTGATAATAAATTAATTTGTTTAATTTATTTAATCCTATTTTATTTAGGACTATAATTTATATTTGATCTAACTTATTATAGAACTTAATGAGTCACATATATAAGAACCATTGGTCATAAATAAAAATGGAATAATTAATCAAGTGTGACTTAATTATAAATAAGTTGAAATTAAGGACTACAATGTAATTTATTTAGGGAATTACAAATCTAGACCTAGAAAAATCAAGTAGAGACTTGATTGAATAAATTTATAGAATTAGCCTAAAATAATATATACAATATTATTTAAGGGGCAAAATGATATTTTACCATATATAGAGTTTTTAGGTTTCGGTATAAATAGAAAGTTATGTCTCATATTTCTTATTAATAGAGTTTTAAGGTGAGAAGAATACAATACAGAAACGCCTAAACACAAAAGAAAAGAGCTAGCACTCTAAAGTATAACAATCTCTCTCTTCTAAAAAAGTTTAGGAGATTTCTCATTAGTAGTTCGTGTGAATTACCATTAAAGACCTAACAATTATACAAGTTATAGTTTGCGACAACTAGCCTTGAAGCATACATTCAAAACTGAAAAGAAGTTCAAATCTTTAAGTAATCTTCACATAAACTCTAAATAACTCTAAATCTGTTTAACATGATCCTTAAGACTCTAGAAAAAAATTTAAATTTACCTTTTCTATTGCATGTATGTGTTTTAGGAAACCTAACACCCATAATATCATCTTCCTTCACAAACGACATGTGTTAAGTTGTGTTGTATGAATTGTTGTCGGAGGCGTTTTCTTTTTCTCTACCCTCCCTCGAAGCTTATGCTTTGCATTTAAAATTTTCAAGGCAGTCCCCTTGGTTGAGAATATTTGAGTATCGGTCTTTATTATTATTATTATTATTATTATTATTATTATTATTATTTAATTTTTATCCTTGAACTTTTTGTATGTACTTTATTTTTTTTAATTGCATCCTTTAAGCTAAAATTTTTAATTTGTTAGTTTTTTTTTAAAATTTGTTCCTCATTCTCTTAGTGGTTTGTTCTTTAATTCTTTTGTGAAATTGACTTTTCTTTTCAAGTTATCCCTTTAATCCAAAATTATCCATCCTTTAATTTGTTTTTTTTTGTTCAATTTTGATCATCATTCTTTTAATTGCTATTTTTTTCTTTTGATTCCTTTTTTTTTGTGATTGATTTTTTAAAAAAATTTCTTCTTTTTAACATTTGATTTGTTGAAATTTGAGCTTCATGGTTTTTTTTAGGTTTAGTGCTTTCAATCAAATGGCCCAGATCACAAGTTGATGTTGTTTTTTTACTTATTTTATTTTTCTAACTCATTACTCGACTCTGATTTTTTTTCAAAAATAGTCTTTATGATTTTCTTCATTCTCCTTTTTATAAAATTATCTCAATCTCATGACTTGACCATGAGTTTGTTAGGTTAACCTATGTGGGCTTGCCCTTTTTTTGGTTTTTTATTATTCATGTTTTTTATCTTTTTATGTGATTGATTTTTTTTTAAAAAAAATTATCATTTAACACTTGATTTGTTGAGCCTTCGTGGTTTTTCCATACTTAGTGTTTCCGATCAAATGGCCTCGGACATGAGTTTTATAGGCTAACAAGGGTTGACATCAATTTTTTTCACTTATTTTTTCTCCATCTCATAATTTAACATAGTTTTTTTTAAAAAAATTCAGGATTTGTGATTTTTTTTTGTTTTCTTATATTGGGTTATCCTGATCTAATAACCTTACTCGTGGGTATGATGGCTAACTCGGGTGGCCTTAGGCCTTTTTTGGCTTGCAATTGCTTTTTTTTTAATCTTTTTTATATTTGGTTTTTTTCTTTTCAATTTCATCCTTCAACATTTGATTAGTTGAAAACTGAGCTTCAACGTTTTCTACATTTGTTGATTCTGGTCAACTGACTCAGATCACAAGCTTAATGGTTTAACACAAGTTGACATCTTTTTTTTTTTCTTTTTGGTTTTCATCAATCGACATCATTTGACATTGATTTTTTTCTTTTTTTAAAATATGTTTGCGTCAACTAAACATTATTTTTTTCTCAAAAAAATTTTATTTGACCCGTAGCAAAGTATGAGTCATGTAGCTAGTTTTATATAATTAACGGAGGTTATTCAGTCAACCTCACACATATTTGTACTTAGTCTTATGCTAGAAATTTGTCTCCCTCTCATGCAATTTCGTTGCCTTCAATAGTTTTTTTTAATGGATTAGTTTCTACGTTTAAGTATTATACATTGGATTATTATTTTTAATTAAATTTGAAACATAATAAAACATAAACACAATTAAGTTTATGAACTGACCTAAATTAATATAATTTTGAATGTATATTAAATGAATTTAAAAAGGTAATTTCAACACCAACCCAATAGTTTATAGTCGGGAAGCAATGAATTAAAAGAAAACTATAAGGACCCCGTGTAGGCATTGTGGCCTATGAGTAAATTTACTGTAGATTACAATAATAAAGTGACCATTTCGCTTTTCACTCCAAAATTATTAAGCCTTGCATGAGGGGTAGAATAGTCTTTTTCTAATGGTAAAAAGTTATTTACTAATTGGACTAGGGCAAAAAGGACTTTACATATTTATATAGCATGGTAAAGTTATTTAATCGCTCTTAAAACACTACCAGAAAACCGATAAATACAAACGGAAATACCGAGGGAATATTTCCGTCGATAAATTTCCGAGGGATTTCACCGACGGACATATTCCCTCGGTATATACCGAGGGAATTACGGAGGGACAAAAAAATTAAAACAAAGCAAAAAAAATGATGACGTGTCAGGATTTACCAACGGAATTACCGACGGAATAAATTCCATCGGTAAAATCCGTCCTTAAATCTGTTGGTAAACTTGTTTACACTGTTCATCATGTCAATTACAAAGGGAATCACCGACGGAAAAAATCCGTCGGTATTTTCCAGAGAGCTCCAGAACTGTTCACTTTCCAATTGCATTGTTAATTGTTGTTCTTTACGGACAAAATCACCGACGGATTGAAAAGTTGTCGGTGTTATTTGAAGGTTTTCTGAAAAAATTCAATTGATTTAAAATTTTCATTTAAATATTACAGACGGAATCACCGACGGACTGAAAAATCATCGGTAATTGTTGGCGGTTTCTGAAAACTTTTTACGAAATTGAAAATTTAAATTAAATATTACGACGAAATAATTAAAAAATATTAATATTCAATTATCCGTCGGTAAATCCGTCACTAACGCGCCCCAATAAAAAGCCCGACTCCCTTATTTCACAAGAGACAGACTTATTTCTTCTTCTTCTTCTTCTTCTTCACTATATGTAGAAAACATCAATATCTATTTCTTTCTCTTCTTTTCTCTCCTCATCTCCTTCTCTTTTTCTCCATGCTCGGGTATGTCTTCTTCTTCTTTCTTCTTTTATCCTCTTAGTTTTTTTTAATTAATATGTTTTACAAAAAAAAATTTCTCTCCTTAGCTTCACTTGCAACTACATTAAGGTAAGATTTTTCTTCTTTTTTCATGATTTTTTAACCCTTTATATTTGTTTTTTATTTTATTTTTAATTGTTTTTGTTCTTAATAATTGTATAAATGTTGTTGTGAGATTTGTTTTTTCATATGAGATTAATTTTTAGTTGATTTATTTATAGGATTTTTAAATTTTTAGCAATTGCAACTTTATTTTTTTCATATGAATTTTTTTAGTTGAATTTATTTTTTCATTTTATTTATTTGTTCAAATTTGTTTGAGTTGATTTTATTATTTTTTTTTCAAGCATTTTGAGTATATATTATACAGTGTTGATTTATGTTAATTTAATTATTTTATAATTTTATAAAATGAATTTTTTTTAATTTTTTTAAATAATTACTGACGGAATTACCGATGGAATTTCCATCGGTAATTCCGTCGGTAAATCCGTTGGTAATAAAAAATATTATTACCGAGGGATATATCGACGAAATGAAGCGGGTAATTTTATTTTTTTATTTCCAATGGATAAAAAATTACCGATGAAGGATTCACCGACTGAGCATTTCTGTCGGTGATGTTGTCGGTAAATTAATTACCAATGAAATATGTGTCTTAAGCCGACGGAAAAATTTCGTCGATAAAACTGTTAAATCTTGTAGTGAAAGCAAAATTTTCTAAACCTAACTTTAGGAGCTTTATAGTCTTTTTTAATTTTTTAAATAGTAAAATGATGCATTTTCCTTTAGAGTTAAATTTCTTATAACTTTGGTTTAGGGCACTTTGCATCTTTTTATTTTGGTATTTTTGTAATAATTTGGTTGTGAGAGGGGTTGTTTGGTAATTGACTTAGCATCTATATTATTAAAAAACAAATTGTTTGGCATGTGCCACGCACACACCAGCATGTCAACTGTCCCGTACCTTTTGGGTGGCACATGAGACGTCATATGATGGTCATACGATGGCTTTCAAGGCAGCGTTCAATTTGTCTCGGCTTCCCTTCCATCCTGGTACAATGTGTGTTCCAAATTGATTTTTGGTTTGACGCGTGCAACCCTTTCTTTTTTATTTATTTCTCCTCCTTGATTTCCATGTTTACCATGGAAAAATTAAAAGCACTCTTTCACTTTTTTTTTTTCATATTAGGTCCCTAATCTTTTTATTACTATTTGTTTTATTTGAGATGATTTATGAAATTGGATTTTTTTTTTCAATTCCACCTTCTTTCAATTTTTTTATCTTTTAAATTTGGTCCCTATTCATTTAATTGATACTTATTTTATTTGAGATGATTTTTAAAAGTTTTGTTTTTGCAATTTCATCCTTTTTAAGTTTTTTTTCAACCAATTTGATCCTTATTATTTTAATTGTTATTTTTTTCCCTTGATATTTTTTTAAAAAAATTATCTATTTTTTAATTTCATGCTTCAACTTTTAATTTGTTGAAATTGTGCTTCTTGATTGAGTCCAAGACTAGAATTTCACAGGTTGCAAGTTTAAGAGATTAATGTAGGTTTAAGAAATTTACTATGATTTGCTTTTTTTTTCTTTTTTAAGCTTATATTTTTTCAGTTTTTTCATTCAACATTTATTTAATTGGAGATTAGACTCTTTTATTTTTATTTTCTTTCTATAGAATTTCTTACTAATTTTGATAATGACCTGAGTTATTTCGAATCTTTTTTTATTTTTGTTCTTTGTTTAATTTAGCTTTTTTTTTTAAAAATTAAATTAAATTAAATTGATCTATTAAATATGAGATTGAGATGTTCATCTCATGATTTTTTGATTAGTTTAGTTTTGGGTCAATACTCTAATGGCATGTGCGGCCTTTTTTGATGTCAACATGAAACCTTTTGTAATAATGTTTTAATCGTCTAGCTAAGCTTTTTTTGGTGGTTAAGTAATGTTTATAACCGAGCAACCATAGGTCTTCGACAAGTTTTTCTTTCTTTTCCTTTAAATATGATTAATTGTTGTCTTTTTTGGTTCATGGTATTTATGATTTTTTTAAAATTATATTATTAAATTAACTAGGTTTATTTAACCTATTTAAATCAATAATTTGGATTTTATATTCTTTTACTTTTCTTAAAAACACTAGCATCATCTTGATATTTTATTTTTCTTTACCTTATCCGTGTATAGAGCAAATCATCTATTTATTAGCATCCTAAATAGTAAGCAATCAAAATATGTATCATCATCATCGTAGCAATATCATTTTGAGGGTTTAATAATGATTATATATATATATATATATATATATATATATATATATATATATATATATATATAAAGTTTAAAAGCTCAATTACAAGCCACCTTCGCACCGCCATTTAGAGCCATTGAATGTGAAATAAAGTATGCCAAGAAAGGATAGATACAGACATGCGTGACCCCCTTAGCTGTTTGTGTCGATGGAAGGCTCATGATTGGTCCAATAAGTTCAAGTAACTACAATTTTTATGACCTAAAATATATTTCCAAAGAACCACAGTTTTATGACCTAAAAATATTTATATATCTTTTTCATTGGAACAGAGTTCATAAATGATTTAAAAGCTCAATCACTACCCACCTTTGCACCGCCAAGAGCTTACAAGAATTTAGAACCGATGAATGTTAACAAAAGCATATCAAGAAAGAATAGATATATACATGCGTGACCCCTTTTTAGCTGCTTGTGTCGATGGATGGAAGGCTAATGATTAGTCCAATAAGTTCAAATAACTACAATTGATGTAAGAAATAACTTCCAATATCATTAAATTCAAAGAATAAGTGATGGTTGTTCTTGTATTGTAGAATGATTAATACTCTAAAATAAATAGAAGCTCTTAAGAAATATAAAGATTCTCAATCTCTTACCTAGGTTAAAGAACATGTGGTTCATCTAACATGATACACTTTTAGTTTAGATGATTAT
The DNA here is from genome assembly GCF_951802175.1 of Populus nigra. Lineage (NCBI taxonomy): Eukaryota > Viridiplantae > Streptophyta > Magnoliopsida > Malpighiales > Salicaceae > Populus > Populus nigra. The sequence continues at coordinate 6,232,419 of NC_084854.1, read as the reverse complement.
TTAAGTCTATGTTACTTTGGATTCAGCTGACAACTGAATTCAAGTATATTAGGTCGGATATTTCATTAAATTCATATTATTTTAGGTTTAATTAATAGGTAAATCAAATAAGTTGAGCCTAGCATCTCATCCGGTCCATATCACCTGAGGTTCAGCTTACGACTGAACCAAACCATATTCTAGGTCCATGTTTTCTTGGTTACAGCTAATGAAAATAGACAACTTTAGCTCTCTTATCATATAACAAAACAAAACGTGTAACTGTATAAATAAGTTTAATACCTGGGATTTAAGGGGATAAATACTTTCTTCTTCTTCTACCTTATATTGCATTTTACCTTCTAATATTTGTATTGCATAAATATATATATATTTTTTTTAAAGATGCCATTCCCTATTTCATGCATTGGATTAATTATTGGAGGGTCATCCGGCTTCCTAGAGAGATTTGCTTTGCGGGTTTTCCAACCACATCAACTGTTGAAAGCCACCACATTGTATCCAATCAGCCATGACAATAGCTACTTCAAGTTTGAAGTTTTTCGGACCTCATCAGTTAGGACAAGAAGCAGCTTTGATTCCTGGACTGTATTTACTTAGTTGAGAGAAACCAGAATTTAGAAAACCTTGCAATGAAATCAGTGCATTTGGGGCAAATTTTCCACCGACAAAGAAACGTTGACTTGTATCGAATATCGATGTAAAATCCATTTCCCTATTTGTTCAGCTGTGTAGCATACGTATCAATATACAGCGATGACTTATATATCTTGCGATGTTATCGCCCACCTTCTTGAGTAATAAAAGAATTCTAACAAAACAAAATCGTGTCATGTAAGAAGCAAGTAATCTGGTCCTTGTGTTGTTTTATAGGAATGGGGCAAAATTTTCCTTTACGAAACCATTTCATGGACGATTTAAAAAAGCTATAGAATAAAATAAAATATTTAGGTCGTGGGAATATTTTGACCTTGTTATAAAACTAAATATAGTTTTAGTGGGTAAACATTAAAAACTCCTAGCGTGATTCCTTATTTAACTTAAGTTTTCAATTAAATCATGTAAAAATTATCTTGATGTGATTAACCCTATTTGATGGATCCAAAAACAACTTTAATGACCTGTTAAAAGCGGAGGTTGACTCTAAAAAATATTCTAAGATGATATTTTTTTTAATATTGAGATAATAATGTATTAGATCAACTTGAATTTCATGATTTAACTTGTCAATCATGCATCTCAGATCATGGAATTCACTGAATTTAATAAAAATTTTTTAAAAAATTAGTTTTACTTAATGATATGATAAAAAAATAGAGATCACAAAATTGATTATCAACCAAATATCAGTATGTTTATTTGAGATTGCGATAATCTCATAAAAAATAAATCAAAATAAATTATGAATACCACAATTCAATGATTCTGATTGATTGTGATTTTCTCCCATTCTATGCATAATTAATCAAACCGATGAGGGAAAAAAAATTCCAAATTCTGAATAGTTTGTTTTGGATAGATATCATTGTAACCATAGTTATTAAACCTGGAGCGACCTGGTTGGTCGACCCGGGACCTGGTAGTTGGACCGGTTCAGGTAAGACAAAAAAATCAGCTGGTGTAAAAACCCTGCAAAACCTAGTTGACCCAGCAGGTTGACCCATGATTCAGGCGACCTAGGCGAACCCAGACGAGACTCTTTTTTTTTCAAATGTGGTTTTTCTCCTAAACCCCTTTTTTCTCATATTTTTTTAGTTGGTTATTGACCCTTTTCAAAGTTCATTATATAAATACTAGGAGAATATTTTATTTTTTTAATATGAAATTTAAAACCCTTTAAATATATATATTCTATGTTCCCAAGAAAGAAAATTATTTTTTCAATATGAAATTTAAAGCCTTTTAGTATATATATTTTATGTTCACAAGAAAAAAATTATGTTTATTCAATATATGATAAAAAATGTTTTTGGTTTGAATACTTCAATTTAAAAGAATAATATAATATCTTTCAACGTGGAATAAAAAACTTTTTAATATATTTTTTTAAAATTTATTATTTACAGCATATATAGTCTATATTCATATAAATTGTTTTTTAATTTTTCATATAAAATATTAAAATTTAAAATATTTTTTTTTTATTTTTCAAGTTTATTGATGTAACTCGCAAGCCAAACTCTTAACTGGATGAACCACTAATTGAGTTGGATAACTATAATTGTCACTTTATGATCACAAGGGTAAATGTGGTCATGTCAAAAAAAAGTAGCAGATTCGATGTTAAAACGATATTATCATTTCATTGTGAAAATATTAATATTATTCATCAAGATATTAAGGGTTTTCTTGCAGCTTCTCTGTGATTAATCTCACGAAAAGATATTTTGGTGATTGACAGGTGCATGTAGAAATGATAGTAGTTGATTTTATTACACCTTTAAATAATTTTATTCACAGTTTTTTTTTGGTAAAAATGTTTTTTTTAATTTGAAAAGTAATTTTTTTATATATTTGATACTATCATAAAAAATAAATTAAAAAAATTCTTTACTGTTTGGTTAAGTTATGAAAAATAAATTAAAAATAACATATGAATATTTTTTAAATTTATTAAAAAAATAAGAATTAAATCTTGCAGATAAAAAAATTAAAGGATGAAATTAAAAGAAAAATATAATTTTATAAATTATTTAAAATAAAATAAATAATAATAAAAATAATGAAAACCAAATCTAACAAATAAGAAAGTTGAAAAAAGATGAAATTTAAAAAATATAATTATAAAAATTATCTTAAATAAAAATAAATAGCAATAAAAAAATAAATATAAAATATGATAGATAAAAATTTTCAATTAAAAAAATAATAAAAAAATAAATAATAATAAAAAGAGTAAAGATCAAAGTTTATATAAAAATCAAATTAAATCAGATTTTAATGGATGAAATTAAAAAAAATGATTCATACAAAAAATATATAGCAATGAAAAGATTGATGATCAAATTTGATATAATCAATAAATAAAAAGATATTTTTAAATTTTTTACAACTTCTAGAAAGTATTTTTATTAAAAAACCACATTCTTGAAAATTAAATTATTTAAATAAAAATATTTTTTATTAATTAATTTTTAAACAATAAATAAATACACGAAAATTTAAAAATTCATTTCTATAACTAAACTGGCCTTAGGGTTACGTGTGAATAAATAAAATTGGATGTCATTTGGGTAATTTCACAAGGTGAACACGTCAAAAGATGGGGGGCTGGGGCGGGTAGTGCCTCCGCCACTCACCTCGCTGCAATCCGGAATTTCCCCATACATGTGGTCACATTCCATATTTTACCTCGTATTTACAACACTGCCATTCAAATCTTATCAATCATGCTTTTACTTTTTTTTTAAAGCCGTCGTGATTTTCCACGCACTACGCTACCTCTTCTTTTTTTATTCATTATTTTTTTTTTTTTACGTTAAAGAACTTTTTGGGAGAGCAATAAGGGTTATATTTTAAAATATATTAAAATAATATTTTTTTATTTTTTAAAATTTATTTTTTATATTAACTCATTTATATAGTCAAAAACATTAAAAAAATCAATTTTAAATAACTAACGTTTAGAATACACCATAAAAAAAACTTTAAAAAACTTTTAAAGATCAGGGTGATGTTAAAATTATGTTTTTCTCTAATAATAATTTTAAATTTATTTTAATCATATATATATATGTATATATGATTAAATTTGTAATTTTAAAACCATAATTTGTAATTTTTTTAAATTTATTTTCTAAAAAATAATCACCAAACACACACTAATATATTAGAAAGAACTTTGGAGAGTCACGTGAAAAGTCTACATTTTGAGTGTAGAAATTTAAAATTTTTTTAATTGAAATAATTACAAAAAAACCTCCGTTGGTAGGAGGGTTTTTTTTGTAGTTATCAATTTTTTAATTTAAACCATTCAAACTGAGAACTGTTAGCTAGAAAATACTTATGTTGAACCTTATTATATTATTATATTTATTTCATTTCAAATTTACTTTTATTTTTTTATTTATAAACATCAATATTAAATATTTTTTTAATCAGTTTTAGGTATATCATAAAAATAATTTTTTTATGGTTGCCTGGACAATATAAGGTGTTGGCCTTGAATAACTAAGAATACCTGCAAAACACGTCATCTATTATGTTTAGCAAATTAACTCTTTAATGCTCAAGTAGTGGAAAATAACTTCAAGAGACTGTGTTGCAAGTGTTTGCAGAAAGTGAAGCAAAGCTTAAGGAGAAAGAAGATGATAATATATATAACATTACAATGAGGAAGGAGATCTTGTCTTACCATGAGATTGAAGCTTGTTTATATAAACTTGAATCAAAGTGGGTGTGTCTATGCCATGCAAAGATTGGATTGGATGATCAATATGTATACGACCGCCATTAATTTTGGACCATTTAGAGATAATGATATGAAACAACAACAAATCTTTGTAAAAATTACTCTCGTTTTGGATTTTATAAGTTGTGTATTAATAATATGATAATAAAATTAAATTTTAATGAACAAACGGTTAAGAAACGTGTTTATATTAAATGTTTGTTTAAGAGGTGAAAGTTGAGTTTTGTGTGTGAGATCCATCAAAAACACTAAAAAAAATAAGAAAAATTAGTTTTTATAGTTGAGTTTTATGTATAATTAAATTATATCTAACTTCAACCTCAACCACAAAAACTAAAATAAATATTCTTTTAATACGTTTAGTGCTTGTATATTTTGTACTGAGAACATCAATTTTGAATAAGAGATAATGTATGTAAGACAGTGGTCCACCCAATTCAAAATTAAGCTTACATAGGATCTCAATGTTTTATGTTCAAGGATTATCTTGCCTGGGTTCATGAAGAGACACCTGAATCTCAATTGATAATACATGTTGTAAATTTATTGAGTCATTAAAGCCTGTAGAGGTCCCAATTAATTATCTTAATTTCAGAGAAAATAATTTTTGTTTTTTTTCCAATCAAAAAGAAAATATTATTTAACCAGTCAAATAATTTTTGATTTTTTACATACATAATTGTGTTTCAAATATTAATTTTATAGATACATGCAAAAACCCCCCTCTTACATATTTTTAATTATACAAATATTTTTTAAATTTATTATTTTAAAATCATAACAATTTTTTTATTTTTATTTTTGTCCAAGCTCATTTGGACCTTGGGGTGCTTGAGTTAGGTTTCCATGGCTCATGGTAACATCCGGGATTATCTGTCTTCCGCGGGATTATCGCGATATCTAGAGCCTCAGCCCTCAGGGGCATCACTGGACCACTCAACACTGACAAAAATCCACATGTTCACTATTGAATCACACATTGTATGAGAAACTAAATCAATCCCCATCTTCACACCATATCTCCACCTTTTTGACAAATAACTGTCAGTCCAAAGACAAGATTGCCCTTCATAGTCTTTTGATTACTACGAGAAGAGAGAAGAGAGAACAGAGGGGAAAGAAGCTACGAGGTGTTGTCTGTTTGTGTGGCATTCATTAATCTACTTTCCTGGATAGTTCTAGATTAGATGAGATCACCTCATAGATTCTCAGAAGAAGGTGCTCTCCTCTTTCTTTTCTTTTTTACTCGTGAATTTAGTCTAAAATAAAATTCCCACATTTTTATTTTTTGTTTTTGAATAATTCTCTTCATTCTTCATAGATCCACCACCTTTAATGGTACCTTGTTGGTTTTGAAGTTTGTTTTGTTTCTCTGCCCTCTATACACCCCTTTTTTCATTTCATATCATGCAGTCTTGATTCTGAATTTCTGTTTTTTTGCCTCTTTTTTCATGCAAGATTTGAGATGGGCGATTCAAGTGCCAGTCTTTAATGATGAAATGAAGCTTCTTTTGTATCTCTTTCTTGGTTGCAATGGTTCTTCATGAAGCAAAAGATTGCAACTTTGTAGATCTGCCATGAGAAAACACCACAAAAAGCTTGTTTTGGCACTCTTCTCTCTTGTTACAGTGGTTTTTAGTGCCACTGACCCCAATGACTTCGCAATTATCAAAGCATTCAGAGAAGGGTTAGAGAACCCTGAACTGTTAGAGTGGCCTGCTGATGGTGATGATGACCCATGTGGTCAATCTTGGAAACATGTTTTCTGTTCCGATTCTAGGGTCACACAAATCCAGGTTCAGAATATGAGCTTGAAAGGTACTTTGCCTCAAAACCTCAACCAACTTACAAAACTCCAAAGGTTAGGCCTTCAAAGGAACCAATTCACTGGAGCTTTACCATCCTTAAGTGGGCTATCGGAGCTACAGTCTGTTTATTTGGATTTCAATCAGTTTGATTCAATTCCTTCTGATTGTTTTGATGGTTTGGTGAGCTTGCAATTCCTGGCATTGGATAAAAATAATTTCAATGCGAGTACAGGGTGGTCATTCCCTGAGGGTTTGCAAGATTCTGCACAATTGACCAATCTTTCTTGTATGTTTTGTAATTTGGCCGGTCCCTTGCCTTATTTTCTAGGGGCCTTGTCATCTCTACAGAACTTGAGACTTTCGGGCAATAATTTATCTGGTGAGATTCCCGCGAGCTTCAAACGAAGCACGTCTTTACAGAATCTGTGGTTAAATGATCAGAATGGAGGTGGGTTGAGTGGCACTCTTGACGTGGTGACAACAATGGATTCAGTTAATGTTCTATGGCTTCATGGGAACCAGTTCACAGGTACAATTCCAGAGAGCATTGGTAATTTGACTGTTTTGCAGGATCTCAATCTTAACGGCAACAAACTTGTTGGGTTCGTTCCGGATAGCCTGGCAAAAATGCCATTAGAGCATTTGGATTTGAACAATAATCAGTTAATGGGTCCAATTCCAAATTTTAAAGCAACTGAAGTGTCGTATGCTTCAAATGCATTTTGTCAATCCACTCCAGGTGTCCCTTGTGCACCAGAAGTTATGGCGCTTCTAGAGTTTCTCGGTTCGCTGAATTACCCCTCAAGATTAGTTTCTTCATGGACCGGTAATGACCCGTGTTCATGGCTGGGATTGGCTTGTCACAATGGTAATGTTAATTCCATTGCTTTGCCTAGCAGTAATCTTAGTGGTACCTTGAGTCCTTCAGTTGCAAAGCTAGGTTCTCTTATTCAAATCAAACTCGGGAGTAACAATCTAAGCGGTCAAGTTCCAGAAAACTGGACTAGCTTGACATCTTTGAAAACATTAGATCTCAGTACCAACAACATTTCCCCCCCATTACCAAAATTTGCTGACACTGTGGATGTTGTCACTGTGGGCAATCCTCTACTTACTGGTGGTAGTCCGTCCAATCCAAACCCCTCTCCTGGATCCGGAAGTTCAGGTTCTCCACCCAGCAACCCCTCATCACCAACCAAAGGCACAGGTTCTAGTCCCGGGGATTCTTCAGAACCAGTGAAACCCAAGCGGTCCACTTTAGTTGCAATTATAGCCCCGGTTGCTAGTGTTGCAGTTGTTGCTCTTCTGGCCATTCCTCTGTCTATCTATTGTTACAAGAAGAGGAAAGATACCTTCCAGGCTCCAAGTTCCCTTGTCATTCATCCAAGAGATCCATCTGATTCAGACAACACAGTTAAGATTGTGGTTGCCAGTAACACCAACGGAAGCGCATCTACAATAACAGGGAGTGGTTCTGCAAGCAGGAATAGCAGTGGCGTTGGCGAGTCTCATGTCATTGAAGCAGGAAATTTGGTCATATCAGTTCAAGTTCTTCGAAATGTGACTAAGAATTTTGCCTCGGAGAATGAGCTTGGCCGTGGTGGCTTTGGGGTGGTTTATAAAGGAGAACTTGATGATGGAACAAAAATAGCTGTTAAAAGAATGGAGTCTGGCGTGATCAGCAGCAAAGCTATAGATGAATTCCAAGCTGAGATTGCAGTTCTTTCAAAGGTACGGCACCGTCATTTGGTTTCACTTTTGGGCTACTCTGTTGAAGGCTATGAAAGAATCCTTGTTTATGAGTACATGCCTCAAGGAGCTTTAAGCAAGCATCTTTTCCACTGGAAGAGCTCGAAGTTGGAGCCTCTTTCTTGGAAGAGGAGGCTAAATATTGCATTGGATGTTGCTAGAGGAATGGAATATCTTCATAATTTGGCTCACCGGAGCTTCATACACAGAGATCTTAAATCTTCAAACATCTTACTTGGTGATGATTTCAGAGCAAAAGTTTCCGATTTTGGATTGGTGAAACTTGCTCCTGATGGAGAGAAATCTATGGTGACCAGGCTTGCTGGGACCTTTGGATACTTGGCACCTGAGTATGCTGGTAAATATTCTATTTTGTGGCCTTGCGTTTTTACTGCATTGAATTTTCACCTACCGTGATGCATTTTGATAGAGAATTTTATTTTCTAAAATCTTTTTAACTTTTGATAGAGCTGAATGTAGACAACTTGTAGCTGACTCCTTATTGCGTTACAGGATTTTGTTCCATCATGTATGTGGTAGCTATAAAGTAGACTGCTTCATCAGAATGATTCTGGTTCATTAGATCACCTAATCTGAAAGATGCCTTTCAATTCAAAGGCATATAAAAGTAACATGCGAAACTTTTGGTTGGTCGGAATTTCAAATAAAAAGAGAAGGAAACTGTAGGTTTATCTTAAATTGTAGGTCAAATTCCATACCGGAGCGAGGACATGCAATACTGGTTTACCTTTGCATTTTTGTTTTCTTTTATTCTCTGTGATGTATGCATTTATCCCAGTGACTCTGACTCTCACATGCTGACTGTTTTAGTGACGGGAAAAATCACAACCAAGGTCGATGTCTTTAGTTTCGGGATTGTGCTAATGGAGCTATTGACTGGATTGATGGCACTCGACGAGGACAGACCAGAGGAAAGCCAGTACCTGGCTGCATGGTTTTGGCGTATCAAATCAGATAAGCAGAAACTTAGGGCTGCTATTGACCCTGCCCTTGATGTGAAAGACGAAACATTTGAGAGTATCTCCATCATTGCTGAACTGGCTGGGCACTGCACGGCAAGGGAGCCCAACCAAAGACCAGATATGGGCCACGCTGTGAATGTGCTGGCCCCACTTGTTGAGAAATGGAAACCTTTGGACGATGATACTGAAGATTATTGTGGTATCGATTACAGCCTCCCTCTTAACCAGATGGTGAAGGGCTGGCAGGAAGCGGAAGGAAAGGACTTGAGTTATGTGGACTTAGAAGACAGCAAGAGTAGCATTCCAGCAAGGCCAGCTGGCTTTGCGGAGTCTTTCACTTCTGCTGATGGGCGGTAGCAGAGGTGCTCTAGCCCGCTTTAAGAAGAGTTCTTTTGATAGGTGTAGATAGTATGTCGTGCTGTCGTGCTGTTTCTTTCTGGTATTCATTGTTGATATGTTGCACTGCTTGTGCGCTTATGGTAGATTAAGCATGAAGTTCCAGATGTTTAAGGATCTCATGTAGGCTTTGAAATTTTCAGTTGAGATTTATGTGCTATTTGTGATGTAGATAAAGAACAATGATGAACGAGAACTTGCTATAATTTATTTCTTGAAGATTCAATCCATGAGCCCCCTGTTACTGTGTTTTATAAATGGAATAGTTCATGAAGGCTATCGCCTACTGCCATTGTTGATAAGATTCAATCCATGAGCCCCCTGTTCATTCAAAAAAAGTCAGCATTGAGATTTTGGACTTGTAGCTTGTTCGTGTCATCTGTTCTTAGAAGCAGAGCCGCTTCCTTGTTGCATGAAAAAGAACTAAAAAACATTACTGAAGCTCCAGATTTATTCCCTTCACGCTTACAAGGGTATTTTTGGGTTTTTATCATGGTCTATTTGCCATTATAAAAAAAATGAGATAAATAAATATTTATCATCTTAATTGCATAGTAAAACAAATTATCTAAATTTTATTGTTCGGCACGGCACTTAGACATGCGTGTGATATCTTCTAATATTTAAAAATGTCTTTTTATTATGTCATTATAAGCATTATCATGTTATTTTTTTTGGTTTAGTGTGTATCTTAGTTGGTGGTCAAGTTTGGTACTGATGAGTGTTTTTTTTCCCTTCCCTCTCACCAAAAAAAATTAAAACTTAACCCTCTTAGTTGTTGATATTTTAATTTCAGTTCTTATAGTTTTGATTTTTTATTTTGGCTCTTTTGCAGAAGTTTTATTTGTTTCAATTTTATTTTTCAATCTTAATTTATCAAATATTATATTTTTTAATTTGGTCGTGATTCTTTGAATTTTTTATTTTTATCCTTATCTTTTTTGTAAAAGTTTTAGTTTTCAATTTCATCATTTAGTTTAAATTGATGATATTATATTTTTCAATTTAGTTCTTATTCTTTTGATTTTTAATTTTTTTCTTGATCCTTTTGTAAAAGTTATCATTCTTTTCAATTGCACCCTTTAATTACAACATTGTTTTAAATTTTTATATCATTTTGACTCTTATTTTTTTGAAAAAAAATTGTCCTTTTACTAAATTGGTTTTTTTTTCAATTTCATCATTCAATTAAATATAAAAATTATTTTAATTTTAATTTTGATCCTTATTCTTTTAATTGTTATATTTTTAAAATCTTTTTGTATAATTAAAATTATTTTTTTCAATTTTATTATTCTACATTTAATTGATTGAGAATTGAATTTTATAGTTTTTTCATATTAGCTGCTTCAGATCTAATAACTTGAATCATAATATTATTTTAAAACTTCATAAAATCCCTTAAAAAAATATTTAATATTATTTTAAAACTCAAGACATGCTCAAATCCACTCTAAAAAATTTGAAAATATCAAATCAAATTTACAAACTCAATTTTCATTCTGGGACTCTTTCTCCCAATTACCAGAGACGCTAAGACCTTCATCAATAAACTCTAATCTTAAAAATGAACACATCGACATTAATATTGCTAGATTAGGTGCTCGGATGGCAGCTCCTAATATATTTTTATCTCCTCTCTCCTACTTTTCTTCTCCTCGTTCTCTATTCAGGGATCTAAGTTTAACATCAAAGAAGTTCAGGGGGCATTATGTATGACTGTCAAACTCTAACTATGAAAGTGAAAAGGTTTAAAAATTTACTTAAAATCCGTGGAAAAAAAAGAGGTCTTTTCACACCCAAAAGCGCAAAACAACACCTAATATTTGATATTTCACTCCAGCTAAGCCGGAACCTTTGTCTTCTTTACCACATGTTTTGGATTTTTTTTAATTTAGAGATTTTAATAAAAATTCATATTTAAAATCAATTTAAATATTAATAGTTAAAATTTAAATGTAATTTAATTTTTTAAAAATAATATAAAAATAAATCCAAGTTATAACTAACTTCTTTAAAATACTTTTACATTCATTTTCTTAAAGATCTTTAAAAGAATAAAAAGAAAGTGGTGAAGATAATATAAAAATAAAATAAATTTAATATATTAATTAATTAAATTAAATTAAAATTAAATAATAAATGTAATTACAAGATTACAAACAAACTGATAGTTTTTTTTAGAAAAAAATTATTGTTAATCAGTAGACCACTGCAAGGGGTTAGTTCGGAGCACCGCACGCCTATTCATCGATGGAACACACAAGCAATTTTCCAGGCCATTTGGTCTTATCTCTGTCTGCATTTTATTCTAATAGCAGCACGTGGCACCTAACCTATCGACTTGCCAGGTCGAAACGGGTACCAGGACACATGCAAATGGGACAAAATTAAAAAAGAAATGGCGAACTGACATAACAGCGAAATGTTTTGGCGAAAGAGGACATACTTGTCGCGATTAGGAATCTACTTTTAGGAGATATCTTGTTTTTGAAGTGACCAGGTAAGATTATGTTATTTCTGAATCACTTGGTGGATTAATTCGTCAATAAAACAGGTTAATTAGTTTTAAAAATAATAAGAAAAATTCTAAACCTATCCAAATTAAAATACTAGTGAGATTTTTTATATCTAAATACTCGATAGTTTGTCTAGTGATACATTCGCTACTATAAAAAAAATAATCTCTAAAAACTCCTGTAAAAATTTAAACGTGATCCAATGATCGAATAAAAAATTATAACTGTTTTGAACTTTCATTCTAGTTTGATATTATTGGACCTCCTCTTGAATTTAGATCTGTCTTATTGGTCTATAAATAAATCTGCTAGACAATTCACGTAATTTATCTAGAACATATTCTTATTTAGTTATATAGACTCGTACCCGATTGTTCATAATCATCTTTTATTATATGAGTAATAACTTTTGAGATTTTAATTGGAGTTTATTTTTTAGTTTACAAGATAAACAAATATAATTTTAACTCATAAAATATATTTGAAATAAAAATTTTATAAATTTATAATTTTTTTATATAAAATAATCAATCAATTAATATAATTAAATTCAACTAGGTAACCAACCAATTAAGATAAAAAAAACTAGAGCTCGATGCTTCATAATCGGCATCATCAAAGTATACTATTTCACCTAATATTAGAAAAAAAAAAACCCAAAAGGTTGTGGCTGTCATGTCATGGTGCATGAGGATGAAACTGGCAAGTCTTCAATAATGAGGTCCTTTTCAGCTGAAAGAATATAAATCGTTAATTATGGAAGTGACGTGAAGACTCAGCCACGTGGGTGGTGGATAATGGCCTGCTGACCAGTTGGCTTTTATGTTTTCTTGTGACCAATCAAACACCATTACATGGCCAACGACTTGATGTTGGATGTTTTTGTTTGCTGGATGTTACATCATACATGTTGTCAACATTCAATTATCAGTTCTGGCATCATGTCCAGGGCTTTCTCATTGCCAGTTTTTTTTTTTTAATGATTTCTAGCCATAAAAATAAATAAATATTCGTGCAATTAAATAAAAAAGTAATGTTGTAACCTTTTCATCTGATTTTGATCCATCTTGTCCTTTTATATTTCTTTAAGTGATTATCTGAGAAGCATGGACATTGACACGGGATATAGGACGCCTATATATATATATATATATATATATATATAAGATTAAATAAAAATTAATGGGTCATGATTTCTATAAACCAATCTCATTTAAAAGGCCATCACACGAAGTCATAACCCAAAATAAAACTATGTCTTATAAAAAATTAAATAAAAATTGATGGGTCATGATTTCTATAAATCAATCACATTTAAAAGGCCATCGCACGAAGTCATAACCCAAAATAAAACTATGTCTTTTTTGGTGCCCAACCCTAGGTTGGGCCATGACATTCTTGCGCCCAGCTCTATGATGGGCTAGGAATGTGTCCAGTCTCATGCTGGGTCAGGGACGCGTCCGTGCCTAGCTCTCTGTTGGGTCAGGGACGCAATCGTGCCTAACTCCACGTTGGGCTATAATGCGTCCGTCCCTGACAATTCTTGAGTACAGTCACAAGCTGAACCCAACTCCTATTAGAAAAGTGTGTGAGTTGAACCTAATGCCCCTCAGGTTGAGTGCAAGGCTGAAAGGTAACTCCATACTAAGTCTCATATACTCTTGGTCTGGGTTGGTAATTATAAACCCATCACATCCTATTAAATATGAACAAGCAGTCCATGATTATATTAATCTCATCCTATTATGAGATTATATCTCTACCCCTCATACGTTGTATGAAGTAGGTCAAGTCAGGTAATATAAAAGAGGAGTGAAATATACAGAAAGGGATTTAAAACCTTATACTCTGAGACAAAAACACATTCTCTGCTTCTTCTTCCTTAATTCTACATCTTCTCCCCTTTCCTTTTCTCTATCTTCATAAAAGCTCATTAATACTTTAATTAATGTCTCTTGTGACATAAAAATACATAGTACTGACTTGACCTTCGGAGGGTCCCCCACCAATACCCCAGGGGACTTTGTGCATGTATTTATTCAGGAACAGATTACCACCCTTGAGGAGATCTATTAAAGAAGAAGCCAGTGTATTCTTGAAGTGAAGGTCGTAGAACACACTGTGAATAATGTGCAAGAGTTTCTAAGAATAATTCATCCTAGAATATTCCCAATGATTTTTGTAACCTCATAAAAAATAATACTAAAAAAACAATATAACTAATAGTATTATAATAATGTAAAATCAATTGAATGGACATATATATAGAGTTATAAAAGAAGAGGATAAAAATTATATTGTTTTTTTAATGATTATTATAATGCTCATAGAAGAATTGGTGGTAATTTCTTTTTTTCATTTAATTTAATTATTACAATATATTTCCCTTTTGATTTGTTAGTTGTGATAAAATTAGATAATTTTTAATTTTAGGAATAATAATATCATATTGTTCTAATTAAAATTAAAAACATATAAGGAATAAATTATAATATTTTTATGTCAAATATTTCACATAAAATATGATCATTCATTGTTATTGAAAAATATTATTTTGAATTAAGTTTTTACTTGTTTTAAATTATTTTATTTGAGAAAATTACAAATTTAATCTTGAAAAAATCATTACCGTTTATGGTTTCTAGGTTTGTTTGAGTTTTATTGAGTGTTAAAATGCCAGTTTTGATCACCAAATTATCGAATATACTTACTGTTTTAATTTGGTAGTTTTGAGAATTGAAATCTTAGGCATGATTTTGATGATTTAGTGTTGTTTGTTGTTCATGTTAGCTCAATCATGTGTAACAATGGTAATGTGGTTTATGTGAACAAAAAAAGCTTAGTTTCTAGGCTTGCAAGGCAAAATTCTGGTTTGGGCAGTAGTTGGGGTATTTCTAGATAATTATAGGTTTTTATTTTTTGTATTCCTAGAAAGAACATTACCTTAGCTCCATGATTTGAATTAGTTTTGGTTCAATTACTTACACCAACAATTTTTCGAGACTTGATTAATTAATAATCAAGGGTTAATTTACATTAACAACTGATTTTTTTTTTAGTTTTAGTCCTAGGGTTTTCTTTTTGCACCGAAACCTATTTTGTTCAAATTATAATTTTTGGTTGATAATTGATGGAGTTTGATGCTTAATTATTGTTCAGTTATCGATTTCTAACATGCCCATGTTCTTGGATTGTTTATATCTAGTCTGGATTTTGATTCATGTGTTATCAGACATGTTCTTCGTACTCTTAAGTTTTCTGGTATTTGATATGTTTTTGACAAAAATCTTCACTTTTTTTTTTGCAAGTTTGATATGTTTTGGGTTTTAATTTTGGTTTTGGATTGTTTTTTGGTCAAATCAGTGTTTTTGGTTCGGTTTATTGTCAAACCAAAGATTTGGAGTCAACATGATTGGGTCAAGTTCGGGTCATTTAGGTAAGGCCTTGTTTGATCTTCAAATTTTTTGGTAAAACATTTTATGGCTTAAGAGTTGTTTGACAAACATGTCTTTAGTTTATTTTGACAGTTTAATTCAAAGAAAAAAAATGAGTTTTTGCTAAACAAAACTTTAAAAAAATAATATAAAAGATATCGTACAATAATAATTTTTTTTTTCTGCATATGGCCAAAGATCCTAAAAATTATTTGAGAATTTTTATAAAAATCTAAAATATTTTGGCATGTTTTTTTTTTATATATAAAAAAGGTGTTGCATGGATTTTACAAGAAGTTTGTAAAATTCCAAAGGATTTTGGCCTACGTTTCAAAAAAATTAAAAATTTATTTTTGGCAAGAAAATATACTATTTACTTTTAATATAAGAATAAAAACTTTAAAGAGTTTTATCTGAAATATTTTTTGGAATGACGTTATAGTCAAGAATTTCAAGTTTGTCCTAAAAGAAGCTTTAATGATAATTGAGAATGTTTCACATGTGTCTTATTATACAAGAGTCATGGACATTTAAGATATCAAAAAGGAAAGAAAAGAAAAGAAAAGAATAAAAATCACCGAATCTCTTTGGATTTCTAGTTATGGTTTATTTGTAGTGCATAAGTTGTGAATATACATGTTTTCTTTAAATATCTTTCAAACCAATTTCTTGACCTAAAGAACTAGAGTTTGTTCATTATAGCAATCTCGTCATAGATACATTAATACAAATAGAAACATCATTAGATCATAGCAACCATAAATGAAGAAAAATAATGTAGCTTACCTTAGATAATACATACTAGAGATATTAATACCTTCCCTTTTACACAACTAGTCCCTTGCTTATAATCTCTAAAGATTAATTAGGGTTTCTAGTAATCATAATATTAGGTAGTAACTCTTTATCCAACCAAATACCTCTCAACTCGCTTAGGAAGGGTTGTGATGATGTTGCACTTTCGTGAGGGTTCGACAACCCTGACTGAGTCTAACAAATAGGTTTTATTTTAATTGGATGATAAAAAGTAGGTGATGATAGTAAACCAACAAAATTAGAAAAATCGATCACGATAACTTGAAAAAAAACTTTTAAAAGTACAAAATTAAACAAAACCAGACATGAAAAAATAACCCGAGTTAACCCCAGATAGTAGGATAAACATGTAACCTAGGTAATAATGGGTAAGACAACCTGAATTAATCTACAAAACTCATGGCCTAAGCCATGACATCAGGATAAGCAAACATAAAAGAAATTGAAGAAAACTACAAAGATATTTTTTTGAAAAAATAATGTTAAACGATAAAATCAGAAAAGAAAATAAGCCAAAGAAAAGATGTCGATCCATGTTAACTTTTCAAACCGATGACCTGGGTCATCAGATTAGAAGCACTATTCATCTGGGGAAATTGGGGAAAAAAATAAATTACACAAAAGGATAAAAAAGCTGTAAACACAATCCCCAACAAATTAAATGTTTAAGGATAAAATTAAAAAAAAATTAACTACATAAAAGGATAAAAAAAGAATTAGAAAAATGAGGATAAAAATCAAAATAAAAATAAATTAGAGGAAAACAAAAAAAATTCAATTGAAGGGTGAAATCGAAAAAAAAAGAAAACTAATAAAAGGATAAAAATTAAAATAATGAGGATCAAATTGCAAAAAAATAATGCACCATAAATTTTGATTGAGGGATGAGATTAAAAACCAATAAAAATTGCACAGAAAGGTCAAGAAAAAAATCAAAAATCAAAATAATGAGGATCAAAGTGGATAATATAATGCAAGACAAATTCGAATTGAATGATGAAATTAAAAAAATAATCATAACTTTATAAAAGAGCCAAGGATAAAAATTAGAAACCAAGAAAACAAAGACCAAATTCGAAAACAAAACAAATTGACAAGTAACTTTGAAAATTTGAAGGCAAGACACGTAAAAAACAAGGAGAAGAGAGAAGAAGGAAAAAAAAACAAAGGGCTTTTAGTGCCAAACCTGATGTCTGTTCAGGACACACACCGTCTAGGCATGGAGGGGCTACCAAGAGGATTTGTGCACTGTTGTTTGGCCATTAAGCGATGTTGCATACATAACTTGGAGATCGAGACAATCCTTTACATGTTGACACGTGGAACACATGCGTAAGCTCATTTTTTAATATTTATTAAATATTAAAGTATAAATATATACCTGATCCCATCTAATAATAACAAAAAAAAGGTTAAAAAATGAAAATAACCCTTAATTAAAGCTAGTTTTTTTCCTCAAGTGCATTCCAATAATTTAATCGCCCATTTGAAGTTAAAAAGGTAAAAAACCCCCTGTATGATATTTAGGTCTATATAGTTTAGTTTTAAGGGATTTTTTTTATATTTTGATTGTTCAAATAATTAAAAAAAAACCCAACTACTCTGAATTCTTAAGACATGAGGGGTAAAATCATAATTTTATTAACACAATCCACAATTAATCTAAGTCCAGAGCTACATAAAAAAACATTGTTTTACTTTATATTTGAGAGTGTGGTTAATATTATTTTTTAAAATGTTTTTAGTTTGAAAATGCATTAAAATAATAGTTTTTTTTTTTAAATTTATCTTTAACATCAGCTCATCAAAACAATAAGAAAACAAAAAAAAAATTAAAACTAAAAAATATTAATTTTTTTAAATACAACCAAAGAACTCCTTAAAACCCTATTTGCTTGGGTTTATTTGTTATCTCTCAAAAGATTAAAGATTTTTTTAAAAAACAAATACTACTGTATAGTACTGTAAAACACGGGTTAGAATCGGGGCAGAGTTAAACTAAAACCGGAGTGGATCTAATTCTCCTTCCCTTCCTGTTTAGCGGTGGCTCTAAGAATATGTTTGAGATTGTGGTAATAGTGATGATTAAAATTAAATGTTTTTTGTTTAGAAATATATTAAAATAATTTTTTTTTAATTTTTTTTTATATTAGTACATTAAAATAATATATAATAATAATAATAAAAAAAAACTTTTAGTACCAAAATCGCATCGATATTGAAACCCTAAAAAACCTACTACCTTTTTCTGTGCTCCAAAATCTCAGTAATTGTTTTTCTTTGTTTTCGCAGCTTCTATTTCTCTAGTAAGTAAATTTTATTCTCAATTCATTACTTCTGAATTATATTCTCAATTTGAATTTATTATCGGTTAAAAGAACCGTAATTCTAATGCGTACACTCTTTTTTTTCCACCCTGTAATTTGTAGTGAAAATGGCAAAAACTAAGGGTTCTTCCAAGAAGCAGCAAAAGCGCGGTATCGACTTCAAACTAAGGGTTTTTTTCTACCAGTTTCTTTCTTTTTCTAAATTTCATGGCTTGGGAACTTGAATTGTTCATTTTTTTTTTCTTGTTAATTTCGTAGAAAATAAAACGAAAGATCAGCAGTAAATTGCCACCTTCTAAGAATACTACTAACACAGAAATTAAATCTAAAGGTGTGTGTGTGTGTGTGTGTGTGTGTGTGTATCCTTCCATTTGGCTTCTTCTTAACATTTGGTGCTTTTAATGAAGTAATGTTACTAATGGAAGTTTCTTTGTGTGTGTTACGAGTAGCAATTGTTCTTCCGGAACAGAGCGTGGCATCGGAGAAAGCGGGTTTAGCTGTGGACAAGAAAGACTTGACTTTGAAAGAGCTTCTTCAACACACGTCCCATCAGAATGCCATAGTCCGTAAAGGTACTTTCTTGTAGATATTTTCACATTCCGTTAGAATGAAAGGTTTCCCTTAAGAGTTTTAGCTTTGTAATTAAAAGACAAAGAAACTGTTTATTCATAAAAATGCTTTTATTGAACTTATCTGGTAGCTACTTAACTGTTTGTTCCTTCATGATTATTTTTATGGTATACGTTTTAGCCTCTGCACTTATTATCTTGCGTTTGTTGGAAATGGTGATGTTGACAAGAGTCTCTTTTTTCTATTCCTATTGAAGTGCCTTGATGGGTATGAAGGATTTATTCCTCAAGTATAGCTTAAATTGCACAGATATGCTGTTATAGAAAAACTACGTGAACGGATAAGTGATGATGATAAAACTGTTCGAGAAAACCTATACCAACTTCTTAAGTCAGTGATTTTAGCAGGCTACAAAGAGGTAATTTGTCATTTTCTTTCTTGCATGTTTATGCAGGGTGGCTGCTTGGACGCTTTTAATCTATAAAGACACGTTTCAGCGTTGGCTCAATAAATTATATTCTATAAACATTCGAAGTTTTGTCTGTTGTTGGTATGGCTTTTCTTTTTTAATGTTTTAGATTTGCATTTCTTTTTCTTATCGGTTATCATAAGAGCATGTAGCTACCGATCGTCATCATGATGTTAATGGTTTTTTTGTAATCCAATGATAGAAAAAAAAAACAAGGAAGATTTTCGGCTATATGATTATTAGTGTACTCCTAATGATAATTGGTAAAGCACAAGCCCTCATGTTTGAATCTTAAGAGCAGTCACTAGATGGAAAGCAGTAAAAGGAATGAACCATATTAAACATCATTCCTAAGATTATGCACTCATATTGATCAGTTATTAATATTAGTTGTAGTGTCTTTCAATTTCAAAGACTTGACACAGACTGGAAATTTCATCTAAAGATTGGCATAATCAAAATGCCTGAATAAATTTGTCTTTGGTTCTTGGATATAGCTTCATATAGTAATTGTTTAAAATAAGAAAGAAGGATTCTTCAAAGAGTTTTCAATTTAAAAAATAACCGGGGGCTTATTTTTTTCTCCCAATCTTCCATTAGTGAGCTTTGAAACGTTAATAGAATCACCTAGCGGCATAGTTGCTTGTATGATTCAATATCTAGCCAGAATATTGCTTATAGGAGTGGTGGTTATCAGTTTCTGTTGGAGGGTGGACTGGTAAATGGAGTTTAGGACTAGGGGATAAAGAAATTTCACTATTTTTTTTTATCAGAAGATATTAGTTCTACTTTTGATTTGATGAGATTAGAGATTTGCAATTTTCTTTTCAATCAAATGTATCCTGTACAACAACAGAGTCAAAAGGTTGCAATGTTTTGTGTTTCCAATTACCTTTCTTTTTTTTTGTTGCTGGTCATTTCTCATTATAATGAGGCATTCTGTCAGTTTCATTGCTATTTTATCACTCTTTATCACCATTAATTTATCCCATCCTTTGACATTATTTCTTTATCCCTGTTTGGCCAGGATAATCAAGGACCTGCCACTTCGTTAATGATGGCCTATATTTTTAATGCAATGATGCATTTAGCAATTGACGTTCGGCTTATGGCGTTCAAATTTTTTGATCACGCTGTTCAGTATCATCCACCTTTATTTTTCTCGTATGCTGAAAAGGTATCTTCATTTGTTCATATTATTTAGATGATTAGAGTTCATTTCTTTATTCTTGGTGTTTGAGAATCCACTTGTTTTGTGTTTGTGCTACCTTTTATTTTTATTCACGATGGCTAGTGGAATGTGAATAAGGGTCCAAATCCTGACCATAATGTTGTTCGAAACAAAACTGCAATGGAGGGATTTTCATGTGGCACGGTGCAACATAATATCATGAGCTTGTAATATGGTGTTGTGGCTGCTTACTGGATCAGGCCTTATTGGATATCCTTCTTTTCATTAAATCTTTGATGAGTTTCTTACCTTTTGAATATTCCTGATTCTCTCCTTTTATGGTTTGGTAGATGCTGTCATTTTAGGTTCATGCAAAATATATGTTGTTGAGTTGTCAAATAATCTCATAGATTAATAATTTTATATGAATTAAAAGAATGTTATTCCTAAATGCATACTTGCCATCAAAATGATACATTATAAACTTTACTTGACATGGTTATCGTTCTTTTCTATTTGCATTTTTATGCTTTTTTTTCTGCCAATGTGTCGTTAATAGATACTTCAAAATTATAAAGATATTCTATGGAAGAACCAATTCTATTTAGAAGACAAAGGCAAGCTGAAAAATACTCTTGCTGGTTTGGTGAGATGCTTCTTACTGTTGCCATCTAGTAAAAGATGTTAACCTGCTTGTGAAGGTGCTCTTTGAGAATCACTTGCAAAATTCATTTGTTTTCCTTTTTATATCCTAGTGATTTTGGTAAAATTTCTGTTGGGTACAAACTGTCTGGTCATATTTCACACTCAGCCATGCATGATTGTGCCATCATACTCTGGAAGATAGTTATGTAATTTTCCAATTGTTATATTGTGGTCATAGTAGCAGAAGTTTTAAGCACTAGTGGTCTATGACAGATTCTTGAGTTCATCGTAACAGTGGTATGGATCTTTTATTTGTATAAGCAGTTTAAACTGCATCGAATATTGAAGGTCATACACGAATCAGTTGACAGTTTATGAAAACAGGAACTCTAGTGAAATTATATTATAAATATTTGTAGTTGGCTTTTGGATCACATATAAAAACATGATTAGATAGACACAGATAATTTATTATTTTTGCAAACACATGGAAGATTTTGGGTGATGACCCTCATAGTGAATCTCTGCTGGCCCTTGAGATTTCTTATCTTGCACAATAGCATGGTCAATACAGTACATATCTCATAGAATTGGTGACTTATTGACATGGTTCTGGAGCTTTGGTTAACTTGTTATTCCGAGACGCCCTCATGCACTTTATATCCCTATGGTATGCATTGAGGATGGAATGAATACGCCGATAAACAGATTCTCTTCTTCATATTGAAATGTAAATTTATAGTTTTAAAGTACAACTTTAGGGATTGATTATTATTATGTCTAATTGTGTTATGTTGTTTGTAATATAATGCCCATTTGCTAAGTCTCTTGCCTTCGATTTGCCTAATGGTTTCTGATTACACCTTTTTCAATTTCATAGAGTGTCCCTGAGCAAAAAAACATTGCATGCTTTTGAGCCTGATGTGCCTATATATAGTATTTGCAGGTATGTCTAAACACCTTGCCCCCACTTCTTTAGAGTGACAAGCTCATTGCTACCAGCATTCAACTGTTTCTGCCATGGAAATATGTTTATGTTACTGTTTAAATAACATGCTTAACTTTGCACCAGAAAATTTTATGTTCGATTTAACTTAATTTTTAGCAATAGTAGCTATTTTTTATTTTGCTTGTTAGTTTCTCAATGCCATGCTATAGGAGAAATCCATTCATTTTTTTATAAAAAATAATTATGGTTGAATAGCTTATTTTCAACATTCAATGCGCAACTATGTAACCTTCAAATGTCCTTTGTTTGTGTTATAACCCTAATGTAATTTATTCTGTTATAGTAAATGTGGCAAGCCATTACCTTGTATTGTTTTGTCTTTGTTTGTGCAGAATATTCTGTCATCATCAAGAAGCTGAAAGATATTGTACCAGTTTTAGTTAGTTGCTTCCAAGATTTTCTCCCAATACTTCATGACTCACTAGATGCACAATCATTTGATTGCATGCTTAACATACTTCGGAGCACAGACATTGGAGTCTCGTTCTTTATCCATGGGGTTCTGCAAGGCCATCCTAAATCACAACCTCTTGATCAAAGTTTCTCATCGGTACTGTTGAAGAAGTTGCTAGTTGTGTTTCCCCTCAGTCCAATACATTGCATTTTAGAAAAGGTATGGCTTTGTGTCCTAGTATATCTTCTCTGTTTTTCATTTAGGCTTTCTGCTCCTACTGATGGATAAGATATGGGGAACCTTAAGAAAAGTTTATTGCCTCTTCTTTCTACATCCTCGCTTCTATTTCTTCTCAACCAAACAAGTGGAAATATAACTCAAAATGTTTTTCCATCCCATGGTTTCCTCTATTTCAAACACTTTTTACTGAGTATATTCACCTGCAGTAACTTCCTGTTTTCTTCTTTTCACAAGGAAGCTTTTCTTCAAAAATATCTTTGTAACTATAGTTGCAGTTATAGTAGCTCATATGCCTTAACTTTTGCTGTTTGCTTGCTTGGCAGGATGATGACAAATATGTTATCTTGAACATTGTAATTACAGAAATATTCATGCACTTAAGTGAATGGATCTGTCCACTTGCTGACTTATTAGAAGAATTTCTGACATTTGTAGAGTATATGTTGCTTGTAAAGGTGTGCTTCCTGTGTGTCTCCTATACTCCTTGAATTTGCAGAAAAGATCTCAATTTAGGAAACATTTGTTGGACCATATAATTCAAATTAATATGTTCCTTTCCTTATTCAAAATTATTTTATAGTAGAACTTAGGACTTAGAAGTCTTGGTCACTTTAATCGCATCATGTTTGCTGATACTTCATTTCGGATGGCAGGAAAAAGTCAGACCTACCTTTAAGGTGCCACCATTAACAATAAACTAAAACTATTAAGTGTTTCATCATACAGTCCACAATAAAATGTTGAACTGTTTTTTTTTTTTTCAGTTTTTTTATACTTTTATGGGTTTTTTTTTTGTTTTTTTTTTGTGTTTTTTTATTTTAATGAATTTTTTTTGTTTAAATTAGTTTGTTAATGTTAATTTTTTTATTTAGTTATCAGACTTTCATGACAACGATCCCGGGTTTGACGGGTTAACTTAGTTTGACGAGTTAACCCAGAATTTTTTATTTGCTTTTTTTCTTTTTAATTAATTTTATTTATTTAGTTTAGTTTATTAATGTTAAATTTATTTCTATTTAATTATTAGACTTTCATGACACGTATCCCAGGCTTGACAAGTTAACCAAGTTAATTCTGGGTTAACCCGTCAATTTTTTTTTATTTAGTTATCAAACTTTCATGACGCGAATCCCAGATTTGACGGGTTAACTTGGTTTGAAGGGTTAACCCAGTTAATTCAGATTTTTTTCTTTTTCTTCCTTAGTTTTTTTTCTTTATGTTGGTTTTTTTTCCTTTGTTTTTTTTAATTACTCTATTTAATTATCACACTTTTATGATACGACCTTGCAGCCAGACCCACATCCAAGGCTCTTGGGTCCGGTGTTGCAGGCAGACTCACTTAAACTTGAGTAATGTAAGTTTAATATTATTATTAATATTATAAATATTACTCTTGGGTTAAGCGTTGCAGTAAGACCAAAAGCTCTTGGGCATATCTTTGCAAAAAGACCTAATACTTTTAGATCTTAGTCTTTTTTGATATTTTTTATGCAAGAAAAAAAATTAACCCATGGCGTGTGCCTTTGTCTTTTTATTCTCTTTTTCTTTTTAAGCCTTTTACTGTGGACTGCATAGTGCAATCCATAGTGAAAAAGTTCATGCCTTTAGTTTTTTTTGTTTGTTTTTTAATTATTTTTTTAATTTAGTTTCTTAATATTAAATTTTTTCTGTTTAATTATCAGATTTTCACGACACGGATCCCAGGTTTGACGGGTTAACCCAATTGGTTCAGTTTTTTTTCTTCATTAGTTTTTTTCTTCCTGTAGTTTTTTTTTTCTCTTTGCTTTTTCCTTTTTAGTTAATCTTTTTTTAAAATTTATTTCATTAATATTAATTTTTTTTTATTTAGTTATCACACTTTCATGACATGAATTCCAGGTTTGACAGGTTAACCAATTTGACGGGTTAATCCAGTTGATTCAGATTTTTTTTTCTTTTTCCTCATTAGTTTTGTTCTTCCGATTTTATTTTTTAATATTGTATGCAGTGCACAGTGAAAAGACCAATGCTTTTAGTAATTTTTGTTGCTTTTTTATTTATTTATTTTTATATCTTTCACTGTGGATTGCACAGTGTAGTCCACAGTGAAAAGGTTAATGCCTTCTTTTTTTTCTTTTTAATTGTTTTTTATTTAGTTTGTTGATATTAATTTTTTTTTCTATTTAGTTATCAGACTTTCATGACACGGATCTAAGGTTTGACGGGTTAACCCAGTAAATTTAGATTTTTTTTATTTTTCTTCATTGGTTTTTTTCTTATTATAAGTTTTTTTTCTTTTCTTTTTTATTTTTATTTAATTTATTTCATCAATATTAATTTTTTTTTCTATTTAGTGCCTTTAGTTTTTTTTGTCTTTTTGCTTTTCTATTGTTTTTATGCCTTTAACTATGGACTGCACAATGCAGTCCACAGTGAAAAGGATGATGCCTTTTTGTTTGTTTTTTTTTTCTTTTTAATTATTTTTTTTATTTAATTTAGTTTGTTAATGTTCAATTTTTTTCTATTTAGTTATCAAACTTTTATGACACGGATCCCGTGTTTAACGGGTTAACCTGATTTGATGGATTAGCCTAGTTAATTCTGTGTTAACCCGTCATTTTTTTTTGTTTAGTTATCAAACTTTCATGACACGAATCCAAAGTTTGACAGATTAACCTGGTTTGAAGGGTTAACTCAGTTAATTTATTTTTTTCCTTTTTTTTTCATTAGTTTTTTTCTTCCTTTTACTTTTTTTTCTTTTTAATTAATCTATTTAATTATCACACTTTTATGACACGACCTTACAGCCAGACTCACATCTAAGGCTCTTAGGTCCGGTGTTGCAGAAAAACCCACTTAAACTTAGATCATGCAAGTTTAATGTTATTATTAATATTATAAATATTACACTTGAATCAAACGTTGTAGCCACACCCAAGACTCTTGGGTATAACTTTAAAAAAAACTTAACGCTTTTAGATCTTAGATTTTTTTAATATTTTTTATACAAAAAAAATTAACCCACGACATCACGACATCACGCGGGTAATATAATTAGTTACAAAGCTAAAATGTATCACACTGATTTTTTCATTTTTTTCATTCAGAAGTAATAAGCATTTCTCTGAACTTTTAGACTAAATTTTCTGGAGCATCATTTTTTCTTGAAAATCTGAGACCCTTTGCTGGAGCATTTCCGAGTTCTGTAAAAACTGGAGTGGGTCTTCGGGAGTAGTCTTGTGGTTGTTTGCGCAGAATGAGAAAAAAACTCTTGTTAAAACAACACTATATACTTCAGTGATTAAGTTGGAACTTCATAGCTGCTAATCCCGAGTATGATTTAAAACCAAGGAACTCACATTTGCAGAAAATTTACTGATTTAAACTAGTCTCTACAGTAATTTCAATACACGATATCATTTAAAAAATTATTTGGACTCTCATATTATGAAAGCGCCTTGAGTTGCACTACCTTTCCGGGAGATTTTTCTGATATTTACAAAAAAGAATACTTCTAAATGATGTGGAAGCGCCTTTATACACTTCTTGTTGATTTGTTGCATCCTTTTTTTTCTTTCAGAGCTGCAGTTGCATGCGATCTGGCAAAGCAATTCGAGAAAAGCAGATATCGACACTGATTCCTTTTATCCCAAAACATGTGTCACAGGTGATTGGAAATTGGAAGCATCGTCGCCTTCTCCAGTTTTGACTCATGCTTTAAGAATTGCATGCTAATTTGTCTTCAGTAAATTATACTGGCTGATGTTTCTCTTGCTTTATGATATTGTCTTTTGTCACTGTCGTGGTTCCTGGTTATAGATTTTTCTCATCAAAACTCTACAGCTTCCTGAGAGAACCGTAAGATCTGGTAATGAAGATGTTAAACAATCATATCTTTGTTGCAGGCATTTACAAAGACATTCCAGGATTGCAGTCCAGAGTCATCAGTAAAATTGGCTTGCCTTGCTGCCATTGAAGAAATGATCATTTCTGTATGTTCAACTCCTTAGCATCAGAGAGCTTATTCTTTGCCTCCTTGGAAGATATTCTCATCATTTTTGTCTGTGCTTGGCTATTTCTACAAAAAAATGACTGAATCTCTCAAATAATACCTTTTGGAATTTTTCAGAGAGAAGATCTACTGTGCACAGATGTCAGTGATTCAGAACTATTTGACTATCAGATTACTTGGATAAGAGAGCTGCCTACGTTGCTTGTCCTGCTAGGTGACAAGCACCCATCGTATTTTGAGTAGTTGTTGAAGATGAAATCTTCACAACTCATGTCATCAATATTTAGGTTTATCTTTTCTTCTTGTAATCAACTCCGTAGGCAGCTCAGTTAATGCATAAACTTGGTCAACTTTTTTTGCTGTCTTCCTCACAGGTTGTGCTGCATCTTCTACTTCGCCTGGGGCAATGTTCATTGTTATATGACGAAATGCAATGCTTACTGAAAGAGTTCTACAGCACATATCAAGATGAAGGTTATTGCTGATATTTCCCAATAAATTTCATGTTTGGTTACAAGGCCATGGGGGGTCCATTACTTGGGTCATTGTCATATTCGTTTTCTGTTGAGCAGGGAACATATGTTATGGTCCTTTCTTAAGGCTTGACAGGGATTCTCAAGAACTCTCTATCTGTTGTCTTGATTATTTTTCTCAACTGGATTCAACTTTGCTGAAGTCAATTGCTTCTTGCTGCTTGTGTAAGTGCGTTTCTCCCCTCACTGTAGTCCCTAATTTCCTTTAGCTTTCACCTAATTGATGCCTCATTTTGGAACTAATATAAACCAGTTTTGGTGGACTTCAAATGAACTTTCAAGATGTTGCATTACTTAACTTTATATTTAATGATTCTTTTCCACCAAAATTTATATTGCTACTTTTAGCATGGAACCAACATCTGAACTCGTGCTTGCTTCTGCCACTGTTGTCGTGTCTAATGTCTCCTGAGGTGCAACAGTTTTCATTGCGGGGTCAATAAAAAGACTTCTGCATGAAACCTTGCACATAATGTTTTCCACTGATTTAGCTCCTATTGAATAACTTATTTTGAAATGACAGTTTAGTAGACAATTTGCAATTCAATGAAGACGACATTTTCCTTCACCATTTCTTCCCATTATAATGGACTATGGAGTAGTCATTGTGTAAATACATTGTCTATTTGATCCTTTATTCCTCCTTCATGAGGTTTTTAAGAAATGTTTTTGCTTTTAGATAGTTGTTGTAAGCATTAAACTTTAAAGTAGGACCTAATACTTGTGAAAGAGAAAACTAAGTTCTGACTGTTAATAAGCTTGTTTATTTCAAATCTTCTTTTCTGATACATTGCAGGTCATGAGTTGGATCCATTTATGTTATTCTGGATCATAGAGGTTTTGCATTCAGCGTTCAAAGCTGGCCATGTTCAGATTTCTGACCACATTAGCTTTTTCATCACTTTGGTTTCACGTTTTAAAGGTTTTTCCTGGTAAATTCAGAATGATTTCTCCCTTGGCAAGTAATTTTGGATCAATGGTTTATGTAGTTTGTATTTGACAAGGAGATTTATGTCTGCAGAAAATATTTTTCCTGCAATAGAGAACAACATGGAGACTTCAAATCGTGGAACTTTTAAATCACTAACCAATATTGTTTGCTCATGCCTGTCACAGATGGGT
This sequence comes from Populus nigra, assembly GCF_951802175.1. Classification (NCBI taxonomy): domain Eukaryota; kingdom Viridiplantae; phylum Streptophyta; class Magnoliopsida; order Malpighiales; family Salicaceae; genus Populus; species Populus nigra. The sequence continues at coordinate 6,203,832 of NC_084854.1, read as the reverse complement.
GACAATTCTATTGTTTTTGCAATGCCAGAGAAAGTAATACTAGAGCAGATGGTAAGTTGATTGACTTTTACGCAATTATGTTATTTACATGGATGGTCCTTTTTTTTTTGGTTTCTGAGGTTTCTGTCGGACAAAATCTTTTTTATTTCAAAAAGAACACAACAAAAAGGTAGAATGCTGTTTACAATATCTTTTTTGCTTGACTCACGATGGGTTATTCATTTTTTCAGTCATTAGAACCACCTCTGGACAATTGTTGTGCTATGCTCAGAATGCTTATTGCGCTGGACACTAAGCCAACAAGACTTTCCGAACGAAGTATTTGCTCTTTAAGTAATGTCCTTTCAGCATATCTCATTGATGTTGCACATGTAAGTATTTCTACTATTCAACAACTGTCCTGATTCTCCTCCTTCTTTACTAAGACCTTCCTCTTTTCTTGCTGTATTTGTATCAATGTCTGTTTTTCTTTTGGAGTGCTGCTGGCATCATTATTTTTTCTTTCTTTCTTTTTTGAGAGAGAAAAAAAGAGCTGGGTTGTCATTAGGATTTTTGATGTTGACTTATCAATAAATAAGTCTTGCAAGACGATATTAATTTGGTTTTTTTTTTAAAGTGCAGCTGTATGTATCTTGAGTCTTGACCTTAGCAACCTAGGTCTTTGTGAAGTCAATGATATTGGATCTTGTTTCCTGTACACTTTTTTGGTGGGAACTGGGATGCTTTTGAAACTGTGCTGGTTTCTTTATGGCATAGATCTTTGATCATTTCTCATGGTTATGTATACAATGGCCTTAAATTTTTCAATGAGGATGGAGTATTTATTGGCCAGGAATCTCTTCATTTAATTTCCAGGTTTCATGGAACAAGATGCATTTTAGCAGTTGTTTGCATGCTCACAGTGAAGTTTTATCTATCTTAGACTTCCCTTTTCCTTATGTTGTGGGCTGGGGATTTATTCTTTCTTATTTTGCACTAAATTTTATGAATTTGCTCATAAACCTCAAGCAACCCTCTCAATGATTTTTTAGCAATTGAAATGATAAATATTTCACTTTTCTACAGTGTGTTCCAGAAGATGTTGATGAAAGCACGGGCTCCCTTCATGAACAGACTGTTAAAGTAATTCAGATCAAACATAAAAGGAGGCTAGAATTCTCAATAACATGTTTATTATGAGTGCTTAAGTTAACCTAAATATAAAGAAATTATATATAGGTTAAACTAAAAATATTATTCTACCCTTAATAAATAAAACTAGATAAATATTACTTAACATATTCAGATCAAACATAAAAGGAGGCTAGAATTCTCAATAACATGTTTATTATGAGTGCTTAAGTTAACCTAAATACAAAGAAATTATATATAGGTTAAACTAAAAATACTATTCTACCCTTAATAAATAAAACTAGATAAATATTACTTAACATTTCCCCTCAAACTCACGATACGACATTTACAAGCATCGAGAGTTTGCCAACTAGAAGACAAAAACGAGATATGGAATGCGTCTTGGTAAAGAAATCTGCAATCTGCAAGGAAGAATGAACAAAAAGCAAAGTAATGGTGTCATGCTTGAGATGATGACGAGTAAGATGACAATCGATCTCAATGTGCTTAGTTCGCTCATAAAAACCGAGTTGTGAGCAATTTGAATAGAACTCTGGTTGTCATAATTCATAGGAGTAGGATGAGAAAAGAAAACTCTCATATCAGCAAGTAACCAACGTAACAAAACAATCTCTTTGGTAGTAGATGCCATGACAGAAGCTGAAGAAAAGTCGAAATACCAGATTTTGCAGAAGCGGAAGACAAAATATCACTCCAAATTTTTTATTTTTCTTGCAGAAACTTAACTCAAATACCAAATTGCAGAAACTGAAGAGAAGACGAAATACCAAAACAATTGTAGAGACAGAACAGAAATACCAAATTGCAGAAGCTGATACCAAATTGCAGAAACTGAAGAGAAGATGAAATATCAAAACAATTGCAGAGACAGAACAAAAATACCAAATTACAGAAGCTGATACCAAATTGCAGAAACTGAAGAAAAGAAGAAATACCAAAATAATTGCAAAGACAGAACAGAAATACCAAATTGCAGAAGCTGATACCAAATTGCAGAAATTGAAGAGAAGATGAAATACCAAAACAATTGCAGAGACAGATAGAAATACCAAATTGCAGAAGCTGAAGGACAGTCGAAATACTAGATTTTGCAGAAGCGGAAGACAAAATATCACTCCAATTTTTATTTTTTTTGCAGAAACTTAACTCAAATACCAAATTGCAGAAACTGAAGAGAAGACGAAATACCAAAACAATTGCAGAGACAGAACAGAAATACCAAATTGCAGAAACTGAAGAGAAAACAAAATACCAAAAAAACTGCAGAGGCAGAACAGAAATACCAAATTGCAGAAGCTGAAGAATCTAAAATAAAGTTTCAAATATTAATTCTTCAGCCGCAAGCACAAAACTTGATCTTCATCCTCCATCTTTTAATAGGTCAAACAACCCATGTCTGATGTTTTAAAAAATAAATCTGAAGTTAAGCTTCAAAGGAATGCATTGAGCGTGCTGGAACATCCTACAGGGAATGAAGTGGATGATGATAACGATTTTGATACGAGCAGTGGCTCTGACATTGGTGAACATGATTTCTACAAGGGTAGCGAGTTTCATAAAATTAACAAGCCAAGGGTTCGATCAACTAGGCTCTGATATCATGTTAAAGTAATTCAGATCAATCATAAAAGGAGGCTAGAATTCTCAATAATATGTTTATTATGAGTGCTTAAGTTAACCTAAATACAAAGAAATTATATATAGGTTAAACTAAAAATATTATTCTACCCTTAATAAATAAAACTAGATAAATATTACTTAACATATTCAGATCAAACATAAAAGGAGGCTAGAATTCTCAATAACATGTTTATTATGAGTGCTTAAGTTAACCTAAATACAAAAGAATTATATATAAGTTAAACTAAAAATATTATTCTACCTTTAATAAATAAAACTAGATAAATATTACTTAACACAGACATGGTGTTATTATCTTCTGCCTAGCTCTTTCCTGTTTGATAGAAGTTGCATACTTCTCAATCTTGTGTTGAACGTGATGGGGTCATTGATTAATGGAAATAGTTCATCACTTCTACCTGGTTATCATATCCGTTATGCCAAGGGGAACTCGAGTAGGATAAAAGCCATTGTTTCTGTCCTACTATGGATGCAAAGGGATGCTAAGGTTCAGCAAATTCTCTATTCATATAAGGAAGAGATTGACCATATTTCACGAAGCATATGCTCTTTACAGGTATAATTTTGCTTCTCAGGTGTCTCATGTCCATATCCATGTTCTATGTTTCTCTGTTTTTGTAGATCGATCAACAAAGGAAGGAAAAGAGCGCATCATTTGAAGGGTAGAGAGGAGAGATTGAAGGTCCAGCTGGACTTTTTTAAATCAAATACTCCTTATGCATATTGGTCTTGCTAGATATCATGTATAGCTACGTAAATAATGGGGCATTTCTAACAGTAGAAAATATTTTTGGAAAGCTTCGGAGTGAAACCTCCTCATATCTGCATAGCTTGACTCTTTAAAGCATGATGTTTATGATTATGGATACTCGGAGACATAACTGTAAGGTCCTGGAAAACTTGTCCGAGTGGAAGAAAAATTAACTTCTTTTTTTCCCTTGACTCTGGGTGGTCATTGGACACCCTGTCTCATACATTGCAAATTACGCTTTGAGATATATTTTTTTCTTGGTTTTTAATGCATGTCATCTCATGTTTTTTTGTTATTTTTGCAGTCTTGAACGTGCCAATAGAAGAAAGGCACGTAATAAAGCATGCAATTGATCGACTAAGGACTCAAACAAGTTCATTGCGTCGGTAGAAGGGTATGGTTATTGCGGTAGTGACTCCCTCTTCTGTAACTTGAAGCCGCATTACTGTGCATTTATTGAGTTTCTGATCACTGACATTCTGAAAATTCTTTAAGAAATATAAAACATGAAAAAGGAACAAAGAAATCTATCAAAGCAGCGACAACTTATTTTGAAAAAATATCCACGTCATTTTTTCTCTCTCTCTCTCTCAGAATGCCGACCTCCTTGTCATTTTCTTGCAGGCTACTCAATTTCCCAGTAAATAGAGGGAAGCTGGAGATACTGCACAATAAGGTGACCGAGGAATTGGCATGGTGGTTGGGAATGTGGAACAGAATCTGGCTTTGCTAGCAAGTCAATGAAGGCAGCATCTATAGGCCCAAGTTTTCCATGGCATGAATGCACAGGTGCGAAGCCCTAAATGGCATGTATTGCCTACTATTTTGAATTACGTAATAGATAATCAGAGGGGGGCCATGTTAGCCGTTCATTTTCCTTTCATTTGTGGTATAATATATATCTATATATATAGTTAAAATAGTTTAATTTATTATTTAATTTAACTTTTTGGATCTATTGCTGGTCCACACTCTCCTCTAAAATCAACTTCTTTGTTGTCAATTCTTTATCTTCATTTGTAAATTTTAAAGTTTTGAAGAGGTTTGGGTTGCTTAGATTCCGGGGAGTAGAAAAGAATGAGAATGAATAGCTAGGGTTTTTATATATATATATATATATATATATATATATATAATTTCATAGCAAAGATGTAATATTTAATATAAACGCCCTTTAATTATATATTAACTAAAATATAATGATAATTTTATAAATAATCTGATTTTTATTGATTTTTTTTTTACAGATTAAGAACGTATAGCGTTACAAATTTATAAATTCTAGGTTATAAGCAGGTCAATCTTTTCAAGAAAAATAGAGGATGGAAACTCATCACTCAAAATAAAATAACAGCTAATGCTACCAAAAAAGAAAACTCAGACAGAAAAGGAGAAATAAGTTCCTTCAATACTCCTCGTTTCTCTTCTCCATCCGAGAAGACCCACCACCTATTTTGGACGATGAATTGGCTACCTGGCAGAATCCTAAATATGATGAAATCTTAAAACCCTTTTTAGATCCAGGTTATCTGAAGAAATTTATTATAAGGGAATTTAAAAATATAAATTTAAAAACCTTGTTAAAGCAAAAAAAAAAAAAAAAACCTCAAGCGAACCCAACAACCAACTCGGATCAATAAATTAAACACATGATCTACACATGATCTAGAACATGAAATTGTGATGACTTTATAAATAGAAAAGCAATGTAGACACCAAAGTTTTTTTATATATAAAAAAATGCTTTAAGGAAAGATGGAAACTGACCCGAGCCAATCCTTCAGATTTATTATCTGGGTCATAAGATTGAGATGATCTCATTGAAGACAAACCCAAAAAAACAAAAAAAATAATATTTTTTATCAAACAAATATTAAGAGATGAAATTAAAAAAAAATCAATCAAAAATGATTGAAAACAAAAAAAATTAAAATTAAAAAATGATGATCAAATTTAAAAAATCAAATGATAAGAGATGAAATAAAAAATAAAATCAATTTTGAAATAATCAATATAAATAAATAAAAATTACAAATAAGAAAAGAGACTGAATCAGAAGAAAAAATAAATTAAAAGGTTGATATGAATTTTTGCATGACCAGCATGCAATCTAAAAAAGAAAAGGAAGGAAATGAAAAAAAGAAAGGAAAACCAATTTCAAGCCAAACCACATCGAATCATCATGCACGTGTCACCTAAAGAGAAAACGAACGCACCATGCACGTGTCACCTAAAGAGAAAACGAACGCAAAGATAAATCAAATGATGTAGTAGAATTAAGGTTCCAACCACTAGAGCAAGTCGTATACGTCGTTGGAATGCAGAGGAGCGGTTGACATGTGCAAGGCACATGTCGACTTTTTTGTTTTTTGTGCAAAAACTAAAAATAACCTTAGAACTAAACAATATTAACAAACAAACCATGATGAAATTATAACCAATCCCCTGAAACTAAGGCAAAAAAATTCAAATTGTAAAGTAATATAGTACTTCAATTGTTCTATAAAATATAAAAATACAAAAACACTCTTATACAAAAGATCTTGAATTATTTTATTCATGGGTTACGTTAGTAAATTTATTATGTATAACAAAACACAATTATCAAAATAACTCCACACAATCCTTATAAGACATCTATGTTATGGTGAAAAGAACCTTATTCCAGAAGCAAAGGCTAAAGATAGAAGACCTTATAGGCAAAATAGTAATTATAACACTAATAAATAGGACAGGGGGATTAGATTTTTTGGATAATAGCCTTTTGGATGAAATCAATTCATCAAAATGAACTACAGAAATTATTTTGCATTGAGCATGGGCCCAAACAAAAGGCCGCACCTATCCCCTTATGTGAGTATAGAGAAGTTCATCTAGAAATGCAGTTGTTAGTTCTCAGAAAGAGCCGGGCAGTAAAACCACAGTGAGTGATTTTGCATCTGCAGAATGCAAAATGGGTAATAAACTCTTCTAAGATCTACCGTAAATATAATCATAAAAGATATTTTAGCAAACAAAGAAGGTAGTTCGGAGCAGCATGGATCTGACCCATGTTGGAACGCGTTCAAGCCCTAAATCAAAAGCCAAAACCATCCATTGAAATGGCCGAGTGAAAATCGGGGTCGTTTCTATTTGAGGTTGGCTTATATTAAGATAAAAATTAGCGAAGTACCATAGTTTATTATGTCATGAGATTTGCTAATGAAAGTAAAGAATTTAAAATTTCAGGTAATTTACACAGGAGTTGACTCCACGTACACTTCGGCCACGGTTTCATTTTGTGCTGCGCTATCTTCATCCGCATCTGCCTGAAGATATGGACCAAATACCTTCATAACTTGTTCATAGACTGGCTTCTTGAAATCCACAGCCTGCTCAATGAACAAACAAGTATCAAACATCTAAACATAGATTTCCGGTTATATATTTCCAAGTAATATTTTACTCACAAGCTCCAATACTCTTTCCGGCAACAACCATGCCCAGTCCTTAAATTCTGGAGTTTCACTTCCATCACCCAAAAGATTTATCTCATCCTCCTTCCCAGTGAACTTGAAAAGAAACCTGTTTTCAAAAGTTCTTTACGAGCATGAACAAATTGAAAAGGACATACTTTTGTGAAAAATCCAGCAACTTGGTCTTAGAATCAGAAAGGGGCAGATCTATACTTTCTGCAATTATTTAAAGGAGATCGTGAAGAAAGCAGGTACATTTTGAGATTAAGCGAGGACAATTTGTAGAGAGAAAAAGACTCAATCATGATAAGTACACAAAGGCAGAAACAGAGACATGCCCCCCTTTAGCAACATTTATGTTCCCGAAATAACAAAGGATGCTCAAAGAAACCATTGTTTTCAAAACCATTACATGGAATCACTCCTATTTATGAATTAACGGCAGCAAAAGGCAAGGCAGTGGTTATCATGAAAGCAAAACTAAAAGCAACGAAAAACTGTAGTCAGGAGTAACAAACACACATCTGGGTCAATCAAATTAGCTTCCATGATATGATCCATCTGATTGTTTTTGTTTCTCTGTGTGAGAATGTATCCTTACCACTTCTGTGTTTGACCTTTGTAATTGGTACCCCATCTACGACTGAGTCTCTCTCTGGTTTGCGGGGGAAAATCATAAGTAAGCCAGTAGGGTGCCTACACATCCGATCCAATATCAAAATCATTTCAGTTCACTCAAACACGTAGCAAAAGACACATCTTTCCTTTTCAATTTGTTAGATGTTCATCTCATACACAACCCTAACACTTAAAACAAGGGGAAAATAAATAATAATAATAAAAACCCACCTCTGCAACAAATTCAGCTGAAGTAACACCGGTTTCTTCCCTCAATTCCCTCAATTCCCTCATGGCTGCAGTCAATAGGTCTTCACCCTCACCAGCACCACCCTGTAGCAATACACCAAAAAATCAGTCACTAAAGAGAAGCGGTCATCAGCTCCTCCCATCCACACCCCATCAAAACTCATACCCTACATCTAAAGTCCAATAAAATCATTTCATTGAACAAATCTGATACCTCTAACCCCCCATCAATCCCAGCATTTACTAAAATCAGCTCACGTAAATACCCAACACTACCTGAGGCATCTGCCACGTGTCCGAGATGTTTATCCTCAAAGCAGTAAATATCTACACCCAAAGCCAACAATTAAATTTATTTCAAAACCAAAAATAAATAAATAAAATAAACAATTTCAAGTTAATCAACCTTTTTAGAGGAATTAACGAGACAAATCCCCACATTTCTTCTATACCCATCCGGTGGCGTCTCCATTGACGGCGGCAGCTCCCTTCTTCTGCTTCTCCTTCTACTCCTTGTTAAGGATAAGGCGGCGCGAGAAGAGCCAGACAGTGGTACGCTCGCAAATTTGTTCAAATTTATAGGGCAATTTGGGGTTACAAATCGATAGATATTATAACTCCTGACAACACTATGACACGACTCCATAACCCGTCGTTTAAGAGAATAAAATTACTTGGTCTCCAAGCATCTATCCACTGCCCGCTTTCTTTTTTGTAAGATTTGGTCGTCTTGCCTACTTTGAATTTCAAGGGCTTGCAGTTGATAATCAGCGAGAGAATCGGAATTTCTCCACACCAGTTCTCTATTTTTCTCGTAAACCGCGAGAAGAGGGGATCGAGGATTCCTGTGGCTGCCAAAACTATTTTTTCGAAAATATATCGCGAGAAGGACTGGTTATTTCTCGTGGCGTTGAAAAGATCGAGGCGCGAGAGGAGGGTAAAGGGACACGAGATGATGACTGGAAACACCGTGAGGTCCAGGTTCGATCCTCAACAAGGAAATTTGATGCTTCTACGGAGGGATGATAAAAGTGTTGCAATTAACGGAAATGAGTTGCCAAGGCCTCGATTTGGGTCGGGTCGGGTCAGGTCGAGTATGAGAGAAGAACGGGTATGGACCCTGGGTTTTGTTGGTGTGTTTCCAATGCTGTTACTTTCGGGTTTCGGTCATCAGCGGGTCTGATTGCACGGCTCATTAAAAAACTTGCTTGAGAGGAGATCCGGGTCCATGTCGGGTATCGAATAGTCGAAATTCAAGGAAAGAAAGATGGATATGGTGTTTTGTGGTGTAGGGGAATTATGGTACATCTTACACGTTAAGGCATGTGATGGTTTAGTAATGGCTTGTAATTGAAGAAAGAAGAGTGGCAATGATAAGGGAATAACTGAGAGGTTCGCATGATTGAAATGAGGATCATTTCCTTTCTTTGCTTTGGAGTGGGTTTTTAATTTTAATAGGAACTATTGCAATCAGGTTTAGGTTCATGTTCTTGTTTTCTTTTAGTTAAAATAATTTGTATGGTCTCTGTAGTATTCTTAATGAACAGAACAAGATAGTTGCGAGGGAGTTCAACTGTTCTTCAAGCTGTTTTTGTTTAGGGTGGAGTTCGATAAGAGGAGGGAGGGTTATGTACAATACGAGAGATCAAAATCTTTTTTTAAAAAAAAATTAAATAAAAAGAGAGTTTCGAAAAAGTAGCATGCCTAGAGAATCCAATTATGGAATAGTTAATTATGGTCATGAGAAAGGTTTCATTGTAATTACAATGATAAAGAAAGCCAAGATAGTATTTGCCAATAACGGTGGCAAGGTTACACACTTTTGAATTAAATCTAAATAGCCAAGGTAATTAAAATATGAAATTAATAAGGAAAATAATTAAAATAGCAAAAATAATAACATCTTTTAGGTCTAATTCGAAGGTTTTTTGAAACTTATTTAGTTATAGTAAGTTAGCTCCCTTATAAAATTAGACATTTAGAATCATTTGACAAAATTTAAACATGATCCAACAATCAGATCTGAAATTATAAATGTTTTTATCAAGCTAAATGTTTGACGCATTCAGACTTATTCATGAGCTTGGCTATATTTATTTAGTCTAAAAACATATTTGCAACCTGTATATTTAAAGAAATGGGTTGTGCTATTAAGAATAGTCTAACCCATCAGATTTCATTATTTCCAACAAGGTAACCCACTAATTGTATTATTTCTCTAAAAAAATTTAGAGTTGTACTAGTTTTTTAATTCCTTTTTAAAAACATGTTGTTATGAATAATGACTCATTGAATTAGAGATTTGATTTTCTCCTTATCATATCCCTAAAATTATATGTGTAAACCAAATAATTTGCTAGCTGGGATTAAAAAAATTAGCTAAGTTTGTTTCTATTTTTTTTAATTCACCAATGATTAACTTATTAGATTAGAGAGAAAAATGGTTTGGATTTGGAGAGAAAAAAATTGATTTGAGAGAAGATTGTATAAGGCTGAAGATTTTATATTGATGGTATTAAATGATCCATCGTTTATGATCAAAGTGACATTATTTTGTTAGGTTTAATCTCAGTTTAATCCCTTAACATATCTTTCTTTTTAATCTTGGTCCTTATTTTGCTAATTTTTCACTTTAGTCTAAATTGGTCCCAATCTAGAACTTTTTTCTATCAATTGAACCCTTAACTAACCTACTTGAAACCTCATAACTTGGTGCCTTTTCACTTTAGTTTTTAGGTTTTTAGTTTGTGCAATTTTCAATCAAATTAGCTTTTAATTTTAATTTTTTTAATTAAATCCCTAATTAATTTTCTAATTTGACAATGTATTTCAAATTCATCCATGGTTCTTCAATTTATTGAAAAGATATTTTTTTATATAGTTTTTGAAAAAAAAATAGGGGTAAAAAATCAGGTTATGATAATGGAGACAACAAAATTTTCATTAGAGTTATGAAGATTTTTTGTTTGGGGCATTAATATTTTTTTTATTGAGACTTTAGTTGGAGACATAAAGATTTTTCATTAAAGATCATAGAGAACTATTGCTTTTATTAAAAAATTTAAAATATTTTTCATACAAGTGGAGATGTAATTCCTAAAGATCATTTGATTTCAGGTATCTCATCAAGTGTGCAAATTCCCTTTCTTTATTTATATGATTTTTCTTTTATTTTCACAAACTGTTGGAGATAACCCATAACAATCAATCTTTCTATCTTTTTTTTTGTGTGGCATTCCTTATTGTCATGTTAATGTCACGATGAAAATGGAAGACTTTATTATAGTTCCTCGTGTTCGCACTGCTTTTCATGGTAGGAAGATATTGCATAATTTTTCTCTTTGATAGTAGTTAGCATCTTAGTATGTGTAGTGGCTAGAGGTTCGGTCAAGAGCTTATAAATTATTAGACGATAAAAAATATGTCTTTTGATGCTTCTTTTTTATGTCTTGGTAAGAGAATGATGATGTTAGAGAGATTATGTTTTATACGGCTAGAAATGAGGATGCTCTTATTTTGTTACACCTGCTTCTTTTACATTGATATAGTTTTCCATTGTATGTTTGATATATAAAAGAGTTTTGTAAAGAGAATATGTAACCTTTCTTGTAATGAATAGTTATAGACTTTATTAATCAGAGCTTTTGTAACAATGAGTTCAAGTAGTCTTTTTACAATTGGAATTTTCTTATTGAACCTTTGAATATACGCTCTAGAGCTTTTATCTTTTTTTATGTGTGATGGCAAAGAGCTAAGTTGTGCTTTTTTTAGTTGGGATACTTATACTAAATCATGAAATAATTTTGGCACTTAGATCATGAAAGTTGATGATAAAGCTATGTTTTAGGCTATGGTATCATGAACAAGTAGATCTATGAAGTGTTGTTGAAAGAACTTTGCATATAAGATCATTATATTGTGTGACAAGCTCTAAAATACTTCTCATATTTTGTATGTGTTCTTTAGGTTTCATGAATCCATTATAATTTTCTAAGTTAGCCTTTGTAGAGACACAATCTTGGAGAGATAAGTATGCAATATTATATGAAAAAATAGAGATTCTTCAACTTGATAGGGGTTGCTTGTTTTTAGTAACTCATAAAGTTATTGATCTAGTCTCATGTCTGGGTATTTTCCTAGAAATGGTGTTTCAGATGGAGATAAATGGATCTTCATTTAAAACATCTAGTATGGAAATGCTTTCTATGATAGTTGCATCTCTTTCTAAATGTAGGAGTGTGAGTGTCTTCATGCCTACTTGCTTGCATGTTATTCTGCCTTGTATCCTTAGAGAAATAGAGTTGTTTTTGTGCATTTAACAGTGGATGCATATGAGCTTATTTTTTATAGGAGAAAGAGTATGAAGATGCAATTAGATAGTTATGATATTATCATTAAGTATATGCACTTGATGGAAAAGTTGTTGGAAACCTAGGGAGATGATGTACCTTTTATGTGGAGTTTAACCATTCTCTTATGTCTTGGAGTTTCATCTATTGTGAAAAGAATTTTGATGAGAGTGAAAGATAATGAACTATATTTTGTTCACTTTTTTTATAAATGGCACAATTGGTAAAGTCAAGAAAATACCTCAGATATGAATTAAGCTTTTTAAGACTGTAATTTTGGGTTGGTCTGAAAGCTTTCCTATTAAACAAGTTTTCTATAAATGTAAGGGATACTTCAATGCTTAAATTAGTAAGATGTAGGAGAAGAAAATAATGTATAGTAAATACAAAAATAATATACAGAAATTATATGTTCTACGAATTATTGAGTGGTTAATTATGGTTATAAAAATTGTTGATTGATTATTGATAGTTCATTGAATTGTTGAATGGTTGATGATAGTTCATAGAATTGTTGGGTTGTTGATGGTGGTTCTTGAAATTGTTAAGAGGTTAATGGTCATATATGACTATAACTTTTAATGCATGTGTATGAAGTCCAAGACCTAGGATTTTTTGCTAGAGCTTGTGTTTTTTTCTATCTTACGTGGTGACCAAGTATATTTATACTCCCAGTCTTTGAGCTTACTTCTTGGACAAGAAAAATATTTTCATAGAAAATTAAGTCATCGGGTATAGTGTCATTTGTTGAGATATTGATAGCAAGTTTTTTTTTGTTGTGCTTGTGATCATTTGTGAAGATATACCAAGAAATGACACTGGTGTAGAAAAGTTGTGCATGTATAAAAATATTGTGTACATAAAAAAATGTGTGCTTATGAAAAGTTTGTCTTCCATATTCACGGGGACTAAAACAAATGCATAAAGGTATCTGCATGGCATGACTAATTGGTAAGGAAAAAAAGAAAAAGAGAGGGAGGAAGAAAAGAGAGAAAGGAGAGAGAGTGAGATGAAGAGGGAGAAGGCTAGCTTGCATGGAACATGGAATTTGTAGTCATGCAATGTATAATTTGGCCGTATAAACTGGTCATACTTTAATCGTCTGGGCATAGCCTAAATAATGGGATTTTTTAGTGGATTAAACCGAATGTAATTTATTTTAAATTTAAGTTATTTAAAGAGTAAAACCATCTTATTTTTTTAAAAAAGTTTGATAGGTTTACAAATAAATTATTCAATGTTATTAGCTTTTGAACAAATTAAAAAAAAATCAACCATTCTATTAACTAAAACCAAGTTTTAATCAAATTTAGATATATAAACATGACCTTTTCATTTAACTGTATTAGTTAAAAGTAAATGAAAATAGATTGTTTTTCTTTTTTTATCAAACATACTTGATTAACATTTCAATTTATTATTCTATTTTATCCTTATTTTATATTTTGATACTTTGATTACCCAACTTTTCTTTTAAATAAATATATTAATGCAATAGTTATAAATAGCAACGCAAGTCTTGAATATCATGATACAATATTAAGCTAATATATCATCCATCTCAATATGTTTTGATATGAAAATGTTCATGTCAATATATTATTTAAAATTACATATTCATTTAAGAATAAATTATACATGAAGTTTAAATATAAATATTTCTAAAATTATATTTGATGGGACAAAAAAACCCTACGAAGGTTGGTCAACCCAACCAAACCCTATTGACCCAACCAAAGTTACAGGGAGAAGATAAAGAGGAGAGAAGAGGAAGCAAGTTGGCAACCTAATCAAAGGTAAGTATAGAAGGATCTTGGCCTAATCAAACCTCCCACGACAACCCTAACCGAAGATGAAAAGGGGAGAAGGGGAAAGAGGTTGGCGACCCAACTTTTGATAGCTCAACTGAAGGTGAATAGGGAAGAAGAAAAAAGAAGCACAACTCAGCCCAACATAACCTCTTAAATAGGCCAACCAAACCTACCTAACCCAATAGCTAGTTAGCTAACCCAACATTCGATTGACCCACTAAACATCTAGTCGAACATTCGGTCACCAACAATTCTACCGAACCTAACTTTCGATTAACCAACCTAACATCTGGTTGACTCACCAAAAATATGGTCATCAACCCAACCAAACCTTTTCTAATATAAGCTTAATCGAAAGTGAGAAAAAAAAAAGTATGTTTAAAGAGAAAAAGTGGTTTGGACAAGCCTAACCTTAAACCAACTTAAGCCTTACATCTAATTCAAGAAACCCTCAATTTTAGGACTTAAACCAAATGGGAAAAAAAGATACAATAGAGAAAGAGAAAACTCATTGCCCAAAAAACATGCACCCCCAATTGAATTGACAAAACCAATACAGTTCAAGTGCCACCCTACTATTTAGAGCAAGCAACCTGGATGCTATTATAACCACTATATTATTTTTTAATACAAGTGCAATAATTTACGGTCATCAAAATAGGCACCTCGCTTGAGCTTTCATATTATAAAGCAAATAACCTAGCATAATGGTCTGACCAAGAACATACAACACCATTTCAAGTAATAAGTTTGCAACCTTATTCCAACAATAAGTTTGCCATTCTATTCTCGTTCTAGACTTACAACTAGTTTTTATTGTCTTTTGGCTATAAAATATCTATAAAAAGTAAGAATTACTGAGAATAGAAATGATTGACTATTTTAAGCTCACACCATACATTACTCTGTATGCTCTATCCAAATTTTTTTCATACATGCATTCAACTTCTATTTATATTTATTAATTTCAATTTCAGAATATCTTATATATCAATATGCAACTTGTTTTTGTAAAAAAGCTTGTGATCAAGTCTTAAAAAATCGCCTAATTTTTCATGTTATTTATAAAGATGAGATTCATAAATAATTTTTATAGTAATGAATATAATAATTATATGAAATGAGAGGATACAATATAAATTATCTTTCATATTAAAAGAATGTAGCATCGAGGATCATTTCCTTCCATTACCGTTGAGACGGAACCATTTATCATCTGCTCAATCAATTGTCATCTTGATTCTCGATCCCTTTTTTTTGTTTTTATGGAGACCTCACAGTACGTAAAGTGAACCTAACCTCATGGTGGTAACCCCTAAATAATGATTTCTAGACTGACACGTGTCAGAGACACGACATACTGATAGCCAGATATCGCATCCGCTTGCGTTGATTTTCTACCCCTCGACACACTCTGTGTCCAGACTTTCCGTAAAACAAACTTACTAGCGCTGCTCTACTCGCTTTATCAGACCACCACATGTCAAATCACCCACATTTCAAAAGAACCCAGCGAGTAACCTTCAAACACCACACGCTGGAGTTGGATAAAGGACAAAAAAATCCTAAAACGGCAGAGAGGGAGAGTAATAAAGCGAGTGATACGGCCCTGATTCACTCGTTTATTGGTAGGGAAGTACGGACCAAAAAGAAAATGGACCCAGATGTGCATGTAACGTCAAGAAACCAGAACAGAACCCACCACCCCCGGTCTTTTCCCTGTATAAAACCACCAGAGTTTTAAGGAAAATTATCCCGATTGCAATCCGTTTTTCTTCTTTTTATCTCATGGATCAGCAACATTTGGATGATGATGAAGCTAAACATTGGCTTCCATCTTACATGTTCCTAAGTGAAGCCATTCCTTCTAGATATACTGCTAATTCTCACTACTTATCTAGCAATATGGATCACCATTTGCCTGCTTTACTCCACAGACCTTCTGCTCCAGAAGCAACTCCATGTTCACAGGTTCTTTCATGTTTTCTCTTTGCTTTCCTCTCTCTCTCTCTCTCTCTCTCTCTGTCTAGTGTGGACTAGTACTACTCTTGCATGACATCTAACTTGTATTTTTGGCGGTTCTCTACGTAGTGTATCAGACCAGTGGTTCCTGATGTTTCAGTGAACCATTTATTACCTGCGTATCATGATCTCGGTTTCAGTCGCGGTGTTGAAGTTGGTCAAAGGCTTTGTGGGAATGGAACTGGACAGCTTTCCACCCGGTTTGACCCGGTTTATAGCTTCCAAGTTAAACAACGGGTGAAGAACCAGGAACTTGAACCGGGCTCTCTTTCTTTCTTTTTTTGCCTTTTTATGATATGTCATGCCAAGGCTTTTCTTTTTTTGCAGCTTTAATTGTAATACTAATAATAACATGGATAGGTCTTAATGGTGGAACTGATTTGATATGTGTGCAGGTTAATGATTTTTATCTGGAAACAAGAGCTAGGGTTTTGCAAAGGCAGCAAAATCGCCTTCTTCAAAACCAGATTTATCCGTCTCAGGCAAATGTGATTGGACTTGGCGGCGGCAATATGAAAGAATCTGGAGGTACTGGTGTGTTCCATCCTCGCATTGCAAACCCCACCACAAGAACCAGTACTAATGTACTTAAAAAGAAGCAAGCTGGTCAGTTGCTTAATCGTTTAGCTTTTGGGACTCTTGGTTAGTAAATTACGGTTTATGAGACAGATAATACTCCCTAATACTGCTTAATTGCTCTTAAATATATGGTGCAGGTTTTTTTTTGTTTTTTTATGGGTTTTTGGTTTTTAAGAAGATAGTAGTGGTATTAGAAATTTCTTGATCACATTAGAAAGGATAGTTACTTGCTTAGTCTTTGTATTTCTATGGATTTTGATTGAAACACCTTGTCAAAATATATCGAATGGATGGTCCCAGATGATTAGTGCCACAATTTTTTTGGGACTCGTGAGCCCCTATTGTTTTCCTTTCTACAATTGTATTCCTTGACAAAATTACAAAATGCTGCCAAGGGAGCATTGCTTTTTTTTGTTGCTGTCAGTGCTTCAGTGCGTAATGCAGAATGGTCTGTTTGGTTACAGACTAGAGACTAAAGAGCGTACTAGGCAGTTGAGAAGAACATATTTTAAGGATACAATAATGATTTTCTATTATATATTAGCCTCTACCAACACCTCTTTCATCCAAAATTATCACAATATGAGCTGATCACATTTGTTCTTACAGCAGCTGGACCGAGAAATAGGCAAGAGTCCCCACTCACTCAACAGAGAAATGACCGGAAAAGGGTTGGTGTCAGCAACCAGGAGGATTGCTATTATCATCTCTCCCCTGAGATGGCTTTGCCTCAGGATTGGGCTTACTGAGCTAAGACTAATGTCTATTGCAAAAGTGTCCAGGAAAGATAGTTATCTTTAGGAGAAGAAAAGAAATGGGTAATAATCATTAATATGCTTTTCGGTTTTAAGCTGTAGATTGAACTAAAGAAATTTAGTCGTTTTGCTTAGAAGGAGAAAGCTGTGTTTAGGCTGTCTATGCAAGTGTTGAGCTTGTTCATAAAAATAAAAGTGTTTGCATGTTCTCTTCATCTAAGCTGTCTTTTGGTCAAGTTCATTTCCAATACTAGTACGGTTAGTTTTAGCTCGAATAGGAAAAGATGAGATTATTGAACTGTTCATTTCTGCAGCTCGGGTTTTTTTTTTTTAACATAAAAAATTATTTTTTCTAAAATTATAAGGGTTAACTTGATATATATGATCTACTTAACTTTGCGGGTAAAAAAATAACCTAGATTAACTTGGATCAACCTATTGAATGAAAAACCTGAATTGACTTGGATTAACCTAGTAAATGAGGAGTAACCTGATGTGATCTAATTAACTTTACAAATAAAAAAATAATCTAGATTGCAAATAAAAGAGTAATATATCAAATCCGAGATTTAGGTTATGAAATTATGATAATTTTGTAGAAAACAAATCAAAATAAATAATAAAATTTTATTCTCAATCAACTCGACATTAAAGAATAAAATTTTAAAAAAATCTAAAAAAAATGAGTTAACTTGTCATATTTGTAATCGGGATCATAAGACTGATGTAACCTCATTGAAAGTAAATTAAAATAAATTACGAAGTCTAATTTTTAAGTGGCAAAATATTGAAGGATGAGATTAAAATAAGAAATTAATTAAGAAAAGAATATAAAAACAACCCGAGCCATCAATCCACCAAACCCATGACCTCGGTCATGACACTGAGATAATTCGTCGCTATATCAATTAATATAAAAAATACTGATGAAATTACCGATAAATATAATATTAGTGACGAGATATTTCATGACAATACATTATCATTGGTAAATTTATTAGTGATTTTTATACGGATAAAATTTGTTTGTTTATATTAATAGAATATTCTGCCAATGTTTTGATTTTTTTTTGGTTGTGTTCTAGTTATCACCACTCATAGTAGCAATGATAGAGGAATCAAAATTCAAAAAATATAAAGTTTGTACAATTACAAATAAGCAATAAAGCTTACTAAAACATGCTACGAAACTAAACATGAGATCTTTACCAATGTAAAATAATCCAACCAAATAAATAAACATGTCATTATAATCTACAAGTGAATATGAAAAAAAATAGCTCACCAAGAATAGAAGCAAATATGAAAAAGACTCCATAAAAGTTTTGAAAAAAAAAAATGAAAATGAAACGCAGAAAATCTCCGGAAGGACCACAGGACAGCCAGCCTTCACCACCTGCTCTCAAGGCTTCGAAATGGTATGGAGCTTGGTGAAGCATCTTTAGTCATAAGGCCAGCGTAACTTAATATCGAACAACCACTCGATTGTTTATATGTTGAAGATCTTCTGTATTTCCATCGATTGTGACTCACAAACTCTCTCTGTTTTATAACATCTTCGTGTCCTCCCGACCGAGAGAGCTGGCTAGCTAGCACCACATACATCCCAAATTCAAACACCGTAGAGGGTTTTTTTTTTTTTTATTATTATTCTTTTTGGTCATCGTGGCCCCTTTTTTTGGGCTATTTGTAAACTTCCCCATCTATCCAAGGTCTTCGACTCTTTGTATCCGGGCTTCAATCCTTATGCTAAGCGCATGCACTGATGATCTAGGATCAGATGTAAGATGGAGGGAAATGGCAATAGCATCATTAATTAAAAGAAAAAAAAAATTATGGCGAAATGGCATCGTGTTATCCTCTAAAACACAGACAAAGGAGGAAGACCTCTCCATGGTAAGCGTATAAATACATTTAAGGGAATAATTTACGAGTGCATGAATGAAACCAGTTCCCCTCCTCCTAAAAAAAGAAAAGAGAAGAGAAGAGAAGTGATGCACAAAGCGACAAAGCAGAGGAGGCTCATTGACTGGAAAATTTATATAAAGAACATCAAATCCCCCTTTTTCCCAAAATCCCTTCATGTTTTGTCTCCTCTCCTGGATCCTAGATCCCTTAACAGAAGTACAGAAATACAAACCAGACACTAACAACGTTTCAATAACCAAATCACTAGAAATCTAATAAAAATAATAAAATAACTGTAAAAAATGGGGGTGCCTCAAACAATGGAGGCGCTAAGAGAACGAGCTGAATTCATAAAAGAATCATTACAAAAAAGCCAAACCATCACTGATAACATGGTCTCCATCCTTGGCTCCTTCGACCATCGTCTCTCCGCCTTAGAAACCGCCATGCGTCCCACTCAGGTACGTTAAGTATCACCCCTACTTCTCACCTTTCTGTTTTAACGGATCTGCATTGTTGTTAGAAAAAGGTAAATCTTTTTTCTTTTTTTAATTTCTGTAGATAAGGACGCATTCGATTAGAAGAGCACATGAAAATATTGATAAAACGTTGAAGGCAGCAGAGGTCATTTTATCTCAATTTGACCTCACGCGAAAGGTACTTTTTTTTTTCTTTAATGAAAATGATTTCTTAATTTTTTTTTTTTATAATGCTATCAAGTAATTAATTAATTTGGATGTGCGTGTGTGTTTGTGAATGTTGTAGGCAGAGGCTAAGATACTGAGAGGGCCACATGAAGATTTGGAAAGTTATTTAGAAGCGATTGATCAGCTAAGAAGCAATGTGAAATTTTTTAGCAGCAACAAAAGCTTTAAATGCAGTGATGGTGTGCTTAATCATGCCAATCAGTTACTTGCTAAAGCTATTTCTAAGCTTGAAGAGGAGTTTAGAAAGCTTTTATCTAATTACAGGTTCGTTGTCTTCGTTTCTTGCTCTTTTTTTATTGAGCTTCAATTGTGTTTTGTTTCAAGAAATGAACGATGACATAGAAAGTTATGATATTTGTTCAGTATATTTGGTTAGATGGTGTCCTTAGATTAGCTTGAACAGAAAAGACTAGTTTTTTTTTTTTTTGTGTTTTGAATTGAGTAATGAATCGAATATTGGAAATGGTAATGACTTCTGCGGCCGCAAAGCGCCAATTAATTGTGAAAGATTCGTTGTTAGTTTGTGCCTGATGCAAGCTGTGATTTATTATGATCTCCAATAATGGTTTTGAAATAAGTTAGGATTGTTTTCAATGACAGCAAGCCGGTGGAACCTGATCGACTTTTTGAATGTCTTCCTGACTCTCTACGTCCATCATCATCTGGATCGCCTAGGAACCATGGTGATGGCAGCGGCAAGAGTCTTATTGATCACCAAGAAAAGAGCTTAGAAAATGCTGTTTACACGCTCCCAATTCTTATTCCGCCGAGGGTTCTGCCACTGCTACATGATTTAGCTCAACAAATGGCTCAAGCTGGTCATCAACAACAGCTATTTAGAATCTACAGGTAATTTCTCTTTTACTTTGTTATTGTTGCTGGTGTCATTACCATGTTCTTTGTTCTTAATTAGAGTTATCTTAACTAGGTTGTCTTCTTTCTTACAAGTTCTCAAGACAAATACATGTCAAAGAATTCATTTATTCCAATTCTGGTGTCTTTATCGTTTGCAGCTAATGATATGCTTGAAACTTGGAATATAAAAAAATCTGCATTGCTCTACCTTTCTTGATCCACGATAAAGACTTTGAAATTGGAAAAAAAAATCCTAGCTTGGTTTTTTATGATAATCTTTCTTGGACAATCTTGTGTAGATTAGTATAAATTGGAACAGACTTCAGTTTTGAGTCTTCAACAATGAGCGATGGACTTGCTCAATGCACCAAAGTTTGGGAAATCATTACATGTCTTTGCTGGATTTGATAAGAAATGGAATTACTTTAATGGAAATGTAGCAATTAATGTAGCGGATACATTACCTTTCAAGAACATGACGCATGACAAATGTTGCCTCACAGAGAGATAATGGAGGAAGTGAACATTGCTTTTATTATCGAAATGATTATTTGCTAATAAATCACACAGAAGAACAAATGTAAAGTTTCATGACTGTCCTTATCAGCTAATGATTCTTATTATCACTGACTTTGGAGTTTTGACGATGATCCATGCTGTTTACACATTCCAGGGACACTCGTGCTTCAGTTTTGGAACAAAGCCTCAGGAAGTTAGGAGTTGAGAGACTTGGTAAAGATGATGTCCAGAAAATGCAGTGGGAGGTCCTGGAGGCTAAGATTGGGAATTGGATACATTATATGCGGATTGCTGTGAGGATTTAACTGTTCAATTGTTGGTATTCGTGTTTATTTGGTTTCTCATTTTTTTTCTAATGCTGGGAACAGGTTAAACTGCTATTTGCTGGCGAAAAGAAAATTTGTGATCAAATACTTGATGGGGTTGATTCACTCCGGGATCAATGTTTTGCTGAAGTCACCGTAAACAGTGTGTCTGTGCTTCTTAGTTTTGGAGAGGCCATAGCCAAAAGCAAGAGATCACCTGAAAAACTATTTGTTCTATTAGATATGTATGAGATTATGCGGGAACTTCACTCAGAGGTTTGAAAGCTTTAACAAATTGTGCTGAAAAATCATGAATATTAAATAATCTATCATGTGAATTCTAAATATTTTTGGACGTAATGATACTATGATGATGATAGAAAGTCGTTTCAAAGTGCGTAGAATTTAAACCATGAATCATTAGTTGCAGATGCAAGTAAAATGAATTAGAAAAATGAAAGGATAAGTAAATTTAAGCCCTATGTATGCAAAAATAGTCTTGTGGAAAGCAGATATAACTATGCAAGAGATGAAAATGGGGGCAAATTGAAATGTGAATTTCAATTGAACATGGTGTGCAAGGTCGCCTTGGAGCTCACAGTCCACGGGGATGAAGATCCATTTAAGCAAAACCGAAATGCATAAAAATATCCTGCATCTGTACCTCTTGGCATCAATTCTTGAGTTCTTCATTAATGAAGGCAACTAAAATGACAATAAGAACATAGAAAACCAACTGTTTTCTTTATGATGGAGCTAACAACATTTCATGTTTATTGATAACCTCAAGGCATTCAAAAATGGCACTACGAATTTTCACTGTGGAAAATGTGTTGATAAGATAATTTCTCATTCTTGTCCTTCAATCTTTTTCTTCAATTCTTGTTGATGCTTATTTTTTCTTGTTTCATTTTCTTTCTTTTTTGGCATGGGGGGTGGGATTACATCTGCAGACTGAATTACTCTTCGGAAGTAAAGCCTGCATTGAAATGCGGGAGGCTGCATTGAGCTTAACGAAGCGACTAGCTGAAACGGTTCAAGAGACCTTTGTTGATTTTGAAGAAGCTGTAGAAAAAGATGCTACCAAAACCACTGTTCTAGATGGAACCGTCCATCCTCTGACTAGCTATGTGATAAATTACGTGAAGTTTCTCTTCGAGTAAGTTATTGTTGCTACATTTTCTAGTTTCTTTTCTGGTGAAGTTTGTCAATTTTATCATCTTTTTTACTTTTTTCAAGTCTACTGCTTGTTCATTTGGTTACTGTGATCATAAGATCTGCTGGTAAGCTGATCTACAGGGCCTTATATATAGTTCCCCTTCATTAAATTGGTTGTATTTTGACCATCTCTCTTTTGCTGCTTCAACTGTCCGTTTACTTGTTCTTATCTGAGCTTCTGCATTTCAGTCTTCAGTGCTCCAAGTTATTTAAGCCTGGCACACTAGTGCCATACTTCATCTCCTCTTACTGCTCTCTGCATCCCACTTGCAAATTTCGTGCATCTGATGATCTTTTAATTTTCGCAGTTACCAATCTACTTTGAAACAGCTCTTTCGAGAGTTTGATGCAAGTGATCCGGATGCTCTGTTGGCATCTGTAACAACAAGGATTATGCAGGCTCTTCAAAATAGCCTAGATGGGAAATCAAAGCAGTATAGAGATCCTGCTCTGACCCAATTATTTCTTATGAACAACATTCACTATATAGTGAGATCCGTGCAGAGGTTTTTTTCATATTTCTCGTGTTTTATACAACAAGGGTTGATACTCTGTACATGCTCTGCCTGCCTGCCACCTTCTAACATCTATTTACAGGTCAGAAGCGAAGGATTTATTGGGTGATGATTGGGTGCAAATACACAGAAGGATAGTGCAACAGCATGCTAATCAGTATAAGAGAATTTCCTGGGCAAAGGTTCGTTTCTTTAACTAGACTTACCCTGCATCAGAATCTTTGTTTCCTTTGACTAGGATGCTGGGGATATCACTTGAACCCACTAATCTTGTCCTTCTAGGATTGTTCTTTGCTGACATGTTTACTTGGCATAAATAAGGACCCATTTGTTGATTCTTTCTGTTAATTTGTATTTAATTATCTCATTACAATTTCTCAATGGAACTTTTGTTTGTCTACATAAAAATTACAACAGCCTGATACATGCTGTATGAATGAATATCTACGGCATCCCTTTTTTGCATATCAATTTGCATAACATTAAACTTTCCTTGGTGTCCTCATGCGTATTGAAGATTGTTATCCTTTTTTACTTCATTCAGGATTGACAATTGCGCTTGTGATTGACATGAACTAGTAGTTACCCAAAATTGTATTCGACTATATGGTTTCTAGTGAATTTTTTTTTTGTATCTTAGTCAATAAGAAGTCATGCTAAACAGCTTGTCTTTGATGTGCAGATCCTGCAGTGTCTCTCTGTTCAAGTTGGTGCATCAGGCGGTGGCAGTGCAATGGGAGCTGATGGCAGTGCCAGTGGAATTTCAAGAGCAATGGTGAAAGATAGATTCAAGACCTTCAATGCCCAATTTGAGGAGCTTCATCAAAGACAATCTCAATGGACTGTTCCAGACAGCGAGTTGCGCGAGTCTTTGAGGCTGGCTGTTGCTGAAGTTCTCTTGCCTGCATATAGGTCATTTCAAAAGCGTTTTGGGTATGGTTTTCATCCTTGGGACCTGCTTCCTCCTCTTCTCCTTGCTTCTCCTTATCATCACATTTCAAAAGAATCCATCCTTTCTTTCTTTTACTCACAGCACAAAGATATACTGTTTTGCATGTTACAGGCATATGGTTGAGAATGGAAAAAACCCTCAGAAGTATATTAGGTACTCTCCTGAAGTCCTTGATCGCATGATGAACGAGTTCTTTGAGGGTAAGACATGGAATGAGCAAAAACGGTAAACATTTGCGAGAAAGATTTAGGCATTTGGCACCATTTATTTTCCTGTACAACTACAAGGTCAAATAATAGGTGGCTTGATATATTCATGATCCACATTAGGCTTGTATTCTTCTTCTTTAAGTTTTGCTGTTATTTCCCAACTACTGAGTCCTGAGTATGTTTCAGTCAAGGCATATATGTACTAAGCACACTTTACCAACAAAATGGACAACCTACCTCCTTTGGGGGGATAAACAAACGAAAACAAAACATTTACACTCTCTCTCCTTTGCTTTTCTTCCTTTTTCTTGTTTCGGTACAAATCACCAACTGGTGGGGAACTCCAAAATCACATACATTCCATTCTAGTTTCCCGAAAGTGAAGTTTTGCACATCAGCCCTCAGCCAAAAATTTTTGGCTGGTCACCATGCTCTCACTCCTTGTGATTGATCGGTGCCTTCTCTTGCTTTAGCAACAGAAGAACAATTTCGGGGGGTCAAATATTATCAAATGGCCAACCAGATCTTCTAGATAGGTTTATATATGGGTTCGTCATCGTGCCATGGCTGCTGCTTAACAATGTGTAGCTAGCCTAGCAAGTTTCTTTCCAACTAAAAATGGTACTAGAACATGTATCAGTCCTTATCCTACTGCTAGAGTCAAACATTCTTCTCTTGAAGCCTCAAAAATTCTATCCTGAAACGGAGTTACTTAATCATTTTGAAGCTAATGGCCAAAATGATCACCAATTCTTCCTGTTAATTTCTAGTTACCTAATATATAGTCCATGTCTTCTTCAGGTGATCTTCAATCAAAAAATGTGAAACCTATGCTAATCCTGCCCCGCAACTTCCTATCAGCGCCAACCACCCAATATACCCTTCAGAGTCCAACAACGAGTCCTCGAGCATCATCCAAATCCTTCTTCTCTTTCTTCCCACCTTAGTTTCAACAATAATAATCCTTAATTCATCAGTAAACATGTTCATGATGTATTCTGATCTTGACCCAGAATCACCGACAATCCGATTAAATTCTCCTCTCATTTCAAATCTTGCAATCTCGTGAATAAAGATGTTAAGTCCCTTTTTTTTTGTATTTTAAAAATGTTTTTTTTAAATAATTTTTTTTATATTTATCATTGCTTTAAATTTTTTTTTATGTTTAAGATCGTTTTGATGTGTTAATGTTAAAAATAAATTTAAAAAAATAAAAAATATATATTTTCAATGCATTTCTAAATAAAAAATATTTTAAAAAACAAATGTTATCATAATACTAAATAAACTCGAAGAATGTTTTGCCTGATCTCACAATCTTTAATCCTAACTTGAGTTCGGATATTTCCTAGGAAGACATGGATGGTTACTCGCATCTTTTACAAACAAGATATGCTCTTTTGTGTAGCAAGTTTGATGTAATGATCTTCAACCTGGATGAAATCCAGTAGAGTTGCTGATAGGAATGAGAAGAAGAATAGTGATTTTCAATGTTCAGCCGTGAACGCTGAGGAGGGTGGTTAGCAGTTCAAATTTGAAAGACTAACTTCTTCTCCTCCTCATGCTAGTAACACAACCACCCTTCTCTTTCTACAAACCACCCTTCTTCTTCTTTCCATGTACATGCAACACTGTTGAAGCCCTTTTCTTTCCTTTTCCCACGAAATCCCTTCATGTTTTGACTGAATTTTTTCCAGTTTAATCAAAACATTGATTAACCCAGGTTTTTGATTATATTATCCTGGATTATTTTTTTTTAATTTCTTTTGAAACTTAAGTCAGTCTAAGCCAGTGGTCGTATAGGACATGTGTCAACCATTCAAGTCATGTCGAGCTAAGTTTTTAAATAGTTGTTTTTTAAATATGATGCTTCTAGTTTAGTCACTATATAAGATTATGGGTTTGAAAAATTAACACGGGTTAATATTGCTTTTTTTAATTACATCATTCAAAAACCTCTTTAGTTTCTTTAGTTTTTTTTTTCAGTTAGGTTATTCTTATCTCATGATCTAGGTGGGGGGTTTATTTGGATGACCTAAGTTTTTTTAGAAGTTATTTTTTTTATTTTATCCTTTAAAATTTGATTCTTTTTAAAATTAAACTTCTTTTTTTATATATATGTTTTTTTTTCTATTGGATTATCTTGTTCGCATGATACTACGGGTTTTGACAACCTCACTTGATTTTGTTGGTGTTTTGTTTTTTAATAATTTTTTTTCATTGATTTTTTTTCTTATTTCATCCTTCTACTGTTTGATTCCTAGGATTTAAAGATAATTATATTTTTTAGTTCTCTTTCTATTATGTCAAGTCATTGAATTTTTTTTTGCTCTTTAAAATACAATAATCATGCTTTAACATTATTTTTTTATGCTGTAAAGAAATTGGTCTAGCTCATGGTGAAGCGCAGGCTATCAATCTAGTAATAGCTAAAAAGCCTTAATCTCCGTTTGAAATTCAGGTTGAATCTATTTTTCATCAAAATTTGAAAAAAAATTTATTTCAAATTAGTTATTCTTAGTATTTTTTTTTATTTTGATGTGCTGATATCAAAAATAAATATTAAAAATAAAAAAAATATTTTTATTTATTATTTTCAAGTGAAAAATATTTTAAAAAGAAATCTTTACTACACTTCTAAACACTCTATTAGTAGTGAGAATAGTGAGGATGAATATGAATGCTTTTAATATTCCTTCTATATATATGGGATTCTTCTCAAAACATAGACGAAACAACAGGAATGAGTATCTTCTTATAAACATTTATTGGATTTGATTTCTGTTTTTGATTTACAAACAATGCATCTCTCAATTTCTTGGAATCTTCGTATCATATCAATATATATATATAGCTGGAAATCGCGTGCTAGTGTTTGTCTAACCTAATTAGATAGTTATATTTAACTGCCAAAGAAAGAAAGGAAACCCAATACGGCTAAATACATCAATATCATCGACATGTGAACCTATTCCATTTGTCTATTTTAGCTTAAAATTAGCATGCAACAAACCCTTTATACGCGTTTATGCCACCCACAATTCTCTGTTCTCTCCTTGTTTTCTCCTAATTGGTTCCATCCCCCAAGATTAAAATCTCTGCCTCCCACTGATCTCTCTCTCTCGTTCTCCGGGGAATTGTTCGAGGAGAGAGATCATTGATCACTATGGCTTCTGAATCCAGTCACAATCAACAACACAACAAAGGAGAATATCAATCATCCGAAAGCACCCATCATGTTCCACCTTCAGCAAGCCATGATCTTAATCCAGGGGCAGGATGTCCTCCAGCTATGGGTTATCCTCCTTCAATGGACTATCCACCACCACCACCAGGGCAATATCCAGGTTATCCACCGCCAGGTTATTATCCCTATGCACAAGCACCACCTGCAGCAGCCTATTATAACGCAACAGTACATCAACAACAAGGATATGAAAGGTCATCAGGTTTCTCACGATGCTTCCTTACAACAATAATATTCTTGACGTTGTTAATATTTACGTCAAG
Source organism: Populus nigra (assembly GCF_951802175.1). Classification (NCBI taxonomy): domain Eukaryota; kingdom Viridiplantae; phylum Streptophyta; class Magnoliopsida; order Malpighiales; family Salicaceae; genus Populus; species Populus nigra. The sequence goes on along the minus strand of NC_084854.1, from coordinate 6,175,770 downwards.
CATCATTATGTGGCTTGTATTGCGCCCTCAACTTCCTGTTTTTCACGTTGACAACTTCTCGGTATCGAATCTTAATGCCACCTTGCCTACCTTCACGGCTAATTGGGAAGCGAATTTAACAGTTCGAAATCCGAATACCAGGTTGAAAACAGAATTTAGTGAATTACAAAACTTTGTGTTTTACAAAGAAGATTATCTTCTTGCTTCAGCTATAACTTCCCGGCCTTTCTCCCTGGAAACAAAGACGAGCGGTGTAATAAATGCCAAGCTATCAGGGAATAACAAGGATAACTTGGTGGAGAACTGGGTGGTGGATAAATTGGCCAAGGAAAGGAGCAATGGATCAGTGAGTTTCAATTTCAGGATGCTGGTTTGGACTACGTTTAGATCAGGTTTATGGTGGAAAAGGCATTTAAGCATGAAAGTTATGTGTGAGGATATTCAGGTTACTTTTGTGGGTGCTTCAGGTGATGGGAATATTGCAGCCAATGGACTTAGGGACTGCTTAGTTTTTGTCTAGTTAATTTGTATGTCACAGAAAGGAAAAAGAAAAAAAGAGTCGCCATATGAAAACGGATTTCTTTCCTCTTTCAATTTCCTCTTGAGCTTCTTAGCTATCATCATCCATGGATGGATGTATTATTTTGAGATTCTGGAATCACTAGGAAGATTAGTAGCAAAAGTGACAAGCTCCTTGTGATATATAGAAGAAAAATCTTCCCCCTTTCTCTTCTTTTATTTTCCTGGTTGTTTTTACACAATATATGTGTTCCAATTTATAATGAATATTGGTAATGATTTTAGTGTATGATAGAAAGAGACTTGAGCATAATCAATTGTGTTAACTTAGGAATTTGAAAGGATACAACTTAAAATTTTATATTACCATGCGTGTAACACTATTTTTTTTTATAATCATTATAATTGCAAATTAAAACAAAACCTAAAGAGCCATGCAGTACACTAAAATGGAGAAGAAATATATATATTTTTTGTTCAATTGGTATATATCTTCATTTTAAGTAGAACATCCATTAACAGGTATAGCACATATAAAGATTTAAAAATAAAAAACTAAAAAGGAAGGAAAATTTATAATGTACATAGACACATTTTACTATTTGCTATGACAGTGTAATTATCATTTTATTATTATAAAAAAAATTAATAGCCTTGATCTTGGGGTATTTTAGTTTTTTTGCATGGTCCATTAATCATTAAAGTATATTGACCAGGAATATACGTTCTTTTACAATTTTTAAACAGAGTAAAATAACTCAATTACCCTCCGAGTCATAATTTTGAAACTGAAAAATATGGGTGTTTATGTCTTTTCACTTTTTAAAACACAGTAAAATGACAACTTTACTTTTGAAATAAAATAAATAAAACAAGCGTCCATGGACATTTTAGTCTTTTCATTATATTTTTTTTAATGTTATTATCAGTTTTGTGGAGGGGAATTTAGTCTTTTTAAATATTATTTTAATGAAAAAAGTTGTTTGCGTGTGTAGAGAACGCACTATCACGTGGGAGGTGCCCTCGCACTTTGGGTGGTGCATGTGGCGCCTCCTTGTAGTAAAAAAAAGTCCTTCACTCGTGTCATTGAAATCACCTTCGTGTGCTCTTCATGTTGGTGCAACGCGCGTCGACAATGGTGAGACAATTTGTTGTCGGTGAGATTTTCTTTTGTTTTTTCTTCTTTTCTTTCTTCTCCCCTAAAAATTACAGATTGGTCCTATTTGTTGTTGGTATTTCAACTTTAGTCATTATTTTGATTTCTATTTTTTGTTGTTAGCCTTTTTGTATAAGTTTTATTTCTTTTCAATTTCATCCTTCAATCCCAATTTGTCATTATTTTGTTTTTCAATTTGATCCTCATTTTTTATTTTTTTATCCTTTCGTTAGAGTTATTTTTCTTTTTGATTTCACCCTCCAATAAAAAAATTATAGTTTCCATCTAATGTATTTAATATTTTAATTTTTATCCTTATTCTTTTAATTACTATAATTTGTTTTGAATTCTTTTGTGTAATTGATTTTCCCCTATTTCATCATTTAGCGTTTGATTTGTTGGGAATTGGGTTTATGGTGTTTTCATGCATGTTATTTCCAATCTAATGATGAAACTCACATATTTAAAAAGTTAACGGGGGTTAACATCTTTTTTTTTTTATCTTATTTTCTTTTTTGATTTCATTATTCAATATTATTTTTTAAAAAAAATATTGGCAAATCAGGGCTTGACAGGTTAACCCAACCTAATTAATTGGATAAAAATATTGTAATATAATTTTCTTTTATTTATAACCTATTAGGTTATCCCAACCTAATGACCTATGATGCAGGTTTTTCAAATCCATGCCTTTTTTTTACGAACTAAAATGGTAGAGGAGAGAGGAGAGTGAGAAGGTAAATTAGACATATGATGAAAGAGGGAAGGAAGACTCACTAGACAAGGAAGAGGTGTAGAGAGGAGGCCTTGCTCTTGCATCATTGGTTAGGGACATGGTGGTGTTGACAATGTTCATTTCACATGTTTTTTGTAAGCCAAACCAACAAAAGAAATAGAAGGGATGTAGGCACTGGATCAACAAAAAATAAAATAAAAGAAAAGAGCTATTTTTTAGAAGAGAATGGTTCAAAAAGAGGGTTTTCTCCTACATGGCTGATGTGGGAGATGGTGGTGTTGTTGGTGATGTTTCTATGGTGGGTTGGATTTTGTCTAATGAATTTGGTGTAAAAATATAAAGAATTTAAATGATTTTGGTTTTCAATAATTGGCTTTATTTGAAACTGTGATGCTTCTTTCTTTTTTAACATCAAATTTAATATAGGTTAGTAAAAAACATTAAACCAAGAATATTCTTTTACTGCAGAAGCAATTGTGGCTTTACTGTTCCTTGGCTGGAGGTGGGAATCAATTTTTTGTCTGGACTATAATTTGCCTAACATTGAGAGACCTTTATCATGCAATTTGTTGTGAAACTCTTGTCTTTTTTTTCTCATATCCTGTATTTGGTTTCTATGATGGTGTTGTTAGTGATGTTTCTATGGTGGGTTGGATTTTGTCTAATGAATTTGGTGTAAAAATATAAAGAATTTAAATGATTTTGGTTTGCAATAATTGGCTTTGTTTGAAACTGTGATGCTTCTTTCTTTTTTAACATCAAATTTAAGATAGGTTAGTAAAAAACATTAAACCAAGAACATTCTTTTACTGCAGAAGCAATTGTGGCTTTACTGTTCCTTGGCTGAAGGTGGGAATCAATTTTTTGTCTGGACTATAATTTGCCTAACATTGAGAGACCTTTATCATGCAATTTGTTGTGAAACTCTTGTCTTTTTTCCTCAAATCTTGTATTTGGTTTGGCAATTTATTTTCTCTCTTTCTCTTTGCATGGTGTTCCATTGTTTTCATTTATAATATAAAAGTTGATTGATTTTTTTCGTCTCTGTTTTTTGCCTTATTAACCGTCATCGTTAGATTTGTCAATTTTGGTTCTTCATCTTTTCTACTCGATTCTCAATTGAGTTGGGGTTTGTTTACAACACCTTTGTAAGAAGTTATCTCTTGGTGTATTTTTTTTTTCTCTTTTAAATATTTATCTTACCATTTTCTTCGCATGTTACTTAATGTTTGAACTTACTACATTAATATAAGAACTTGAAAAAGGAGTAGAAATGAATTTGATTCCAGGTAAAGCTCTAAAAGTTTTATATGAATCTTTTGGACAATATTGGTATCTCATTCTAAAATTGTTGGAATGTGGATAATTTCACCGACAATCAAATGATATGAATTGAAGCATAGAAAACGAGAGAATGTAATTCACTTGGTGTTCTTGGTATACATGAGAATAGGCATAGATTGATTTGATTATGATCATGTCTAATTTATAAGTAATTAAATTGTATTGAATTGGATCAAAGAAAACATACCTCCCCTTGGTGTTATTGATATCTTTAAAAATAAATTATATTCACAAAAAGTTTTGAGTTTATTAATCTCTCCCAAAGTCATCCAACTCAACATGGAAGTAGTAAATCCTAACTAATATTTTTATGTCTTCTCAACACAAAATTCATAAATAATACATGTTTAGGTGAACCAACATTCTAATTCTCTACATTTGGTTAAAGAAAATGCATCTTTTTTTGTTGAATTTTGATAAATTTTGAGTAAAAAAACAACTTTTCTTTGAAAATGATGAGAGCATTTCATTATTCATGGATTGGTCTTTTTTATTTTTATAGGAGAGTTGTATCTCTGATAAAGATGCCTAAATAAAATTTCAAGCAAATCTTTATCAAATGGAAGTGCCTAAGTTTTTTTTAATGAATTTTCCTGGAAATTCATGACATGCTGGTGTGCATGCTCAACTAGTTGTTGTTCATTGTTTACAAAAGAGTTATATGTTCTTCAACAAATATTGAAGAAAATCAAATAGTGGATCAATATTTGCATTGAACGTCGTGTTGCTTAAATATATGCAATATTATTCTTCACATGAGTGAGTCTACTTTTCAGTGCCCTATCATCTTTAAAGATTTTAGCCTTAAATAGTATATGAAGAGTTTAAAAGAGAAGTGGAGAGACTGCTGGAATTTATATTATAAATTTATTATGATGATGTCCAATACCTTTATAGTAAATGGAAGTTTAATGTGGCCTAATTTTTTTTTTAATTTCAGCCAAGAAAACCTCATATCCCTCTCAAAACTAGAAAAAAAATGGCAAAAAAAGCAAAACAGATGTAATTGAGGACTACCTCCCTGACCATAAGGAAATTATATTTATTTTTGTTGATAAGTTTGTTGCCATGAAAAGTGACACCCTTGAAGTGGTGCCTTTCTAGGTGTGTGTAGTTTTGGATTCAAGTGTCTTGGACACTTAATTTTTTTTTTTTTAATGTTTAATAGGAGCTCCGAGTGTTGGTATAACATTGTATGTGAGGTTGGTGCACCATTTGTACTCAGAAGTTGACCCAATACTAAACCCTAACCATGTTGAGCACATTAATTTAAAATATATTTAATATTTTTTAAAAAAATTCTTAAATTAATTAATAATATATTTTAGATATTATTTTATTAAACTCTATTTATTATTTACTTTGTTCTCAAATAAAATAATAAAAATATTTTTGTAATATTAATAACTTTTTTTTCAATCCATTGTAATCTTTTGTTTAAATTTAATTTAGTTGCTAGGTTTATTACCTCGATGAAGACTTGACAGGTTAATCTAAATCGACCTAATATATTATTATTTTAATATTTAATATTTATTTTATTTTTTAAAGTCAAATTATTATTTTACTAGTCATCTAGATTACATTTGGATTTGTGATCAAATCAATGAAGTTATTTTAAAATAATTCATATGATTTAATTTGAAATCATGTTACAAAATGATTAAGTTCATAAGGTTTGAAGGTTAATTAATTAAGCTGGATTTTGGTCAAAATCTTTCTTGCAGTTGAAAAATATATTAAAAATATTTGGATATTTTTTTTAATATTCAAGATTTCTTTTATCCAAGCTGCGTGTAGCACTGTACAATTATCTTGTCCTGCCCCTGACGTTCTAAAAGCATCAGTTAATGTTAATAAAAAATAATGAGACCGTAATTAATATTGTTTAATTCTAACTGTAATGTAATGTGGTTGAGTTTTTTTAAAAAAAATAATAAAATAAAAGCTTTTTTCTAGTGAGTACAAGCAGAATTATATACTGATTATTTTTTTAACATATTTTTTATTTAAAAATATATTAAAATATTTTTTATTTTTATAAATTTATTTTTTTATATAAGTATATAAAAATAATATAAAAATTAATTTTCTTAAACAACTTTGCTCAACATTTGTGCTGCTTCCCAAATGGGGCAAAAACAACGAGTGTGTGTGTTTCAAAGTTAAACACAAACGTGTACACATAGCCCAAGACCAGGCCCAAACTGAAACCACACTTAACATTGCTCAATTACACCACAAGGAAAAACTACAAATCCAAACTCCAGGAAAAAACAAACAAGAAAAAAAAAAGGCACTTGCTAGGATTCCCTCCCTTGGTCGCTACCGCCCAAGGACTCAGCTGACGCTGTTTCTTGAAGACAAAACGAACCGAGTCATTTTGCTGAGTTTGGACGCGGGGTGATCCGTGATTTTTGAACGCGGAAGCATAGAGGGACTACACTAACGTGACCCGATTACAATTTGGTATTTGAACAAGAATATTGGGACCTGTTTTCGGAGGGTGGATCACAGAAATGTGAGTTTTCTTACGACACATTGATTTTCTTTTCTTCTTTTTTTCTTTTAGCTGTCGAAGAAATGAGGTTTTTAGTTTTACATCTTTTTTCAAACTGTCGATCATATTGTTCATATTCTAGTTAAAATGCACACTTTTGCTACTTCTTAGTGTCGATAGTTGAGATGGGAAGCATTGCATTTACTTGGCTGTAAGGATTTTTTTGGTTTCTTTCTCGATTTTTCCGTAGATTTTTAAATATATGTATGTGATTTTTATATTACCAAGTCGAGTGTTTCAATCAGGCCACGGATTTCTTAGGACAGTTTTTGCTTGATAAATAGAGTTGTTCTTTAAGATGCCTTCTAGTTTTCTGATCAGAGTGTTTTGTTGAGTTGAGGTTTGGAGGAAAGGCCATATTCTTGTTTATGAACACCTCAAGTGTTCTTTGACCTTTTGAAAAGACATGTCTGCTTTCTTTAATGTCTTCGAATCTGCCTGTGTCTTGGTTTGGAGGAAAGGCCTAATTTAGAGTGAAACTAATTTATCTGATTGATCATTTGTGTATGATATACCCCATCAAACATCATGGCAAAGTTAGCATATAAACTGCATCTTTTAAAATCATATAAATTTCTTAGTTTTTAATTTGACTAGCATTTTGTATCTCCTGTTTATTCTTATGTAGGATTTTTGAATTGTGTCTAAGGCTCTAAGCTTGCTAATGCTTGACATTGGAGTCTTTTCAAGTTATATTATTTCTGTTTCATTGATCTCGATCTCTTCTGAGCCCTATGCTATGCTACCGTATGGCGGATTCAATGCAGTTGCTTCTGTAACAGCTGGTAGATTATCTCATTAGATAAAGAAGTTAGGAGCTTGTTTGATTCATGAAAGAACCTGTGCCCCACTTTCTGAAATGTGTGTTGGAACACTTTAAATAGCTCCTAAGTTTGTTGTTCCTCTTTACTCTAATGATCTGGTTTCTACAAAACACAAAACATGCATATTAATCAACATGTAAACAAAAAATCAACTTGCAGTACTTGTTGATAGAAAATAGACTTGAAGAAGTAGATTGAGGCAATGATCAATCATCTGGTCTTCAATTTATTGTTTGCTCTTTAATACTAGTAATGTGATTGCAATATTGTTTCTTCGGCTTACTTGATCTCATATTCTTGGCAGCATAACCAATAATAAACTGCGAATCAAAATTTATATATTACTTTATGTAAGAATTTTGATAGAAGGAATACAAAAGAGAAAGTTTTCTTCTTATTAAAACCATGTCATAATTGTCTCTTTTTATAGGCAATTTTGACAGCTAATTTTAACGTAACGTTTAAAACAAAAGGATAGAACTTGCTAGTTTAAAAGGACACAAATCTATTTAAAGTAGAGTTTAACAATGTGATCTTTGAATAAGTAGAATCGGCCTTGCTCTACACTTTATATTATCGCATTTTGTTTCTTGTTAAACCAAAATTTGTCTGCGAGTTATAGCTTTTTCCGCCACATTTTTTCTTATTGCTGATTGTAGTTTTGTTTTAATATTAAATACCTAGGCATGTTAAAATGATGATTTTTTGACAAGGATGATACTGTGATGGAGTCAAGGTTGATTTGTTTGTTGCTTGTTGTTGAATGATTGTCAATCATTTTAACATTCTAAAATGGTTTTGATAGTATGGAATGTGTTGGGACAATGCCAAACTCACCTCGATTGTTATGTATAGTCTTGCTCCAAGATGCATGTTGTTCTGATTTCGTTCTGATTTCTTGAATATGGATGAAGATAAGTCCTTATAGAAGCCCACAGCTGATATGTATGGTTAGTTTTGTCCACATGAACGGATACAAGCTTTGGCCACAGTGCTACCTAGGTAAGTAGAAATGGCTTTAGCCTGCAAGACTGCTTGATTTTTTCAACACTCACTCTTTTTCAGTATTTGTTCCAGTATTTCATTTTTTATTTTAACCCTATTTAGATTATCTAAAATTCTAATTGTTTTTCTTAATTTCGGTTTGCATTGAAGAGCATATATATTGGTCTTCTGATTACTACATTTCAAGAGCATGACTGCATGAAGATCTGAAGTTTGGGTTAGCCCTCGCCTGCTGCTGTAGAAGCTTTGCTTCTAATTTAGTGATCGCCTCATGACTGTCATTTTAAGTTGCTTTTTAATAGCACTCGCATGAACTGGATTGTCTTGAAGCATCCTTTCTACGGTAATTGTTCCTTCCTGAAATCAACCTGCCATCTGTCATATAAGCACTAAAATTTGATCTGTTGAGCACTTGAGTCAGATGGCCTAAGGACATTTACTGAAGTGGAGATCTGTGTGAGCTGCAAATATTTATATTAATGTCCTTGCCTTCTATTCAGTTGGTTGACGAGGCACCATGTGGTTTTGGTACATTGTTGGGCATTTTCCGATGTAAGCGTCTTTCAGGATGCTGCTATGTCTATACAGGATTGCAAGGGAATGCTTTATTTGTTGTGTACTATGATGTTATGCCTAATGAAATCCTTGGCAGAAAAAGGAAATCAATATAATTGAAACAGCGAGGGTCATGAATTAATCTAGATTTAGGACGTCCACGTTAAGCGTGTAGCGATTTTATGGATCACTTGATTGTTGTGATTGATATGTGCATACTGCATAGACTATTCATCTGCATATCCAATTGATATTACAGAACCTGAGGGACAAATTTGTTGTACGTGGATCATGTTGCTGGCTTAATCTTATGATTTACTAGGAAACGTTAAGGTGGAACTTTCCTCTAGTGTATGATCTGGTCTTACTGGTTGGAAGATCGCACTCCTTATTTGTAGGTTGCTGCGCATATATCAGATGGTGTAGTGATATAAGCAACTTTTGATCAATGTTCTTGGGCGTGCCAGATCGAGGTCTTTGCATGATGGAAGTTTGGTTACTAGTCACAGCCTACCATCAAAGCAGATACTTGAGGGGTGTTTTTAATTCAGTTGCATCTAGTTTATATCTAACTACAGACACCTGTGTCTGTATGAAGCTCTTACAGGACATAGCATTTTAGCCCAAATGGATTTAAGGATTCTAAACTTCATCGGAATTTAATCTATAAGATACTCTAATTTCAATGGTCTTGTTTTGTTCCCAGTTTTATTTCAATACATACATGATGAAGATGGCGCTGGTGTAGAGCTTAGATATGCACAATTCACAACAATAACATAAGAAACATTGTTCAAATGATAGATAGTCTTTGCCATTATGGCATTGTGTTAAAAGTTGTTTAATTTTATTTTACTTTTTAAATACTGATTATAATAAGACATTTACCCCACTCTATGGTCTATATAACAAGTGGAGTGGAACCTGCTGTCTTAGGTTGCCTAACCTAAATGAGTAGGCTTTTTTTGAAGCCTAGTTTGCCCAAGGAAGTCGTCCCGGATTCTTCTATAAACATGATAAGATGCATATCACGATAAAAGAGGTCACGTTACATTGCCCCCGGTAGGGTATGGTGAAGACCCCGGCGGCTATAGAGAGGAAGGCAGAGAAAGAAGCTAACGTTACGTATGTCGTTTGTCTGGAACCACTGTCTCTATCACTTGTGAATGTTTGGTAAGAAACTATCAATTTTTTCCCAAATGGATTTGGAATCAAAAGACATTCAGGAAAATAATTTTGAAACGAGTCAATGAAAAATGGGTGCTGGAAAGCGTGAACCATGGAAAACGTTGTCAAATCCAAGTCCGATTTTTCATCATTTTTGTCTTCGAACCATGTTGTATCAATTAACTTGGTCAAGTTTCTATCTTGTGTACGAGTGAACAGAGGCATGTGAAACCCCTTAATTTCTATGGGAGACTGGAAACCTCCTGTTTGTTTGTTTTATACAGTACTTCGAAACGAGTGGGGTCTTCGGATATGGAATAGAAGATAATGGAGACGAAAGGGATCAAAATTATCTTTGTAATTCAGCTTTCTTTATTTTCCCTTTTAAGATGGTCTTGTCAAGCTTTTGTTGTGATCCAATAAAAGGAAATCAAGCTTCTTCTGTTTTTGAGATCAGATAAAAATTATCTTTGTAATCCCTCGATTAACAAGAATTAATATCGACACTTTTTTTTTTTTAATTGAGATTGCGGCTTGAAGCCTTAAAAAATACTTGTATCACTCGAGTTAGTGTAGATTTAATGAGGTTAAAATACAATATGATCTAATCGTTTCTATCAAAATGATTTATAAACTTATTAAAATAATATTTTGTTTTATTTTTTAAAATTTAATTTTGACATTAACATATTAAAACGATTCAAAAACACAATAAAAATATTTTGAAATAAAAAAATTTCAAAATGTTCCAAAACTTCAATTGAAACATTATCTCATAAAAGGCAAATCGTAAAAAATACCTTAGCAAAATTCTAAATCAACAAAATATTAAAGGATAAAATTAAAAAAAAATATAATAAAAAAGATTTAAAACAAAATAAATAGCAATAAAAATAATGAGACTAAATTTGATATAAAAATAATTTGAAATCAAATTCTGAGAATTGAAATTAAAAAAAATGAGAAGCTTCCAACACCGCCTTCTGAGGCGGTGTTTGGACATGAGATGACACTGCACGTGCTGCCAATTCAATGGCTCGTGCGTATCATACACCACTTTTTTCTAGAATAATAATTATGTTTATCAAAAGACCAAATCACTCACGGTCAACTTGTTTATAAATAAAAAAGCAGTTTAAAAATACAATAAAGTCCTTGGATACAAGCTTGAAAATTTTTTCTTTTAAATTTAATATACTCTTTACATTGTGTTTTTAAAATGTAAAAAAAAATAAAAAATTCCCCTCTATCATCCTTTTAACAAAATTTGCTTCTTGGGGTAATATAGTTTTTACATTATTCATATAAAAGATAAAAATACTGAATTGTTCCCGATCAACATTTTAAAATTTTTTGCTTTTAAGAGTAATATAATCTTTACATCGTGTATTTAAAAAATAAAAAGACCAAATTATCCCTAATTATTCTTATAATAACTAATAATTCTTATGGAAAAGATCATATTATCTTCAATAAAAAGTTTATTGATTTTTTTAAAAAAGAGAAAAATGATAATTACATTATTTTATTATGATGAATAATAATTTGTGTCTAGAAAAATAGTGAATTGTACATGCCAATCAATTTATTTTATAATATTAATGTTGATTTATCTAGAGATAAGTTATACAAGGTAGGAAATTTGAGGGCTAATAGCCACATGGAAAGATGCAAATTGTTAATGGCACAAATAATAATATGATTGCAAGTACCAAAGGACTAGCCAAGGTTAATGGATCCCAAAGATGTAGGATGTGGTGCCATATTTGACTTAGTGTATAGCTTAAGAAAAAAAACACTCTAATTTTTCAAGTTTTAAAAATTACAATTCTAAATTATTATGGAAAAAAAATATAATTTTTAAATTCTAAATAATATAAAATCTCTTATAAAAATATAACACATAAAATTGTTTAAATAGGAGCCAAACCACCATTTGCATAGAGAAACCTAAACAAAATAAAACTCTAAAACTTAATTAAGAATCAAAATCCTAAAATATCTAGGGAAATTAAAAAAATAAATCATAAACAACATTTTATGGGTTGAATTTGAACATGAAAACAACCTAAAGAGGCTAAAGCTCATAGTAGAATGCATTGGAAAATTGTTAACCTGATTCAACAATTGAATAAAAAATTATGTTCTTTTTCATTAGAAAACTCATTTGATGCATCCATATTGTTTTGGACTTGTCGATATATATCTCGCATTAGACTTCTCTACCTGAGAAAAAATCATCCTTATGTTCAAGGTTAGAAAATGAACTCTTTCATTCCAAAAATAATAAAATAAAAAAAAAATACTTTGAATATAACATTATAATTAGTTTATTTACAAAGTAACTTGTCTTTGGCCTATCGGTTTCCAAATCTTCACCTCTAATAAACATATTTTTGATAGTAGCTTTCACCTCTAAAAATACTTTCTTCAAATATGAGAAATGACACATGAAAAGTACCACCACCAAGATAAAAAAAATAAGCTTTTTTTTTTCATCACAACTACTAGCGTTAGATAAAATCATAGTCTATATAGGAATCCTTGATCAAAAGGATTTGTTTTAAACTAGTTAATTACAATTTTTATTTAACGTGTTAGTTACATTCCTTATTAGATTATGATTGTTGGAGGTTGTAATCTCCCTATAGATATAAGGCCAATATATATTGAATTTAAGAGTGTTAATCGATCAATAAACACTAAAAATGTTCAAAAACTTTTGTGTTTTATTTCTAACAAGCTTTATTATTCAACTCATAAGCAATGATTCTTGTATTCACCTTATTGATAATACATATCACAATAAGGCCAATAATAACACTAATATCCATTGTAGTTTTGTAACATCCCCCATTTCTTTGATAAAACCACAATCTCATGTCAATAGAAAAACAGAGTAGTTAAAATTTTTTTTTTACATACATATTCGATCATGGTCTTCGTGTTAACATCTACCGGAATTTCGACGGAGTCCCCCCTATACTAGAAGGTCCCAAATTACTGGCATGTAACCTGTTTACACTTCTAACAGTTCGCATCTCATAACTTAATTCCCGACCCAAATTAACCTGGGCTTCAATTCCACAATTATACTGACACCTATCAACCATAATATTTATGATATGCATGATATAATAAAAATATCATTATGGACGGATAATTTAAATAAATATAAATACATAGACATGAAATAGGGTTATATAAACTACAACGTTAAATTCATCCAATCAAGTTTAAATATTTATTATACAAATTAAGTTATACAACCATTTTCATGTTTACAAAATACAAGGGTATACTCCCTAGAACCTAGATCTCAAAAAGGGAACATAAGCTAGGATCTACTCCTGTCGTGCATGCGATGATCCTGAAACAAAATACATATTATTGCAAGGTGAATATCACCATAAATATAACAATATGAATATCTAATAATTTCAACAGGGTAACATACATTCATATTTCATTTACTTCTCCCTTCTAGTTTTTTATTTATTTAAAATATCTTCCTTATTCAAACTATTAATAATCGTTCCCTCTACCACTATCAACCTTCATTCCAGACCTTATAAGATCAACATGATTACTTTTGCTTATCACATTACCGATACCAATTTCACTGGTATCGTCATCACCACCCCATAGGAGTCGATATAAGGCGATCCCTTTACCCAGAATCTTAACATACACTAAATGTATGCTAGCCATTACATGCTGATCCCTTTACCCGGGATCCTAACATATACTGAATGTATATTAGCCAATACGTGGAGATCCCCTTACCCGGGATCCTAACATACACTAAATGTATGTTAGTCCATTCATGACGATCCCCTTGCCCGGGATCCTAACATACACTAAATATATGCTAGCCAATACAGGGTGATCCCCTTACCCGGGATTCTAACATACACTCAATGTATGCTAGTTTATGCCTCAAATCACACTTCTCATATTTTCTTTGTCAGTGATAATTTCATCACTTCGCAATTCACATAACAACTTTTCACCTTGAATACACATACATTCAGTAATTCACATTTCACATCAAAATATATTAAATCATGGAATTTTAACTAGAAAGCGTAGGTGTGAATCACCTACCTGCAATAGAAGCTCTACTCGTGCTCCTCTGCTGCTGCTGTTGCACCACGTCTGTGGTCCCTCCTGCAAATCACAGGTTTATCTCATAAATTTTCCTCACTCAAGGATATGTTTTATAATAACCATATCAACAACCAATAAGTCTTTCTTTCAGTCATTTCTTAGTACTTTATGTTTTTCTCATTTCAATCATTATTACTGTCATTCTTTGTCCAATCCTAGTTATCATTCCTTTCTTTATATTTGGACCATCATTGTCCAACTGTTATTGCCTCGTTTTTGAACTATTACTGTCTGACCTCTCCTCAGATTTTTAACTATATCTGGAGTTATAGAACTCCGATTCAAGCAAAATTTATGGAGTTGGAAAGGTAAGATATGAGGCTACAAATTTTATGATTTGAGAAGAACGCAGTTCTGCCTCTAAGATAGTCAAAATCGCTCATTAACAACCACTTGGACTGTTACTGTCCATTTTTGAACTGTTACTATCTGACCTCTCCTCAGATTTTTAACTATATCTAGAGTTATAGAACTCCGATTCAAGCGAAATTTATGGCGTTAGAAATGTAAGACATGAGGCTACAAGTTCTATGTTTTGGGAAGAACCTAGTTCTGCCTCTAAGGTAGTCAAAATCGCTCATTAAGAAACATTTGTACTGTTACTGTCCATTTTTGAACTGTTACTGTCTCACCTATCCTCAGATTTTTAACTATATCTGGAGTTATAGAACTCCGATTCAAGCGAAATTTGTTACAATTTCTATGAAGGAACTTGATCCTAATTCCTTCATTCTCCTACCTAAAATCTCTTTGAAGGTCAAGAGATGAAACTGTCCAGATTCATCAACCTTTCCATTGACACACAACACATGAAGTTCTTTACTTTAACAACTCTTACTTTTTCCTCAATTCAAGTCTAAGAACTCAATATATAAATTAACATCCAGGCATCAATTCATAATCGACTTGAAATGACTCATAAGACCAGGTTTAGAATATCTTACCTGATGTGAATCAAGGCTTCGATCCCTCCTTTTCTTTCTAATGACAGCCGACCCTCCCCTCTTCTCTTCTTGTTCAATTTTTCTTGTTAATCCCTTTCCCACCAGGGTTTATTTTACCTATAACCCTCAATCTGAGATGGGTTTTTTTTAAAAAAAATTTGGTGTTTCTCTCTGGATTTGTAAAAGTAGATATAAAAACTTCATCTTTTCTTTCTTTACGTAGCTGCAGATCTGTTTTTGGTGAGAATAGGAGTATTTATGCTCTATGATTATTCTTATTTGCATTTAGGCGTCATTTTTTTGAAGTGTATTCGTTCTTGCCCCCACTTCTTTTTATTTTAGTTTATTTTCTTTAATTTAATCCAGCCTTGGTTTTTTTTTTCTCTCTGGATTTACAATCTCCCCTCCTAATAAACATTTCATCCTCGAAATTCAAGTTACTTACCTATATCGAAGAATAAGTGCAGAAACTTTTCCTTCATCTCGGATTCTCTTTCCCATGTTTCTTCTTTTATTCGAGAGCTTCTCCACAATACTCTCACCAAGGGAACTCTTTTATTCCTCAACAATTTCTCATCTCGATCTAAGATCTTGACGAGCTTAGTTTCATGGTTAGATTCCCTTTAATCTTCATAGGAACTTGTGGCAATACCCGTGAGGGGTCTATCTTCGCCTTTCGCAGTAATGATACATGGAACACATTGTGAATCTTATCCAAATATACAGGCAATTCTAATCGATATGCAACTGGCCTGATTCTTTATTTAATCTCAAAAGAGCCAATATATCTCGGGGCTAATTTCCCTTTTAATCCAAATCGAATGATGCCTTTCCAAGGAGCCGCCTTCAAAAATACTTTATCCCCAACTTGGAATTCCAACGGCCTTCTTCGGCGATCTGCGTAACTTTTTTGTCTATCCTGGGCTCCCTTCATTCTCCTTTGATCACCCTTACCTTGTCAGTTGTCAGTTGCAGCATCTCAGGTCCCAAAAGCTTCCTTTCTCCTACTTCCTCCCAACAAATTGGGGTCCGACATTTCCTCCCATACAATGCTTCATATGGAGCCATACCAATAGTAGTTTGATGGTTATTATTATAAGTAAACTCCACCAATGGTAGGAGATCCTCCCAATTCCCTCCAAACTCCAGCACACAGGACCTCAAAAGATCCTCAAGAGTTTGGATGGTCATTTCAGATTGACCATCTGTCTGAGGATGAAATGTCGTGCTCAGATTCAACTTTGTCCCCACTGCCCGTTGTAAGCTAGGCCACAATCTTGATGTGAACCTTGGATCCCGATCTGATATAATTGAAATCGGCACTCCGTGAAGTCTGATTACTTCATTTACATACAATTTTGCCAGTTTATCCACCGAATCAGTCAATTTCATTGGCAAAAACAAAGCAGATTTTGTTAGTCGATCCACGACCACCCATATGGCATCATTCCCCTTCTTTCCCCTAGGTAATCCCGTCACAAAATCCATAGAAATATCCTCTCATTTCCATTCTAGAATTGATAATGACTGTAATTCCCCTGCAGGTTTCTAGTGTTCTATCTTTACTTGTTGACAGATCCCACAATTTGACACAAATTCTGCTATTTCCCTCTTCATATTTGGCCACCAGTAGTTTTTCTTTAAATCCCTATACATCTTTGTACTCCCAGGATGAGTAGCAAATCAAGATTCATGAGCTTCTCTTAATACTTCATCTTTCAAAATCTTATCCTCAGGCAAATAAATTCGCCTACCCATAGCTATTAGCCCATCAGATAACATTTGAAATGATGTCTCTATACCCTTGTTTACCCTCTCCTTGATCTCTTTTACTTTACTATCTGCTTGTTGAGCCACCAAGACCCTGTCTCGAAGCACATATCAGATCTTTAACTGAGCTAACAGTGATCCTTCGGGCCCTACACTTAGCCGCAAGCCCATTTTCTTTAATTCCACTATACTTTCTTGTTCCTTAAGCTCCACATCATTCATCACTCCCTTCCTACTCAAGGCATCGGCTACTACATTAGCTTTACCAGGATGGTAGTCAATAACACAATCGTAATCTTTTCTTAACTCTACCCATCTTCTCTGCCGCATGTTTAACTCCTTTTGTGACATCAAATACTTCAAACTTTTATGGTCTGTAAAGATTTGAACTTGTGTCCCATATAAATAATGTCTCCATACTCTTAAGGCAAACACCACCGCTGCAAGTTCTAGGTCATGAACCGGGTCATGAACCGGGTAATTCACCTCATGCAACTTTAACTGTCTTGATGCATAAGCAATCACACGCCCATTTTGCATCAATACACATCCCAGACCCTTTTTTGAGGCATCACTATATACCACAAACCCTTCTGTCCCCGATGGAAGGGCCAACACAGGAGCAGAAGTGAGCCTCTCCTTTAGTTCTTGAAAGCTTGCTTCACACTCTTCCGACTAAACAAACCGGACTTCCTTGCTGGTCAGCTTAGTTAAAGGTGATGCTATGGTGGAGAATCCTTCAATAAACCTTCGGTAATATCCAGTAAGACCCAAGAAACTCCGGATTTCTATCACATTAGTAGGCCTTTCCCATTTTAACATAGCCTCAACCTTTCTTGGATCTACAAATATTCCTTCTGCAGATATTACATGGCCCAAAAATACCACTTCCTTGAGCCAGAACTCACACTTATCCAGCTTTGCATATAATTGATTTTCCCTTAAAGTTTATAGCACAACCCTTAGATGTTGTTCATGCTCCAAGTGAGAGTTTGAATACACCAAAATATCGTTAATAAATACAACCACATATTGGTCCAGGTAAGGCCGAAACACTCTATTCATCAAGTCCATAAACATGGTCGGAGCATTGGTTAACCCAAAAGGCATCACTGAAAACTCGTAATGCCCATAACGGGTTCAGAAGGCAGTCTTTTGTATGTCTTGTTCCTTGATTCTCAACTGGTGATATCCAGATCTCAGATCTATCTTAGAAAATACCCTAACACCCTTCAACTGATCAAACAAGTCATCTATTCGTGGGAGTGGGTACCTGTTCTTCACCGTCACTTTATTCAATTGACGATAATCAATGCACAAACGAAGGGTGCCATCCTTCTTCTTTACAAACAATACCGGAGCTCCCCAGGGTGAGTTACTAGGCCGGATGAAGCCTTTATCTAACAATAACTGAAGCTGGACCTTCAGTTCCGCCAATTCTATAGGTGCCATCCTTTAAGGAGACTGGGCTATAGGAGAAACACTTGAAATAGTTTCTATGGAAACTTCAATTTCTCTAACTGGAGGTAATCCAGGCAATTCTTCTGGAAATACATCTTGAAACTCCCTCATAACAGGAATACTAGCCAAATCTATGTTATCCTTCTCCAGCTCTTTTATATGGGCTAACCAAGCAGAACAACCTTTTTTCAGTAATTTTCTAGCCACCAAGACTGAGATTACACAACTTGGAATTACTTTTCTTTCCCCTTTAAACACTACTCTTTTATCACCTATTCCTTGGATTGTCACCGTCTTGGTGAAACAATCCACTTGTGCCTTATGTTTACTTAACCAATCCATGCCCAGAATCACATCAAAATCATATAACTCTAACGGCATAAGATCTGCCCTCAACTCTAATCCTCCAATATATAGTTTTACCCCTCTATAAATATCATCAATATGTATATTCTCTTCCAAAGGTGTACTAACCATCACCCCTACTCCCAAGTTACTAGATAACACATGCAAGTTATTCACAATTCTATAAGATACAAAGGAATGACTAGCTCTAGGATCAATTAAAGTATAAACTTGCATTGTATCTAACTGTAAAGTATCTGCCACCACATCAGGTACAACTCCCACATCCTCGTAGGTCATGTGATATACCCGACCCTGAGTCCTCCCCTCCTGATTTCTGGGCCTCCCACGAGTAGCACTCGTCCCTGACTAGGTAGGCCTGATAGGACGATTGACTGTCACAGATTTCTGCTTGCTCTGAACCTCAATCCTCTGACCATGGGCTCCCTCGGTAGTTCTACGAGGACAATCCTTCTTCCGGTGACTCGTGACCCCACAATAGTAACAATCTCTTCCTACATGCGGGCACTCTCTCCATCGATGCCCCTCACTTCTACAAATATAACATCTCCCCGGCATCGCAGAGCAATCTCCCGGGTGTTGCTGCTCACACCTCTGACAAAACGGATATACTGGTCCCTTTTGCTCTGTAGACCCTCCAGCAGTTTTGACTCCCTGTCTAGACTATCCTCCCCAAGCTCTTCTTCCACTGACTTGTCTAGATCCTCCTAAGCTCCCTCCTGGGTGAAACTCCCACCCCTTCTCTGGGACGGTCCTGATGATGGCCCGCTCTTCCCCTTCTTTGGGAGAGGAGGTCTCCCAGTTATAAACTCAAAATCTCTCCTCTTAGCTCCCATTGCCTGACTCTACTCGACCACTAGCTTCGGGGTATCCTTTATTACCCTCTCCATACCCTGAGCAGCACGTATCAATTCCAGTATCGACTGAAACTGCATGGCTATCAATATCATTTTCAATTCCCGTCTCAGTCCATCTCGGAACCTCTCCACCCTGTGGCGCTCTGTAGGAAGGTAAGTGGAGGCAAAAACTGCTAAATCCTGAAATCTCCTCTCATACTCCAGCATTGTCAAATCTCCCTGCTTCAATTCCAAAAACTCCTGTTCTTTCTCCCTCTTATGCTCCCAAGAATAGTACCTCTCCTCAAACTCTTCACGAAAATCCCTCCATCTCAATACCTCCCCTGATCTCCTTTCTCTAATGGTCTCCCACCAAGAGTGGGCACTTTCAACCAATAGCTGAGTCACACAATCCACCCGTAACTCCTCTGGCACCTGCATCTGATTTATAACTCTTTCCACTTTCCTCAGCTAATGCCTAGCAACCTCAGCATCCTCTTCACCCCGGTAAGTCATACAACTCATCTCTCTCATACCCTTCACCCATTACACTATGGTGACTATTCCCCCTAATCTAGGAGTCGTATTGGAGGCCCCCGCTACCATTCCTGCTGTCACAGCTCTCACTATATGCTCCATAAAAGCAGGATCTGAAAATAGGTTTGATTCAGCTACCGGTGCCACTGGTGGAGGTATATTATCTCCCCCCTGTCTGTCTGATCCATCGGGCATGGATACATCTGCCTGACGGAATGATGAATCATCTCGAAGTCTCACTAACTCGCCCCCTTCTGAGTACACTGATGTTGCAGGTATATGAAAGGAGGTGTCTGCCAAGGGATCCCAGTCTGGATCACTTTCATTACGAATACTCTGGCCACTTCCCTGAATTGGGGATGGATCAGTCCTAGCTCTTTGCCTTATTCTCACCATCCTGAAACACATTCCAAAACCATATAATCATTCTTATCCCCGGAATAGCAACCTGAGCTCTGATACCAAATGTAACATCCCCCATTTCTTTGATAAAACCACAATCTCATGTCAATAGAAAAACAGAGTAGTTAAAATTTTTTTTTTACATACATATTCAATCATGGTCTTCGTGTTAACATCTACTGGAATTTCGACGGAGTCCCCCTTATACCGGAAGGTCCCAAATTACTGACATGTAACCTGATTACACTTCTAACAGTTCGCATCTCATAACTTAATTCCCGACCCAAATTAACCTGGGCTTCAATTCCATAATTATACTGACACCTATCAACCATAATATTTATGATATGCATGATATAACAAAAAAATCATTATGGATGGATAATTTAAATAAATATAAATACATAGACATGAAATAGGGTTATATAAACTACAACGTTAAATTCATACAATCAAGTTTAAATATTTATTATACAAATTAAGTTATACAACCATTTTCATGTTTACAAAATACAAGTGTATACTCCCTAGAACCTAGATCTCAAAAAGGGAAAATAAGCTAGGATCTACTCCTGTCGTGCATGCGATGATCCTGAAACAAAATACATATTATTGCAAGGTGAATATCACCATAAATATAACAATATGAATATCTAATAATTTCAACAGGGTAACATACATTCATATTTCATTTACTTCTCCCTTCTAGTTTTTTTATTAATTTAAAATCTCTTCCTTATTCAAACTATTAATAATCGTTCCCTCTACCACTATCAACCTTCATTCCAGACCTTATAAGATCAACATGATTACTTTTGCTTATAACATTACCGATACCAATTTCATTGGTATCGTCATCACCACCCCATAGGAGTCGATATAAGGCGATCCCTTTACCCAGAATCTTAACATACACTAAATGTATGCTAGCCATTACATGGTGATCCCCTTACCCGGGATCCTAACATACACTGAATGTATGTTAGCCAATACGTGGAGATCCCCTTGCCCGGGATCCTAACATACACTAAATGTATGCTAGTCCATTCGTGACGATCCCCTTGCCCGGGATCCTAACATACACTAAATGTATGCTAGCCAATACAGGGTGATCCCCTTGCCCTGGATCCTAACATACACTAAATGTATGCTAGCCAATACAGGGTGATCCCCTTTCCCAGGATCCTAACATACACTCAATGTATGCTAGTTTATGCCTCAAATCACACTACTCATATTTTCTTTGTCAGTGATAATTTCATCACTTTGCAATTCACATAACAACTTTTCACCTTGAATACGCATACATTCAGTAATTCACATTTCACATCAAAATATATTAAATCATGGAATTTTAACTAGAAAGCATAGGTGTGAATCACCTACCTGCAATAGAAGCTCTACTCGTGCTCCCCTGCTGCTGCTGTTGCACCACGTCTGTGGTCCCTCCTGCAAATCACAGGTTTATCTCATAAATTTTCCTCACTCAAGGATATGTTTTATAATAACCATATCAACAACCAATAAGTCTTTCTTTCAGTCATTTCTTAGTACTTTATGTTTTTCTCATTTCAATCATTATTACTGTCATTCTTTGTCCAATCCTAGTTATCATTCCTTTCTTTATATTTGGACTATCAC
This sequence comes from Populus nigra, assembly GCF_951802175.1. NCBI lineage: Eukaryota > Viridiplantae > Streptophyta > Magnoliopsida > Malpighiales > Salicaceae > Populus > Populus nigra. The sequence goes on along the minus strand of NC_084854.1, from coordinate 6,153,777 downwards.
TGTCCAACTGCTATTGCCTCGTTTTTGAACTATTACTGTCTGACCTCTCCTCAGATTTTTAACTATATCTGGAGTTATAGAACTCCGATTCAAGCAAAATTTATGGAGTTGGAAAGGTAAGACATGAGGCTACAAGTTTTATGTTTTGGGAAGAACCCAGTTCTGCCTCTAAGGTAGTCAAAATCGCTCATTAACAAACACATGGACTGTTACTGTCCATTTTTGAACTGTTACTATCTGACCTCTTCTCAGATTTTTAACTATATCTAGTGTTATAGAACTCCGATTCAAGCGAAATTTATGGCATTGGAAAGGTAAGACATGAGGCTACAAGTTCTATGTTTTGGGAAGAACCCAGTTCTGCCTCTAAAGTAGTCAAAATCGCTCATTAAGAAACATTTGTACTGTTACTGTCCAATTGTTACTGTCAATTTTTGAACTGTTACTGTGTGACCTCTCCTCAGATTTTTAACTATATCTGGAGTTATAGAACTCCGATTCAAGCGAAATTTGTTACAATTTCTATGAAGGAACTTGATCCTAATTCCTTCATTCTCCTACCCAAAATCTCTTTGAAGGTCAAGAGACGAAACTGCCAGATTCATCAACCTTTCCATTGACACACAACACATGAAGTTCTTTACTTTAACAACTCTTACTTTTTCCTCAATTCAAGTCTAAGAACTCAATATATAAATTAACATCCAGGCATCAATTCATAATCGACTTGAAATGACTCATAAGACCAGGTTTAGAATATCTTACCTGATGCGAATCAAGGCTTCGATCCCTCCTTTTCTTTCTAATGACAGCCGACCCTCCCCTCTTCTCTTCTTGTTCAATTTTTCTTATTAATCCCTTTCCCACCAGGGTTTATTTTACCTATAACCCTCAATCTGAGATGGGTTTTTTTAAAAAAAAATTTGGTGTTTCTCTCTGGATTTGTAAAAGTAGATATAAAAACTTCCTCTTTTCTTTCTTTACGTAGTTGCAGATCTGTTTTTGGTGAGAATAGGAGTATTTATGCTCTATGATTATTCTTATTTGCATTTAGGCCCCATTTTCTTGAAGTGTATTTGTTTTTGCCCCCACTTCTTTTTATTTTAGTTTATTTTCTTTAATTTAATCCAGCCTTGGTTTTTTTTTTCTCTCGGGATTTACAAGTTTAGCTTTATAAATCATTGAAGTAAGTACGGATTGTAACAACATTCTTTAAACTAAAACTAAGGCATGCCTCAACATGCTATATGAGAATCATTAAAAAAATTCTTCGGTTATAAATTAGGAGTTTTACTTTTGATCCAATACCTGATATAATATTATGAGACTTTTTATGTGTAGCCTTCACGTCTTATATATCCCTAGATGCTTCTACCATACTAGAGCAATAAAACCTAAGATAATGACCTATAGGTTGACTACGAGCTAAGTTTTTTGTACATTACATGTCATAAACAAACTTTTTATATAGTCATGATGCTTATATGGGTTTGTAGGAATAGATTTAGGGTTCAATTTTCCCCAAGGAAAGTCTTTAGGTACGTCTCTCTCCTCAAAGCAATCCTTGTTTATATCTCCCTTTGATAGTTGACCCAACCAATCAAATCTCTTTCATAAGGTTCTTTATGGTGCCTCTTAATCCCTCATAATGTCTTAGATGTCTTTAACTCATGCATCAAGGGTGAGAAGATGTTACCGTCATCTTTATCCATCAAAGAGTCAATATGCTCTAATATCAATTTAACACAACGTATATAATAAGAACTAATGATATTGTTTCTCAAACCCTAAAAAATAGGGTCCTAAACTATAGATAAAGAAAGTAGGGTTTCTCAATTTTGAGTAATATAAAATTTCTAATGAAAAATAAAACACAAGACTATTTAAATAGATGTCAAACCAACTCTAGCTTAGAAAAAACTAAACCAAATAAAACTTTGAAACCTAATTAAGAAAGGAATCTTAAATAACTAGGAAAATAAAAAAAATCTTGTGGGTTGAGTTTGGACAAGAAGCTTATCCCTTATAAAATTAAGCTTGTAGAATAAGTTGGCAAAATTTTAGTTCAATTCAATAGTCGAATTAAAAATTATAGTTGTTTTTATCAAAAAGCTAATTTGACACATCTAAATTTCTTCTTAGAGTTATCAATACATCTCCTATGTCAGATCCATAATATATTTTGTACTCTAAATATTTTGAAGTGGCATATGGATGGAAATAAGCTGGATGGTAAGGAAATCATTGCATTTACCGTGAAGATTGATGGGATCCAAAAAGAGAGTGCAAAGCCCAAAAATTAAATTAGAGGTGCTACTAATCAATCTTTGGTGGATTCAAGTCAATTTGGAGGTGAATCTAAAATTACTCTATTTGATCTATAAAGCCAAAATATTTGGATTTTATTAGTGTGAATCGACTTATTCATATGAGTAATCATTCATTAGCTAGCATGGTGTATGGTGGCTAAGTTAATGGGTGATTTCTAGAGCATTCAAGTTGTCCAAGATATGAATGGATGTTCTAGAAGTAGGTTAAAATAATTATTTTATTCCAAATACTTATTTTTAATAGCATGAAAGAGCTTAATTTCAATGTGTAAATTCAAGGAAGAGTTTTTTTTTTTTCTAGACAAGGAGGTGATGCTGGATAAATATTTTTGGTAATGTTTGGTATGTTAGTTAATGATGGATTGGGCAAGACAAATTTTTTGTGAGGTTTTTTTGTGCATCTTTAGACAGTACAAAAATTAACTTTTTTCTTGTCCAGGGATGTTCTAATAGAGAAATTTATGTGTCACAAAAAGGGGTAGGACAAGCTTATTCACTACTCTACATAAAGGTTAATCTAGTTTATCCACGTCAATATAAGAATAAAAATAGTTGTTATCATAATTTTAAAACTCGACTTGGGGTAAGATCTGGGTCTCAGGCTAGGTTGATTGTTGAACAGGTCAATGCAATGATAAAAAAGCTATCATTATAGTTTTAAAACCCAACTCGAGGGCTGAACTAGGGTCAGACCGGGTCACGAGTCAGGTTAACCATTGACCTGGGTCAATATAAGAATAAAAATATTTATTATTATAGCTTTAAAACTCAACTTGAGGGTTGGCCCGGGATTAGGCCCAAGTCACGAGCCGAGACCATCGACCTAGGTTAACATAAGGATAAAAGTGGTTATTATCATAGTTTTAAAACTTGACTCGGGGGTCAACTTGGCCAAGCTTAGGTCACAAGTTGAATTAACCATTGATCTGAGTCAACATAAGGATAAAAGTGATTATTATCATAGTTTTAAAATCCAACTTGGGGTTGACTCGAGCTAAGCTCAGGTCACGAGTCGGGTTGACTATTGACCCTATCAACGTAATGAAAAAATAGTACTATCATAGTTTTAAAACTCGAATCGGGGGTCGATTCGGGGTCAGGACCGGGTCAATAGTCAACGAGTCACTGGTTAGGCTGACCATTGCCCTTAGTCAACGAAAAGATAAAAAAAATTATTATTATAATTTTAAAACTCAACTCAGAGGTCGACATGGGGCTAGGTTCAGGTTACAAGTTTGTTTAACCATTGACTTGAGTTAACGTAGGGACAAAATAATTATTATCATAGTTTTAAAACTCAACTCGACAGTCAACCCGGGTTAAGACCGGGTTGACCATTAACTCGGGCAACATAAAAATAAAAATAATTATTATTACAGTTTTAAAACCTTACTCGGGAGTCGACCTGGGGCCAGACTCAGGTTATGGGCTAAGTTGACCATTAGCCTGGGTCCATTTAAGAATAAAAATGATTATTATCATAATTTTAAAACTCAATTAAAGGGACAACCTAGGACACAACCTAGGTCATGGGTCAACATGGTCAACCTGGGTTAACCTAAAGCAATATAAGAACAAAAATAGTTATTATTATAGTTTTAAAACCCGATGGTCAACTTAGAATAAGGCCCGAGTCATGGTTTGGGAGAGTCAACTTGGGTTAACCCAAATACAGAAAACCAAAACAATCTCGTTTTGACCAAACACAAAATAATTATTTGTCTAGTTCAATTCAAAGAAAATTAAACACAAGACAAGACAATTATTTGTTCAATCTTGTCCGGTCCAATCAATATTATTCAGCATACCAAACACTACCTTATTTTTAGTTTATTAATTTTCATTGTAATTTATATTTAGTTGTTAAGATTTTCTAGAATTAGTTACCTTATATTTAATTATGCAAGTGTTAGCGGAAATTAGTGAAAAAACTTATAATGCACCGAGATAGAAAGTTTTGGCAAGCTTCTCATAAGCTGTTTTCCAGGCATGCAATGATTTGAAAAGTTCAGTGAAACAAAAGGAAGCTGCACTAGGTTGTTGTAGTGCCCTAGGTTGTTGTAGTGCCAGTGATGCAGAATGTTGCTCTAAGCTGCTAGAGGGATATTGGAGGAACTCACTCAAAGATTGTTTCGGTACTAGACTTGGCATTGAAAACCGTACAATTGTTACTAATTTTACTATTATTGCTCAAGCAATCATGAATATGCATCCTAAGATGATAAAACTTGATAATTTATGTTTAGTTTTTCTTTTTATATTATACTCTATAGACAAATTTTTTTTTTTATTTTGTTGATTTCATATTGTTGTGCTGCTATGTGATGCATGTGATTCAAGTTGAAAGGTGAAAGATACACACATGTATATGTATGCATGTATGTTATATATGGCACTGGCAACTTCTATATTTTTTAAAATATAAGTTATGTTAGATAGATTTACAATTATTCGGTAGAAAAAATAATAAAATTCATGATCCATTAAAAAGTTATAAAAATAGATTTTTTTTAGAATTTATTTCTTCTACTTATATCTATTTATTTCTTTAAAGTATGCCTCATAAATAACTATTAATAATATGTAACTAGTTATTCACTACGTATCATAAAATCACTTAAAATTAGTGCTTTAGGATTCTATTTTTATTTTTATTTTATTTTATTATTCATTTTGTTAAATTTTCATTTAAGCACTTGTAGCCTTTTGAGAAAAAAAAAAGATGAAGAAGATATTGAAATAATAAAAAAATTGAGTGTTTTAAGAGTTTTTACATACTTATAGATATGTTCTTTGTTTTGTTATAAATTTTTTTTAAAACTAATAAACTTCGTTGCCCTGCTATCCATCTTATATATATATATATATTCCTAATCAAAAGACTATCAAGAGCTATAGCTAATTGTGGCGAGGGCAATTTTATCTTTTAATTAATGAAGTGATAGCTTGATTATGATTTTCTTTCCATCAATATATATATATATATATATATATATATATATATATATATATATATATATTATCTTCATATGCATATAGTATTTAGATTGTCGGTTAACTATGTTTGCTCCTTTCATTATTACAAATGTCAATTTCTTCCATTGTCAAATCTAAGCTCAATCAAACAAAAAGGTTTAAATTTTAAGTAATATCGAAAAAAAAAGGAAAGAAAAAAAGAATACTGTCAAAAAGCAAGTATGAGATTGATGAACTCAGTTTGCGTTCAATATTTAAAATACAGATAATTTAGGGATCCAAAAACCCATTTCTTTTTCCATTCTTTATTGTTTTTGGAGTTTTCTTCCATGAGAATTCCTACCAATCAAGGGTTCTTGCCCTTTACTCCTGAATCAATGAATCCTGACTTTTAGGTTTTGTCTTTTTCACCAGCCAAGTAGCCCACATTGATTAGCAAAGCATAGTTCACACTGTATTCTCATGTTAAATTTGGAAACAAAGGTGGACCGTGCCCACCACGCACAAATCAAATTGTTAGCTAGCTCTATCCTAATAGATAGAGTTTTGAAATCCATGGCCGCCAACAGACACACATACTGTTGATCGGAAAAAAGGTTAAAAAAATGGGATTATAGAGGCTCGAATAAGATCTGATGAAGGGACTTTTTAAGCACGACAGTATGGGGATAGGAATCAACCTGAATGTCAGTGCATTGCAAAGTAGAAGAAGCCTTTCTTTCTTGGATAGGATATTCTACCCTCTGCAATAAAACTACCACATAGATGGAGGGATATCCCTGGCTTCTTTCTTCTGTTTCTTTCCTTGAATCATTGTGCATATCGTGGTGAGATAGTAGAAGAATTTCTCGTAGAGTAGAAATCCTAGTCTAAAACAATTTATTTTTAATGTGTAGTTCTATGTTATTGAATATACCTTTCCATCTCACTGTTAAATTGACCTAAGATTTAAATCTTGCAATAAAGGATTTCTGATAATACCCTAAAGTTATTGTTAGAGATTTCCTAAATTTTACAAGTTTGTTTAGGATTTTTTTTTTCGAGTTCTCTTGTTGGTTTAGGTAAATTTTTAAGTTTATTTAAGAAATTGTAAACACCTAAACATGCAAACTACCTGAATAGATATTATTCACTAAAAAGATTTTGAATTAAAATTTCTATGTAATCCTTTTTTATATAGAATTTTGCGTTCATGTGGGTGTTATCTTTCTTGTGTTGTTTTCATCTATGTCAGTTAGTATCAGAGCCTAATGATATCAGGTTAGTGGTTGTTGTATGTTGCAATCCCAAGTTATTTTGTTTGTTGGGTGCTGTTAAATAAATATAGTTAGAAGGGATCGCGAAGCAAAATATTTTTAGATAAGTGGGGATAAGAAAGTTCCCCATCAATAGAGAAACATTCAAGAGCTGATGATATAGAACATGCAAAGATAAATTACAGAATTTAAAAAAGGTATTCAAGAACTAATGATAAAAGAAGACATGTGAAGATATATTGTGAAATTAACCTTTCAGTTGGTGGAGGTGAGGAGCCTAGTGAATTATAAAAAGAGCAATCATGACTCCATGATTAGTTTTAAAAACTCATTTCAGAAGCATGAGCAAATGAGACAACTTCTTGATCGAGGTGAGTATCGTGTATTGTGGAGATTTAGTGATTCTATTTACGATAAGGTAGATATGGATCGGTACTCTAAAATAAACCAATGGAAAGTACCCATTTCAAATTTAAGGTTTGGGATTCATTATTTTAGAATCCAATGAAATATAGAGTTTTTATTGGACATTCTTGAGATCAAGACAAAAGCAATTTTAACTTGAGGATAAGTTCTTTTAAACTCGAGGCGACTTATGTCAGAGATTTTTTCTTAATACACAATTTTATGTTATTGAGCATAACTTTTGATTTGTCCATTGCATTGGCTTGAAAGTTTTCTAGAAGATTCTAAACACCTTTCCAATTAGGTTAAAAATGCATAGTAATTAATGATAATGAAGGCTTTCATATAAAGCCCAAAATTTATAGTTTGAGATTTCTTATCACTACTAGAAAATAAAAATAAAAAAAACAATGATAACACAATGAAAAATATTATGTTCACTATATACCAATGAAAATTATGATGAAAATTTTTTTCAATAATTTTCTATGGAAATGGCAACAAAATAAAAAAAATAGAAATAATAAAAACATTCCTTTGACAATTCTATTAGAATGGTTGGCGTTTCAAATTGTTGACAGAATTGTTGATAGAAATTCCATCAATGATTTTAAAATGAATCAAAACCTGACAATTCCCCTTTCTCTCACTCACTTCTTCTTTTTCTTCTTCTTACCTAACTATGGTATTGTCCTTCCTCACAATTAAATTTGACAGCCATTCTCCCCCACTTATAAATCTAATGTCGAGAGCACCCATCTCAGGTTTGATTTCTTGTTCTTTCTCGTTTAATAAATTTAGAGTTTGACATTATTAAATCCTAAACTAGGGTTAGGGTTTTTACTTGATTTAGGGCTGATTTATTTGCTATTTGGGTTTTTATGGGTTTTGTTAATTTGGTGGCCATTGGAGATATATGGATATAATCTTCTTCTCTTTTTTTTGTAGCTTAGCATCTCTACCTTGAATAATTTATTGTTTTTATTATTTGTTAATTCAATTAGGTAGTTGCAATATTATGAATTTTATTTTGTTTTACTTTTACTTTTCTTTTATATTAATTTTTATTTTCACATCACCTACATGTTATTGCTTTTTTAGTAAATAATTCACTTCAATTATATTCCATTGACTTAGTTGATGTTCTGTTTGGACTCATAGTTCTATTTGAGAGTAGATGGATAAATATTGAGAGAGAGAGAGAGAGAGAGAGAGAGAGAGAGAGAGAGAGAGAGAGAGAGAGAGAGAGAGAGTTTGTGCCTTCATTTTCTCCAATGACTTTAATACAAATCAAAGAATAGTAATGGTTGTCAATTTGTCATAGTAATCATGATTTAACTTTTATTTATATAATATGTTGTTAACTGTATGCTAGAACCATGCCTTGATTCTTAATTATCAACCATATAATACCTTTTTAGGTCAATAATATCATTTTTGTTATTTTTTGTTTACATGGTTCTTATCCATTTATTTTTTCCTTCACTGCAAGTTAGCAATAATGCATACTTATAATGGCTAAATATGCATGCCATTGTTGTTATAGCCTTTGATGGGATATTAATCCTCATCACTGTTTGTTTTTTTGTTATCTCATTTTAAGTTTTATTTGTTTATGATGGCTCATTCAATTGGAAAGCATTTGTGCAGATAGAGTGGTTACAAAAAGGAAACAAAATTTGTTAACAGATTCCTTTTGGATTCCTTAAATGTCCTTGTTATGAATAGTAGAAATGATAACAAAAAAAAGACGACAACTTGTACTAATTTAGATGTGTTATTTTTTAAAAGAAGTAAAGTAATTGGTTTTTTTTATGAAGTGACATGATTTTTAAATGGTTTTAGGATCATATTTGAGCGCTTTGGTTTTTGTTCTAGGTTCTCTCTCTCTCTCTCTCTCTCTCTCTCTCTCTCTCTCTCTCTCTCTCTCTCTCTCTCTCTCCCTGTGTGTGTGTGTGTGTGTGTGTGTGTGTTTTAATTTTCTTGACATGTTTATTAGAAAATTTAGCTTATATGATTTTGTTTGAACTTAAATTTCATAAGAGTGCATTGTCATTATATCATTATTTCTGTTTAGGTTCCATACATTCAAGAAGAAACAAGTTTAAATCTAACAAAAGAGATACTTCTTTATCAAGGTGATGATTATGAAGATGCACCACCTAATGTAAACGTTATCGACCAAGGCTCAATCAATGAGGTCAAAAAAATAGGTATTCTTTCTTCGATAAAACCCGTTGTAGGCAAAATTATTTCTAGAATAAAAAGACAACCCCTCTTTGTAATTAATGTTTTGTCTCAATATAGCAGTTATATATTTGTAATAAGTTATTTTATGTTGCACTTTACATGAAAATGGTATTGATGAAATGACTTTTAAGTTCACTAATATTTAAGTTTCATGTTCGATCACCTCTATAATGAAGTGGTCATTCAAAGAAATATTATTTCAATGAAGTTAGCTTCATTAGCATCCTGAATGGACAAATATGATATATGCTTAGTTGGGAAAGTTTAAGTTTAGATAATTAAATAATTTGTACTTTAAGTTATAAGTTTTTAAATTTTAAAAAAACTAATTAATGTATGAAATCAATTAAGAAATTTTTTTTGTAAGACGAGAGCATCAAGGCTCTTGTCAAAAGAGTGAAAACCAAATACAACTAGTAAATTTCAAATCTACTAATGTTGTATTATTATAAACTTGTATTCTTTTATGTCCTTAACTTATTTTTGTTAAACAAATATATGTAATAGGTTGCATGATTTGTGATAGGATGCCCACAATAAGCTATTAGAAAAGCCGACTATGATGATATATGACTAAAAGGGTTTAGTTTGATTAAAATTGTTATTTTGCTGGGTTGGTCATGTGATTGATTAAAAGAGTTTAGTTTGATTAAAATTGTTATTTTGTTGGGTTGGCCTCTTCATGTGTTGTATCTGCAACTTGTTGGAGCATATATCTCTAAAGAAGTGATTGATCTTCATAAGTGCATCTCATATCTCTTTTGGTAATAAATCCCGGTAAGCTACTGCAATGAGTATTTGCATAAACACGTGGCAGTCATGACACTTTATTTCATATAATCTGCAATCCTTCAAATTCACCAACCTTGATATGTTTGAGGTATGTCCATAAGAAAACATAGATTTTTAAGTCATTGGTAAACAAGTAACTATGCATTCTTGTCTAAGACGAAGATGGCTTAGAGATTTGCGATCCGTGACCCAACATAAACCAACTCTATACTTTTATAGTGACAACAAAGCTATATTTATTCTAGCATTGATGTTGTCCTTTGTCTTTCCCTTGACGTCAATAACCATGTTGAAAATATTCTCAAACATGTTTTTTTTTATATGTATGATATCAAGGTTATGGCAAGGAAGATTGGTTTTCCAATAAGAAAGCTCCTATGAAATACTTCGCTTTATATAATTATGGGTCAAACCAAAAACAAGAAACTTCAACTTACCAAATTAAAAATCAAACACAATGTCACTGTACTTCGATACCACTCCATACAATTCTTCACCTAAAAAAAGCAGTGGTGCAACATCCCTTTTAACCCTGTCTACAAATAAGTTCTTTATGTTCTTTCTAAACTTGTGATTCGTTAGGAAGAACCACTGGTGGTAGTAAAAAAAGACATTTTACCACTATTTGTTAGCTTGAACGCCTTGTTATCTTTCATAAAATATGAGCATGCTAGTTTTCCATGCATGATCTAACTAGAAACCATTTTATAAGTTGGAAAATTATTGATAGTCCATATCAAAGCTATCTTGATCAGAAAATTATGTTTTCTCAATACATTATGAGTCAAACCCTCAAATGACCAAATTGCTTCAACTCATTAATCAATTGTCAAAGATAAACATCTATATTTTAACCTGAACTATTCGGATCAGGTATGACCGTAGATAAAAATATAAATTTTAACCTCATACACTTTTCAAGTGTCAAGTTGTAAACCATGAGTATTATGAGCTAACAAGAATGAGCAGCAATGACCCGAATGGAATTCATTTGTACATAACCTAAGATGCATGTTCCTTGTCTCCACTGAAAACTAAGGATGCACACTGTTAAAGTGTTTCCAAGCTTCATCATCAGAAGAGTACACCATCACTCTATCCACCACATCGTTTGATTGATGTCATGTCATATACTTAGTAGTCTTTGGTGACATGAATAATCTCTACAATCTAAATGTGATTAAGAAGTATCTAAGTTTTTTGTATGCAACAAGAGTCCTTCCCTTGCTAGTTCTGGGTTTATAATGAGAATATCCACATGTTCTGCACTCGGTCAATTCTTCATTTTCAAGGCTGTACAACATGCAAAAGTTTGGAAACATGCTAATTTTATGGTATCCTAATCGATGGGTTTTTTCATAGACTTAGTAGTATAAAAGTTTTCTTTTAGTTTGTTTCCTTCAGGTAAAATGCTTCTTGTCCATTCGATAATTCTTTCATAATTGACCTCACTTAATCTATGATCTGACTTGATGGTGAACACATGTATAACAGCCAATAATTTACTATGATTTGTGCAACCATCCTATAATGGTTCATCAGAATCTTTCAAAAGATTAAAAAAAAAAACCTAGATGTGTCTACATTAGATTCTTCATCTACGATTGGACATTGACTGACATAACCATGATGCTAAAACTAAAAGTTGACCCAACCATCCTTTCTATCATGGTATTGTGAGAAAACAAACTCTAACATGTACAAATCATAAATCCATACAACAAATTTATATGAGAAAAAACTATAAAATAAGTAAACACAAAAAAAAACGTATACTACAAAAATATGCAAAAAAATTAACATTTTAAAATTGAGTTCAAATATATAAAAAAGATAGATTTGCTTACTTAAAGTGGAGAATCCTGAATAAAATTTGAATTAGAACACAGATGCTGACAAACTGAGTGTTGTGGTGATCATATTTGTTGTGGATTAGAACACAGATGCTGACAAACTGAGTGTTGTGGTGATCATATTTATCGTGGGAGGTTGAATTGTGTGAAGATTGGGGGGAAGGTAATTGTTTGTTAGAGAAAAAAATACATAAAAAAAAAGGAGAAATGAGGGAGGGAAAGGGGAGGGTTGATCGTCAAATCATAAATTAAATATTAACGATGGCATCGCCGATGAAATTATTTTGTCAATAACTCTATTGATCATTCTGTCGGTAAAAATATCATGTCACCGTATTATTTGCTTCTTTTTTAATCCTATTGTAATAGCCTTCATAATTTTCTCGATATATATCAAGAAAATTTTTTTGTCACCATATTTACGGATGTACTTTACTGTAGAGTTAATTTTGTTGGTAATGCTATATGTAAAAGTTATACGTCATTATACTGTGTGGCTTTTTTTTATTCTTTATTTTCCCCCTTCAATTCTCTTGGTATATATCGAGGGAATTTTTCTGTTGGTATTTACCGAAGGATAAATGGATGGAAAATTTTACCGGTAAAGGTCATTGCAATATATTGACAGAAAAATTCCATTAATATTTTTATTTATATTTGTTAATTTTCTAGTAGTGATCAAGTGACAAAATATATACACACACAATATATACACATTGCTTTAGTATTTAATTAAACCCTATTTGAGTTTAATTGTAAATCCATGACTAAAAGGGTTTAGTTTGATTAAAATTGTTATTTTGTTGGGTGGGATTTAATGGTTGGAGCATCAATTATAAATTTGCCTCTGTGATTTTGACTCTGACTTATTAAATAATATATAGCATTAATTAATGTTCATTAGCTTGTAAAATCTAAAATATATATTTATAATGCATACACGCACTTTAAGAAACTATATATTTATAACTATATATTTTAATTTGTCTGTAATTTATTTGAGGGTAAGACTATCCAGCCTTAAGATGGAAGATTGCTCACGACCAAGGAAAAAGACTTTATTCCCAATGTGAACTTTTACTTTTCAATTTCTTTCTTGATTCAGAGGGTTTTTTTCTCCTTTTTTTTTTCATAATGTCATTTTCCATCCTTTTGCACCTGTTTCCGACCCACGTGACTTTTTAGACACAATCATGGCGTGTCACATGTCCTGCTCGTTTATTAATGCAATTTTATGGTCAACTTCTGTAGTCAACGTTGTTCTAAATTAGACTAGATTAATTAATTTATCATTACAAGTGCATATTAATAAAAATAAATTCCAAAAAATAGATTAGTATTTATATAAATTCAAACAAAACTAAGTATAGAACACTTACTAGGTAGTGGCCTAGTGGTAAGAGCTTGGGACCAAGAGGTTTGCTCCCTCTATGGTCTCAGGTTCAAACCCTGTGGTTGCTCATATGATGGCCACTGGAGGCTTACATGGTCGTTAACTTCAGGGCCCGTGGGATTAGTCGAGGTGCGTGCAAGCTGGCCCGGACATCCACGTTAAACTAAAAAAAAAAAGGTTTATCAAGCTGAAATTATTGTTATCAGGTCAAGTTATTTGGTGAGCTAATTTTTTCTAATAAAAAAAAACCTTTCATTGAATAGATGGACTCTTTTATTTTAGGTCCTATTTGTTTTTACGTTTCAAAAATATTTTGAAAAAATTTGAATTTTTTTTTCGCTTCAAATTAATATTTTTTTGTATTTTTAGATCATTTTGATACGCTGATATAAAAAAAATTTAAAAAAATAAAAAATATATATTATTTTGATATATTTTTAAGTGAAAAATACTTTGAAAAGCAATCATAACTACACTTTTAAACAGGATCTTAAACATATTTGATAATATTAATATCACCCTAGGTAAAATTATCAACATAATTGCTCTTCATTGTTCATTAAGAAGGGTATGATAATTTACATAAACAAACAAAAATCTCAGAACAACTTGGTTCTTCGATGACAATATTTTATGTTTATTTTTTTAACTTTTTCCTGTATTTCCTAGCCAGCTAGCCAAAGTAATTAAATTTTTTTTTATCGAATGTACTCGTTTTAATTTTCTAAGTTTTGAGGCAGTCGAGCCATAGTTATTTTAATTTTTGTTTTTCAGACTGTAATGAACAGGGAATCATGCATGAAAACATTTTAGACCCATAATTTTTTCAAAGTCCGATCAGAGTAATTAATGTTACAGAGGTTTCTGAGCTGTTGTACATGTGGCTCCTCAATGTGAAGGTTGGGTTCACATGGGTACATTTTTATCATTTCCACTCTAACATTTGTCGAAGGCCTTGAATGTATACGACATACGAGTGTCCTGGCTACCTGACTATGGAGGATCCAGCGGAGGGGGGCTGGTCTTCCCGGTGAAGTGAACACGATGATATTAGTCTCCTGGCCGGAAGAGGTCGGAGTATACGCCGGTACAACCAAAAATAAATTATGGAACGTTGAGTGAGAAATAAACAAACGTTTGCCGTTCTTTTTTGAAAATGAAGTCACTAATTAGTCAACTGACAATCTATGGTTTTAAAGATCGTGATTAAGAAGGGGAAAAAGAAATTGCAAGACAGAGAAAGCTACTGTGTTTTTCGGAATATATTTGGTAGTTGAGACGTCAAGAAATCTTTCTTTATAATGGAGATGGCGAAGGAGAAGGAGAAGGAGGCCTGGAAAAAAAATTTCTTCTTTATTATTACGGTGATGGCACTCTAAATCGATGGGTTTCTTGTTCTTTCTAACTTCAAAAGGTTGTTTGTATCTAATAATTAATGATAGCAATATGAGAAATGATACGAGCCGTGAGATTTACACAAGGGATCATGCTTGTTAGCAGTGCTGTTAATTCGAAGAAAAATTAACAAAACAGAGGAACTGCATGGCCCGTCAGCAAGCTAGTAATTGTACATTTCTTTTTTTTTCTTTTTTTTTATCAATACATGGGTGTTCGAGTCAGTTTGTGTGTACCTCAACTAATCCACGAGCCCTGAAGTTAACAATCATCTAAATTTCCAGTAGTTATCATATTAACAATCACAGTACTCAAACCTGAAATTATAAAAAAAAAAACTTTTAATTTTAAGTTTTTATGAATGAACCTATGAGTGTATGCCAGATCACACAGCCTCGATAGTTTTTTACCAAAAGAAAAAAAAGAGAAAAGGATATCAGATTTCTTTCTCCGGTTTTTAAAAACAGAAACCTTAACAAGTAGATGAAAAGGAATCTTCGACCTTCTTTCTTTTCCCTTTTTTTAAAAACAAATCACATCAATCACAAATATAAGCACAGTTGTAGAGATGACTTTTTATGAAGAAAAAAATAATAATCCGATAACACAAATATCTTTCCGAAGGTAGGTAATTGCCCAAAAGTAGGGTGCAGGAAACTGGATGAATGCGTGGAAGAAGTTCTGATTGTGTAGCATTATTTTAAAATAAAATTAAAAAACCAAAGAAAAAAAGAATTAATTTAAATATAAATTATAAGATTATTTAAAAAGCACATTAAAAAAGCATGATTTTTTTTCAATAAAAGCAAAATTATAAAAGAAAAATGAAAGAGGCCTATTGCAATTAGAAAGGACCCGCATGGAGCCCAATTTTTCTTTTAAATGCAATTGGAATGTACGATAATATTTGTTTTAAAAAAACTTTTCTTTAAATATTGGCTATTTATTTTTTTCACTTAAAAATCTATTTTTACAACATATTTTTTTACCCATAACACCTAGAAAAAAAAGCCTAAATACGTTATCAAACCCATAGATAAATTTATTATTTTTAATAAATTAGATGGTATTAATTTGATCAGCTTTTAACATGTTGGTATTTTCATTAGTTTGTATGAAATCTCAAGCATAATTTAGAGTCCAAATGTTATCATTTCTATCTAACCTTGATTAATCATGAGAAACTTGCTTAATTTAGAGTCCAGACGTTGATCAAAGCATGCACATGTTCAAATTGAGACCTTGAAAGAAGTAGCCAAGTATTATACAATGGTACACGTGACGCAAATAATACATGAAATCATTGTTCTAAGAACTCTCGAATTAATGGAAGTCCATCTGTTCAAGTTTTACTTGCTTGACGGGTTCTTTTGCTGCCTTTTTGTCTTTCTAAAGTTCGATTAGCGAAAAGAGCAGCTTCCCTTTGTGAAAGCACAGCCAAAGGGCTATCGGTTCCTTGCATTATTGGCCCCAACTTTAGGAAAACGTATTCTCGAAGTTTTCAAGTATGGTTACGGTTGTTTTTTAAAATATTTAATTTTTATTTGAAAATATATTAAAATAATATTTTTTTAATTTTTAATTATTTTTTATATTAGCCCATTAAAATAATCTAAAAATACTAAAAATATATTAATTTAAAATAAAAAAAAATTCAATTTCTTTCAAAAATATTTTTTAAAAACAAAATCAACATTATTTATATTCAAACATAAATGAAAAGGCACCAATCTCCTTCATTGTTCCCATGAATATGACCTCCAAGGACACATTTAATTGCGTAAATAAATATGGCTAATTAGTAAGAATTAGTTATTCTAACTATTTAGATGTTGGTGTAGTGGTAAGAACTTAAAATTAAAATGTTTATTTCTTTTATAGTCTCAGATTCAAGTCTTGTGATTACTCATATGACGACCACTGAAAGCTTACATGATCGTTAACTTCAAGATTCATGAAATTAATTAAGGTGCATGCAAGTAAGCTCAGACATTTATATTAAACTAAAAAACCTAAAAAAAAATTAATTATTCTAGCCCGTAAATATAGCTTGAAAAGTAGATAAGATATTTAATGGAAGTGTAGCAGTAGAACTGGTGTGTGCATTGCTATGACTTTTCTTCGGCATCCGCTTGACAGGGATTCATGTCAGTCTCAAGGAAGACAGCAATTAACCACCCCTGGCTACTTATTTAATACAATTAATTTTTAGTCCTGGCGAGGACGATTAGTTTGCGCTGTGTTTGGTTTATTACTGTATGATATTTTTTTAAAATAATTTTTATTTGAAAATATTCTTTTCAGATTTATTTTTAATTTTTAATATTCATTTATTAAAATCATTTTAAAATACTAAAAACACATCAATTAATATGTTTTCAAGTTAAATATATTTTTAAAATACTTTCAAATATAATTTTAAACAGCAAAACAAACAATATCATGTTACTACATGCCTGACCTGTGTTACAATACGAGTTAAAATTGAAGTTTTTTTTTTAAATCAAAGAAAAAAAATGTATAAGTGTTATTATTGTGTTTATAATAACAAGAAAACTATTAATTATAAACTTAAAATTTGATGCTAATATTAAATATGATAAGAAAAAGTCTAAAAAGTTTTTTTCCCACATAGCAAGTTTGAATTATTTATTCACTGAAATATTTGGTTTTTAAACAATATTTTTAATTATTTCAAAAACAATTTTAATTAAAAAAACTTATACATCAAAAGCAATAAAAACAATACAACGCTCATGTATTGCCCCAAGCAGTTCTTTGGCAGTGTAACTAGACCCTTTCCTGTAGACCAACGTCATTAAAATCTTCCTGGCCAACTTCTTGCATAACTTGTATTTTCACTTAAATGGTATATGAATGGACCTAAAATAAATTAGATGACGAGTATTATCTCATTTGATTTTGAAAAAAATTCAAGATAAAATATGAAGAAAACTTTGATCAATTTAAGTTAATCTATTAGACTTATAACTCAACTTATAGATTCATCTTAGTTTAATAATTTTTTAAAAAAATTTATTAAACAATATGATACGAAAAAAAAACAAGTTCTTCCAAGAAAAAAAGTTTAGGGGAAAACAAAAGAGCAATCAGGATAGGCTGTAAAACAATGCTGGCTAGTAGTATTAAAACATTATTATAATTAATTTTTTAAAAAAAAGTTAAAATTGAAATGTATTTAATAAAATAACATCTAAATTTATTTTTTTAATCAATTTAAGAATCTAACAAGATTATTTTTTATTAAAAATGAGCGGACGACACATTGTTTATCTAATTATAATTTTTTTTTAAAAAGTAACCAACAAGTCCTCTACCACTCAAAATTCTGCTACCATAAATGTGACTAAAAAATCAAGATGTGTTTTTTTTTATTATTTTAAAAATTATTTTTCAATTTATTTTTACCTCGAAACATTACAAATAGAACCTCAAAACCAATCTATCAATTCAAAAACCTCTAAAAACATTTCAAAAACACAAAATCAAGTTGAGAAAAAAAAACAATTATCTCTCAACCCTAATCTACATTTTTCAGACAAGAAAAAAATTTAATAACACTCTAATGGGATTCTTCTTGTTGAATTGAATCAAGTGACACAAAAATATATATTTTTTATATTTAAATGATATCAACCGTTAATTTTCTTTTTTCTTCATTATTTTTCAATGACTTCATCTCTCATTTCTTTAATCTAGAGACTGAAATGTGAATAAAATAAAGTCTTAGATCAAATCCTATAATTTCCAAACTAAAGATACAAAAAATGGACATAAACATAAGCATATTTTTTTTATAAAAAAAAGTTATTGACATATTTTTTAAAAAGAAAAAGCCTTCTATTTTATCAAACTTTTAATTTTGCCCCCCTTTATCTTTTAAGTTTTGCAAACAACAAAATTGATTTTTTCTTTGCAAAATCAAGAACCAACTCATTAACAAGATATTTCTTGAAACCACGATAAACTGATAGAAAACAATATAAAATTAACAAATCATTAATCTGAATCACCAATCAAATTCAATATAAAATGATAAAATTAAAAAGGAAAAGATTCAATAGGCCGATTAAAAAAATGAAGGATGAAATTTTTTTCTTCAAATAAAGGACTATCATTTCACCTTGTTTTTAGTTTTGGTCTCCGTATTTTTAATTCTTCACAAACATTTAACTATATGTTTTTATATAAAATCAAGAATCAATCCAGTATAAGAACGTTTTGTTAAGACCATAATAACCCAGTAAAAAACAATACAAAACAAATTTTAGAGTTTTTTTTTTGTAATTTATAATTTGTAATATGTTTAAGAATAACAAATTTTTGTTAGCCAAAAAATAGCAAATATGAACTTTTCTAATACAATGACATACACTCAAAAGAAAAAGAAAACATTATCATGTACATAAGTTTTTCTCATAGGCTCATATACACATAAAATTTTCAAAAGTAGAAGTTATTAAATTACTCATCATAATTATGTGCTAAAAAAGCCTCAAATAAATTGGTCACAACGTTAATTACAAATACGGAGCTAATACAAGTATTATCTTGCTTATATTTCAATTTTACAATTAAATCACATTAATCACATTAAACTTTAAGCTAGAAGCCTAGAACCTTCCCAAGTCCTACCACTAATCACCATTTCACATCTTATTACAAGATCTTAATACACGCCCATAACACAACGCGTTTATCGCACGGCACCGTCAATACAACTCCCGCATAAAGCATAGAACCCCAAAATCCTCTCTCACTCACTCAAACTCTTAAAACTCCACACTTCCCTCAGAAAATCTTCCTCGCAAAGCTACTCTCTCTCTCTCCACTTCTCCACCACCAACTCCTCCAACATGACATCCAAGAAAGACTGCGGCAACCACGGCCATAAACGCCGAAGACTCGTCCGCGTGTTATTCGCCGGAATCCTAACGTTCCTCCTCATTGTCCTCATCGTAATCCTCTTAGTTTGGGCCATCCTCCGTCCTTCAAAACCAAAATTCATCCTCCAAGATGCTACAGTTTACGCCTTTAACGCTTCATATCCAAATTTCATCACTTCCAACTTCCAAGTCACCGTATCCTCTCGCAACCCGGATGATAGAGTCGGAATCTACTATGATAGACTCGATATATATGCCACATACCGTAACCAACAAATAACTCTACGAACTTCCATACCTAGTTCTTACCAAGGACACAAAGAGATTAATGTTTGGTCCCCTTTTATTTACGGCAACTCCGTGCCGGTATCTCCGTACAATTCAGCTGCATTAAGTCAAGACCAAGGTGCAGGATTTGTGATGCTGATGATCAAGATTGATGGTCGTGTTCGATTCAAAGTCGGAACCTTTATTTCTGCGAAATACAATTTGCATGTTAGGTGTCCTGCTTATATTCAGTTTGGTAGCAGAACTAATGGAATTATGGTTGGTGACAACGTCGTTAAGTATCAGCTGGCAACGAGTTGCCATGTAAGCCTCTGAAGATGAGGGAGATTATATATATATATATATAAGTATCAGCTGGTAAGGAGTTGCCATATATATATATATATATATATATATATATAGAAGAAGATGGTCACATGTTATACCGCCTTTAAGTAATTATTTCTTCTTCTTTTTGTTTTTTTAGTCTTCAATGTTTTTAGTTTAATTTGATGTGTTACTTCTTCTGCAATTGATGATGGGCTATCTCTGTTTCTTCGATTATATGTGTATACACGTGAGATCGATATGAAATCAAGACTTTGAAATTGAAAGTGTACATTTTGCTGAAGTGATTTTTTTTTAGAAAAATCATGAAACGGACGTCGAGACAGAGAGGAAAGTTACAAACCCTGTGTGCGCAAGCTATATGATTTTGATTTCTTTTAGGCAGATAATGAAACGTGGAATCAAAAAATTTTAGTTTTTTTGATGGAGAGATAACAATTGAGTGTCTAGCTAGCTAGTGGAGGTTGCCGAGTCACTGTCGATCGTTTTTTTTCTCAACACAAATTCCTTTATTGCTGCTTGTTTGTTGTATATATACTCTTTTTTCCTCTTTTTTCTAGTCCAATTCTAGGATCTTTATAATCACGGTCAGCCATAAGTGATTCTTCTATCATCTTTTTTCTAATTCCTATAATTAATTTGCTTTAGAGAGATACCTTTGATCTGGACTTTGAGATGCAAATGATTCTTCTTTTGCCTCGCTCTTACACGGAAGAGGAGCCAGTGTTGTGACGAAACTGTTGCATTAATTAATTTGAGAAAGTGGATGTACTCGTGACTCCGAGCTCGTACTCTACATGTAGCTTAATTTGGCATGAGACTGTAGGCAGTGTGGAGTTTTAAAGAAATGAGAGCGTGGTGCGTTTTGGGAGTCGGTGCGCAAGTCTCACATGGCCGGCTTTAGTGGTGGTCCTTTTCACCCATCACCAGCTTCTACGTGCTAATTAATAAAGGCGTCATAGAAAGGACTTTCTTTAAGTCAATTCTCAAATTAACGGGCTTTATTTCTTTTCTCTTTTCTTTTTTTAATAAATTTAACAATTAGCATACAAAATGAAAAGAAATGGTGAATTAACCGGCACCAAAATTCCTTTTTGATAAAATAGTATTATTTTTTTTTGGATGTAGTAGAAAAATTATATTTAATTAATGATGGTCTTTTTGAAAAAAAAAAGTTGAAATGCATGTATGTGATTCTTTTAACTTTAGTATCTCAAATAAATTCTATCTTTTGTAACGTTCCCCACATAAAACATCACTTAAATTTGGGTGATTGTGCGCATTGTAATTAAACAAATATAAAGTTCGACCATTATACTTGGTGTTCAATTGAATGTGCACTATATCATCGTTTAACTATATTAATCAATTTATTTTCACTACTAAAAGTTTATCCATTCTCAAAATCAGACCCACCTGACATGTATTTATGACTAAATACTCAATAATGAGAAACACCAAAACCAGACCAAGAAGCATCTTCAAATTTAGAAATAGAAAGTATGATTTCACCATCAACATTTAATGTCATATTTAGGTATAATATATAATCATTTTCATTGTTACTAGGTTCAGAATAGTCAAATCTATATTGATCAGCAAATAGATTATCAAACATAGTATTATTTATCTTTTGCAGCAAATCATTCAATAATAAATTGTTTTTACCTCTACTAACTGACTTTAAAAGACTAGCAAAAGTTGGGACAAACATGAATTTTGATCGACTACTTGCATATAATGTCATTATGTTCAAATCACTTTGGATGAAAGAATTAATCATTGTATTAAAATTATCATCACACACAATCGGCACAAGATAATATTGATGTTCACCAATTTAACACCTCAAAGTTATTTCAACATCAATATTATTATAATTCCATCCAATTCTATGACAAATAATTACTTTTATTTCTGTATAGGACATGTTTAAATTACAATCTAACAACAAACTGCTCTCATCATTATATATGATATTAATGTTCACGTCATGAATAATATTGTCATCGTAATGACATAACATAAATACATTATAAGATATTTTGCAAAAAAAAATCAAATTATAGTCATTTGGATGTAATTTTAACTAAATTGCATTACCCTAACTCTAATTGGAAAAATTCTTAATAAATTCAATCCAATTTCACCAAAATTAAATATAATTCATGATATAAAATTTAATGGATATTTTCATGATCAATTCCATTAAATCAAACCCAAATTAATAGAAAATTAAAATAATTCAAAGAAAATATCAAATTCATCAACTTATCAAAAATTCGATGCAACGTATAATTCATCATAATTTTACCACATTCATGCTCTATTGTATTAAATCATCAATTGTGGTTAATTATATTATTAGTTGATTCCAACAATCCATATAAAGTCTCTAATTTGGCAACCTACCCAACATTAATTAATTCAAATAATTAATTCAAATTATTTTCATATTCAACTATATCAAATCAACCCTAATTGATGATATTCTAAACTAATTTATTATTAATTTAACAAACCTTAAATTCAACCTGAGCAATTATTTCATTTGAATCAAACCAAACGCAAATGCATGACAATGTAGTATGTTTAACTTGCTTGTAGAACTAGAAAAGAGGCTAGGTATCTGTTGGTTGTGGCAGCAATGATGGATTTTGAACAGAATAATGACCAAGAATGCTTAGAGACTAAGGTGGATTTGATTTATGAGTGTTTTAGGGGGGAATAACTGTTTGGTGGGTTTTCTAGAGAGATATGAGCTGAGGGCATCGATTTGTAGAGAGAGAGGGAGCTGCTTATATGTTTTGTGTTTTTTTATCTGGAAAAATGTTTAAATTTCAAGTCATATCATGCTTTCAAAGTATGCTATTTAATCAAAACCTATTTAAATGATGTTATTTTATCATAACTTTTAATTCACTGTGCTAATTTTTTTTTAAAAACTTTGTTTTCAATTAATCAGAAGCTAATCCATTTAAAACATGCTTAATTGTTTGTGTCATCAAATTATAACAGCCTCTATCAATTGGCAAAGGGCAATAATATTAATCATAGCCGCCTGATGCCACTTATCAATTATTATTAATAATTTATAGGAGGATAAGATAGGTACATGCAAAATGGCTAAGTGCTATCTTAGTTGACGTGGCAATCATTTCGCAATAACTCGAGCATAGAAAGAATTTCGTCGGCAGAGGCATTTTCGGCTTTTTAGGTCACATTTCGATAGGAAGTCCATGATTGGGATCGATTCATGATTTTCTTCGCCTGCCTTGAAATATTTAGCTGCATTAATTAATTAATTAATTAATTAATTCAGACTTGGGCCGGAGAAAGACGTTGTTCACCAAACGAGGATGGATGCTATTACAAAACCTAAACCATATTTCTAGTGTTTTACATAATTCTATTTAAGTTCTTTCATATCATTAGTTCTATTGAAGTGGTGTATCTTCATATACTATCACTGTCTTCAACATATTTTGTCTGTAAATTTAAAATTTAATTTTATAAGAATACTCTTACGTGTTATTTAAGCTTAAAAGTCAGAATAAATCAAATATATTTGCTTCAATATTTTTAGAATAATCTTTATTTTTTATTTTATATCTCAAAAACATAACAATAAGATTTAAATAGACACCATTTAATTGTTTTAAATATTTCTAGCTACAATACAGTAACTATTCATCAAGCACTGCTTTTAATTTATAACACCGAACATAACAGCAACACAATATCACCTCTGAAAACATCTGGTGCAAAAGGCGAAGACCTGGGGCCCGCAAAGCCGAATCCGAAGGCCACGCTCAAAACTAGAGGCCTGGATCATTTTAGCCCAATTTCCAAGTCACTTGAAGTTTCTCTGCGCCGTGCGTGCACACGGAGGAGGAAAAAAGGGCCCAGTGGCAGAACAAATTGTTCCATCAACAATTTATATTACACTGAGTATTCGAGATTGTGGTAGTCGGTATGCTTTAAATGTTATTCTGTTATCTTTTATTTTTTAAAAAATTATTTTAAATATTTATAAAAAAATTAATTAAAATAAAAACAATTTAAAACTTTTAAAAAATATAATTCAACCGTGTTTTCCAATAGTCAAACAACTGGGTAAATTTTAGCTAAAATTCAAAATAATTTTCAAAATATACACAAATATAGATGTTGCATCTGCATGGAATTTTCCTCGAACTTTGAATGCCTTAGAAGATATAAATTAAAATACCCCGTCTGGATTGTTAATACAAATAAAAATGAGAGAAATATTTTCAACTCCCAGAAGAGGAGTCAACGAGTGAGCCGAAATTCCATGATGGTTTGAATGTCAAACTTGTGCGTGGCCTTGCAAATCTAACAATTGTTGGAATTCGGCGCACCCTGTCGAACACTCCATCTTAAATTTATGCTTTCGTACCGAATAATAAGATTAGGAGGAGCTAAGGCATGTAGTTACACGAAAGCCATTACAGCCACCGTCCATCATGTGGGCTTAAAGCCTCCTTATATAACTCGTTATAAGCCCGTATGTTTTTATCTTTCATGTTTTTTAAAAAGAATTAATTTTTTTATTTTTTTATTTTAAATTATTATTTTATTTTTAGATTATTTTGATGTGTTTATATCAAAAATAAGTTTTAAAAAATTAATAAAAAATATTATTTTAATATATTTTTAAAAATAACGCTATTATAATACCAAACAATGCAATGCAAGATGTACTAAGGTAGTCATTGCTTCCGTACGACTTGACATACGAAGCTCAAAAGCGTTGTTGACAAACTGTGTGCCAAAACAATTTGAGCAGTAGAACGCTAGATTGTTTGCTTATTTGTTAGCTTAGCTTGTAAGGATACCCTAGAATCCAGATCATTGATTGCATAATACTAATTGGCCATAACATTAAGCAGCGAATGACTGCATCAAAGGACATCTTCAACATTACATTCAAATTGTATATGAACTGAAATTAGTGTATGCACATAATGTTTGATTTTGATGGCGTCATGAAATGTCTGCAACGAAGAATGATCATCGGTTTCCCAGTATAAGAACACTTTGTTCTTATAGCAAGAACAAGTTCCAAGCGCTTCCATCTCATTCGGGCAGTTAATTATCAAAGTATTTAATCAAATTCAACACAATCCCACTATAATTCATGTGGGTTTGTTTAAACTTCATCAAACCATCTAAGTATTGACTATGTGTTCGTAAATGCTGACGTGCCTATATGAAGGCACATGTATGTAGACGGTATGCTTGGTTCTAAAACTATAGGCTAAGCAATTTGATAAATTGATATATGCTACTCACAAATTAGAAGCATGCTAGATATTTCAAGCTTCGTCAGCTTGATTATGCTAAGAAAAAAGTCAACTGGTTATTCTGAAACATCGTGTCCAAGTTTGAAAGGGAAACCATATACGCGTAAGTCAATGGAAGCTGCTGAAGTTTCCAAGCACAATCAATGGACGCGGGAAAATTTACACGTTAGAAGTTTTCAGGTTCCATCTAAAGAGGTCTCCACCCACACAAGATATACCTGAACTTACAAATTGCCTAAAAAAATACAGAGCAATCCAACAAAGTAACCGCGTCAATGGACGCGGCCAACATCTCCAACTTCGGTGTCCCTCTTGGTGCTAAGATAAATTCACACGTACCCAACTAATCGTCTTCTTACAATCCCTTCTTATATAAACACACACGAACACATTAATAGCAGACCAAATCATATCTCAACAATTTCAGAGTAGTTGTTTTATCTCTTACAGCACATTTGTCTACTCTCTTTCTGTTTTCTGACCAACCAGAACAACTCTGTAATGGCAGAGAAACAAGCTCATTTGAATGGCGCCTCTTATGGTCCATCAATCCCACCTCCGCAACACTACCACCGCCCTGGCCGTGGTTCTGACTGTGGCTGCTGCTGTTTCTTGGCCTTCATCCTCAAAGTCATCATCACCGTGGCCATGCTTATTGGGCTTTTCATCCTTATTATCTGGCTCATATTTCGTCCCATTAACAAGGTCGAATTCCATGTCACAGACGTTGCTTTAACTCAGTTCAACTACACCAACAACATGCTCCAATTCAACCTTGCTGCCAACATCAGTATCCGCAACCCTAACAAAAAGATTGGGATTTACTATGATAGGATAGAGGCCAGGGCATTTTATGAGGACCAGAGGTTTGGCTATCATGCCTTGACTCCATTCTATCAAGGACACAAGAACACAAGTGTCTTGAACGTAGTTTTTAAAGGGCAGCAAGCAGTTACCCTTCAAGGTGAAGAGGTGACACAGTTTAATCAAGAAAGAACAAGTGGGTTATATAGTATTGCCTTGGAGTTGTCTTTGAGGATTAGATTTAAGCTTGGTAAGGTCAAGACTGCAAGGTTCAAGCCCAAGGTTGAGTGTGACGATTTGAAGATTCCTCTGAACGGATCTCCTGTTGCTGGGAGTAATAACAAGTGCGAGATCAAGTTTTGATGATCATCATGGTCGCAAAACCTCATCTTCATATTTGATTCAATCTTTGATTGGTTTTGTTTGATATTTTTTTTACCCTTATCATGCTTTTATGTTCATAGTCAGAGACTATATTGGATTTTTTTTTCTTCATTATGTTGATGTGTATAATTAATAGATAATGAATTTAGTATTTCTCTGTGATGCATACCTCTTGTTAAAATCAAAACTAATAACATAAGAAACAAACACCCTCTTATTAGCTCTGAATAAACCCATCTAATCGGCCATTTCAAAGAGATGTGAATCTTGATCGAGCGGCCATCATGGATTCTTCAATATTTCACAAAAGAAACGACAAGGGAAAAGAACGAACAAAGAAACTACAGCAAATCAGTGCTGCTTGTAGCAGACTCGTTAAGGAAAAACCCGCATTGCGTCAAAGATTATGTGCCAGAGAGTAATCAGTAAGGTTGTACAAGAGAGATCATCAAGATTTTATGATTTCTCCTCTAGGCTTTATTTGAAACGAGATTCACGAAGACTTTAATTTTTATTTTTTCATCAAAAATAATGTTTTAAGATAGAGCAATTTATGCAGGTGTAATGCCAAAAATGTCCTTCGAATAAACCAGCTTCTAATCAACTATTGCTGGTATTTAATAACGTATTTGGTAAGGGTGGTTGGTGCGTGTGTTTGGTGGCGACAATAAACAAGGGGTAGATTTTATTGCTATATGTTGTGAATGTAGTTGTGAGGAAATAATTTGAACATAAACAATAAAAGACATTAATATTATCCTAGAATTAATTAAGGTGTACTAGAATAATAAAGAATCAATTATCTTGCTGAGCACAATCAGGGAGAGCAGATCCTCTTTTAATACTCACCCTTCCTCTTTCTCAATAAATAAATACACATGATGACTTCTTGCTTCTATAGTTGTACGCATTCTTCTTCTTCTTTTCTTTTATGATTTAGTTGGATATATTCTTACATTTCAGTTGGTTCTGTATTATTATTTTCGGACTTCTTATTTTTTTAAGATTACTTTCTCATGATATCGTTTAAAATACTATATACAATTATATTAAACTATATTATTATTATTATTATAAATAAAGCTAAAAGGTGTGGAGAGGAGGGGATTACAAGGTTGTTAAAATCGCGAGTTAACTCTTAAAATCTTACAATTTTACAAGTCAACATGTATCTAACGTGCGAAATCGGAATAAAAACTCGAAACAAGTAAAATCGGACTTAACTTGTGCAAAATCGATTAACTCGGTCCGATTTTACGAGTTTACTAAATTTATGATATGAACCAAGTCAGTTCCAAATTTGACATTAATATATCTGATGTCTAATTTTACGAGATTGAGCATATCTTTCAAACTGTATATTGGATAAAACTGAAATTTTACAGAGAAATATTAAATACATGAAAATATATTGTGGTAAATTTTCAAGTCAAATGGAGATAGGAAACATAATATTTCATATGGTCACAATTAGTAAACTAATATTATCAAACAAGACATTCGTGTACTGTTTAGGACATATCTAGAGTTATCGGTGGAATTTTGCTTCAATTAAAGTTGGGATATAAACTAGACATCTGAAACTTTCTAACTATAAATCATAAGCCCAATAATTCATCCAAACGAGAGAGAACGACATGTTTGAAATCAGAAAAGAACAACATGTTTGAAATCAAGACTCAAATCTGCCAAGAATATGCAAAAATTAGAGATTCAGGATACATGGAGGAATTTTAACATGAAGACTTTTTTATTATTCTATTTTATGTATTTATTTTTAAATAATTATTTTTAGTTTGAATTTTTTTCTAGCGCATTAGACATTGTTTAGAAGTTTATTTCATTATTGAATTTATGTTAGTTAATTACTAACTTAAACTCATTAGCTTGTAACTCAAAAGGGGTCTATCAAGACTTATTGTGATGGGAACAACCAGGTTATCATTAGATTTATGTGTGCTTCTTACCTTTCAATGATTCCCTTGTATTAAAAAATTTTGTTTTGAGACTTTTTATTTCTCATTATCATTAATTTATTGATTCATATATCTCTCTCTCTCATTTTATTTAGATCACTCATTAATTATAATAATGTTGACTCATTTTATCAGATTTTAATGTAAATTAATTTCTTGGCTAGAATTATCAATATATAATTAGTTTAAAAAATTACTTATAATTTTATGATTTTACAATTCGAGTTTACGATCCGAATTTATATTATATTTTTTGTGTCGTGTCAAAAAAGTATTTTTGACAACCGATTTTATAATTTAGTTGGATATTTGGATATATTCTTACATTTTAAGTGGTTCTGTATTATTATTTTCAGGCTACTTATTTTTTTAAGATTACTTTCTGTATGATATCATATAAAATATTATATACAATTATATTAAATTAAATTATTATTATTATTATTATTATAAATAAAGCTAAAAGGTGTGAAGAGGGGGACACTGTTTCCCATAACCATTATCATCATGGATTAAAATAGTAATCTATAGTGTTGGTTTTTTTTTTTTTGCATTTTGAATCTCTTTTTTTTTTAGTTATTGATTTTTTTAAATTTGATCCTTGTATAATGTGTTTATGGACATTTATAGTAGATAATTTATTTTCATTTGCCTTTATATGGTTGTTACAATATATAAAAAATATCTCAGCATCGGATATCAGAAAAATATCTCAGCATCGTCATATGGTTTGTTTTTTAAAAAAATTAGTTAAATAAAAAATATTTTTTTAAAAAAATTAGGTTATTAAACTTTATGGAGTCAATAACCTGGTTTGTGAGTTTGATGAGACAATCCTAATTGCCCCTGTTTGTGGGTTTAGCGGGGTGCTTTTTCTTTTTCTTTTTTCTAATTAAACTCGATTATGTGATTGTCTATTTTTTTTTTATCATATAGTAAAAAAATAGTTTTGAAAAAAAACCATGTTATTAAATTTTAGAAAGTCCATGAGCTCGTTGACATGTACGGCGAGTTTAACTTTTTTCTTTTTTTTTTTATAAATTTATATTTTTAATTTCAACCTTTGATATTAGATTGATTGAGAATTGAGTTTCATAATTTGTTTTATTTTGTTTTTTATGAGGTTATCATAGTCTTAAAAAAATCTCAGTATTGATTTGATGCTCGATTTTGTGATTGTCTATTTTTGTTATCATATAGTTAAATAAATAATAGTTTAGAAAAAAAAAGTTATTAATCCCAATAAAATCTATCACCTAGTTTGCGGGTTTAATGTGTTGACTCGGGTTATCCAATTCACGGGTTTAGTGGGTTTATCTATCAAACCTGATATGATTTTTTTTTAGTTTATGGTCCTTTGATTTTTTTTAATTTTTCTTATTTCACTATTATTTAATATTGGATTGGTTGAAAAATAAAATTCATGGTTTATTTTTTTTCTATTTTCTATAGGGTTATAATGAAATTATAACCCTATAGAAAATAACAAAATTATTAAACCTTTCAAAGTCCATGACACAAGTTGTAGAGTGACCGAGGTTGACCCAATCTAGCATTGTCTCGATATAAAAAAAATTATTGTCTTAAAGTTTTTTTAAAAAACAGTATGTCATATTTTTATTAGTTATCCAAGTTGTTTTTAGATTCATTAAATTAAATAATTTACTTTGAATCAATTCTTATATGATTTAATTCAAAACTCGAGCTAGATAATAAATTGAAATAGTTCGATCCACATAAATAAATACACTTAATTATTAATTAAAAAAACTAAAACATGTTTAGTTTTTAGTGTTATTGGTAGTGTGGATATAGAGAGAGAAACCCACCGTGAATTTCAATAGTTCCTAGGGTTGGTCTCAAGGACATGAGTTGCTCCTACTGGGAGTTAGCTGATCAAGAGCTTCGTAGCTGCTTCAGAGGATTGGCTGGACTCTGTCTCCTTGCGATCATCTCTTCAATTGCTTTTGTTCTTGGGATATTATTATTATTATTATTATTATTATTTTGGCATGATCAATAGAAGGGTTTGTATGGCTAAAGGTTCTGCTTCTGGGCTTGGTTATATGGCGTTGCTCTGGTTTGGGTCCCTTAGCAACATGCCAAATATTTCATGATTGTGCATTAAATGCACCTTGTGGCTGTTGTTTGTTGGGATTTGACATGTTGTTGGCTGGGAATGCTTGGTTCGTTTTGCTAACATGGTGGTCTCTCCTGCCTCTATTCAAGTCCAGTTGTTGTTGAACCAAATAAGTGGCCTTTTTGGTTTCCTCCTTTACCTTTTGTTTCTACTGGTTCACGGTGTGTCCCTTCGTGCTTTTTTATGGTCATTTCGGTTGGGATTGTATGTCGTGTTCTTCTTGGGTCGTGGTGGTACTTGGTTTACAATCAACACCTGCTCCTTGAGGGTTGGTGATGTAGTTGGGTTGGTGATATTTAATGATTTTGCGTTGTTAAATGCGGATTGTGATGGGTCTTTCAACCAGATATGAATTGTTTCAGATAGATTATGTAAAGGGTTCAGTAAATATATTTATGTACTGGTAAAATAGATCTATTTAAAAAAAAAATCTAGTTATGAAAAGCTAGAATAACAATTTAAAATGGTTATAAAATTAAATCTACTATTAAATCTTTAGATTTTAAAAATCTCATCCAAATTTTAGTTTTGTGAATTTTTTTATTATTTTGGATTTTATACCTTTTGTTTTGTAATTTTAAATTTTTGTTTTATTTTCTAGTCGAAGTAGGATTTTTATCTATTTATATCTTTGTAAAAATTATTATTCTAAAAAAATGAATTTTACAAACTTGGAGGTCATACTTCAACTTTTTATTTTATCTTCTCTTCATTTGGAACTTTTCTGCCTTCTGATGATGCAATTACAATCCATCTTAGAATATTATGCTTTTATCTCATTTTCTATCATTAACAGAACTGCTCCTAACTTGACTGGCTGGTTGTCGTGCCCTTTGATAGCATGTAAGGTTGATCCAATGCACAATCTACTTGAAAAAAAAAATATATAGGGAAATGGATGGCAGAGTGCAGGCTTAAAACAACATAAAAAAAAACATTATGATTCTATATGTAGCTTGAAGATGGTCAGCACTATGTCTGATTGAGAGTGTGGTTTTTTAAAGTATTTTACGTGCTGAAATGCATCAAAATAATATTTTTTTTATTTTTATAAAATTAGTGCATCAAAACAATTTAAAATATACAAAAAAATATTACTCTTTAGCAAAATAAATTAATCTTGTATAGATTGTAGTTTGCACCGCATTTCTGAAGGGTAAGGTTGATGGATAAGCAAGTTCACCATTTGACAGTGGATTTTTATGTCTGTGGAAGCGACATGGTTAATGGCTTCAACTGTAAAAGGGAACAAAATTTAGCCTGTTAGTTCTTCAAGAACTATCAGAAAGCATGCAACCATTTTACAAGGATTAAATTGAAAGCAATTCTTAGTTTATGTTCAAACCACAGATAACGCTAGCAGATGCTTATTTTGGCGATATGCATCGAAGGTCAATCAATATATTGCTTTGTTTGATAGAATTTGAGATTATGTAAAATGCCCGTAAAGCAAGCCTAATAAGAAGCTTGAGTTAGAGAAATCGGTCTATTGAGACTCCAATGGTGGTTATTATGACTTCTTGGGCTCAAATAGTTTCTTGGAAATTTTTTTTTTTAAAAAAATACAGATGAGGTGATGGTAACTTGGAGTTTATGCAATGAATGAAGCAATATTGTGATTCCATCAATGGAGGAGTTATTAATAAAGAAAATATTTTGTTAGGTTTTGCATTTATTTTATGAATTATTATTGTATTGTATTTTTTATTATTTTTTTTTATTAATGTAGATGTTCGGATCAGTTTGTATATACCTTAACTAATTTTATGAACCCTAAAATTAACAACTATTTAAACTTTTAATAGTTCTGAGTAAAACTTGAACTATTAATTTTTATAAAACAAATTTACATGAAAAATTAAACTACACCTCAAAAAGTTTATATTTTATTTATTGTTCTTGAGATGTCGTGTTAGTCTTTCTCAAATCATTTGTCATCTGAGATGATGAGTGAACCTTCTCAACCTCATGACGCTTCCCATCAATGACAAACGAAGAGACTATGAGTGGATTATTTCTTATTTCCCCACATTTTCTCTTCTTATTTCTATTTGTTTTCTAAGAAAGTCAGCATGTTTGAATTTAATTTTCTGTTCGTTTTATTTTGAAAAATAAGATTGTGTAATGGATATCTAAAACCCAAATGAATCAGATTTTACTATGCAAAATTTATATTTATAGAATAATAAGTCAGATATGAATAATTATTTTAGGTTCAAGTTTAAATATAAATATTATCGAAACCACTAGTAAATATTCATTATAATCCTTAAATATTGCCAATAACTAGGCGAAAAGTAATTAATGCAGTCATTAAAAAATCAGTCCACGCACACGCATCATATTATTGCTGTGAACGGTCCTGAAAATTTACTTCTCATCTCTTACTTTGCAGCCCTTTTTAGCACGCCAAAAATTAAATGAGTAGTAAATTGACCACCGCGCTCTCCGCCTCCTTCCAGCAACCTCAATGTTATGTCAGCCTCCTCTCGATCTTGCCACGTCATATCAACTGCAGTCCAAAAAAAGGGCAGTTGAAATTTGTTTTTTTATTTAAAATTTATTTTTTTTATTTTTTTATATGATAATATTAAAAATATTTTTTTAATATATATAACCAAAAATATTTTAAAAAACAAAAGCCATTATCTTCCAAACAACCGATCATCTCCATGTTGAATTTACCTAGTGCGGACGTGGCAAGATCAGAAGCATTTTGTTGACCTCAAAATAAAATATACAAGTAAAAGAGAACAGCTATTTTTCTAAAACAAAATACATGGAGAAACCATTTTATAATAATTACTCCGGCAACCCAATAACCGGCCGGCTCCACTTTTTTTGTGGCTCGAACTACTTTCTAACCATGAATATCTATGCTAGCAAACGACATCGTGTTCTCAACAGAATCACCTAAAACGACACGAGGAGGAGAAGGTGAAGGAGAACAATAATTCTGAGGAGACGCACATGGCGTCCAGAACGGCGTCGTCACATCCTCGACCTCGACATCAACAACCACATCATTAGCAACGGCTATCTCTTCAAAACAAACATCACTGCTGCTCATCTCTCTCTCCTTACTTTCAACAAGAACATTCTCTATAGACGATTCGTCGTTCTCAGTTATCTCCATCTCCTCCCTGTCCTCTTCCTTGATCGTAAACAAAACTCTCGACGGTCCGTACATTCCTTGCAACTTCAACATCTCCTCCACCAACTCATCTTCACCATCGGCAGGAACTGTCGTAACCGCCGTGGAGGCCGCTGGTGGTGTTGTCGAGTCAGGTTCGATGCGAGTCATTTGGCTTTTCCAGCAGAAGAAGTAGAGAAGCTCTTTAGACGGCGTCGTGTAGAGTGATTCGCTGCTACTACTGAACTCCCCATCAGCACCGGAGCTTGTAACACTACGTCGGTGGAATCTTCTCCAGCGCCATAGAACGTAGAGGATCTCGAAGACCAGGGCGGCAAGACAGACCGAGAAGAGAACTGTGAGCACTGTTCCTAGATTGTTTAGAGCATTCATAGTTGACAGCTAGGAACGAAACAACAGCAACAGTAACTGCGCAGCATACTAGATTATGTAATTTATTTTGTTGGATGTGGCTACGTTTTTACGGGTTTAGCCGGTGAGTGTTTGGGAATGAAGAGAGAGGCTAGGGGTTAGAAGGGCATGGTAATGCAAGTTGCCGGTGTTAAGAGTGGATAAAGGTGAGGACTGAGGAGAGGAGGTTTGGTCTTTGGATGTTTAATTACTCTCGAGAGCCTGTTTGTTAATGGGGGTGCAGTCAAGTGTTTTTGATTTTCTGAAATCTTTTTTAAATTAATTCTTTTAAAGTTTTTGAATTAAATGGTAATATTAAAAATAAAAAATATTATTTTAATATATTTTTAAATAAAAAATAATTTTAAAACAACTTTTACAAGGGGAATGAAGATGTAACGATGACGGGGATGTCGAGGGAAGGATAGACGACGGGCGAGACTTGCCTTGAAAAAAAGAAAAGACAAAGAAATTAGTTTTGAATTTAGTTGGGCGGGTGAGAATTCAATTTACCGAAAGTAAGGGGTTAATAATAAACTTTAATTAATTCGTAGCTCCGTGAGAGACGGTGCAAAGGTTCTGCATGCAAGGAGACAAACCGAGACTATGTAATATAGCGGATAGGTTAAGGCACTAGCTTATTTAATATAATTATGGAAATTATACTAGCTTTTTTTTTTTTTTTTTTTTACCGTGGGGTGTCCGGGCCAGCTTGCGCGCACCACGACTATTCCCCACGGCTCACTGGACATCCTGCAAGTCCAGGGGCAGGTTAGGCACCGCGGGGGTGATAGACGTGCACATTGAGGGTCGAACCCGGGACGGGGACGGAACAAGTCACACAATTGACCACAGCAGCTGAGCCCTCAAGTGCATTATTCTACCATTCTTGATGGATGACTTGCGGTATACCGTGGGATCCAAAACTTTTTAGTGTATAAAAGTAATGCTTAAGCCACCATGGTATTTTTTTAAAAAAATAAAGTAAGAAAACATGACACTCAGGTTATTAACTTATTACATCCAATATGATTGAATAATTTAATAGTCAAATTTAAATGGTAGACAATAATAACAAACAAACTGTACAAAAACACTTGATAATAATTAATTAAAACAAATGAGTCACTGGTACCATCATTATTTTTATTATTATTAAAAAAAAATCATATTAAAAATTATAAAATTTTGATACAATGACCTATTATAACACGTTCTAGCAGCTTTTTTAATTTTAAAAATATTAATTAAATGATGAATGACGTTACTATACTTGGTCAAATCAATAATTAAAAAAAAACCCGAGATAAAAAAACCCTAGTACTCTTGATTCTTGTGTTGAATTTTTTTTATTCTAAGAGCTTGAGTGTAAATTTTCTGTATACAAAAAAGAAAATGGCAAAAATACCTCTTCCTAAAAATGTTAGTTTTGTGTTTTTTTTAGAGTTTTTTTTTGCTATATAACTGTTCACCAATATATGGAAAAACAGATAATACTTTCAAACAAGTTTATAATGACTTATATGGTACATGAAAAAATAAAAATACCCTTGATTCAAAAACCCAAAAAAAAACTTTTAGAAAGGGTAAAAGAATCATTACAATGTAATGATAAATAGAAAATTATAAGTGGGGTTACAGTCCATTTGCATTCTGATTTTGTTGGTTTTTTTATGTCTATATAAACTTGTTCTTGTATCGTGATGGGCACTTCAAAACAGCAATTTCTCTTTCATTTTCCTTTCGGAATACAGGTGAACGCTAACTTATGTATCTCTGCTTCATTAAGAGTGTTTGAAAATATAATAATGATTATTTTTTAAAGTGTTTTTTATTTAAAAATATATAAAAATAATATTTTTTATTTTTATTTTTTAAAATATTATTTTTAACATTAACACATCAAATAATCTGAAAACAAAAAAAATAATTAAATTTTGAATATTTAAATATCATGCTGGCTGAGGCCAGGCAAGTGTTGGATCCATCTTAGTGCAACCTGGCAAGACCCAATGCGGACAGCTCGGCTACAGGTTTCGTAGATACAGAAATGGATATGGTCGAGGTTATCCGCCAAGTCAAATTCCAAGCGTTGATTACAATGGCATTTCACTCAACAACATCATTTAAATTTATAATGATACTATTAAGTACAGTGTCTGTATCAGTTGACCAGACTTATAATTAATCAAACAATACTAAAAAAACAAGACTGAAACAACTTTATTTATTTTTTTTTATTTTTTTACAGGTCAAACCAAGGATTGAGAAGCTCATTTGAGTCGCATTTGGATCTGTACAGTTAATTGAGTCACACGAGATCAACTCATATAAGATTTAATTTCAAAATCAAACCAAACAAGGGTTGAGAAAAGAGGGCTCCAGGTTGACTCGACATGTAGAGCTAAGTTTAATAATATTGCTGCAAAACTCTCCATGACAACTCGCAAGGGGCATATTATTTTTATATTTTTCTTAATATATTTGCATCAAAATTATTAAAATATTATTATTTTATTTTCATTTATATTTGCTTTTATAATTATGATAAGATGTTGTCTAAAAAAATATTATGATTGAAAAAAGTTGGATAAAAAGGGTATGCGTTAATAAGGTAAATGAGTTTTAATTAGAGGAATATTTTTTATTTTGATTTCTGTTTTTATAATTATGATAGGATGTTGTCTAAAAAAATATTATGATTGAAAAAAAATGGGATAAAAAGTGTATCTGTTAATGAGGTAAATGAGGTTAATTAAAGGGATATTTTTTTCATTTTGATTTCAAATCGTCAATTTTTTTTGGTGATATTGATTCTAATTGTTTTTTATTAAATAAAGAATATAGAAAAAAAAAATTATATTTGTTTGTGAAAAAAAAACTTAATAAGAAAGGAGGGATTATGTTAGCATATTATTTTGTTTCAATAGATTATAAATGATTAATTTTGTTTAAAAATATAGACATAATTAAAAGAAAAAAAATAAAACTACACCCTTCCTGAACAAGATTAAATATCTTAATTTGTATCTATCTTTCATTTTTTTTAATTTTTTTTATTAATGTTAATAACTGTTTTTTTACATTTATTGATGCATGTAATTATCAAGTTATTTTATTAAACACTTGTTCAATTTTCATTTCATAATTAAAATATTTTTTGATATAAAAAAAATACTAACAGCATCTACAAATATTTTTTGTGTTAAAATTTAATTTTTTTTATTAACGTGAGTGTCCGGGTGAGCTTGCGCGCACCTTGACTAATCCTACGAACCTTGAAGTTAACAACCATGTAAGCCTCCAATAATCATCATATTAGCAACTACAAGGCTTGAACTTGAGACCACAAGGGAGCAAACCCCTTGATCCCAAACTTTTAACATTGGCCACATTAAATTCTTGATTAATTCTTTTTTTTTTTTGGTAACCCGGGGTGTCCAGGTTAGGTTACGTGCACTACAACTAATCTCCAGACCCATTGAACATCCTGCAAGCCCAGTGAGCATTTAAGGCACCGCGGGATTGACAGACGTGCACAGTGAGGCTTGAACCCTGGTGTAGAGGAAAGGAACAAATTCCTTCCACCGCTGGACCACAACCTTAAGTGCAATTCTTAATTAATTCTTGATTTGACAGGTGATAGAGTGCATATAAGTTTACTGGTTATCGACAGGTCATGTAAACATTTAGGTAGTGTTTGATGTTGTGATAGCAGTTACTTTTCAAAGTGCTCTTTACTCGGAAATACATGAAAATAATATTTTTTTAAAATTTATTTTTATTATTAGTACATCAAAATAATTTAAAAATATCAAAAAAAATTAAAAAAAATTAAAATTTTATAAACACAATTTTTATCACAAAAACAAATACCTCCTTGGTGTTTTTCAGGTGATTCGGGATGGGTAGAAGCTGTGTCCAGCAGCATCCCTGCTTAGAATGAGTTCTGCTATGAAATCCATATAAGTCAGGTTGAATTGGGCTTATAAGGTTAAGTCTATCAATTGAAAGGTCAATATTTCAATGTCAACATCTGATAGCCGAAACTACAGAGTCCAAGACTATCTGGGCCTTTAGAAAACAATGCTGGACCTAGATCGTCCGTTATCTCAAGCCTCCATTCTGAGGAGAAAAAGCGTTCGAAGCTGCTTGGATATCAATCGCGTGTTTCAAAAAACCGGGGCGGCGGCGGCGGCTGCAAAGTCTGATATCATTGTGCAATGACAACTCCTTTAAATAACATTGTCTGTGAGACTCAAACCTTAGCACATAATAATCCTCTAGTTTACCCAGGCCAGGGCAGTAATGTGCTGAATCCATAAAACATCCTGAATGGGTCAAACCATACAAAGGTATGTCTGGGACTCCATGGCCCAGGAGCCAAGTAATTCCAAAATAAGTGGCCTTGGGAACTTGGATGATACTTATGCATGCTTTGGTGCACGTTGATCCGCACACATCAATGGTCAGTCGAAACTCTAGCTAGGAACATTGCCTTATGCATAAAAAGCGCTCTCTCAATTTGTCTCTCGAAATAAGAATGATTCATGGAAAACGACCCATCAATCATCAAAAGCATCATCAGCTCCAAAATCGAACATCTCTCACGTTTCTGGTTTATTCCCGTATGCGCCTCTCTCTTTTTGACCGAGTCTTACTACAAAGAGAGACCACAACGTAAAGATTAATACGCACAAACACACTATATAACCAGGTGGTGGTACCTTGCCTCCCTCCCTCCCTCCCTCACTCTATCTTTCCCGTAGATGAATACAGCATGTCATGAAGTACTTCCTCCCACTCTCCTCGGATCCCTCACTCATCACTTTCAAATGATAATTAAATCCGTCCAAAATAGAAAGGAGAGAAAGGAGGTGATGATTCAATTTTGAATAACTGGAATATGTATAAAATTATCTGTCTATAGATTGTAAGCACTTTCAGATCCCAGACTTCCCTTACTTTCATGCAAAAAGAAAATCACTCATAGTATAAGGTTAAAGAAAGAAAAGAAAGAGACAGAAAGAGAAGGCCATAGACAGTGACCTCGTGGAAAAGAACCATTTGTTAGCTCCCCTTTTCTTAAAGACTGCAAAAGGACTTAAGGTGTGTGGAAACTTTGTCTCCATGCCTTTGTTGTCTTTTGTAGATGCAAAACACTTGAATCCTTCTCTCTTGGTGGGTCTTTTGAGGGGAGAGGGCTCTCTTAGCTTGTCTTGCTTGTTCAAAAAACCCACTTGGTATTCGGTGCAAGGAAAGGGGTGCAATCCCATTAATGTTAACTTTCCTATATAATTTAATTTGTTCTGCTGAAGGATCACTTTAATTAAAAGTTGTACAATGTACATTGATTAGAACTGGAAAGAATTCCATGATGTTCTTTCTTTCATGTGCTGTGCTTTGTTTTGCTGTCGAGATGTTGATTGAAGATTCCACGCTTGATTAATTTCTTTTCTTTTAACTCGATCCTCTTCACCACCATGTCAAGGAATTGTTCGGTGATCTAATTGAATTTCTATATTTATACCAAGGTTTAGGCTAAAACACTCTTTAATTACTGTAAAATTATCATGCCCTCAAACTTCTCGGTAGAAAACATTACAGGTAGTATTTAATCCACCCAGAAAAAGAATAAAAAAAGGTAGTGTTTGAATTTTAGCGTGGGCAGAAAAACAAAAAAAGGGATGTGAATTTCAGGTAATAGTACAGACATCTTTAAACGACATCCTTTTAAGTAAAATTAACATAACAATTCTTACTACTACGCACTTCTTCTCAAGAATTCGTATATATGGAGTTCATATCAAGTTATATGAGGCTTCCCAGCCTAATATTATATTCCGATTAGAAAAGATACTAATATTGTTGGGCTTTCGATGATCAAACTCGTTTTCATCACAGGATCCATACTGCTTTGCTAAGACAGCATCTTAGTCTTATAAACTAATTAAAATGCCCTATAATTAGGACATAACTTCCACCGCATGTATAAATATACAGGCTCAAATTCAAGAAAATAAAATAAATTATTTATTAAATGCCCCGCAATTAAAACCAAACATTAATATGGCCTGGCTAATTCCATGCATGATATGCTTAGATCCAGTCCAGGCAACAGCTAGCACTATGGAGCGATGCATGCCTGAGACTTAACCACTTGGTCCGTGGGATTGATCACCTCCAGAACGTTGGAAAATAGCACTACCACTTGTCGAAGCAAAAGCACTAGGCCCATTAAGGAAATATGTTTTAAAATCTCATAAAGAAAGTGATCGCAGATCTGGAAAAGAATCACCATTATTTGTAGAGGAAAAGAATTGAAGATGAAACCCATATCTTAAGAAAGATATATAAAACTATATGATTAGTGTTCAAAAGTTATTTAGGTATTCATATTTATGGTGGGATTGAAAAGGTTTCCAAAGTAAAAGAAACAATGGGTGTTAAAGATGGGGAAAAGAAAAGAAGGGAGGAATAACTCCATTGGCTCAAAGAAAGCACGAAGGTGGTTTACCTTAATGAGTATGTCTCTTATCCCGTAAGGCTCACGACTCAAGTTTCGGCAACTTTAGGACCCTCTAGTGACGTAAACCCCTTTATTATCCCCCTTGTTGAGACAATGCTCGAGGACCTTGAGACTTCGTGCGACAAGGCTCCACTCTGGCTAACCATTAGTTTATGGGCATTGGGCCATAGTCTAAGTGACCTTAGAACAGGGAATTAATTTCATGTGTGTTTCAAATCTCACACGCACAAGAATCCTCGTTCAAAAGGTTTCCTAGTTGGTGCAGTTTCTGGATAAGCTTTCTTTGTTCCTTTTCAATAAAAATCTTTATGAGCAAACTCATTAGTTCGGCTTAGTTCTCATATTCGAGTGCCGCTATTCGTGTTCTGGTGAAATGACATGTATATCAAACATTTTATCAACTATTTTTATCCTTTCTTGCTAATTTGCTGTACTTCAATTGGTTCTGTTCATTTAAAATTAATTAGTACTTCATTATTTCTTTTCTAATTTCTTTTCAGTCTAATTGGTCACTTAGTCATCACTACTTTTTCAATAGTGCTAGACAGCAATAGCATTTCGTTTCCTCTTATACTCTCTCCGCCACAGACATAAACGCTCTTCCACCAACCTCTCACCGTTAGTCTCCACTTTTGGAGCACCATCATTGAGAGGTAAATGAGGGGGAAGCTCTCTCTTTTAACTGAGAGGAAGGTTAATCGTAATGAAAATGGAAACCCGTGAAGACCTCTCCTGCTGGACCTGCGCCCTCACCTCTTTTTTGCTGATGATGTGATGATGATGATGATATATGGCTTGTGATAATGTAATTAATCTAGCAGTTGTTGTATTGATTTCTTGATTGCAAGCTTATCTGTGGACTTGCTGATGTGTTTCTCAACGCTGTTGTTAGCAGCGTGAAACCCACATCCTATAATCGTGGCCTTAATTGAGACACACACACACACACATTGTAGAATCGATCATGGGATTTTCTTTTCTTGTGGATAAAGAAGATAAGAGTCTTTGTGGATCATGCTGAAACTGAAGGGATGAATGGAAAGTGCCACGTATACGTTTCATAACCACATGCAATATTAATCTAATCAAATCAAATCAAGGTTATATTTGGTATGAATTTTATAAATAAATTTAAGTTATTTTTAATTATTTGTTAAAAATAATAATAAATATGCTATGTCAATAGTTTGTTACAAAATCTAGTTAAATCTTTTATTTAAAGAATTAAAAAAAATCTAACTTCTAACTTCTAACTTATAATTTATTTTACGTTGTTTTTTCAAGAAATCACTTTAAATAATTATTATCAAACATACTATATATTAACTTAAATCCAAGTTACTTGTAAAATATAACTTTTGAATGAAACGAACTCTAAACTAGTCTCCTTCTTAATTCTATGTCACCTTTCCACCCATTATAGATACATTGCTCATTGGCTACAAATTAATGCACCCACCTTTTCCATTTACGTTATAATAACGTATCCTATGTGAAAAAGGTGAATGTACAGAAAGTTGAATAGATAAAAGTTAGCCCGGTGAAGAAAGGTTAAATTCTAGCCACAAGGATTGAAAAAAAGAGAGGAGCTTTAATTGCTTTAAAAGGGACACCCACTTTCTGCAATTTATAATTATAAAACCATACATTTTTTCTAAATCATACACACAGACCAGCTATATCTTCCTGCTTTTGAGGGAAAATCAGATTCCATACACTCGCATATCTTTGGTTACATAACCCAGCGTTTCTTGCTGGGTGCATTAACCAGATATATAATTGCTAACAAATCTTAGACAAGGATTATTAAACAAAAGGTTTTCTCTACACACGAACGGAGCGATTTGATTTTTTTGAATCCAATAGAAATATCACTCCATGCTCTGGAAGTGTTTTAAGACCTGAGTTCCTCGTTGATTCCTGATTAATTATAGTGGAATTCTTTGAGAATAATTAGAGTTGAAATTGATAACAAGTCAATATAACCAATAAATTTATCACTACGTACGCTGGACAGATTAACAACATCATTAGTTTTTAAGGGTAATAGCTCAATCTGATTGTACGTGGTTCTCTAATCTATCCTTGCATCCTTATGTCAAGGAACCATCTCAACCT
Organism: Populus nigra; assembly: GCF_951802175.1. Taxonomy (NCBI): domain Eukaryota; kingdom Viridiplantae; phylum Streptophyta; class Magnoliopsida; order Malpighiales; family Salicaceae; genus Populus; species Populus nigra. The sequence continues at coordinate 6,110,783 of NC_084854.1, read as the reverse complement.
AAAAGCTTAAGCTGTTAGGTGAGGTCCCAGGATATGATTTATATTATTCTCTAACACACCCCCTCAAGTGAAAGCCCTTTGGGCTTGAAACTTGCACAGACCCACTTTACCTTATGCTTAATTTTTATCAAATAAATGGGGATGGTGAGATTCGAACTCGTGACCACTTGGTCATCAAGGCTCTGATACCATGTCAAAGAACCATCTCAACCCAATAGCTTAAGCTGTTAGGTGAGGTTTCAGGATATGATTTATATTATTCTCTAACACCTTAAATATATGTTAGTTTTTACTTTTTAGTCTAAATCATCATAATTATTCATGTAATATTTTAGAAATAAAAAATAATCATATATAAATCATGTTACTAATTCGTGTGGTTGGGCTTAAAAATCTTACCAGAGTGATAAATTAAAAATTTAACATATATTTAAGGATAAAATTGACTCCATTAAAGATTGATTAACAAATTATCTCAACAAATAAAATCATTGATCTTAGTTTTTATTTCACCATGATTAATAAAGCTCCCATATGAATTTATATTGAGAAATTATAACATTAACATAGTCAAATGTTAATATCAATGTTATTACAAAAAACTAATTATAGTATATGATGAACTTGGGATTGTGATAACGAGTAATTCTGGGCAACTAAATGTGGGTCTGCCACAACTAAATGAGGATCTACCCTAGACAGATTACATAGATGGCTTAGTAAATATATTTATGGATCATTAAGATAAGTTTAGATTTAACAGAAGGTCTGGTCGCGCCAAACCAGAATAACAACTTAAAAGGGCTATAACTTTTCAGGATTGCTATTCTGACTGTTGGATCGTTAGATTTTCAAAATCTCACCACAAGACCCCAATTTTGGTAGTTTTTATTATTTTTAGATTTTATGTTTCTTTCTTTTGTAATTTCATATTTTTATTTTGCTTTCTAGTTTAGGTAGAGTTTCTGGTCTACTTAAAGCTTTGTAATTTCATATTTTTATTTTATTTTCTAGTTGAGACAAGATTTCTTGTTTATTTAAAGCTTTGTAAACCTCTTGGAGAGTTATTATTCTAGAGAAAATAAAACCTGCGAATTTCAAATTTATATTTGCAATAATTTTCGCTCATTAAAATTTTCATGTTTTTTCTTTAATTTTTATTGTCTTTAGCTTCTGCTCGCATCAATATACCTCGGATAATATATCAGTATTAAGAGTACAATACACATTACAGTACTAGCCAATCAAGCTGTTTCAATATGAATCTAGTCATAATGCACAAGATATATTCTATAACTTTCTATATTCTTAACAAGAGTAACGAATGTTGCCACCACGTTAAACACAAACAAAAAAACAAAAATATTTGGTAGGAAAGTAAGGAGAAAAAGAAGAAGTCTAAGATGGTGGCTTCTTCCTTTAAGAAATCAAAGAAAAGTGCATAAAGAGATAAATGAAAAGAAGAAGAGAATATTAATATAAATAAGTTGGATTTAGTTCAAAAGAAGAGCGATGAGAGTTTGCAACTCATCAAACCCACTTTTGTCCTCCAAAAGAATGCATCTGTTCCCAAAACCCTTAATCTTTGCTAAAGCAAGAAGCGACAAATTCCCTTCTTATGCTTAGGAGTTTTGATTTAAAGTTGTCAAGATAATGATCTTTTTGTGATTCTAAAGTAGCAATATCTTTATGGTTTAAAGAAGAGATGCTTATCTATGTTATTTATTTATTTATTATTATTATTCTCAATCCTTTATTTTTCTACTTTCACTTTAATTCATTTATTTTGAACCCTCATACCGTAACTTTTCTATGCTTTCCAAAGATGATGAGAATGTTTGGTTACGAAAATCGAAGTAAGTAAAGTTATTTTCTTTTCTTACAAAACGCATCACAAAGCATGAAAAGTTGTGCTCTTTCGATATTTCTTAGCGAAGATTTTGCTTTTTCCTTCTAAAGCAGAAAAAAGTTGCTTCTCCTTTGCACAACCCTTACGTTATGGATCATACTCTTAACCTTACTTTATGCATTCCTAACGTTCCTGATGGCATTCTATAAACCATAATCAAACTATGTTTTTTTTTTTTTTTGAGGTTTCCAACCCCTTTTTTTTTTAAATCATAGTTCGATTATGGTTTATAGAATGCCATCAGGAAATTATTATAATTAGACATTTAAGCATGTATAGTCTAATGATTTTAATTTGTTTAATAAGGTAGAATATTTTCTTGCTTATCACATGTCGGTATTGAAAAGGAAAGAAAACGGTACAGAAAGAAGAAATTAAGCTTCCATTTAAATAAATATTCAGTTTAGAAATTTGAATTTAGGAGAAATCTTAGAGTACTCTAAAAGTTATTACCAACACGGAGAGAGAGAGAGAGAGAAAAATTAGCCTAGGTTAAAATATTTTTATTTTTTATATGTTTAGATATGATTTTATATTTCATTTTCTTATCGTTCTCTTTTTTCGAAATGAGAATGTAAAACAAGAATTGATAATTAATTTTGCAATGCTCTAGAACTTTTGCAGAATTTAGCATTTGGGGATTTAATTGAAGCTTTTGCCCAATCAATGGGGAGACTATTAGTAACATTATGTATACGATAAGTTCTTTTTTTCAAAGAGATGATATGAAAAAATTCAAAGAAATGATTTAATTAATTATTAGCCAACTTAATCACACTCTACTTTGAGTCAAATCAAAAATTAATTTTTAACTAAAAATACAATAAAATATACAAGTGTTGTTACTTTTTTTAATTAAAAAAATTATTTGTGAACTCAGAATTTGATGGGTGTGTTTAATAAAATAAATCGATAATTTTATGCTGAAAAAAATATTAAAAAGAGATGACGATAACCAAAGACTAAATAAAAAAACTGAGAGATAAACACATATTAAAAGACCTGATCTTATACCGCAAGGCGCCATTCGATTCTTTTATTCAATTATATTTCAATTTTTTTTTAAAAAAGTAATAATTTTAATTTTTTTAAAATAAATTAATTTAGAAAATTATAAGAGCAAGTTTAAATAGAAAAAAAATATTTTATGATTATTTTAACACAAATGTATTAAAAAAATAAGAATAATACACAGTTCGCGCATTGATGCAGGAAACATTTTGGCTGTGTTATTAAATTTGGTTTGGCCTAGCGGGTCTACGTAGAGATCCTTTGACGTAGCCCCTTGCTAGACCCGACTTTAAAATTAAATCAGGTTGTATTTGACATGATGTGACCCGGTTGACATGGTGAGACCAATTATAACACGGTGTGACTTAAAAAAATAATTCAAGATGGCATTGTTTGAATTTTAAAAAAAATAATATTGAGAAGATAGTGTTTTGGATCGATATGAGTTAACCCGTCAAATTCACTATCCAAGACATAAATTTTGTTATGTTTAATAACTTTGTTTATTAGAATCTATTTTTATTTAATTAAATGATAAAAAACAAACACAAGCAAGAAAACAACCAAAAAATATTTAAAGAAAAAAATCATAAAGGATTGTATAGAAATAGTGGTTGCTAATATTGTAAGAAATGCTAAAATATTATTCGAAAACAAAGTAAAAATTAAACTACATTTAATAAAATATTATAACAAATATATTTTAAATTAATTTATTGTAATGAATTTCAATTAAAACTAAAAACTTGCCGGGTCGGGCCCTTGCACAACCCTATTTCAAATTAAATTGGTTTGGAACTGACTTGATGTGTTCAACATGGCAGGTCCAAACACTGCCCAATTAATCTGGTTAAAATCTTATTTGACTTTAAACAATATTTTCGAGATGATGTCTTTATATTTGTTTTTCAAATATTGGCGCTACAATGTTTCGTATTGACCCGGGTTAACCCACCTATCCATGACTTGAGTCATGAACTCGGTTAGGTTTAATGACTTTAATTTTTAGAATTTTTTTATTTAATCATACGATAATAAAAATAGACATGTACATGAAAGTGTCAGAATAAAACATTAAAAACATAATGAAGAACTATACAAAAAGAACACTTGCTATTGCTATAAAAAAGTATGCTATAATCTTATTAAAAAATTAAAAATTAAATGGTATTTAATAAATTAATATCCTAAATTTATTTTTAATTAGTTTTATTTTGAATGAAATTCAATTAAAATTGCAGGAACAAATAAAAAAATGAAAGCCAAAAGAGGCAAGACATTTAGGCTTGGATGGGCCAATATGCGTGGTTTATAAAAAGAAGGCTAGACTTGCACGAGCTTGCAAGGCAAGGCTACGCCTATATGCTTTACTCTCCTATTTTTTTTTTTGAATTGGTGGATGACGCATCATTTGCTAGTGTGACTCTGGCCATCTTAGGTCGTTGGAAAGCCAACATAAATTGATTCGGATAATTTTTTTTCTACCTGAAAACACCTCATAAACCTTAATAAACTTGTATATAACCTTAAACTAACCTTTGATTGGTCAAAAAACTAAGAAATCACCTTAATTAAAAAAAATCCTAATCTCCAATCTATTTTTCTTTTTTGACAAGATGACGGGTAAAAAAATCTCAATGGAACTCCTGTCATCAAATGAAACCCATTTATACCAAGAATGATTTTGTTTTTGCTAGAATGTGTTCAACCAACCACTTTCTCTCCTTGCCTCTATTTTTTAGTGACTCTTTCTTAGCTCCCAAACATAAGGACTAAAATGTGAATAAAATGAAATTTTGGACCAAAACATAAAATGTTAAAATTAAAGGACCAAAAGATAAGTCAACGAAGAATAAGTGGATAAAAGTGCAATTTTTTTTTAATTCTAGAAAACCCATGCAATTTTTTTTGTTTTCATTTCTATTCATGATTCCATTATCAGAAACTGAATACTCAACAACCCTTATCTCGGCTTGCTTAGAACCTTGACCTCCCATTTTGTGTGGTTTTCTTCTCTTAAGTGAGGGTGCTTTGCGTGTAAGAATCTTAACTTTCTTTCTTTGAGATTTCCTGCTTTTGAATTCTAGATTATATAGTTCACTCAGATCAGCAATGAGGGTGATGAAATTAGTAAAAGATGGCCCAATGTTTGAGTTAACACTTGTTAACTGACCCATACTGGAAGTCTTCTACTGTTTTTTCCAGCCTATCTTATTCAATTCTCCATTATTGTAGCCTTTCTTTAGGTCCAGCCCATCTCCCTCAATAAAGTAAGCTACTTATGACATATCTACATCTCTACAAGCAGTTGTAGCCACCTCATCATAGTCATAAAGCACCATGGCCAAGTGGTTACCGGTATGGTACATAAGCTCACTAGATAAAACTGCATATCTGTATAATTTCATAATTTCTGGAAACAAGTACAAAGGTGGTATGACTGGATTGAAGCATCTTTTAATCTGATTTTGGCTGCCCAATGCACAATTAAAATTGGATTAAAACTTAACATTTTGTCTTGTAGTCCTGGGGCTTGATGTTGCAAAATCAGTTTTTGGAAAACCTTTTTCTTCTTCATCATCAGAGAACACAAATTCTGTGTAGAATAAGACATCCATAAATTGTTTTACTGCTGTAAGGGAAGGGATGAACTCACCCTTTATCTCTTTCAATATGACCTCAACTTGTATTCCATCAAGCTTAAGAATAACTTGGTCATACAAAGGTTCCAACTTTATGGTGCTAATAAGAACCATAATACCAGATGTAGATCCCTGGCTAACACATATTGTGTCATAGCTAAAAATATTGCACAAGCCTTCTAAAAGAATATCGAAATAGTTTCTATTCCAACCTTCCATTAGTAAACCAAAGATGGCTATCCAAGCAAATCTATCATAAACTTTAATCCTTCCTTCCCAATGCCTGAGGTTATTGAATGGTGATTTCAAAAAAGACCCCTCATTCTCTTGTTCTTTCTTCAAAGCTATCTGGTCCACAAAGGTAATAATCGTCTAACTGGCCCTTAAAAATCTAAAGCTCACAGCTTTATCAGCTGATTTTAAGATCGATGCCTCTAGAGTTGCTACATCTACATTTGACAAAATATTTCTTACCAAACTCTGATATAACCATTCTTTATCCTCATCTGTGGAGTCATACTATACCATTCTCCTTTTCTTAGTGGCTATTTAGGATTTTGTGGTTGTGAGTACCTTAGTAAATGATCTATCATCTCTCAATAAGAACTTAGGTTATGAGATGTGACAGGCTTGTGTATGGGTTTTAGGGCTAGAGAAAAAGGTTTGAAAGGATAGTGTTTAGCTAGATTCACCCTCATCTTATAAGTGTCAAACCAGATGTTACTAGCTTCGTCACAAAGATCAGAAACATATAAAGGGGATATGATGACACAAAACCAAAGCGTCTTTCATAAACAGTTTTTCTCTTGGATACAAAGAGTTTGGTAACTTGGCCAAGCTTAAAGAAGGCCTTTTTCAGATCTTGATATTCCACCCATGAAGGAAATCTCTTAAAGAACAACTTAGCATGGTTTGGATTGATGGGGGTGGTGGTAAAAGGTGTGGGGCCAAGGTTTTTAGGGGTAGATGCAGAGGATGTAACAAGAGGAGCGAGAGGGTTGTGTGTATAGATAACAGGGTGATCTGAAGATTTGGGAAGAGGTAAGGTTGTTGTGGGGATGGTGGTTTCTGAAAAGTGTTTAGGGGTCATCTTGCTTCCTTTTGGAATGCTCCTCTATAGTTTTCATTATTGCCTTATTGGAATCCTAATAAGCTTGCAGTAGCTGGAATGGAATTTGCATCCTAGATCAACCTATATAAAGATTGATCTATTGAGTTGTTTAATTGTTTTAATGATGGTATAAGAATTCAATTATGTATTTCTTTCACCTAAACCCTTTTTTTAAGCAAGTGATTTAACTCATAGTGTTTTTTTATAAATAAAATTAAGAGTAGTTCAGAATTTAAATTAAATATTTAGAAAAATGTATTTACACAAACTAAACCCTTTTTGATTAGGTATGTTTGAGCGGGTTGGTCTAAGTCTAGCATGTATAAATATCCCCTTAACTATGAATTGTTTAGATTTACACTATTTGATTTTAAAAAAAAAATTATTACAAAACAAGCTTAAATTTTCATCGTGTATGTGAGTACATTATGGATTTTCACAACAAAATGATCATTTTGTCATTTTCAAACAAAATCCATTAACTTGCTTTATAGGTAATATGGTCTTTTTTTCATGGTTCATTGATCATTGTTAAATTGATTAGGGATAAATTGGACTTCATATCTTTTTTTTTCATAGCAAAATAAATAACTTATTTAGCCTTAAACAAAAATATATAAAACTTCCTTCTAGAGATTTTTAGTATTTTTCTTATTCTAAGCCAAATAAAACCACTTAATTACCCTTTGGATTCATAAAAAATTTAAACGGACATCTATGGGCTTTTTCATCTTTTCCATAAGTTTTTTTTTGTTATAATCATGTTGATTTGGGGGGGGGGGGATTTGATATTTTCTCAAATATAAATATTATTTTAACAAAAAGATGGTTGACAAGTACAAGGCACGTGTTAGTAGGTAAGGGTCATTTGTGCCTTTAGGGCTGCACATGCGGCTTCCTACCGATTAAAACCTTTTAACCACCATGTCATCTAAAGGGTAGAATGTCACCATATCTAATGGGGTGGCGCGTGTGGCTATATGAATGATAATTTGGCAACGATGAAATTTTTTTTCTCCTTTTTTTTCCCTCCTCATCTCGGGATTCGTGTTGGTCTAACTAAAATAAAAGGTTGTCCTCCCATTTGTTTTTATTTTATTTGTGGTCCTCATTCTTTTTATTGCTCTTTATTTGTTTTTAATCCCTTTTTTTATTATTGTTTTCAATATCATCCATTACCATTTGGTTTCATTTGATTTTTATATCAAATATGATCCTCATTATTTTTTATTGCTATTTTTTTCCTTTTTATATATTATTTTCTTAATTGAATTTATTTTTTAAATTTCATCCCTCATCATTTTAATTCATTTTATTTTTATGTCAAACTTGGTCTTTATTTTTTTCATTTTGCTTTGGATCCTTTTTTAAAATTGTTTTTTTTTTAATTTCATTTCTCAACAATAGATTAGTTGAGAATTAGGCTTCATAGTTTTTCTTTAGTGTGGTGATCCCGGTCTCATGACCCAAGTAATAATGGGTATGAAATGTTAACCCGAATTGATATTGATTTCTTTTTTTTCTCTTGTTTATTAACACCATTTTTTTTAAAAAAATTCATCCTTTAATATTGGATTCATTAAAAATTGAGCTTCTTTATTTTTTTTTTCTATGAGGAAAACTCATCTTCAGAACCCGAATTGTGGATTTTTCATGTTCACTTGAATTGGGTTAGGCTTTTCAATCATTTTGTTTTTGTTTTTGTGTCAACTTTTTTCCTTATTTTTTTTTGTTGCTTTGGATATGCTTTTTAGATTGATTTTCTTTTTCCAATCTTATTATTTAACATTAGATTGTCAAGAATTAGATTTCGTGATTTGTTTTGATCCAGTGATCTCAGTTTCATAACCCACATCATGTGTATGAAATGTTACTTTGAATTGTTTTTGGTCTTTGTTTTACACTGATTATTTTTTCGATTTTATCCTTTAAAACTAGATGATTTATAAAAGATTCAACTTTTTTTCATTTTTTTCATTTTGCTTATTATGAGGATAGTTCGGCCTCATTATTCGTGTTGTGGGTTTATCATTCCAACTTAGATTGACTTATGGATTTTATATCATTTTATTTTTATGTCAAATTTAATCTTTATTTTTTTAATTGATTTTTTTCATCCTTTAAGTTTGAATTATTGAGACTTAGGTTTCGTAATTTTTTTTTCTATGTAGTGATTTTGGTCTCATGACCCAGGTTAAAGGTATAAAATATTAACCTGGATTGAGATTGGTACATTTACTGTAATTACTTTTTTTATATATAAAATAACTAAATTATATCATCTTACTGGACCCATGACTCAAATCACAGAATTCTTTTTATGTTTTAAAACATACCAGTAGTGCTTAAACATTTTTTTTTAAGTTAAAAAAAATCAATTCAACTTGAGGCGAAACATGAACCACCTATCTAACAGCTAAACTATAAGGTGTTTGGATTTTCATCCCTTCTATTAAGTTCTATACAGATGAACCGCAAGTAATTGGAACATCTAGTGATCTCACTATGTGTTTTCTACGTAGAAACCATCTTTTCATCCATATACAGTACCTTCAATATCCTAGAACTTTTGGTACGAAGAAATGATTCCCAGTTCAAGTGGTAGTCAGAAACTATACTAGTTGGAAGCATCCAATAATCTACTGCCATTTTTAGATTAAGAGCAGTTTGATTAATTCAAGGAACAACAAAGGCACAGGCCCTGGTTCCCCACCCACAAAAGCCTTAGCGGATTTACTAGGAAAGGTGTTATTGTTTGATTCTCTATGATTTGCAAATTAGATTAATCATGATGGGATGGCTTAGCACGGTGCTATCTCAAGTGAGAAGCCACTTTCATTGTCCCATTAATCATGAACAATATAATAGATGCAGACAATCATGGTGGGATAATTGGCTGGGTATACCTGAATGTTTTTATATATATGCTCATTAACTATTAGTTAAAGGAAGGCCAATGATCAGTGGCAGCTATGTTTAATTGATAATGTTCTTCCTTTTTCTTATTGGCGCATATAATGATGAAGTTATTGTGCTGTACCAACCCTTCACTTGGTTAAATGAAAACATAATTAACGTAATTTGCTATGGAATCACTTCAATTTTTCAAAGGGGAATTGAATGCCTCTAGACTTATGAAATAAATTTCGCTTGGATCTTAGACATCGCACCAAACTAAAATTGAACATATTCATATGAATTGCGATGTGCAATTATGTTTGAATATATAATTAATTAGTTATCTAGCTTCTTGGTGTAAATGAAGCATTTAATTCAAAAATTTAAGCCGTGTGCTTCTGAAAAGGAGGAAAACGATATGTATTGAAATAGGAATATTTTCTGGTCAAGAAGTATGAAAGGAGGATAATGTACATTGTGATTTTACATAATCTCCCTAAGAACTCTACGAGAAGCTAAAAACTTATCAAACAACAATAAATAGAAAATAAAAATAAGAACTGATATTACATGATTGATTTTTTATTTTCTATCCATCAAAACTCTTGAATTTTGAATATAATCCGTCTATCGACGGATTCAAGGAGGCCAATGTCATCAATCGATTGATCTTCCAATATGTTGTCATCGTCAACGGAAATATTCAAATCCAGGGATATGCATGGGGTTGTGTCCTCCATTAATGCAGCACCGGAACCAGCAATATTGTTTTCTTCTTCATAAGACCCATCTGTTCTCTGCTTGATTGGAGGAGAGCAGGCTCTAGATCTTGAGCTGAAGCTTTCACAGCTCAAAATGATGATAGCATCACTAAGGCCAACTTCTTGACCATTGGAATTGGTTATTCTTCCACTTTCAATAGCTCTTTTAAAACCAATTTGAGAGCAATAATCTGCTTGCTCAACGTCTTCCACTAAGAAAACTCTACGTGGATTGTTTGATGCTGCCTCAGAAAATCTCTCGATATAGCTGCAATTTTGTTCATCTCTTGATCTTTTATTTCTACAATCTTCGGTCGAGTCTGCTCTTGTAGAAGAAAAACTGCTTAAAGAAATTGAAATGAAGCTGTCATTGGAGCCAAAAACTACCCTGGCCAATTCTTTAGCTATCTTCTCTTTAGCTTCCACATCAACTCCTTGAAAAAACAACCAAGTTTCTTCTTTGGATTCACTGTTTTTCATCTTCCCCTTTCTTCTTATCATGCCAGACCGGCATTGCAAGATAGTGCTTGCTATTTCAGGGATTATATCTCTCTGCCATGGCACTTTTTTCTCCAATGCAATGGATAGGATTTTCAAGTTCTCAGCATTTAGCTCCTTGAACTTGTGGAGATACACCACTTCCATGACATCACTTGATGAAGTTGAGTTTGGAGTAGAATTAGGATTTGATGAAAATGGTAATTGTTTGGTATGATCTTTATGTTCTGGAATGTACATTCTCAAACTTGGTTCATTAATGCTACACTTGTTGAGAGTCCCTGTACCAAGCCAGAAAGGGTGGTCCCTCAATGACTGCTTGGGTTCAACTATGGGCCACTCAATGTGGGTTTGTTGAAAAATAGGGTATTGCTGGTCATATGAAGTAGAAGAAGAAGGTGATACAGAAGAAAATGTGAGGGTTTTCTCAGAAAAGTAGTGTTGTCGGTGGATTGAACTGCAAAATGAGTTCCATTTTCTGCAAAGATCTTTGATTGACATAGAGTTCTGGAAAAGAGAAACCGAGAAATTAGAGAACTGTCATCGCTCAAGACGTAAGCTTCGAGCTTCTGACTACGAGTATACAATTTTGAATTATTGAAGAATCAAATGCGATTAACTAGTTATAATTACCTGATTATCACTATTTTGTAAGTTTTTCTCATTTTTGCATTGTTGAAGCCATGCAGGAAGGCCAGAAGTTGTGGAATCACTGTCACAGGTGCTAGTTGGTAAGCTTCGAGCTTCTGACTCAAACTTGGCTGAACAATCAGCACAGCAAGTGAGCTGTTTATCTTCCCCACCTTCATGTATAATCCAGCTGCTAGACCCATTTCCAGCTCTGTTGCTTGTGGACTGACATCGTAGATCACTGAAAAATAAAAAAAGAAGGTAAATGAGGATGTTATTAGACTTTGTTGATCATTTATAGAAAAAGGTAAATGATGAAGTTGATGAAGCTACAATTGATATTTTTCACTGCTTTGAAACTCCTTGGATTTTTAAAAGTGTAACTTGTATGGTACTGCCCATTAATAAAAGCTAAAAGACAAAAAAAAAAGAAGAAAAAAAAGAAGCCTAAATACCTCTCCTTCCTTTCTCGTTGCCAAAGAAAAAAGTGATGAATTTTTGACATTTTAGCATATTATAAATCACATTAAAACTCTGCGTATATAGCTTTTCTTTCCCCTAACTTGAATTTTGAGTTTCCAAAAGAGAAGGAAAATGGAGTAGGAAATTCATTTCTTTTCACTGGTCCGACATCTATTTCTTTTTTCTTTTCTAAAAGCAGTTTGAAAAAGAAAACTCATTTACTTAGTTCAGAAGAAATTCAAATAATAGAAAGCAAGAATATAGACCCCGATAATGCATACAATTACATGCAACTTTAGCAACTGTTTACCTGTCACTGATGAGACTCAAGCGCAAGCTGCCTGCAGGAATTGTAAGTGGATGGAGGCCCAACACAGTACCTCCTGATGGATGGCCTGAATTACACTTCATGTAAGTTTGGAAAGTGGCAATCCCCATAAGCCAAAATCTTCCATTAATATTCTCTCCAATTCCACAAGCTAATTTGCCAAGCTCTATGATCATGTATTCCATTGGACAGAAAAAGCACCTTCCTTGCTCACTTGATGAACTACTAGCCCTATTCTCAATAGCCCATTTGAGATCTCCCAAATTCAAAACAACTCCTTTGCCCATGTAGCTTCTCACATGGATTTTAAGCTCTTCAAGTTTATGTTCTACCTCTACCCTAGAGAAATGGCCAAAAGAAGAAACTGGGATTGTTAAAAACTTCACTTCCCTCAAAGCCTCAGGAACATCTCCCTTTTGAATCTTATCAATGACTCCTTTCACCACAACTTCTATACTGGCCAGAGACTCTCCAACAATAACAAAACTTCTCCTCCTTTTGTTCACTAAATTCTCTATGACACACATCACATCTTCGTTTTTAATTGGATCTAAAACTGTTGCTTTTGCTCTAACTTGACTTGAAGTTGGAGACTGTGAAAGGACCAAACCATTGCTTTCCTTGGACTTGCTACTCACAGATGGAGCACTTTGTGAACATATTTCTAAAGAAACAGCTTGCTCAACATTGCTTTTCACTTGAGTACTAGAGAAACCAGCTTCTCTCATGACTCTACTAACACTAGGATCGTCTAAAATGGATATTATGAGCTGCTCTAACTCTATTTTCACTGCAAGGAGTGGCTGCTGCTGGTTTTCAATAGAGCCACGCCGTTGGTGAGCCTGAGCGCGCTTAAAAGCTGCTACCAAGGCATTAGAGATTGAAGGGAACTGCTGAGAGTGAGTACCTAATATGGGGCTTGAAGTTGAAGCTGGGAGCCGATTAAGCGCGACGTTGAAGCAAAGCTCCAGGGCTTTGCACTGAAGAGGATGAGAGTGTGACTGAAGGCAAGCTGTTCTAAATAGGCCAGTGGAGGCAGAAAGCATGGTGTTAGCAACATGGAGAGGAGTGACTTGGGCATGGCCTCGCCTTCTAGCAAGGGTTACTGCTTGTTTAATAACACTTGCTGCGTCTGCCGTCAGAGCTTGTTGCACTGTACAACCTCCTGCTCTCATCTTCTATCCCAGGTTCTTGTTATGATCCACAAATAAAATATGAAACCGAAAGAAGTTTAAGAATAGAGTGAGATCAAGAAAGGTTTATTGGCCAGGGATTCTAGTATCATCTGCTTTGTATGATCTGAGCTAATTCTTTAGGAAATTAAAACTCATCAATTAAGAAGGAAAGAGATATATTTGAATGGTTTGTGCAGGTTTAAGAGTTCTTTTTTTCTTTTAGGGTTTGGCAGAGAGGGTGTGATCATATATATTTGCATCTATTTCTAGTATGCAAGTAATTAATTCCTATGGAAGATGTTGGTCGACTAGCTGGAGAGATATAGAGGGGGAGTGTGTGAAATATATTGAAATTGAGGTATGCTTTTCTTGTAGGTGAGGTAAAATTTAGGGTCCAAAGTCGATTTTGTAGTGGAAAGTGGAATGCATGTGCTGACAAGCAGGACAAATGCACCAGTATCAAAGGCAACTCAGCTTTTGCCCTATGTACACCTCTCTCTTTCTTTCTCTAGATCTCTCAAATTTGATAAAGATATGGTTTCGCTAAGTGGGTCTCTCTCTTTTATGCAACCATTAAATAACAAATTAGTTAAGCCATTAACCAAAAATCAACAGCCATATACCACCCGTAGCCAACAAATTAATCTCACCTTTGAGCACATATATTATATATAGTAACTCATTTACCCATATGATGAAAGCAACATATCAATAAATGAAAGCCTACATTATAGTACTTAGTGCCCTTTCTGCTATTTAATATAGAAGGGTAAGTTGAAAGACAATCTCAACCCTATCTATCACTTCTTTATTTTCCTTTTCTTTTTAATTCCATGGCAACTGTTAGAGTATATACAATATATAAATAACTTAGATAGGGTGCTCGTGCTTCCACGCGAACCAGATAAAAATATTTATTTTCAACAAGAGAAAATTTGTAAATATTGTTAGCATGGTTTTTAAATCAAGAAAAAGTTTAGTTCTCAACTAAAAATTATAGTGTGTTTGATAAAAATAAATAAATAAACTACATGTACTAGCAAATGTTAAAAAAAGCTTTAACGCTATCTAAATATTGCGTCGAGAAGTTAAGAAAAAGATGTATGTTAAAATATTTAATCTTTATGATACGAGCCACTTTTGATTTTTTTTTTAACCACGCAACAACAAAGCTTTTCATTTTAAGAAAAGTAATAATATAAGCTACAATGAAAAAATAATTTTGCGATATAATTTCTCCTTTTCCTATTAATATATTTATCTTAAACAATCAAAGTAGGATGTCAAATTCAATGGGAGAACCATTTGCTAGTTCCCAAACAGGGGTTTTGTTTCTTATTGTAATGGGACATGCATCTTTTTATAAAAGGGTATGCAATATGGTTTCCAAAAACATAATATAACTCAAATCAATCAAGCAACAAGATTTGTATTTTATGTAATGCAACAAAATCATAATTATTTTTTTGTATTTCTAATCTTCTTTTTGAAAATTTCTGAAGAACCAAGATCTTTTTTCAGAGTATTGGTTACTACATAAATCATTAACAAAATATCTTTTATTAACATGGGCATATTAAAAAAATATAAGGACACACCACTCATGCATTATCATAGGGGATTTTTTGTAATCCTTTTTCAAAAGCATGCAGAGAAAAGAAAAATGTATAAAGTTTAATAAAAAATCATAAAGAGTTGTAAAGAAAGAGCGCTTGTTGATATAGTCATAAAAATATTTAATAAATTCAAATTAAAAATGAAACAGAGCAAAAGCCTTTACTTTAAGGACCAGATACTATGTTAAGTTGATGGCCCAATAACTAAAGCCCATTTGTTAGTCCATTAGTTTAGCCCAAAAACCTTAATACATACACAAATATCCAACAACTTTTTTCTTCATTTCCCCATTTTTCTTATGCATGCTCTTTCCCTTCTCTCAACTGCATATTTCTACACAAATTATAGCTTACAAATCAATCATATTATCCCTTATATTTGAGCAAGGTTTCTTCTATCTTGTTATATAGTATAGTTATAGGTTCTTTCCTTTACATAAGTTTGTTGAAAATTTAGGGTTTATGTGATGTTGATTGATATGTATATGGTTTTGTTTGAATTGATTCATATATGGAATAATATATGTGTATGGATATGAATTAAAATAGAGTATGAATAAATTAATATGTATTTAAAGAACTTTAATATTAGAAAGAAAATATGAAAGATATGTGTAGAGGAAACTAGCATTGCATTTTGGGAAATATATGTTGAGATTGAAGATGAGATAATTATAGTTTAGTCTATAATTTTGTAAAATTATAATTTTACTCCTGAATTCAAGAAAAATTACATTTTAGTCTATATTTGCATTTATTTTGTTTTGGTAGCTCATATATAATTGTGTCTTCTTCTAGTAAAAAAACAATTTCAAACCCTAATTGTACCTCTTATCTTCTCTCAAACGTAGTCTCATAACCAGTGTTGTTTTGCTAATTTTAGGTGTCACCTTGATCAATTTAAAAACCATCTCGTCTAGGATTTGGTATTATTTTTTCTTATATTGAGAGAATATTTGGGTTGTGCATCTATTTTTGGTTCTAGTATCCTTGTGATTTTATCGCTACATTTTGGTATTGACCGAGAGTGTTTTGCTCTTATACTACCATAACTAGCTTTGTATGTCTTTTTCTTGTCTTTACTTTGTGAATAATTAGATTTGGTTATTGATAATTCTATGGCTATGTTTTTTTCTAAGACTCCCAAGTTGAGATGGTCCCCATCCTCATTATAATTAGACTGTGGTTTTGGGGGGGGTGAGGGGAGCCATGGTTAGAATAAGAGTCAGAAGAGAACAGTAAGAGATACGGATCCTTAAAGAAAAATATAGGAAAAACTAATTTTGAAAAGTGAAAGATTAGATCTTTGTGACTATGAGATTTTTGGGTGAGATAGTCTTGAATATTTTAGTGTGGAAAATTAAGAAATTCAGTTTTCAAAACAAGAAACCAAGGGGTCCTAGTTTATAGTTCGGTTTAATTTAACCTCTGATTGTCATCTAGCTTAGGTATATTTCCTTAGTTTAGATGTTTGTAATAATTCTTTTTGTGATATGTAATTATCTGTAAGTCCTATTGTGATATGAAGTTGTTTGTGTTCATAAATCTTAAAATATCATTAATATTACAATATGCAATTGTCTATGTATATGAAACTCAAAGACATCACTATAACTGTTAACAGAGAATGTTGATAAACTTTTGAACTATGGGGTTGGATTCTAAATTATTCTAAGTTACTATTTTGGTACAGATGGTTTCATTCACTTTTATAAGCTTATAAAATTGGAATCTTAGGATTAGATATATGCTAGCTTTGATAGTTACTTGGTATAAAAAATTGCTAAATGATAAAATCTATTGACATTAAAAAATAGAGGATGGGAAGTATCCTAGAATTTTATACTACTTGTAAAGGTTGTTTTGTGTTTGTTTATCCTTTGTTGGACTTTAACTGTGTGCAATTATGGAGAAACTTATGCATGGTTTTTTTTTTGTTGATATTTCCTATATTATAGATTTGGTATAGTCCTTTTTCATGTTCTTTAAAATCAGTATAAACCAACCAAAGTACATCTTTTAAAAGATTTATGCATTTCTCAAGTGTTGTGTTTTACAAATTATTTTCTTTCATTTAAAAAACTATGTTTTGGTTGGGACCCTTTGATAGTTTTTTCTCATATTGTATTTGATGAGTCTTTGATCATCTATATATTGTTACGTACTACATTAAGCTTTTGTTTAAAAATGGAATTTGCATAAGAACATTACCATTTTTCTAGTTTGTTTGCTCTGAGTTTCAATCGTATCAAAGTCACTCATTCATGCATGTTGGACCTTGAAACAAGTTTACAAGGCTTGTCGAGTTTTGGCCCATCCTAAAAAACCAAATAGGTTGACATTCAAAATTTTTCAAAACAATCCATCTTTGTTTTTAAAAATCATATCCAAAATATCTTTGTTATCAACTTTTGGTATTTTGGTCTTGTTTGTTTCTAGAAATTCATTTTTCTGGAAACCATTTTCCCCACTTTTTCATATTTGGTAAACATAAGGAAAATTTGTCAAATGAAACTGAATTCCAGTCAAAGAAAAAAAAAGCCTTCATGCTAGGAAAGTGTTTTCCTTTCCTTATTCTAAGGAAAACACTTTCCTTTTTTCAAAACGTGCACTGACCAGTAACGACTGTAAGGGATTAATTTGGTGGGGGCAGCGACTATGACAGCCCATGCTGCTTTTATCTGCAAATGTGTTTTTTTTATTTTTATAGGTCAATCAAAATTCAGGGCAGATGAAAGTGGATAGGACATTCAGCCCATGCTGCAGGTATGAAAAATTTATATGGGCTCCACTTAAAACATTTCTTCTTTGTTTAAATCGATTAAAGTTAAAATTAATCTACACATTATTTTCCAATTCATTTTCCATAACATAACCAAACGCTGGAAAGTGTTTTCCAGTTCATTTTCCATAACACTACCAAACATCGGAAAGTAATTCACTTTTCAGGAATTCACTTTCTAAGAAAACCACTTTCCTGCAAACAAACAGGGCCTTAAGGTAAACAGACTTAACATGGAGCATTGCTTTAGATATTAAGATGAGTAACCTATTTCTTTAATTTTAAAAACAAGTCTTAGAACTAGAAAAAGTCCAATATTCACCAAGAGATTGGGGGTATTGGCCTCTTAAAAAATCTCAAATATTGATGATAATCAGTTATCCACTTACTATGATTATACATATATAAGTTATAACATCGGTGTATACACAACTCATGAGGGGAAACTAATAAAAATTAAATTAAAAGAAGATGATTTTTAAATAACACATCTTAAAGATAAGTGAACCCCAAAAAGGTTATTCATCAAAACTTAGATTATAATAGACTTTCATATCACTAGATCCTATTTCAAGTGGATGAGCTCATGATGGTCATTGCTTGGAGAGGACTGGAGCATACAATCTTCATTCATTTAGCAAATACTATGAGTGAATCTTAGGTACTATAGGAATAATGAACCTTAACAAGGCATTATTCATACACCCTTCCTGGGATCTAGGTTGGGTTCAAGAAATCCAATATAAGTCCATTGATTATTCATTGGTATGACTTAGTAAACTATTAGTCACATGTCATTATCACGAGTAACCAATTATAGACAATTCAATTCAATAGTTGTTATCGAAAGATAATAATTAGGAGAGGAAAAAATAAACATCTTAGGGTTTAACTTATTGCAATACACTCATTATCATTCATATAAATAGACCATTGGTAGATTAAGCATAATAGACTATTAGAAATGAAAGACAAGAGTAGCAATGCATCTTACCTTCAGTACAATGATTTAGGATGATGATTATTGTCATTTAGCATAACCAGTTCATTACCTTAGAGCTCAAGGTTTAGGTTTAGATTTAGGACTTAAGGTTTAAGTTTTATATTTTAATCTACCACCTAGTCAATTATGTTCCATTTAATTTTATTTGCATGGCTATATATCTTTAAGGCTAAGAAATGGGAAATATTTCCTTTGTTACATGAATCCAAATTTCATTTCATCCGTGAAAAGCTATTTTTTTCTCAACAATGCATTTATCATTTAATCTAATAGCCTTCTATAAAACAGGAATATATTTGATAAATATTGATAACTCTTGGATAGAGTATTATAGAAATCCTAGTTATTCTAAGCTTAATAGTGGGAAATTTCATTGTTATTACTCAATTAACAAGCATGAAAAGTATACTTGGATATTCATTCATAAATCAAATTAGATATGCAATTGGTGGAATAACTATTGTAGACTCAAATGATGGATATGCAAACACAATAACTTATATGTTCTTTTGTATCTCCATGAATCTAGAAACTTTTGCTTGTATTGTATTATTTGTTCTACACGCCAAACTAATAACATTCAAGATTATACAAGTCTATACATAAAAGATCCTTTTTTGACCCTCTTTTTAGCTTTATATCTTTGATTCCAAGATCTCGGATTGAATTAGTGTTGACCAAAAAAACTTGCTTAACTTTGAACGAAAGGCTTTCTAGGTTTTGATTGAATCCTGTTGAAATTTAATCTTTCTTAGCCCTTAGTGCTCATACTACAATTCATTTTAAATTTGCAAAGCGAATTTTGCAATATATTGATAGCACTCTCAAGTATAGCTTATCTTTTTTTGTTTCATCTTCTTCATTCTTTCTCATAGTTTATTCCAATACTGATTAGGTTGACTACCCAAAAAATACTTATTGATTCACCACCAACTCAGTCATATATTATGTCGACACTTCAGTTTCTTGGTCCTTTAGCAAGTAACATATTATCTCTCAGTCCAACACTTAGGTTGAATATCATATTGTTTCATCTATTATGGTTGACGTGGTTTATCTTTGGAATCTTTTTTTTTTTTTGTGATCCAGGGGTTGTCACTTCTTCTCCACTAGTATTGTTTTATAGCAATATGAGTACCACTTGTTCCACCTTTAATCCTATTTATCATGCTCATACAAAGCACTTGGATATTGATTTTTATTTTATATTTTAGAAAGCTTCACATGATACTTTCTTCATTCGATACATTTGTATTGAGAACTAGGTTGTTGATATTTTACCTAAATATCTTTTTATTGCATGTTCCACTAACCTTCGAGACAAGATTAACATTTCCTATCTATGTTTAACTTAAAGAGGCATGTTAGAGTATTTACTGTATATAATTACATTTTCTTATGTTTATTTATTTTTATGATGACTAGTTATGTTATGCCATATGGCAATTTAATCTCATGTAATCATAATATAGACTCACTTATGCATTATATAAAGGCTAGTTTATAGATATAGAAAAATCCTTTAAGCAACAACTATTTATGTGTACTATATGAATTAATGTTGACTAATATAATTCAAAAAATAAATTTGTATTTTCAAATAAATTCAAATTGAATTTCACTTCAAATGGAAGAGATTAAAGCCTAAGAGGGAATTAAGGCTTGCCATGATTTTTGGCACTGATTCTTTTATTGTATTACTTTTTTATTTGTCAAGATTTTCTAGGTTTTGAGGAGTTCTATACAAGTCCAATGCATAATTTGATAAAAACAAGCATAATTTTTTATCTGATTGTTGGATAAAGCTGTGAATTTATCAAAATATTATAAAGGATTAATTATATAGGATCAACTGGCTTTGATAACTATTTTTGTTTTTAGATCCAAATTAGGCTTGGAAAGTACTATTTTTGAATTTTCTTTATTTTTCTTGTTTTTGTAATTGTTTTTCCTATTCAGATTATGACTTTTAATTTAGTTAGAATTCTTACTAATTATGACTTTTTTTTCTTGTGTTTAAACAATCTTGTAGGGTTTTTTTTTTTAAAGAGAATTTATGCAAAAAAAAAAAAAAGATTTTTCTAAACACATTAAAGTTTTCTCTATAATTTTCTCTACAATCAAGTGCTATAACTTTAGACTAGAGAATCCTAGTTTATTTTCTACATTTTAGGAACGTGAGATTTTAAGGATTAAAGAACATTATTCAAGCTATACGCTATGTCATGTTAACATAATAGAATATTAGGGTTATAAAGACTAATCAGTTCATTAGTTGTTATACTCTTACTAGACTTTATTTTCAGTTTTTAAATACTTGTTATTCTCGGTGATTAGATATATCAGTTACATCTCTTTGATTTCATATTTTATAGTACTTTAAGACTTGATTAATAAGCCACTCTCATTAAAAAAGAAATTAAAAAGGGTGGGCATTTTGGAATTGCACCTCAATTTCACTTGAAAAATTGGCTTCGAAAATTGGTGGCTAAAGAGGGAATGTGACATCTTTTTCACCATGCTTCAAAGACGAAGACCTGAAAAGAGAGTGGGGGACTGTGTGTCTGAAGGAATCGGGAAGTGTGTACGATTTTCTTCCGGACTCGAAGACAAGGAATAAAGTGTATCCATTAGTTGAATATATTTAATTATGGCACATTTGCAATTATATTCACAAAACTTGAAGCTTTTAATGATATATATATATATATATATATATATATATATATATATATATTGCATGGGGATTGTTAGAACTCACACAAACATTCCCTCGTTTTATCTTCTCTCTCTCTCTCTCCATTATTTCATAAAGTTGGAGCTTTATGATTCCCCCTTTGATTCAAAAATGAACAAATTAAATCATCAATGGAAAAAACTTGTGATCTCATCCGGGTGCAAGGGCAATGTTCGATGAGTTTGGTTAGATTTCTTTTACATCTCTTCATTTCGTCTTTAGCCTATGGTGGAGCCGAGGGGAGCTAGACGGGCGATCGGCCGCCCCTCCTTAAAAAAATGTTCCATTTTGAAGATATATGGCGTCCGCATAATAGCGTGTGTGTGTGTGTATTAATATTCTATGAATGATCATGAGTACTTGTCCTAAAAAAAAAAAAACTTGTGCATGGTACAACTTATGGTGAAGGAAGAAAACAAGCTAATAATTCAATTTTTTTTATTTATTTCAATATTCACACCAAATAATTTTTATTTATCTCTCATCAACTATTACTAATAATTTGATTTTATCCTCTTTATTTTTATTTATAATTTACCCTTCAATTTTATTAATATACCAAATATCATTGAAAAACTAAGTTTTACCTTCTTATAATCATTTACTCTCTCTTTTTTAATCTAGTATCAAACACCAACTTACAGTACTGAATTTAATCTTCTAATTGTCCATTCCCTTTTGACGATATATATTTCCTTTAAATCTAATATGAATTCGACTTGAAGGACCACCCTCTCGTATCCTATATAGTGGTTTTTTTTTTTTGCAATAGAGTGTTCTTGTTAAAGTCTGGTTACAGTGAAGAGCACTTACGATGTTATTTTATGGTATTTTATGAAATATTTGAAGTGCAAAAAATTAACAAATTGATTTTTGAAATATCATGTCGGTTTGGACTATAAAAGACCTCGACTATTAAAAAAAAAAAAAGATAGCCCTAGCTAGCTAGCTAGCTAGCTAGCTAGCTTACTATATATTATATGATTATATAACAATATATCGCGCACTACGAGATTCACTTCATGCATGTTGTATATGAATTCGGTAATATAGAGTCAATTAACAAATTCAGAATAGCTAAAAAGAATATCTCAGAGCCTCATGTTTAGACATAACCAATAACAAATAATAGGTGTTTGATTAAGATTTATAATGGTTATCAAGCACAAAGTGCAAATTTTATAATCTTAGAATAAAGGCATTAATGTGTACATGAACTTAGGTTAATTTTCCTGCTCTGTTGGTGATTAGCGTAGCTTGTGCGCGCGCGGGTGAGTTGGGTTTGTATGGTCTTACTCCTAGCTAGCGTGCCTTGGCATAGAAAGGAGAGCTACACTACTACTCCCACCATATCTACAACATGCATTTCAAATATAAATTAACAAATCAAAACATATTTTGTTTACACGGCAAACGAGAGATCTCCCTTTCATTCCTCAATCATCTTCGACTTTTACCTGTTTCATTTCATAGAAATACCCTTGGAAAATTAGTGTTTAGTACTGGTAATACTTTCAGTCTATATATTGTCTCCTTGCAAGAAAAGTAGGTCAAAAAAGAAAATGTTTGAGAAATCCAGAAGGAGAAAGAGAGGGTGATCTAACTTATAACAATCATATAATAAAAGGTAATGCTGATGCAAACTAGTACTGCATCTTTATAAGGTCATTTCCATGAAGAACTATAGTCTAGCCAGCAAGTTCCAAACCATCACAGATCGAAGAGCGTTATGTTTCGCTTATAGGGCCAGGAACTGGCAAGAAGGAAATACCATTCACTTGACAGGACAAGACATGACACGAGTAATAACAAGAGTTTGTCATCGTTGGGAATGTTTCAAATTCCACTGCCTCTGTAAATGCGACACGGTTCCTTGTAGATATTCTCATATTTTGTTGTTTCTTACCCTTTTTGTCAACAAATATATTAGAAGCTATTATGTCCATACTTGGGTCAGGAATACTAGGGGGTACCGTCACATATTCTAGCAAGCAAAGCTTTTTTTAGATTCTACCACCAATTTATGTATAGGTATTTCCAACTAAACCATGAAAAGAAATTTTTTATTGTTGTTGTCGTTTGAACGACAAGAATAGGATTTAAACTGAAAACCTTCGAACCAATCATCCATTAAAGAGAAGCTCTAACATGCATAAAAATGAAATCTCTGTGTGGAACATGATGAGGCACAGCCAGTTTCTTTTTGAATATAGCTGTATAAGAACCTCAAATAGTCCATGCTTAATATATAACAAATAACCTAAACTTCTGACTGTTTATTCTTTCTCAGTGAGTCTCACGGTCACCAGTCAAAAAGCTTCTCTCTTTGTTGGCCTAAAAAGACATACAAAGCGCACCAAATAATTTGAACAACAAAGCATACGGCAATACTATAAAAGGAGAGTTTGAATGAAAGAAAGGAATATATATAGTTGCTTAGAACACACCCTAGCTAGCTTATAACCCTTTCTATCCCTCGCCAATAACAGTTAACTTTGTTTTAAATAAAGGATGATAAGTGTAACAAAAAGCCATTCACAACTGTTTACTTCTTGCTAAATCTACATACGTTTTGGGCAAACCAAAAGAAGTTTGTCAAAGTAAGGATGATAAGTGTAACAAAAGCCATTCACAAC
Source organism: Populus nigra (assembly GCF_951802175.1). Taxonomy (NCBI): domain Eukaryota; kingdom Viridiplantae; phylum Streptophyta; class Magnoliopsida; order Malpighiales; family Salicaceae; genus Populus; species Populus nigra. The sequence goes on along the minus strand of NC_084854.1, from coordinate 6,086,584 downwards.
TGTTTACTTCTTGCTAAATCTACATACGTTTTGGGCAAACCAAAAGAAGTTTGTCAAAGTGAAAGTTAGGGCGATATCTTTTCTCTTCTTTCACCATCGAAACCTTTAATTCTTGAGGGAACACATTGCATTAGAGACCCTTATACTTGCTTCTTTTCTCTTTTGCTTAAAGTAAAGCACTCTCTCATAAAGCATATATTAATAAAAGTAAAATATGGCATTATCTACTCAAAAGGGTCGCTCATTTTATGCTTTTAAGCTTCAAATAAGCATCTTTGGAGTAATACGTGGCCATGTGGATGAAAGCAATATCCAAGGCAGGGAACAGAACTCCGAGAGAGAGATGGAGAGCATAGTTATTAGTTTAGTTTTTTTTTTTCTACTAGGCGGCCAGACTTTAAAGGTTTCATGGAGAAAAAGTTGCTCTAATTTTGACATGACAGCCTTGTTAATGTAAAGGTGATGGAATTACGTACCACACACTCCTTTTCCTAAAAGTTTGCATTATCTTATGTTTATATTACGTAGTCTTACTTTATGCTTAGCATCTGCCATATATATTTATATATATAAACGACTAGCTAATGATGTTTCATTAACTTGGAAAGCCCGGCATGATGAAGATTTAGTTTCGTAGTTTAGCCTAAATCCAATGCACTAGATTGAAGCCAATGGTGTAGGTTTTATTGCTATATATTAATCAATGGTTGCTCTTGATAGGTAGTTTCGCCCAAGCTTCTGTACTTTTTATATCATAATCTCGAGCAAACGAGGGGAAGCTTTGATTCATTACCGGTCATGTAGAGGATGGCTAGCTAGGGAGATCCTAACTGTAACTGGGGCTACACAATATTAATGCTATTTTTATGGAAGAAGGGGATTTTATTAGTCACCTGACAGCTGGGTTTGAATTTTATCAATAATAAAGCTAGCTATTTATAGCATTTGAATCATAATCGGCCCTGAAACTTATTACCTTGGTTGAGTTTAATGGACTATGTTTCACAATTCTATGGAAGAGTTACTTGGTAGGAGCTTCTAGCTGGGTTTGAAAGTGCCGTCCAAATAATTAAAAGATGGTATTAATTCTTTCACAATCCGCAGCCACATCATAGTATTTCACATCCCAGCTCCAATATTACACTTACAATATGCTCCCTCTCTCATCTTCTAATGCATTTCAACATCCTACCCTTTGATCACAAGCACGCAAATGCCAAAATTTCTTGAGATTGAAACTACTTCCTACCTCATGAGGTTCTTAGACATTATTTGGTAAATTATATACCGAGGAATAACCCCGTGACATGGATACAGTCTACTGTCCACTTCTAGTAATGTCACCAAACCAATTCTACGCATATACATGTATACTTGAGATAAATGCACAGGAAAGGGTCAGGAGTACTGGCAAACTGGCCCAGTACCGTGCTAAACTATTTGACTTCTTGGAAATACCTGTCAAACTAAAATCCAAATGATCCCGATAAATTTTGCACTGGTTAATTGTCAACAAGCACAGTTCACGCATGATCACAATATTCATGGAAGCAGATATATATATATATATATATATATATATATATATATAGAGAGAGAGAGAGAGAGAGAGAGGGAGGGAGGGAGGGAGGGAGGGAGGGAGGGGGGGGATGGAGGGGGGGGGGGATGTACGAATGCAAACGCATGCCAATGATAGACAAAGTATGCGCTAGTAGAAACAGAGATCAATGACTGTGTTATGAGTACAAAAAATTATAAATTCAAGAAAAAATTAACTATTTTGGAGGAAATAAAAGCAGAACGCAAGAACTAGCATTAATCAGGTGGCCCCTATACTCTTTTTAACAAACAAAGAACAGAAGACTCTGAAGCTTCGGGTCTAATAGTTACACAGAAGAATATTGTACATTATTGCTATCCAGATCATCCATGTATAGTCAAACGACAAAGGAAAAATGAAAGAAATAAAAGAAAGAAGGAGAGATTGTTAGTTTAACCTGTCTTCTACAATCTCTCACACTAGAGCTCGCCCATCTTGACGATCTGAAGACCCTCCACCATAATCATTCTGAAAAAGAGGACCAAGTGCGTTCCTAACAGAGGATCTCTGCTTACTAGTCTCCTCAAGTATTGCCGATCGAGCAGTGCCACAAGCTTTTGCATTTGGGAAACCGATTGTCCATCGCCCATCTGCAACTTGAATGAATTCCTTCGTGTTGTAGCTTTTATTTTTACCCCCATTTATTCTGGGTTCAAACTCTCTTATCCTGAGATGCAGCCATGTGGGCTGATCCTCGTCTATCTTTGGCTGCCAGGTAGGGGAAAAAGTCAGAGCAGTATATATTGTTGATAACAGAGAAATTAAAACCAGTAACCAGATTAACTTGCTCAGAAGTTAAAAATCTTAAAACAGGCAAAATGCAGAAGTTAATAATGGAAACATAAACATGGCACAAAAAGGAGAATAACTGACACATGGGTAAAGATGGTAAGAGACTATCAAGGAGATGTCAGGAAATAAATAATGATGCTTTTCAGAGTATAGAAAATAAGTACTCAGAGGAAGCTTGCCTCAACTACTATCATAAGAAACAAAGCTAAGGGAGCTGATGATATCCTAATTTCAACCCCAACTCATTCAAAACTTATTGCAAATAACTTCAAGGTTTTGATTCTCCTTGTCAAAACTTGTATCTCCTTCCCTAAGTCCAAGTCATAAACCTCACAAAAACCAGTTTCCCTGATGTAAATTGGTTGTTAACACGCAAGAAAAGCTTTGTATCTCCTTCGTTCATGTACATTTGGCATCTCCCTTAAACTCTTGAAATGTAAATTTTAACACCTAACAATATAAATGGTTTATATTCAGGAAATTTCTATGTAAAGAAATGCAAAATTAAATCCATAGGTTAAGCCCAAGTTAGAGACCATATATAATAATCTACATGTGTTTTATTGCAAAACATGCACAATTAGAAATTGAAAAATGTTGTAGATTAATGGAAGAGCTTCGGATGATACTGAGATTTAAGAAAGTACAAAAGATCTTGTACACTTTCTAGAAAAGTGTATTTTAACACCATTTAACTCTCTGATACAAGAAGCATGACCAAGAAGAGATAGCTCTTTCCAGAACCCAACTAACATCATGACAACTGCCTGTGTCAAATTTCAGAAAAAAGCTAGTAAAGTGTTTACATCTTGCTTATCCTGCATTCAATTTGTCACTGGTTTACTCTTAAAGAGTGGCATCACTCCAGTCCACTGAAATTTTAATCGTTATGAAGGCAGTCTAGGCAAATAATCTAAATGAAATTTGCTCAACAACGAGACAAGTATTTGCCAAAGCCAATCAAGAAGGCCAACACCAGCCTTGGTTGGCAACAGTGCAAAGCAATTTCATTGATTAGTCTAATCATACCAAGTTCTAAACATCCATGCAAGGTTCATTATCATCGCAGCAATATTTTGCCCTGCAGAACTAAAGTTTGACAGTGTCTGGACTTACACTCAATCCTGCCAATGGAGCAATGGCAATTACAACCCCTCTTTGACTGCGGAAGGGATGTTTCTCCACAAGAAGCAATTTCCCAGATATTCCCCTTGCCACAGGTATCAGGTAAATATCTCTGATTCCTGCATTTGAGAAGGCAATCCTGCAAGGGATTCCTGAGCCTGCAAATGTTTCACAAGTGAAAAAATGAAGACATGTTGGAGAATATGTTGAACGGGGAGTGGAAGGTTAATGACTCCCAACCTAAGGAAACCTCCGACCCAAAGCTAGCAGATGAAAGACCTGAAGCTAGGTTCTTCGCAGAATCAAAGGGAAGGACCACTATGGAGTCCAGTGAGGACTTCTCGAGAAACTCTCCTTTGGAAATAAAAGCCTTCAACTGAAGATGCAGAATGAAGACCTGCATGTATTATTGTTATGTGGTCTCTAACATCCCAGAAAATTTAATGTTAAATGTACAGTTATGAGGAAATGTAAACAGTTTCCCAATGCTTGCAAAATGTCAAAAAGGGCTCAATAGGCAAACGGAAAGCAAAAGGTAGCAAAAAAAGCAAAAGATGTTTGTGGTAGAGATTTCTCTCTTGCAAAACTGTTGAGTAGACAAAAACTGAACTGAAGCCAAACATAAAAGCATTTAAGTTCAGAAATCTAGAGTAAAAGCAGAGGAAAACATGCTAAACACATGGCTAAAACATAATGTTCTAGCTCTGAACTTGAAGAGGCTGCACGAAAGATTCCCAAGAACATGAAGAAAGGTTGCAATGCAGCATCTCTTGCCAAGAATTTGATAAGAATAAATGGAAAAAAACCTTCACTACATCCACCATTCTTTGCCAAGCTACATGGGAAGAGGTTGCATCACCTGCAATGTGTAATTACTTTATTTTCCCTTTAAGCATGGGATAGAACTAAATATAAATGAAAATTTTCAATCAAACCAAAGAGAAAAGGAACACAAAAGTGCATTTTACCATCAGCGATCTGGCAGATTGTGAACTCTAGAAGGAAAAGGGGGTCTTTGGATTGTGATGATTCCTCAAGAGCTGTATAGATCATCAAAATAGATCAAATGAGTTCCACCAAAATAGACTATCACATCCCATAAGAGCCCTGCTGTATGAAGCAGCTCTTGTCCGTTGTCAAATTAACATACAGCTACCTGTTTTACAGCTTGCCCATTCATTTCTCAACACATCCATGATATGATCAAACCAGCATCCATCAAGTTCTTTCTCGACACATATGCAGGACCGCTCATATGAGGTCTGTTAATGAGAACTAGAAGATATAAAATTTTAGAAAGTTTGAGACATGATTATAAAGAAACTCCAAGAAACACTTACTCTAAGTTCAGAGGATGTTACCCCTTCAATAAGCACACAAATAAATTCAAGAATGGATAACAGTAAACAAGGATACTACACTGCTATGTATTTGAGGTAATTCAGTCTTCTTACATTAAATAGATGGAAATTGTGTTCATCAAGCCTGATTCCTTGAAAAACCAGTAGCTTTCGCAAGAACCATCCAGTATGCCACTTTACTTGCACAGTGGTTGGTGGTTCGCTTGCTAAAACATTCAATAATGCACTTAAAATCTGAAGAATTTGAAACAAAAAAAAAAAAAAACAACAACAACAATAATAATAAGATAGCAATGATGGTAAGTTCATGATGAAAATAAAGGTCAAAAGGCACCAAGCTATAAATGATTAGATATTAATCAGGTGGAGAGCACAAAGGGAAGTGTTGAGCATAGAGCATACATTTTATTCAGGCCTAAAATGGAAGTTTTAAGGAAACACTACGTTGGAAATATACCTGAGGCATAAACTTCACAAGTATACTTTCCTCCATTACCTGTGGAGATGAGATGTATTAATTCTAAAAGTGATTTTTTCAATAATATAGATTAAAGACCAGAGAAACTGTTGACAACTGGTCATGTTAATTTAATGATCTCTCTTTTTCTCAATGAATTATTAAATTCATTGGTTAAACATTGCTGTTGGTATCAGACCTCAATGCCAGCTTCCATATTTCTAGTAATTTATGTGATGAGGAGCTGTTCTTCCTGTCTCAGAAGCCAAAAAAAAATTCATCACATCCAAAATGTTTTTCAAGGATGCATAGAGTCAAATGGTGGCTGGGAGAAATATGAACACATTACAGTAAGTCAAATACCCAGGTAGATGTAAGTGTTTGATTGGATAGCAAGACAGAAAGCATGAAAGTTTCACTGAACCCTAAAAGCACAATGCCAGCTACACTCACTGGAACTGAATGTTTAATATAGACATGTCCAAAAAACAATGGCACTACAGAATTCGTGTAGCAAACCACTTTATCTAGTCAGGAACTCAAGTTGTGATCTCAAGTACTCCCCCATCCCACACGCACATGACTACAGCACACACAAATGACACACCTCTGCTGCACTGGTTACTATGCATGGTGATCATGCATCGCTAGACAAAAAGAAACAATTTTTCAAATATCTAAATACAAATTAGTTGAAGAGAGGGAAGGTTGAAGAAACAGAACAGAAATCAAAGGGGACCACATATGTGCATCTCTAGTACCAGAAAGAACATAAAAAAGATCCATTTTTGTTGATATTTACCATACCATGCTGCATTGCACTTAGGCTAACCATTGAAGCCAGTAAATCCTCAAGATCTGAGAGCACAACAGAATAGCAGAAAGACAAATAAACAATGATGTTGATCCATTATGCTCTATCTTTAGTCCGCATAATTTAAGAAGCAGATAATATAAGATACCTTTGCTTTCTGCTAAAGTAAGTAATAAAAACAGAGACGCAAGTGAGAGGCTGTGATTGTCAGACAAAATGAAATCCAGTATTCTGCCTCTGCAATTGGAAAATTTTTGTGGTGAGTACAAAGGAAAACATGATTGCAAAGATCATAATACAGAACAAAATTATTTCATCTAGTTGTCAAACACAGCTCGTGAATCCAACATGCCTTAGACATCATATCCAGCTACATGAGCAGCCTAAATTTCCAGGTATCATGCTGTACAATGTCTTATATCCAAAAGCTAAAATCTAGCCAAAATTCCATTAAGTTTAGTCTCGAGTAGGATCAGCCAGGATTCAATGATCCCATTGAAAGTTATCAAGTGCAAGAGAACATAGGTAATTGGAACCTACACTTGGTATAAAACAGCTCTCCCTTAGCTATACAAAATTCTCTCTTATTTGCATCAGTGAAGCAAAATCCATATAATGTTACTTCTGTAAACCTTTGTGGTCATATGGTATCATCAACAGAGAAGCTTACAAGATGATAGAGATGATACATACTCTGGCAAATGCCTGTGAAGAGGGCTCCCATTGACACTTTCAGCACCTTCAGACTCGGTAGAACATGATGATTTTTCCATATCATTATAATTACTGAAAAAAGCACTGCTCAAACACGCTTCCCGAGCTTCTCTCACACTTAAGGACATATAAGGGTATAGAAGAACTCCAGCCACATAGTTAACAATACTTTTTCCACCAATGACTTGAATAAGACAAGAAACTATATACAGAGAAGTGATTGGAGATAGATTTGAACCCTAAAACAAAAACAATGTGTTACTTACTTGATGCACAAAAGCTTCAAAAGAAAAGTTACAATGCATAAGATTACAATGCGATGATTTGGGTTCTTATAGTTCAGTAGGTAGCTGGTTCTACTAGAGATAGAAGGTAAATGAGAAAAGACAGAGTCAAGATTCTGAGTACACATGAGGGCAAAGCTAAGTACCACAACCAGTCAGACTATCAGTGAAACAGAGAGAGGAACATGAAAGAGTGAACCAAAAAAAGGATGCAATGGAGATGTGCACATGTGGAAGTTCTTTCTAAGAGACTTTAGCCTCAACATTCATTGCAGTAATGCAGATGACAAATAATGAGAAAGACTGTGCAAGTGTTCCTTGCCTAAGGTATTTTCATCAGACTGCAAATCTGAAAGCACATTTGAGCATGCTTTCTGATGAATTGCAGGCTTAAAGAAACACAAGCATGCAAACAAAGACTGACACACAAGAAAACATGATCTTAAAAGATATCAGAAATTGTTTGATAAAATTCAAAAAAAAAAATAGTCCTAAGGAATTAAGAGGAAAGACATCTTACATCACTCTGCCTTGAATGAAGCAAAGGATGCAATATGGGAATGAGAAGCAAGTTGAGAACATTCTGCGTGACCACTTTATTCAAACGAGATTCACCAACACAAAGAATATCCTTTAAGTAGTACAGATCATCAACAATTCTCTCAGTTTTTAAAAGTAGCTCCTTTCTTCTTTGATTAACATCCATCTCCCTACATAAAAGGGAAACATTCTTCATATAGATAGTTCTAAACAGCTAACAGAGTAGGATTGTTCAAATGATATAATATTCCTGAGAAATTGAGGGAACATACTCTAAAGCATGGACAAGGTTGTCTAGATGGGTAAATTGCTCTTTCAAGTTATGAATCAAATCTGAGAAGTAACTTGAAACTGGAGGAGTTGTTATGAACTGATAAACCATATCATCGCTAACTGCAAAATTAAAAGAGTAATGTTGCAAGCTATCGATGATCTATTCAACATTCATAAGGAAACAAAGAAAATAATAAAATACCATTATATATATTGAGAGTCAATGCACGTATAGCAGTCTGAATCATCTTTTCCCCGTGCTGAGCAAATTTAAGAGCCTCGCTGTATAGGGGGAAAGAGACAACAGCATCCTGCAGTAGGATAAATACATAATAGATAGACTTAGGTCAGGCCTCGAAAAAAGTAAATCTTATTGGTACAAAAACACAGAAAAAACACAATAATGTTGAATGCATGCAAGCAAGAGTGCTGGAAAAACTGATAGTAGCTCCAATACATTCTGGTTCCAATTAAAATGTACATGTGCATGTTTGAACCCCTGCTCTTCTGCTAAGTGAATTCAGCCCATGGAGCTGGGTCTATCATTTATTTATTATGACAAAGGGGGAAAAAATGAATCATAAACCTTCAATTTAATCAAAATGATGACCCCTGATATTTCATAGAACATCAGATCAACCACACACAGCATCCTTATCTGACAAGTATTATAACAAAGGGGACTGGGAAGCGAATCTATTTTAGCTGTAGTTTAATTAAACCAATTTTCTAATTTGATTTAATTAGCATAACATTACACAAAGGGAACTTATGAAAGACTTTGACCTCTTAATTTTTTTTCTCAAGCCTTCATAAAGAAACAAATATGTGCTTGATAACACTATGGCTGTGTGGAAGCATTCCACTCATAACTCAGAGGCCGTAGAAACAAATAATGCATGAAAAATAGAAAGAATAGGTGGCGAACTTTTACCCCGTGAACCTTTACAAGAAGGCAAAGAGTGTCTCCATTTATTTTGTTGCTCACTGATCTGATTTAATAAAATAATTTCAAAAATAGGTCACGGAAAGGGGTTAGAAAAAATGTACCACCATTTTTATTGATAAATTCAAACCACAGAGAACCAATATTTAAGAAAATGCCAATGAAAGTCACAATGTTAAAGAGGTTGTGTGTGTGTGAGAGAGAGGGGGGGGGGGGGGAAGAGAGAGAGAGATTCACAACCTTAGGAAAGATATATAATACTGAGCTAGATCTCCACCATCAAATTTGTACGGATGTGTTATAATATTGTTGACATAGTCATTGCTTAAACAGTAGTCTGCATTACAGAATTACCAAATGAATCACTAAACTTGTTTCAGCAATAAGGAAGAAAATTCAAGCCTGTTCTCCATCATTGAAATGAATACATGAAACATAAAAAAACACCGTGAGGAGGGATGGACAAATAATTATGTCATGTGCTACACATTCTAGAAATACAAAATGAATGAGAATTAGCTCTTACAGATTGCATATTCGCTATCCATGTTTTGAATCATTATACTTAGATACTGAAGTAACGGTGCCTCAATTCTTGAATTTTTACTAATTTTTAGTACACGAACAAACTCTGCCAAAACCTGGTGTTCCATAAAACACCTGCAGAAACCAGAAAAAGTAACTCTTGAATATCACCAAAATCAAACACGATACAGAAAAGGATGTATCCAAGAATTTCGTACTCAAAAATCTGTGAATCTTGTCTGTCGCCATATGTAACTATCTCTACTATAGACTGCAGGAGATCCACAACTAATTCCTGGAAGTGAAAAACAAGAATGACAAGTTGATGTTAAGAGAAAGATTTCAAGGATTACACAAAACTATCTCCGAGAATCAGGAGGGGCTATTAGCACTCTATCCAGTGTTAACGGCAGTCAACTTCTCCCTCTATAAAAGTGTAGTGTATCAAGCTGAGTGATAACAGCTCCTACCTAGAAATTACACACAGGAATTGGATTTTACTCACCCTGTTGTGCATATCTACAACTTTGATCTTCTGCAATTCATTAATTACATGTCTACATTCAAAAACATATTCAAATATCAATAACAAATTGACAACAAGTATAAACTATGGGAATAAGGGCATCCTCAGGAAATAACAAATGAAGCATTCATGTCATCGTAAGTTCTAAAATCAAAAACCCCTTTCAGTTTTGCTACACAAAAAAAAAAAGCGCAAACACACACTATAGATGACCACCCAACAAAATAACTAAATTCTCCGGTTTGCCTAGAAATTATATATAAAAAAAATTCTTATACAATTAATAAACACAATCATAGACTAAAACCCTAAATTATGAAGATGATAAAAAGGAACTCGTAATAACAAAAACATTACAGCATTTCCAAATTGGCCACATAAAATTGAAATTAAGCTGAATAAAACAAAAGGAGTTACTTGAAGTATTGCAGAGAGAAGCGATCGATGGATCGCCAAAGCGAACGCCACATTGTGAAGGATCAAACTGAGCGATTCAAGAAAACGAAATTTTGGTAGATCTAGGCAGTTAGATTTTTGAGAGTGGAATTGATGGTTTTCGGCACCAGCTATTCTGGCTGGGCTTTTACTTCGGTTTGTCCGTTTGGTGACAACCAACTTTCAACGTTGTGTTACTTGTTAGTGTTAACGAATTTCTTTTTAGTCCCTTTTGTTTAGAGCAGTAGCACGTTTAAAATATTTTTTATTTTTTATTTAAAAATATGTTTAAATAATTTTTTAACTTTTAAAAATTTATTTTTGAAATCATATAAATTCTGAAAACATAAAAAAAAAAATATTTTTACAAAGCATTGTCCAACAACAAAAACGAACAGCGTGTTAATAGAAAGTGATTTCATAAACTATTTTCTATATTTTTTTATGTTTAAAAAGTATTTTTCTCTTATTTTTGCTAATAATACTTTTTAAAAATTACAAAAATATATAAATATCTTATTATTTATTAATCATATCAAATTTAATCCTTAATCTTTTAACTGTTATATATTTTGTTTTGGATTTTTTTCAATTTCATCTCTTATAACTTGATTTAATTTGATTTTTATATTAATTCTGGTCATTATTTTTTTAGTTATTATTTGTTTTACTCATATTTTTTTTTTATTTAAGATTATTTATCTATCAGATTTAGTCCTCGTTCTTTTAATTGCTATTAATTTTTTTGAAATAATTTATGAAATTGATTTTTTTTTCAATTTCATTCTTTTCAAATTTTTTTATCTATCAAATTTGATATCCTTTCTTTTTTATTTCTATTTGTTATATTTAAAATAATTTATGAAATTAAAGATTTTTTTTCAATTTCACATTTCTTTAAATTTTTTTTATCTGTTAGCTTTGATCTTTATTCTTTTAATAAACTTGAAAATAAATATTAATAAATTATTTTTCAACTCATTTTCCATGATATAGCTAAACCCCTAAAAGTATTTTCCAACTCAATTTTTATAAAACTGCCATATATCATAAAATAATTTACTTTTCATAAAAACCATTTTCTAAAACAAAAATATTTTCTAGCAAACAAATAAAGCCTAATCTTTTTACATTATTCCTTTTCAATAAAGGCAATGTTATTCATACCTTATTTACTATACATTTAGATTCTTCATTCACACCACGCAGTGGTCAAATTATTTATTTTTATTCTTAAAAAAATATCTAAAAGCGTTGGGAAATAAAAAATTAAAAACTTACTAAATGAAATAATTTTTAAATATAATATTGAGATGATAACATATTGAACAATATATTTTTTTAAAAATATTAAAACAACATCACATTGGCTTGACTAGGTCAACGATAGTTAACCCGTGATCTTGAATATAATATTGTGATAATTCTATAAAATTTAAAATGTAATGAAATAGGAAGCTCAATTCTAATCAACTAAATATTGAAAACTGAAAAAAATAAAATAAAAACTATATTTAAACAAACAAAAATATCATAAAGTGAGATCAAGTTATTTTTACAATCCTTTTATCAAGGACTTTTATGTAGTTTAGTCATTTTTTAATTTACTTCCTCAATCAACATAACTTTTAAACTTCAAAGAAAAAACAAATTTATCCTCGCGTGTATAATATTGATCTCACTTTAAAATATAGGCATTGGTAATGTGTCTTTAAAAAAAAATTGATTCTAAAAAAAGTATAGGCATTGACATTTTGAACTAATATTGATATGGAAAAATATTTAATCCACCTAAGTTAACTTAGGTTGACCTGCAAAACTCATAAAAATAATCTTAAAAAAAATGAAAAGCTTAATCCCGAAATAAATCGATGTTGAAGGGTTAAATCATGAAAATAACATTTAATTAAAAAACCAGAGTGAACTTGAGTCAACCAAGCAAGTCTGCGATGAAAATTATACATGTCACCAAATTCAATAGATGTTTTATCACAGAGATTATTTTTCATTTAATTACATGAAAATAAAGCACATGATATTTTTTTGTGTGAAAAAATATATATTTTTTAAAAGTAAAAAAAAAAATCATGACAGACATATGGAGCTAAAATATAGCAAAGGTATATCATTGACAATAGAAGGTGAAATTGCATTCTTTTATGTTTGAATTAAATAAGAATAATAGATCATCGATAACAAAGGGTGAAATTGTTTTTCTTTTTTTAAATTGAGAGATAGAAAAAGCAATGAACAAAAACAAAATAAAAACAAATAATGCTCTGGATGTTGTGGATTAACTCGTCAAATTGCTACCCGGATAATAGACTTAATTGGTTTCGATGATATGTTTTATCAATTTTTTAAAACAACATATAAAACAGGAAAAAAAAAATGGAACCCGGTTGTGAGGGTTTGGGTATTTAAAAAAAGCCCAGTCACGTGGGTCTTCCAACCTAGCTAGCGCACTTGAGCCTATCTTATTTTTTTATTTCATAAAGGGATGAACCTCTTCTTTTTTTTTAAAAAAAAAAAGAAAGATAACATGTCGCCTGCTTTCTGCAATTTGCTGAAAAATTGAGGGTTCGGTTTTTTTCAATTTAAAACTCATTCTTGACCCAAAAAACATTGTAAACATCCATTGACACCAAAACGACACCTAGGCTAGCCCGTTGGGCGACGTTACACAAAAAACTAAATATGACCAAACAAAAAAAAATCTAGGTATTTGTAACGTGTCTTTTAAAGAAATGAAAATAGTTTATCCATGAATTTAAAATCAATTGCATATTATATGATATTTTTATTTAACATTGAGAGTGAAACATACTAGTTAAATCTAGGTCATTTTAGGTTGACATGTGAAAGTTGCAAGTATAATCTTGAAAAAAACAAAACGGGAACCTAAATCTCAAATTAATTCAATATTGAAAAATAAAACTGGCAAAAAAATATTTTTTTTAAAAAAACTAAATAAACTTGAGTCAACCAACTAAACTCTCGATGCAAGTCATGCACGTCATTGAATTCAATAAATTTTTTATTTCATAAATTATTTTTCATTTAATAGATTTATATGACAATAAAGTGAATGCAATATTTTCTAATGGAATAGTTTTTGAAAAGAAAAAAATGACAAACACGTGGGACTGAGATAGCAAAAGCAAATCGTTAATAACAAAGAGTGAAATGATATTTTTTGAAATTTTAAGCTAATTAAAAAAATAGATCATCGATAATAAATGGTGAAATTACATTATTTTTTTAAAAAAATGAGGTACCAAAAATGCATTAAACAAAAAAAACTAAAAAAAGGAAAACAATAGATTGGATGTTGTGGTTTAACTTATCAAACTTGCGATATGGGTCATAGAACTAATTAGGTTAATTTTTTTTCTTTATCTAAAAAACAAAGCCAAAAAAAGCCTAGCAACACTGGACTATGGCCTAGTGCACTTGGCTTCTAGAAAGAACAACTCAGGGGCTTGCTTCTTTTTTTATTTTATTTTATTTAAAGGGGCAGATGACTTGTTGTCCATCTTTTTTTATTTCTTTCTTTTAAAACCCAAAGATGACACGTCGCCCGTCAAGGTTGATGACATGTCGTCTCCAAACCTGGATTTCAGCCACCATTGTCGTGGCTAAAAAATCATAGCAGAGGGTTTCTAACCCACCAAACCTATTTTTCAACCCATTTAAAGAAAAAAAAAACATGTTATAGAACATGTAGAAACCAATTTAGCAACCCAATAAACAAAAAAAAAACAACAGTTCAAATCACAAAATTAAACCGAATAATTTTTTTCTTCCTCGACTTAGATTTATTTTATGAGACAAAATTGAGGTTTAAAACAATCACTATAAGATTCCCCTCATTGAATATAACCTATTAACACCAATTTCAACCATTCTAATAGTCAAAATAAGTATAAACGATGATTTTCTCTTTTTAAACTGGAATTCAACAACTTTCTTTCTCTCTTCTAACCAAAAAAAGAGTGAAAAATGAGAGAAATGAACTTTGATACCAAAATTGAATATCTAAAAACTAAAAGGAACAATCACCTATAAATAAAAAAAGGATAGGGTGCTAAATTAAACTTTTTGTATGAATTCAAAGCCACTACCTATGTTATCTGTTATTTTTACTTTGGTTCTCTGACTTTCAATCCTACCCTTCATCCTAAAAAAATATGTAATTGGATGCAAATTTGAGTTTAAAATGATTAATTGTGCAAAAAAAGATTGAGAACCAAATTAATTTTTTTTTAAATCAACTTTTTCGGTCTTAGTAATTTGTGAAAGAATGCATAGTAAAAATTAATACATTGAAAACAACCCACGTGTTTTAGCTTTATAACTAGAAGCCATGCCTACGCGATGTTGCGGGTTGTGGCATTCTTATGCGTGGTCATAGGTTTGTGGAAAAAATAAAAAAAAATATATATATATATATATATATATATATATATATATATATATATATATATGAAGAAAAATTGTTGTCATCTACAATGTTTTCAAGGAAAAACTACAAAACTAAATTCTTAAATAGCTTAATATTTAAAAAATAAAATGAACAAAGAAAATTTTGGAAAAAATCATAACAAAAAAAAATAAAAGAAAAAAAACTATGCAGGGAAACACTGTAGCAATCTATAGTGTTTCATGAGGAAATCTACAGTTATAATTCTTAATCAGCTTAATATTAAAAATAATAAAATCAATAAAGATAATTTTGAAAAAATTCATAACAAAAAAAAATTCATGCGGGGAACAATGTAGCAATCCACAATGTTTTTTTTTTAAAACTACAGAGCTAAATTCTCAACTAGTTTAATATGAAAAAAATAAAATCGACAAAGACAATTCTAGAAAACAAATCATAAAAAAAGGAAAAAAAACCATGTGGGGAAACACTGTAGCAATCTACAATGTTTTAAAGAAAAAAAAACTACAAAGGTAAATTCTCAACCAACTCCATATTAAAAAAATAAAATCAGCAAAAACAATTTTGCAAAAAAAAAAACATGAAAAAAAAATAGAAAAAAGAAGAAGACAATTTTAGGAAAAAAAAGCAAAAAAAAAATGAAAAAAAAACATGTGGGGAAAGTTAAAGCTAAATTCTCAATTAGCCCAATATTAAAAAAAAAATTGACAAAGATAGTTTTGGAAAAAAACATGTGGGGAAATACTGTAGCAAAACAAAAACCATGTGAGGAAACATTGTAACAATCAATAATGTTTTAAAGAAAAAAACTACGAAGCAAAATTATCAACTTGTTCAATATATATAAAAAATTGACATAAACCATTTTGAAAAAGAAGAAGAAAAAAATTCATAAAAAATTTATAAAAAAATCATATAGGAAAACATTGTAGTAATCCATAATATTTTTTTAAAAAATTATAAAACTAAATTTTCAACCAGTTCAATATTAAAAACAAATTTAATAAAGATAATTTAAAAAAAAAAAGAATAAAAAACAAAAAAAAAATAAGAAGAAGACAATCTTGAAAAAAAAAACATGTAAAACAAAAAAAAATAGAAAAAAATAAAAAACTAAAAACATATAGAGAAAACCACATTACTTTCTCACGTGATTTAGAGTATTAGTTAATAATGTAATAAAGAACTGCATAATCTCATTCTCAATTTGTAAATATTAACCCTAACCTTGAATTCTCAAATTTTCTCGTCAATTCCCCGCCTCAATCCCTCCTTCCCCTTAAATTCTCCGCCCACTCACCATCCCATTTCACTCATCGGCAAGACCAACAACATCCAGCCAATATCTTTACACATGGCGGGTTTGCTGGTGTTGCTTTTATCGGTGGTGGGTATGCTGCTTTGGTCTCATCAGGTGCAGGGTTTGCAGGTGCTGGGCTTGGTAGCACAAACAGATGATCCTTGGTATGTTTATAGGGTCGAATCCTAAAAGTAAGTGGGTGTCTAGGATAGGATTTCAGCTCAAGATTTTAAAATTTTTGATTTTTTTCCTTTTTGTTTTATATTAATTTTTTTTAGTATTTTAGATTGTTTTTATTTATTAATGTCCAAAATAATATTTTTTTAAAAAATATTAATTTAATATATTTTTAAGTAAAAAAAATAATCATCCTTTAATTACAGCTAGTATTATTTGGTGATGGACCGATGGTTTAGTAGTCGATGTCCTTTTTAGTGGGCTGTTTTGTGTAGAAAAGATAGTTATGCAGAGATTTGACGGTTGGTCTGAGCATTTACAGGGAATGAATAGTGAATTAGAAGGTTTAGCATTTTTAATATTTTCACTGGATAATTAATTGTCTGCGGTATGCTGCTGCTGTTCGGGTGAGATTCTGTGAAAAAAAAATTATGATGTTATTAATATGTTTTTTTAAATGAAAAAAATTAAATTATATAAAAGTTAATTTAAAGTGATATAATTAATTTTATAAATTTAAAAATAACTTGAATAATTAGTAAAAATATAATTTGATTTAAAAAATTAAAATAATAATTTTTTAAAATATTAAAACGACAATATATTGTATTTACTCGAATTAACTCAGATTTATTTGGATTAACTTAGGTTAACTTGTTAAATCTCAAACTTAGATCATGAGACCCCGATAACTCGATAGAAAACAAAATAATATATACATATTAAACCTAATTCTCAATTAAGCTAATATTACAAGATGCAATTGAAAATAAAATTTAATTGAACAAATGAGTCGGATCAACTCGAGTTAATTTGTCAAACCTGAGTTATAAAACTGAGATAACCGTATAAAAAAAATTATAACAAATTATAAAGTTTAATTTACAATCAACTCAATGTTTAATAACAAAACTAAAAAAAAATTAAAAAAAAAACACTAAAAAACTACGCGAGTCAACTTAAGTTTCCGTACCAAACTCAAAAACATGTCCTTCACCATAATGTAAGGCTCAAAACAATATTTTTTAAATTAGTCTTTAGCAATTGGATAAATTGCAAAGCTTGTGAAGTTTAAGTACCAAATCCAGATATTCAAAAGACCAAACCATGCGAAGACAAGGCAAATTATGCAAAATTGGATAAAAAATTGCCGTTAGCTTTATAGTCTAGATTCCGGAAGCAACAAGATCGGCCATAATTAATTTAGTTCTATTGTCTATTATCTATTATTCTACGAGGAAAATTATTATTAACTAATATACTGAAATGATTGGGATGGTACGAACAGTACCATATTTTGTTTTTACTTTTTTTTTAAATAGTTAACACCCTTTATTGTATTTTTTAAAAAATTGTTTTTAATTTTTTTAAATAGTAATTATTTTTTAAATTTATAATACTTGAAAAAAGTTATAATAATTTATCTTCAAAAATTTTCACTTATATTTTATATAAATAAGTTGTATTAACAAAAACCATTTGTTTTTAGTAACTAAAATTAACATCTAAGATTAAATAAACAAAATATATAAAATAAAAAAAAAGATAATTAATGTAAAATATTTGCATGTATATCTATCTTTATTTTTATTAAAAATATCAACTTATCATTTTAGTATTTAATTATCGTTAACAATGTTTTTTTATATATCAATTATATTTTTAAAATTTATTTTATTAAGTATAGATATTACTAGTTTTTTGACCAGCACCATGCAACACGTAATATATTTTTGTTCAACCTTTGACAAATGTAAAGTCATTAAGAAGTATTTAATTCATACTAGTCGAAACACTTTAAAAATACTTAAATAATAACATGTTGGACATTATATTTTTTTTAAAAAAATTATTGAGATAGCGACACATCAGATTGACTTGGGCCAACCATAATTAATTTGTGAAGCCTACAATTTGGGATATGAGATTGTGATAAAACCATAAAACCTATACTGAAATAAATTAGGAAATTCAATTATAATGAACCAAATATTAAAAGTTGAAAGCAGAAAAAAAAATATAAAATTAAAAAAGAAAAAAAATGACTTGAGTAAACATATATCGACGGTGGATGCAATGGGGTGAGCTAAGATAAATTTTTCTGGATGTAAAAAGAAAAATGTTAAGGCGACGCTATGATTTTTAAAGAAGAAAAGGATAATTTTAGTTAATTTAATGATATAAAAAAGGCAACTTTAATTTCATAACATGAAAAACAAAGCGAATCCAAGTTACTCTCCTAAATTTGAGTTAATATTTAAAAATTATAAACAATGAAATCTCATACCTAAACTTAATCAATAAAGCTAATTCTCAATCAATTTAATGTTAAATGATAAAACTAAAAAAAAATCAATCGAAAAAACTTTTCAAGGAAGAAAAATAGCGATAAAATGAATGAAGATCAAACTTAATTAAAAAAAAACAAAAGAGGATGAAATCACAAAAAGAAATCGATTTTATAAATCACATGAAATAATAAAATAACAATTAAAAAAATAAGAACCAATTATGAGAGATGAAAAAATTAAAGAATGATGAAATTCAAAATAATTCTCAATTTGAAATAATGTTTTCAAATAAAAAAAATTACAATTAGAAGAACAAATATTAAATCTGAAAAGGAAAGAAATTGAAGGGTTGATGTGAGTTTTTCAAGGGGTAGTGCACAAATCAAGGTAAAGGAGAATAAGAAAAAAATAAAAAGTGATCCAGCACCAAATCGGATCAAATTATAAAGAGAAAGAAGATGTCGAGATGAATAAAATGATATGGAGGTAGCACTACTTTAACCACTAGATTTAGCTACACGTGCTATCCAAATACTACTTAGCGGCTGATATGTGCAACACGTATAAATAACTTTTTTTTTTCCTTTTAACTTTATTTCACAAAGACAAAATTGACTCTAGTATTAAATGACAATAACAAAAAAATTCATTTTAAAATTACATGTAAACTCTTGACTTCAGTTAAAAAAATTTTATGGCAAGGGCAACGTAGTCATCATGCTATATAGTCAAATGAAATTCCTATAAAACCCCTAGATCTAAAATCAATATTTTTAACTTTTAAGAGTAATGCAATAATTTTACATTTACAAAAAAATTAAAAAAAGAAGAAGAAGTTTTGCCTATAAACAAATTAAAATTCAACCTGGTGAAAAGATTCTTTTATCCTTTAAATCTAATTCATTTGATTTTTTTATTAAAAAAAAACTGTAATTTTACTGTTATAATCTATAATAAATCACGGCATATCTACGGCGCTTTCCCCGCAGGTTTTGTAATTTCAAATAAAAAAATCCATGATACTCTCAAACGCATGTTATAAAACTAGTTTCTGGTCTATATAGTGCGGATGTGGACTGTATTTCGAATATAATGAGTTGGTTGCTAGGAATTTGCTAAAAAAATCACCCATACGACTGCTATCCATATTTGCCAAATCCCAGTTCCTATCTCATCTTGACTCAACAAGCAGTGATTACTTGACTTAAGTCTAATAATGGGCAGTGAGTAGAGATTCCAAATGCAATCAAAACCCATTATTTTCCAATTCCTAACCATGTGCCCTAGGCTCCTAGCTAGTACTCATTTCTTTGTTCTTGTTCTTCTCACATGACATCATCGATCCCAGCAACAAGTTCAAAACCCATTTCTTCTTCTTCTTTTTTTTTTCTCCTGTAACTTATTGTGCAAGTTCTTCCAAATCAGCGAGTGCCATGTTCGTGGAACGTAAATTTCATGGCTTACTTTTCTAGCTTTTGTGATAGATCAAAGAATGGTTTCCTTTCTGTCCGTGCCTTGTTCCTTCTTGGTGAAGAAAAGGCCGAGTTCTCACCATAAATCCACAGAAAGAAACTGTAAGAGCACTTTCATCTCTCTCTTTGTTGTGTAGGGCACTTGGTAGTATAAAAGCACATACGTTATTATACCGAAAATTATTTCCTATATGGGCATGGATTATTAGCAAGTAAATTAGGACGGACCTAAGTGTATTGGATAACAAACAGAGAAAGCCTACGCTCTACCGATCATGAAAAGTTTTGTTTTTATAGTAACTTGTCCTAACTGTGGCGAGCCCATCCAATGAGATAAGCTTTAACCCCACTAGTTAAAATGACCTCTACCTCACGTTTCCACTCAACAATGGATACTTTCGTGTGAAATAGACGAACAGAGGCACATCTCGTGTGGAAACTAAGTCCATGAAAATAATTTCCAAAGCTTGTCTCGATCAATTGATGGACCGATAAATTGACAGGTCAACAAAAACTTGAACCCTTTAATGTGGAGACAAGAACTCTCGACTGGAGTTATCAAGACTCTGGATGACTCTACAGCACTTAGGTGGGGTACTTAGCTTTTGAGTTCATCACAAGTCTCAAAATGCTAAACACCGAGACAACAAAGTTATGTTTGTTAGATTGAGTTACTTCTTCTACACTACAACAAAGTTATGTTTGTTAGATTGAGTTACTTCTTCTACACTCTTCTTTATTTGCAATTCATTTTTTTAGGGTTTATCAAGTTACTTGAGCTTTAAGATTTGTGATGGGCTAAGAGACCATAGTTAAAATTGGTTCCATTAAAATAAAACAAAAAACCTTGTGGTGGGTGACCCTTTTTCAATGTTTCATATTACTTTATTTATATATATATATATATATATTTATTCAATGTAGGATAGTTTCTTTAGCAATGCAAATTATTGCACGCAAACTATCATGTTAAAGTGCATGTAAAAAAATGAGCAAGTAAAAGTTTTCAAAAATCCCTGCCATTTTATAATCTGGGGTGTGTGGTCGGTCTTACAATCATGGCTTTGGCTACCAAACAAGTTATAATATGTTTTTCATGTCATTAATTTTGAACAACCTTAATGAATTTAGTTTCGAAGGAGCCATAAAGGACGACGTAGAAGAGTTAATTCTTTGTTTAATGTGTGAACTCTTCGATTTCTTATATTTGAATGTTTGGATTTTAATTTTTTTAATCAAGTAATTATATTAAATTCTGTTACTTGACTGATGATGTACCCGTTAAATGCACGCATGGCATTGCTTTGTAAGTTCATTCCAATATCGCAGCACCAGAAATAAATCAAGAAAAAACATTTTAACATTTAAAATATATATAGTAAAATGAGATTTATATACCAAGAAATAAACAAAAATACAAGAACAGAAGAAATGAAATAGTATACTTCTTCTTGGATTGCCTAGCAAAAATCTTAACAAGGACAGTACGTTCGTAGTAGCACAGCTATGACTGTAGAAGAAGAACCGTCGCCACTGCCGCTATCATTATCGTTATTTCTTTAGCAATGGCAGGATTTGCAAGCAAGAACAGTGACTATTCGAAATACTGTAACTCCGACATTCCATACCTCTTCCTCAAAATTGTAGTGCTCTCCACACTCTTCCGCAAAATTGTAGTGCTCTCCACACTCTTCCTCTGCTTCAGTACCATTATTGCCACATCCTCTCAATCTGATCTCCCTCTTGAATTCCCTCTACTCTTTCGTGAAATTTCTCCATACATACATCCATAAAGCATCGAATTGCCACATCCCTCCACTCTGTCGATATCCGTCCGAAGGGAGGATCGATTCAGGTGGTGTGTGTGGATCGAAGTTGTTTTTCTTTTGTTTTTGCAATTTTAAGTCTCTAAGTTTATTTTTTTTTTGTAAATAAATCTCACTGTTTATATTCTTAAATGTCAAAAATATTTTTTCTTAACTTATTTCTGATAAATTTGACAAAATGGACCCGCAAAAAGTGCTATTTCTGTATTTTTAATGTACACGTCCATTGATAAGTAAAAAATTCATAAAAAAAGGCAACGAGTAGGCAGATCCTATTACAAAGCATTAATTAATTATAAGAAACTCTAAACCTTGTGTCTTTTTTTATTGTAGATGGCATTGTTCATTGTGTACTTATTATTCATTTTATAATAATATATTTTGGTCTTTAAAAGTTTTATTTTGTACAATTTGATTCTAATTAAATACTAATTTCTATTGATTTTTTAGTTAATAGTGAAATTAAAAAAAAAATAGAGATTAAAATGAAAAAAAACATCAAACATGATTGCCGTACTTGAGTTTTCATGCAAAATATACTTAGGTCATTGATCTTTAAAAATAATATAATTTATAAAATTTAGATCCTTGAAATCTTAAAAAATCATTTTTGATAAACAAATTCATTTGTGTTATTTTTCAGTCTATTGTTAGAGAAGAAGAGAGAGAAGTTGCCAGATTCTGGTGATAAGAGAAAAAGTCATCATTCATTCCATTTCCAGCCACCAAAATGAGTTTTATTGGTGTCCACAGGTTCCTAAAGATGAGAGGGGCTTTATTGGGTTGTTTGGAGCCTTAATGTTGCATAAAAAACCAGATCTAAGCCAAGAAAGTCATAACTAACCTGGTTTGATTTCGAGATTATAGGCAATTTTTTGGATATTTGGAGTTGATAAAATTATTTTTGGGTGTAATGACGGTGTTGGTGAGGTATTTTAGGGATAAAAATATATTAAAAATGAGTTTTTTTTTTACCAAAAGAGGCGCTGCTTCAATTTTCTGGTCACCATAGTGGGAATATAGCTTCGCAGACATATGTCTTCTGTCTTAGTAGGTGATGTGTTGCATGAGTATTTTTTTTCTCAAAAAAATTGTCCGACCCTTTAAAAAATAAAAATATATAACCAAGCCCAAGTCTGTGACCCTAGGCTTGAAGGCCCACCATACGCTTGAGCTTTTCCTTGAAATGGGCCCGAAAACCTAGGCTGTTTTTTCATCTTTGATTTAAGGGTTAGACATAAATTAAAGAAAAAAAATATTGTTGAACCTAGTTGAGTCCATGACCTAGAGCATATGTTTGAAGAATTAAGCCACAACATCCAAGATTGTTTTTCTAATTTTACTTTTTTTTAATTGATATCTTCTTTGAATTTATTTTTTCTTAAATGATTTTTAAATTTATGGCTCGATTAATTAATATCTCTCATTTGTGATTTTTTTCTTATTTAACCTTTTTCTGGATAAAGATTTTTTTTTTTTAATGGTGTTGTGAGTATTTAGTTTTTGGAAAGATTATTCTCATTCATCTATAATTTCTTTTAATCTTTTATATAGACGAACTTTTTTTAAAATAAAAAAATATTTATTTCATAGAATATTTCTAATATATGCAATCTTACATAATACTTTTTAGGGTGTGTCTATTTCTATCATCATTTGATTGAATAAAAAAATAATTTTAATAAATAAATCCAACATCCATAACAGGGTAAATATCTTATCTTGCGAGATTAAATATCTTGATCTATACCTATCTCTTGATTTTTCTGATTTTATTTTTAGTTATTGTTAATGACTTTTTTCTCCATTTATTAACACATAATTCTTAATTTATTTGATTACGTGTATGTATGAACTTTTCAATTTACACAATTTTTTTAATGTATAAGAATGCATCGAAAAAATTCAATATATACAATTTTTTTGTAGGGAAAAAAATATCTAGCCCACGATGGAACGCAGGTCAAACAACTAGTAGAAACTAAGCCTTGTGGGGAAACCGTTGTAGCATTTTTCATTGTTCATCCCCTTGCAAATTATTGTGGATTGGAATAGTGACTTTTAAAAAATTTTAATTTGGTCCTAGAACTTTGTTTTTGTATAATCGAGCCATTTTGAGTCCAAGTTAGCATCCAATTGCATGTGTTTTTTTTTTTTGAAAGAAGGGTTAAATTGAAAGATAAAGAACTAAAGTGTAAAGGACGGTGAAAATTAGCATCTTAGAATTTCATTTGAAAAGTTCATTTTAGTCCCTTATCATTTTTAGCTATTAGGTAACCAATCCCTTTAGTTTTCTAAAATTCAATTTTAGTACTAAACTTTATTTTTCATATTTTTTAATTTCTTTTTTTTTGAAAGGAGAGTGAGAGGCTCGCCAGATTCTAGCGTAGAGAGAGAAATTTGTTATTGTCGACGATTCCAGCCATAAAATAGTTTATTTTTACGTCAATAAGTTTCATTTCATAAAGGGATTTTGACCTAGGTGGTTTGTTTTCCTTCTCTTTGCCCGAGGAGGTAAATCTAGCTACATGAATAATTTGGGTTTCAGGTTGATTTATGTTTTTTGAGTTTTTTTTATGGCTATGGATAGATTTATTAAGATGTTTATGGTGTTTTTTTTAGTATTTAAGATCAAAAATGGGTTTTTAATTGAAAAAAATATTATCCCCTAATTTTTCAAAAGGTAGATGACACATTGTTTATTATCTTAAAAAAAAAAGATATGGGGAGAACGACATATCATTTGCCTCTTTAAAAATTAAAAAATAAGACAGGTCAAGGCGCTCAGGATGAGTGGAAGGGCAAAGCACCTAGGTTGTTTTTATTGATTAATGCCCAAACTCATGCGACTAGACTCCTTCTGTTCTTTGTTTTTTGTTTTTGTGTTTTTTTTTGCTATTTTATATTTGGTTTAAAAAATTTGATAAAACAAATCATTAAACTCAATCAAGTCCATTAGTCGGATCACAGATTTAACAAGTTAATCAACTGCTTATGGGCTATTATTTGTTTTTTTTCCATGCTTTTTTTGTCTATCGATTTAAAAATAATACAATTTCATCATTTGTTATTGATGATCAATTTTTTTATTTGATTCAAATCTTAAAGAATACAATTTCATCCTTTGTTATCAATAATCTATCTTTGCTATCTCGGCACCACGTGCCTATCACATTTTTATTTTACTTTTAAAAAATATATCCCATAAAAAAAATTATCATACTCTATATTGTCATATAATAAAGAAAAAACATATTTCACTAAATGAAACATAATTGTTAAAACAACCACCCCACAAGGAAAACATGGGTAGAAAACTATGGGTACAAAACTAGTAAATAACTAAACCAGAACTATGGGAGCGAAACTAGATTAACATCCGTTGCTTACAAATTTCAAAATTAGCTGAACCAAGACCACACCCTCAAGTAGTCTAGACTTATGAACAGTTTAATAGAATTATTTGATTATAAAAAAATTGAAAATCCACACACTCAAAAGTAAGAATAAAAGTTCATATATTCAAATAAAAAAGTCCTCCTAACATATGTTTATTAACTCTAGAAACTCACACCCATAATTGAGTATTAACCATTACAACATGGGGGCCAAATTTATCCTACTCTTACATATGGGCTTTGCAACCATCAGACAACCTTTTCTGTCATATTTACACAGTAAAAGAAAGAGAAGACGCTTCCCTACATGAAAAGATACGAAAAAAGAAATACGTTGTTGACACTTCATGACACACATATAAAGGAGCACGGACCAACATGAACATCGACAATTCAACAGTAAGCACGCGCTGGAGCAGATGTCTCCTACATGAATACAAAATAGATTAGTGACCGTTGAACAAAAGGACGAATTAATTTGCCTTGTGCACCACCAAAAGATTAGGCTGGAGAGATATCCCATAGTGCTACGAAGGTATAACGGCTACCATGCGTGAACAGGCACATAGAGAAAACGAAAAGGAAAGGGGAAAAAACAAAGAAGGAAAACCCGTATAAGAACAATTTTCTTCAAAATCTCTTCTATATAATTTCAACCTTTGTAACAGTGATTGTACGAAAAAGTAAACCTTGTCAACCAACCGTTGCTTGCTGACCGACAATTAACAATTTCACCGGAACCACCATCACAGCGGCCTCTAGTGCTTCCAGTGCTGCAGCCACCACCATCCATCACCACCATCCTTACCATGCACCTAAGAATTAAACATCTAGCAAAGATGAGCCAATGCTAATTATTTCTCTTTTCCAAACTATATTATATCATAGGACAAATGAACCATTTCACGATACACAATTTTGTTGCTTAAAACCGAATCTCTCATTCTTCAAATCAAACTCTACATGAAAGTTCCTCTGCTGATAATTCCCCAAAATAATGGCCGGTCCACCTCCAATTCCCGAACCACTCATATTGTCACTCACAATTGTCAAGCATATAACTCCAGAATCAACAAATGAAAAATAATTTGCCAAAGGTAATGCCATCTTAGCACCACCCTTAAAGTGAAAAATGAATTCCGGGACAGAAACTGATTTCTCGCCAGAAATATTGAAACAAGGCCTTAAACCAGTCTGATTTTGAACTTCAGTGGCTACTGTATAATGGGCCACTTGCTTCTCAAATTCCTTAGCTACTAACTCATAAACTGGCTTCTCCATGAATGTGAATGTTGTCCCTGAGTCCACAATCGTCCCTCCATTACCATCTGATCCAGGGACCAGAAATTTGTAAGGCACTTTAACATGTGTGTCCCCTATGACAATGTTACGCAGCAATACATAGTAATAATCCCGAAATGCAGCGGTTGGATTCTTTTGAAAGGGTGTGTAGCGAAGCCCTGGGGTCTTGGTATCATCCGAACCTGACCCGGTATCCAAAACAAGATCACTGCTTGCTGGAGTGTCATCAAAAGCGTGAGATACTAAGCAGTAAGAGAATTTCTTGAGACCCAGTTGTGAAGGGAGTGATTCGGGGCTCCGACCGAACCCGGCAATCCCTTCGGGTTGTCTGATGGAGAAAAGGGAGCACCCGACAAGAAAACCGGGTATGGTTTTCTTATCTGGGAAATCGAGAGTTTCAGATAGTAGAAGTCCAGCTGTGGAGCCTGAACCATATTGAATTACATAAGGTGGACAGGATTGAGTGCAGTTTTGAGTAGTGGGGTCACATTCTTGGCATTTAGACTGAACTTTAGGGCCAAAAAGCCATGAGCATTTGTGGTTTTTGCAACCAATAAGATTTGAAGAGGATGATTGTTTAGGTATAAATGTTGGGATTCCTGTTACTTCAATGTTTGGGAAGTCACATCTTGAGCAAAGATAGCGAGAAGTACAAGGAAACCAAACAAGACTAGAACCGGTGTCCATGACAAATTTGGTTGTCTGTGGAGGCGTACCAAAGTTGAGAGAGATGGAGTAGCCACCATAGCTACGTGGAAAAAGAGGGGTCTTGAGGAGAGAAAATTTGGTTTTTGGGGACTTGATGTGGTGGGCTCTTGAAAGAGATAGAGAAGCGAGGTGATTGAGTGCTCCCCAGGGATTTTTTGAGGATATGATCAGCTTGGTGGAGCTAGGAGCTGATAGAGGGATGGTGATGGTTGATGTTGGTGTTGGTGTTGGTGTTGGTGTTGATGATGAAATTAAGATGAGAAAAGAGAGGAGAAGGAGAAACCGAGAAGAAGCCATTGAGGTGTTGTATTTTACTATTTTCTACTTCTTCTTCTTGGTTATGGTATTGAGGGAATCGGTAAAGATAAGAAGAGTAGAAAATTTTGTTGTTTGCTAAGAGTGGTGGTTTGTTTATAGAGGAAGAAACCAAAAAGGGAGAGCATCGGTAGACGGGAATCAAGTTCGACAGTGATGACGGAATTGTCTTCTATCATATCATGTGCAGAAATAACCAAGAACGCCATCGTGTCCTTGGGTGCTTCTTGTCTCATGCTCCCACTAACCACCGCCCACCAGTATTGAACTTTGTTTAATTACTTCTACAAAAGTTCACAAGTAAATTGTAGCTCTTTTCTTCACAAATTCTATTTATATTTAACAGTAGTATTTCTCATTTCATGATTTGAACTTTGGACTTTGGAGTATGATTTCCACATCCAAGCGCTGAATTTTATATTTTAATTAGTTTGAATTAGTCAAATATCTACATGACAATTTAACATCAATTGAAAGAAATTAACGAGCTGAGAAGTAATTGATGGAATAATATTTTTTGGATTTATAAAAAATAAATTTTGAGCCCGAGTCCTTATTTAAAAGGTTTAAAAGCAAGGTGATAATCTAATAATAAGTGGGTGGGGCTTGCATTTATTTACAACATCTTTAGGCTTGGTATAATGTTAGACCTAAATGACATGGGTCTAGCTCGTTTCCAAACCCAACACTCTTTGACGTGGCTACGAGCCAAACCCAAGTACGCATAGGTCTGATGAGTTGCCAGATCCAACGTACTTAGATTCAGTTATATGTAGAGCCTAAGCAGACATGAGTTTGGTGAATTGCTAGACCTAACGTTTTTAGGCTTAACTACGTATTGAGCTTAATCGAATGTTTGTCTAGGAAGCTGTCAGACCTAATGTCCTTGAGTTTAACTACATACTGAGCTTAAATGGACATAAGTGTGGTGAGATGTCAGACTCAATGTCTTTAACCTTATCTATGTGTTGAGCTCAAGAGGAGATGAGTCTCACGAGCTGTCATACTCAATGTCCCTAGGTTCAGCTACTTGTTGAATCCAAGTGGACATGGGTCTGGCAAGCAGCCAGACTTAACACCTTTAGGCTTAGCTACGTGCCGAGCCCAAGTAAACATGGATCTGACAAGCTGTTAGACTCGTCGTCCATGGGCTTGGAATCATGCTGAGCCCAAATGGGTATAGGTTTAGCGAGTCGCCAGACCTAGTGTCTTTGGGCTTGGCTACGCGTTGAGCCTAGCTAGACACAAGTTTAGCGAATTGTCAAACTCGTCATTTTTAGGCTTGGTTGCATGCCAAGACCATTTATACTTGGAATCGTGGATATGGATTTGACAAGCTATCAGACTCGTCGCCCATGGGCTTAGAATTGTGCTAAGTCTAAGTGGGTATGGGTTTGGCGAGTCGCAGGACCCAGCGCCCTAGGGCTTGGCTATGCATTGAGCCCAACTAGGTATAAGTCAAACGAACTATCAGACCCATTATTTTTAGGATTGGCTGTACGCCAATCCTATTTGAGCATGGATTTGATGACCCTTTCGACCCATTGACCTTGAGCTTAAATGCATGTCAAATCAAATGGGTATGAATTAGGCTCGCTTCCATAACCATTAATCATGGTCTTGGAAATGTGCCAAATGTGAAGGGATAAAGGTTTGGAGATCATTAGCCCCATGTTGGGCTATAAGGCTATGTTTGTTTATTTTTATGACTTTTAACAAAAATATTAATGTTAGGGATGTTTGTCTCCTTACACCCCTAAATGTATTAAAAATCTTTCAATGTCATACCATATTTCCATCTCATTAATGTTGAGTAAGGAATATTTATCTTTTATTAATGTTATCAAGAGAAAATACCTCTTTACTCTAGTAAAACGATAATGTTCATGGGCTATAAATACTTCTTGTATTACCTGGGTAAATAATTCATAATATTTATTCTCTAGACACTAATACTTTTAAATTCCATAACATTTATGTAGGTGATCTCAAGTTTAACTTAAATAAGAAAGGTGAGATTGAGATTTGATAACGAGAAAGGCACCAATTAAAAAAGAAAATAAAAACTAAAATTACCACACAAATTTGATTATAACGTCTTGTGATCGTAAAACAATTGGCAATTGTTCATTTGGTTACCTTGATAAGAGCAAAATATAGGTGGCAGTGACAATCAGCTCCGCACTATGCGATTGTTATACTGTGTTTAACATGTACATCTGCATATATACCCTTCAATCACAAGAATCATCGTGTGAGAAAACTACAAAATTAGCTAGACTACAAAATTTGATGAAAACTTTCGCCTTCACTTTTAGTTTTGACTATTACACAAGCCTGCAAAGTTATTTAAAAAAAAACACTACACTAACTCATACATTTATTATAGAGTAAGATTCAATGCACAATATATTGCTACATTACACATGTTTTTGCTCTCAATAATTACAGGGAAAGGGCTAAATTTTTTTGGGTAAAATAGTCTTCTCATGTGATTCAATTAGTATTATTAATTTATATGAGGGTAAATTAGTCTCTTCATATTTTTATTGCATAATACAATTATTAATCATCCTTTATATAAAAAAAAATTGGGGCAAGGGGTTTTTTTGGTTTTTTAATTGTTTTTGAACAATATAATTAATTAACTACCCTTGTAACTTTATTTTTCTTGAACTTGATTTCAGGGGTGTTTTTGTTATTTCAAATTGGCTTTTATGTGCTTATCAATTAGAGTTAGAAGCAATTGAGTCTTTTGATATATATATATATATATATATATATATAAAGGTTGATAGTGCTCGCACAAGTCTCCTTTCATTTGTTTTTTTATACAATTTAGTCCTTATTGTTTTAATTCTATCTATTTTTTTAATCTTTTATAAAAAAAATTTTCAATTTCATCCATTATCATTTGATTTCATTTAATTATTATTTCAAATTTGATCAACAATTTTTTTTATTGCTATTTATTTCATTTTCATCATTTTCCTAATTAAATTTTGTTTTCAATTTCATCCTTCATCATTTGATTTTATTTAATTTTTATTTTGAATTTATTCCTTATTATTTTGATTGCTATTTATTTTATTTGTATCCTTTTTCTAATAAAATTTTGTTTTCAATTTAATCCTTCAATATTAAGAATGTCAATTTAACCTGAACCAAATAGATACCGCACGACCCGACCCTAATAAATGGGTTTTTTTATGATGGTTACCTCCCATTGAGTAATGAATAGGGTATGAATATCATTAAAGCACATCCAAAACCAGCCCGAACATAATCCAAAATGTATAGTTATATTATATAAATATATTGGTAGAACAATTAGATTTTTCTTACAACAATGTGACATATACATATCTTGATATTGATATAAAACACACATATATGTGTTGTACGTGTGTGGCGTCACGACAATCATCATTCTGAATAGAGATCTTTGTTGGTGATGTGGGTGGAAATGACAATGAATTTTGTCCTTTATTAGTTAAAAAAAAAAGAGAGAATAGAAGTAGTCATCAAGTATTTTGGTCACTAAAAACTCTAATTGTTCACAGAGTTTGGGTAAAGGAATTGATTGGGTAAATGAAAGGCATTAGTACCCCTAGTATTTCTTACCTGAGGTAAGCTCCATTGTTTATTTGTCTGATATAAATTAAGGTACCGTTGTGTTTTCTAACCATTGTTCTATCTAGAGTTTAAGAAAAGTCTTTTTCAATAAGAAGATTCTTATCTTATCAGATTAAACCATAACCATTCTAATACAAAAAAATAAAAAATAAAATAAACTATTTGTTTATTTAATATAGAGAATACGTCTTACGTATAAGTTTATAATCTATTAAAAGAAATAAAATAATTTTTTTGGTATTTTTGAAATGGAAACCAAGTTCTAACGGATAATATAATAAACTAATTATGATATCCTTTGATTGATTCTTGCATTTGTTTTTCAAAGTATGATAAAAATACAATTTGTTTTTATAAAAATAAATAAATAATATATGAAAATTTTAGAATTTTTTCATATGCAAGAAAAAAAGAAAATATTTTTTTTGTTATTTTTTAAGTTTTGTTTGGTAAAAACTCATTTGTCATTGTAATAAAACTACCAAAATAGGCTTAAGAGATGTTTGCCAAACACACCGTTAAACAAAAAAACTCTTTCACAAAAACTTGGCAAATCAAACAGAATCTTAAACCCTTGACCTAATTTTGACTCGATTAGGTTGACCCAATCGTGTTGACCTGATCAGGTTGATCCAATTGGGTTAACTTAAAATTTTTTGTTCGACCATAAACCGAACAAAAAATAATGGTTTGACAAAAAAAACAACCTATCAACAAAACCAAAGCAAAAAAAAACTAAAAAATTCTTAAACAAAATGGATCAAATAAAAAAAATTAAGAACACAAAGAACATCAATCTTAAACCTAACAACATGGGTTACAAATTAGACTTAATACAATCCAAAAAAGGGCACATGCATGTCGAAAATCATGCAAGGGTCACCAATCTAGCATTTATTCACTTTAATTATCAAAGAATAAACACAATTTATCAAAATGGGTTTCAGTTCAAAATCAAAACCTTATGATTAAATTCTATCAAAAACTTGTTATCTATGCAAATAAATCATAAATTATTGACTAATCAAGTTGTTTGAAGGGTTTAGTACAAATAAATGGACCAAAACTGGTTTGAATCATGGGGCTAAGAAAATATTCTTCCTAAGAACAAAACGAACATGCCTAGAAACCCAGCAATAACTCAGCTACTGCCTATCACTGCTAAGCCCCAGAAATAGACATTTTTTGCTTCTAAAAATACTTTCTTTATTTCAACATGTCACAGTATCACACACAAACATATTTGAATCTAAAAAGCTAACAAATAACATCGAAACATTAAAATCATGCATGGGGTGACAAATCTAAAAAACTACCACTTAAAACAGACTACATGTACATATAATATGGACTTAAAATTGGTTTTTTAAACTCATTTTGGTTATGAACAGACCTAGCAAACCCAAGATAAACATCCTTACTTTAACATGCATTACTTAAGTTAAACAAAAATTAAAACAACATCATATATAAAAAAAACAACTTAAACATTAACCTTATTACATAAAAAACATTAAAAAACTTCAAAAGAACTTCAATAAATAAATAAAAACACGGTAACAAAGAAGTGAATTCAATATCACTTGTTGAGAATTCTCAACCTCTTTTCTATGCTTTTAAATATAAATGTATAAAAAAAATAAAAAAAGACATAAGCAGGCCATAAAAACCTACTTTTGGATTAAAAAATATACCTAGAACATCTACTCTCTCTTTTTTGCTTTTCTTTAGAAAGTTTTGCCTCTCATAAATTTATTAACATTTCAAAGCTTAGAAAATCTTTGTGTTAAGTCGTTAAACTCTTACACTTAGGTTTATTATTAATATTTTTCTTTTTTTTCTCCCCTCCCAGCCCCTCTCTATTTTTTAGCTCTCTTTAAGGGATATTTTAAGGGTTTTGCTAGGGTTTATGAGGTCTTAAATCCTTTTCTGACATCTTGATCTTAATGTAAGTGTTGTAAACCCTTGATAAGAATCTATTTAAGAGCCTTTATGTATAAACACATGAAAAAATAAGATAGGTTCTTGTAAAATGGTGTTTTAGTCATGACTGACTGAGTTGTCCATTTTCAAAGCCTCTTCGGAGCAATTCTAACGTCATCGTCTCTTAAGACCACTTAAAGTTGGTATAAGGTATGTACATCTCTTATTTGGATCAAACCTTGCTCAATTTAGAGATATATAGCTCCGTATTCATTCATTTGAAATTGTCAACTCGATCAACCAAAATTATCAAAACAAAGGTCAGTCTAGCGAATGACGTGTCACTCACATTCTCTTTATTAAAATTGAATGACGCGTCTTTTAGGATTTTTAATTTAGGATTGACAATTTTCAATTGAGTCCATATTCTTTTAATTTCTTTTAATTACATCTATAATTGTCTCTAAACTTTTAATTTCATGCAATTTAACCCATGTTAAACTTAATTGTCAGCTCCTAAATTGACCACCTTTTTCATTTTGGTTCTTGAATTTAAATTTATGCATTTTAACTCTCAATTGACTAACAAACTTTCAATTTCTTTAATTTGAGCTCTAATTTAGTCAATTTCACCCCCTATATTTACTCTTTTTTTTCAGTTTGGTCATTGATTTTGAATTTCTTCAATCAAGTCCCTAATTGCCCATCAAACTTTAATAGTTATGCAATTAAGCCCTTAATTTGGCCAAATTAACTTCTAAAAATTACAATTCGACCCCAGACTTTAATTTCTTCCAATTAAAGCCTAGATTGACTTCAAAAATATTTGTTTCTTGCTATTTCCTTAATAAATTCAATTAAACCTTGAAAAAAAAATATTTGAGTCCTTCAACATCTAATTTTGAAATTTTCTTCTTAAATTGAATTTTATTCACCAATAGAGCCTTCATCAATCGAAAATACACTATCAAATTTTTCAATGTTGTATATTATCAAAACAAACCCAAAAACCACACAAACCTAACACGAAATATATATTTATATTATATAGATATATTTGTTGAACATTTAGATTTTTTTTAGTACAATATATATATATATATATATATATATAATGAGAAAAAAATCAAAATATTTTTTAAAAAATATTGTGACGATAATATATTGGATTGAATTTTATTTCGTGGCTTAACCCGCTAAGCTCGCGACTTAGGTCATGAACTCCATTAGGTTAAATATTTTTTTTTTAGATTTATCTTTTACCTAAATATATGATAACAAAAATGTAGAAATTTATTTTTAAAAATTTTAAAATATAAAATTAAAAAAATTAAAATTTTGAAATGGCCTCCCGTCTCTAATAATTTACCAATATCTTATTTATTTGTAATTTCACCTTGAATAACTTTTTTGAGAGTACTATTTCATTTTCTTAATTAACTTTATGATTTCAATACCCTTTCTTGCCATATATGACATGGAATCACGTTCATATCATCACTTGTCTAACTCAAGGTAGCAAATTAGAAAAAGTAAGATTCAAAGTAATCAAATAGATAGAATTGATGCTTCTGTAGTCAAATAAAAGTTCAACAAAATATTAGGTACTAAATATTCTTTTTTTATGCTAATTCATTGTTACTTTGGATTGTAGGAGAAAGAAACTTCGAATCTTTTTTCACACCTTTGACTCGTGTGAACTGAAAGGTTCTTGTCGTAAGTATTGCAAAGCTGGTGGTAATAACGCCCATGCATGTTCCGAATTAACTGTCGAAACTCGTAATGAATACTATACTTGGAAAAAAAATAAAGATAAAAAACTTAAATAAATAACATTTAAGGTTGGATATTCAAATAAAGAACTAATAAAAGATTGGATACAAATTTATATTTTTCTCATTCTCATGTAACTAACACTGTATATATTTACACCAACAATTTGCAGTTTCTAGCACCATGAGATTCTTCGTTTTAAAGAGCTTGTCTACTTGTTTATTTTGATTATCATTAAACCAACCTATTCATTACTTGGTTTTCCTAAGTAAATTATAAATTTGACCCTTTAATTTAAGAAAAAAAAAATTAATTAATCCCCTTTGTTTCAAAAATAAATATTCAGTCTCTTGTTTAGGGTTATTCATGCTTATTTTAATATTACTTTATTTAAAAATCTCTTCTTTTCTTGTCAATTTTCATAATTAATATCTATTTTTTGTTTTGTTTTTTTAAATAGAAAAAGAATATAAAGTAAGACAATTTTTTTTGAAGAAATAGATTTTGAAACAAGGAGAACTAATTAATTTGTTTCTCAAACCTAAAAAGACTAATTTATCTACATTATACATAGTTTTTGAAACAAGGAGAACTAATTAATTATAATTTATAATCATAACTCATTTTAATTGAAGGGTGACAATTTAAAACGAGATGATATTACGTCCTCTCTTATGCGGCACACGTCAATGCTTTCCATGAATTTCCTAGTCCACGTTAAGGCGGAGGCAACAAGATGGTGACATGAATCAATTGCAAACCACCTCCAACCTGGAAGTGGAATATATTGGTAAATTACTTCAGAACAGCTGCAGTCTACTGGATACTGAAGTCTTGTCTTTCCATCAAAGACAAGGAAAGAGGGGCCAAGTTCCTTGCAAATGTCCACTCTAATATATTTCGTATAAGATGGGTCACCCATCAAAGCTCTGTTGTAGTAGAAAGCAAAAGGGACTCTATACGTGACTGTCGGTTGCCCTTCTCGGTTGCCCCTCTATCGAAAGGGAGATTGTCATGGGCCTGCCTTGTGAACTACAAATGTTGCACAAATGTGCTGAGAGAACGCCCAAGAACCATCTGGGCTCGACCATATTAGGTTTCATTTTGGATCCAAACCAATTGTTGGTTTTGATCAGGTTCAATCAGTTTGCACCGTCCTCTTCTAGGTAGCCTATGTACTGGACTGGAGACCAAGCTAGTAGATGTACTGTCTTCTTCAATAGACAGTGAAGAGCCATTCAGCTAGTTGAACAGTTCACGCAGGATCACACAAAGATTCGTTGGGATTTGAAATACAAGGAGTTCACCTAAAACCCATTCGGTTATTTTACAAGGAAATTGATTTAAGAAGTCCACGTTGAATCGAATACTTAGACAAGTTAATTTAAACAAAATGCTATCATAAAATTTTTGTGATCAATCGTCAAATCCATTTTCAAGTCCACTATGCATTGTGGGGTTTTAATTCAAGAAGCATTGTCTTCTGCAAAGATTAATGCTTAAGTTATTAATCAACTTCGTAAGTTTAACTTTTCTTAGTCATAACCTATTTTTATTTCTATACTTTAAAAAATATCAAAAAATATCAAAAAATATCTTTTCAATACACATATTTCATAATTTTTTGGAATTTTCATTTATTGCATGTAAGTTTTTATAATTAAAAATAAGGGAATGAAATGATGAGCAAGGAAAAGAAAAGGACTAATATAATTGAGGATCAAATAAATGAGAAAATACAATAAATAGAGATTACCTTTCATAAAGTAAAATTAATTAATCTTTAACCATATAATTTCTCAATTAGAGATTCTCGTTTAAGAAAGAAAGAATATAAAATCTTTAAATTATCTTTTATAAAATAAAGATCTAAATATAA
Source organism: Populus nigra (assembly GCF_951802175.1). Taxonomy (NCBI): domain Eukaryota; kingdom Viridiplantae; phylum Streptophyta; class Magnoliopsida; order Malpighiales; family Salicaceae; genus Populus; species Populus nigra. The sequence continues at coordinate 6,049,745 of NC_084854.1, read as the reverse complement.
CTAGAGAATTGTAGGAAAAGATTCTAAACACAAACACTTAAGAAAAGGAAAATTTAATTGATCTTTGATAATATAATTTTTCCAATTAGAGATCCTCTCCAAGAAAGAAAGAAAGAATATAAAATCTTTTAATTTTTTCAAGTTTCGACGGGAAACCCACGCTATAAATTAAAGACCCGGGAAGAGAGAGACATCAGAAAAACCCTACACTAAAAAAAAAAAAAAAAAAAAAAAAAAAAACCAACCAACCAACCTTAGCCACCATGTTTGTTTTCTCTCATTAGAATCTGGTAAAAACTTTGACCGTCTTTCATCTCTTGTCGACCATAGCCACACACTACCACTGTCTTCCCTTCACTCCCATCGTAATCCATAACCAATAGACCACGCTAATCAAAGCAGCAACCCTCTCTCATGCATACAAAACACTAGCTGAGACAGCTAAATCCCATTTTTCTAGGCCATCAAACGCCACAACAACAGCCCGCTCTCTCAATATGCACCGCAACACAGCAACACACCCAGCTTAACCACCATAACACCATCAATAGCAATTACAACCAAAGAAAAATCAGAGAAGAAAAGAAAACAGACCGAAGCTTCTCCTACCCCTATCTCTCTCAACTTCACTGCTAGCGTAGGAAGGAGGGGGGGAAGAAGGCACAACTAATCCATCAAATCACACTCCCAATACTTATTGGCGCGTAAATTCACGTGTCATCAATCGCGATAGGGTATTAAGACCATACACCACCACTGTCCAATCCACTTTCAGTAGCTTTCGACCAATTACCTTGAATGAATTTTTGCGTATTTTCGAATAATTTTGGATGTATTTTCTAATTTTTATATGTATTATAATATTTAGAGTGTTGTTATCCATGCCTATGCATGGCAACCATAGATGTATGCAGTCGTTGGAGATTTAGTTTTTAAGGTATAATAAAGTTTATGTTATAGAATTTCATAGGTGGATGCATGACTGTAAAATTTATGCTTTTATTGTATTAAAATGATGTGATTGTATGCATTTTTTATTGTACATACGTGGTTGTATATGTTGATTGTTATTTATATAGAAGCATCAAACCTATGAGAAGTAAGATCCTTCGTAGAGATTATTTTTTTTTTAGATGTTGAGTCTTTATTATTTTATATAATAATAATAATAATAATAATAATAACAATAATTTTTTTTTATTAAACACCTTTTAATCTTTACAAAAAAATCTCTAACTTATCAATTAAGACACTATTAATAACATCATTACTACTGTCGCGAGTGCACGCTTCGCGACATCGTATGGCGACGGCAGAGGCTTTTATCGTGCTTCATGTATGAGGTGTTGTGTGTTGGGAAGGGTTTTTAGATTAAATCATAAAATTATGATTAATGTTTAGGAGTCGCTACCTAGTATTATGGTCACTAGGAACCTATGGTTTGCAAGAGTCTGGGTAAGGGACTAGTTGTGAAAAGGAAAGACGCATCACCCCCAGTGCACCCTACATAAAATAAGCTGCAATATTGTTTGATTGTTTTTTCTAAGTTAGGTTTCTATTCGTTGGTCTTTTCTAAGGTTCAAGGTAGATCTTTCTTTATGAATGTCGTACCCTCTCGAGAGCTCAACTTCGAGGCGACCCTTTCTAGTAGCAGGGATTGATGTTGGGGTCTTTGTTTTGTGAAAAAGGGAGTCGCCACTTAGTATTATGGTCACTAGAAAACCTAACTGGTCTTTCAGAGATTCTAAGGCAAGGGACTGGTTGCGTAAAGAGAAGGTTTTAGCACCTCTAGTACGCCCTACCTAAGGTAAGCTGCTTGGTGTTTGGTTTGCCTTATAATTGCTGTGGTGTTGATGTTCTCTAATCCTAATAGTTTTCTAGGATAAGTCTGCTCTGATGAACGAACTTGAGTTCAAAGTCTAAGGGAAAGAACCCTTGGCCAATACGGATCATACCTTTAGATATGTCTATAGAGTGCCAAAGAGAAACGGTACAGATCTCTTGAAGTCTATGTTCGATTTGAAATAAATTTAGAATTTATGAACTTAGAGACAACCAAGATAGAAATATAAGGAGATTCAATGTGCTTAAAAGCTCATTTTTCCCTTAGTATTTCAAGTGTTCGCAACTTGTAAATCGCAAGGAAGAGAAACAAAAACCAAGTTAGAAATCTAAGGAAATTCAAAGTGCTTTAGAAGCCCATTTTTGCCTTAGTATTTTATATTTTCATGACTCATAAACTATGGAATCAAATTTGAAATGTCCCCAATTATAATTGAGGCTTCTTTCAAGGATGTGTGATTAAATTGTTCTAAATAAAATTTTAGGCATAAAACTGCCCTTATGTTAAAAATAAACAAGATGTATTCCTATTAACAATATTCTGGACATTTACCTTTCATAGGTTTTTTGCCATTATATTATTAAGGGATATTGGCTTGTTACTCCTAGAAAAATATTTTTTTGATATTAACCACCTGGGGTTTCTTTATCCGAATATTAACAGTGGACAATGGCGAATTATTTCCAATAATATTTTGAATATTAATCCCTTTGGGGTTTCTTTATCCAAACATTTGTAGTGAATAATAACAAATTATTCCTAATAATATTTTGGATATTTACCCCTTTGGGATTTCTTTATCCAAACATTAATAGTGAATATAGACGAATTCCCAAAAATAAGATTTTTATATTTTTGGAATATTGGCCAACACCCTTTGGAATTTACAAACATGTTGTAAAATCCAAGATGCAAGAAAATAATTTTTTGTATTTAAGAAATTCATGCTAAAACACTTTTTTTTAAACCTTGAATATTTGCTTTTTTTGAAAAAAAAAGTAATTTAAAAATATATTAGGGTATTGGCCGTATGCAACACACGAAAACATTTTTATATTTTGATTACAAATACGGCCGTATTGGCTGTATTTGAAGAACATTTCTTTCTTCTTTGCCTTTGTCAATTTCCCAGCAACCTTGAACTAAACTCCTGCCTTCGATTTAAAAGGGATATCTCCATTAGCACGTATGGCTTAAAAAAATGGGTAACAACAATGAGAAAGTCTATACCTTATTGGGTTAAATCCTAACCGTTCTAAAGTTTGAATTTTAGTATCGCATTTATTTACACCTTGTATCTTTAATACCTGAGAGTGTACTTTATCATGAAATTTTACACCACACAAATATTAAAGTCTACATCTGGATTCTAAAAGAAGATTAGAAAAAGGTTTTTGATATTTTGATCAAACCCTAATGGATGATCATAAATCGATTATGATATTCTTGTTTTTGAATTTTCAAAACATGAGAAAGATGCAATTTTTTAATGAAAATATGCTCGGAAAAGTTTTAGGAATTGGTTGTATGCATGAAAACAAAATATTTTTTTTGTTTCTTTTAAAGGGGCAATTAATTTAAAATATTTCAGATTTTTTTGAAATTTTTCTTGAATTTTTTAAAAACACAACTTGAAATTTTTTGGATTTTTTGGATTTTTTTTGTTTTTTTAATATAATAATAATATATTACAAAAAATATATAGGTTGGGCTGGCCCAAATAGCTGGGCCGAACTCAGCCCAGAAAAAGGATGCGCCAATGCAGGCGTAAAAATGGTTGGGCCGATCTCAGCCCAATGTAATATCTCTTCTTCTTTTTTTGGAGGTGGTCGGACCCGACCCATACATATAGGCTAGGTCAAATCGAGTTCGACCCACATTCAAAGTTAATTATTTTGCAGAACGTGAACATTTACTATTCACGTTCTGCATGCAAACCAAATGGTTACAGAAGTTGGAGACAGGCGGAGGACAAGAGTACCGGGCATAGTGGTTAGGCCGGCGGTTAGAACTGGTTACAGGTGGCAGAGCTGGAAGAAAAAAGGAGAAGAAAATCTGCAGGAGAGAGAGAGAGGGACCAGCGGTGTCTGCTTTGTCGCTAGTGAGGAGTTTAGGCGACCGCTAGTAATGGAGACGATGATGAAACGAAGTTGGTAGGAATGGTGGGGTCGAAGGCCATGGTAGAGAGAGAGGGAGAGGAAAGAGAGAAAAATTAGAGAAACCGGGGAAAATGGTTGATTTTTTTTGCCGACTTTGGACCTAATTTTCTTCTGGCCCAGGCCATGAAATGCACCCCTATTTATAAGAGGCGGAAGAGGAATATTTTGTCTTTAATGGTAACAAATATTGGCCTTTGGTTCAGCTGGTAAGGATCCCAACCGTTGGTTCAAAGTGTGCATCGTGAGTTGTCAAATATGCAGGAAAGGCTGCCCGAGTTGGCCTCTTTAGGCCGACATCGAAGCAGTTGTGATGATAATAAGCCTGAACGGACCATACTAGAAGATAGAGGGATTGCAGGTGACCATCTTAGTTCATGTGTGGTCTATTTTGATGGTCATACGAGGCATTAAACGTACCTGCAAAGTAGTTACCAGAGCAGCATTCTCGAGGAAGACAATGAACAGTGACCAGACAACGCGTCGTCTAGTCCTCTTTATTTTTTTTATTTTTTTAAATGCAAAAACGACGCCATTTTTTGTTAAATAAAGGATTTTTATCCTACTTCAATTGAGTCCATCAACTTATACTTTTGTGCAATTGTACCCCTGATGAACTTCAATTTGAACCCCGAAGTTCCACGCCTATTGCCATTTGGTCCTTGGTCTCGGATTTATGCAATTTAACCCCTAATTGACCATTAAACTCTCAATTTCTTCAATTTCACCCATGGTTTTTGTCAATTAAGCCCCTATAGTTTGGGTCTTTTACAGATTGGTCTTTGGTTGTGTATTTTTTCAATTTAACCCATAATTGACCCCAAAACTTCAATTTTCTTGCAATTTAGCCTTTGTTTTCAATCAATTAACTTGGTAAAAATTAAATTTGGTCTCTTAAAATTCTAATCTTCTAAATTAAGCCTAAATTAGGACCCTAAAGTTAAGTTTTCACTAATTAAGCCCCAAATAAAATTAATTTGACCCATTTAAAGTATAATTAAGTCCTTGTACTTCATTAAATCCTTCAATTGGATCCAAATTAATTCTTAAACATAATTAAAATTCAATTTGGCTCATGATTAAATCAAATTGACCTATTAAAAATTTAATTGTGTCATTGGACTTAATTTTTTTGCAAATTCATCCAATAGTTATTTAATTTGACCTTCAATTTGCATTGTTTCTTCATTTTTTAGCATGATCGGGTACAATTAGGCCTTGAATTTCCACCAAAATTGTAGCTTGGTTTTTATGTATTTTTTGGAATCCTTCTATGTCTGCTTTCTTCATGTTGCCAACCTTTATTTTATTTTTATTTTGAAAATAAAAGTGAATTTTAAGAAATAACCGAGAATTAGGTTATGACAACTACTATTGTTGTCATTATTTATGTTATCATTATCAACATAACAAACATCAGAAATTGATAAAGAATATCAATCCATATCTATATCATCATAAATAAGATAACCAAAATCTTAATGATACTCATCCTAATCAAGAAGTTGTTTTCACTGCTTGTGCCTGTGAAACAAGTTCTTAAAACTGGTCATGGATCTGTGATCACTATCTTCATGATCTCTTAGGCTACTTACATCCACGAACTGATAGGTTAATTATGCAATATGTCTATGCATATCTTCTATCACTAGTTCTTGAATGTCTCTTTTTTTAGGGAGAACCATTTCACCCCCCTTATACACAAGCACATTTCATTCTGCTATCTCTTACAACCATGATTATTCAATAACACAAGAAATTATTGAGCTCTAATTCAAGTCCTCTAAGATCTCCAACCAAAATCACCAGGAATTGTTGGACTTTAATATCAATTAATATAGAGTTTTGATACTAACTAACGTTAGCAAAAATATCATAAGAAAGATAGCTAACACAAGCAATATAGAATTCAACCGAATAGGTTCATCACACAAAAATATTAATTTGGAATTATATTATTGGATATTTATTTTCAAGTAGTCTCCTAAAAAACAAACGAAACAACCATATTTATATTAGTCCTAGGCTTAAACTGAATAAGAAGAATTCATAAACTAAATAGGAAGAACAAAAACACCACAAGAAAAATATTATCCTAAAATAAATAGGAATAAAAATAACTAAAAAAACAAACTACTTTCCTAAAGAATCCTCCTGCATCACTTCTCCTTGATGTTGTGAATGGACTTGGGTTGGGTCAACATGACCCTGTCAAAGCCTACCAAATATGGGTGATGGCCTTAAAGCTCATCTTGAAAGAAAAAAAAGGACACTAAGATGGAGTAGGCCTTAAAGCCTAATTAACTATCATCATCCTCTCGTGTCCAACATTTATACTTCAAAAATATGGAGTAGGCCTTATAACTAAGCTCATGTCTAAATTCATTGTTCTAGGTCCATATGGTCCTTTAACATCAATAACAAATCCACTCTTTAGTTTAGACAAACTCTTAGCATCTAAGCACAATATGTACATTTTATAGTTAAAAGCAAACACTAAGACGCTTATCTTTAATATGATGTTTTAAAGTGATTTTTTTCTCTTTTTAAGCATAGTCAACCTTTTATTCAGAACCTCTAAAAAAACAACTAGGATTCTTAATTATTATAAAATGGGTTGACAATTCATTTTTTTTTCTATTTTACCTTTATTATACAACTAGATTTAAAAGTTTTATCGATAGGAATTTCTGATGGTATTTACACTAGTAGGTTATCAATACATATGTTACTGACAGACTCACGGATAAAAACAACTCTCTTTGATAATTTTTGAACTGTCAGTGAGCCTGTCGATAATAAATATACTGATGAATTTACAAATGGACAAAACTCATCAAAAAAAAAATTACTCGCTTTATTATGTCAATATATCCATTGATAAATATAACATATCACCGACAGAATATCATATGTAATTCTATTGGTGCGTTAATAGTGGAAGTGATATTTGTAGTAATTCTTTTCCAACTCTTTAGAATATACCAACGGTCTAGTTCCATCGGTAACCCTATCAATAATAGTGGCATTTGTAATAATTCTTTTTCAACTCTCTTAAATATAACGACAGAGTTGTGTTGTCGGTAACCCCGTTAGTAATATTTTAAAAATATTTTTTTTGAAAAAAATATATTGAAGTAGAAAAATTATTAAAATAAAATAAATTAGTATAAAAATAAAGTATTTATTAAAAATTTAAACATTTATACATTGAAATATAATAAATATAGAGGCGACACTAGAGGAGGATAAGGAGGTTGGTCGTTGCCGGGACTGTGGGCCCAATTGAGGGGTGTGGATGAACCATCCATCTATGATTTCATCTTCATTACCAATCAGTGGAGTTTCTCATAAGTAGCAGTAAGTTGTTCATATTTATTGTTATAACCTATTTTTGGGTTATTTCCCTAAAATTTACCCCCTTTTTTCTTTTAAAATAAATAATAAATAATAATAGTAAGAAGACTAGTAACTTGGCCGAAGCAGACTAACAAGGATTCCAAATATACAGAAGAATCAAGCTAAAAATTTAGACAAATTAGGAGTCTAATCCTACCCCTTTATACTAAAACTGGAGAAACAATGTAGATTTAAAGTCAAATTAAATGATTTTTGGACGAATCTACATAACAATTAAGTCTAGAGACATAATTAGATTTTTAATAAGCTAATTAGATTTAATCATGAATCAAATTAAGAATTTAATTGTGTTTAACAATTAATTTAGGTCCATTTAAAGGATTTAATTAGGTGCAAGGACTTAATTATACTATAAATGGATCAAATTATTTTATTTGAGACTTAATTGATGAAAAATTAAGTTTGACAGCCCAAATTGGGCTTAATTTAGAATTTTAGAATTTAAGAGGACCAAACTTAATTTTTACAAAGTCAATTGGTTCAAATCAGAGGTGAAATTACAAGAAAATCAAAGTTCTAAAGTCAATTAGGGGTTAAATTGAAGAAACTCTCATTCAAAGACAATTCTGAAAAAGACGTCAAATTGAACTTTAACCAAACCCCCAAATTAAAACCCTAAAAAGTCCAAAATGACGCCTCTTCTAGTTATTGTTCATTATCCCCCATCTTTTGACCTGCAAAAGCTGCTTGAATGACTACTTTTTAGGGGCATTTAATATTTCATCTCTCACCAAAATTGAACAAACCATACACCACCATGATAGCCTAACATTATACTATACTCTGGTATGGTTTTTTCCTGCTGATTGACACTGCAATCACAACGACACCGCCCCAAAGTAGCCAGCCCAATTAGTCTTTTTATAACAACTTTTTCAAGCCATGACGGCACCTTTGAGCCAACGGTTGAGATCCTTCCTAGATGAATCAAGGGCCAAGATTTATCCCTAAAAGAGACAAAATATCCCTCTTCCATCCCCTATCAATAGGGGTGGATTCCATGTATTAAGCATCAAGAAATATAAGGATAAAGTTGGGAAAACATCAGTCTTTCCCCCCCAGATTTTTTCCTCCTATCTCGGCCAGTCTCCCCCCTTTTCTTTTATCACGCCTTCACCACCAACGTTACCACTGCCGACACGTCAGACTTCCTAAAACTACCAGCTAGCCACCCCTCACGGCAAGTAACCTTCTTATTTCCTCTTTGGCTGCAAAATTGGCAACCAATTGCATGCAGAACGTTGGTTCTACATGTATAAGGCATATTAATTAACATGGTTGCTAGGTTAGACTGGACCCGTTTCAGCCTGGGCCATTAAAAAAAAATAAAGAGAGGGAGGTCAAGTTTGTTGGGCCGCCTATTGGCCTGATCCAACCTGATAGGTCTAGCCTAGATGGTTGGGTTAGGTAGATACCATATATATATATTGTGGGCTCCCTCACATGTTTTTCCAACAATTTTGTATAATATCAAGTTGCAGATTTACAATGTAAGATACAGACCCAATATTAAAAATACATGATTTCCTCCGAAACTTCAAAAAAATCAAAAATTTTAAAAACAAATTTTCATTTCAAGAAAAAAAACAAAAATATTTTGTTTTCATGTATAAGGTCGAATCCTAAAATTTTTCCAAGCATATTTTCATATAAAAAATTGCATCTTTCTTATGTTTTAAAATATAAAATGGATATCATAACCCGTTTATGATTATACGTTAGGGTTTAGCCAAAATATCAAAAATCCTTCCCTAATCATTTTGTTCACTTTATATTTAAAGTGTTGGGATTTAGATGTAGATTTTAATATTTAGGGGTATTAAATTACATTGTAAAGTAGATCCTCAAGTATTAAAGATACAAAGTGCAAAATAAATACGATGCTAAAATTTAGACCTTAGAATGATTAAGATTTAACTCGATAAGGTAAAGACTTCCTCACGAAGGGAGATCTGCTTTGAAACTTAGATAAGACTAATGGAAAAAAATGTGACTTAGAATAACAATCAAATAACAATACATCTTACCTCAGATAGGGTGCGTTGGTAGTGATGTGTCTTCTCTTTGCTTAACCTCGTCCCTTACCCGAAATCTCGCAGATTATAGGTTTCCTAGTAACCATAATACTAGGTGACGACTCTTGAACCTTATAATCATAAATTTATGATTATACTCAAAACCCCTTCCTTTCAACACATCTCAGGAGGCAAACTTGTCATTCTCGACGTCGCGCATCCCGCCCTATTTATCATTAATATGGGTTGTCTGATCTTGTACCTGTTGGTCTAATATCACCGCATACTCCAGAGTTTGAATGCTCGAAATCGATTGCAATCATTCAATTGTCAGTAATTTTATCGGTCATTATGTCGTTAAAAATATCACGTTACTGTATAATTTGTCTTTTTGAATCCTACTGTGATACTCTTCGTCATTCACTCAATATATACCAAGAAAATATTTATGTCGGTGTTTACAGATAGATATAAAAATGAAAAATTCAGTCGATAAAGATTATCATAATTTAATGATGAAATTTTTCTATCGATATTTCTATTTATATTCAGTAATATTCTGGTTTTGTTAATCTTAATAAAAGCTCTTGTGGCAGTGGGGATACGAAACTAAGAGCTCCACTTTTGAAAAATGTAATATTCATCAACTCATATAGCTAGTACCTACATACAAATTAATCTTTGAACCTATGTTCTTGAAGACATGGCAAACAATTTTAGCCACGGTAAATACATACAAAATGATTGTTGCTAAACAAATTAAACTGCCAAACCACGTACGAGCTGATAGCAGGGCTTCCATCTAGCTAGTCTGAAAGAACAATTGTGGAATTTTTTATTTTTTATTTTAATGAAATCGATCTGATTATGTTAGTCTGACATTCCTACATTGATGGATAAGAATAGAATTTTCATTGGCAGCAGCTGATCTTGTTTTTTTCAAGTAAATTGCGTTACCGTTATCTCTATTTAATTATATACACGGGATTATCTTCTCTCAAGAGAATCCTTCGTAGATCTGGCCAAGAATAGGAAACATTGTAATTGATCTTTATTTATTATGAAATCTAAGTTAAGATCTGGCTGTCCACTAACCCTCTTAGCACAAAAATAAATAAATAAATAATCAAGTTACCGATGGTGAGTCGAAGTGAACAGCGTAGATTTGTAACTTCCCGTTTGATGATTCATAAATAAATAAATAATCAACTTTTGTTTTGTTTGCTTTTTATCACTTTACTAGATTTGTAATCAAGCACACCGTTTGTATATCTAAATAGGCTCAACTAATTATACCAATGAAATATGCATACCCACACCAACTATTGTACTTCAGCTTCAAAGTTTGATTATTATATGAATCTAGTCTACAAAAATCAAATCAAATCAATATATTGATTGGGGATATAGAAGTGAAGTGACATATAGTGTGTATAGAAAGTAAGATTCTCAAGCTCCAAAATAAATTATAGTACTATAACACTGCATAGAAATAGTGAAAATCTATGATATTTTATAAAATAAGTTTTAACAATAATTTTCAATCCATAAAACAGCCTCCAAGGTTGTTTAAGGAAAAGAAAAACATCTTAATTAATAAAACATTAATTAAATTAAAATTCATAATCTAAATAGAACAAAAATCTATAAACAACAAAGAAGAAAAATATCAAACTGGAAATTAGATATCTTATTTGAAGGTTTCCCAACCTCTAATGGATATAAAACCTTCACCCTATATATATAATAGGATCTTTATAATTATTTGTTAAAATTTCAATGTATTCTAATAATTAGATTCGAAATTATGTTTATTTTACTAAAATATCAAATTAAGTTAAAATTGTTATTTCTTTATTTCCATCCTACATTATTCTAACAAGTCCACTCAACTAGAGTGGAGCTCATTTTGATAGATTTATAGTTATTTATCTAAATCTCCCATGTTTGTGGTGCTTTTGAATTCAAAAGGTTTAGAACTAATAAAAAATTGAATTTGAATAGCTTAAGCATAAGTTAAAAACAAATCTTAGCTTAAAAATATATTTAAAAAGGTTGCAAGAACTGCCTTGAAAAAGGCAAAATGTTGACTTTACATGCAGTCACGATCATTTTAAATTTAGGGATCATTTGCTTGAAATTATGTTTTTTTTATATTTTTTAAAATATTTAATTAATCAACAAACATTACGGTTTTGCATGAGTTTCACTAAAAACTTTAGCTTGAAACCTTGATTATGAAAAAATTACAATTTATAACTTTCTTAAATCTATTTTTTCAAACTACAAATGCAAAAGCTACCATTATATCAAACGCATACTTAAACAGCTATTAATTGAATTTTTTCGTTGACATAAATAATATCTCCATATAAAATTTTTATATTGATCAATTCAGTGTACTTATCATTTAACAAGTAACTACTTATTAATTTTAGATAATCTTCATAACTCAACTTATGAGAACAACTCATTTTTACTTTTGACTCATTAATCAAACTTAAAGAATATTAAAAATAAAAAATGAATTTATAAAATTATAAATAAAATATATTCATTACATGAATAAAGTTAATATCATATATAATAATTTGATTAGCTAAATAACATATACTCTAACACATCCCACCCACGCTACCAAATCATATTCATCATCTTATTTTCATTGTCATCACCTCTCAACCACCTCCAACTCCACCACTACTTTATCATTGCTATCACAACACATCATTATCATTTTAATACTATTATATTTTTAAAATTTATTATTTAACAAACATCTTAAAATCTTTTTCGTGTAAAATATTTTACACACAATTATTCTCTAAATATCATATATAAAAAGAAAACATCAGGCTTGTAACGATAATCGCTAATTTGTCCTTGAATTTTATTTCCTAAACTACCAAAATACCTTTGATTAGAATTCAAAAGAAAAGCAAGAAAAATCAGACTACTATTGGAGGTGCTTTAGCTAATGTCAAACGTGGTCCTATTGGAGTTGTCTGTATTGAATGGGACGAAGGAAGTTTGCCTCGCGTTAGAAAGAAACAATCCCTTCAAAGAGTTTATGTAATAACTAAATAAGTGAGTGTAATGATGGATTGATACTTTAAACCACTTTTATTTTTCTTTTATTTTTGTTTCCATCCTGAATTACCATGACAGGCCTCCTCAACTAGAGCTCGTTATGATGAATCTTCGATGTTTGTGGTGGTTTTGAATTCAAAAGGCTTAGAGTCAAAACAAAATTGAATTTGAATAATTTAAGCATAAATTAAAAACAAATGTTAGCTTAAAAGTAAATATATTTACGAAGGTTTCAAGAATTCCCTTCAAGAATGCAGGATGCTGAGTTTACATGTAAAGTTTAGAATCTAGATTTGTTCTTTGTTTAAAAGATATAACTATAATTTATAAGTTTTTTTATTAATTATAGACTTTGTATATAAAAGCCTAAATTATATGAATAAATTAATTAGAATTATAATTTGTCTTGATAAAAAATAAAATTAAAAAATTAAGAACAATACATAGTGCATTCAAATAAAACATGTATATATTCTCATACAAATTGATGTGTCATGTAATTAATATTCCATACAGTTCTTAAAAATATTAGATGAATAGTTAAAAATAAAAAGATCATTTATTATATGAAAAAACAATTATACGATTTGTCCTCGTATGATTTATATATATGCATAGTATTTGTTTGAAAGTTATTGTGTGTGTTTTTTTTATAACATTTTGTACTCAATAATTAAAAGGAGCCAAAATTCATTGGAAAAGTATTGTAACCCCCGGGTCCATTATCATTGTTTACTGGAAGAGTGTAACAGTGCTTTTACTATTTCATCAGCTTTCAATGACATTAAAGATTTTTCAGAGGTTTGCATTTATTATTATCAAATTGATTGAACAAATAAGTTTTTTTTTCTTTTTGATTGTGAAGTGAAACAATAAAAATATCTTTGGAATAAAAAAAAACTTAAATCTAGTGTCATGTTGTATTTTTATATTTTTACAATTTTTTTGTTATTATAATATTAACTGAGAGAAAATTTGATATTCAATCAAATATAAAAATGATAAACAGTTAAAATTCATAATGATATGATTAAAATACCCTTAAAAACAGAAATCTCAAGACTGGAGTCAAGGAGCTTCCTAGTCTTTTCACAATGGTTCTGTTATAGTTATAAAATCTTTGATATTTAGCTAAAGAAAAAAAAGGATGTGTTGCATCTCCCGGCATTTAAAAATACTTTTTTGTTGTATTGTTGGAAAAGTTGCCATATCCTTTTTCTATTAATGTGGTGTGTGTCTCTAGTGGTAGTTTAGTTTGTTGCTAATAAACCTTTTTTTCTTTTTTTTTCTTTGAAAATTACAACTTGACCCTCTTGATTATTGGTATTTTAACTTCAATTCTTATTATTTTTATTTTTAATTTTTTTATATTGGCCCTTTTTTAGAAATTTGATTTTTTTTTTATTCTTCAATCCCAATTTACCAAATATTATATATTCTAATTTGTTTCTTATTTTTTGGATTTTTAATTTTTCACCTTGGTCATTTTGTAAAAGTTTTATTGGTTTTAATTTCATCCTTCAATTTAAAATAATGGTATTGTATTTTTAATTTGATCGTCATTATTTTGATTTCTAATATTTTTTCTTAGTTATTTTGTAAGAGTTATTATTCTTTTTAATTTTACCCTTCAATATATATATATATATATATATATATATATATATATATATATATATATATATATATATCAATTATGACTATCATTCTTTTGATTTTTTTGTTGTCCTTCTTTACTAAATTGATTTTTTTAATTTCACCATTCAATCAAGTATAAAATTTATTTTGTATTTTGATTTTGATTCTTATTTTTTTCAATGCTATTTTTTTTAATTATCTTGTATAATTGAAATTTTTTTATAATTTTATTTTTTAACATTTAATTGATTGAGAATTTGATATCATGATTTGTCCATATTGGATGCATTAAGTCAAGTAACTTGGGTTAGAGGTTTAAAAAGTTAAAAAAATTGTATATTTTTTTTTTATTAAGTTATTTTAATATTATGATTTGGACCGCAAGATTGGCAAGATATCTTAGATTGATTTAGTCATTATTATTGCGGTTACATATTTTTAATGACTAATTTTTTAATATTTTTTTATTAGTTTTTACCACATTTGAGCATTTGAGCATGTGAATATCATATTTTTTTAAAAAAAATAGTCTATCTCCATGGCAAAGCGCAGGCATCAAGACTAATTTATCACTAACTTTGATACTTTTACATAGATAAGTTGTCAAACAGCTCTTAATTAAAAAAATAGTAAAAGTTGATAACAAGTATATAAACTTTACGATGTTTATGGAGGGAGTAATCAGTAGTATCATAGTAGTTATTTTCTAGACTTATTATTTTTTTAAAATAAATACAATCAAGAGTGAAAAAATTTAAATGAATATATATTTATTATTTTTTATAAAAGATTTTATTTTCTCTCCTTTGTTTATATCAATATCTTTCTTCAAAATAAATCTAAAAAAACAAATAAAATATCGCAGTAAAGCTCATTTTCACCATAAAAGTTTCCAAACATTTGCGCAAGAACGGGAGGGGATTTACTAATTTATTTGATAAAGAGAAAAAAAGAGCACTAATGCAATATATTTGTTACTCCAGTCTCCACAAAGCAGAGTCCTTCAGAGTTCAGCCTATAATTCTGATCTGGCAAGGTAAGAGAGAGAAGTGTTCAAACTTCAACCGCCTAAACCGTCAAGATGGAGCTGTCAGGTTCCAAGATATTGAAGATCTCGAGATCATCCATCAAAAAAAGATATGAGAAATTGACAGACACAACACAATGACACTGACACAGCAACAATAATAATAAAATTTCAGACAGGACTTTTCTGTTTATGATATGTCCGCTACTGCTGCGGTGGAGAAAACGAAAATACTCAATATCTTCAACTCTACTCGTTAAAAACTAAAATTCGAGAGGATCCACAAAATGACAACACTCTCACACGCATTCTCTGGTGGCCCTCACTGGTCACGTCGGTTATTTTGCCGGCGGCTGGTAGCACGTGTGTCCACTTCACTTCGGGCCCCACGTATCTTTATTTTTCACGTTCTTTTTCCCCCCTCAATTAAAATGCCTTCAAACGATAAAGATTTCTCCACGTCGCTGATAGTTTTGATTAAGGATTAAACGTGGCAGTCCTTGAAGGCCAGTGTCGGCAAAAAAGCTAGTAAACAGCATAAGAGCTCAGGCCCTGGACGTGATCCTTTGGATGCAATTGTCGGAGTTGCTCATCACATCAATGAAAGCTCAGACTTTATTTCTCCTCCTGCGTCTGGTGTTAACAAAGAAGAGCAGCATTCAGGACCCAGCTCCTGAGTAGAGAAATTCAGGCACGTTTCTAGTATTAAATCTCACGCATGAGAAAGTCTGGCTTCCATGATTTTAATCTTTATTTGCATCTCATCTCTTAATTAGGTCGTGGAATTGTTGGTCTTCAAGATTATTATTGAAAAACTATGTTGTTATATTAAATTTACTATTTGGGTTCGGAATTCATTTAAAGTTTTGTGCTGATTCTCAATTTCGATTCTACACGTAATTAGTTAGTTAGGTTACATTTTTGTTTTAATATAGAGTCATGTAATAAATTATAACCAGGCTACTATATAATGATGGTCAGTCGGTGTTTTACATGCGTGCATCCGTGCTAAAAGTAGAGGCACTTGACTCGATCGGCCTTAAAGGGGGAGAGTTGAGTGCGACTATATTCATGAGATATGGAAAATTATTGAGTATATGAGGATTTAGGAGTTGTATTTGTCGACGTGTGCTAATCATTTTCAGATGAAAATCTAGGTACAATGGACATGTATGTGATCAAGCATATTATGCCGTGGGAAAACCGCCATGGTTTAATTAGAAGCAAGTGAACAAGGACAGTCAATTCTACTAAAACAGCCAATCAATCTTTCGTTTTGCCCCAAGTCAAGATTTTGGCAAGGGAAGATACGCGAGAGCGAGACCCCACATGTCGTCTTTTCTTCTGTTTTCGAAAGACATGATCTCTCGGTTTCACCTCTCCAAATACTTCTTGATGTGGGATCATGTGATGTTTGAGAACCACCATCGCAATTAATGTATTTTGGAGGTTTTTTTTTCCTTCTTCAATCCTTTGAAAGGTTTTTTTTTTTTATGAACAAGTTTGTTGGGCGTACAAAATGTAACCATTCAATATAGTTGTGGAAAATGACACACTTAAAAAGGTTAATGATGTGTAACCTGCTTCTCAAATTTCAATCATTGAAGATGTAGTTGGAGAGTCGAGCGGTAGTTTTTTGGATTAAAAAATTTATTTTTAATTAATTTATTTAAAATTATCTTAAATTTCTCAAATTGTGATCATTTCTCTTTTAATTTGATTGTCAACTACAATTGAAAATTTATTTTATGAAATTAAGTAATAAAATGATTATTTTGAAGAAAATAAATACAACAGCTCCACTAATTTTATAAACAAAGTAATTTCTTCCCTTTATCATTGAGTATAGAATAGAATTCTTTTCTCTTTCTCATTGCAGGAGTACATGCATATTTTAATTAATTATAAGTGTTTGAAAATGTGATGAATGTTGTTTTTTAAAGTATTTTTTATTTAAAAATATATTTTTATTAAAACAAATTATTTTTAATATCAATACATCTAAATAATTTAAAAACACTAAAAATAATTTTTTTAAAAAAAAATAGATTCAACTTCAATTCAAAACCACATCAAATAGCTTAAATTTTATAGTTTTGTAAACAATATTAGAATACTAAAGGGTGTGATATCATTTTCAGTATCTACTTTAGAATTTTAACACAGAAATACAAAACTTGTATATTTTGCATTTTTTATTTGAAAAAAAATAAAATCAACTGACATTATTTGCTATTGATTAAATTAATTCATATTTCTTTCAAAACAAAAAAAAGAGCACGTCAATCAATCAAAATGCATAATTCAAGCAAAAGGGTAATGATTATAATGTCACGCGGAAAAAACCCATATCTATCTCGAAGAAGCATTTGCGTTTTCCTATGCAAATATCTGTCCTGAGCCTGCAATCTTTACAACTTGATAGTTTCGCCAGCAAAAAGAATTCACCTTCATTTTGCTCTTTCAAGACGCCCCGTGCCAGTGATTAGATGACACCCCTTTGCTTCGTTGATTTTGTTCTCTTAAAATTTGAGAATTGAAGGTGAGCACGTAGACAAGAGAGGCCACGAGAATGAATACTAATGGGATACCGTGGGTCTATCAATCTTAGAAATTTAAATTAATTTATGAATTTGTAAATAAATTAAGCTTAATTGAGAAATTTTAAAGTATTCTGAAACTATTTTTCATTATTTACTCTATAAAAAAATAAAATATAGACAAAAATAAAATTAAAAAATAGAAGAAAAGGAGAGAGTTAACATAAATAACACTACCAAAAAATTGACAAATATAAAGGAAAACATCAACAGAAAAAGTATGTCGGTAGATTGTTCATTGATGTATCGAAATTCACCTAAAGGGTTGATTAGGATGGATTATTGTAATGGGGTTCAGAATTTTATTAATCACGCACTATTTAATCCTTGAAATATTACTGGAGACGGTATTAGAAGTTCATATAAGAAGTGTAAAAATAAAAAGTTTCTTGATCCAAATGTTGTAATGATGCATCTTCTACAAAAAAAAACTTCATGGAGAAATACTTGTGTTGGTTTGCACATAGAGAACCATATGTTCCTTACGAGATCATAGTAGAAATGATGATTAGGTCAATTCTAATTCTAGAAATGTACATGAAGTTGTAAATGATAATCATAATCCTTATAGGAATATGACAATGGATGGAATGAGAATGAATCAGGGTCATGCCGATGAATATCCAATCATAGATAAAGAACCTAATGTAGACGCTACCATGTTTTTATCTTTTAAAATATTTTTACGAACCATTATGGAATTAGTGCATAAATCACAGTAAATTATCGGTCGTTGCATAGGTGTTCACTATCAAGTCAGATCATAAGTTGAGTGAGACTGGTTATGATAGAATTGTAAAATGAAAGAGAGCATTTTACCTTAAAGGAATAGGCTAAAAGAGAACTTTTATGTTGTTATATCTATGATGAAATACCTTAACCTAGGATACCAAAAAATTAACATGTGCCTAAACTTCTGCATGTTGTACTACCTTGAAAATACAGAGTTGACCGAGTGTAGAACATGTATGCATGCTCGTTATAAACCTAGAACTAACAGGAGAAGGATTCTTATCACACATAGAAAACTTAGATACTTCTCAATCACACCTAGACTGCAATAGTTATTCATGTCTCCAAAGATTGCTGAACACATGGCATGACATCATTCACATGATGTGGTGGATGGAATGATGGTGCACCGTTTTAATGGTGAAGTTTGGAAACATTTTAATAGGTTGCATTCTTGGTTTTCAGTGGAATCAAGGAACATACGTCTTGAGTTATGTACAGACAGGTTCAATCCATTCGAGTCATTTGATGCTCCTTATTTCTATTGGCTGACGATACTTACGATTTACAACTTGCCACTAGAGATGTGTATAAAGCTAGAGTTCATGTTTTTACTTATGGTCATACCCGATCCTAATAATCCAGGTTGAAATATAGATTTTTTTCTATGATTGTTGATTGATGAGTTGAAACAGTTGTATGCATGCAAGGTTTTTACTTATGATGTATCGAGGAAACATAATTTTCAGATGAAGGCAACTTTGATGTAGACTATTAATGATTTTCCTGTGTATGGAACGGTTTCTAGTTGGATCACGCATGAAAAATTAGCATGTCCATATTGTATATAAAATAACAAAGGCCTTCATAATAACAAATGGTGGTAAAACAACTTTTTTTTATTGCCACCAACAAATCACAAGTACAAAAATAACTTATTTGTTGGTAGAGTTGAAAGAAATTTTGCACTGTCGCTACTATCGAATGAAGAATTGTATGACGTGGTGTCGTAATATAATGACATTGTGTTTGGTTTTCAATGGTAAGCAGAAGTTTCCTGGTTTTGGTATAACTCATAATAGGGTAAAGTGAAGAATTTTCTAGAAACTTTCTTATTGGAAAACCAATATTTTTCATCATAACCTTGATGTCATGCACATTGAAAAGAACGTGTTTGAAAACATTTTTAACACGGTTATGAACATGAAAGGGAAGTCAAAGGATAACATGAAGGCTAGAATGGATATATGTTTTGTCACTGTAAAAACATGGTGTTGGTTTATAATGGGTCATGGATTACAAAGCTCAAAGCAAGCTTCGTCTTAAACAAGAATGCATAATTACTTGTCTACCAATGGCTTAAGAGTCTGTGTTTTCTTGATGGATATGCTTCGAACATATCTAGATTGGTGAGCTTAGAGGATTGCAGATTATATGGAATGAAGAGTCATGACTGCCACATATTTATGCAAATATTCATTCCATTATTTTACCAGGATTTATTACTAAATGGGATATGGGGTGCACTCATGGAGATTAGTCATTTCTTTAGAGATATATGCTCCAATAAGTTGCAAATACAACACATGAAGAGGCTTGAAAGAAATATCATCCAGACAATCTACAAATTTAAAATTATATTTCCTCTATTGTTTTTAAACTCAATGGAACATCTACCTATACATTTATCATTTGAGAAAAAATTTGAAGGCCCGACCGAATATAAATGGATGTATCCATTCAAGACATTAGAGATTATACATGCATCGTAATTAAAATTCTATTATCTTTTTTTTTAATTTAAAACATTTATTTATTTCTATTTAAGTACTTGTTCAATCTTAAGAGAAAAGTAAAAACCAGGACACATGTTGAGCCTTCGATATGCAAGGCTTATATTGTTGATGAGATCTCAATATTTATATCATACTATTTCGAGCATCACTTAAGAACACGAATCAACCACGTTCCAAGGCATGATGACAGTGGGGAAGTGCCTTCGAGCGGGAACTTGTCAATACTCTCCCATCCTGGATGACCCGTACCTAAAAAATGTTATGAATGGAAGATATTTGATAGAAATAGAATTCAGACAAACACATAATTATATGTTATTTAACTGCGATGAACTGAGACCTTTTATTCAGTGAGTATAATACTTAACATGTCATTTCTTTTGAAAAAATAATCTCTTATACTATCAGAAACTAATATGTTGTTGAATTCTTTATAGGCAACATTATCAATTTTTATTGTCTAAAAACTCACAGCTAACTGAAACTCAAATCTTTCAATTATAAAATGAATAATTTTTCACGTGGTTTAGAATACATGTAAGGACTATTTAATTATTCTTATCACTTGGGATACTTAATTTCGTTATACATTTCTCATTAATTGTTAATATTTGTAATTCATGTATCAGGTTTATCAATTGGGAGAAAATGGTAGTGTTACTTTAAATTTATTAAGTTTAGATCCTGAAAGAAAGGTGAAGTGCTATAACGAGTATTTTATAAATTGACATGTGTTTTATATTGAAGAGTATGGTCAGGATAGAAAGACATATAATATTGAGATTTGTGTTAAGAGATTGATTTCTAATAAGTTTAAAGTTGACTGCTATGAGAAGTTAAAAGATGTCATTGAATTGCAATATCATAGTGAGCTGAATAAATAAGCAATTCGATTTCTTTTTCACATTTGTAGATGTTTATGGTAAATCAAATAAATAAATATTGATATTTACTCATGAAATAATTTAAAATATTTCAACTTAATTTCCTTGTTTAATGTAAATTAATGCTTGAAAATAAATCATCAATATAGCATATTGAAAGAACTCTCGGCATGCAAGGATTGAGGGATGGATCCAAGAAGTGATAGAAAGAATATCTCATATCCTTACTTTCTTGAAATTTTCAATTCTTCCAATCCATATCTTTCTTTTCTTTTTAACCAAAAATCTAGTTGAATGGTTAACCTTCATCTTTTTTGTTTTCAATTTTATTTCAATATTCAAAACAAAAGGAGGTAAATGGTTGCAAAAATCTAGTTATCTTTATAAAAGTTTAATTATTTTTTTGTTTTCTTTTCTATCTCTATTGAAAAGCTTTCGTCCAATTTTTATCAACACATAAATTGAAAAACTATGGTAGGTAATGGTGTTTTGAAACTCGGCCTAGCCATGACTCGGCTAAAGGAAAAGGAGGGAACCCTAAAAATCTATCTTTACTGAAAAAAATAGCCCCCCTTCCTTTGAAAAAAACCCTCATTGTTTTTTTTTTTTTCAAAAATTTATCAAATATTGGCTAAAAAATTAGGTAGCAACCATAATGTTTTGAAACCCGGCCTAGCCATGACTCGGCTAAAGGTTTAGATCATGAGTTTGACGAGTTAACCCATTAATTATTATTTTTTTGTTTTTAATCCCCCCCTAAAAAAACATCATTTTAGAATAAAACTAATTATGTATATAATATTAATTTTGTATATTGTTAAAATAAAACTAATTAATGATGCTTAAGATATATATATATATATATATATATATATATATATATATATATATATATATATATATATATATATATATATATATATAGTTTTGCATGACTCAAGGGCAACGTACCGTTGTAAACTAGGTACACAAGCTTGCAATTTTTCTCGTTCTAAACACCATTACTCAAAGCCGACTTGAAAGGATAACAAGAAATCCTTTTGTCGTCTACAATAGACTATGCTTGGTTCAATAGTGACTCATATTGTAAGAATTTTAAAGCCTCGTGGTTTCTTTTGCAAGACCTTACTATTTTTTATTCACTACAATGATTAAATATGCCAACCATTTGCCCCTGTTTATTTTATTTTGCAAGCTTTCATCAAGTGGTAGGCGAACCCAAAAAAACTGGAGTTTACACGTGAGCAGCATGCTTTCTTAATAAGACAAGCGGCGAAGGCTAAAGAATTGTTTAAACGCCTTTCTGTGCTTTGTTTTCTAAAGTTTAGCGTAAAAGAAGGTAAAATACTGAAACTTTCAGTCAAGGATTGAATTTTACTTGCCAATCAAACAATTTAAGTAGCAAATCTGACCGTTCAGATTCAAGCTGGATAATCAGTGCCAATATAAAAAGAGGAACAAGGATGTCCTGGAATATGTATTTATTAAAAATCACAATATACAACTAAAGGTTTTGCATTTATAAGGGTAGTTTTTTAAACTGTAGTAGCGGTTTTTTTTTAAAATGATTTTTATTTGAAAATGCTTTAAAATAATATTTTTTATTTTTTTAAAATTTATTTTTGATATTAGCACTTCAAAATAATTTCAAATTATATAAAAAAATTAATTTCAAATTAATTTTTTTTGAAAAGAATGCCTAAAGAATTTTAAAAAGTTGTTTGTGACTAAGGAATTTTGCTCCATAATTTTCGTGGATTCAAATCTTGAGATAATTCTCCACCAAAGTTTATTAAAAATTTTAAAATGCATTATATCAATGTGCAAGATGTATTTAGCTTCAATTGACATTGTAAATTGATTTGAAAATACCCTTATAATTGGAGGAAAAAAAACTATCCACGTAACATAATCTTTATAAAAAGCATGTTCTTGTGTGTTTTTTTTTAAAAAAACAATGGAGGTACGTAGGGCCACAATTTAAAAGAAAATAAATGGTATCAAGATATCAAAGAAAGATTTGTTTGTAATTCTTTGAATTCATCTTGCGTTTACATGGAGGAGAGACAAATATAATAAAATTGTCTCCGGACATTGTTTTTAGACCTCGGGTCCATTATAAGCCACTTGTCGGGGTAGAAGTTGACTCGCAATCACGTGGATGGTTCATCCAATGAGGAAACTTTTTTCACTTGCCGCGTGGAAATATTTAACCATTTATTTACGGGGTGATCTCCATCAACAATATTTTCAGCTTCGTAGGTAACACCCGGTAGAAGTGTGATTGTTCTTTTATAAATTTTCTTTTATTTAGTACTCATCTATATTTTTTATTTGTGATGTCCTCTGGGTTGGATTAAATTTCTTAAAAATATAAAAAAATATTAAGATATTATTAATATTTTTTCTAGCAAAAAAAAATAAATTGTGTGGAGATTGATCTTATATAACCTGATTGATTTTATGCATAGGACCAAAAACAACTCATAAGACCTGTAAAAAATAATTTAATTAAAAATAATTTTAAGATGACATCTTTTTCTAATATTAAGATAATAACATATTTGATTGAATTTGATCAACATGGGTTAACATATCAAATCCATGACTCAAGTTGTGAGATTATGACAACCTAATAGAAAACAAATCAAATTAAATTATGAAGTCTAATTTCCAATCAACCTAGTGTTGAAAGATAAAATTAAAAAATAAAACTAATTAAAAAAACTTAAAAAAACGATTCGAGTTAACATGTCAAACTCACGATCCTGGTCATAAAACTAAGATAACACAATGGAAAATAAATCAAAATAAATTATGAATTTCAATCATCAATCAACCTAATATTTAAGGATAAGATTTAAAAAAAATCAATTAAAAATAACATAAAAATGATCTAAGTCAATCCATTAAACTCATAACTCGAGTCATCAAACTAATATAACCTTATAAAAAATGACTTGATTTAACTTAAGTTGACCTGTCAAATTCATGATTTGATCATGAAATGAGATAACCCATAAAGAGTAAATCAAAATAAATTATGAAACTCAATTCTCAATAACCTATATCGGACTTAATGTTGAACGATGAAATTTGTAAAAGTTTCAATAAAAAATAACACAAAAAATAAGTCAGGTCAACCTAAGTTAACTCATTGAACATTATTCCTAGATTATGAAGCTGAGACAATTTAATATAAAATAAATCAAAACAAATTATGAAGTCTAATTCACAATCAAACACAATATTAAATGATGAAATTAAAGGGAAAGAGTCAACTGAGAAAAAACAACTAAGTCAATTGGGTTAATCCGTCAAACTTGCAACCCGAACATAAGACGGGGACAACAAATAAAAATCAAATCTAATGTTGAATGACATGTGACCCGAGTCATGAGACTGAGATAACATTTTAGAAAAAAAAATAAAAAAACGACTTGATTTAACCAAGGTTAAAAGACCAAAACATGCAACCTTGATCGTGAGATCAGGATATCCCATAGAAAGCATTTTGTGTACTTTTTATTATGTTATTTCAGCCTCGTGACTTGAGAATAATACTTAACGGGTTAACCTAAGTTGGCTCGAGTTATTTTTTGTGTCCTTTTTTTAATTGATTTTTTTTTCAATTTTATTATTCAACACTATGTCGATTGGTAATTAAGCTTCATTATTTATTTTGATATGGAGTAGACTTGCATTTTCTTATCTTGCATTTAATATATAACAATGGTAAAAAAAATAGAAAGTTCTATTTTTTATAGAAACAAAAGAAATTATTTGCTCATATTTACTAATGATATTTTTTAAGGTTGAACATAGATTATAAATGAATTTGAAATTGAGAAAAAAATAAATTTATGAGACTAAGATAACTCTATATAAAGCAATTAAAAAAACAATTATGAAACTCAATCCCTATATAATCTAATGTTGAAAGAGAAAATTAAAATAAAAACTAAATAAAAAAAAGATTGAGTTGTTAGAGGATGAAATTGATTAAAAAAATATATTCAATTAAAAAATGATAAAAAAAATAAACCGACTCTATCCGGGTCAACCTCCTAAACCCGCGACCCGATTCATGAAATCAAGAAAACTCCATGAAAAGAAAATTAAAAAAAATTATAAAGCCCAATTAAAAAATAACAAGGTCAAATTGCCAAACATGTGAATCGATTTATGAGATCATGATAATTCTATAGAAATAAAATAAAAAAAATTATAAAGTTCAATTTCTAACAAATTCAATGTTGAAGGATGAATCCGAAAAAAAATCAATTAGAAAAAGCAACAAAAAAAACAATTACATGAACCATCCCAAGTTAACCTATTAAATCCACAATCTGGGTCATGAGATCAGGATAAATTCCAAAAAAGAAAATAAAAAAATTATAAGACCCCATTTCCAACAAATCTAATGTTAAATGATGAAATTAAGAAGGAAAAAAACTAAACTCATGTGACTAGTATATAACTCAATAGAAAAAAATAGAAAACAATTATAAAGCACAATTTCCAAAATAATGTAATATTGAAGGATGAAATTTAATTAAAAAAATTGAATTCTTAAAGGAATAAATTAAAAAACAGAAAAAATATTTCAATAAATAATGTTTTGTCGGTATAACTATAGTGATAATTTAGCAACATTTTTAATGTTTTGTTAATATTAATACATTTTATAAATAAAATCTTGTCCACTTTCTCATTAGAGTGTTTTTTTTATAAGCAAATGATTTTTTATTAACCAAAAAAATTATTTATTTATCTATTATGATTTTATTATTCTAGATTTAGTATCTGCAATAATATAATAGATGTGTTGTTTTTTTTCATGTTTTTTTAGTTTATCTAATGTTTATATAGTTTTGAGCATTGTTTTCATTCAATGTTTATTTTGTTTGTTTTATATTTTCATGGGGTTCTTCAATGTTTAATTTTTTGTGTTGGATAGTAAAAACCTATTGCCCGAAAAAGTTCAATTAGACGAGGGTTTTCTTGAAGTTCATTGTAAAGCTACCCGTAGATTGCTGGAAAGAAAATCATGCAATTTTGCTTGTATTATAGATTTTTTAATTATTATTATTATTATTTTGAACTTGGAATTGTCCATCGAATTTTCTAAAACAATTATTTATCCATTTACTAACTATTTATTTTATGTTTTAGGTGCGCATATATTAAGACACATCTAAGTCCTTAGCATTCTTTGTGTTATAGAGAAGTTGATTATTTTGGATATATCAAGTCTTTCCCTTTTTTATTTATTAACACTAGAAATTAAAACCAAATTTGGAAAGGAAATGAACATAAAAACTTGAAATGATTGAAAATAATTTTAACAATTTTTAAATATAAATGATAAAAAAAAGGAATTTCTCAATAAATAAACGAAAAATGAGAGTATTAAATTTCCACATACAAAATTTAATTTTGTGTTCTTATATACTACTGATAAAAAAGAAATTATGTACCGAAAGTTTATAAGGAAACAAAATCAGATATACCATGCCCCTAGATAAAAAAGAAAAAAAAAACAATTCTATGCAATTTTAAATTACCAAAATCTTTGCCTGAAATCACTAATCAATTGAGTAACGTACTAGATTTATAATCCCATCGTCAGGCTGCACTAATCAACTAATTAACATGATTTGTTGAAAAGTGATCTTGAAAGAGTATTTCTGGAGAAATTAATATTATTTAACAATTTTTTACTGCACCCCTTAACCAGAGAAATTTAAATGCTTGGTATTTTGTCTTTCTTTTTTTTTTTTACTAATTTATCAAAAAGAAGTGTTATTTTTATCAAATCTCATTTTTAGATAGATATATTGACCTCCCAACCAATATGATTTGTTCATACGTTATTCTACAATTCAAAACCTCTTGACAATTAATATTTTTGTATCCTCTCATGTTTTTTTTTTAATAAATCTAATAATCATTTTTATGAAATATAAATTATTAAATTAAAATTAAATAAATATATAGTTAATAATTTTTTATTATTATTTAGTTTTTTCACCTAATCTATATCATTGAATTTAAATTAATAACTATGAATCGTCATAATCTCTAAAAGAAACACAACAATATTAAAATTAAGAAAGAAGAAGGTATACAAGTCGTAAATTTCGCTAAACAAATAAGTAACCCCTTACAAGTATATAATTTTCCCTATTCTCCAAGAAGAAAATTATAAAAATAAAAATACCTACCAATAACACGGCTAAAGGGGTTAACGTGAGTTTGGGAGGAATTTTCTATATTTAAACAAATATTCACTTTGTTCTCGTTCTCAACCCTCTCATTCTTCAAACACACCATCATTGAGAGAGAGAAAACTAAGAAAGCCAGAGCTCAGAGAGAGAGAGAGAGAGAGAGAGGGAGGGAGATGGAGGATACTGAATCGAAGTTTAAGAGGGTTTGCGTGTTTTGTGGGAGTAGTTCAGGCAAGAAAGCCAGCTACCAGGAAGCTGCTGTTGAGTTGGCCAAGGAACTGGTAATTGTATTTATATATGTATATATACACTCACACTTCATATCAGCTCACAGATACAATGGATTTCTCCTGGTTCTTTTCACATATTCATCCCTACCATTCAACATTTCTTTCGAATAGCTTTTCTTTAGACCATTCCCAACTTGGGACGATTTCTTCTTTTTTGCACCTCTTTTTTGTGTTCTTTTTTCGCCCTTATCTCTTTCTGGGTCTTAGAAATTCAACTTTGCTCATTGAAGGAGAGATTCTAAAATTTTCCTTCAATCTTTTGGGTGAATATATAAAAATATTTCAATGGTAATCCTTCATTCAACGTGCAATTTGGTTGAAGTTATTATCTTTTTTTATGGTCTTGGTTTTGGCTTTTAGTGCGCAACAAGACACCCTCTTTTAGATTCTTCAATATTTTCATCGTCTATTTCTTTTGTTTTTGAAAAAAAAGTTTGTATATTTATTGATTCCATTAGCCTGAATGATTTTGCTTCATGTTTCTGCAAATATACTTCTTTGTTTTTTCCCCTTCTTCAAGTACTGGGTGTGGGAGTGGTGGTGGTGGTGGTGGTGTTGTGTCTGCAAGTTGCCACAAAACAAGCTTTCAACGTGGGCTTATGATTGTTAGAGAAGTTAGCTGGGGGAGAGAAGGTTTAGGGTTTATGTTAGGCATGAGAGACTGCTAGCTGTAACCTGCCTGTCAGTTGAGCAGCCTTCTTGCATGATCCTTTGTTTTTTTTTTTTTTGGTTCTGTAAATTTAATTTCAAGAAAAAGAAAATATTAAAATCTAAATAAAAACAAGATGAATATTCTTTGGTTAATCCCCTGGGGAACCAAACGTGCTGCCTTGATATCATGACTCTTTTAAGCGTGTTCCCTTTGGGCACTACTTCACAAACTCAAACTCCATGATTTTTGTTTATGGGGTTCCCTGCCTGTATTTTTTTTTTCACTCACTGGTCTTTATAGTTTTTATTTGTTCCACTAGAAGCTTATGATTATTATTGTCATATAATGAATTCCATGGTTAATTTATTGAATCATACTAATGAATATCTTGTGGTGTTGATGATTGTTATTTGTGACACGTGTTAACTGGGTTTGGTTTTCTATGAGTCTTGAAGGTTGAGAGAAGAATTGATTTGGTCTATGGAGGTGGGAGCGTGGGGTTAATGGGCCTTGTTTCTCAGGCGGTTCATGATGGTGGGCGCCATGTTCTAGGGTTAGTCCCTCCCTCTCCCTCCCCCCCTCTCTCTCTCTACTCGATCTTTACATCTTTGGATGTCAAGTAAAAGAAGTCTGCTTCACAAGACAAGCATCATTTTTTCTCATTATAATAGTTACCTTCCCCTTTGGTGCATTGAAATGGGGTTTGACAGACATTCTTTTGCTTATTTGTTTATTACTGTCAGTTTTTCCTCTTGAGCCATGCAGATTTCCTAATTTCCAATGAATTGGAATTCCCATTTCTCAAACCTACTCAAAGCCAGACATCATTGGATCAAATGCTGGTCCAGACAGAAATGAGGAATTTAACAATTTCTTTTCTTAATTTCTTCTTTTGAATGAAAAAGTTGTGTTTCGAACACGTTAATTTTGTAGCTAGTAACTGTGGACGTGGTCCTGAATTTATTATTATTGGTTTGTGCTTATTATGACCATGGCTAGAGTTCTATTCAGTAAAAGCGAGTGTTTAACTAATGTTTGGGAAGCCTTTTGAGCAGCCTTGATCATGAGTTGGATAAAGTGGATCTGTTTTGGTCCTTGCAATGTCAGTGTAATGCTACCATGTCTTCCTGTTAGAGAGAAAGAGACTGAAAAGGTTGGTAGAAAGTATGCAAACTTTAAGGCAGTGATTGGAGCACCCTTCTTTTTCATGAATAGGAAAGCAGTTGCAATTTTGATTCTTAGAAAGACCTCGCTACCCCTGTAGTAAGTAGTGTTACAAGATTGAAGGCCTGTTTAGGTTGTCAAATGACCTTGCCTGGGGGCCACTAAATTGCTTCCTTAACATCAATAAAACTCACTGACCTTCAAAAAAATCTTCACATGCATTATTCTCTTTGAACCTGTGTTGCTTGGATATTGTTCCTGACTTGCAGTTTTTGGGTTGTTTTCATCTTGCAGAGTTATCCCAAGGTCCCTAATGCCCAGAGAGGTATGTAAACAAACACTAAAACACCCTAGTATAAAGCAAAACCTCAGTTTTGTTTTACATGATCATGTGCTTTGTCTTCGTTAATGGCAGTAAAATTATGCAATGATAAGACAATATGATGTCATTGGATACATTTAGTATGTTTTGTTCTGCCACTGTCTTTGCATTTCGTGACCCATCTGTCCATTCAGCCAAGCTCCTCAGTTGTTTATTAACACACTTAAATATTAAGAAGTAGATGTGTGTTTGTTGGCTTTTAAAAGAAGTCTAACAGTACTGTGAAACTAAACGAGGCATTGATTAATGACAAGTATTAAATATTTTGTAATATATACAATCTTTTTGCAGGTAACAGGAGAGCCTGTCGGGGAGGTTAGAGCTGTATCTGATATGCATCAAAGGAAAGCTGAAATGGCTCGCCAAGCGGATGCCTTCATTGCCCTCCCTGGTAAGGATTTGATACGTAGACTATTTTATGGGATGTGATGAACAGTATATGCAATGTGTTAAGAGGTTCTCACAATCACAAATTAAGCATCAAGACAGAATTCCCATGCAATTGGACTTGTATATATTCATGCATTACATTAATTTTTCACAATGTTCATAACTGTGATCTTTGTTAATGCCAGGGGGCTATGGGACACTAGAAGAATTACTTGAAGTAATTACATGGGCTCAACTTAATATCCATCACAAACCTGTAAGATTTTTTCTCCTACTTTTTTTTTTATCGAGTATGATCATTTGCGGGGACGGATCCAAATAATTAACGTCCTTTGTCGTTGCATAACAGAAAGTCAAACCATGAAATCATTATGAAGAAAAGATTGGTTAAAATGATCAACACTCTCTTATCCAAGAACAACAATGATTAACACGCGCGAGCTACAATTATGCTTTTCCGAAGGCATCAAAATTTTAATGATTCCATTTTATTAGCAATTGTCTCTTGCAAGAAAAACCTATCTGAAAGTACATGCACTGTTTCATCTTTAATTGCTTTTATTAACATTTTTCTTCGCTTGATTAAGAAACTAGCAGAGACAAAAGGATGGGTAACAAACTGAATTTTACTAGAACAATCATTGATTCGCAGTTTAAGATGACATGCTATGATTATCGCCCATGTGTCAGGTTCATTAGCTTTTATTGGACATTTAGATGGCTATTTTCAGAAAGTATCCAACATCTGCGCGGCATGTGTCTTTTTAACCAGGGATAAAAAAGAATTCTTTGAACTTCGTTAACAATGAACAAGCATGATAATCCATTTAATATTTGTACAGCATAAAGAAGGATTAAAATTTCATAGAAATTCGTTAACAATGAACCACAACGTAAAGATATCTTGTTTATGAAGAAAGGAGTTCAAGGTGCTGTACTTTTATGTTACTAGAAAATTATCAAACTAAAATGATGGGAATTTAAGACAGTAGTATGCCCTGACCAGCAACTTTCTCTTATTCTTTAGATCATTTCCCCATAACATAGCAGCAACCGTTATTGTTGCGTCACATGTTTCCAGTTCTACAACTCTTTGTATATCTTAAAATATTTTAGCTCGCCTGGAAGCTTGGAATGTGTCAGATATGTCATGTTTCTCGAGTTCACGGCTGTCTGGTTGTTGCATACGCTTCTAAAGCTAACCTGACGCCATCTTGGTCAATAAATGTTATGGATTGTGATAGAGAAGTAATGTAGCTTTGAATCAAATCATGTGGCCCTTCAATGGATTCACATGGGAAGATTAGCTTAAGATATGCCATCTTCAAACAATATAATTTTGTATGGCGTGTTCATTGGTAGGATGTCCGTCTGAATGGGAGAAAGTTCCTAATAGAGACTTAAAAAATGTGAAGGTC
This sequence comes from Populus nigra, assembly GCF_951802175.1. Classification (NCBI taxonomy): domain Eukaryota; kingdom Viridiplantae; phylum Streptophyta; class Magnoliopsida; order Malpighiales; family Salicaceae; genus Populus; species Populus nigra. The sequence goes on along the minus strand of NC_084854.1, from coordinate 6,018,018 downwards.
TGATGGTCAAAACAAGGGTTCTTTAATAGAAGGTTAGGTTAATTTGGTATTTAAATTAAGATGTTTCGGTATCGTGAAATGTAGTTTATTAGGGAATTAAGCAGGTGGGTCTTTCATGTTATTTTTGCAGGTGGGCCTCTTGAATGTAGATGGATACTATAATTCGCTGCTGTCTTTTATTGACAAGGCCGTTGATGAAGGCTTTATATCGCCTGCCGCACGTCGCATTATCGTGTCTGCGTCCACAGCTAAACAATTGTTCAGACAGCTAGAGGTAAACGCTCCCTTCTCTTGCATAAAACATGGTTTTTTGCATGACAATTCAGAAGGGTGACTTCCTTAAACATTCCAATATATATTTGTTTAAGTGTGATTTGCTGTCTTAGGAGTCAAGTTCCACTCAAATCACATCTTAAGAAAGAAAGAAAAAAAAAGAAAGGGAGGTAGGGTGCCCCAGCTTGTGCGCGAGAATGGGTGCTATATATATGATAAATGAATAAATAAATGGCACTGTAATTTTTTATTACTTGGTGGATTCACATATCCTGATTCTGTATACATATCTCATTGTTTTTTGGGTAACTTTTTGTTACTTCAGGATTATGTGCCAGAACATGATGAAATAACAGCCAAGTTGGTGTGGGGGGAGGTTGATGACAGACTGACTTGCGTGCCTGAATCTGGGGTTGCCTAGTAATCTCTTTGCTTGGGTATATACAACATGGACTTCGGTTTTGCCTGCTTGCTCGGCGTGATACAGGTATATACGGTCTTGTATACCGTAGACAACAAGTCAGCAAGCTTTGAGAAGAAGAGCTTTTTGGGTTTCTTTTTGGCATTGAGTCAGCTCTGATGTCTCGAAATCCAATATATATAATGTAATGGAAAAGGAGCTCCTCCCCTTTTCCCTTTTGTGAAAACTTGGAAGGAAGAAATGGAATCAATTCAGGCTTTTTTATAATTCTGTTTCCATCTTTAGACGACAAGGATGGTATTATGTATTTTATGTAGTCAAAGTGTCAAACTGACCAGATCGAGTAATTAAAAGAAGAAAAAAAGCCATTTTATCTACAGTAGAATCCATTAAAGCTGAACCAATACAATTTGTTTTCCTGTTTGTAAAGTAAATTAACAGAACACGGACGATCACGTTTTAACCATTTTTAAGCATCGGATCAAGGTCCCTCCAATGGCTAGTGCTTCTGGCATCCAAGTGGCCAGATTATCTGAACCTTCTTTCCTTGCCACCCCACGTTTTCCACTATAATGCTTCAGGTTTTAATTATGAGCAAATGCATGCGGCTCCTGATATTAGACATGACTGAAAGGAACAAGACTGTCATTTTGCGGAGGGAATTAGGTGACGTTGAAAATAATTGGTGCATGTTCAAGGACTAATTAAAAATAAGATTTATTTATTTTTATGTTAAACACTTTGTTGAAAAATATTATTTTCTAGATGAGTGCTATACGTTAAAATATTAAAATTTATAAAATCAATTATGAATGAATACAAAATTAATCTTAAGAATTCTTTGATGGAGTTGGGAAAAAAAACCAAAATTCAATCATAAAGATTTGTCCCATGTTGGTGAACAATTGTTTTCTTTTCTCTTCCAAGGCTTATATGTATATAGCCTTTGTCCCACATAAGAAAGAATGCAATCCCGATCACTGATTAGGATTTATGATGTAGGTAAAAGTTTAAAATAACAATTAAAAAAAACATGTATTTTTTATAGGCAAAATAGGATTTAAATATCAACCTTAAATTCACAACTTTATTCTCTCTAAATAATAATAAAAAAATAAAAATAAAAATTTGTCTCTTTATGAGATTTACAATGTCTAGACCAGAAATTCGTAACCGAGTTAATCTAGAATTACAAATAAAAGAAATATAAAATCTAAAAATAAAAAAGAAAATCACAAAAACGGTTAAAATTGAAGGTCTCAACGAGATTTTTAATATCTAAATATATGACGGTATGCTTAGTAATGTGGTGGCTGCTAAAAGGAAAACGACTTCAAGAAACTCCTATAAAAATTTGAGCATAATATTCCAACTGTCAAATAAAATGTTATAATTTTTTTGAGCTATTATTATGGTCTAGCGCGACCAGATCTTTTTTTTTTTTGCTTAGACATGTTCTACTAGTCCATAAATACATCTGTCGGGTCATCCATATAATCTGTCTGGAACAGATTCTTATTTAGTTGTGGCACACTCACATCTAACTAGTCACCTGTTATCGCTAGCCCGACTACATCCGTTTACTTCTGCAAATAATTTTCTTCTTCTCCTATGATTTAGTTTATATCACATGGAATCATCAAAGTTTAAATAGTTGAAACACCCCCTCCCTAGTTCCCAACCAGAGATATTGAGAAAGTACTCTCTTTCATTTTATAATCAGTTTGTGGAAGATCAGAACATTACGACACAAGGGAGACTAATTTGAAGTTTTCTGCAAGGCAGTGCATCTCGCATGTCTTCATGTCTGGGCATTAATTTACTACTCTCCAAGAGTTTCTCCCAACAATTAACAATCCTCTAGAATGATTCGGATTATTTGAAGACGTTAAGTGACACATTATCAGAGTATCTTTTAGGATATTTGATCTTTTAGGTCATGATAAACCAGATAATGTCTGAGAGGGAACGGCTTCTTGTTCATGGAGTTTTCCATCTTTTTTTAACAGCCATTTAAAAAATACAACATCCTTCATAACACGAAACCCATTTTAAGATTCCAAGTCTTCTTTGCAATATTTTTTTTTTTTCTGGATTTGAAATCGAAATGATATATAATGAGGTGCAATTAAATTCACTCTCAGCTTAAGCTAACACTTGAAATTTGGATTAAATAATATTCCCCAGCCGTTTCTCTTTAATTTCAGTTAAGCATGGAAATTGAGTAGTTCCCTCCGTTTTTGTGGGAGATTGAAAGCTAAAGAAATATATTTAAGGAAGCCGTGATTCAAGCTTGTGTCTACAAGTGAGAGGCACATGATCTTCTTTTGTTAATGTGTGATTGCATTTAATTGCTTGTGTCTATTACAATCTTCGTTATTCACGGTTTGTTTTTATATTTTAAAAATATTTTTAAAAAAAACTAATTTTTTATTTTAAATTAATTTTTCTTTTTATATTTCCAAATATTTTAATATATTAATATTAAAATAAAAAAAATTATTTTAATATATTTAAAAAAAATTATTTTAAAAAACAAACACAGCAGATTTCGAAACACCACCAGCAGTCAACCATTGTATGGCCACCTAATTGAAGGCACTTGGTATTGTTAATTACAGAGGACAGACAATGAAAAATAGACAATCAACCAAGCAACAATTGATGGTGACATTGCGATGATAATATGGAGAAAACCTAACACATAACACCCAGATTACAAAAATGGCATTGCCTTGAGGTGTGTTTCCATGCAGATTCCTTACAGCTATTTTACTCCAAAGTTTGCCAAGGCTGTTGCAAAGGACTTCGGCAATGGCAAGCTGGCTAAGCCCACCCAAATCTCAGTCGACTGAAAATGAAAACCAACGGAGTTCTTGGAGTTCGGCGGGTCAGCTCATGCACAACCAAATCTCAACCCACTGAAAAGCATCCCCATTCTTCATGCTTTTGTGATTCATTCTGTTGTGATTGTGTGTTGAATTGAGATAGAAGCTGATTATACTACCCAAGCACACTAGAATTGGGGATTGAAATGAAGCCATTGTTTTTGCAATATCATTCCATTACAAGGAAAAAGAAGAACACAGAGAGGCGCTTATTCCGAAAATTGATACTAAAAACTCGCATGTCTAAAAAGACATTACATGATATGTAAAAATCGTTTACATCTCCCTAATTCACACTTCACAGTGATACGAAATTCGCAATGTAAATGCAACCCCCTCTATAATGCGGCAAAGTAATCCTTGCTCAGTCTTGGGTCAGGTTTCATGGACTTGTCACCAGGCTTCCACCCAGCTGGGCAAACTTCATCTGGATTTTCTTGCACATACTGCAAGGCCTGCACGAAAATGCAAAAGCAAAAAACGATTAAACAGAAATCAATCAGAATGGAAGGAGAACATATGCATGCCCAAAGGCACTTTAGATCTTTAATAAAACCAAGTCTTAATTTACAAAATCTTCCGATTTTAGAATATTGTTGCCCTGTATTTGTGAAATCACCTGGAGTGTTCTCTTTGTCTCGTCAACACTACGCCCAATGGCAAGGTTGTTAATGGTGGAGTGTTGGATGACTCCTTCTTTATCAATGATAAAAAGTCCTCTCAGAGCAACTCCCTGAAATTAAAACCATAACTAAATAAATAAAAGGAATGCAGAGGCAAGGGCTCATCCTCCAAGCAGCGTGCAGAGGCTGAGTGGCCATAGTGTTTAATATGAGAACCCTTTTCCCAACATTATCAGACAATGGGCATTGACTTCAGGATCCATAGGACCACTAAGAGAATGAACAAGACAGTCTGATTCCCATTCAATATTCATTAGAGAACTAAATGTGCATGAGACCTATGTCACAGTAGTTTAGCTTCGTACTGAATCGTGCCAGTAATAAACAGAAGACAACTAATGCACGGATGTGTGCCTGTACATGCATGTAGTTACACACTGCATTAACTTCAGGATCCATAGGACCACTAAGAGAATGAACAAGACAGTCTGATTCCTGTTCAATAGAGAACTAAATGTGCATTAGACCCAAGTCACAATAGTTTAGCTTCATACTGATTCATGCCAGTAATAAATAGAACACAACTAATGCATGGATGTGTGCATGTACACACATTAAAAGAATCTAAGGGGATTACTGTGTTCTTTTAGAATGACAATAAAAAAAAAGAGCTCCTCATACCTGATCAGGGATTAACACTCCATAAGATTTTGAAATGGATTTGGTGACATCAGAAATCAAAGGATACTTCAAATCTCCAAGCCCACCAGACTTTCTATCTGTTTGGACCCAGGCAAGGTGCGAGAACTGCACAGAAAGTATCATGACATAATCAATATCAATAAACAATTTCCGATTTTCAGTCCAAGACCAAAATCAGCTGTGATACAGCAAATGGATAGTGGATACTTCCATTTGCTGTGATCAATATCAATAAACAAACTTAGAACTAATTTTGTCCAGAAAATCAGCTGTGATCAATATCAATAAACAATTCCAGTTATTAACGCAAATGTTTATGTATTACTAGAACAGACAAAAGCTTATGGAATAGTAGCCACTGAGCAGTAATGACCCAACTTGCTACCAAAAGGGTTGCAATTGCATTATATGAAGACTATAACTTCTATAGCCAAATTCAATAGATTTATGACAGGAACCAAAATTGAGATTCTTTACACTAAATATCACTTCCTATTTTCTTCTTCAACCAAGTCCAAGTTTTGTCCATCACAATATTCACTTCAGCTGAGCAACTCAGAATGCTGTGATTTGAGTCATACAGTTTCAAAATACACGCAAAGGCCATGCAATTTTCTCAGTTGTTCTAGTAAGCAAGGCCCGCATTATTTCTGTTAAGGAAACCAATACATATAAATACATGCAAAATCACTGCAACCAAGCTTTAATCCAAGCAAGCTTTCAATGAGATTATCTACAGACATTATCTAAATGTGTGTTGTGTGAGAGCCAGATCATCAAATAAAGTTGAAAACTTCAAGTGAAGACATAAAAACCACCAAAGTTTCAGGCCGAAGTCATACAACTCCTAGGATTTTATTTCTTGATTTTGAAAAAACAAAAGAACATACCACACTGTCGACTGAAACACCGAATACTTCTGTGTTTATCTGCTTGAATTCCTCATAACGGTCACTAAAAGCAGTGATTTCTGCACACAAGTGGGACAAAAAAAAATTGAAGAACAATTAGCATCCACAACTCATTGAAACTTCAAATTACATTTGCTAAGCTCAAAACAAACCTGTGGGACAAACAAATGTGAAGTCCAATGGATAGAAAAATAGAACCACATATTTCTTCCCGATATATTCAGATAGTTTAACCTGAAACCAAAATTACCAAATCAAACTAGAGTTTAAAATAAACAACAAAACATGACCACAATTGCAAGGTGGTAACAAAATCAATTCACATTCATTAAAAGAATACGATTTTCAGAAAGAAACCTGAATAAAACATATCTCCACTAGCTTGATTGACACATTATCATCGTTAATCAAGTTAACAATTAACCAGTTAAGATTTTACAACGATCAAAGCAGCAATTAACTGTTTTTCCAAGTCCAAATTTCACCAAACAATACTTCAATGTACATTAAGAAATTTAATTAAAAAAGTCGGTTAAAAAAGAAATGACAATAACTCCTTATATTCAACAGCATTGTAAGCACAAACTACCTTCATAAACTCTTGATCGAAAACAGCCTCAGCCTCGAAATCCGGTGCTACGTTTCCAACCAATGGAAGTTCACTCTACACAGATGAAAACGAAAGCAAACCTAGTTAGAGACTAATTATCAAACACAAGAGAAGCATTTACAAAGAATTACTATAGAAACGCAAATTGAAGGCATAAAAATCATTGATCCAGTCTGAATTATTTATTTATGTTTGAACTTACAGAGGCTTTGACAACGAAGGACTTTGCAGAATGAGAGCCGCGGGTCAGGGAAATGGAGCGGAGGACGGGAGATTGGATAGATTTCCGTGTACCAGAGAAGGAGTTGGGGAGATTTAGGGTTTTAGAGAGAGGAGTGGCCATGGATTTGGCGGCGGCGATAGAGGAGATGAAAGAGGTAGAAGTTGCCGAGCAGGCCATTTTTTTATTTTATTTTTGGGGTGGAGGGAGCGGAGCGGAGGGCTCCTTCTCTTGTAGTTGTACTTGGTGTGTGAGTGCGGGTAGAAGCAAGCCAGCAAGCAAGTATAAGGTGGAAAAATGATGAGTGATTTGATAAAAACTACAACTAAGTTATAGTAGAGAGATGAGATGAGATGAGAGAGTAAACCCAATGGAATAATAGATGCTATTTATTATTATTATTATTATTATTATTATTATGTACATTGTGGACTGCACAGGGTAGGGCAAGTGGGTTACCCGTTTCACACATTTTGGGCCATCTGAAATGCGGAAAGCATTTGAAACTGTAGTAAAAAATATTTTTTAAAATATTTTAATTTTAAAATAATATTTTTTAATTTTTTAATAATAATTTAAAAAACATAAAAAAAAAATTTTAATAAAAATAAATAAATTTTGACTGACCTTCATTTAGGCCGCACTCCTAAATAGAGGTGGAATATATAATGCAAGTTATTGTAATTGTTGGTATGATGTCTGCGTTTGTTTTTATATTTAAAAAATATTTTTAAAAAATTTTAAATTTTTTAATTAATATTTTTAATAATTTTAAATTATTTTGATGTACTAATATAAAAATAAATAATATATTATTTTAATATATTTTTAAATAAAAAATATTTTAAAAAACAACTGCTATCATAATACTAAACATTAACTAATTTTGTCATCTCACCTTTCATATATTTTACCTTTTCATTTTGTTCTCCCTCTTTTTTTATTATTATTATTTAAAAAACAAATTCAGATATTGTTAAACCAGTTTTCAACATCGCAAAGAATAGTTCCCGTGCTTTTCTAAAACCCTAATTAAACAATAACGTTAAAAAAAAAAATAAACTCACTTATCAACCACCAGTCAGGGTAAGCTTTCTAAAATCTATTAAAAGATTGTTAAAATATCTTATAAAATCATAAGCATGTTAAGCATAATAACTCCTGCTCAAAACAAAAAAGAACATTACTAGTCTCGAGATATAATTTAATTAGTTAGATTTTAAATTTATTTTATAAAAATTACTAGTTTAAGTTTCATAAATTTAGAGTCATTAAAAGCTTATAATTGTTAATTTTAAAACTCATGAAATTAGTTGAGATACGTACAAACTAATCTAAATATCTATGTTAATCTAAATATAATAAAATATTAATAAATAATAAATACTCGTCTGACAGTTTTTATGGATCTTTTTTGAAATAAAATCTATTACTGGAGATGAATCTTACTCTAGAATTAGCTTTTGAATTCCTATTGACAATGCAATTCTTAAACCCTATCGTATTAAATATCTCTAACAATTTGTTTATTTTTATATTTTAAAAAAAAAAATTAATTATTTTTTATTTAAAATTAATATTTTTTGATATTTTAAGATTATTTTGATGCATTGATGTCAAAAATAATTTTTTTTAATATATTTTCAAGTAAAAATTATTTTTAAAAATAATAATAACCATAGTCCTAAACATCCCTTAAAATTTACTTGGGAGAGAATGGGAAATATTTTGAAAAGTAAATTCAGCAGTAGATTAATTAATTAATTTTGGTTTAACCAAAAATTCTTTCAATAGAGGTCATGGGATTATTATAGAACACCTCCCCCCTAAGGTTTATATTCAATATTATATTATGATTTTATTGGGTTTACTACTCGTCCTTGTCTAATTTGATGCTTTTAAGTGTCGATTTCAACTAAAAAAATCTTGTCCGTTAAATTTGAAAAAGAAAATCAATCAACATTAATAGCAAAAATACCATATATTAGTTGAAAATGGCATAATATACTAAAAGAGAAGTTTGTTTTGCATCGAGTATTTTGCATATGAAAAATGTTTTTCTCATGAATTATTTTACATAAAAAAATCTATGATATTTGAAAAGTAATGATATAAAAAAATTAATGATAATAAAATTATAATGACATGTCGTGGTGATAAGATCATGGTAATTGTGCTCAGGAGCGGAGCCAAGAGGTGGCAAGTAAGAACCCGGGCTCCTATAAAATATTTTAAAAATTGTTATTATTTAATATTTTTAATTTAAATAAATAAGTTTTTTAATAATATATATTATTATATTAATTTTAACCTTCCCTGCAAAATGCACCTAGCTCCGCCCCTGGTTGTGCTGCAGGGGGTGATGGTATTGGGGTGAGAATTTTTTTAGCGAAAATAAATTGAGTTTTTAGTTTTGGCCTTCTGGGGTTCAAAAATCATATTGTTAATAAAAAAAATCACATGATTAGTCAAAATAAGAAAAAAAATACACGGATAAAAAAATGAGTATTTTGACTAGAAAAATGTTTTTTCCTCTGGAATTTTAATCCTTTACTTTTTTTAATATTTATTTTAATTATCATATAATTAAATTAAATTAAATTTAAAAATATTTTTATTACTTTTTTTTCCCTCTATTTCACAATTTATTGTACATATGTTAATGTTAATTATCAGGACTCTATATAGTATGCACTATGTCCATCTATTTTTTGCAAATCAAATTCTCACTTTATTTTTACTTATATTTTACGCTCACATGATGCCTCAAGAAAATTTTTAAGACTATTTTTTATTTAATTATATAATAATAAAAATAAATATTCACAAGTTTTTGAAAAATATAAATTTTATAGAAGAAAATGTATTTCTTAAGTTGAAATTCCATGTTACTTATTTTTTTGTTTTGAATTTTTTTAATTAACAACATTTTTTTAATAAAAATCAAAGATAATTAAAATAGATATTCATATAAATATCAATAATTTAAAGTGTGAAAAAAGTTATTTATGGAGGTAAAACTTCCATCTCCTTATTAATTTATCTTTTATGGAAAAAAATAAAAAACTATTGATAGCATGTTCTTTTAAACAAAAACTTATCATAATCTAAAAGTGTAAGTTAACGATATCTTTATAATTAGTTATCTGGTGGTACACAAAAAAAAGAATAATTAATTCATTAAAACCATAAAAATAACAAAAAAAATATTGTATTCTCATCAATGCAATTATTTTACAATTTATTAAATATTAGAATCATATATAATAATTTAAAACGTTATTGCATATATAATCATAAAAGTTATAATATCATTTAAAAAGAATGTTATAATTGGATGACTTTTTAAATAGTATTTTAACTATTAATTTAATAAAAACTTATTTTAAATTTTAAATAAATAAGATTTGGACCCAGTGTCCAAGCCAGTTCATGTGGCTCTTGTCCACTCAATATTAAAAGAAAGAATTGCAATGGACACTAAAAAATCAAGGCCGAATTTCTTTTACCATCAAAGCTTAATTCCCAACCTAATTTTATTATAAAAAAAAACACCTTTAAACACATCATAAAAGTTTAGATTAATCTATTTTAAATACCAAAACATTATAAAATCACTATAAAAACACAATGAAATTGAATCCAGAAATCTTTATCCGTCGTGATGATACATGGTTAATCATCATTAAACACTCCAAAATGGGTGTCATACCGCAAGGCAAAAGAAAAAACATGGCCCAGGTCCAGCTAGTTTATGGGCCAGAAACCAGCAACATACAACTGGCACAAATCAAATGATCCAGTCCATGGTGTTAGGCCTGTCTCTGTTCTTCGTGGGACAAGCCTGTAGTCCCAATTCTTCTGATTTCATCCGGATAGTAGCAGCTCCTGTTCTTCATCTCCAAGTCATATTATCAAAATTTCTTGAGCCTTATCCACCACCATTTCCTCCACTCCCTTAAACCAAAGACAAACACTAGCATTACCATCCCTCACAATCAGCCATGTAATGTAACCTGACACGATGCAAGACACACTCCTCCATTTCCTCTCCAACAACACCAGCAACAAATCCTCCCCATTTCCTTATCCCAAATCACACAATTTTCCCTCATCGTCCTTCCATGATTATTTCTCCCCGCTTTCTTGCCCAAGAAACCTCCATTTTCCCTCTCTTTCCTTCAAAACAAACACCATTTCCCTTCCTCTTAAGCCCCTCAAAACACCGGAAATCCCCTCCATATCGTCACACCATTCCCATCCACCGCCACCCAATTCTGAATTTCAAGAAAAAATGCTCTACCTTGACTCAATAGGCCTAGACATATTCTCCCTCATAAATAACCACCGTCCGATCATCCTCTCAGCCTCCTTACCAAACATCAAATCCATCATTGATTTACTGACCTCCAAGAACTTCACTCCACGAGAGTTCCGCCGAATCATCTCCATGTGCCCGGAAATCCTCAACTCCACTCCTTCCACTATCACCCTAATCATCACCTTCCTCCTCCGCGAAGCCCGCGTCAGCGGCTCCGATTTAAAACATGTCATAAACCGACGGCCCAGATTGCTCGTATCCAGCGTCAAGCATTGCTTGCGCCCCGCTCTCTATTTCCTAAAAAACATTGGCCTTGAAGAGGTAAAAAGACACACGTATCTACTGTCTTGTAGTGTTGAAACGAAACTTTTACCGAGAATCCAATACTTTGAGAAAATTGGGTTCTCTCATGAAGATGCTGTTTCCATCTTTAGGAGATTTCCACAGCTGTTTAATTTCAGCATTAAGAATAATATTGAGCCCAAGTTGAATTATTTTGTTGTGGAGATGGGAAGGGATCTGAAGGAATTAAAAGAATTTCCACAGTATTTTTCTTTTAGTTTAGAGAATAGAATTAAGCCTCGACATCAATGCTGTGTTGAGAAAGGTTTGTATTTTCCTCTACATACATTGTTAAAGACAAGCGAGGCGCAATTTGTAAGTAGGATTGATGCTTGTTGTAATTCTTCAGTTCCTTTGAGAAGTTCTCCTTTGTATTCTGTAAATTGTGACATTGATTCTTCTACTAGCACAGAGTAAATTTATATTTGTATGGTGGATGTATCCTTGGATTGCTGTGTGGCTAGATGGTGTCACTGCCGGTATGTTACTGTCAGCTGTGACAAAAATCGTCAATCCCATAGATTTTACGTAAGAAGGTGTTTGGCCGCCGTTTTCGATGAAAATATCAGAACTTTTCTGGCTGTGAATTTGCATCTTTATGTTATCTATGCCATTTAGTTTTTTTCTATTAGGAGCCTTTTATTAGAATAAGTTTGATAAATGTAATGCAATTGAAATGGTGTCTACTTTCTTACATTGCACATATAATCTAGTGTATTATACTGGACGAACCTTAATTTGCTTGTGAATCTACATGCTTGTGGCGACTTTGGCTTTTTCCATCTAGCTGTATGTTGTCAAATTTGAGTTGCCAGTAAGCAATGTTATCAGGGTTTTTTTTTTTGGTATTGTATGCCTTGAAACTTAAGATGGAATCCCTATGAAATTTGAGTTCTTTGCTCTTTCTATATATATAAAAAGAAAGAAGCAAGGTATGTGTCATGTTTGTGGAGAGAAAGGAGAGGACACTGGTATAGGAGTTGGTGGTAAACAATGAGAGGGCCTAGTTTTCACAGTTGTGACTTTTCATTAGTTGTGTTTTTAGTTTTCAGCCATGGTAAGCGACTCTGCTTTTGCCGCATGTGGTTTTTTTCAAGGAGAAAACTTGCGTGGTTATTTGTTAACATATGAGAGTTTTGTTGGACTTTCGCTAATGGTTTTCCCTTCAAAGTTTAGACTTCTTTACTTGTATGGTGTCGAGATAGGAATTCAATTTGTTAAATGACATGTTCTTCGCAGGGCCAGGGTGGATCGAGCTGTATTCAGTTTCCAATTTAGTCGCCATACATCTTGGCATTTCGAAATCGAATTCTACCCGTCTTTTGCACGAGTCCTAGGCAACTGGCTGCGCAGGATAACTTGATTTGCCATTTGTTCCGTTGATATGTTCCACTGATTATTCCTCCCAGGTATGGGTTTTTTGTGAGATAGAATCAGCCTGTTCCAGAACAAACCCTGAAGACACTTGGATCAGTGTCGCCGGTCCTTTTTCCCCATGGCATCACAACCCCTTCATGGCTTAACTCAAATCAATGCACGGCTGAGCTAACCAACGATGAGCCTGCTAATCGTCAGTGAATTCTCTCTTTCCTCCCCGTAATCCTCGTTCAACTGTGCCCCCCCATCAAACCAAAAGCAAAAAGAAATCGGTTCTAGCTGATTGAAACTGAATTGCCTGTGTTTTATTACGGGTAGTTGCTTGTTTAAGAAGAGGTTTCGTAGGTTGATGGGACTTTCGATTTGGCATAACTCCAAGCAATTGCCGCTTTAGAACTCCCATTCAATAGACGACGAAGCAGAACAATGTCACTGCATTCTTGAAGGCAAATGCTTTTGTTTCTGAAACAGTACTTGGGAAACCGCCGACGTAATTAACGAGGGTGAATGCACATGAAGATGGTGAAAATAACGTTAACTGATGATGCTTGTCAAGAAAGAAAAATGTAAAATTGTTACCAAATTTGCTAATTGTCAAATAATCTTGCCGAACAGTCGTATACAAATTTTAAGCATCTAATTTTTAGTCAAGGGGGTTATTGATATTTTTGTGTTTTTGTCGAACAACACCACAAAAAAACTCTATGAATTTTGAAAAAAATTTAAGGATTATTTTAAAATTATTTATGGATTCTTATATGTTTTTTCAATAATTTAATGAAATATTGAGTTGTAGACTCATATTGTAAAATAAAAATTTAATATTAAAAATATTTGTTTTTCTCTGATTTTTTTTTAAAATAAAAAATTATTTTTTTTTCAATTTAAAAAATATATTTTTGTTTGTGTGTATAAGACCAAATTCTAAAAATCTTCATATGTATTTTTATGAAAAATAAAAATTACTTTTTATTATACTTTGAAAAATATAAAAATCAGTGAATGAGTATCCTAATTAGTTTATAATTATTCATTAGAACTTAGTCTACATTTCAAAAACACTAAAAATTTATTTATTTCTTTTAATATACAAGATTATGAACTTATACTTAAATTATATTCTCGATTTTAAATAAAAAGATAATTTTTTTTTTTATATTTTAACTCTAAAATAGCTAGGTTTGACCTCTAAAGCTACAATCCACTCCATTGTTGTAAATCAACTTTAATAATTAAACAGATCAATGATTAAAAAAAACAACATTAACTTAGTTTATAATACTAAAATATTAGGTAGTAATTTATTTTTTGACCAATAAAAATTAAGAATTTTTTATTTTCCTCCCGTATCACCATAAAAATTTTAGTATAAAAAGATTATTACCATGACGCCGTATAAAAAATGATTATCATGACGCCGTCTATGTGCGATCCTCAGGATATATGTTTTTTCTTAAATAAAAAGGCTCACGAATTGCTCCACAAATGTCCAGGATTGTTAGAAAGACATCTCATAAGCTAGCCTAGCAAGATCCATAATGAAAGATTCTGTCACTCTTCGGGTACAAATTGTGAATTCCTCAACATGTTGCCAAAAATAAGAAATAAATAATTTCAAATCACAATATCACATCCCGCAACGCTCAAAACACCAAAAAATCCCCAAGAGTTATGGGGTCAAAATATAATAAAATACAAATATACGGTCCAAAATATAAAAGAAAGATAATTATCTTCCCTCCACCTAAATCCGAAACAAAAAATTCCCTCCTTCCCTCGGTTTCTGCTGTCTCTCTTAACCCCCACTTTCCCCACTCCTGCATTCTCTCTCTAAACACATTTTCTCTCTCTAGCCTTCGAATTAACTAATTATCTTTTTTACCAATCAACTAATTTCTTCTCTCTTTTACTCCGATTTTTAATTTTAGGTTTCATTTATTATGTCCGGCGGCGCTAAAGCCTCAACCAGACCGGCTGCGGCGCCGCCTCCATCAGGACCGATCCAGCCTCCTTTAACGCGGCAGCTTGCATTTGCTACGATGAAGCCATCGTTTGTTCCTCCTGATGATTATCACCGATTTTCTTCACCGAGTACTAGTAGAGTCACCGCCGACCGGGATGCCGAGGCTATTGTTGTGAGATCTCCTGTGCGTTTCAATTTCTCTCTGCTGTTATATTCGTATGGAGATATTCATGAACATTTGAATTTTTTTAATTAATTTTTGTGTTTTCATGCCGGTGTTTAATGTGTTTTTTAGGGATTGTATGTGTGAGTATTTGATGTCAATGAAAGTTAAATTGTGTTTTAAATGCGTTTTTTTTTTTGTTTTGGTTGTGGTGTGTTTGGTTGCTGAGAACTTGTGGGAAAGGAAGGGAAAATTTGGAATTTGAAAAGAAATTGAGGGTTTTTGTTGGCTGCTGTGAGATTGACAGTTATACTATAATAGTTATTTTTTTTGCAGAATCTGAATGGATGTTTATTTGAAATTTGAATTCCCATTTGACTTATTTTATTGCTGATAATTTTGGATTTGGTGTTGAATTTTGTAATTTGTTATATTTGGTATAAATATATTAGTGTTTGATGGAAGCCCATTGTTCGTAAAAATTCTCACGCTGATGTTCAAGTGAGTTTTTCATGTTTAGGGAATAAGAATTGTGTCTCATTACCCAAACTATGTTTGGGCAGGAAGACTTCAAATGGAAAGGAAGATAAGAGAGGGTATCGAATCCTTCAAATGGTCCAGGATTTATAAGTTTTTATTTTAGGGTAGGGAGGGGATTGAAAGGATTACTACAACGTAACTCCTCTTCTAAGAAAACCCACAGCGTATGTTATGATCCCTTCACACTGTAACAATAAAGAATTATTTTACTCTTTTTTTTTTTAATTTAAACCCCCTTGCTCCTTTAACCCAACAAGGAGAAGGTATGCCACTCTCCTTTCCCCTCTGATACATGCAAACAAGGGGAGGGTTGCTACACCACTTTTACTTACCCTTCTTTTCCTCCCCTTATCTAGTCTAAACATACTATAACAGGATGCTAACTTGTTTTCTATCCCTATTCTCTGCTTTTGTTTTTAGGTATGGGTATTGGTTTAGCAATAATCTACTTATGTAAACATTCATTCAAATCCTTACTCTGTTAATCAGCCATACACGTCCCTTTTGTTGAAATCCTTCACTGAAATGCTGCATAGCCTTTTTTTTTCCGTACCTGGTCACCATTTCCAGTTACTGCATTAGTTGCTTTGTATAATTCTTAAGGACAATTATATTGGTAGTAGGCGTGTTGCCTTCTTGGCTATACAAGAAGGGGTTACTTGTGCCCATAGTTTCATATAATTTTTTTATTGTAGCTGTAGTGGTGATGGAGTTTGAAGGAATGGTATAAGAACTTCCGATGAATCTTGATGACCATGCACGAAATCACTTTTTCTGTGATCTTAGCAGCTAACATGTTTGTGACGGGTCCTAAAGTGTATTTGGCTGTGGTCTCGATTTATTATTTCTGCCAATTGAAACTGAATTGCGTAGTGTTTTATTATGACAATTTTTGGAATGGAATGTATTGTAAAAGTAACAGCTTATAACCTTATGTTCTTAAGAGGTGTTACAGTTTGCTTTACTTCTACCAGTCATTTAACACAAAGTTGTAATTTTTGGCATCTCTCAGCAATTAAAACGGAAGAGTGCATTGGATGATAATGGAGTTGGCTCCAGCAATCGTGCTAGCAGTCCTGGATCCACTAGCATATCTAATATTTCCTTAAGGACACCTGTATCAGCAAAAGGAGGAAGGACATACAACAAATCCAAGGCCTCAAAGGGCAGTGGAGCAGGACCTCAAACCCCGGTGTCAAAGGCTGGTGAGGAAATGTATTTATCAACTTTGCAAGTTCTTTTGCATCCCTTTTTCATGCTTTAAGATTGCTTAGCCTTTGTAGGTAAGCTTGTTCGTTTATGGATTATGTCTTTTCATCCTTTGAGTAGGGTTTGCACAAATCTTTATTGTCCAAGCATCACCAACATAAGAGGAACCTAATGAATATTATATGTGAACTTGCAGATTGTGCTTCTCCTCTTACTCCAGCTGGCAGCTGTCGTTATGATAGTTCCCTTGGTATTTTTTCAAATATTGGCACTCAAGATGATTTCATATCTATTTTGATCGTCTTGTATAGCTGTGAAAGCTTTCATATTTATTTTACTGATGTTTTCAGGTCTTTTGACAAAAAGGTTTGTCGATCTATTTAAACATGCTGATGATGGAATTCTTGACCTAAACAACGCAGCCGAAACCTTGGAGGTGATCATGTTTCTGATTGTATATTTACATTGAGGATAATGGATCATACTTGTTAAAAGTTTTTTCACTGGAACAGGTACAAAAGAGACGGATATACGACATAACAAATGTCTTGGAAGGAATTGGTCTCATAGAAAAAACACTCAAGAACAGAATACGTTGGAAGTAAGTTGATGATAACAAACTTTCTGGAAAATTCATACTATTCTGTTTCTATGTTTGATTGAAGCACGTGGGAACTCATGTGAGGATTAATTTGATTGAATGGTTGGCCAGGGGTATTGATGCTTCAAGGCCAGGGCAGGTAGAAGGTGATGCAACTTTGTTACAGGTAAATGGAGTGGATATTGTATGTTTGTTCCACAAGCCTGACTAAATTTATATTCTGCAATTTGTCATAGGTCTGATTGTTCTATATCTTTTTATCTTGATTTGTGACTGCTCACTGATAATTTGTTCACGTTACCCCATAGTCCATTTTTTATGAAGCTATTCAAATGATGACATGGAACTGAAAAGGGGAAGGATGAAAACAAATTACATATTGGCTTTCCTATGTAGGAGGCTTATCTTGTGCTTCTTTTCCTGCAGGCAGAAATTGCAAAGCTTACTATGGAAGAGCACACACTAGATGATCAAATAAGGTTACATGGTTGATTCCCTTGTTACAGCTGTTAATCTTGCAATCTTGAATCGCTTGGATAATGCTGATGCTGTCAAATTGCTGCAGAGAAATGCAGGAACGATTGAGAGATCTGAGTGAGGATGAGAACAATCAGAAGTAAAATCCTCTTTGCAAACCCTATGTACTTAAAATTAATTTTACCAGGTGTTTTATTTGCTAACCATAATAACCCTTATCCATCTTCTCACAATTACAGGAGGCTTTTTGTGACTGAAGAAGATATCAAGAGTCTGCCTTGTTTCCTGGTCAGTTTATTCTGTTCAAACTTTATATGAGCCATAATAGTTTTCCAGTTTGGACACTGATCTGTCTGATGGTTTTGTTGACTTTCTATCGTTGCTTGTTCCAGAATGAAACCCTCATAGCAATTAAAGCTCCCCATGGAACTACTCTAGAAGTCCCTGATCCTGATGAGGTAAGTTGACAAAAGAAGATTTATCTTATTTGTGCTTTATGTCATGTGCTTGATGCCAAAGTGGTATTGCTTCCGTATATGACAGGCTGTTGACTATCCACAAAGGAGATACAGGATAATCCTTAGAAGCTCTATGGGTCCTATTGATGTCTACCTTGTGAGGTGTGTGTCCCCTTTCTAGATGGTGCACTGGTGTCTTTTGTGAATCAGGTTATTGATTTTTTTTCTTGCTTCTCTTCTCTTATTTAAACTTTCTGTTTATTTTTCCAGTCAATTCGAGGAGAATTTTGAGGAGATGAATAACGTTGAGGCATCTGTGAGCATTCCACTTGCTTCTATTTCAGCATCCCATGGAAACCCAATGACAGAGATGACCACTGATGTGAGAACCCAGGGAAGAAGTGGATCTCTGGCACAACAGGCACAAACTATGTTCTCTGATCCTAATACTACTCAGGAGTTAGGGGGAATGATGAAGATTATTCCTTCTGATATACATGTAAGTGTAGCTGTACATTGTTTTTGTTCTTATTAGCAATTAACTACTTGTGAAAGAGTCTTACAAATATTCTATGGATAATAGTTTTGACTTCAGCAAAGGTAACTAGTTCAGATAATGATGGGTATGTGAAATGCTTGCGTCTTTGTCTGACCAATGATTTCAAGCTTTGGTTTCAAGCCCATTTGCTGATTGCCTGATACAGTATCAGTTTCATAAATACAAAGCCGAGATAATCCACATTAATATAATTTATTAGGAAGACAATCATGACTTTGTTATATAGTACAAATAGATTAAAATGCTGTTTTTTTCCAAAATTCTTTCAAGCAGCAAGGTGTCAAATTATGAGACTTTACTCTATCATCTTAATTCATGTAAATGCCATCTGTGAAACCTGTATGTTGATGGTTTCCAACCCCAAATTGTTTCGTATATGGCATGTATAAAACAAATGAGACGTGCAAAGTTGTCATTTAATACCAAAGATTTTGCAACTGCTTGGATGACTTAAAACTGATAGTCGTATTCAAATGTGTAAGCTGTGTCTGACTGTCTGATTCTTGTTGCTGTTGCAGGATGATTCAGATTACTGGCTTCTTTCAGACGCAGGCATAAGTATTACAGATATGTGGAAGACAGACTGTATCCTTGAAATTATTTTTTATTTATACCCCCCTCCCCGGACCATGTAAGAGTTCAATAATCAATCCTTGACCCAGGCAACAGCAAATATTGAATGGGCTGATTTTGGGGTGACCGATGTCCAAACTCCCAGGACACAAACTCCATTGCATGGGATTACTGAAGTGCCTCCTGGTGTGTAAACCCTATTCGGAGGTAAATATTGACTTATCCAATGCATTGAGGAGATTCTTTTCCTGTACCAATCTGCATCCTTCTATGCTCGTCAATTATGAGTTGGCTTAAGAAAGACAAACCAGGAAAGTGTTAGAAGTTGGCAGATGATAATCCATGGTTAATGTTACATGGTAGAAATTGACCTCGTGGTCTATTTGCAAGCAAATCAAAGGATAACAAGGGAAGGGAATTTTGTTTGCAATGGTGGACGTTCATGATGGAAGTTAGTAGTGGTGTATCTGATGATGTTAGGGCACGCACAACACAATTGATTTAACATTTATTATTCCATCATACATGTACATGTTGTTGTTGCTATAACTGGTGCTGTAGTTTGTCTAGCGTTGGAAGGCAACAGATCTGGCCAGCCGCCATTATAGTGGCGGCATGCTATAAGAATGTTGCCCGGGAACCAGGATAATATTGGGGCAGCATTGGTTTCCAGCCGAGGGCTAGTTACATATTTAATTTTGTGGACTAAGTTGTAAACATCAATATCATATTTCATTGGGATGGAATCATTCTGCTTTTGTGGCCGTAAGTTTCTCCCTACAGCTTCACCATAATTTCATACTTGAAAAAATCTCACGTGATGGTTGGATGAACTTGGACAAACCAGTCATGTTTCCATGGAATTGTTCGTTCTTTCCTTGAACCCCTCCCTCCAACAGTAGCTGTTTCAGAAAATTAGGGTCCAAATTCTCAATGATCCTTCAAGGAAAAACTTTTCAATCATCGGACAGCGAATGAGTGAGTGTCACCGGTGAAATTATCATTTTCCGTTATGACGGATGTATATGTTATCCCACCAGTATAAATGAAGAACAGTTCACTGTTCACACAAGTTATTAGCAATTTGTTTTCGTTGGATAAATAAGTCTCGTATGATTTTTATTTTTGTTCAATCAAAATCACACCGGAAGAAAACGTCTCAAAACAGATGAATAAGAAGCGATGCATCACGATGCATGTATATTCTGTGTTACCATCTGCAGTCCAGCTCAGCACCACGTGACCTTAACAAGCTCCACGTCAGATACCAGGTTAATGGGCCCTCCGTTTTGCCTTGCATCTTGTGTTTTTTCTTATGATTTCGGTCCTGTTTGTCTGTCATCGGTAATAATTTAAAATATTTTTTATTTAAAAATATATTAAAATAAAATTAAAAGCATTAAAAACGTCTCATCACGTTCTTTTCAGTGGTGCAACGCGTGTCGGTAATACTGCAATGGTTTGACTTCAATGAGTTTATCTTGTATTTATTCATCGTATCAAATTTGATTTTAATTTTTTTTATTACTTTTTATTTTGTTTTGAATTATTTTTTATTGATTTTTTTTAATTTTATCCCTTAACATTTGGTTTTATTTAATTTTTATATTAAATTTGGTCCTCATTCTATTTACTGCTATTTGTTTTTTAATTTATTTTTATTTTTAATTTTATCTCTCAACATTTTGTTTCATTTTATTTTTATGTCAAGCTTGATTTTTATTATTTTAATTTCTACTTTTTTTTTTGCTTTCAATTATTTTTAAAATTGATTTTTTTTTCAATTTCATCATTTAATATTATATTGATTGAAAATTGAGTTTCATATTTTTTTAGTGTGGTGATCCCGATCTCATGATCCGAGTCACGGGTATGAAATGTTAACTCAGATTGATATTAGTTTTTTTATTATTATCTTTTTTACATTGATTTTTTTTTAATTTTATCATTCAATATTGAATTTTTTGAAGATTGAATTTCGTGATTTTTTTATATTTTTATTTATGAGATTATCTCGCTCTTATAAATTAGGTTCAGTGCCTAGTGGGTTTGTCCAATTTAGCTCCATTCTTTTTTTTTTGTTATTTTTTAAAATTGAATATTTTTCCAGCTCCACCTTTTTATATTTTTTTAGAATTAGGCTTTATAATTCTTGTTATTTGTTTTCAATTAGATTCTCTTGTTCACATGATTTGACTTGCAAGGTTCAGAGGTCTTACTTGAGTTTGTTGGTGTTTTATTTTTTAGGGTTTTTTTTTTTGTTGACTTATATTATTATTATTATTCTACATTTGGACTGATGGTAATTGGGCATCATTATTATTATTTTTTTTATGAGATTAACCCGACTTCATGGCCTATGTTTCAAGTTTTCAATGTTAACTCTAATTTATTTGGGTTATTTTTTTATTTTTTTAATTTCATCTTTAATATTTAGATTATTTTGGAATTGTGCTGTATAATTTTTTTTAACCGTTATCACATTTTCTTTTTAAATTCTATTCATTTATTGTCATTAAATAAAATCATCTTATTGATTTTTTTTTTAAAAAAATACTAGCAACTCCTGAATAGGAAAAAAAAAACAGCCAATACGAGGCAAAGCATGCTAGGGACGAACAATGAACTTTTTACACGTAATTAAGGTAGCAAAAGCCCGTATGTGAGTTTCATCGATCCTCGTTGACCTTCTTTCAGAAATAAATTGTTGTTGATAGTTGACACATTATGATAAAACACAAGAAATCATGGAAAAGGAAGGACGCACACATTCAGGAAAAGGCTGACGCCACTCAAATTAATTTATTTTGTGCCATTAGCGCAAAAATATTAAAATTGTAGTGAAATAACACAACTCGAAAAGTAGTGGTGAAATAACATAATTTAATGGTTGTCGCTGTTATAATTTAATTTTGAATTCTAAAAATTTGTTTTATAAAAAATATTTTTTTATTTAAAAACCTAATAATATCATAAATTTAAAATTTAAACATATTTTCAGGAACAAGCTTTTGAGTTGGAAAAAATCAAAATACTAGAAAAATAGTTAGATTAAAGTATGTTGACAAGATGGGCTGAAAAAAAATTTAAATAAAGTTTAAGGTTGAAATCTGATTTGACCAAAATTAAAAGAATTAATTAAGTTTAAAGACTTAATTAAACTTCTAATGGTTTTGGAGGATTTAATCGAGGACTGAATTGAAGAAAAATCAACTTTAAAGGCTTAATTTGGATCAATCTGCAAAGATTGAAAGATTAGGGACACAATTGAATCACAAAGATTGAAAAATTAAGGACACCATTGAAATTTTGAAAGGCTAAATTAGTGCAATCAGGGATTTAATTGAAAGAAATTTAAAGTATAAAGTTCAATTGAAGATCATATTGAAGAAATCCAGAATCAATAGTCACTTTGTAAAGAGTTCTGAAATTTGAGGATTTATTTGAAAAAGCTAGCTAAGGGTGAAATTGCTAGGAATCCAAAATATTAGGGCTCCATTGCAAAGTGCTACAAGTTTAAGGACCAAATTAAGAAAGATCAAAATTTTACTATTCATGGTCTCCTTCCCCTAAAACAAACAAAAACGATGCCCAAATGCTTACATTTCAGAACTAATTTCTCCCTCATCCTTTTACCATACAGCTCAAATTTTATATCAAATAAACTCGTAAATACTCTCCCAAAAACACTACCAAGCACAACGCTGCTTGCAAAAACAGCCTTATGTCCCTTTGTTAATTGTAAAATAGAACAAGCTTTTGTCACTAACTTCAATAAATAGTTGGTATCTATTCTCTAACATTAAAGGTTAAGATCCCATTTACTTATAAACCCTGGTGCAACACCGTGAGCAGTCCATCGTACACCCTTAAACAACAGTATTTCGAGGAAGAACCAGCTGTAGCAGCGTGCACCAGCTCCAGCAGCATCACAGTCTAGCTCCAGCAGTTGCAGCAGCGTAGAACTCTCCCAAAACCGGTGCGGCAGAGTTAGTGAGGTATATCCTTTTTGTTTTGTTTTGTTGAAGTTGCAGTCATGGTAGTTATTTGCATATAACAGCCTAATGCTCTTGTTTGGTAAGGAAATAATGTGTGTAACAGATAAGGTTTTAGCATGTTCAAAATGTTTTGGAAATAAGAAGGTGTTGCATACAATTATTAGGTTGATCTTTAAAGAATGGTGGGCTTTCTTGTTTCTTTATTTATGGATTTGGGCTTTTAATCTCCTTTGCTTTTAAAGAAAAAGGAAGGTTGGGTCATTTTCTCTTTTAGCCCATTTCGACCAAGCTTGGTTTTGTGTTAAGAAGCCCAACCCGTAGGGTTTGAGTTGAGCCTACAAGGCGTGTAAGGCCATGTTTGGCTTGATAGAAATTTATCAAAAATACTTGCAATTTTTGAGTCAATAAGGTTCGTTTGACAAACGAGTTCCAATAAAATTTTCAAGCCATGTATTTTTTTATAGGTTTTTATGACCTTAATTTAATTTTAATAATTTTTCAAAGTTTTGAAAAATTATTTTGCAATTAATTTTTGAGTTTCCTATCTTTTTTTTACCTTCTTGTATTTAATATTTGAAATTTTAACTTTCAATATTAAATAAATTATTATTTTTTCTCAAAAATAAAATTTTTTAAAAAATGCATTTAAATATTTTTAAAATTGAAAGAGAAAAAAGCCAAAAAACATTTAATAGGAAAAAAATGGAAGATATATTTAAAAAGAAAAAGAAAAAAGGGCTATCTCCTTTACTATCTAGATGAACAGTGAAAGTGGCAGGGCAAACCCCCACTTTTCTAAGTATAGTAGTTAATTTATTAGTATTTTTAACACTAACGTTGCATATGTATTAATAAAAACATTAAAATTAATTTTAAGAAAATGAAAAGAATTTGCAAGGGTTTAAAATCCAATCAAATATTATGTAAGAATAAGATTTGAATAAAATCATATATATTTTAATCCACACTAAATATTATTATTAAGAAAATACTAAAAATATTTTTTTGAATATATTATTATATATTTTAATGCATACCAATTATCATTATTGAAAATTACAAATGACTTTACTTTTAATGAAAAAAAAGGTTTTATTATATTTTCTATAGAATGATAAGCTCATATTTAATATTTAAGAAATTAAATTTTTACATGTATTTAATTATTATTTTTGTTACCATGTACTTCAAGTGTATATTATTCAATTATATATTTGATATTTGATATTTGTTTTATTAATGTTTCATAGATTGTTTCAATACTTAACACTTAAAAAATACAAATTTCATTTGTCATGAAAAATTCTAAAAAATAATATTTAAATCATTATATAAAACAATATTCTTTATAATATCATGCTTTTATAAGGAAGTTTTATTTAACTCTGTTAATATCCTTTACTTTCAATTGTTTTTTTTACCAGAAAAGAAAAGGTTAATACAACTACTAGTAATAATTAATTAGTTTATATGAAAAAAGAAAATAATACAAGAATTAAAATTCTTATTTTAGTCATAAAGTAGTTAATAAAATTTCAGAAGTGTTTTAGTCGAATCAAATATTTCAACATATGGCTATATGAACGTGCTTCATGCATGGTTTCTTTCCTGATACCTTCGCACTTAATCCTCCAATAATTTTGCAAGTTTTATGGTTTAATTATCATAATAAAAGAATACCACCATTATTTATTAACTTTAAAACAAATTTATATACTAGATTAATACAAGTCATGAAGATATGTGTTAAAGTTTTTAAGAAATAATTATGAGTTATAACACCACATACATTGCATTACTCGTATGCATATTAATATTAAAGAGTAAGTGGAAAATTAAAGAGTACATCTTACAAATTTTTTTAATATATATTTTTCAAAAAAATACTTTAAATCAAGATTATTAATTTCATTATATTCCAGCTATTATATTTCATATCATTTTAAAAAAATAGAATGAATTTTATTTCATGTAGCATCTCGAGCCATTCCAAATTTCTCGCTCAAATTCAATCTAAGATGTTCCGGGTTTACTTTGTCTGTTTTATTCCATATAAAAATTTGATAAAACTAAAGTGATTTGATCTTTGTTTGTTATAATTTTAGGATTCAACAAAGATAAAATATTAATATTATTATATTAATAATAATATTGAAAAAAAATATTACTGTTTTCATCAAAATTACTATTGACTTTTTTAAATTGAATTTATCACTAATATATATGGTTTATATTCATGTTGTTTTCTTTCATATTTGTACTTTGTAAGAATTTGAGCAAAATAAAAAATATTTTAGATCTTTCCATTAGTCTTGATAATATTGATTTATTGAATAAATTAATTGTAAGAATATCTTTTTCTTAAAAGAAATAATTTAAATTGAGAGATAATTGAGATAGCTTTGTCTATTTTAACTTTAAAGAATGAATTTAATTAAAATAATCATTAGTTAGAATATCTAGTTAATGACTTTTTTTACATATTATTACATAAAATTAAGATTTTTATTTTTATATTAATGATGTGAATGCTGTTTGATTTATGTTTATTTTTTGAATTAATTTTTTTTATTTTTATAATATTTTGATATTTTATTTGTGTTGAATTAATTTAAATTGTAGTTATTTTTAGTATTGGTTGTTGATTATTTAAAAATATTTTAAATCTGAAAATTATGTTTAGAGTTTATATAATAAATTTAAAATTAATAAATGTTTAGATTTGAATAGAAAGAACTAAGAAGCGTACATACGTGCACACTTATAACTCAACTCAGATCAGGTAGGACCAGCGGAGCTGAATAACTATCGATAAAACAACAAAAGAGCACCCACCAATGACATCGGAAAAGATAACATTAACGACGTCATGTCAAAAAATGTTGCCGTCAAAAGAATGGCAGGCAGTAGCCCTTTAGTCCTCAGCCATCACTGACCCAACGAACCACCCACCCACAACGCGATACAAAAAGCCGCCATATTCCCAAGTAGACCCTGAAATTCCATCCCCCCCTCTCTTTCCCTCACGATTAACCAAGAACCAGCGCCCTCACAAACAGCCACCCTTCGCCGGAGAAACTCAATAGCCATGTCATTAGTTATCCCAACAAAGCTCTCCCTCCACCCCTCCTCCATCCTCCCTCCATCACACTTAAATGGCACCATTCTTTCTCCCCTTGACATCTCCCTCCTTTCTCTAAAATCCTCTTCATCCTACACTTCTCTTAAAGACCTTCTCCCTTCCGCCACCGTTAACTCTCCGACATCTTCGAATTCCACCACCACATCCCCGTATGAAATTTCCATTCGCAACCGCCTTGTCAAACATGCTGCCTGGGCTTACCTCCAGCCCATGTCCCCCTCTGCTGATTCGTCTGGCCACTTCCTCCGACGCCTCTGGCTTCGGTTCTCCACCAAGAATCCCATCACTGCATGTTTTCGGTTCCTTAGTGGTCATGTTATTCCGAGCATAACAAGTGCTTTTAATCGGATCCTCCATGCCATTCGAGTCCACGTTAACAAATAGCAGTAACTCAGTCTCAATTTCAGTTTCAATGCGTATCTGAGTTATATGACCCAGAAATAATGTAGAAAAAAAAGAAAGAAAAAATCATGTATGTACAAGAAAATGAAAGAATAATTGGGATTCAATTTGGAAATGAAGAAAAGGACGTCTAAAGTTTTTTTTTTTTAATTCTTCCTATCTTATTTTTTTCGCGAGTTTGTTTTTTAGTACAGTTTTTCTTTTAATACATTTTTCTTTCATTGTTGAGTTGGTTTTGATCTTCGTAGCCTCGTACGAAATTGGTGGAGCTTTTCATTGACATTAGGATCAAGGTTAGTTGAGTTGTCCGTGTCCATTGCGGTAACAGATTCTGTTTCCTCATTGAGATGGACTTGTACTCGTTTGGATTTTTGTGATCCTGCAACTTCTCGGTTGATTGTGCTGCTGCCAGGCGTTGTCGGTGGTCTTGGTGGCGACTTGGAGTTCTTGCTTGTATTCTTGGCCAATGATGGTAACTCATTTGGAGACGTAGCACTAGGTTCATCGCCATTGCTCTTCTGCAAGGTTGGTTCGAGAAATCACAGCTAGTTTAGTTGATCAAGGTTAGTGTTTTTATGTACATTAAAAGCTGTGATTATATGTAATATCAAAGAAACCAAAGTTGTGAATGCATGTGCGTGTCTGTTTATTAATGAATACCAAAATTGTCAATCTGCTCTATTTACAAATACAATGTGCTTAACCTGTTGATTCTGAAGCTGGATCCAATTCACTAGTTCTAAAGCCTGTAGTGTGTTTAATGACAGATGTTTCTTCCTGAAGATCTGTGCAGTCCATTACAAAGCTATAGCCTATGGGGACGAGAGCTTTTTATGAACTGTTGGGTTAGTAACGATAGTGTGTGATGGGAGTTTGAATTTGAGCATAAATACTTTGAGGGTTGGAGAGTGATCAAGTCGTCAGGTTTTTAACAAGCTAGATACCCTTTGAAGAAAGAGTGGAATTTGTGGGATGCAGTATGCTAAGCAATAAAGAATATTGGCAGGGCAGGGGCAGGGCAAGAAGGAACAACAAATGCAACTAGCATCATTGTCCAACATGGCAAGTTCTATTTTGCTTGTGGAGGTGAAAGTGGTTGCTTCTAGCTAGTAATTACTTGTGCGTCCACTTTTGGAATCATTTTACTGATTCGATGGCCTGTTTTGAAGGAAAAATAATCTACCTCACTGTTGTTGTTTGTAAACTTTCCTGACTGTCTCGCCAAGTATTGCAGAGCTTCAAAGAATTTTGTTTGCCCCAGTTCTGTGCAGTTATTCCAGTAGTAGATGGCAAAGTCCCAACCTCTAGCCTTCATCTCCTGTAACTTCCTTTCGATATCCGTTTCATGCCTTGCTACCAAAGGCTTCAACAAGGTGTCATAGATATAGCCAGTTCCCTGCATTGAGCAAAGTTTTAACGTTATATGATTTGCTGAACTTGGTGAACAAAATTCCTTCCCCAGTCTCTTTTAACCATCTTCTCTCTTTACCTTTGTTTTTGGATGCCATAAGTAGATAAAAAATGCCAGCTTCACTTCACCATACATTGGCAACCTTCACCATAAAATGAGAATAAAATCAGACACCACAAAATAGGTGCTGCTGAGAATGTAAATAAGAACCTCAGAACCCTGCTTACCATGAAAGAAATATGTCTCCTATCCTCTCACAAACCGTTACAAGTGCAATAATGATCCTGCAAGGTTTAATAAGAATTACACTAATAATTCAATTGCAGAGCATAAAGATAAAAGAAAGTTCATGTATAAAGACGACGAACGGAACTGGAACACCCTTGTAATTTAAGCAATGATGATTTATGCAGTGTTACTACTGCTTTTAAGAAGCTACACCAGGATGGATCAGGGAATAGAGAACCCAACACATGATCCCCATCACCACCAGTAAAGATTTGGCTGTTCTCCATTCTAACTCAAAATCTCAATTTTTCTTTCCTTTATCTAATAATTTCTGAAACAGAATGGATTATTCACCTTGCTATCGCGAAAGAACATCCAACTAAACTTTCTGAGGAGACCTTGAATAGAATCAATTTCAACATAAAAATGAAGACCATGTCTGCTGGGTTGAACGAACATATGGGGACTTACCAATATTGACACCAGAATCTAATTTCTTCAATATCCACGTTGTTCTTCTCCACAGATTTGAAACATTCAAATGCTGGGTATGCATATCCAAAAAGCAATCTGGCATCATCCAAAAAAACACAATATTCAATTTCAAGAAACGTCATTCAAAAAAGAAAAGGAAAGAGCAACAAAGATAAAAATCATAGTGAAACAACAGAAACAAACGAAACAAAAGGGGGGAAAAGATGAAGGAATATTGTTGAATAACGTACACAAGAAATCTGATGATGAAATCTCCTACCATCCTTAATCTCTGATCATACACTCTCCAAAATTGCTGAAACACCTTTAAGAGAAAATTCTCAACATTCAATCAATATGCGAAAAAAGACAAAAGTTGACATCCAAAGAAGAAGAAGAAGAAGATAAAGCACCTGTAAATAAATGAATTACCAAAAGAAGAAACTACCAACACCAATGAACTTGCAATGATCAACTTGTGCAAAGAAACAAACTCTTGAAGAAGCTTTCACGTGAAGAATTCTTCAAACTCTGCGTTATAGAAAGATATAAATCAACCAAACATGGGATTAGTACAGTGATTATAGATTCTTTAGAAGAGAAATGGGGTTTAAACCTTTTGAGAGAGGGATCTCCGTTTCTGCGAATAATGGCAAGAAAATCCGCAGAGACGTGAGAGCAGAGGACAGACAAAAATTCTTTATAAAATACAGAATTAATGTTTGTGTCTATATATAGGAAAAAGGGCAGCAGCCCTGTAGTTAATTAAAGAAGAGACTAGCGAGGGGGAAAGGAGAAAAAAATGGAGAAGGGAGGGATTTCTTGCAATGGACGCCTCTCCAATATTTTTTAAGTGGAGGGAAAGAGGGGATTGTTTTGGGATTCTGCCAACGGATTCACCGTTTGGCAGTTAAAGTTTCCTGTTTCCTGAGGGTGCCTCTGTCATTTAGTTCAGGAGCCATAAGAAATGGAGGCAGTTTTGGTAAAGCTCCAGTTTAGGGCAATCCCCATGTAATTTGCTTCCTAAGCCATATAATAAATTCTTCATCTTTTCTCCATAATTGGTTAATTGTATGTGAACATTGTTTTTCAAATATTATATATTGAAAGAAAGAATATTTATAAGTTTTGTATCACTAATTTCATCTCTTTAATTCCCTCAATCTCATTTTCAGATAATAACAACCGAAAATAGATGGATTAGTTGTTAGATTTATCTACTTAAATGGGTGGCAAATTATCATTTCAGATATTAATAAAATCTCGTGCAAGAAATTAAGAGATCAAAGCCATGCATCCTTGTTCTAGAGCTAGCTGGTAAACAAACATGCAAGTCAAACGTGGAATCACGTCCCATATACATGTGTGTGCGCGCGCCCCCAAATCGAACGTGCAAAAGGATGTCAACATTTTAATGTATTTTTCTTACAGATTTCTTACCACAAAACAGCCGAGCAACAGAGAAACTACATTAACAGGCATTGACTTTGGAAACATGAGACCTTAATTCAGGTAGTTGACAGGTAAAAAAACATAGGAGATCTACTCGATCGTACTTTAGTGTATTGTTGTATGCCAAAAGTTGATCGATGCCATATCCAATTCCAAGCGGCATGGAGAGTCAATCAGGAAAACAACCTTCCTCCATATTTTCAATCCTTAATTGTTTTATCTTCAATTCTCTATTTACTGTCAAATGCTATAAAATACCGTCAAATAACCAACAAAACGGTACTCTAAAATGATAAGAAAACAGATAAAATACATTTTGAAATAAGTCTACGCTCCAGTCAACGTATTGGCAATGTCACTAGCTAGGATTTTAGGAAGTACCACGAAGTTCTTATTTCATTTTTAATATATGAGGGAAAAAAACCTAGTTAATGAGAATAAAAAGCAAGCCGGTAAAGATTACGAAATCCAATTCCAAAATAACTCAATACTGAAGGATGGAATGTAACAAATATTAAATTAAAAAATTCTAAAAAATATCCGAGTCAATCCGGGCTAACCTACCAAACCCACGGTATAAGTGATGGAACTATGATAAATGAAAGAAAGGAATTAAAGAGAATCATGAAGCCCAATACCAAAAAACTTCAACCTTGAAGGATGAAACTTAAAATGAAAATTAATTTTTAACTAATCTAATATTGAAGGATAAAATCAGAAAAGAAATTAATTTAAAAAATTTACCAAAGTAAATTTAACAAAGAATAATGACAAATAAAAAGAACCAAGATAGCCCGAGTAATTTTCAAAATTTATAAAAAAATTCTATAGAAAAAAATAAATAAAATAACATAGCCCAATCTCCAATTGAATAACTATTCAATGATAAAATTGAGAAAACTTAAGTTTTAAAAAAGGCAAAAAAAAAAAAACAAAAACTAGGCAAACTCAGGCAAACCTCCTAAATTTCGGTTAATCTCTAAAAATCACAACCCATAAAATCCTAGACTCGGACTCAATAAACAACCTCAATTCCCAACCAATTTAATGTTGAAGAATGGAATTGAGTAAAAAAATCGATTAAAAAAAGCTATCACAGTAAAAAAAATAGCAATCAAAAGAATATGAAACAAATTTGATAAGAAAAAACATAAGAAGTATGAAATTTCTTTAAATAAAATTAAAAAAACTATTTCAAATAAAATAAATAGCAATCAAAAGAATAATAATAAATTTGAAAGATTAAAAATTGAAGGGGGATGAAACTTAAAAAAAATCTATTTTTATAAATTATTCAAAATAAAAAAAATAGTAATCAAAAGAATATATCAAATATAAAAATAATAATAAAATGAAGGGCTATTTTAAAGTTTTGAAAGGGTAGATATTAAAATTAAGGATGAGAGAGAAAAGAAGAAGAAGAAAAGGTCGTCGACATTAAGTCGAGGGACATTGCCACATGTGTAGCCTCATCATATAGGAGATGCTAAGACGATTCAAACACCACTACGGAAGGCAACATTTGGTCACTGAACAACCTCACATGCACTAATATTTTTTTTTATTAATATTTAATATTTGATCAAATACAAAAATACCCATGAGTCAACTTAATATTAACCTTAAAACCACAATGAAAATATTAAAAAGTTCTTGGAAGATAGTTTAATAGATTTTTCTCTTAAAGGATAATTAAGTAATTATATTGTGCTAAAATAATTGAAAAAACCAAAAAGGCCCTGAATGTCAGATTTAATATTTTTTGATTTGAGGAGTACTCAAGTTATTTTACTGTGCAAAAAAGTAAAAAGACTATTCTACCCCCACACAATTTAAAAATAATAATTGATTCATGATGAAAAGACCTTAATGACCTCAATGCCTAGTTAAAAGTTTAATGGCATAAGGGCAATTTCATCATAGTATTATTCTAATAAATAATATTTCGAGTGTAGGTGCATAGTAATTTCCCTTCTAGTTTTAGTTTTCTTTTAATATTATTCTAAAGAAAGTAATTAAAGTGTACAATATATATAAAAGAATATATAGAAAATTTGCTCTAATTAAATATTAAAACTAAATATTATGTCCTAACTATACAATCTTTATAAAATTTACAAGAAATCTAACACTATTCTCAAGTTGATGCATAAATGTCACACATACCTAACTTGTTTAAAAATCTTTAAAAAACTCAATTTGAAACTTCTTAGATGAGAAATTGATCCTTAAATCTAATATTAGGATACTCCATAATTTTTTTATCCAATTTTCTTCTTACTAAAGAATCTATCTACCTTTATATATTTTATATAATCGTGTTGGATTATAAGTAATAACACATGCTGCTTTATTGTCATAAATAGTTGAATAAGTTGCCTGAATGAATAACCAAATTCTTATATTTAAAAAATCTTACAATAGAATTCTTAACCATAATACTTTATAAAGTTGAAGAGTCATACCTCTAAATTCAGCTTCTATATTTAAGCAAGCTACAACACTTTGATTATTGCTTCTCTATGTAATGAGATTACCACCTATAAAGATAAAATAGCTAGAAATAGACTGCCTATTATTTTCTACTCTAGCATAGTCAGGATTAGCATATGCATCTATGCTTTGACAATTTATATTTTTAATAAATAAATTTTTTTTTTTAGTTGCAACTTTTAGATATCTCAAAATACTCAAAACTACATTCATATATTGCATTATTAGATTATACATAAATTGACTAACAATAGTCAATGCATAAGCTAAATTTGGTTTTCAAAACATGATATTTATTTAAATATTATGGTTGTGAACTATAACATATAAAATTTTAATTGATATCACGATTCATAAATATAATATCAATTAGATTTTGATATGAATTTGTATCTTATTGTTTGAAACCTACTTGTGTAGGAAATAAGAAGTCAAGAGCTACATCATGAAGTTTGTCAGGTGTTGCATGGTTATGTTCTTTCCCGCAGTCCCTTGTACCTTATCTCTTGTCTAGTATCCCTCATCAATCTACAATTGAAATAGCTTAGGAAACCTTTAGACAAGGTCAATCCAGTTGAATTGATTCTTTTTGCCATGCTAGTTGCCTTCTTTGTTGGGCCAGTTGTAGAAAAAAATGTTTTTATAAGAATTTTTCGTGTCAGGAGCAGCTGAACAAGTATCATTAAGGTGTTTATAAATGTCGCAATGTTGTACTTCACAACCGCGATATATAGTGATTCTAAACCAAGATATATAATTAAATATTACAGTTTTGAACCACATTTAAATTATTATATTTTGCTAATTTTTTTTTATTGTGTGTCATTTCATCATTTATTTGTATTTTGTGCGCCGAAAGCTTTGCCCCCCGTGACTTGGATTTTCACGAAATGAAATACCCAATTTTGTCTTCATACCAGCAAAAACACATTTCCAACTAAAAGGCACCACCAATATGGACAAAGCGAATGTGCAAGTGGAAGGAGCAGTTCTATATATGTTCTCACAGTTGTTTATTTGATATAATCACATTTCTGATAAAATACATGCTTATGTGCTCTGCTTTGTTTACTGAATTGGCATTGCTGTGAGCATTGGTTTCAGCACATGAATAATTAATGCTTAGTTCCCGCTGCATCAGATTTGATACTTCAATGAAAAAAGCATGTACTCAAACCCTAACTTCTTAATTCCCATCTATTTATTTATTTATTTATCTGATCAATGGAATATTTAAAAGTAAATGGAGAATCACACCAGCAAACAAAACTCTCGGTTAACTAACAAATCCATTGTAACCCCATTTGTTCATCACTCTTCCAGCTATAAATGCAGTTAGCTCACTTCTTCTTCTTCTTTTGTTTCTTGTCATTTTTTTCATGCACTATTTTTTTACCCCTAGGTACTGTGTGCCAATGATTTAAGACTAGGACAGGTTTGGAACCCAATTTTGTCTCTACCGCCCTTGCTCTATGTCTCACTTATCAGACTTGACTAACAATAACTCTCAAAATTAACTCCTCTTTGTGGTAAATTCGAGCTAGATACTGCCAGGCCAAGTTTTTAGAAATGAACATTAAAGGCCGAGCCATTTGCATTGGTCCAGGGCAAAAGCAGAGCAGCAAACCTTTACTTTAATCTATTGCGAAGTTTGTACGATTCTGAATCTTTCATAATCATAACTTCATATATTTCTTGAAAATGGGGAATTTTCTACTTTCTCCAATACGTTAAACCGAATCTCTTAAGTATTCATAGATTGACCAGTGTCAGGCTGGAAAGCAAAATTTTCTACACGTTGGTAGGTATTGCTGGCATTGTAAGGGTAGAGATGAAAGTATCAGGATTATGTGTGCTTCCATTAAAATAACTTTCACATTTTATTGAGTGAAAATAGTTTTTCACCATTCCCTACACTAACCCAGGGAGTTTACTTAAAAAGAAAAATGTTCCATGCTAAAACACATTCGAGTTCTTCATAGATTTCAGTGTATGTTGTTATATTGTTTCATTTGCCAAAGAAGCATTGCCAACGGCAGAGATTAGCCTAATTTTGTCCCTTTTCTTCTTTAACCTAGTCCTCTTATCATAAACAAAACTTGATCGTCGTTTGGCAGGTAAAATTAAATTTTACCATCTTAATTAATGACGTCTGTAAAAGTTGATTATGTTATGAACATGTCAAGTGCCAAAAGTTAGAAGTTTGGCACTGGGACTGTTGTATTATCTTTTATAAGAGTGAAATGCCTGCTTAATTAATACGATACTCAAGCTTTCTTATGCAGTAGTAGTTCCATTGCATTCAAAGTCTGACCTGTACATGGAAAAAGAACATTAATCATCTTCAAGCATATTTTCATAATTAATTTATGATTCCAGCTTCGTTACAGTTGTCTTCAAATCATGGCATAGTACCTCCTTGGATTAAACTAGAAAGAAGAAAACAATGGTGACGCGCGTTACTAAACTACTTTCTTCGTAAAAGATGCAGCTTATCAGATGGCCTTTAGAACCAAGTCAAACATTTGATTTACACAATCCCAATATGACAATATTTATCTGATCTCACACCAAAAAAAATAAAAATAATTATCTGATCAAGAATAATTAGCTAGTGTACGGTCAAGAACATGATGTGATAAATAAATATCAACAGGCGAGTCATAACATCATTCAGGGGCAGAGCATGGACCCATCTTAACTCATGCAGGATTTATAGAGAACCCTCACCTCCCCCAGACTCAGTCAAATGCCTCATCTCTACTCATCCACTTCCTCGGGCACTCTTCAAGGAAAATCCCAACAGACTCCTTTCTTCTCCCTATCTCTCACGCGCATCTTTTAGCAATCAACAATGTCCACTAACAAGAAAAGGTTCCTTCTCAACACAGTCTCACTGAACTTAGGCTGTAGCAGCTGCAAGAAACCAAAACTTTCCAACATATGCCAGCCAAAACCAAAACCAAAACCAAAACTCCAAACCCCGACTTACCAAAAACACAAAAAAGATCTCTACTGCTCCTCTTCTTCAACCTCTTCATCAAAAATAACAACAAACCAATCTCCAAATGGCCATGAAAATCATGACACCCCGAACACATTTTCTCCAGCAATGGACACACCACCGCATTTCTTCTCCGACACAGGCAACAACATGAAGTGTTCAACAGCTGTACGAGGATTCGGTCGTGTTGGAGGTGAAAGTGTTGCTGTTGAGAAAGATTCTGATGACCCTTATTTGGATTTTAGACACTCAATGTTGCAGATGATATTGGAGAAGGAGATTTACTCGAAAGATGATCTTAGACAGCTTCTTGATTGTTTCTTGCAACTAAATTCGCCTTACTATCATGGGGTTATTATTAGAGCTTTCACTGAGATCTGGAATGGAGTCTTCTCGATGAGGACCGACACCTCTAGTACAGGTTCCGAGAAGCAACTACATTATTACTACGGTTGCTAGTCATGTGATTTATGAAATGGTACGTCCTTGCTGTTCTGCACGTGAAAGTTCTGTCTGAGCACAGAATATTCCTGTGTAGAATGAATGGTTGCTTAATAAAGTGGAAGTCTTTTTTCTTTTTCTTGTTGACATGAAATTTTATAAGTTAGTTTATGCATGGTTTGGTTTTTTGTTCATGTAATGGCAAAAAATGTCTGAGCGACATTTCTAACTTTCGTACATTTGTTGGTTTATGTAATGGCAAAAGTACAAATATTAGAGTTGTAGAATCTTATCTATCTATGCTTTTAATGAAAATTTACTTTGGGATAATAAAATCAAACTGTTAATATTTCATGTTTCCTCTTTTGATCAAATGAATCATGAGCTGCAAGCCGTGAATAAATCTATGCGTCCAGCATAAATACATGATACTGTTTGTTAAAAAATAATATAACTTATATTCAGAGATTTATCTAATAATTTAAATTATTGAATTAAAATGATTATATGATATAGTATTGGAGTCTTGATAACCAAGTAGTTATGAGTTCAAATCTCATCATTTTTATTTACTTGATAAAAATTAAGTATAAAATAATATGAGTTTGGGCAAGTTTCAAATCCAGAAATTTTATTTAATAACTTAAATTATTGGTAAAGATAGTTATTTAATATTATTTACTAATTTTTGTGTACATTGTTGTATCACTTTGTAATACATCTTTATGAGTTAACACTTCAGATTATGTTAAACACCCTCGCATAGCCAGGCACAAGGCAGCATATTAGCCAAAAGGCATTCCTTCCTTAAACGAAGTATGAAAATTTTGATTTTTTTTAGATTTTTTTTATTTATAATCTTGACACGGTGACTCACTATGGAGCATGCCGCCAATAAAATTGGTTAATTCAGGAATATGATAAAAGAAAAATTATGGACTTGATAAATAATTAGCCCATAATTTTCTCAAGAAGAGAGGCTAGATGTAGAGCGGCACAGCTATTCATGACACTGGATTGGGATGGCGGAGATGGTCAGAATCAATGCCAGGTTTCGAGAAGAGAGCGTCCATGGTGGGGAAAGATAGGTGCAGGCCATTGACGTTGGGATTTGAAATACATTAGTAAGTTGGAAGAAGAAGGAGACAGTTGGTTTAATGCATTTTCAGTGGGAAATAAATTAGGAATCTTATACATTATTTTCTTGTGACTTGACTTTGTGTATTTCCCAATACTGCCATTAAAATGAAATCTGATGATTATTTATCCCTACAGAGTTCCAGAGATTTTAGTATCATTTATGGAGTTTTATGGCTATGTCTGGAATTGACTTGATGCAGGCTCTCTTTTCCAAGAGTAATAATGATCTGTGAATTGTTGAAGATGACTACGAACGACGACGAACTAATTAAGAAAGTGTTTGAAAACACGGTTTAATTTATGTTTTTAAAATTATTAAATTTTTTTTATTAAAATTTAATATGATTTATATATTTTAGATCGTTTTGATATACTGATATAAAAAATAATTTTAAAAAAATAAAAAAATTATTAACATATATTTTAACACAAAAAATTATTTGAAAAACATTTATAACCACACTGCCACACACTGCTTAAATTGAAGATTCAAATATTGGCGTCTCAAGTCCATTTTGGCCTGAAAACTTTAAAACTAGGTTTTAAATCCGCTCATTGTGTGATTTTCAATTCTACTCTCTATGGCATGCTATTTGTGGAACCTATATGCATAATTTGGTCGGACGGCTACTAAAATCCGTGAGTATAGCCTCTTCTTCTATCGTATATTAGTATTATTCATATTATAATATTAAAATAGACTATAGAAAAAAAGCTTAATTAACATTATATATATATATATATATATATATATATATATATATATATATATATATATATATGCGCGCGCATCATGATATCCTAAAGTGTTTTTTTTCCCTTTCAATTTTTTTTTATTTATCTAAGAGTAAGAACTTCAAAAAAAATAATTGTGAAATAACAGGTTGAGCCTGCCAAATTAACAACTTGGGCCTTGTTGGGTTAATGCCATCAATTGTACGAGGAGTTGTGATTATACTAGATCATTTGCTAAAATATGGTTATAAATGGGCCAAAGGAAATGCCAGCATCTGTTTAAGTGGAAAAATAGCTAATTACTAGATCATTGCGGTGCCGGTAATATCAAATTATTTTTTTAATATAAAAATAATATCTAGATATTATTAATATTTTTTAAAAATAAATTATATAAAAATTGACTCAATATAACCCGATCTTTTTAATAGGCAACAAACAACCTGATACTTAATAAAAATATAGTTTAACTCAAGATAAATATTTAAAATGATTTTTTTATATAAACTTCTGATATGACAATATATTAGATAGATTTAAGTTTATCCGGATTAACTTGTTAATCTACATGCTAAGTTATAAGACTATGTCTATCCCATATAAAATAAATTAAAATAAATTATGAATCTTAATTTTTAATAAATTCAGTGTTAAAAGTTGAAATTTTTAAAAAAATAAATTAAAAAAATAACCAAAATATAACCCGGGTCAACTAAGTTAATTTGTCAAACTCACGACCCGAATTATAACACCAAAATAACCCTATAAAAAATAAATTAAAACAAATAACATTACGAGGGGGGTTACACTAAAATGGCCTCCTTTAGTTCTTTTGTTAATAAAAAATGAATTATAAAAAAATTATAAAGTTTAATATTTAATAAAATTAATTATGAAAAATAAAATTTAAATTTAAAAAAAGTAGAGAGAGAGAGAGAGAGAAGGGTTCCACTAAAACCGCCTACTCCTCGTTGTTGTTAATTGGTAATTAACTGTATCTACTCCTATAAATATTAGCCATCTCAGTCGAATTCATCCAATCCAAGTTAAAGGAGATAGAGACTGAACAATGAATGGTCGAGTTCAGAACCACTTGACCATGCCATCCACAGCGGCATTAATTGCTGTGTTCGTCGATTTCTACCATCCTTTCATTTCTTAAATAATATAGCTGTGCGGTGCGGTGTGCTTTCAAGAAAGAATCAAATCAAACCAATATTTGTGTTTATTGGAATTTGGGTATGTCGACTCTAGTAGACCTTTTAATTTAAGCCAAGTTTTAATAAACTTGTTACTAAACTGATTTCTTGTTTTTTGGATTTTTGTTTCTGTGAGCAAAATATAGATTTTATTTTCTTTCTTTTTTATTCTTGCAATGCTAGGGTTTGCCACGATGATTTTTTTTAAAATAACTTAGCCATTTTAAAATATGAACTCAAATTGATTTTTTTTCTTTATCATTTTTATTTTATCTTTTTCTTTATTTTTTTTTGGTTATGTATTTATATTGAAAATAACCCAAGACAAGGGTAAAACGACCGAGCCTAAACTCGTAAACCCAAAGCGAGTACATATGCATAGTCACAGACACAAAACATGGCCTATCTTTCTCAGCCTATGGGACCAGGAATAAGAAAGGAAGCCCATGTGAAACAAAAGCCCAAAGCTAGCAACGCTAGAGCAAAGGAAACCAAACCCGGACCTAACCTATATCACAACCCATTCCTACAAGCTTTAACAAAAGTCAATCCACATAAAGGGTCCAGCGACACCAAGGAGTTTTAACAGGAAAAGAAGGGGCTGCCTTATGGAGCATCTCCAATTAAAGATGCTATTTTAAAAAGATAAATTGATAAAATAATATTTTAAATAATATAAATATAGGTTCTTTTATTATGCATGTTCTAATAGAAAAAAACCATTTAAAAAACCAATTCTATTAAAATAGAATAAATAAGTATTTTATTTTTTTTAATGATTTTGATGTTATTTTTTTTCCACATGGATAGATTTAATTGGTTTATTTTTTTGTTGGCTCCACTTTGTTAGTTTTGGCTCTTTTAAGAGATATGTAGGAATAGTTTTTGTGAGAAAAAAAACATATTTTATTTGGATTTTCCTTTAGAGTATGAAAAACAAATAAAAAAAAATTAAAATATTAATTTTTTATTTTTAACTATCCATTGGTATGCTCTATACCACCACACAAACAGCCATACGAGGCCACGTGCATGCTAAGAGAGAGTATCATGCTTCTTACCAAAACTGGAGGCGAAGCTAGCCAAAATGGTATGTGTGCTCAAACATCAAAGGAAAGAAATCATAGGCATAGCTGCCTATTTAACCATCGCGTGGTTAGACTTAACAAAGAATAACAAGTAAGTTCTTCTTTAATCAGTTCACCGAAAACAGATCCAACATGCGTCTTTAAAAACCATGGTCGATGTTTGGAAACTAATAACCTTTATATATATATATATATATATATATATATATATATATA
Organism: Populus nigra; assembly: GCF_951802175.1. Lineage (NCBI taxonomy): Eukaryota > Viridiplantae > Streptophyta > Magnoliopsida > Malpighiales > Salicaceae > Populus > Populus nigra. The sequence continues at coordinate 5,977,364 of NC_084854.1, read as the reverse complement.
TATATATATATATATATATATATATATATCAAAATCAATACTACGTGTAACCAACTAATTGATTATAAAATATATACTAATAATCTCTTACTTGTACTAAAATCAATCACTCATATATCAAATATCATATCGCTCTACTTGACGATAATACTCTTACTGGGCCAAATTTATATTTTTAAAATAGTACAACATGTCGAAGTATGGACACGTGTCAATTTTTCTGGTATCCTAGGCTAAGAGTTTTCATCATTGATTTAGCAGCATAAACATTTTCTTTCAACCTATTCACTTCAAGTAAAATGTTTATTGCCCGTTCTACAATTCTATTATAGTTGGCCTCACTTAGCTCATGATCTGACTTGATGGTGAGTACATGTGCAACAATCGATAATTTAATGTAATTTATGAACCCATCCAATAATGATTCGCCAGACTCTTTCAAAAGATTAAAAAAGCTAGTTGCGTTTACATTTGGTTCTTCATCTATGATTGAGCATTCACCTGCATAACCTTGATTCTTTCTCATTGTATCTATAACCATATTCATATAAGGATTACTATTGTCATCTACAACTCCATGCACATTGCTAGAATAAGAAGTTGACACAGCTATCCTTTATACCAAGTTCTCGTAAGGAACATATGGTTCTTCGTGTACAAACCAACACAATTATTTTTTTCATTACCTATTTTTGTAGAAGATGCATCGTTACAATATTCGGATCGAGAAACTTTTTATTTTTACATGTCTTACATGGATATCTAATACCGTCTCTACTACTATTTCTTAAATTAGATAGTGCGTAATTAATAAAATATTTAACCATATTACAATAATTCATCATACGCAGCTCTTCGAGTAAAACTCGATACATCCAAGAATAATTATCCTTTACTTATATCAAACCTATAGAGAATATTGATGGCAACATGTATTAATAAATTTTATGAACTAAATAAATTAGCTAACATTGATTTAACTTAAACTTATTCAATATATTTTGATAGTACCCCTAAATCATTATTAATTTTCTGTGAAAAATCAAATTGCTCCATATTTATTGAAATTTTCAACTTAACAATAAAATTGATAAAATATAAAACACATTAATTAAATAAGCAATTATTTATTTCAATACAAAAATATCTAAGTTACAACATCAAAATCAATTTCATCAAACTACAAACAAATGCAATTTTTTAAAATCTTTAACAAACCTTAACATATGTAAATCATACATTCATACAATAAATTTCCATGGGAAAAAGCTATAAAATAAGTAAACACACAATCAAACTAAATATACTAAATAAAAATGCAAAAGAAAAATTACATTTTTAAAATCAGTTAAAACAAAAAATGGGTAATCTTGGTTACTTAATTTCTAGTTAAATAACTAGGCCAGCTAGCAGAAGAAAATTTTCATCTTCCTTCCTTTTCAGGTTCACACAAATTGAGCAAGTAGCTAGTGATCTATTGCTGTGTTTTGTAGAAAAAATGGAAGAAGATAAAGAAATGAGGGAGGAGGAGAGAAGGGATCAATTGCTAGGTTATAACTTAAAAACTATCAATGGATTCACCGATGGATATTAGCGAAGAGTTTAGCGTCAATAATACCGTATGTAAGAATGACACATTTTTTATTTTTTTCTTTTTTTTTCATACCTTGTTTTCTCACTTTAATTCTCTTGGTATACATCGATGAAAAATTTTTGTCGGTTTATACCGAAAGACATAGTGAGGAAATATTCTTGTCAGTAAAGTTCATCGCAATTTACAAACATAATTGTTTCCGTTGGTATTTTCATTTGTATTTATCAATTTTTTTTATAGCATTTACATAAAAAAACTCAATGTCACATGTAACTAACTGATTGGCTACAAGGCATATTGGAGAAAAAAAAAAACTAAAAGGGTTCAGCTATAAGGCATATTGGAGAAAAAAAAAACTAAAAGGGCTCAACTATTTACTGTACATTATGAGCAGAAACATTATGGATTCAGACAATGTATTAGTCATTTTTTCCTTCATTGCACTTAACGATTGCCTTGGTAGCCAGGGTAAATTCATCTTTTCTAGGGGATTCGAATATCATTTGTCAATTGATTGGGGACAATTTCGACATCTAATTTTTTAAATGTATAGTAAAAATACTTTATTGTCAATTACTTAAATGCCTTTAAAAATTAATCTTTCTTATTTATGAATGCAAGGGAACTTTAAGTATTTTTTTATGATTTGTTTTGTAATTCTCATGTTGGGTCAAAGATAATTGGGTCTTTTAACATATATTTATAAATTACTAATTTAATTAAAAAAAAATATCTAGCACGTGCAGTGTTGAAACAACACTGAATGCTGCCTTTCTTGGTGGCATTTGATGCACCTCATCGCCTTCATCACAATGGTGAGGCGCATGTTCGCATCTGGCATGTGGCGAAGCTCCGACCAAGAGTTTTCCCTTCTCTTCCCTTCTAGAAAAACATGTTGGCTATTGCAAAAAAACAAAAAAAAAATGTCTAGCCATTTGTTTGTTATGTTAAATTAGATCCTTATTCTTTTGATTGCAATGTATTTGATCTTGTATCATTTATTGAGTTAATTTTTTTTTTAATTTCATTCCTAGACAATTAATTTTTATTTTAGATTTTGTCTTTTAATTGCGATGTGTTTGGTCTTTAATCATTTATTGAGTGAATTTTTTTTTCAATTTCATCCCTTTACACCTAATTTTTATATAAGATTTGGTCATCGTTCTTTTAATTGTGATGTATTTGGTTTTAAATCATTTATTGAATTAATTTGTCTTTCAATTTCATCCATTGACATTTGATTTTTATTTCAGATATGATCCTTATTCTTTTGATTGGTTTTTTTAGTTATTCTTATCATTTTATTAATTGAAATTGTTTTTCAATTTTATCCCTTATGATTTGATTTTTTTTGTGTCAACTTTGGTTCTCTTTCTTTTCAAATCTACATTTTTTCAATCATTTTTTTTAATTTGTTTTTTTTTAAGTTTATTCCTAATTATTTTGGTTGGTTGAGAATTTTACATTGTTATTTTTTTAGGCTTGCCTTTTATGTTGTGATTCGGCCTCATGATCCGTTTCATAAGTTATGAAAGTTGGACCGGGTTGACTCCAATCATTTTTAATTATTTATTTTTTTCCTTAATATTTAATTTTATTTAATTTTTTATTCAGTTTTTGTCCTCATTCTTTCAATCAATTTTTTTTTATCATTTTCTTATTTTTTTCCCATCAAGTTAGCCCCTAATTGTTTTCTTTCACTTTGTTTTTATACCATATTTGGTTTGCATTTTTGGGTTTTAAATGATTTTATGGTTAATTTTTTTTTTTATATTTTTGCAGTTGCCTTCCAACAAGGTAGTTTTTTATTAATTTTTTTTAAATTCATCATTTGGCATTTGATTATTAAGCTTTTAGCTTCATTTTTTGTTGTACTTTTATTTTTGTTGAGTTATCATGATTGCCTCATATATTTTTTCCTTATTTTTTAATGAAATTGATTTTTTTTTACAATTTCATAGTTTGGCGTTAAATTATTGGCCCTTATACTATATGATTTTTTTTCACTTTTGTTTTGTTAGGTTATCTTGAGTGCATATTTGTCAAGTTAACTCGAGTTAACTTGTATTTTCTTACTTGATGTTTTTTTATTTAACTTCAGTCTTGTTTGCTAGGTCCTTCTCTTATAATTCTATTTTTTTATCCCGATCTCATGTTACGAGTGGCGGGTTAATCAAGTTGGTTTTTTTTCTCAATTTTTGTTTATGAATTTAATTATTTGTTTTCAATTTCATCATTTTGCATTAAATTATTCGCCCTTGAGCTTTGTCACTTTTTTGCTTCTCTTTCTGTTTTGTTATTTTGAGAGCGGGTGGGTCAAGCTAACCCGGGTCAACTTGTATTTTCTTTCATAATATATTTTTAATTTAAATTGGGTCTTTTTTGTTAGGTTATTTTTTTGAAAGTCTAATGTTTTTCTTATCCTGATCTAATGTTGTAGGTGACGGGTGAGTCTAGTTAACCTGAATTTACTCAGAATGTTTTTCCTTGATTTTTTTATGACCTTTTTTTTTTATTTTCATCATTTTATATTAAATTATTTACTTTTGAGCTTTGTTATTTTTTTCACTTTTTTTTTATTTGTTTATGGTTGGTGAAGTTAATCCAAATTAGTGTGGGGTTTTTAAATGTTTTTATTGAACTTTGATTTTTTTTTTATTAAGTCTTACTTTTGAAAACAAAAATTTATCCTAATCTTAATTTTATGAGCTTGTCAAATTACTTTAAGTTGATCTTGAATATGTTTTTTTAGTGGTTAAAAAAGTTTGGTATGTCCATGACCTATCCAGTACACTAACTTGAATGACTCATGTAGTTTTATATATAAATAAATCATTGGATGACTGGGTTTCACCGTGAATGTCAAAGCAACCTGTTTACCATATCGTAATTAAAATTGTTTTTTTGTACATCGGCTCATGCACAGGGCAATTAATGCCGAAGCAAAATTGAAATGGAAAGACACCAACTTCTATACTGTCTGGTCAAGAAATCAGTGAAAAATAATATTTCTCTCGTGAAATGAAGTCATTAATTGTCTCACTAATTACCATGCCAAAGTTTAGTTGTTTTCGCCTAAGAAATATGTAATGGTTTCTTCCAAGGTTTGGACAGGTAAAAGCCTGCGGAGTAAACGGCTATAGGGTTTGTTTGTTTGTCTAAGACAAAAATCATAATCCAGCGGAGCTAGCCTTGTTTATTTTAAATACTATTTTGACTTTTGAGTGCTAGCTACAATCGTTGTGCACATGACCAAGCTCATACTATGCAGCATAAAAAAATAACATTAATAGTTTAGATTTTTCATGGAAGTAGTAATCACCTCTTTTTGTGTTTTTGGGTACCTGGAATGGCCAGGTTCCTACCTTAACATTAAATCAAATGTGCTTTCCCTTAAAAAGAAAGCAAAAAATATGCTGCTTCCTCTTTTTTCACGAATGTGCCTTCGTAAAATACTTGGTGGAACCTGTTCTCTCTTTCATCAAGCAAGAAAAGGGCGATACGAGTACAAGACTGGAAAATAAAGCCAAAATTTACCTCTATCAAATATTAGTTCTAAACTTGTGTACATATATACAGACGATCGGGTTGATAGTGTTATATCTCGACTGAAATGCAAATGTCTATTTGATTGGCCCCAACGCTAGCGATGGAGATTGTTTACCGAAAACTGTCCTAACAATCAAGAACAAGATCAGATGTACAACTAGTTCAATTTCCCATTCATAGATATTATTTTTGTCATTTTGGACGACGAACAACATTTCCTTAGGTAATGGAAATTTTCCTTGAGAACTGCAATTTTAATAATATGGGATTTCGAAACTTCGGAGAGGAAAACATGGCAAGAAATCTTGGATCCTTTTGGGATGAATCGTATTAATTACAAGACATAGCAAGACGAACAAAATGGGTTCGTAAATAAATAAGTTTTCATTCATTTTGCTATTTCCAATATGATCATTATCTAACTTATTATAATTTCGTGATGTGTGTCCATTAGTGCTAAAGAAATTCTTAACAACTGTATTAGAATCATCATATTATTATTATTAACGTAAGAGCTTACCCAGCCAGCATTAAATTAGCATTATCTCCACATTGTTTGTCGTGAAATAATGTTTAAATAGCCATGGCACAAGGACTAGAAGCTTCACCACTGAGACAGTAATCTTAAGCTCGGAGATTAAAGCTAAGGTTTTTCTAATCTCAAACATGGATTGTTGACAACTGTAGGGGTTTTTCTTCCTTGTATATTATATGTATGAGATCATGTGTTCTATAACATAAGCTTTGAGAAGCAATTGATTAAGAGTACAATGGGAATCAATTAACTTTATGGTTTTGATTAAACTAATGTGTGTGATCAGCGTACAAAGAGGCGAGTCAAACTCAATCTCCATGGACTTTTAAATG